>NC_091268.1:10020000-11324166 GCF_042477335.2 Ovis canadensis
GGAAACAGGGAAAGGATCCCTCATCTCGAGCTAGGAGGCGGAAACCGGGCTCCTCTGGATGTGTGCGGGACCCTCGGGCTTCCTCTCTTGTGGAGACGGGTATGTCGGGGAACTTCTTGAGTTGCAGCAAGGGTGTGAAGGACCCTTTGGAAGTTCCAGTGGTTAGACATGATTAGCCTCGAGAAGCCTCAGCGGAAATGGGCCTCATCTCGCCTGGAGGGCAAAACCTCCTGGATTTTCTCGAGTTGCGGCAGGTGCTCTCGACTTACGACGGGGACTTCAGGGACCCGCTCTGGTGGCCTCAGGAAAGGCCAGTCCCCATGCGAGTTCCTCGGGGGCCTCTCGGGATTCCTCTCCCGTTGATGCCGGGGCCTAAGACCTTGTGTGGAGTCGGGGCCGGAACCTCAGGATTTCTCTCCAGTGCTGACATGGATCTTGGGGTACTTCTGGAGTCTCCCCAGGGGAGTCAGTCCTCGTCTCGAATGCGGGCATGCCCTTGCGCTTTCCTCCAGAGCGGTAGCAGCAGTGTCACGCAGTCCACCGCGTGGATCAAAGGATCTATGCTTTTCCCTCGAGTCTTTCCCACGAGGCTTTCCCACGAGGCTTTCCCACAGGGCTGTCCCACGTGCACACGTGGTGGGAGTCGATCCTCGGCTTGAACGTCAAGGCAGTGCAGGGAAAACAGGTTCCTCTGGAATGGACTGACACATCTGGGGTACTCTTGGAATGGTGGCACGACCCTGAAGTTCCTCTCCCCTTTCCTGTGGAGAGCGCCTCCTCTTGAGATGCGACGGGAACGCCGGGAATTCTTTCCCTACGAAAGAGGGAAAGGATGCCTCATCTCGAGCTAGGAGGCGGAAACGGGGCTCCCCTGGATGTGTGCGGGACCCCACGTGCTTCCTCTCGAGTGCAGACGGGTATGTCGGGGAACTTCGTGAGTTGCAGCAAGGGTGTGAAGGACCCTTTGGAAGTTCCAGTGGTTAGATGTGATTAGCCTCGAGAAGCCTCAGCGGAAATGGGCCTCATCTCGCCTGGAGGGCAAAACCTCCTGGATTTTCTCGAGTTGCGGCAGGTGCTCTCGACTTACGACGGGGACCTCAGGGACCCGCTCTGGTGGCCTCAGGAAAGGCCAGTCCCCATGCGAGTTCCTCGGGGGCCTCTCGGGATTCCTCTCCCGTCGATGCCGGGGCCTAAGACCTTGTGTGGAGTCGGGGCCGGAACCTGAGGATTCCTCTCCAGTGCTGACATGGATCTTGGGGTACTTCTGGAGTCTCCCCAGGGGAGTCAGTCCTTCTCTCGAATGCGGGCATACACTTGCGCTTTCCTCCAGAGCGGTAGCAGCAGTGTCACGCAGTCCGCCGCGTGGATCAAAGGATCTATGGTTTTCCCTCGAGTCTTTCCCACGAGGCTTTCCCACGAGGCTTTCCCACAGGGCTGTCCCACGTGCACACGTGGTGGGAGTCGATCCTCGGCTTGAACGTCAAGGCAGTGCAGGGAAAACAGGTTCCTCTGTAATGGACTGACACATCTGGGGGTCTCTTGGAATGGTGGCACGACTCTGGAGTTCCTCTTCCCTTTCCAGTGGAGAGCGCCTCCTCTTGAGATGCGACGGGAACGCCGGGAATTCTTTCCCTACGAAACAGGGAAAGGATCCCTCATCTCGAACTAGGAGGCGGAAACGGGGCTCCCCTGGATGTGTACGGGACCCCACGTGCTTCCTCTCGAGTGGAGACGGGTATGCCGCGGAACTGCTTGAGTTGCAGCAAGGGTGTGAAGGACCCTTTGGAAGTTCCAGTGGTTAGATGTGATTAGCCTCGATAAGCCTCAGCGGAAATGGGCCTCATCTCGCCTGGAGGGCAAAACCTACTTGATTTTCTCGAGTTGCGGCAGGTGCTCTCGACTTACCACGGGGACCTCGGGGACCCGCTCTGGTGGCCTCAGGAAAGGCCAGTCCCCATGCGAGTTCCTCGGGGGCCTCTCGGGATTCCTCTCCCGTCGATGCCGGGGCCTAAGACCTTGTGTGGGGTTGGGGCCGGAACCTGAGGATTCCTCTCCAGTGCTGACATGGATCTTGGGGTACTTCTGGAGTCTCCCCAGGGGAGTCAGTCCTCATCTCGAATGCGGGCATGCCCTTGCGCTTTCCTCGAGAGCTGTAGCAGCAGTGTTATGCTGTCGGCCGCGTGAATCAAAGGATCTATGGTTTTCCCTCGAGTCTTTCCCACGAGGCTTTCCCACGAGGCTTTCCCACAGGGCTGTCCCACGTGCACACGTGGTGGGAGTCGATCCTCGGCTTGAACGTCAAGGCCGTGCAGGGAAAACAGGTTCCTCTGGAATGGACTGACACATCTGGGGGACTCTTGGAATGGTGGCACGACCCTGGAGTTCCTCTCGCCTTTCCTGTGGAGAGCGCCTCCTCTTGAGATGCGACGGGAACGCCGGGAATCTTTCCCTACGAAAGAGGGAAAGGATCCGTCATCTCGAGCTAGGAGGCAGAAACGAGGCTCCCCTGGATGTGTGCGGGACCCCACGTGCTTCCTCTCAAGTGGAGACGGGTATGTCGGGGAACTTCTTGAGTTGCAGCAAGGGTGTGAAGGACCCTTTGGAAGTTCCAGTGGTTAGACGTGATTGGCCTTGAGAAGCCTCAGCGGAAATGGGCCTCATCTCGCCTGGAGGGCAAAACCTCCTGGATTTTTTCTAGTTGCGGCAGGTGCTCTCGACTTACGACGCGGACGACAGGGACCCGCTCTGGTGGCCTCAGGAAAGGCCAGTCCCCATTCGAGTTCCTCGGGGGCCTCTCGGGATTCCTCTCCCGTCGATGCCGGGGCCTAAGACCTTGTGTGGAGTCGGGGCCGGAACCTGAGGATTCCTCTCCAGTGCTGACATGGATCTTGGGGTACTTCTGGAGTCTCCCCAGGGGAGTCAGTCCTCGTCTCGAATGCGGGCATGCACTTGGGCTTTCCTCCAGAGCGGTAGCAGCAGTGTGACGCAGTCCGCCGCGTGGATCAAAGGATCTATGGTTTTCCCTCGAGTCTTTCCCACGAGGCTTTCCCACGAGGCTTTCCCACAGGGCTGTCCCACGTGCACACGTGGTGGGAGTCGATCCTCGGCTTGAACGTCAAGGCAGTGCAGGGAAAACAGGTTCCTCTGTAATGGACTGACACATCTGGGGGTCTCTTGGAATGGTGGCACGACTCTGGAGTTCCTCTTCCCTTTCCTGTGGAGAGCGCCTCCTCTTGAGATGCGACGGGAACGCCGGGAATTCTTTCCCTACGAAACAGGGAAAGGATCCCTCATCTCGAACTAGGAGGCGGAAACGGGGCTCCCCTGGATGTGTGCGGGGCCCCACGTGCTTCCTCTCGAGTGGAGACGGGTATGCCGCGGAACTGCTTGAGTTGCAGCAAGGGTGTGAAGGACCCTTTTTAAAGTTCCAGTGGTTAGACGTGATTAGCCTCGAGAAGCCTCAGCGGAAATGGGCCTCATCGCGCCTGGAGGGCAAAACCTCCTGGATGTTCTCGAGTTGCGGCAGGTGCTCTCGACTTACGACGGGGACCTCAGGGACCCGCTCTGGTGGCCTCAGGAAAGGCCAGTCCCCATGCGAGTTCCTCGGGGGCCTCTCGGGATTCCTCTCCCGTCGATGCCGGGGCCTAAGACCTTGTGTGGAGTCGGGGCCGGAACCTGAGGATTCCTCTTCAGTGCTGACATGGATCTTGGGGTACTTCTGGAGTCTCCCCAGGGGAGTCAGTCCTCGTCTCGAATGCGGGCATGCACTTACGCTTTCCTCCAGAGCGGTAGCAGCAGTGTCACGCAGTCCGCCGCGTGGATCAAAGCATCTTTGGTTTTCCCTCGTGTCTTTCACACGAGGCTTTCCCACGAGGCTTTCCCACAGGGCTGTCCCACGTGCACACGTGGTGGGAGTCGATCCTCGGCTTGAACGTCAAGGCAGTGCAGGGAAAACAGGTTCCTCTGGAATGGACTGACACATCTGGGGGACTCTTGGAATGGTGGCACGACCCTGGAGTTCCTCTCGCCTTTCCTGTGGAGAGCGCCTTCTCTTGAGATGCGACGGGAATGCCGGGAATTCTTTCCCTACGAAACAGGGAAAGGATTCCTCATCTCGAGCTAGGAGGCGGAAACGGGGCTCCCCTGGATGTGTGCGGGACGCCACGTGCTTCCTCTCGAGTGGAGACGGGTATGTCGGGGAACTTCTTGAGTTGCAGCAAGGGTGTGAAGGACCCTTTGTAAGTTCCAGTGGTTAGACGTGATTAGCCTCGAGAAGCCTCAGCGGAAATGTGCCTCATCTCGCCTGGAGGGCAAAACCTCCTGGATTTTCTCGAGTTGCGGCAGGTGCTCTCGACTTACGACGGGGACCTCAGGGACCCGCTCTGGTGGCCTCAGGAAAGGCCAGTCCCCATGCGAGTTCCTCCGGGGCGTCTCGGGATTCCTCTCCCGTCGATGCCGGGGCCTAAGACCTTGTGTGGAGTCGGGGCCGGAACCTGAGGATTCCTCTCCAGTGCTGACATGGATCTTGGGGTACTTCTGGAGTCTCCCCAGGGGAGTCAGTCCTCGTCTCGAATGCGGGCATGCACTTGCGCTTTCCTCCAGAGCGGTAGCAGCAGTGTCACGCAGTCCGCCGCATGGATCAAAGGATCTATGGTTTTCCCTCGAGTCTTTCCCACGAGGCTATCCCACGAGGCTATCCCTCGAGGCTTTCCCACAGGGCTGTCCCACGTGCACACGTGGTGGGAGTCGATCCTCGGCTTGAACGTCAAGGCAGTGCAGGGAAAACAGGTTCCTCTGGAATGGACTGACACATCTGGGGGACTCTTGGAATGGTGGCACGACCCTGGAGTTCCTCTCGCCTTTCCTGTGGAGAGCGCCTTCTCTTGAGATGCGACGGGAACGCCGGGAATTCTTTCCCTACGAAACAGGGAATGGATCCCTCATCTCGAGCTAGGAGGCGGAAACGGGGCTCCCCTGGATGTGTGCGGGACGCCACGTGCTTCCTCTCGAGTGGAGACGGGTATGTCGGGGAACTTCTTGAGTTGCAGCAAGGGTGTGAAGGACCCTTTGTAAGTTCCAGTGGTTAGACGTGATTAGCCTCGAGAAGCCTCAGCGGAAATGTGCCTCATCTCGCCTGGAGGGCAAAACCTCCTGGATTTTCTCGAGTTGCGGCAGGTGCTCTCGACTTACGACGGGGACCTCAGGGACCCGCTCTGGTGGCCTCAGGAAAGGCCAGTCTCCATGCGAGTTCCTCGGGGGCCTCTCGGGATTCCTCTCCCGTCGATGCCGGGGCTTAAGACGTTGTGTGGAGTAGGGGCCGGAACCTGAGGATTACTCTCCAGTGCTGACATGGATCTTGGGGTACTTCTGGAGTCTCCCCAGGGGAGTCAGTCCTCGTCTCGAATGCGGGCATGCACTTGCGCTTTCCTCCAGAGCGGTAGCAGCAGTGTCACGCAATCCGCCGCGTGGATCAAAGGATCTATGCTTTTCCCTCGAGTCTTTCCCACGAGGCTTTCCCACGAGGCTTTCCCACAGGGCTGTCCCACGTGTACACGTCGTGGGAGTCGATCCTCGGCTTGAACGTCAAGGCAGTGCAGGGAAAACAGGTTCCTCTGGAATGGACTGACACATCTGGGGGACTCTTGGAATGGTGGCACGACCCTGGAGTTCCTCTCGCCTTTCCTGTGTAGAGCGCCTCCTCTTGAGATGCGACGGGAACGCCGGGAATTCTTTCCCTAGGAAACAGGGAAAGGATCCCTCATCTCGAGCTAGGAGGCGGAAACGGGGCTCCTCTGGATGTGTGCGGGACCCTCGGGCTTCCTCTCTTGTGGAGACGGGTATGTCGGGGAACTTCTTGAGCTGCAGCAAGGGTGAGAAGGACCCTTTGGATGTTCCAGTGGTTAGATGTGATTGGCCTCGAGAAGCCTCAGCGGAAATGGGCTTCATCTCGCCTGGAGGGCAAAACCTCCTGGATTTTCTCGAGTTGCGGCAGGTGCTCTCGACTTACGACGGGGACCTCAGGGACCCGCTCTGGTGGCCTCAGGAAAGGCCAGTCCCCATGCGAGTTCCTCGGGTGCCTCTCGGGATTCCTCTCACGTCGATGCCGGGGCCTAGAACCTTGTGTGGAGTCGGGGCGGGAACCTGAGGCTTCCTCTCCAGTGCTGACATGGATCTTGGGGTACTTCTGGAGTCTCCCCAGGGGAGTCAGTCCTCATCTCGAATGCGGGCATACACTTGCGCTTTCCTCCTGGGCGGTAGGAGCAGTGTCACGCAGTCCGCCGCGTGGATCAAAGGATCTATGGTTTTCCCTCGAGTCTTTCCCACGAGGCTTTCCCACGAGGCTTTCCCACAGGGCTGTCCCACGTGCACACGTGGTGGGAGTCGATCATCGGCTTGAACGTCAAGGCAGTTCAGGGAAAACAGGTTCCTCTGGAATGGACTGACACATCTGGGGGACTCTTGGAATGGTGGCACGACCCTGGAGTTCCTCTCGCCTTTCCTGTGGAGAGCGCCTCCTCTTGAGATGCGACGGGAACGCCGGGAATTCTTTCCCTACGAAACAGGGAAAGGATCCCTCATCTCGAGCTAGGAGGCGGAAACGGGCTCCTCTGGATGTGTGCGGGACACCATGTGCTTCCTCTCGAGTGGAGACGGGTTTGTCGGGGAACTTCTTGAGTTGCAGCAAGGGTGTGAAGGACCCTTTGGAAGTTCCAGTGGTTAGACGTGATTAGCCTCGAGAAGCCTCAGCGGAAATGGGCCTCATCTCGCCTGGAGGGCAAAACCTCCTGGATTTTCTCGAGTTGCGGCAGGTGCTCTCGACTTATGACGCGGACATCAGGGACCCGCTCTGGTGGCCTCAGGAAAGGCCAGTCCCCATGCGAGTTCCTCGGGGGCCTCTCGGGATTCCTCTCCCGTCGATGCCGGGGCCTAGAACCTTGTGTGGAGTCGGGGCCGGAACCTGAGGCTTCCTCTCCAGTGCTGACATGGATCTTGGGGTACTTCTGGAGTCTCCCCAGGGGAGTCAGTCCTCGTCTCGAATGCGGGCATGCACTTGCGCTTTCCTCCAGGGCGGTAGGAGCAGTGTCACGCAGTCCGCCGCGTTGATCAAAGGATCTATGGTTTTCCCTCGAGTCTTTCCCTCGAGGCTTTCCCACGAGGCTTTCCCACAGAGCTGTCCCACGTGCACACGTGGTGGGAGTCGATCCTCGGCTTGAACGTCAAGGCAGTGCAGGGAAAACAGGGTCCTCTGGAATGGACTGACACATCTGGGGGACTCTTGGAATGGTGGCACGACCCTGGAGTTCCTCTCCCCTTTCCTGTGGAGAGCGCCTCCTCTTGAGATGCGACGGGAACGCCGGGAATTCTTTCCCTACGAAACAGGGAAAGGATCCCTCATCTCGAGCCAGGAGGCGGAAACGGGGCTCCTCTGGATGTGTGCGGGACCCCACGTGTTTCCTCTCGAGTGGAGACCGGTATGTCGTGGAACTTCTTGAGTTGCAGCAAGGGTGTGAAGGACCCTTTGGAAGTTCCAGTGGTTAGACGTGATTAGCCTCGAGAAGCCTCAGCGGAAATGTGCCTCATCTCGCCTGGAGGGCAAAACCTCCTGGATTTTCTCGAGTTGCGGCAGGTGCTCTCGACTTACGACGGGGACCTCAGGGACCCGCTCTGGTGGCCTCAGGAAAGGCCAGTCCCCATGCGAGTTCCTCGGGGGCCTCTCGGGATTCCTCTCCCGTCGATGCCGGGGCCTAAGACCTTGTGTGGAGTCGGGGCCGGAACCTGAGGATTGCTCTCCAGTGCTGACATGGATCTTGGGGTACTTCTGGAGTCTCCCCAGGGGAGTCAGTCCTCGTCTCGAATGCGGGCATGCACTTGCGCTTTCCTCCAGAGCGGTAGGAGCAGTGTCACGCAATCCGCCACGTGGATCAAAGGATCTATGGTTTTCCCTCGAGTCTTTCCCACGAGGCTTTCCCACGAGGCTTTCCCACAGGGCTGTCCCACGTGCACACGTGGTGGGAGTCGATCCTCAGCTTGAACGTCAAGGCAGTGCAGGGAAAACAGGTTCCTCTGGAATGGACTGACACATCTGGGGGACTCTTGGAATGGTGGCACGACCCTGGAGTTCCTCTCGCCCTTCCTGTCGAGAGCGCCTCCTCTTGAGATGCGATGGGAACGCCGGGAATTCTTTCCCTACGAAACAGGGAAAGGATCCCTCATCTCGAGCTAGGAGGCGGAAACGGGGCTCCCCTGGATGTGTGCGGGACCCTCGTGCTTCCTCTCGAGTGGAGACGGGTATGTCGGGGAACTTCTTCAGTTGCAGCAAGGGTGAGAAGCACCCTTTGGAAGTTCCAGTGGTTAGATGTGATTGGCCTCGAGAAGCCTCAGCGGAAATGGGCCTCATCTCGCCTGGAGGGCAAAACCTCCTGGATTTTCTCGAGTTGCGGCAGGTGCTCTCGACTTACGACGGGGACCTCAGGGACCCGCTCTGGTGGCCTCAGGAAAGGTCAGTCCCCATGCGAGTTCCTCGGGGGCGTCTCGGGATTCCTCTCCCGTCGATGCCGGGGCCTAAGACCTTGTGTGGAGTCGGGGCCGGAACCTGAGGATTCCTCTCCAGTGCTGACATGGATCTTGGGGTACTTCTGGAGTCTCCCCAGGGGAGTCAGTCCTCGTCTCGAATGCGGGCATGCACTTGCGCTTTCCTCCAGAGCGGTAGCAACAGTGGCACGCAGTCCGCCGCGTGGATCAAAAGATCTATGGTTTTCCCTCGAGTCTTTCCCACGAGTCTTTCCCACGAGGCTTTCCCACAGGGCTGTCCCACGTGCACACGTGGTGAGAGTCGATCCTCGGCTTGAACGTCAAGGCAGTGCAGGGAAAACAGGTTCCTCTGGAATGGACTGACACATCTGGGGGACTCTTGGAATGGTGGCACGACCCTGGAGTTCCTCTCGCCTTTCCTGTGGAGAGCGCCTCCTCTTGAGATGCGACGGGAACGCCGGGAATTCTTTCCCTAGGAAACAGGGAAAGGATCCCTCATCTCGAGCTAGGAGGCGGAAACGGGGCTCCCCTGGATGTGTGCGGGACCACACGTGCTTCCTCTCGAGTGGAGACGGGTATGTCGGGGAACTTCTTGAGTTGCAGCAAGGGTGTGAAGGACCCTTTGTAAGTTCCAGTGGTTAGACGTGATTAGCCTCGAGAAGCCTCAGCGGAAATGTGCCTCATCTCGCCTGGAGGGCAAAACCTCCTGGATTTTCTCGAGTTGCGGCAGGTGCTGTCGACTTACGACGGGGACCTCAGGGACCCGCTCTGGTGGCCTCAGGAAAGGCCAGTCCCCATGCGAGTTCCTCGGGGGCCTCTCGGGATTCCTCTCCCGTCGATGCCGGGGCCTAAGACCTTGTGTGGAGTCGGGGCCGGAACCTGAGGATTCCTCTCCAGTGCTGACATGCATCTTGGGGTACGTCTGGAGTCTCCCCAGGGGAGTCAGTCCTCGTCTCGAATGCGGGCATGCACTTGCGCTTTCCTCCAGGGCGGTAGCAGCAGTGTCACGCAGTCCGCCGCGTGGATCAAAGGATCTATGGTTTTCCCTCGAGTCTTTCCCACGAGGCTTTCCCACGAGGCTTTCCCACAGGGCTGTCCCACGTGCCCACGTGGTGGGTGTCGATCCTCGGCTTGAACGTCAAGGCAGTGCAGGGAAAACAGGTTCCTCTGGAATGGACTGACACATCTGGGGGACTCTTAGAATGGTGGCACGACCCTGGAGTTCCTCTCGCCTTTCCTGTGGAGAGCGCCTCTTCTTGAGATGCGACGGGAACGCCGGGAATTCTTCTCTACGAAACAGGGAAAGGATCCCTCATCTCGAGCTAGCAGGCGGAAACGGGGCTCCCCTGGATGTGTGCGGGACCCTCGTGCTTCCTCTCGAGTGGAGACGGGTATGTCGGGGAACTTCTTGAGTTGCAGCAACGGTGAGAAGGACCCTTTGGATGTTCCAGTGGTTAGATGTGATTAGCCTCGAGAAGCCTCAGCGGAAATGGGCCTCATCTCGCCTGGAGGTCAAAACCTCCTGGATTTTCTCGAGTTGCGGCAGGTGCTCTCGACTTACGACGGGGACCTCAGGGACCCGCTCTGGTGGCCTCAGGAAAGGCCAGTCCCCATGCGAGTTCCTCGGGGGCCTCTCGGGATTCCTCTCCCGTCGATGCCGGGGCCTAAGACCTTGTGTGGAGTCGGGGCCGGAACCTGAGGATTCCTCTCCAGTGCTGACATGGATCTTGGGGTACTTCTGGAGTCTCCCCAGGGGAGTCAGTCCTCGTCTCGAATGCGGGCATGCACTTGCGCTTACCTCCAGAGCGGTAGCAGCAGTGTCACGCAGTCCACCGCGTGGATCAAAGGATCTATGGTTTTCCCTCGAGTCTTTCACACGAGGCTTTCCCACGAGGCTTTCCCACAGGGCTGTCCCACGTGCACACGTGGTGGGAGTCGATCCTCGGCTTGAACGTCAAGGCAGTGCAGGTAAAACAGGTTCCTCTGGAATGGACTGACACATCTGGGGGACTCTTGGAATGGTGGCACGACCCTGGAGTTCCTCTCCCCTTTCCTGTGCAGAGCGCCTCCTCTTGAGATGCGACGGGAACGCCGGGAATTCTTTCCCTAGGAAACAGGGAAAGGATCCCTCATCTCGAGCTAGGAGGCGGAAACGGGGCACCCTGGATGTGTGCGGGACTCCACGTGCTTCCTCTCGAGTGGAGACGGGTATGTCGGGGAACTTCTTGAGTTGCAGCAAGGGTGTGAAGGACCCTTTGGAAGTTCCAGTGGTCAGATGTGATTAGCCTCGAGAAGCCTCAGCGGAAATGGGCCTCATCTCCCCTGGAGGGCAAAACCTCCTGGATTTTCTCGAGTTGCGGCAGGTGCTCTCGACTTACGACGAGGACCTCAGGGACCCGCTCTGGTGGCCTCAGGAAAGGCCAGTCCCCATTCGAGTTCCTCTGGGGATTCCTCTAACGTCGATGTCGGGGCCTAAGACCTTGTGTGGAGTCGGGGCCGGAACCTGAGGATTCCTCTCCAGTGCTGACATGGATCTTGGGGTACTTCTGGAGTCTCCCCAGGGAAGTCAGTCCTCGTCTCGAATGCGGGCATGCACTTGCGCTTTCCTCCAGAGCGGTAGCAGCAGTGTCACGCAGCCCGCCGCGTGGATCAGAGGATCTATGGTTTTCCCTCGAGTCTTTCCCACGAGTCTTTCCCACGAGGCTTTCCCACAGGGCTGTCCCACGTGCACACGTGGTGGGAGTCGATCCTCGGCTTGAACGTCAAGGCAGTGCAGGGAAAACAGGTTCCTCTGGAATGGACTAACACATCTGGGGGACTCTTGGAATGGTGCCACGACCCTGGAGTTCCTCTCGCCTTTCCTGTGGAGAGCGCCTCCTCTTGAGATGCGACGGGAACGCCGGGAATTCTTTCCCTACGAAACAGGGAAAGGATCCCTCATCTCGAGCTAGGAGGTGGAAACGGGGCTCCCCTGGATGTGGGCGGGACACCACGTGCTTTCTGTCGAGTGGAGACGGGTATGCCCGGGAACTTCTTGAGTTGCAGCAAGGGTGTGAAGGACCCTTTGGAAGTTCCAGTGGTTAGACGTGATTAGCCTCGAGAAACCTCAGCGGAAATGGGCCTCATCTCGCCTGGAGGGCAAAACCTCCTGGATTTTCTCGAGTTGCGGCAGGTGCTCTCGACTTACTACGGGGATCACAGGGACCCGCTCTGGTGGCCTCAGGAAAGGCCAGTCCCCATGTGAGTTCCTCGGGGGCCTCTCGGGATTCCTCACCCGTCGATGCCGGGGCCTAAGACCTTGTGTGGAGTCGGGGCCGGAACCTGAGGATTCCTCTCCAGTGCTGACATGGATCTTGGGGTACTTCTGGAGTCTCCCCAGGGGAGTCAGTCCTCGTCTCGAATGCGGGCAGGCACTTGCGCTTTCCTCCAGAGCGGTAGCAGCAGTGTCACGCAGTCCGCCGCGTTCTTCAAAGGATTTATGGTTTTCCCTCGAGTCTTTCCCACGAGGCTTTCCCACGAGGCTTTCCCACAAGGCTGTCCCACGTGCACACGTGGTGGGAGTCGATCCTCGGCTTGAACGTCAAGGCAGTGCAGGGAAAACAGGTTCCTCTGGAATGGTCTGACACATCTGGGGGACTCTTGGAATGGTGGCATGACCCTGGAGTTCCTCTCGCCTTTCCTGTGGAGAGCGCCTCCTCTTGAGATGCGACGGGAACGCCGGGAATTCTTTCCCTACGAAACAGTGAAAGGATCCCTCATCTCGAGCTAGGAGGCGGAAACGGGGCTCCCCTGGATGTCTGCGGGACACCACGTGCTTCCTCTCGAGTGCAGACGGGTATGTCGGGGAACTCCTTGAGTTGCAGCAAGGGTGTGAAGGACCCTTTGGAAGTTCCAGTGGTTAGATGTGATTGGCCTCGAGAAGCCTCAGCGGAAATGGGCCTCATCTCGCCTGGAGGGCAAAACCTCCTGGATTTTCTCGAGTTGCGGCAGGTGCTCTCGACTTACGACGGGGACCTCAGGGACCCGCTCTGGTGGCCTCAGGAAAGGCCAGTCCCCATGCGAGTTCCTCGGGGGCCTCTCGGGATTCCTCTCCCGTCGATGCTGGGGCCTAAGACCTTGTGTGGAGTCGGGGCCGGAACCTGAGGATTCCTCTCCAGTGCTGACATGGATCTTGGGGTACTTCTGGAGTCTCCCCAGGGGAGTCAGTCCTCGTCTCGAATGCGGGCATGCACTTGCGCTTTCCTCCAGAGCGGTAGCAGCAGTGTCACGCAGTCCGCCGCGTGGATCAAAGGATCTATGGTTTTCCCTCGAGTATTTCCCACGAGGCATTCCCACGAGGCTTTCCCACAGGGCTGTCCCACGTGCACACGTGGTGGGAGTCGATCCTCGGCTTGAACGTCAAGGCAGTGCAGGGAAAACAGTTTCCTCTGGAATGGACTGACACATCTGGGGGTCTCTTGGAATGGTGCCACGACCCTGGAGTTCCTCTCGCCTTTCCTGTGGAGAGCGCCTCCTCTTGAGATGCGACGGGAACGCCGGGAATTCTTTCCCTACGAAACAGGGAAAGGATCCCTCATCTCGAGCTAGGAGGTGGAAACGGGCCTCCCCTGGATGTGTGCGGGACCCCACGTGCTTCCTCTCGAGTGGAGACGGGTATGTCGGGGAACTTCTTGAGTTGCAGCAAGGGTGTGAAGGACACTTTGGAAGTTCCAGTGGTTAGACGTGATTAGCCTCGAGAAGCCTCAGCGGAAATGTTCCTCATCTCGACTGGAGGGCAAAACCTCCTGGATTTTCTCGAGTTGTGGCAGGTGCTCTCGACTTACGACGGGGACCTCAGGGACCCGCTCTGGTGGCCTCAGGAAAGGCCAGTCCCCATGCGAGTTCCTCTGGGGCCTCTCGGGATTCCGCTCCCGTCGATGCCGTGGCCTAAGACCTTGTGTGGAGTCGGGGCCGGAACCTGAGGATTTCTCTCCAGTGCTGACATGGATCTTGGGGTAATTCTGGAGTCTCCCCAGGGGAGTCAGTCCTCGTCTCGAATGCGGGCATGCACTTGCGCTTGCCTCCAGAGCGGTAGCAGCAGTGTCACGCAGTCCACCGCGTGTGTCAAAGGATCTATGGTTTTCCCTCGAGTCTTTCCCACGAGGCTTTCCCACGAGGCTTTCCCACAGGGCTGTCTCACGTGCACACGTGGTAGGAGTCGATCCTCGGCTTGAACGTCAAGGCAGTGCAGGGAAAACAGGTTCCTCTGGAATGGACTGACACATCTGGGGGTCTCTTGGAATGGTGCCACGACCCTGGAGTTCCTCTCGCCTTTCCTGTGGAGAGCGCCTCCTCTTGAGATGCGACGGGAACGCCGGGAATTCTTTCCCTACTAAACAGGGAAAGGATCCCTCATCTCGAGCTAGGAGGCGGAAACGGGGCTCCCCTGGATGTGTGCGGGACCCCACGTGCTTCCTCTCGAGTGGAAACGGGTATGTCTGGGACCTTCTTGAGTTGCAGCAAGGGTGTGAAGGACCCTTTGGAAGTTCCAGTGGTTAGATGTGATTGGCCTCGAGAAGCCTCAGCGGAAATGGGCCTCATCTCGCCTGGAGGGCAAAACCTCCTGGATTTTCTCGAGTTGCGGCAGGTGCTCTCGACTTACGACGGGGACCTCAGGGACCCGCTCTGGTGGCCTCAGGAAAGGCCAGTCCCCATGCGAGTTCCTCTGGGTCCTCTCGGGATTCCTCTCCCGTCGATGCCGGGGCCTAAGACCTTGTGTGGAGTCGGGGCCGGAACCTGAGGATTCCTCTCCAGTGCTGACATGGATCTTTGGGTACTTCTCGAGTCTCCCCAGGGGAGTCAGTCCTCGTCTCGAATGCGGGCATGCACTTGCGCTTTCCTCCAGAGCGGTAGCAGCAGTGTCACGTAGTCAGCCGCGTGGATCAAAGGATCTATGGTTTTCCCTCGAGTCTTTCCCACGAGACTTTCCCACGAGGCTTTCCCACAGGGCTGTCCCACGTGCACACGTGGTGGGAGTCGATCCTCGGCTTGAACGTCAAGGCAGTGCAGGGAAAACAGGTTCCTCTGGAATGGACTGACACATCTGGGGGACTCTTGGAATGGTGGCACGACCCTGGAGTTCCTCGCGCCTTTCCTGTGGAGAGCGCCTCCTCTTGAGATGCGACGGGAACGCCGGGAATTCTTTCCCTACGAAACAGGGAAAGGATCCCTCATCTCGAGGTAGGAGGCGGAAACGGGGCTCCCCTGGATGTGTGCGGGACCCCACGTGCTTCCTCTCGAGTGGAGACGGGTATGTCGGGGAACTTCTTGAGTTGCAGCAAGGGTGTGAAGGACTCTTTGGAAGTTCCAGTGGTTAGATGTGATTGGCCTCGAGAAGCCTCAGCGGAAATGGGCCTCATCTCGCCTGGAGGGCAAAACCTCCTGGATTTTCTCGAGTTGCGGCAGGTGCTCTCGACTTACCACGGGGACCTCAGGGACCCGCTCTGGTGGCCTCAGGAAAGGCCAGTCCCCATGCGAGTTCCTCGGGGGCGTCTCGGGATTCCTCTCCCGTCGATGCCGGGGCCTAAGACCTTGTGTGGAGTCGGGGCCGGAACCTGAGGATTCCTCTCCAGTGCTGACATGGATCTTGGGGTACTTCTGGAGTCTCCCCAGGGGAGTCAGTCCTCGTCTCGAATGCGGGCATGCACTTGCGCTTTCCTCCAGAGCGGTAGCAACAGTGGCACGCAGTCCGCCGCGGGAATCAAAAGATCTATGGTTTTCCCTCGAGTCTTTCCCACGAGGCTTTCCCACGAGGCTTTCCCACAGGGCTGTCCCACGTGCACACGTGGTGGGAGTCGATCCTCGGCTTGAACGTCAAGGCAGTGCAGGGAAAACAGGTTCCTCTGGAATGGACTGACACATCTGGGGGACTCTTGGAATGGTGGCACGACCCTGGAGTTCCTCTCGCCTTTCCTGTGGAGAGCGCCTCCTCTTGAGATGCGACGGGAACGCCGGGAATTCTTTCCCTACCAAACAGGGAAAGGATCCCTCATCTCGAGCTAGGAGGCGGAAACGGGGCTCCACTGGATGTGTGCGGGACCCACGTGCTTCCTCTCGAGTGGAGACGGGTATGTCGGGGAACTTCTTGAGTTGCAGCAAGGGTGTGAAGGACCCTTTGGAAGTTCCAGTGGTTAGACGTGATTAGCCTCGAGAAGCCTCAGCGGAAATGGGCCTCATCTCGCCTGGAGGGCAAAACCTCCTGGATTTTCTCGAGTTGCGGCAGGTGGTCTCGACTTACGACGGGAACCTCAGGGAACCGCTCTGGTGGCCTCAGGAAAGGCCAGTCCCCATGTGAGTTCCTCGGGGGCCTCTCGGGATTCCTCTCCCGTCGATGCCGGCGCCTAAGACGTTGTGTGGAATCGGGGCCGGAACCTGAGGATTCCTCTCCAGTGCTGACATGGATCTTGGGGTACTTCTGGAGTCTCCCCAGGGGAGTCAGTCCTCGTCTCGAATGCGGGCATGCACTTGCGCTTTCCTCCAGAGCGGTAGCAGCAGTGTCACGCAGTCCGCCGCGTGGATCAAAGGATCTATGGTTTTCCCTCGAGTCTTTCCCTCCAGGCTTTCCCACGAGTCTTTCCCACAGGGCTGTCCCACTTGCACACGTGGTGGGAGTCGATCCTCGGCTTGAACGTCAAGGCATTGCAGGGAAAACAGGTTCCTCTGGAATGGACTGACACATCTGGGGGACTCTTGGAATGGTGGCACGACCCTTGAGTTCCTCTCGCCTTTCCTGTGGAGAGGGCCTCCTCTTGAGATGCGACGGGAACGCCGGGAATTCTTTCCCTACGAAACAGGGAAAGGATCCCTCATCTCGAGCTAGGAGGCGGAAACGGGGCTCCCCTGGATGTGTGCGGGACCCACGTGCTTCCTCTCGAGTGGAGACGGGTATGTCGGGGAACTTCTTGAGTTGCAGCAAGGGTGTGAAGGACCCTTTGGAAGTTCCAGTGGTTAGATGTGATTGGCCTCGAGAAGCCTCAGCGGAAATGGGCCTCAGCTCACCTGGAGGCCAAAACCTCCTGGATTTTCTAGAGTTGCGGCAGGTGCTCTCGACTTACGACGGGGACCTCAGGGACCCACTCTGGTGGCCTCAGGAAAGGCCAGTCCCCATGCGAGTTCCTCAGGGGCGTCTCGGGATTCCTCTCCCGTCGATGCCGGGGCCTAAGACCTTGTGTGGAGTCAGGGCCGGAACCTGAGGATTCCTCTCCAGTGCTGACATGGATCTTGGGGTACTTCTGGAGTCTCCCCAGGGGAGTCAGTCGTCGTCTCGAATGCGGGCATGCATTGCGCTTTCCTCCAGAGCGGTAGCAGCAGTGTCACGCAGTCCGCCACGTGGATCAAAGGATCTATGGTTTTCCCTCGAGTCTTTCCCACGAGGCTTTCCCACGAGGCTTTCCCACAGGGCTGTCCCAAGTGCACACGTGGTGGGAGTCGATCCTCGGCTTGAAAGTCAAGGCAGTGCAGGGAAAACAGGTTCCTCTGGAATGGACTGACACATCCGGGGGACTCTTGGAATGGTGGCACGACCCTGGAGTTCCTCTCGCATTTCCTGTGGAGAGCGCCTCCTCTTTAGATGCGACGGGAACCCCGGGAATTCTTTCCCTACGAAACAGGGAAAGGATCCCTCATCTCGAGCTAGGAGGCGGAAACGGGGCTCCCCTGATGTGTGCGGGCCCCACGTGCTTCCTCTCGAGTGGAGACGGGTATGTCGGGGAACTTCTTGAGTTGCAGCAAGGGTGTGAAGGACCCTTTGGAAGTTCCAGTGGTTAGATATGATTGGCCTCGAGAAGCCTCAGCGGAAATGGGCCTCATCTCGCCTGGAGGGCAAAACCTCCTGGATTTTCTCGAGTTGCGGCAGGTGCTCTCGACTTACGACGGGGACCTCAGGGAACCGCTCTGGTGGCCTCAGGAAAGGCCAGTCCCCATGCGAGTTCCTCGGGGGCCTCTCGGGATCCCTCTCCCTTCGATGCCGGGGCCTAAGACCTTGTGTGGAGTCGGGGCCGGAACCTGAGGATTCCTCTCCAGTGCTGACATGGATCTTGGGGTACGTCTGGAGTCTCCCCAGGGGAGTCAGTCGTCGTCTCGAATGCGGGCATGCATTGCGCTTTCCTCCAGAGCGGTAGCAGCAGTGTCACGCAGTCCGCCGCGTGGATCAAAGGATCTATGGTTTTCCCTCGAGTCTTTCCCACGAGGCTTTCCCACGAGGCTTTCCCACAGGGCTGTCCCACGTGCACACGTGGTGGGAGTCGATCCTCGGCTTGAACGTCAAGGCAGTGCAGGGAAAACAGGTTCCTCTGGAATGGACTGACACATCTGGGGGACTCTTGGAATGGTGGCACGACCCTGGAGTTCCTCTCGCCTTTCCTGTGGAGAGCGCCTCCTCTTGAGATGCGACGGGAACGCCGGGAAATCTTTCCCTACGAAACAGGGAAAGGATCCCTCATCTCGAGCTAGGAGGCGGAAACGGGGCTCCCCTGGATGTGTGCGGGACTCCACGTGCTTCCTCTCGAGTGGAGACGGGTATGTCGGGGAACTTCTTGAGTTGCAGCATGGTGTGAAGGACCCTTTGGAAGTTCCAGTGGTTAGATTTGATTGGCCTCGAGAAGCCTCAGCGGAAATGGGCCTCATCTCGCCTGGAGGGCAAAACCTCCTGGATTTTCTCGAGTTGCGGCAGGTGCTCTCGACTTACGACGGGGACCTCAGGGACCCGCTCTGGTGGCCTCAGGAAAGGCCAGTCCCCATGCGAGTTCCTCGGGGGCCCCTCGGGATTCCTCTCCCGTCGATGTCGGGTCCTAAGACCTTGTGTGGAGTCGTGGCCGGAACCTGAGGATTCCTCTCCAGTGCTGACATGGATCTTGTGGTACTTCTGGAGTCTCCCCAGGGGAGTCAGTCCTCGTCTCGAATGCGGGCATGCACTTGCGCTTTCCTCCAGAGCGGTAGCAGCAGTGTCACGCAGTCCGCCGCGTGGATCAAAGGATCTATGGTTTTCCCTCGAGTCTTTCCCACGAGGCTTTCCC
Organism: Ovis canadensis; assembly: GCF_042477335.2. Classification (NCBI taxonomy): domain Eukaryota; kingdom Metazoa; phylum Chordata; class Mammalia; order Artiodactyla; family Bovidae; genus Ovis; species Ovis canadensis. The sequence goes on from NC_091268.1 coordinate 10,038,585, forward strand.
ACGAGGCTTTCCCACAGGGCTGTCCCACGTGCACACGTGGTGGGAGTCGATCCTCGGCTTGAACGTCAAGGCAGTGCAGGGAAAACAGGTTCCTCTGGAATGGACTGACACATCTGGGGGACTCTTGGAATGGTGTCACGACCCTGGAGTTCCTGTCGCCTTTCCTGTGGAGAGCGCCTCCTCTTGAGATGCGACGGGAACGCCGGGAATTCTTTCCCTACGAAACAGGGAAAGGATCCCTCATCTCGAGCTAGCAGGCGGAAACGGGGCTCCCAAGGATGTGTGCGGGACCCACGTGCTTCCTCTCGAGTGGAGACGGGTGTGTCGGGGAACTTCTTGAGTTGCAGCAAGGGTGTGAAGGACCCTTTGGAAGTTCCAGTGGTTAGACGTGATTAGGCTCGAGAAGCCTCAGAGGAAATGGGCCTCATCTCGCCTGGAGGGCAAAACCGCCTGGATTTTCTCGAGTTGCGGCAGGTGCTCTCGACTTACGACGGGGACCTCAGGGACCCGCTCTGGTGGCCTCAGGAAAGGCCAGTCCCCATGCGAGTTCCTCGGGGGCCTCTCGGGATTCCTCTCCCGTCGATGCCGGGGCCTAAGACCTTGTGTGGAGTCGGGGCCGGAACCTGAGGATTCCTCTCCAGTGCTGACATGGATCTTGGGGTACTTCTGGAGTCTCCCCAGGGGAGTCAGTCCTCGTCTCGAATGCGGGCATGCACTTGCGCTTTCCTCCAGAACGGTAGCAGCAGTGTCACGCAGTCTGCCGCGTGGATCAAAGGATCTATGGTTTTCCCTCGAGTCTTTCCCACGAGGCTTTCCCACGAGGCTTTCCCACAGGGCTGTCCCACGTGCACACGTGGTGGGAGTCGATCCTCGGCTTGAACGTCAAGGCAGTGCAGGGAAAACAGGTTCCTCTGGAATGGACTGACACATCTGGGGGACTCTTGGAATGGTGGCATGACCCTGGAGTTCCTCTCGCCTTTCCTGTGGAGAGCGCCTCCTCTTGAGATGCGACGGGAACGCCGGGAATTCTTTCCCTACGAAACAGGGAAAGGATCCCTCATCTCGAGCTAGGAGGCGGAAACGGGGCTCCCCTGGATGTGTGCGGGACACCACGTGCTTCCTCTCGAGTGCAAACGGGTATGTCGGGGAAGTTCTTAAGTTGCAGCAAGGGTGTGAAGGACCCTTTGGAAGTTCCAGTGGTTAGATGTTATTCGCCTCGAGAAGCCTCAGCGGAAATGTGCCTCATCTCGCCTGGAGGGCAAAACCTCCTGGATTTTCTCGAGTTGCGGCAGGTGCTCTCGACTTACGACGGGGACCTCAGGGACCCGCTCTGGTGGCCTCAGGAAAGGCCAGTCCCCATGCGAGATCCTCGGGGGCCTCTCGGGATTCCTCTCCCGTCGATGCCAGGGCCTAAGATCTTGTGTGGAGTCGGGGCCGGAACCTGAGGATTCCTCTCCAGTGCTGACATGGATCTTCGGGTACTTCTGGAGTCTCCCCAGGGGAGTCAGTCCTCGTCTCGAATGCGGGCATGCACTTGCGCTTTCCTCCAGAGCGGTAGCAGCAGTGTCACGCAGTCCGCCGCGTGGATCAAAGGATCTATGGTTTTCCCTCGAGTCTTTCCCACGAGGCTTTCCCACGAGGCTTTCCCACAGGGCTGTCCCACGTGCACACGTGGTGGGAGTCGATCCTCGGCTTGAACGTCAAGGCAGTGCAGGGAAATCAGGTTCCTCTGGAATGGACTGACACATCTGGGGGACTCTTGGAATGGTGTCACGACCCTGGAGTTCCTCTCGCCTTTCCTGTTTAGAGCGCCTCCTCTTGAGATGCGACTGGAACGCCGGGAATTCTTTCCCTACGAAAAAGGGAAGTATCCCTCATCTCGAGCTAGGAGGCGGAAACGGGGCTCCACTGGATGTGTGCGGGACCCACGTGCTTCCTCTCGAGTGGAGACGGGTATGTCGGGGAACTTCTTGAGGTGCAGCAATGGTGTGAAGGACCCTTTGGAAGTTCCAGTGGTTAGATGTGATTGGCCTCGAGAAGCCTCAGCGGAAATGGGCCTCATCTCGCCTGGTGGGCAAAACCTCCTGAATTTTCTCGAGTTGCGGCAGGTGCTCTCGACTTACGACGGGGACCTCAGGGACCCGCTCTGGTGGCCTCAGGAAAGGCCAGTCCCCATGCGAGATCCTCGGGGGCCTCTCGGGATTCCTCTCCCGTCGATGCCAGGGCCTAAGATCTTGTGTGGAGTCGGGGCCGGAACCTGAGGATTCCTCTCCAGTGCTGACATGGATCTTGGGGTACTTCTGGAGTCTCCCCAGGGGAGTCAGTCCTCGTCTCGAATGCGGGCATGCACTTGCGCTTTCCTCCAGAGCGGTAGCAGCAGTGTCACGCAGTCCGCCGCGTGGATCAAAGGATCTATGGTTTTCCCTCGAGTCTTTCCCACGAGGCTTTCCCACGAGGCTTTCCCACAGGGCTGTCCCACGTGCACACGTGGTGGGAGTCGATCCTCGGCTTGAACGTCAAGGCAGTGCAGGGAAAACAGGTTCCTACGGAATGGACTGACACATCTGGGGAACTCTTGGAATGGTGGCACGACCCTTCAGTTCCTCTCGCCTTTCCTGTGGAGAGCGCCTCCTCTTGAGATGCGACGGGAACGCCGGGAATTCTTTTCCTACGAAACAGGGAAAGGATCCCGCATCTCGAGCTAGGAGGCTGAAACGGGGCTCCCCTGGATGTGTGCGGGACCCACGTTCTTCCTCTCGAGTGGAGACGGGTATGTCGGGGAACTTCTTGAGTTGCAGCAAGGGTGTGAAGGACCCTTTGGAAGTTCCAGTGGTTAGACCTGATTAGCCTCGAGAAGCCTCAGCGGAAATGGGCCTCATCTCGCCTGGAGGGCAAAACCTCCTGGATTTTCTCGAGTTGCGGCAGGTGCTCTCGACTTACGACGGGGACCTCAGGGACCCGCTCTGGTGGCCTCAGGAAAGGCCAGTCCCCATGCGAGTTCCTCGGGGGCCTCTCGGGATTCCTCTCCCGTCGATGTCGGGGCCTAAGACCTTGTGTGGAGTCGGGGCCGGAACCTGAGGATTCCTCTCCAGTGCTGACACGGATCTTGGGGTACGTCTGGAGTCTCCCCAGGGGAGTCAGTCCTCTTCTTGAATGCGGGCGTGCACTTGCGCTTTCCTCCAGAGCGGTAGCAGCAGTGTCACGCAGTCCGCCGCGTGGATCAAAGGATCTATGGTTTTCCCTCGAGTATTTCCCACGAGGATTTCCCACGAGGCTTTCCCACAGGGCTGTCCCACGTGCACACGTGGTGGGAGTCGATCCTCGGCTTGAACGTCAAGGCAGTGCAGGGAAAACAGGTTCCTCTGGAATGGACTGACACATCTGGGGGACTCTTGGAATGGTGGCACGACCCTGGAGTTCCTCTCGCCTTTCCTGTGGAGAGCGCCTCCTCTTGAGATGCGACTGGAACGCCGGGAATTCTTTCCCTACGAAAAAGGGAAGGATCCCTCATCTCGAGCTAGGAGGCGGAAACGGGGCTCCCCTGGATGTGTGAGAGACCCCACGTGCTTCCTCTCGAGTGGAGACGGGTATGTCGGGGAACTTCTTGAGTTGCAGCAATGGTGTGAAGGACCCTTTGGAAGTTCCAGTGGTTAGATGTGATTGGCCTCGAGAAGCCTCAGCGGAAATGGGCCTCATCTCGCCTGGAGGGCAAAACCTCCTGGATTTTCTCGAGTTGCGGCAGGTGCTCTCGACTTACGACGGGGACCTCAGGGACCCGCTCTGGTGGCCTCAGGAAAGGCCAGTCCCCATGCGAGTTCCTCGGGGGCGTCTCGGGATTCCTCTCCCGTCGATGCCGGGGCCTAAGACCTTGTGTGGAGTCGGGGCCGGAACCTGAGGATTCCTCTCCAGTGCTGACATGGATCTTGGGGTACTTCTGTAGTCTCCCCAGGGGAGTCAGTCCTCGTCTCGAATGCGGGCTTGCACTTGCCCTTTCCTCCAGAGCGGTAGCAGCAGTGTCACGCAGTCCGCCGCGTGGATCAAAGGATCTATGGTTTTCCCTCGAGTCTTTCCCACGAGGCTTTCCCACGAGGCTTTCCCACAGGGCTGTCCCACGTGCACACGTGGTGGGAGTCGATCCTCTGCTTGAACGTCAAGGCAGTGCAGGGAAAACAGGTTCCTATGGAATGGACTGACACATCTGGGGGACTCTTGGAATGGTGGCACGACCCTGGAGTTCCTATCGCCTTTCCTGTGGAGAGCGCCTCCTCTTGAGATGCGACGGGAATGCCGGGAATTCTTTCCCTACCAAACAGGGAAAGGATCCCTCATCTCGAGCTAGGAGGCGGAAACGGGGCTCCCCTGGATGTGTGCGGGACCCACGTGCTTCCTCTCGAGTGGAGACGGGTATGTCGGGGAACTTCTTGAGTTGCAGCAAGGGTGTGAAGGACCCTTTGGAAGTTCCAGTGGTTAGACGTGATTAGCCTCGAGAAGCCTCAGCGGAAATGGGCCTCATCTCGCCTGGAGGGCAAAACCTCCTGGATTTTCTCGAGTTGCGGCAGGTGCTCTCGACTTACGACGGGGTCCTCAGGGACCCGCTCTGGTAGCCTCAGGAAAGGCCAGTCCCTATGCGAGTTCCTCGGGGGCCTCTCGGGATTCCTCTCCCGTCGATGCCGGGGCCTAAGACCTTGTGTAGAGTCGTGGCCGGAACCTGAGGATTCCTCTCCAGTGCTGACATGGATCTTGGGGTACTTCTGGAGTCTCCCCAGGGAGACAGTCCTCGTCTCGAATGCGGACATGCACTTGCGCTTTCCTCCAGAGTGGTAGCAGCAGTGTCACGCAGTCCGCCGCGTGGATCAAAGGATCTATGGTTTTCCCTCGAGTCTTTCCCACGAGGCTTTCCCACGAGGCTTTCCCACAGGGCTGTCCCACGTGCACACGTGGTGGAAGTCGATCCTCGGCTTGAACGTCAAGGCAGTGCAGGGAAAACAGGTTCCTCTGGAATGGACTGACACATCTGGGGGACTCTTGGAATGGTGGCACGACCCTGGAGTTCCTCTCGCCTTTCCTGTGGAGAGCGCCTCCTCTTGAGATGCGACGGGAACGCCGGGAATTCTTTCCCTACGAAACAGGGAAAGGATCCCTCATCTCGATCTAGGAGGCGGAAACGGGGCTCCCCTGGATGTGTGCGGGACCCCACGTGCTTCCTCTCGAGTGGAGACGGGTATGTCGGGGAACTTCTTGAGTTGCAGCAATGGTGTGAAGGACCCTTTGGAAGTTCCAGTGGTTTGATGTGATTGGCCTCGAGAAGCCTCAGCGGAAATGGGCCTCATCTCGCCTGGAGGGCAAAACCTCCTGGATTTTCTCGAGTTGCGGCAGGTGCTCTCGACTTACGACGGGGACCTCAGAGACCCGCTCTGGTGGCCTCAGGAAAGGCCAGTCCCCATGCGAGTTCCTCCGGGGCGTCTCGGGATTCCTCTCCCGTCGATGCCGGGGCCTAAGACCTTGTGTGGAGTCGGGGTCGGAACCTGAGGATTCCTCTCCAGTGCTGACATGGATCTTGGGGTACTTCTGGAGTCTCCCCAGGGGAGTCAGTCTTCGTCTCGAATGCGGGCATGCACTTGCGCTTTCCTCCAGAGCGGTAGCAGCAGTGTCACGCAGTCCGCCGCGTGGATCAAAGGATCTATGGTTTTCCCTCGAGTCTTTTCCACGAGGCTTTCCCACGAGGCTTTCCCACAGGGCTGTCCCACGTGCACACGTGGTGGGAGTCGATCCTTGGCTTGAACGTCAAGGCAGTGCAGGGAAAACAGCTTCCTCTGGAATGGACTGACACATCTGGGGGACTCTTGGAATGGTGGCACGACCCTGGAGTTCCTCTCGCCTTTCCTGTGAAGAGCGCCTCCTCTTGAGATGCGACGGGAACGCCGGGAATTCATTCCCTACGAAACAGGGAAAGGATCCCTCATCTCGAGCTAGGAGGCGGAAACGGAGCTCCCCTGGATGTGGGCGGGACACCACGTGCTTCCATTCGAGTGGAGACGGGTATTTCGGGGAACTTCTTGAGTTGCAGCAATGGTGTGAAGGACCCCTTGGAAGTTCCAGTGGTTAGATGTGATTGGCCTCGAGAAGCCTCAGCGGAAATGGGCCTCATCTCGCCTGGAGGGCAAAATCTCCTGGATTTTCTCGAGTTGCGGCAGGTGCTCTCGACTTACGACGGGGACCTCAGGGACCCGCTCTGGTGGCCTCAGGAAAGGCCAGTCCCCATGCGAGTTCCTCGGGGGCGTCTCGGGATTCCTCTCCCGTCGATGCCGGGGCCTAAGACCTTGTGTGGAGTCGGGGCCGGAACCTGAGGATTCCTCTCCAGTGCTGACATGGATCTTGGGGTACTTCTGGAGTCTCCCCAGGGGAGTCAGTCCTCGTCTCGAATGCGGGCATGCACTTGCGCTTTCCTCCAAAGCGGTAGCAGCAGTGTCACGCAGTCCGCCGCGTGGATCAAAGGATCTATGGTTTTCCCTCGAGTCTTTCCCACGAGGCTATCCCACGAGGCTTTCCCACAGGGCTGTCCCACGTGCACACGTGGTGGGAGTCGATCCTCGGCTTGAACGTCAAGGCAGTGCAGGGAAAACAGGTTCCTCTGGAATGGACTGACACATATGGGGGACTCTTGGAATGGTGGCACGACCCTGGAGTTCCTCTCGCCTTTCCTGTGAAGAGCGCCTCCTCTTGAGATGCGACGGGAACGCCGGGAATTCTTTCCCTACGAAACAGGGAAAGGATCCCTCATCTCGAGCTAGGAGGCGGAAACGGGGCTCCCCTGGATGTGTGCGGGACCCCACGTGCTTCCTCTGGAGTGGAGACGGGTATGTTGGGGAACTTCTTTAGTCGCAGCATGGGTGTGAAGGACCCGTTGGAAGTTCCAGTATTTAGACGTGATTAGCCTCGAGAAGCCTCAGCGGAAATGGGCCTCATCTCGCCTGGAGGGCAAAACCTCCTGGATTTTCTCGAGTTGCGGCAGGTGCTCTCGACTTATGACGGGGACCTCAGGGACACGCTCTGGTGGCCTCAGGAAAGGCCAGTCCCCATGCGAGTTCCTCGGGGGCGTCTGGGGATTCCTCTCCCGTCGATGCCGGGGCCTAAGACCTTGTGTGGAGTCGGGGTCGGAACCTGAGGATTCCTCTCCAGTGCTGACATGGATCTTTGGGTACTTCTGGAGTCTCCCCAGTGGAGTCAGTCCTCGTCTCGAATGCGGGCATGCACTTGCGCTTTCCTCCAGAGCGGTAGCAGCAGTGTCACGCAGTCCGCCGCGTGGATCAAAGGATCTATGGTTTTCCCTCGAGTCTTTCCCACGAGGCTTTCCCACGAGGCTTTCTCACAGGGCTGTCCCACGTGCACACGTGGTGGGAGTCGATCCTCGGCTTGAACGTCAAGGCAGTGCAGGGAAAACAGGTTCCTCTGGAATGGACTGACACATCTGGGGGACTCTTGGAATGCTGGCACGACCCTGGAGTTCCTCTCGCCTTTCCTTTGGAGTGCGCCTCCTCTTGAGATGCGACGGGAACGCCGGGAATTCTTTCCCTACAAAACAGGGAAAGGATCCCTCATCTCGAGCTAGGAGGCGGAAACGGGGCTCCCCTGGATGTGTGCGGGACCCACGTGCTTCCTCTCTAGTGGAGACGGGTATGTCGGGGAACTTCTTGAGTTGCAGCAAGGGTGTGAAGGACCCTTTGGAAGTTCCAGTGGTTAGACGTGATTAGCCTCGAGAAGCCTCAGCGGAAATGGGCCTCATCGCGCCTGGAGGGCAAAACCTCCTGGATTTTCTCGAGTTGCGGCAGGTGCTCTCGACTTACGACGGGGACCTCAGGGACCCGCTCTGGTGGCCTCAGGAAAGGCCAGTCCCCATGCGAGTTCCTCGGGGGCCTCTCGGGATTCCTCTCCCGTCGATGCCAGGGCCTAAGACCTTGTGTGGAGTCGGGGCCGGAACCTGAGGATTCCTCTCCAGTGCTGACATGGATCTTGGGGTACTTCTGGAGTCTCCCCAGGGGAGTCAGTCCTCGTCTGGAATGCGGGCATCCACTTGCGCTTTCCTCCAGAGCGGTAGCAGCAGTGTCACGCAGTCCGCCGCGTGGATCAAAGGATCTATGGTTTTCCCTCGAGTCTTTCCCACGAGGCTTTCCCACGAGGCTTTCCCACAGGGCTGTCCCACGTGCACACGTGGTGGGAGTCGATCCTCGGCTTGAACGTCAAGGCAGTGCAGGAAAAACAGGTTCCTCTGGAATGGACTGACACATCTGGGGGACTCTTGGAATGGTGTCACGACCCTGGAGTTCCTCTCGCCTTTCCTGTGGAGAGCGCCTCCTCTTGAGATGCGACGGGAACGCCGGGAATTCTTTCCCTACGAAACAGGGAAAGGATCCCTCAACTCGAGCTAGGAGGCGGAAACGGGCCTCCCCTGGATGTGTGCGGGACACCACGTGCTTCCTCTCGAGTGCAGTCGGGTATGTCGGGGAACTTCTTGAGTTGCAGCAATGGTGTGAAGGACCCTTTGGAAGTTCCAGTGGTTAGACGTGATTGGCCTCGAGAATCCTCAGCGGAAATGGGCCTCATCTCGCCTGGAGGGCAAAACCTCCTGGATTTTCTCGAGTTGCGGCAGGTGCTCTCGACTTACGACGGGGACCTCAGGGAACCGCTCTGGTGGCCTCAGGAAAGGCCAGTCCCCATGCGAGTTCCTCGGGGCCCTCTCGGGATTCCTCTCCCGTCGATGCCGGGGCCTAAGACCTTGTGTGGAGTCGGGGCCGGAACCTGAGGATTCCTCTCCAGTGCTGACATGGATCTTGGGGTACTTCTGGAGTCTCCCCAGGGGAGACAGTCCTCGTCTCGAATGCGGGCATGCACTTGAGCTTTCCTCCAGAGCGGTAGCAGCAGTGTCACGCAGTCCGCCGCGTGGATCAAAGGATCTATGGTTTTCCCTCGAGTCTTTCCCACGAGGCTTTCCCACGAGGCTTTCCCACAGGGCTGTCCCACGTGCACACGTGGTGGGAGTCGATCCTCGGCTTGAACGTCAAGGCAGTGCAGGGAAAACAGGTTCCTCTGGAATGGACTGACACATCTGGGGGACTCTTGGAATGGTGGCACGACCCTGGAGTTCCTCTCGCCTTTCCTGTTTAGAGCGCCTCCTCTTGAGATGCGACGGGAACGCCTGGAATTCTTTCCCTACGAAACAGGGAAAGGATCCCTCATCTCGAGCTAGGAGGCGGAAACGGGGCTCCCCTGGATGTGTGCGGGACCCCACGTGCTTCCATTCGAGTGGAGACGGGTATGTCGGGGAACTTCTTGAGTTGCAGCAATGGTGTGAAGGACCCTTTGGAAGTTCCAGTGGTTAGATGTGATTGGCCTCGAGAAGCCTCAGCGGAAATGGGCCTCATCTCGCCTGGAGGGCAAAACCTCCTGGATTTTCTCGAGTTGCGGCAGGTGCTCTCGACTTACGACGGGGACCTCAGGGACCCGCTCTGGTGGCCTCAGGAAAGGCCAGTCCCCATGCGAGTTCCTCCGGGGCGTCTCGGGATTCCTCTCCCGTCGATGCCGGGGCCTAAGACCTTGTGTGGAGTCGGGGCCGGAACCTGAGGATTCCTCTCCAGTGCTGACATGGATCTTGGGGTACTTCTGGAGTCTCCCCAGGGGAGTCAGTCCTCGTCTCGAATGCGGGCATGCACTTGCGCTTTCCTCCAGAGCGGTAGCAGCAGTGTCACGCAGTCCGCCGCATGGATCAAAGGATCTATGGTTTTCCCTCGAGTCTTTCCCACGAGGCTATCCCACGAGGCTTTCCCACAGGGCTGTCCCACGTGCACACGTGGTGGGAGTCGATCCTCGGCTTGAACGTCAAGGCAGTGCAGGGAAAACAGGTTCCTCTGGAATGGACTGACACATATGGGGGACTCTTGGAATGGTGGCACGACCCTGGAGTTCCTCTCGCCTTTCCTGTGAAGAGCGCCTCCTCTTGAGATGCGACGGGAACGCCGGGAATTCTTTCCCTACGAAAGAGGGAAAGGATCCCTCATCTCGAGCTAGGAGGCGGAAACGGGTCTCCCCTGGATGTGTGCGGGACCCCACGTTCTTCGTCTCGAGTGGAGACGGGTATGTCGGGGAACTTCTTGAGTTGCAGCAAGGGTGTGAAGGACCCTTTGGAAGTTCCAGTGGTTAGACGTGATTAGCCTCGAGAAGCCTCAGCGGAAATGGGCCTCATCTCGCCTGGAGGGCAAAACCTCCTGGATTTTCTCGAGTTGCGGCAGGTGCTCTCGACCTACGACGGGGACCTCAGGGACCCGCTCTGGTGGCCTCAGGAAAGGCCAGTCCCCATGCGAGTTCCTCGGGGGCCTCTGGGGATTCATCTCCCGTCGATGCCGGGTTCTAAGTCCTTGTGTGGAGTCGGGGTCGGAACCTGAGGATTCCTCTCCAGTGCTGACATGGATCTTGGGGTACTTCTGGAGTCTCCCCAGGGGAGTCAGTCTTCGTCTCGAATGCGGGCATGCACTTGCGCTTTCCTCCAGAGCGGTAGCAGCAGTGTCACGCAGTCCGCCGCGTGGATCAAAGGATCTATGGTTTTCCCTCGAGTCTTTTCCACGAGGCTTTCCCACGAGGCTTTCCCACAGGGCTGTCCCACGTGCACACGTGGTGGGAGTCGATCCTTGGCTTGAACGTCAAGGCAGTGCAGGGAAAACAGCTTCCTCTGGAATGGACTGACACATCTGGGGGACTCTTGGAATGGTGGCACGACCCTGGAGTTCCTCTCGCCTTTCCTGTGAAGAGCGCCTCCTCTTGAGATGCGACGGGAACGCCGGGAATTCATTCCCTACGAAACAGGGAAAGGATCCCTCATCTCGAGCTAGGAGGCGGAAACGGAGCTCCCCTGGATGTGGGCGGGACACCACGTGCTTCCATTCGAGTGGAGACGGGTATTTCGGGGAACTTCTTGAGTTGCAGCAATGGTGTGAAGGACCCCTTGGAAGTTCCAGTGGTTAGATGTGATTGGCCTCGAGAAGCCTCAGCGGAAATGGGCCTCATCTCGCCTGGAGGGCAAAATCTCCTGGATTTTCTCGAGTTGCGGCAGGTGCTCTCGACTTACGACGGGGACCTCAGGGACCCGCTCTGGTGGCCTCAGGAAAGGCCAGTCCCCATGCGAGTTCCTCGGGGGCGTCTCGGGATTCCTCTCCCGTCGATGCCGGGGCCTAAGACCTTGTGTGGAGTCGGGGCCGGAACCTGAGGATTCCTCTCCAGTGCTGACATGGATCTTGGGGTACTTCTGGAGTCTCCCGAGGGGAGTCAGTCCTCGTCTCGAATGCGGGCATGCACTTGCGCTTTCCTCCAAAGCGGTAGCAGCAGTGTCACGCAGTCCGCCGCGTGGATCAAAGGATCTATGGTTTTCCCTCGAGTCTTTCCCACGAGGCTATCCCACGACGCTTTCCCACAGGGCTGTCCCACGTGCACACGTGGTGGGAGTCGATCCTCGGCTTGAACGTCAAGGCAGTGCAGGGAAAACAGGTTCCTCTGGAATGGACTGACACATATGGGGGACTCTTGGAATGGTGGCACGACCCTGGAGTTCCTCTCGCCTTTCCTGTGAAGAGCGCCTCCTCTTGAGATGCGACGGGAACGCCGGGAATTCTTTCCCTACGAAACAGGGAAAGGATCCCTCATCTCGAGCTAGGAGGCGGAAACGGGGCTCCCCTGGATGTGTGCGGGACCCCACGTGCTTCCTCTGGAGTGGAGACGGGTATGTTGGGGAACTTCTTTAGTCGCAGCATGGGTGTGAAGGACCCGTTGGAAGTTCCAGTATTTAGACGTGATTAGCCTCGAGAAGCCTCAGCGGAAATGGGCCTCATCTCGCCTGGAGGGCAAAACCTCCTGGATTTTCTCGAGTTGCGGCAGGTGCTCTCGACTTATGACGGGGACCTCAGGGACACGCTCTGGTGGCCTCAGGAAAGGCCAGTCCCCATGCGAGTTCCTCGGGGGCGTCTGGGGATTCCTCTCCCGTCGATGCCGGGGCCTAAGACCTTGTGTGGAGTCGGGGTCGGAACCTGAGGATTCCTCTCCAGTGCTGACATGGATCTTTGGGTACTTCTGGAGTCTCCCCAGTGGAGTCAGTCCTCGTCTCGAATGCGGGCATGCACTTGCGCTTTCCTCCAGAGCGGTAGCAGCAGTGTCACGCAGTCCGCCGCGTGGATCAAAGGATCTATGGTTTTCCCTCGAGTCTTTCCCACGAGGCTTTCCCACGAGGCTTTCTCACAGGGCTGTCCCACGTGCACACGTGGTGGGAGTCGATCCTCGGCTTGAACGTCAAGGCAGTGCAGGGAAAACAGGTTCCTCTGGAATGGACTGACACATCTGGGGGACTCTTGGAATGCTGGCACGACCCTGGAGTTCCTCTCGCCTTTCCTTTGGAGAGCGCCTCCTCTTGAGATGCGACGGGAACGCCGGGAATTCTTTCCCTACAAAACAGGGAAAGGATCCCTCATCTCGAGCTAGGAGGCGGAAACGGGGCTCCCCTGGATGTGTGCGGGACCCACGTGCTTCCTCTCTAGTGGAGACGGGTATGTCGGGGAACTTCTTGAGTTGCAGCAAGGGTGTGAAGGACCCTTTGGAAGTTCCAGTGGTTAGACGTGATTAGCCTCGAGAAGCCTCAGCGGAAATGGGCCTCATCGCGCCTGGAGGGCAAAACCTCCTGGATTTTCTCGAGTTGCGGCAGGTGCTCTCGACTTACGACGGGGACCTCAGGGACCCGCTCTGGTGGCCTCAGGAAAGGCCAGTCCCCATGCGAGTTCCTCGGGGGCCTCTCGGGATTCCTCTCCCGTCGATGCCAGGGCCTAAGACCTTGTGTGGAGTCGGGGCCGGAACCTGAGGATTCCTCTCCAGTGCTGACATGGATCTTGGGGTACTTCTGGAGTCTCCCCAGGGGAGTCAGTCCTCGTCTGGAATGCGGGCATCCACTTGCGCTTTCCTCCAGAGCGGTAGCAGCAGTGTCACGCAGTCCGCCGCGTGGATCAAAGGATCTATGGTTTTCCCTCGAGTCTTTCCCACGAGGCTTTCCCACGAGGCTTTCCCACAGGGCTGTCCCACGTGCACACGTGGTGGGAGTCGATCCTCGGCTTGAACGTCAAGGCAGTGCAGGAAAAACAGGTTCCTCTGGAATGGACTGACACATCTGGGGGACTCTTGGAATGGTGTCACGACCCTGGAGTTCCTCTCGCCTTTCCTGTGGAGAGCGCCTCCTCTTGAGATGCGACGGGAACGCCGGGAATTCTTTCCCTACGAAACAGGGAAAGGATCCCTCAACTCGAGCTAGGAGGCGGAAACGGGCCTCCCCTGGATGTGTGCGGGACACCACGTGCTTCCTCTCGAGTGCAGACGGGTATGTCGGGGAACTTCTTGAGTTGCAGCAATGGTGTGAAGGACCCTTTGGAAGTTCCAGTGGTTAGACGTGATTGGCCTCGAGAAGCCTCAGCGGAAATGGGCCTCATCTCGCCTGGAGGGCAAAACCTCCTGGATTTTCTCGAGTTGCGGCAGGTGCTCTTGACTTACGACGGGGACCTCAGGGAACCGCTCTGGTGGCCTCAGGAAAGGCCAGTCCCCATGCGAGTTCCTCGGGGCCCTCTCGGGATTCCTCTCCCGTCGATGCCGGGGCTTAAGACCTTGTGTGGAGTCGGGGCCGGAACCTGAGGATTCCTCTCCAGTGCTGACATGGATCTTGGGGTACTTCTGGAGTCTCCCCAGGGGAGACAGTCCTCGTCTCGAATGCGGGCATGCACTTGCGCTTTCCTCCAGAGCGGTAGCAGCAGTGTCACGCAGTCCGCCGCGTGGATCAAAGGATCTATGGTTTTCCCTCGAGTCTTTCCCACGAGGCTTTCCCACGAGGCTTTCCCACAGGGCTGTCCCACGTGCACACGTGTTGGGAGTCGATCCTCGGCTTGAACATCAAGGCAGTGCAGGGAAAACAGGTTCCTCTGGAATGGACTGACACATCTGGGGGACTCTTGGAATGGTGGCACGACCCTGGAGTTCCTCTCGCCTTTCCTGTGGAGAGCGCCTCCTCTTGAGATGCGACGGGAACGCCTGGAATTCTTTCCCTACGAAACAGGGAAAGGATCCCTCATCTCGAGCTAGGAGGCGGAAACGGGGCTCCCCTGGATGTGTGCGGGACCCCACGTGCTTCCTCTCGAGTGGAGAAGGGTATGTCGGGGAACTTCTTGAGTTGCACCAAGGGTGTGAAGGACCCTTTGGAAGTTCCAGTGGTTAGACGTGATTGGCCTCGAGAAGCCTCAGCGGAAATGGGCCTCATCACGCCTGGAGGGCAAAACCTCCTGGATTTTCTCGAGTTGCGGCAGGTGCTCTCGACTTACGACGGGGACCTCAGGGACCCGCTCTGGTGGCCTCAGGAAAGGCCAGTCCCCGTGCGAGTTCCTCGGGGGCCTCTCGGGATTCCTCTCCCATCGATGCCGGGGCCTAAGACCTTGTGTGGAGTCGGGGCCGGAATCTGAGGATTCCTCTCCAGTGCTGACATGGACCTTGGGGTACTTCTGGAGTCTCCCCAGGGGAGTCAGTCCTCGTCTCGAATGCGGGCATGCACTTGCGCTTTCCTCCAGAGCGGTAGCAGCAGTGTCACGCAGTCCGCCGCGTGGATCAAAGGATCTATGGTTTTCCCTCGAGTCTTTCCCACGAGGCTTTCCCACGAGGCTTTCCCACAGGGCTGTCCCACGTGCACACGTGGTGGGAGTCAATCCTCGGCTTGAACGTCAAGGCAGTGCAGGGAAAACAGGTTCCTCTGGAATGGACTGACACATCTGGGGGACTCTTGGAATGGTGTCACGACCCTGGAGTTCCTCTCGCCTTTCCTGTGGAGAGCGCCTCCTCTTGAGATGCGACGGGAACGCCGGGAATTCTTTCCCTACGAAACAGGGAAAGGATCCCTCATCTCGAGCTAGGAGGCGGAAACGGGGCTCCCCTGGATGTGTGAGGGACACCACATGCTTCCTCTCGAGTGGAGACGGGTATGTCGGGGAACTTCTTGAGTTGCAGCAAGGTTGTGAAGGACCCTTTGGAAGTTCCAGTGGTTAGACGTGATTGGCCTCGAGAAGCCTCAGCGGAAATGGGCCTCATCTCGCCTGGAGGGCAAAACCTCCTGGATTTTCTCGAGTTGCGGCAGGTGCTCTCGACTTACGACGGGGACCTCAGGGACCCGCTCTGGTGGCCTCAGGAAAGGCCAGTCCCCATGCGAGTTCCTCGGGGGCCTCTGGGGATTCCTCTCCCGTCGATGCCGGGGCCTAAGTCCTTGTGTGGAGTCGGGGCCGGAACCTGAGGATTCCTCTACAGTGCTGACATGGATCTTGGGGTAATTCTGGAGTCTCCTCAGGGGAGTCAGTCTTCGTCTCGAATGCGGGCATGCACTTGCGCTTTCCTCCAGAGCGGTAGCAGCAGTGTCACGCAGTCCGCCTCGTGGATAAAAGAATCTATGGTTTTCCCTCGAGTCTTTCCCACGAGGCTTTCCCACGAGGCTTTCCCACAGGGATGTCCCACGTGCACACGTGGTGGGAGTCGATCCTTGGCTTGAACGTCAAGGCAGTGCAGGGAAAATAGGTTCCTCTGAAATGGACTGACACATCTGGGGGACTCTTGGAATGGTGTCACGACCCTGGAGTTCCTCTCGCCTTTCCTGTGGAGAGCGCCTCCTCTTGAGATGCGACGGGAACGCCGGGAATTCTTTCCCTACGAAACAGGGAAAGGATCCCTCATCTCGAGCTAGGAGGCGCAAACGGGGCTCCCCTGGATGTGTGTGGGACACCACGTGCTTCCTCTCGAGTGGAGACGGGCATGTCGGGGAACTTCTTGAGTTGCAGCAAGGGTGTGAAGGACCCTTTGGAAGTTCCAGTGGTTACATGTGATTGGCCTCGAGAAGCCTCAGCGGAAATGGGCCTCATCTCGCCTGGAGGGCAAAACCTCCTGGATTTTCTCGAGTTGCGGCAGGTGTTCTCGACTTACGACGGGGACCTCAGGGAACCGCTCTGGTGGCCTCAGGAAAGGCCAGTCCCCATTCGAGTTCCTCGGGGGCCTCTCGGGATTCCTCTCCCGTCGATGCCGGGGCCTAAGACCTTGTGTGGAGTCGGGGCCGGAACCTGAGGATTCCTCTCCAGTGCTGACATGGATCTTGGGGTACTTC
Organism: Ovis canadensis; assembly: GCF_042477335.2. Lineage (NCBI taxonomy): Eukaryota > Metazoa > Chordata > Mammalia > Artiodactyla > Bovidae > Ovis > Ovis canadensis. Next base: position 10,054,786 of record NC_091268.1, read on the forward strand.
TGGAGTCTCCCCAGGAAGTCAGTCCTCGTCTCGAATGCGGGCATGCACTTGCGCTTTCCTCCAGAGCGGTAGCAGCAGTGTCACGTAGTCCGCCGCATGGATCAAAGGATCTATGGTTTTCCCTCGAGTCTTTCCCACGAGGCTTTCCCACGCGGCTTTCCCACAGGGCTGTCCCACGTGCACAAGTGGTGAGAGTCGATCCTCGGCTTGAACGTCAAGGCAGTGCAGGGAAAACAGGTTCCTCTGGAATGGACTGACACATCAGGGGGACTCTTGGAATGGTGGCACGACCCTGGAGTTCCTCTCGCCTTTCCTGTGGAGAGCGCCTCCTCTTGAGATGCGACGGGAACGCCGGGAATTCTTTCCCTACGAAACAGGGAAAGGATCCCTCATCTCGAGCTAGGAGGCGGAAACGGGGCTCCCCTGGATGTGTGCGGGACCCCACGTGCTTCCTCTCGAGTGGAGACGGGTATGTCGGGGAACTTCTTGAGTTGCAGCAAGGGTGTGAAGGACCGTTGGGAAGTTCCAGTGTTTAGACGTGATTAGCCTAGAGAAGCCTCAGCGGAAATGGGCCTCATCTCGCCTGGAGGGAAAACCTCCTGGATTTTCTCGAGTTGCGGCAGGTGATCTCGACTTACGACGTGGACCTCAGGGACCCGCTCTGGTGGCCTCAGGAAAAGCCAGTCCCCATGCGAGTTCCTCGGGGGCCTCTCGGGATCCCTCTCCCGTCGATGCCGGGGCCTAAGTCCTTGTGTGGAGTCGGGGCCGGAACCTGAGGATTCCTCTCCAGTGCTGACATGGATCTTGGGGTACTTCTGGAGTCTCCCCAGGGGAGTCAGTCCTCGTCTCGAATGCGGGCATGCGCTTGCGCTTTCCTCCAGAGCGGTAGCAGCAGTGTCACGCAGCCCGCCGCGTGGATCAAAGGATCTATGGTTTTCCCTCAAGTCTTTCCCACGAGGCTTTCCCACGAGGCTTTCCCACAGGGCTGTCCCACGTGCACACGTGGTGGGAGTCGATCCTCGGCTTGAACATCAAGGCAGTGCAGGGAAAACAGGTTCCTCTGTAATGGACTGACACATCTGGGGGTCTCTTGGAATGGTGGCACGACCCTGGAGATCCTCTCCCCTTTCCTGTGGAGAGCGCCTCCTCTTGAGATGCAACGGGAACGCCGGGAATTCTTTCCCTACGAAACAGGGAAAGGATCCCTCATCTCGAGCTAGGAGGCGGAAACGGGGCTCCCCTGGATGTGCGGGACACCACGTGCTTCCTCTCGAGTGCAGACGGGTATGTCGGGGAAGTTCTTGAGCTGCAGCAAGGGTGTGAAGAACCCTTTGGATGTTCCAGTGGTTAGACGTGATTAGCCTCGAGAAGCCTCAGAGGAAATGGGCCTCATCTCGCCTGGAGGGCAAAACCTCCTGGATTTTCTCGAGTTGCGGCAGGTGCTCTCGACTTACGACGGGGACCTCAGGGACCCGCTCTGGTGGCCTCAGGAAAGGCCAGTCCCCATGCGAGTTCCTCGGGGGCCTCTCGGGATCCCTCTCCCGTCGATGCCGGTGCCTAAGTCCTTCTGTGGAGTCGGGGCCGGAACCTGTGGATTCCTCTCCAGTGCTGACATGGATCTTGGGGTACTTCTGGAGTCTCCCCAGGGAAGTCAGTCATCGTCTCGAATGCGGGCATGCACTTGCGCTTTCCTCCAGAGCGGTAGCAGCAGTGTCACGCAGCCCGCCGCGTGGATCAAAGGATCTATGGTTTTCCCTCGAGTCTTTTCCACGAGGCTTTCCCACGAGGTTTCCCACAGGGCTGTCCCACGTGCACACGTGGTGGGAGTCGATCCTCGGCTTGAACGTCAAGGCAGTGCAGGGAAAACAGGTTCCTCTGGAATGGACTGACACATCTGGGGGACTCTTGGAATGGTGTCACGACCCTGGAGTTCCTCTCGCCTTTCCTGTGGAGAGCGCCTCCCCTTGAGATGCGACGGGAACGCCGGGAATTCTTTCCCTACGAAACAGGGAAAGGATCCCTCATCTCGAGCTAGGAGGCGGAAACGGGGCTCCCCTGGATGTGTGCGGGACCCCACGTGCTTCCATTCGAGTGGAGACGGGTATGTCGGGGAACTTCTTGAGTTGCAGCAAGGGTGTGAAGGACCCTTTGGAAGTTCCAGTGTTTAGACGTGATTAGCCTCGAGAAGCCTCAGCGGAAATGAGCCTCATCTCGCCTGGAGGGCAAAACCTCCTGGATTTTCTCGAGTTGCGGCAGGTGATCTCGACTTACGACGGGGACCTCAGGGACCCGCTCTGGTGGCCTCAGGAAAAGCCAGTCCCCATGCGAGTTCCTCGGGGGCCTCTCGGGATCCCTCTCCCGTCGATGCCAGGGCCTAAGTCCTTCTGTGGAGTCGGGGCCGGAAACTGAGGATTCCTCTCCAGTGCTGACATGGATCTTGGGGTACTTCTGGAGTCTCCCCAGGGGAGTCAGTCCTCGTCTCGAATGCGGGCATGCACTTGTGCTTTCCTCCAGAGCGGTAGCAGCAGTGTCACGCAGTCCACCGCGTGGATCAAAGGATCTATGGTTTTCCCTCGAGTCTTTCCCACGAGGCTTTCCCACGAGGCTTTCCCACAGGGCTGTCCCACGTGCACACGTGGTGGGAGTCGATCCTCGGCTTGAACATCAAGGCAGTGCAGGGAAAACAGGTTCCTCTGTAATGGACTGACACATCTGGGGGTCTCTTGGAATGGTGGCACGACCCTGGAGTTCCTCTCGCCTTTCCTGTGGAGAGCGCCTCCTCTTGAGATGCGACGGGAACGCCGGGAATTCTTTCCTTACGAAACAGGGAAAGGATCCCTCATCTCGAGCTAGGAGGCGGAAACGGGGCTCCCCTGGATGTGTGCGGGACCCCACGTGCTTCCTCTCGAGTGCAGACGGGTATGTCGGGGAACTTCTTGAGTTGCAGCCATGGTGTGAAGGACCCTTTGGAAGTTCCAGTGGTTAGATGTGATTGGCCTCGAGAAGCCTCAGCGGAAATGGGCCTCATCTCGCCTGGAGGGCAAAACCTCCTGGATTTTCTCGAGTTGCGGCAGGTGATCTCGACTTACGACGGGGATCTCAGGGAACCGCTCTGGTGGCCTCAGGAAAGGCCAGTCCCCATGCGAGTTCCTCGGGGGCCTCTCGGGATTCCTCTCCCGTCGATGCCGGGGCCTAAGACCTTGTGTGGAGTCGGGGCCGGAACCTGAGGATTCCTCTCCAGTGCTGACATGGATCTTGGGGTACTTCTGGAGTCTCTCCAGGGGAGTCAGTCCTCGTCTCGAATGCGGGCATGCACTTGGGCTTTCCTCCAGAGCGGTAGCAGCAGTGTCACGCAGTCCGCCGCGTGGATCAAAGGATCTATGGTTTTCCCTCGAGTCTTTCCCACGAGGCTTTCCCACGAGGCTTTCCCACAGGGCTGTCCCACGTGCACACGTGGTGGGAGTCGATCCTCGGCTTGAACGTCAAGGCAGTGCAGGGAAAACAGGTTCCTCTGGAATGGACTGACACATCTGGGGGACTCTTGGAATCGTGGCACGACCCTGGAGTTCCTCTCGCCTTTCCTGTGGAGAGCGCCTCCGCTTGAGATGCGACGGGAACGCCGGGAATTCTTTCCCTACGAAACAGGGAAAGGATCCCTCATCTCGAGCTAGGAGGCGGAAACGGGGCTCCCCTGGATGTGTGCGGGACCCACGTGCTTCCTCTCGAGTGGAGACGGGTATGTCGGGGAACTTCTTGAGTTGCAGCAAGGGTGTGAAGGACCCTTTGGAAGTTCCAGTGGTTAGACGTGATTGGCCTCGAGAAGCCTCAGCGGAAATGGGCCTCATCTCGCCTGGAGGGCAAAACATCCTGGATTTTCTCGAGTTGCGGCAGGTGCTCTCGACTTACGACGGGGACCTCAGGGACCCGCTCTGGTGGCCTCAGGAAAGGCCAGTCCCCATGCGAGTTCCTCGGGGGCCTCTCGGGATTCCTCTCCCGTCGATGCCGGGGCCTAAGACCTTGTGTGGAGTCGGGGCCGGAACCTGAGGATTCCTCTCCAGTGCTGACATGGATCTTGGGGTACTTCTGGAGTCTCCCCAGGGGAGTCAGTCCTCGTCTCGAATGCGGGCATACACTTGCGCTTTCCTCCAGAGCTGTAGCAGCAGTGTCACGCAGTCCGCCGCATGGATCAAAGGATCCATGGTTTTCCCTCGAGTATTTCACACGAGGCTTTCCCACGAGGCTTTCCCACAATGCTGTCCCACGTGCACACGTGGTGGGAGTCGATCCTTGGCTTGAACGTCAAGGCAGTGCAGGGAAAACAGGTTCCTCTGGAGTGGACTGACACATCTGGGGGACTCTTGGAATGGAGGCACGACCCTGGAGTTCCTCTCGCCTTTCCTCTGGAGAGCGCCTCCTCTTGAGATGCGACGGGAACGCCGGGAATTCTTTCCCTACGAAACAGGGAAAGGATCCCTCATCTCGAGCTAGGAGGCGGAAACGGAGCTCCCCTGGATGTGTGCGGGACACCACGTGCTTCCTCTCGAGTGGAGACGGGTATGTCGGGGAACTTCTTGAGTTGCAGCAAGGGTGTGAAGGACCCTTTGGAAGTTCCAGTGGTTAGATGTGATTGGCCTCGAGAAGCCTCAGCGGAAATGGGCCTCAACTCGCCTGGAGGGCAAAACCGCCTGGATTTTCTCGAGTTGCGGCAGGTGCTCTCGACTTACGACGAGGACCTCAGGGACCCGTTCTGGTGGACTCAGGAAAGGCCAGTCCCCATGCGAGTTCCTCTGGGGATTCCTCTCCCGTCGATGCCGGGGCCTAAGACCTTGTGTGGAGTCGGGGCCGGAACCTGAGGATTCCTCTCCAGTGCTGACATGGATCTTGTTGTACTTCTGGAGTCTCCCCAGGGGAGTCAGTCCTCGTCTCGAATGCGGGCATGCACTTGCGCTTTCCTCCAGAGCGGTAGCAGCAGTGTCACGCAGTCCGCCGCATGGATTAAAGGATCCATGGTTTTCCCTCGAGTCTTTCCCACGAGGCTTTCCCACGAGGCTTTCCCACAGGGCTGTCCCACGTGCACACGTGGTGGGAGTCGATCCTTGGCTTGAACGTCAAGGCAGTGCAGGGAAAACAGGTTCCTCTGGAATGGACTGACACATCTGGGGGACTCTTGGAATGGTGGCACGACCCTGGAGTTCCTCTCGCCTTTCCTCTGGAGAGCGCCTCCTCTTGAGATGCGACGGGAACGCCGGGAATTCTTTCCCTACGAAACAGGGAAAGGATCCCTCATCTCGAGCTAGGAGGCGGAAACGGGGCTCCCCTGGATGTGTCCGGGACCCACGTGCTTCCTCTCGAGTGGAGACGGGTATTTCGGGGAACTTCTTGAGTTGCAGCAAGGGTGTGAAGGACCCTTTGGAAGTTCCAGTGGTTAGACGTGATTAGCCTCGAGAACCCTCAGCGGAAATGTGCCTCATCTCGCCTGGAGGGCAAAACCTCCTGGATTTTCTCGAGTTGCGGCAGGTGCTCTCGACCTACGACGGGGACCTCAGGGACCCGCTCTGGTGGCCTCAGGAAAGGCCAGTCCCCATGCGAGTTCCTCGGGGGCCTCTCGGGATTCCTCTCCCTTCGATGCCGGGGCCTAAGACCTTGTGTGGAGTCGGGGTCGGAACCTGAGGATTCCTCTCCAGTGCTGACATGGATCCTGGGGTACTTCTGGAGTCTCCCCAGGGGAGTCAGTCCTCGTCTCGAATGCGGGCATGCACTTGCGCTTTCCTCCAGAGCGGTAGCAGCAGTGTCACGCAGCCCGCCGCGTGGATCAAAGGATCCATGGTTTTCCCTCGAGTCTTTTCCACGAGGCTTTCCCACGAGGTTTCCCACAGGGCTGTCCCACGTGCACACGTGGTGGAGTCGATCCTCGGCTTGAACGTCAAGGCAGTGCAGGGAAAACAGGTTCCTCTGGAATGGACTGACACATCTGGGGGACTCTTGGAATGGTGTCACGACCCTGGAGTTCCTCTCGCCTTTCCTGTGGAGAGCGCCTCCCCTTGAGATGCGACGGGAACGCCGGGAATTCTTTCCCTACGAAACAGGGAAAGGATCCCTCATCTCGAGCTAGGAGGCGGAAACGGGGCTCCCCTGGATGTGTGCGGGACCCCACGTGCTTCCATTCGAGTGGAGACGGGTATGTCGGGGAACTTCTTGAGTTGCAGCAAGGGTGTGAAGGACCCTTTGGAAGTTCCAGTGTTTAGACGTGATTAGCCTCGAGAAGCCTCAGCGGAAATGAGCCTCATCTCGCCTGGAGGGCAAAACCTCCTGGATTTTCTCGAGTTGCGGCAGGTGATCTCGACTGACGACGGGGACCTCAGGGACCCGCTCTGGTGGCCTCAGGAAAAGCCAGTCCCCATGCGAGTTCCTCGGGGGCCTCTCGGGATCCCTCTCCCGTCGATGCCGGGGCCTAAGTCCTTCTGTGGAGTCGGGGCCGGAACCTGAGGATTCCTCTCCAGTGCTGACATGAATCTTGGGGTACTTCTGGATTCTCCCCAGGGGAGTCAGTCCTCGTCTCGAATGCGGGCATGCACTTGCGCTTTCCTCCAGAGCGGTAGCAGCAGTGTCACGCAGTCCGCCGCGTGGATCAAAGGATGTATGGTTTTCCCTCGAGTCTTTCCCACGAGGCATTCCCACGAGGCATTCCCACAGGGCTGTCTCACGTGCACACGTGGTGGGAGTCGATCCTCGGCTTGAACGTCAAGGCAGTGCAGGGAAAACAGGTTCCTCTGGAATGGACTGACACATCTGGGGGTCTCTTGGAATGGTGGCACGACCCTGGAGTTCCTCTCCCCTTTCCTGTGGAGAGCGCTTCCTCTTGAGATGCGACGGGATCGCCGGGAATTCTTTCCCTACGAAACAGGGAAAAGATCCCTCATCTCGAGCTAGGAGGCGGAAACGGGGCTCCCCTGGATGTGTGCGGGACCCCACGTGCTTCCTCTCGAGTGGAGACGGGTATGTCGGGGAACTTCTTGAGTTGCAGCAAGGGTGTGAAGGACCCTTTGGAAGTTCCAGTGGTTAGACGTGATTAGCCTCGAGAAGCCTCAGCGGAAATGGGCCTCATCTCGCCTGGAGGGCAAAACCTCCTGGATTTTCTCGAGTTGCGGCAGGTGCTCTCGACTTACGACGGGGACCTCAGGGACCCGCTCTGGTGGCTTCAGGAAAGGCCAGTCCCCATGCGAGTTCCTCGGGGGCCTCTCGGGATTCCTCTCCCGTCGATGCCGGGGCCTAAGACCTTGTGTGGAGTCGGGGCCGGAACCTGAGGATTCCTCTCCAGTGCTGACATGGATCTGGGGGTACTTCTGGAGTCTCCCCAGGGGAGTCAGTCCTCGTCTCGAATGCGGGCATGCACTTGCGCTTTCCTCCAGAGCGGTAGCAGCAGTGTCACGCAGTCCGCCGCGTGGATCAAAGGATCTATGGTTTTCCCTCGAGTCTTTCCCACGAGGCTTTCCCACGAGGCTTTCCCACAGGGCTGTCCCACGTGCACACGTGGTGGGAGTCGATCCTCGGCTTGAACGTCAAGGCAGTGCAGGGAAAACAGGTTCCTATGGAATGGACTGACACATCTGGGGGACTCTTGGAATGGTGGCATGACCCTGGAGTTCGTCTCGCCTTTCCTGTGGAGAGCGCCTCCTCTTGAGATGCGACGGGAACGCCGGGAATTCTTTCCCTTCGAAACAGGGAAAGGATCCCTCATCTCGAGCTAGGAGGCTCAAACGGGGCTCCCCTGGATGTGTGCGGGACACCACGTGCTTCCTCTCCAGTGCAGACGGGTATGTCGGGGAATTTCTTGAGTTGCAGCAAGGGTGTGAAGGACCCTTTGGAAGTTCCAGTGGTTAGATGTGATTGGCCTCGAGAAGCCTCAGCGGAAATGGGCCTCATCTCGCCTGGAGGGCAAAACCTCCTGGATTTTCTCCAGTTCCGTCAGGTGCTCTCGACGTACGACGGGGACCTCAGGGACCCGCTCTGGTGGCCTCAGGATAGGCCAGTCCCGATGCGAGTTCCTCGGGGGCCTCTCGGTATTCCTCTCCCGTCGATGCCGGGGCCTAAGACCTTGTGTGGAGTCGGGGCCGGAACCTGAGGATTCCTCTCCAGTGCTGACATGGATCTTGGGGTACTTCTGGAGTCTCCCCAGGGGAGTCAGTCCTCGTCTCGAATGCGGGCATCCACTTGCGCTTTCCTCCAGAGCGGTAGCAGCAGTGTCACGCAGTCCGCCGCGTGGATCAAAGGATCTATGGTTTTCCCTCGAGTCTTTCCCACGAGGCTTTCCCACGAGGCTTTCCCACAGGGCTCTCCCACGTGCACACGTGATGGGAGTCGATCCTCGGCTTGAACGTCAAGGCAGTGCAGGGAAAACAGGTTCCTCTGGAATGGACTGACACATCTGGGGGACTCTTGGAATGGTGGCATGACCCTGGAGTTCCTCTCGCCTTTCCTGTGGAGAGCGCCTCCTCTTGAGATGCGACGGGAACGCCGGGAATTCTTTCCCTACGAAACAGGGAAAGGATCCCTCATCTCGAGCTAGGAGGCGGAAACGGGGCTCCCCTGGATGTGTGCGGGACCCACGTGCTTCCTCTCGTGTGGAGACGGGTATGTCGGGGAACTTCTTGAGTTGCAGCAAGGGTGTGAAGGACCCTTTGGAAGTTCCAGTGGTTAGACGTGATTAGCCTCCAGAAGCCTCAGCGGAAATGGGCCTCATCTCGCCTGGAGGGCAAAACCTCCTGGATTTTCGCGAGTTGCGGCAGGTGCTCTCGACTTACGACAGGGACCTCAGGGACCCGCTCTGGTGGCCTCAGGAAAGGCCAGTCCCCATGCGAGTTCCACGGGGGCCTCTCGGGATTCCTCTCCCGTCGATGCCGGGGCCTAAGACCTTGTGTGGAGTCGGGGCCGGAACCTGAGGATTCCTCTCCAGTGCTGACATGGATCTGGGGGTACTTCTGGAGTCTCCCCAGGGGAGTCAGTCCTCGTCTCGAATGCGGGCATGCACTTGCGCTTTCCTCCAGAGCGGTAGCAGCAGTGTCACGCAGTCCGCCGCGTGGATCAAAGGATCTATGGTTTTCCCTCGAGTCTTTCCCACGAGGCTTTCCCACGAGGCTTTCCCACAGGGCTGTCCCACGTGCACACGTGGTGGGAGTCGATCCTCGGCTTGAACGTCAAGGCAGTGCAGGGAAAACAGGTTCCTATGGAATGGACTGACACATCTGGGGGACTCTTGGAATGGTGGCATGACCCTGGAGTTCGTCTCGCCTTTCCTGTGGAGAGCGCCTCCTCTTGAGATGCGACGGGAACGCCGGGAATTCTTTCCCTTCGAAACAGGGAAAGGATCCCTCATCTCGAGCTAGGAGGCTCAAACGGGGCTCCCCTGGATGTGTGCGGGACACCACGTGCTTCCTCTCCAGTGCAGACGGGTATGTCGGGGAATTTCTTGAGTTGCAGCAAGGGTGTGAAGGACCCTTTGGAAGTTCCAGTGGTTAGATGTGATTGGCCTCGAGAAGCCTCAGCGGAAATGGGCCTCATCTCGCCTGGAGGGCAAAACCTCCTGGATTTTCTCCAGTTCCGTCAGGTGCTCTCGACGTACGACGGGGACCTCAGGGACCCGCTCTGGTGGCCTCAGGATAGGCCAGTCCCGATGCGAGTTCCTCGGGGGCCTCTCGGTATTCCTCTCCCGTCGATGCCGGGGCCTAAGACCTTGTGTGGAGTCGGGGCCGGAACCTGAGGATTCCTCTCCAGTGCTGACATGGATCTTGGGGTACTTCTGGAGTCTCCCCAGGGGAGTCAGTCCTCGTCTCGAATGCGGGCATCCACTTGCGCTTTCCTCCAGAGCGGTAGCAGCAGTGTCACGCAGTCCGCCGCGTGGATCAAAGGATCTATGGTTTTCCCTCGAGTCTTTCCCACGAGGCTTTCCCACGAGGCTTTCCCACAGGGCTCTCCCACGTGCACACGTGATGGGAGTCGATCCTCGGCTTGAACGTCAAGGCAGTGCAGGGAAAACAGGTTCCTCTGGAATGGACTGACACATCTGGGGGACTCTTGGAATGGTGGCATGACCCTGGAGTTCCTCTCGCCTTTCCTGTGGAGAGCGCCTCCTCTTGAGATGCGACGGGAACGCCGGGAATTCTTTCCCTACGAAACAGGGAAAGGATCCCTCATCTCGAGCTAGGAGGCGGAAACGGGGCTCCCCTGGATGTGTGCGGGACCCACGTGCTTCCTCTCGTGTGGAGACGGGTATGTCGGGGAACTTCTTGAGTTGCAGCAAGGGTGTGAAGGACCCTTTGGAAGTTCCAGTGGTTAGACGTGATTAGCCTCCAGAAGCCTCAGCGGAAATGGGCCTCATCTCGCCTGGAGGGCAAAACCTCCTGGATTTTCGCGAGTTGCGGCAGGTGCTCTCGACTTACGACAGGGACCTCAGGGACCCGCTCTGGTGGCCTCAGGAAAGGCCAGTCCCCATGCGAGTTCCACGGGGGCCTCTCGGGATTCCTCTCCCGTCGATGCCGGGGCCTAAGACCTTGTGTGGAGTCGGGGCCCGAACCTGAGGATTCCTCTCCAGTGCTGACATGGATCTTGGGGTACTTCTGGAGTCTCCCCAGGGGAGTCAGTCCTCGTCTCGAATGCGGGCATGCACTTGCGCTTTCCTCCAGAGCGGTAGCAGCAGTGTCACGCAGTCCGCCGCGTGGATCAAAGGATATATGGTTTTCCCTCGAGTCTTTCCCACGAGGCTTTCCCCCGAGGCTTTCCCACAGGGCTGTCCCACGTGCACACGTGGTGGGAGTCGATCCTCGGCTTGAACGTCAAGGCAGTGCAGGGAAAACAGGTTCCTCTGGAATGGACTGACACATCTGGGGGACTCTTGGAATGGTGGCACGACCCTGGAGTTCCTCTCGCCTTTCCTGTGGAGAGCGCCTCCTATTGAGATGCGACGGGAACGCCGGGAATTCTTTCCCTACGAAACAGGGAAAGGATCCCTCATCTCGAGCTAGGAGTCCGAAACGGGGCTCCCCTGGATGTGTGCGGGACACCACGTGATTCCTCTCGAGTGCAGACGGGTATGTCGGGGAACTTCTTGAGTTGCAGCAAGGGTGTGAAGGACCCTTTGGAAGTTCCAGTGGTTAGAAGTGATTGGCCTCGAGAAGCCTCAGCGGAAATGGGCCTCATCTCGCCTGGAGGGCAAAACCTCCTGGATTTTCTCGAGTTGCGGCAGGTGCTCTCGACTTACGACGGGGACCTCAGGGACCCGCTCTGGTGGCCTCAGGAAAGGCCAGTTCCCATGCGAGTTCCTCGGGGGCCTCTCGGGATTCCTCTCCCGTCGATGCCGGGGCCTAAGACCTTGTGTGGAGTCGGGCCGGAACCTGAAGATTCCTCTCCAGTGCTGACATGGATCTTGGGGTACTTCTGGAGTCTCCCCAGGGGAGTCAGTCCTCGTCTCGAATGCGGGCATGCACTTGCGCTTTCCTCCAGAGCGGTAGCAGCAGTGTCACGCAGTCCGCCGCGTGGATCAAAGGATCTATGGTTTTCCCTCGAGTTTTTCCCACGAGGCTTTCCCACGAGGCTTTCCCACAGGGCTGTCCCACGTGCACACGTGGTGGGAGTCGATCCTCGGCTTGAAAATCAAGGCAGTGCAGGGAAAAGAGGTTCCTCTGCAATGGACTGACACATCTGGGGGACTCTTGGAATGGTGGCACGACCCTGGAGTTCCTCTCGCCTTTCCTGTGGAGAGCGCCTCCTCTTGAGATGCGACGGGAACGCCGGGAATTCTTTCCCTAAGAAACAGGGAATGGATCCCTCATCTCGAGCTAGGAGGCGGAAACGGGGCTCCCCTGGATGTGTGCGGGACCCACGTGCTTCCTCTCGAGTGGAGACGGGTATGTCGGGGAACTTCTTGAGTTGCAGCAAGGGTGTGAAGGACCCCTTGGAAGTTCCAGTGGTTAGACGTGATTAGCCTCTAGAAGCCTCAGAGGAAATGGGCCTCATCTCGCCTGGAGGGCAAAACCGCCTGGATTTTCTCGAGTTGCGGCAGGTGCTCTCGACTTACGACGGGGACCTCAGGGACCCGCTCTGGTGGCCTCAGGAAAGGCCAGTCCCCATGCGAGTTCCTCTCGGGATTCCTCTCCCGTCGATGCCGGGGCCTAAGACCTTGTGTGGAGTCGGGGCCGGAACCTGAGGATTCCTCTCCAGGGCTGACATGGATCTTGGGGTACTTCTGGAGTCTCCCCAGGGGAGTGAGTCCTCGTCTCGAATGCGGGCTTGCACTTGCGCTTTCCTCCAGAGCGGTAGCAGCAGTGTCACGCAGTCCGCCGCGTGGATCAAAGGATCTATGGTTTTCCCTCGAGTCTTTCCCACGAGGCTTTCCCACGAGGCTTTCCCACAGGGCTGTCCCACGTGCACACGTGGTGGGAGTCGATCCTCGGCTTGAACGTCAAGGCAGTGCAGGGAAAACAGGTTCCTCTGGAATGGACTGACACATCTGGGGGACTCTTGGAATGGTGGCACGACCCTGGAGTTCCTCTCGCCTTTCCTGTGGAGAGCGCCTCCTCTTGAGATGCGACGGGAACGCCGGGAATTCTTTCCCTACGAAACAGGGAAAGGATCCCTCATCTCGAGCTAGGAGGCGGAAACGGGGCTCCCCTGGATGTGTGCGGGACCCACGTGCTTCCTCCCGAGTGGAGACGGGTATGTCGGGGAACTTCTTGAGTTGCAGCAAGGGTGTGAAGGACCCTTTGGAAGTTCCAGTGGTTAGACGAGATTAGCCTCGAGAAGCCTCAGCGGAAATGGGCCTCATCGCGCCTGGAGGGCAAACCTCCTGGATTTTTTCGAGTTGCGGCAGGTGCTCTCGACTTACGACGGGGACCTCAGGGACCCGCTCTGGTGGCCTCAGGAAAGGCCAGTCCCCATGCGAGTTCCTCGGGGGCCTCTCGGGATTCCTCTCCCGTCGATGCCGGGGCCTAAGACCTTGTGTGGAGTCGGGGCCGGAACCTGAGGATTCCTCTCCAGTGCTGACATGGATCTTGGGGTACTTCTAGAGTCTCCCCAGGGGAGTCAGTCCTCGTCTCGAATGCGGGCATGCACTTGCGCTTTCCTCCAGAGCGGTAGCAGCAGTTTCACGCAGTCCGCCGCGTGGTTCAAAGGATCTATGGTTTTCCCTCGAGTCTTTCCCACGAGGCTTTCCCACGAGGCTTTCCCACAGGGCTGTCCCAAGTGCACACGTTGTGGGAGTCGATCCTCGGCTTGAACGTCAAGGCAGTGCAGGGAAAACAGGTTCCTCTGGAATGGACTGACACATCTGGGGGACTCTTGGAATGGTGGCATGACCCTGGAGTTCCTCTCGCCTTTCCTGTGGAGAGCGCCTCCTCTTGAGAAGCGACGGGAACGCCGGGAATTCTTTCCCTACGAAACAGGGAAAGGATCCCTCATCTCGAGCTAGGAGGCGGAAACGGGGCTCCCCTGGATGTGTGCGGGACACCACGTGCTTCCTCTCGAGTGGAGACGGATATGTCGGGGAACTTCTTGAGTTGCAGCAAGGGTGTGAAGGACCCTTTGGAAGTTCCAGTGGTTAGATGTGATTGGCCTCGAGAAGCCTCAGAGGAAATGGGCCTCATCTCGACTGGAGGGCAAAACCTCCTGGAATTTCTCGAGTTGCGGGAGGTGCTCTCGACTTACGACGGGGACCTCAGGGACCCGCTCTGGTGGCCTCAGGAAAGGCCAGTCCCCATGCGAGTTCCTCGGGGGCCTCTGGGGATTCCTCTCAGGTCGATGCCGGGGCCTAAGACCTTGTGTGGAGTCGGGGCCGGAACCTGAGGATTCCTCTCCAGTGCTGACATGGATCTTGGGGTACTTCTGGAGTCTCCCCAGGGGAGTCAGTCCTCGTCTCGAATGCGGGCATGCACTTGCGCTTTCCTCCAGAGCGGTAGCAGCAGTGTCACGCAGTCCGCCGCGTGGAACAAAGGATCTATGGTTTTCCCTCGAGTCTTTCCAACGAGGCTTTCCCCCGAGGCTTTCCCACAGGGCTGTCCCACGTGCACACGTGGTGGGAGTCGATCCTCGGCTTGAACGTCAAGGCAGTGCAGGGAAAACAGGTTCCTCTGGAATGGACTGACACAACTGGGGGACTCTTGGAATGGTGGCACGACCCTGGAGTTCCTCTCGCCTTTCCTGTGGAGAGCGCCTCCTCTTGAGATGCGACGGGAACGCCGGGAATTCTTTCCCTACGAAACAGGGAAAGGATCCCTCATCTCGATCTAGGAGGCGGAAACGGGGCTCCCCTGGATGTGTGCGGGACCCCACGTGCTTCCTCTCGAGTGGAGATGGGTATGTCGGGGAACTTCTTGAGTTGCAGCAATGGTGTGAAGGACCCTTTGGAAGTTCCAGTGGTTAGATGTGATTAGCCTCGAGAAGCCTCAGCGGAAATGGGCCTCATCTCGCCTGGAGGGCAAAACCTCCTGGATTTTCTCGAGTTGCGGCAGGTGCTCTCGACTTACGACGGGGACCTCAGGGACCCGCTCTGGTGGCCTCAGGAAAGGCCAGTCCCCATGCGAGTTCCTCGGGGGCCTCTCGGGATTCCTCTCCCGTCGATGCCGGGGCCTAAGACCTTGTGTGGAGTCGGGGCCGGAACCTGAGGATTCCTCTCCAGTGCTGACATGGATCTTGGGGTACTTCTGGAGTCTCCCCAGGGGAGTCAGTCCTCGTCTCGAATGCGGGCATGCACTTGCGCTTTCCTCCAGAGCGGTAGCAGCAGTGTCACGCAGTCCGCCGCGTGGATCAAAGGATCTATGGTTTTCCCTCGAGTCTTTCCCACGATTCTTTCCCACGAGGCTTTCCCAAAGGGCTGTCCCACGTGCACACGTGGTGGGAGTCGATCCTCGGCTTGAACGTCAAGGTAGTGCAGGGAAAACAGGTTCCTCTGGAATGGACTGACACATCTGGGGGACTCTTGGAATGGTGTCACGACCCTGGAGTTCCTCTAGCCTTTCCTGTGGAAAGCGCCTCCTCTTGAGATGCGACGGGAACGCCAGGAATTATTTCCCTACGAAACAGGGAAAGGATCCCTCATCTCGAGCTAGGAGGCGGAAACGGGGCTCCCCTGGATGTGTGCGGGACCCCACGTGCTTCCTCTCGAGTGGAGACGGGTATGTCGGGGAACTTCTTGAGTTGCAGCAAGGGTGTGAAGGACCCTTTGGAAGTTCCAGTGGTTAGATGTGATTGGCCTCGAGAAGCCTCAGCGGAAACGGGCCTCATCTCGCCTGGAGGGCAAAACCTCCTGGATTTTCTCGAGTTGCGGCAGGTGCTCTCGACTTACGACGGGGACCTCAGGGACCCGCTCTGGTGGCCTCAGGAAAGGCCAGTCCCCATGCGAGTTCCTCGGGGGCGTCTCGGGATTCCTCTCCCGTCGATGCCGGGGCCTAAGACCTTGTGTGGAGTCGGGGCCGGAACCTGAGGATTCCTCTCCAGTGCTGACATGGATCTTGGGGTATTCTGGAGTCTCCCCAGGGGAGTCAGTCCTCGTCTCGAATGCGGGCATGCACTTGCGCTTTCCTCCAGAGCGGTAGCAGCAGTGTCACGCAGTCCGCCGCGTGGATCAAAGGATCTATGGTTTTCCCTCGAGTCTTTCCCACGAGGCTTTCCCACGAGGCTTTCCCACAGGACTGTCCCACGTGCACACGTTGTGGGAGTCGATCCTCGGCTTGAACGTCAAGGCAGTGCAGGGAAAACAGGTTCCTCTGGAATGGACTGACACATCTGAGGGACTCTTGGAATGGTGGCACGACCCTTCAGTTCCTCTCGCCTTTCCTGTTGAGAGCGCCTCCTCTTGAGATGCGACGGGAACGCCGGGAATTCTTTCCCTACGAAACAGGGAAAGGATCCCTCATCTCGAGCTAGGAGGCGGAAACGGGGCTCCCCTGGATGTGTGCGGAACCCACGTGCTTCCTCTCGAGTGGAGACGGGTATGTCGGGGAACTTCTTGAGTTGCAGCAAGGGTGTGAAGGACCCTTTGGAAGTTCCAGTGGTTAGACGTGATTAGCCTCGAGAAGCCTCAGCGGAAATGGGCCTCATCTCGCCTGGAGGGCAAAACCTCCTGGATTTTCTCGAGTTGCGGCAGGTGCTCTCGACTTACGACGGGGACCTCAGGGACCCGCTCTGGTGGCCTCAGGAAAGGCCAGTCCCCATGCGAGTTCCTCGGGGGCCTCTCGGGATTCCTCTCCCGTCGATGCCGGGGCCTAAGACCTTGTGTGGAGTCGGGGCCGGAACCTGAGGATTCCTCTCCAGTGCTGACATGGATCTTGGGGTACTTCTGGAGTCTCCCCAGGGGAGTCAGTCCTCGTCTCGAATGCGGGCATGCACTTGCGCTTTCCTCCAGAGCGGTAGCAGCAGTGTCACGCAGTCCGCCGCGTGGATCAAAGGATCTATGGTTTTCCCTCGAGTCTTTCCCACGAGGCTTTCCCACGAGGCTTTCCCACAGGGCTGTCCCACGTGCACACGTGGTGGGAGTCGATCCTCGGCTTGAACGTCAAGGCAGTGCAGGGAAAACAGGTTCCTCTGGAATGGACTGACACATCTGGGGGACTCTTGGAATGGTGGCACGACCCTTCAGTTCCTCTCGCCTTTCCTGTTGAGAGCGCCTCCTCTTGAGATGCGACGGGAACGCCGGGAATTCTTTCCCTACGAAACAGGGAAAGGATCCCTCATCTCGAGCTAGGAGGCGGAAACGGGGCTCCCCTGGATGTGTGCGGAACCCACGTGCTTCCTCTCGAGTGGAGACGGGTATGTCGGGGAACTTCTTGAGTTGCAGCAAGGGTGTGAAGGACCCTTTGGAAGTTCCAGTGGTTAGACGTGATTAGCCTCGAGAAGCCTCAGCGGAAATGGGCCTCATCTCGCCTGGAGGGCAAAACCTCCTGGATTTTCTCGAGTTGGGGCAGGTGCTCTCGACTTACGACGGGGACCTCAGGGAACCGCTCTGGTGGCCTCAGGAAAGGCCAGTCCCCATGCGAGTTCCTCGGGGGCCTCTCGGGATTCCTCTACCGTCGATGCCGGGGCCTAAGACCTTGTGTGGAGTCGGGGCCGGAACCTGAGGTTTCCTCTCCAGTGCTGACATGGATCTTGGGGTACTTCTGGAGTCTCCTCAGGTGAGTCAGTCCTCGTCTCGAATGCGGGCATGCACTTGCGCTTTCCTCCAGAGCGGTAGCAGCAGTGTCACGCAGTCTGCCAAATGGGTCAAAGGATCTATGGTTTTCCCTCGAGTCTTTCCCACGAGGCTTTCCCACGAGGCTTTCCCACCGGGCTGTCCCACGTGCACACGTGGTGGGAGTCGATCCTCGGCTTGAACGTCAAGGCAGTGCAGGGAAAAGAGGTTCCTCTGGAATGGACTGACACATCTGGGGGACTCTTGGAATGGTGGCACGACCCTGGAGTTCCTCTCGCCTTTCCTGTGGAGAGCGCCTCCTCTTGAGATGCGACGGGAACGCCGGGAATTCTTTCCCTACGAAACAGGGAAAGGATCCCTCATCTCGATCTAGGAGGCGGAAACGGGGCTCCCCTGGATGTGTGCGGGACCCCACGTGCTTCCTCTCGAGTGGAGACGGGTATGTCGGGGAACTTCTTGAGTTGCAGCAATGGTGTGAAGGACCCTTTGGAAGTTCCAGTGGTTAGATGTGATTAGCCTCGAGAAGCCTCAGCGGAAATGGGCCTCATCTCGCCTGGAGGGCAAAACCTCCTGGATTTTCTCGAGTTGCGGCAGGTGCTCTCGACTTACGACGGGGACCTCAGGGACCCGCTCTGGTGGCCTCAGGAAAGGCCAGTCCCCATGCGAGTTCCTCGGGGGCCTCTCCGGATTCCTCTCCCGTCGATGCCGGGGCCTAAGACCTTGTGTGGAGTCGGGGCCGGAACCTGAGGATTCCTCTCCAGTGCTGACATGGATCTTGGGGTACTTCTGGAGTCTCCCCAGGGGAGTCAGTCCTCGTCTCGAATGCGGGCATGCACTTGCGCTTTCCTCCAGAGCGGTAGCAGCAGTGTCACGCAGTCCGCCGCGTGGATCAAAGGATCTATGGTTTTCCCTCGAGTCTTTCCCACGATTCTTTCCCTCGAGGCTTTCCCAAAGGGCTGTCCCACGTGCACACGTGGTGGGAGTCGATCCTCGGCTTGAACGTCAAGGCAGTGCAGGGAAAACAGGTTCCTCTGGAATGGACTGACACATCTGAGGGACTCTTGGAATGGTGGCACGACCCTTCAGTTCCTCTCGCCTTTCCTGTTGAGAGCGCCTCCTCTTGAGATGCGACGGGAACGCCGGGAATTCTTTCCCTACGAAACAGGGAAAGGATCCCTCATCTCGAGCTAGGAGGCGGAAACGGGGCTCCCCTGGATGTGTGCGGAACCCACGTGCTTCCTCTCGAGTGGAGACGGGTATGTCGGGGAACTTCTTGAGTTGCAGCAAGGGTGTGAAGGACCCTTTGGAAGTTCCAGTGGTTAGACGTGATTAGCCTCGAGAAGCCTCAGCGGAAATGGGCCTCATCTCGCCTGGAGGGCAAAACCTCCTGGATTTTCTCGAGTTGCGGCAGGTGCTCTCGACTTACGACGGGGACCTCAGGGACCCGCTCTGGTGGCCTCACGAAAGGCCAGTCCCCATGCGAGTTCCTCGGGGGCCTCTCGGGATTCCTCTCCCGTCGATGCCGGGGCCTAAGACCTTGTGTGGAGTCGGGGCCGGAACCTGAGGATTCCTCTCCAGTGCTGACATGGATCTTGGGGTACTTCTGGAGTCTCCCCAGGGGAGTCAGTCCTCGTCTCGAATGCGGGCATGCACTTGCGCTTTCCTCCAGAGCGGTAGCAGCAGTGTCACGCAGTCCGCCGCGTGGATCAAAGGATCTATGGTTTTCCCTCGAGGCTTTCCCACGAGGCTTTCCCACGAGGCTTTCCCACAGGGCTGTCCCACGTGCACACGTGGTGGGAGTCGATCCTCGGCTTGAACGTCAAGGCAGTGCAGGGAAAACAGGTTCCTCTGGAATGGACTGACACATCTGGGGGACTCTTGGAATGGTGGCATGACCCTGGAGTTCCTCTCGCCTTTCCTGTGGAGAGCGCCTCCTCTTGAGATGCGACGGGAACACCGGGAATTCTTTCCCTACGAAACAGGGAAGGATCCCTCATCTCGAGCAAGGAGGCGGAAACCGGGCTCCCCTGGATGTGTGCGGGACACCACGTGCTTCCTCTCGAGTGCAGACGGGTATGTCGGGGAACTTCTTGAGTTGCAGCAAGGGTGTGAAGGACCCTTTGGAAGTTCCAGTGGTTAGATGTGATTGGCCTCGAGTATCCTCAGCGGAAATGGGCCTCATCTCGCCTGGAGGGCAAAACCTCCTGGATTTTCTCGAGTTGCGGCAGGTGCTCTCGACTTACGACGGGGACCTCAGGGACCCGCTCTGGTGGCCTCAGGAAAGGCCAGTACCCATGCGAGTTCCTCGGGGGCGTCTCGGGATTCCTCTCCCGTCGATGCCGGGGCCTAAGACCTTGTGTGGAGTCGGGGCTGGAACCTGAGGATTCCTCTCCAGTGCTGACATGGATCTTGGGGTACTTCTAGAGTCTCCCCAGGGGAGTCAGTCCTCGTCTCGAATGCGGGCATGCACTTGCGCTTTCCTCCAGAGCGGTAACAGCAGTGTCACGCAGTCCGCCGCGTGGATCAAAGGATATATGGTTTTCCCTCGAGTCTTTCCCACGAGGCTTTCCCACGAGGCTTTCCCACAGGGCTGTCCCACGTGCACACGTGGTGGGAGTCGATCCTCGGCTTGAACGTCAAGGCAGTGCAGGGAAAACAGGTTCCTCTGGAATGGACTGACACATCTGGGGGACTCTTGGAATGGTGGCACGACCCTGGAGTTCCTCTCGCCTTTCCTGTGGAGAGCGCCTCCTCTTGAGATGCGACGGGAACGCCGGGAATTCTTTCCCTACGAAACAGGGAAAGGATCCCTCATCTCGAGCTAGGAGGCGGAAACGGGGCTCCCCTGGATGTGTGCGGGACCCCACGTGCTTCCTCTCGAGTGGAGACGGGTATGTCGGGGAACTTCTTGAGTTGCAGCAAGGGTGTGAAGGACCCTTTGGAAGTTCCAGTGGTTAGATGTGATTGGCCTCGAGAAGCCTCAGCGGAAATGGGCCTCATCTCGCCTGGAGGGCAAAACCTCCTGGATTTTCTCGAGTTGCGGCAGGTGCTCTCGACTTACGACGGGGACCTCAGGGAACCGCTCTGGTGGCCTCAGGAAAGGCCAGTCCCCATGCGAGTTCCTCGGGGGCCTCTCGGGATTCCTCTCCCGTCGATGCCGGGGCCTAAGACCTTGTGTGGAGTCGGGGCCGGAACCTGAGGATTCCTCTCCAGTGCTGACATGGATCTTGGGGTACTTCTGGAGTCTCCCCAGGGGAGTCAGTGCTCGTCTCGAATGCGGGCATGCACTTGCGCTTTCCTCCAGAGCGGTAGCAGCAGTGTCACGCAGTCCGCCGCGTGGATCAAAGAATCTATGGTTTTCCCTCGAGTCTTTCCCACGAGGCTTTCCCATGAGGCTTTCCCACAGGGCTGTCCCACGTGCACACGTGGTGGGAGTCGATCCTCGGCTTGAACGTCAAGGCAGTGCAGGGAAAACAGGTTCCTCTGGAATGGACTGACACATCTGGGGGACTCTTGGAATGGTGGCACGACCCTGGAGTTCCTCTCGCCTTTCCTGTGGAGAGCGCCTCCTCTTGAGATGCGACGGGAATGCCGGGAATTCTTTCCCTACGAAACAGGGAAAGGATCCCTCATCTCGAGCTAGGAGGCGGAAACGGGGCTCCCCTGGATGTGTGCGGGACCCCACGTGCTTCCTCTCGAGTGGAGACGGGTATGTCGGGGAACTTCTTGAGTTGCAGCAAGGGTGTGAAGGACCCTTTGGAAGTTCCAGTGGTTAGATGTGATTGGCCTCGAGAAGCCTCAGCGGAAATGGGCCTCATCTCGCCTGGAGGGCAAAACCTCCTGGATTTTCTCGAGTTGCGGCAGGTGCTCTCGACTTACGACGGGGACCTCAGGGAACCGCTCTGGTGGCCTCAGGAAAGGCCAGTCCCCATGCGAGTTCCTCGGGGGCGTCTCGGGATTCCTCTCCCGTCGATGCCGGGGCCTAAGACCTTGTGTGGAGTCGGGGCCGGAACCTGAGGATTCCTCTCCAGTGCTGACATGGATCTTGGGGTATTCTGGAGTCTCCCCAGGGGAGTCAGTCCTCGTCTCGAATGCGGGCATGCACTTGCGCTTTCCTCCAGAGCGGTAGCAGCAGTGTCACGCAGTCCGCCGCGTGGATCAAAGGATCTATGGTTTTCCCTCGAGTCTTTCCCACGAGGCTTTCCCACGAGGCTTTCCCACAGGGCTGTCCCACGTGCACACGTTGTGGGAGTCGATCCTCGGATTGAACGTCAAGGCAGTGCAGGGAAAACAGGTTCCTCTGGAATGGACTGACACATCTGGGGGACTCTTTAAATGGTGGCACGACCCTTCAGTTCCTCTCGCCTTTCCTGTTGAGAGCGCCTCCTATTGAGATGCGACGGGAACGCCGGGAATTCTTTCCCTACGAAACAGGGAAAGGATCCCTCATCTCGAGCTAGGAGGCGGAAACGGGGCTCCCCTGGATGTGTGCGGAACCCACGTGCTTCCTCTCGAGTGGAGACGGGTATGTCGGGGAACTTCTTGAGTTGCAGCAAGGGTGTGAAGGACCCTTTGGAAGTTCCAGTGGTTAGACGTGATTAGCCTCGAGAAGCCTCAGCGGAAATGGGCCTCATCTCGCCTGGAGGGCAAAACCTCCTGGATTTTCTCGAGTTGCGGCAGGTGCTCTCGACTTACGACGGGGACCTCAGGGAACCGCTCTGGTGGCCTCAGGAAAGGCCAGTCCCCATGCGAGTTCCTCGGGGGCCTCTCGGGATTCCTCTCCCGTCGATGCCGGGGCCTAAGACCTTGTGTGGAGTCGGGGCCGGAACCTGAGGATTCCTCTCCAGTGCTGACATGGATCTTGGGGTATTCTGGAGTCTCCCCAGGGGAGTCAGTCCTCGTCTCGAATGCGGGCATGCACTTGCGCTTTCCTCCAGAGCGGTAGCAGCAGTGTCACGCAGTCCGCCGCGTGGATCAAAGGATCTATGGTTTTCCCTCGAGTCTTTCCCACGAGGCTTTCCCACGAGGCTTTCCCACAGGGCTGTCCCACGTGCACACGTTGTGGGAGTCGATCCTCGGCTTGAAAGTCAAGGCAGTGCAGGGAAAACAGGTTCCTCTGGAATGGACTGACACATCTGGGGGACTCTTGGAATGGTGGCACGACCCTTCAGTTCCTCTCGCCTTTCCTGTTGAGAGCGCCTCCTCTTGAGATGCGACGGGAACGCCGGGAATTCTTTCCCTACGAAACAGGGAAAGGATCCCTCATCTCGAGCTAGGAGGCGGAAACGGGGCTCCCCTGGATGTGTGCGGAATCCACGTGCTTCCTCTCGAGTGGAGACGGGTATGTCGGGGAACTTCTTGAGTTGCAGCAAGGGTGTGAAGGACCCTTTGGAAGTTCCAGTGGTTAGACGTGATTAGCCTCGAGAAGCCTCAGCGGAAATGGGCCTCATCTCGCCTGGAGGGCAAAACCTCCTGGATTTTCTCGAGTTGCGGCAGGTGCTCTCGACTTACGACGGGGACCTCAGGGACCCCCTCTGGTGGCCTCAGGAAAGGCCAGTCCCCATGCGAGTTCCTCGGGGGCCTCTCGGGATTCCTCTCAAGTCGATGCCGGGGCCTAAGACCTTGTGTGGAGTCGGGGCCGGAACCTGAGGTTTCCTCTCCAGTGCTGACATGGATCTTGGGGTACTTCTGGAGTCTCCTCAGGGGAGTCAGTCCTCGTCTCGAATGCGGGCATGCACTTGCGCTTTCCTCCAGAGCGGTAGCAGCAGTGTCACGCAGTCCGCCGCGTGGATCAAAGGATCTATGGTTTTCCCTCGAGTCTTTCCCACGGGGCTTTCCCACGAGGCTTTCCCACAGGGCTGTCCCACGTGCACACGTGGTGGGAGTCGATCCTCGGCTTGAACGTCAAGGCAGTGCAGGGAAAACAGGTTCCTCTGGAATGGACTGACACATCTGGGGGACTCTGGGAATGGTGGCACGACCCTGGAGTTCCTCTCGCCTTTCCTGTGGAGAGCGCCTCCTCTTGAGATGCGACGGGAACGCCGGGAATTCTTTCCCTACGAAACAGGGAAAGGATCCCTCATCTCGAGCTAGGAGGCGGAAACGGGGCTCCCCTGGATGTGTGCGGGAGCCCACGTGCTTCCTCTCGAGTGGAGACGGGTATGTCGGGGAACTTCTTGAGTTGCAGTAAGGGTGTGAAGGACCCTTTGGAAGTTCCAGTGGTTAGATGTGATTGGCCTCGAGAATCCTCAGCGGAAATGGGCCTCATTTCGCCTGGAGGGCAAAACCTCCTGGATTTTCTCGAGTTGCGGCAGGTGCTCTCGACTTACGACGGGGACCTCAGGGACCCGCTCTGGTGGCCTCAGGAAAGGCCAGTCCCCATGCGAGTTCCTCGGGGGCCTCTCGGGATTCCTCTCCCGTCGATGCCGGGGCCTAAGACCTTGTGTGGAGTCGGGGCCGGAACCTGAGGATTCCTCTCCAGTGCTGACATGGATCTTGGGGTACTTCTGGAGTCTCCCCAGGGGAGTCAGTCCTCGTCTCGAATGCGGGCATGCACTTGCGCTTTCCTCCAGAGCGGTAGCAGCAGTGTCACGCAGTCCGCCGCGTGGATCAAAGAATCTATGTTTTTCCCTCGAGTCTTTCCCACGAGGCTTTCCCACGAGGCTTTCCCACAGGGCTGTCCCACGTGCACGCGTGGTAGGATTCGATCCTCGGCTTGAACGTCAAGGCAGTGCAGGGAAAACAGGTTCCTCTGGAATGGACTGACACATCTGGGGGACTCTTGGAATGGTGTCACGACCCTGGAGTTCCTCTCGCCTTTCCTGTGGAGAGGGCCTCCTCTTGAGATGCGACGGGAACGCCGGGAATTCTTTCCCTACGAAACAGGGAAAGGATCCCTCATCTCGAGCTAGGAGGCGGAAACGGGGCTCCCCTGGATGTGTGCGGGACACCACGTGCTTCCTCTCGAGTGCAGACGGGTATGTCGGGGAACTTCTTGAGTTGCAGCAAGGGTGTGAAAGACCCTTTGGAAGTTCCAGTGGTTAGATGTGATTGGCCTCGAGAAGCCTCAGCGGAAATGGGCCTCATCTCGCCTGGAGGGCAAAACCTCCTGGATTTTCTCGAGTTGCGGCAGGTGCTCTCGACTTACGACGGGGACCTCAGGGACCCGCTCTGTTGGCCTCAGGAAAGGCCAGTCCCCATGCGAGTTCCTCGGGGGCCTCTCGGGATTCCTCTCCCGTCGATGCCGGGGCCTAAGACCTTGTGTGGAGTCGGGGCCGGAACCTGAGGATTCCTCTCCAGTGCTGACATGGATCTTGGGGTACTTCTGGAGTCTCCCCAGGGGAGTCAGTCCTCGTCTCGAATGCGGGCATGCACTTGCGCTTTCCTCCAGAGCGGTAGCAGCAGTGTCACGCAGTCCGCCGCGTGGATCAAAGGATCTATGGTTTTCCCTCGAGTCTTTCCCACGAGGCTTTCCCACGAGGCTTTCCCACAGGGCTGTCCCACGTGCACACGTGGTGGGAGTCGATCCTCGGCTTGAACGTCAAGGCAGTGCAGGGAAAACAGGTTCCTCTGGAATGGACTGACACATCTGGGGGACTCTTGGAATGGTGTCACGACCCTGGAGTTCCTCTCGCCTTTCCTGTGGAGAGCGCCTCCTCTTGAGATGCGACGGGAACGCCGGGAATTCTTTCCCTACGAAACAGGGTAAGGATCCCTCATCTCGAGCTAGGAGGTGGAAACGGGGCTCCCCTGGATGTGTGCGGGACCCATGTGCTTCCTCCCGAGTGGAGACGGGTATGTCGGGGAACTTCTTGAGTTGCAGCAAGGGTGTGAAGGACCCTTTGGAAGTTCCAGTGGTTAGACGAGATTAGCCTCGAGAAGCCTCAGCGGAAATGGGCCTCATGGCGCCTGGAGGGCAAAACCTCCTGGATTTTCTCGAGTTGCGGCAGGTGCTCTCGACTTACGACGGGGACCTCAGGGACCCGCTCTGGTGGCCTCAGGAAAGGCCAGTCCCCATGCGAGTTCCTCGGGGGCATTTCGGGATTCCTCTCCCGTCGATGCCGGGGCCTAAGACCTTGTGTGGAGTTGGGGCCGGAACCTGAGGATTCCTCTCCAGTGCTGACATGGATCTTGGGGTACTTCTGGAGTCTCCCCAGGGGAGTCAGTCCTCGTCTCGAATGCGGGCATGCACTTGCGCTTTCCTTCAGAGCGGAAGCAGCAGTGTCACGCAGTCCGCCGCGTGGATCAAAGGATCTATGGTTTTCCCTCGAGTCTTTCCCACGAGGCTTTCCCACGAGGCTTTCCCACAGGGCTGTCCCACGTGCACACGTGGTGGGAGTCGATCCTCGGCTTGAACGTCAAGGCAGTGCAGGGAAAACAGGTTCCTCTGGAATGGACTGACACATCTGGGGGACTCTTGGAATGGTGGCACGACCCTGGAGTTCCTCTCGCCTTTCCTGTGGAGAGCGACTCCTTTGAGATGCGACGGGAACGCCGGGAATTCTTTCCCTACGAAACAGGGAAAGGATCCCTCATCTCGAGCTAGGAGGCGGAAACGGGGCTCTCCTGGATGTGTGCGGGACCCACGTGCTTCCTCCCGAGTGGAGACGGGTATGTCGGGGAACTTCTTGAGTTGCAGCAAGGGTGTGAAGGACCCTTTGGAAGTTCCAGTGGTTAGATGTGATTAGCCTCGAGAAGCCTCAGCGGAAATGGGCCTCATGGCGCCTGGAGGGCAAAACCTCCTGTATTTTCTCGAGTTGCGGCAGGTGCTCTCGACTTACGACGGGGACCTCAGGGACCCGCTCTGGTGTCCTCAGGAAAGGCCAGTCCCCATGCGAGTTCCTCGGGGGCATTTCGGGATTCCTCTCCCGTCGATGCCGGGGCCTAAGACCTTGTGTGGAGTTGGGGCCGGAACCTGAGGATTCCTCTCCAGTGCTGACATGGATCTTGGGGTACTTCTGGAGTCTCCCCAGGGGAGTCAGTCCTCGTCTCGAATGCGGGCATGCACTTGCGCTTTCCTTCAGAGCGGTAGCAGCAGTGTCACGCAGTCCGCCGCGTGGATCAAAGGATCTATGGTTTTCCCTCGAGTCTTTCCCACGAGGCTTTCCCACGAGGCTTTCCCACAGGGCTGTCCCACGTGCACACGTGGTGGGAGTCGATCCTCGGCTTGAACGTCAAGGCAGTGCAGGGAAAACAGGTTCCTCTGGAATGGACTGACACACCTGGGGGACTCTTGGAATGGTGGCACGACCCT
Organism: Ovis canadensis; assembly: GCF_042477335.2. NCBI lineage: Eukaryota > Metazoa > Chordata > Mammalia > Artiodactyla > Bovidae > Ovis > Ovis canadensis. The sequence goes on from NC_091268.1 coordinate 10,081,212, forward strand.
GGAGTTCCTCTCGCCTTTCCTGTGGAGAGCGACTCCTTTGAGATGCGACGGGAACGCCGGGAATTCTTTCCCTACGAAACAGGGAAAGGATCCCTCATCTCGAGCTAGGAGGCGGAAACGGGGCTCCCCTGGATGTGTGCGGGACCCACGTGCTTCCTCCCGAGTGGAGACGGGTATGTCGGGGAACTTCTTGAGTTGCAGCAAGGGTGTGAAGGACCCTTTGGAAGTTCCAGTGGATAGACGTGATTAGCCTCGAGAAGCCTCAGCGGAAATGGGCCTCATCGCGCCTGGAGGGCAAAACCTCCTGGATTTTCTCGAGTTGTGGCAGGTGCTCTCGACTTACGACGGGGACCTCAGGGACCCGCTCTGGTGGCCTCAGGAAAGGCCAGTCCCCATGCGAGTTCCTCGGGGGCGTCTCGGGATTCCTCTCCCGTCGATGCCGGGGCCTAAGACCTTGTGTGGAGTCGGGGCCGGAACCTGAGGATTCCTCTCCAGTGCTGACATGGATCTTGGGGTACTTCTGGAGTCTCCCCAGGGGAGTCAGTCCTCGTCTCGAATGCGGGCATGCACTTGCGCTTTCCTCCAGAGCGGTAGCAGCAGTGTCACGCAGTCCGCCGCGTGGATCAAAGGATCTATGGTTTTCCCTCGAGTCTTTCCCACGAGGCTTTCCCACGAGGCTTTCCCACAGGGCTGTCCCACGTGCACGCGTGGTAGGATTCGATCCTCGGCTTGAACGTCAAGGCAGTGCAGGGAAAACAGGTTCCTCTGGAATGGACTGACACATCTGGGGGACTCTTGGAATGGTGTCACGACCCTGGAGTTCCTCTCGCCTTTCCTGTGGAGAGGGCCTCCTCTTGAGATGCAACGGGAACGCCGGGAATTCTTTCCCTACGAAACAGGGAAAGGATCCCTCATCTCGAGCTAGGAGGCGGAAACGGGGCTCCCCTGGATGTGTGCGGGACACCACGTGCTTCCTCTCGAGTGCAGACGGGTATGTCGGGGAACTTCTTGAGTTGCAGCAAGGGTGTGAAAGACCCTTTGGAAGTTCCAGTGGTTAGATGTGATTGGCCTCGAGAAGCCTCAGCGGAAATGGGCCTCATCTCGCCTGGAGGGCAAAACCTCCTGGATTTTCTCGAGTTGCGGCAGGTGCTCTCGACTTACGACGGGGACCTCAGGGACCCGCTCTGGTGGCCTCAGGAAAGGCCAGTCCCCATGCGAGTTCCTCGGGGGCCTCTCGGGATTCCTCTCCCGTCGATGCCGGGGCCTAAGACCTTGTGTGGAGTCGGGGCCGGAACCTGAGGATTCCTCTCCAGTGCTGACATGGATCTTGGGGTACTTCTGGAGTCTCCCCAGGGGAGTCAGTCCTCGTCTCGAATGCGGGCATGCACTTGCGCTTTCCTCCAGAGCGGTAGCAGCAGTGTCACGCAGTCCGCCGCGTGGATCAAAGGATCTATGGTTTTCCCTCGAGTCTTTCCCACGAGGCTTTCCCACGAGGCTTTCCCACAGGGCTGTCCCACGTGCACACGTGGTGGGAGTCGATCCTCGGCTTGAACGTCAAGGCAGTGCAGGGAAAACAGGTTCCTCTGGAATGGACTGACACATCTGGGGGACTCTTGGAATGGTGGCACGACCCTGGAGTTCCTCTCGCCTTTCCTGTGGAGAGCGCCTCCTCTTGAGATGCGACGGGAACGCCGGGAATTCTTTCCCTACGAAACAGGGTAAGGATCCCTCATCTCGAGCTAGGAGGTGGAAACGGGGCTCCCCTGGATGTGTGCGGGACCCATGTGCTTCCTCCCGAGTGGAGACGGGTATGTCGGGGAACTTCTTGAGTTGCAGCAAGGGTGTGAAGGACCCTTTGGAAGTTCCAGTGGTTAGACGAGATTAGCCTCGAGAAGCCTCAGCGGAAATGGGCCTCATGGCGCCTGGAGGGCAAAACCTCCTGGATTTTCTCGAGTTGCGGCAGGTGCTCTCGACTTACGACGGGGACCTCAGGGACCCGCTCTGGTGGCCTCAGGAAAGGCCAGTCCCCATGCGAGTTCCTCGGGGGCATTTCGGGATTCCTCTCCCGTCGATGCCGGGGCCTAAGACCTTGTGTGGAGTTGGGGCCGGAACCTGAGGATTCCTCTCCAGTGCTGACATGGATCTTGGGGTACTTCTGGAGTCTCCCCAGGGGAGTCAGTCCTCGTCTCGAATGCGGGCATGCACTTGCGCTTTCCTACAGAGCGGTAGCAGCAGTGTCACGCAGTCCGCCGCGTGGATCAAAGGATCTATGGTTTTCCCTCGAGTCTTTCCCACGAGGCTTTCCCACGAGGCTTTCCCACAGGGCTGTCCCACGTGCACACGTGGTGGGAGTCGATCCTCGGCTTGAACGTCAAGGCAGTGCAGGGAAAACAGGTTCCTCTGGAATGGACTGACACATCTGGGGGACTCTTGGAATGGTGGCACGACCCTGGAGTTCCTCTCGCCTTTCCTGTGGAGAGCGACTCCTTTGAGATGCGACGGGAACGCCGGGAATTCTTTCCCTACGAAACAGGGAAAGGATCCCTCATCTCGAGCTAGGAGGCGGAAACGGGGCTCCCCTGGATGTGTGCGGGACCCACGTGCTTCCTCCCGAGTGGAGACGGGTATGTCGGGGAACTTCTTGAGTTGCAGCAAGGGTGTGAAGGACCCTTTGGAAGTTCCAGTGGTTAGACGAGATTAGCCTCGAGAAGCCTCAGCGGAAATGGGCCTCATGGCGCCTGGAGGGCAAAACCTCCTGGATTTTCTCGAGTTGCGGCAGGTGCTCTCGACTTACGACGGGGACCTCAGGGACCCGCTCTGGTGGCCTCAGGAAAGGCCAGTCCCCATGCGAGTTCCTCGGGGGCATTTCGGGATTCCTCTCCCGTCGATGCCGGGGCCTAAGACCTTGTGTGGAGTTGGGGCCGGAACCTGAGGATTCCTCTCCAGTGCTGACATGGATCTTGGGGTACTTCTGGAGTCTCCCCAGGGGAGTCAGTCCTCGTCTCGAATGCGGGCATGCACTTGCGCTTTCCTTCAGAGCGGTAGCAGCAGTGTCACGCAGTCCGCCGCGTGGATCAAAGGATCTATGGTTTTCCCTCGAGTCTTTCCCACGAGGCTTTCCCACGAGGCTTTCCCACAGGGCTGTCCCACGTGCACACGTGGTGGGAGTCGATCCTCGGCTTGAACGTCAAGGCAGTGCAGGGAAAACAGGTTCCTCTGGAATGGACTGACACATCTGGGGGACTCTTGGAATGGTGGCACGACCCTGGAGTTCCTCTCGCCTTTCCTGTGGAAAGCGACTCCTTTGAGATGCGACGGGAACGCCGGGAATTCTTTCCCTACGAAACAGGGAAAGGATCCCTCATCTCGAGCTAGGAGGCGGAAACGGGGCTCCCCTGGATGTGTGCGGGACCCACGTGCTTCCTCCCGAGTGGAGACGGGTATGTCGGGGAACTTCTTGAGTTGCAGCAAGGGTGTGAAGGACCCTTTGGATGTTCCAGTGGATAGACGTGATTAGCCTCGAGAAGCCTCAGGGGAAATGGGCCTCATCGCGCCTGGAGGGCAAAACCTCCTGGATTTTCTCGAGTTGTGGCAGGTGCTCTCGACTTACGACGGGGACCTCAGGGACCCGCTCTGGTGGCCTCAGGAAAGGCCAGTCCCCATGCGAGTTCCTCGGGGGCGTCTCGGGATTCCTCTCCCGTCGATGCCGGGGCCTAAGACCTTGTGTGGAGTCGGGGCCGGAACCTGAGGATTCCTCTCCAGTGCTGACATGGATCTTGGGGTACTTCTGGAGTCTCCTCAGGGGAGTCAGTCCTCGTCTCGAATGCGGGCATGCACTTGCGCTTTCCTCCAGAGCGGTAGCAGCAGTGTCACGCAGTCCACCGCGTGGATCAAAGGATGTATGGTTTTCCCCCGAGTCTTTCCCACGAGGCTTTCCCACGAGGCTTTCCCACAGGGCTGTCCCACGTGCACACGTGGTGGGAGTCGATCCTCGGCTTGAACGTCAAGGCAGTGCAGGGAAAACAGGTTCCTCTGGAATGGACTGACACATCTGGGGGACTCTTGGAATGGTGGCATGACCCTGGAGTTCCTCTCGCCTTTCCTGTGGAGAGCGCCTCCTCTTGAGATGCGACGGGAACACCGGGAATTCTTTCCCTACGAAACAGGGAAAGGATCCCTCATCTCGAGCTAGGAGGCGGAAACCGGGCTCCCCTGGATGTGTGCGGGACACCACGTGCTTCCTCTCGAGTGGAGACGGGTATGTCGGGGAACTTCTTGAGTTGCAGCAAGGGTGTGAAGGACCCTTTGGAAGTTCCAGTGGTTAGACGTGATTAGCCTCGAGAAGCCTCAGCGGAAATGGGCCTCATCTCGCCTGGAGGGAAAAACCTCCTGGATTTTCTCGAGTTGCGGCAGGTGCTCTCGACTTACGACGGGGACCTCAGGGACCCGCTCTGGTGGCCTCAGGAAAGGCCAGTCCCCATGCGAGTTCCTCGGGGGCCTCTCGGGATTCCTCTCCCGTCGATGCCGGGGCCTAAGACCTTGTGTGGAGTCGGGGCCGGAACCTGAGGATTCCTCTCCAGTGCTGACATGGATCTTGGGGTACTTCTGGAGTCTCCCCAGGGGAGTCAGTCCTCGTCTCGAATGCGGGCATGCACTTGCGCTTTCCTCCAGAGCGGTAGCAGCAGTGTCACGCAGTCCGCCGCGTGGAACAAAGATGTATGGTTTTCCCCCGAGTCTTTCCCACGAGGCTTTCCCACGAGGCTTTCCCGCAGGGCTGTCCCACGTGCACACGTGGTGGGAGTCGATCCTCGGCTTGAACATCAAGGCAGTGCAGGGAAAACAGGTTCCTCTGGAATGGACTGACACATCTGGGGGACTCTTGGAATGGTGGCATGACCCTGGAGTTCCTCTCGCCTTTCCTGTGGAGAGCGCCTCCTCTTGAGATGCGACGGGAACACCGGGAATTCTTTCCCTACGAAACAGGGAAGGATCCCTCATCTCGAGCAAGGAGGCGGAAACCGGGCTCCCCTGGATGTGTGCGGGACACCACGTGCTTCCTCTCGAGTGCAGACGGGTATGTCGGGGAACTTCTTGAGTTGCAGCAAGGGTGTGAAGGACCCTTTGGAAGTTCCAGTGGTTAGATGTGATTGGCCTCGAGAATCCTCAGCGGAAATGGGCCTCATCTCGCCTGGAGGGCAAAACCTCCTGGATTTTCTCGAGTTGCGGCAGGTGCTCTCGACTTACGACGGGGACCTCAGGGACCCGCTCTGGTGGCCTCAGGAAAGGCCAGTACCCATGCGAGTTCCTCGGGGGCGTCTCGGGATTCCTCTCCCGTCGATGCCGGGGCCTAAGACCTTGTGTGGAGTCGGGGCTGGAACCTGAGGATTCCTCTCCAGTGCTGACATGGATCTTGGGGTACTTCTAGAGTCTCCCCAGGGGAGTCAGTCCTCGTCTCGAATGCGGGCATGCACTTGCGCTTTCCTCCAGAGCGGTAACAGCAGTGTCACGCAGTCCGCCGCGTGGATCAAAGGATCTATGGTTTTCCCTCGAGTCTTTCCCACGAGGCTTTCCCACGAGGCTTTCCCACAGGGCTGTCCCACGTGCACACGTGGTGGGAGTCGATCCTCGGCTTGAACGTCAAGGCAGTGCAGGGAAAACAGGTTCCTCTGGAATGGACTGACACATCTGGGGGACTCTTGGAATGGTGGCAGGACCCTGGAGTTCCTCTCGCCTTTCCTGTGGAGAGCGCCTCCTCTTGAGATGCGACGGGAACGCCGGGAATTCTTTCCCTACGAAACAGGGAAAGGATCCCTCATCTCGAGCTAGGAGGCGGAAACGGGGCTCCCCTGGATGTGTGCGGTACACCACGTGCTTCCTCTCGAGTGCAGACGGGTATGTCGGGGAACTTCTTGAGTTGCAGCAAGGGTGTGAAGGACCCTTTGGAAGTTCCAGTGGTTAGATGTGATTGGCCTCGAGAAGCCTCAGCGGAAATGGGCCTCATCTCGCCTGGAGGGCAAAACCTCCTGGATTTTCTCGAGTTGCGGCAGGTGCTCTCGACTTACGACGGGGACCTCAGGGAACCGCTCTGGTGGCCTCAGGAAAGGCCAGTCCCCATGCGAGTTCCTCGGGGGCCTCTCGGGATTCCTCTCCCGTCGATGCCGGGGCCTAAGACCTTGTGTGGAGTCGGGGCCGGAACATGAGGATTCCTCTCCAGTGCTGACATGGATCTTGGGGTAATTCTGGAGTCTCCCCAGGGGAGTCAGTGCTCGTCTCGAATGCGGGCATGCACTTGCGCTTTCCTCCAGAGCGGTAGCAGCAGTGTCACGCAGTCTGCCAAATGGGTCAAAGGATCTATGGTTTTCCCTCGAGTCTTTCCCACGAGGCTTTCCCACGAGGCTTTCCCACCGGGCTGTCCCACGTGCACACGTGGTGGGAGTCGATCCTCGGGTTGAACGTCAAGGCAGTGCAGGGAAAACAGGTTCCTCTGGAATGGACTGACACATCTGGGGGACTCTTGGAATGGTGTCACGACCCTGGAGTTCCTCTCGCCTTTCCTGTGGAGAGCGCCTCCTCTTGAGATGCGACGGGAACGCCAGGAATTCTTTCCCTACGAAACAGGGAAAGGATCCCTCATCTCGAGCTAGGAGGCGGAAACGGGGCTCCCCTGGATGTGTGCGGGACCCCACGTGCTTCCTCTCGAGTGGAGACGGGTATGTCGGGGAACTTCTTGAGTTGCAGCAAGGGTGTGAAGGACCCTTTGGAAGTTCCAGTGGTTAGATGTGATTGGCCTCGAGAAGCCTCAGAGGAAATGGGCCTCATCTCGCCTGGAGGGCAAAACCTCCTGGATTTTCTCGAGTTGCGGCAGGTGCTCTCGACTTACGACGGGGACCTCAGGGAACCGCTCTGGTGGCCTCAGGAAAGGCCAGTCCCCATGCGAGTTCCTCGGGGGCCTCTCGGGATTCCTCTCCCGTCGATGCCGGGGCCTAAGACCTTGTGTGGAGTCGGGGCCGGAACCTGAGGATTCCTCTCCAGTGCTGACATGGATCTTGGGGTATTCTGGAGTCTCCCCAGGGGAGTCAGTCCTCGTCTCGAATGCGGGCATGCACTTGCGCTTTCCTCCAGAGCGGAAGCAGCAGTGTCACGCAGTCCGCCGCGTGGATCAAAGGATCTATGATTTTCCCTCGAGTCTTTCCCACGAGGCTTTCCCACGAGGCTTTCCCACAGGGCTGTCCCACGTGCACACGTGGTGGGAGTCGATCCTCGGCTTGAAAGTCAAGGCAGTGCAGGGAAAACAGGTTCCTCTGGAATGGATTGACACATCTGGGGGACTCTTGGAATGGTGGCACGACCCTTCAGTTCCTCTCGCCTTTCCTGTGGAGAGCGCCTCCTCTTGAGATGCGACGGGAACGCCGGGAATTCTTTCCCTACGAAACAGGGAAAGGATCCCTCATCTCGAGCTAGGAGGCGGAAACGGGGCTCCCCTGGATGTGTGCGGAATCCACGTGCTTCCTCTCGAGTGGAGACGGGTATGTCGGGGAACTTCTTGAGTTGCAGCAAGGGTGTGAAGGACCCTTTGGAAGTTCCAGTGGTTAGACGTGATTAGCCTCGAGAAGCCTCAGCGGAAATGGGCCTCATCTCGCCTGGAGGGCAAAACCTCCTGGATTTTCTCGAGTTGCGGCAGGTGCTCTAGACTTACGACGGGGACCTCAGGGACCCGCTCTGGTGGCCTCAGGAAAGGCCAGTCCCCATGCGAGTTCCTCGGGGGCCTCTCGGGATTCCTCTCAAGTCGATGCCGGGGCCTAAGACCTTGTGTGGAGTCGGGGCCGGAACCTGAGGTTTCCTCTCCAGTGCTGACATGGATCTTGGGGTACTTCTGGAGTCTCCTCAGGGTAGTCAGTCCTCGTCTCGAATGCGGGCATGCACTTGCGCTTTCCTCCAGAGCGGTAGCAGCAGTGTCACGCAGTCTGCCAAATGGGTCAAAGGATCTATGGTTTTCCCTCGAGTCTTTCCCACGAGGCTTTCCCACGAGGCTTTCCCACCGGGCTGTCCCACGTGCACACGTGGTGGGAGTCGATCCTCGGCTTGAACGTCAAGGCAGTGCAGGGAAAAGAGGTTCCTCTGGAATGGACTGACACATCTGGGGGACTCTTGGAATGGTGGCACGACCCTGGAGTTCCTCTCGCCTTTCCTGTGGAGAGCGCCTCCTCTTGAGATGCGACGGGAACGCCGGGAATTCTTTCCCTACGAAACAGGGAAAGGATCCCTCATCTCGAGCTAGGAGGCGGAAACGGGGCTCCCCTGGATGTGTGCGGGACCCCACGTGCATCCTCTCGAGTGGAGACGGGTATGTCGGGGAACTTCTTGAGTTGCAGCAATGGTGTGAAGGACCCTTTGGAAGTTCCAGTGGTTAGATGTGATTAGCCTCGAGAAGCCTCAGCGGAAATGGGCCTCATCTCGCCTGGAGGGCAAAACCTCCTGGATTTTCTCGAGTTGCGGCAGGTGCTCTCGACTTACGACCGGGACCTCAGGGACCCGCTCTGGTGGCCTCAGGAAAGGCCAGTCCCCATGCGAGTTCCTCGGGGGCCTCTCGGGATTCCTCTCCCGTCGATGCCGGGGCCTAAGACCTTGTGTGGAGTCGGGGCCGGAACCTGAGGATTCCTCTCCAGTGCTGACATGGATCTTGGGGTACTTCTGGAGTCTCCCCAGGGGAGTCAGTCCTCGTCTCGAATGCGGGTATGCACTTGCGCTTTCCTCCAGAGCGGTAGCAGCAGTGTCACGCAGTCCGCCGCGTGGATCAAAGGATCTATGGTTTTCCCTCGAGTCTTTCCCACGAGGCTTTCCCACGAGGCTTTCCCACAGGGCTGTCCCACGTGCACGCGTGGTAGGATTCGATCCTCGGCTTGAACGTCAAGGCAGTGCAGGGAAAACAGGTTCCTCTGGAATGGACTGACACATCTGGGGGACTCTTGGAATGGTGTCACGACCCTGGAGTTCCTCTCGCCTTTCCTGTGGAGAGGGCCTCCTCTTGAGATGCGACGGGAACGCCGGGAATTCTTTCCCTACGAAACAGGGAAAGGATCCCTCATCTCGAGCTAGGAGGCGGAAACGGGGCTCCCCTGGATGTGTGCGGGAAACCACGTGCTTCCTCTCGAGTGCAGACGGGTATGTCGGGGAACTTCTTGAGTTGCAGCAAGGGTGTGAAAGACCCTTTGGAAGTTCCAGTGGTTAGATGTGATTGGCCTCGAGAAGCCTCAGCGGAAATGGGCCTCATCTCACCTGGAGGGCAAAACCTCCTGGATTTTCTCGAGTTGCGGCAGGTGCTCTCGACTTACGACGGGGACCTCAGGGACCCGCTCTGGTGGCCTCAGGAAAGGCCAGTCCCCATGCGAGTTCCTCGGGGGCCTCTCGGGATTCCTCTCCCGTCGATGCCGGGGCCTAAGACCTTGTGTGGAGTCGGGGCCGGAACCTGAGGATTCCTCTCCAGTGCTGACATGGATCTTGGGGTACTTCTGGAGTCTCCCCAGGGGAGTCAGTCCTCGTCTCGAATGCGGGCATGCACTTGCGCTTTCCTCCAGAGCGGTAGCAGCAGTGTCACGCAGTCCGCCTCGTGGATCAAAGGATCTATGGTTTTCCCTCGAGTCTTTCCCACGAGGCTTTCCCACGAGGCTTTCCCACAGGGCTGTCCCACGTGCACACGTGGTGGGAGTCGATCCTCGGCTTGAACGTCAAGGCAGTGCAGGGAAAACAGGTTCCTCTGGAATGGACTGACACATCTGGGGGACTCTTGGAATGGTGGCACGACCCTGGAGTTCCTCTCGCCTTTCCTGTGGAGAGCGCCTCCTCTTGAGATGCGACGGGAACGCCGGGAATTCTTTCCCTACGAAACAGGGAAAGGATCCCTCATCTCGAGCTAGGAGGTGGAAACGGGGCTCCCTTGGATGTGTGCGGGACCCCACGTGCTTCCTCTCGATTGGAGACGGGTATGTCGGGGAACTTCTTGAGTTGCAGCAAGGGTGTGAAGGACCCTTTGGAAGTTCCAGTGGTTAGATGTGATTGGCCTCGAGAAGCCTCAGCGGAAATGGGCCTCATCTCGCCTGGAGGGCAAAACCTCCTGGATTTTCTCGAGTTGCGGCAGGTGCTCTCGACTTACGACGGGGACCTCAGAGACCCGCTCTGGTGGCCTCAGGAAAGGCCAGTCCCCATGCGAGTTCCTCGGGGGCCTCTCGGGATTCCTCTCCCGTCGATGCCGGGGCCTAAGACCTTGTGTGGAGTCGGGGCCGGAACCTGAGGATTCCTCTCCAGTGCTGACATGGATCTTGGGGTACTTCTGGAGTCTCCCCAGGGGAGTCAGTCCTCGTCTCGAATGCGGGCATGCACTTGCGCTTTCCTCCAGAGCGGTAGCAGCAGTGTCACGCAGTCCGCCGCGTGGATCAAAGGATCTATGGTTTTCCCTCGAGTCTTTCCCACGAGGCTTTCCCACGAGGCTTTCCCACAGGGCTGTCCCACGTGCTCACGTGGTGGGAGTCGATCCTCGGCTTGAACGTCAAGGCAGTGCAGGGAAAACAGGTTCCTCTGGAATGGACTGACACATCTGGGGGACTCTTGGAATGGTGGCACGACCCTGGAGTTCCTCTCGCCTTTCCTGTGGAGAGCGCCTCCTCTTGAGATGCGACGGGAACGCCGGGAATTCTTTCCCTACGAAACAGGGAAAGGATCCCTCATCTCGAGCTAGGAGGTGGAAACGGGGCTCCCCTGGATGTGTGCGGGACCCCACGTGCTTCCTCTCGAGTGGAGACGGGTATGTCGGGGAACTTCTTGAGTTGCAGCAAGGGTGTGAAGGACCCTTTGGAAGTTCCAGTGGTTAGATGTGATTGGCCTCGAGAAGCCTCAGCGGAAATGGGCCTCATCTCGCCTGGAGGGCAAAACCTCCTGGATTTTCTCGAGTTGCGGCAGGTGCTCTCGACTTACGACGGGGACCTCAGGGACCCGCTCTGGTGGCCTCAGGAAAGGCCAGTCCCCATGCGAGTTCCACGGGGGCCTCTCGGGATTCCTCTCCCGTCGATGCCGGGGCCTAAGACCTTGTGTGGAGTCGGGGCCGGAACCTGAGGATTCCTCTCCAGTGCTGACATGGATCTTGGGGTACTTCTGGAGTCTCCCCAGGGGAGTCAGTCCTCGTCTCGAATGCGGGCATGCACTTGCGCTTTCCTCCAGAGCTGTAGCAGCAGTGTCACGCAGTCCGCCGCGTGGATCAAAGGATCAATGGTTTTCCCTCGAGTCTTTCCCACGAGGCTTTCCCACGAGGCTTTCCCACAGGGCTGTCCCACGTGCACACGTGGTGAGAGTCGATCCTCGGCTTGAACGTCAAGGCAGTGCAGGGAAAACAGGTTCCTCTGGAATGGACTGACACATCTGGGGGACTCTTGGAATGGTGGCACGACCCTGGAGTTCCTCTCTCCTTTCCTGTGGAGAGCGCCTCCTCTTAAGATGCGACGGGAACGCCGGGAATTCTTTCCCTACGAAACAGGGAAAGGATCCCTCATCTCGAGCTAGGAGGCGGAAACGGGGCTCCCCGGATGTGTGCGGGACACCACGTGCTTCCTCTCGAGTGCAGACGGGTATGTCGGGGAACTTCTTGAGTTGCAGCAAGGGTGTGAAGGACCCTTTGGAAGTTCCAGTGGTTAGATGTAATTGGCCTCGAGAAGCCTCAGCGGAAATGGGCCTCATCTCGCCTGGAGGGCAAAACCTCCTGGATTTTCTCGAGTTGCGGCAGGTGCTCTCGACTTACGACGGGGACCTCAGGGAGCCGCTCTGGTGGCCTCAGGAAAGGCCAGTCCCCATGCGAGTTCCTCGGGGGCCTCTCGGGATTCCTCTCCCGTCGATGCCGGGGCCTAAGACCTTGTGTGGAGTCGGGGTCGGAACCTGAGGATTCCTCTCCAGTGCTGACATGGATCTTGGGGTACTTCTGGAGTCTCCCCAGGGGAATCAGTCCTCGTCTCGAATGCGGGCATGCACTTGCGCTTTCCTCCAGAGCGGTAGCAGCAGTGTCACGCAGTCCGCCGCGTGGATCAAAGGATCTATGGTTTTCCCTCGAGTCTTTCCCACGAGGCTTTGCCACGAGGCTTTCCCACAGTTCTGTCCCACGTGCACACGTGGTGGGAGTCGATCCTCGGCTTGAACGTCAAGGCAGTGCAGGGAAAACAGGTTCCTCTGGAATGGACTGACACATCTGGGGGACTCTTGGAATGGTGGCACGACCCTGGAGTTCCTCTCTCCTTTCCTGTGGAGAGCGCCTCCTCTTAAGATGCGACGGGAACGCCGGGAATTCTTTCCCTACGAAACAGGGAAAGGATCCCTCATCTCGAGCTAGGAGGCGGAAACGGGGCTCCCCTGGATGTGTGCGGGACACCACGTGCTTCCTCTCGAGTGCAGACGGGTATGTCTGGGAACTTCTTGAGTTGCAGCAAGGGTGTGAAGGACCCTTTGGAAGTTCCAGTGGTTAGATGTGATTGGACTCGAGAAGCCTCAGCGGAAATGGGCCTCATCTCGCCTGGAGGGCAAAACCTCCTGGATTTTCTCGAGTTGCGGCAGGTGCTCTCGACTTACGACGGGGAACTCAGGGACCCGCTCTGGTGGCCTCAGGAAAGGCGAGTCCCCATGCGAGTTCCTCGGGGGCCTCTCGGGATTCCTCTCCCATCGATACCGGGGCCTAAGACCTTGTGTGGAGTCGGGGCCGGAACCTGAGGATTCCTCTCCAGTGCTGACATGGATCTTGGGGTACTTCTGGAGTCTCCCCAGGGGAGTCAGTCCTCGTCTCGAATGTGGGCATGCATTGTGCTTTCCTCCAGAGCGGTAGCAGCAGTGTCACGCAGTCCGCCGCGTGGATCAAAGGATCTATGGTTTTCCCTCGAGTCTTTCCCACGAGGCTTTCCCACGAGGCTTTCCCACAGGGCTGTCCCACGTGCACACGTGGTGGGAGTCGATCCTCGGCTTGAACGTCAAGGCAGTGCAGGGAAAACAGGTTCCTCTGGAATGGACTGACACATCTGGGGGACTCTTGGAATGGTGGCACGACCCTGGAGTTCCTCTCGCCTTTCCTGTGGAGAGCGCCTCCTCTTGACATTCGACGGGAACGCCGGGAATTCTTTCCCTAGGAAACAGGGAAAGGATCCCTCACCTCGAGCTAGGGGGCGGAAACGGAGCTCCCCTGGATGTGTGCGGGACCCCACGTGCTTCCTCTCGAGTGGAGACGGTATGTCGGGGAACTTCTTGAGTTGCAGCAAGGGTGTGAAGGACCCTTTGGAAGTTCCAGTGGTTAGACGTGATTAGCCTCGAGAAGCCTCAGCGGAAATGGGCCTCATCTCGCCTGGAGGGCAAAACCTCCTGGATTTTCTCGAGTTGCGGCAGGTGCTCTCGACTTACGACGGGGACCTCAGGGACCCGCTCTGGTGGCCTCAGGAAAGGCCAGTCCCCATGCGAGTTCCTCGGGGGCCTCTCGGGATTCCTCTCCCGTCGATGCCGGGGCTTAAGACCTTGTGTGGAGTCGGGGCCGGAACCTGAGGATTCCTCTCCAGTGCTGACATGGATCTTGGGGTACTTCTGGAGTCTCCCAGGGGAGTCAGTCCTTGTCTCGAATGCGGGCATGCACTTGCGCTTTCCTCCAGAGCGGTAGCAGCAGTGTCACGCAGTCCTCCCTGTGGATCAAAGGATCTATGGTTTTCCCTCGAGTCTTTCCCACGAGGCTTTCCCACGAGGCTTTCCCACAGGGCTGTCCCACGTGCACACGTGGTGGGAGTCGATCCTCGGCTTGAACGTCAAGGCAGTGCAGGGAAAACAGGTTCCTCTGGAATGGACTGACACATCTGGGGGACTCTTGGAATGGTGGCACGACCCTGGAGTTCCTCTCGCCTTTCCTGTGGAGAGCGCCTCCTCTTGAGATGCGACGGGAACGCCGGGAATTCTTTCCCTACGAAACAGGGAAAGGATCCCTCATCTCGAGCTAGGAGGTGGAAACAGGGCTCCCCTGGATGTGTGCGGGACCCCACGTGCTTCCTCTCGATTGGAGACGGGTATGTCGGGGAACTTCTTGAGTTGCAGCAATGGTGTGAAGGACCCTTTGGAAGTTCCAGTGGTTAGATGTGATTGGCCTCGAGAAGCCTCAGCGGAAATGGGCCTCATCTCGCCTGGAGGGCAAAACCTCCTGGATTTTCTCGAGTTGCGGCAGGTGCTCTCGACTTACGACGGGGACCTCAGAGACCCGCTCTGGTGGCCTCAGGAAAGGCCAGTCCCCATGCGAGTTCCTCGGGGGCCTCTCGGGATTCCTCTCCCGTCGATGCCGGGGCCTAAGACCTTGTGTGGAGTCGGGGCCGGAACCTGAGGATTCCTCTCCAGTGCTGACATGGATCTTGGGGTACTTCTGGAGTCTCCCCAGGGGAGTCAGTCCTCGTCTCGAATGCGGGCATGCACTTGCGCTTTCCTCCAGAGCGGTAGCAGCACTGTCACGCAGTCCGCCGCGTGGATCAAAGGATCTATGGTTTTCCCTCGAGTCTTTCCCACGAGGCTTTCCCACGAGGCTTTCCCACAGGGCTGTCCCACGTGCTCACGTGGTGGGAGTCGATCCTCGGCTTGAACGTCAAGGCAGTGCAGGGAAAACAGGTTCCTCTGGAATGGACTGACACATCTGGGGGACTCTTGGAATGGTGGCACGACCCTGGAGTTCCTCTCGCCTTTCCTGTGGAGAGCGCCTCCTCTTGAGATGCGACGGGAACGCCGGGAATTCTTTCCCTACGAAACAGGGAAAGGATCCCTCATCTCGAGCTAGGAGGTGGAAACGGGGCTCCCCTGGATGTGTGCGGGACCCCACGTGCTTCCTCTCGAGTGGAGACGGGTATGTCGGGGAACTTCTTGAGTTGCAGCAAGGGTGTGAAGGACCCTTTGGAAGTTCCAGTGGTTAGATGTGATTGGCCTCGAGAAGCCTCAGCGGAAATGGGCCTCATCTCGCCTGGAGGGCAAAACCTCCTGGATTTTCTCGAGTTGCGGCAGGTGCTCTCGACTTACGACGGGGACCTCAGGGACCCGCTCTGGTGGCCTCAGGAAAGGCCAGTCCCCATGCGAGTTCCTCGGGGGCCTCTCGGGATTCCTCTCCCGTCGATGCCGGGGCCTAAGACCTTGTGTGGAGTCGGGGCCGGAACCTGAGGATTCCTCTCCAGTGCTGACATGGATCTTGGGGTATTTCTGGAGTCTCCCCAGGGGAGTCAGTCCTCGTCTCGAATGCGGGCATGCACTTGCGCTTTCCTCCAGAGCGGTAGCAGCAGTGTCACCCAGTCCGCCGCGTGGATCAAAGGATCTATGGTTTTCCCTCGAGTCTTTCCCACGAGGCTTTCCCACGAGGCTTTCCCACAGGGCTGTCCCACGTGCACACGTGGTGGGAGTCGATTCTCGGCTTGAACGTCAAGGCAGTGCAGGGAAAACAGGCTCCTCTGGAATAGACTGACACATCTGGGGGACTCTTGGAATGGTGGCATGACCCTGGAGTTCCTCTCGCCTTTCCTGTGGAGAGCGCCTCCTCTTGAGATGCGACGGGAATGCCGGGAATTCTTTCCCTACGAAACAGGGAAAGGATCCCTCATCTCGAGCTAGGAGGCGGAAATGGGGCTCCCCTGGATTTGTGCGGGACCCCACGTGCTTCCTCTCGAGTGGAGACGGGTATGTCGGGGAACTTCTTGAGTTGCAGCAAGGGTGTGAAGGACCCTTTGGAAGTTCCAGTGGTTAGATGTGATTGGCCTCGAGAAGCCTCAGCGGAAATGGGCCTCATCTCGCCTGGAGGGCAAAACCTCCTGGATTTTCTCGAGTTGCGGCAGGTGCTCTCGACTTACGACGGGGACCTCAGGGACCCGCTCTGGTGGCCTCAGGAAAGGCCAGTCCCCATGCGAGTTCCTCGGGGGCGTCTCGGGATTCCTCTCCCGTCGATGCCGGGGCCTAAGACCTTGTGTGGAGTCGGGGCCGGAACCTGAGGATTCCTCTCCAGTGCTGACATGGATCTTGGGGTACTTCTGGAGTCTCCCCAGGGGAGTCAGTCCTCGTCTCGAATGCGGGCATGCACTTGCGCTTTCCTCCAGAGCGGTAGCAGCAGTGTCACGCAGTCCGCCGCGTGGATCAAAGGATCTATGGTTTTCCCTCGAGTCTTTCCCACGAGGCTTTCCCACGAGGCTTT
Source organism: Ovis canadensis (assembly GCF_042477335.2). Lineage (NCBI taxonomy): Eukaryota > Metazoa > Chordata > Mammalia > Artiodactyla > Bovidae > Ovis > Ovis canadensis. The sequence goes on from NC_091268.1 coordinate 10,097,422, forward strand.
CCCACAGGGCTGTCCCACGTGCACACGTGGTGGGAGTCGATCCTCGGCTTGAACGTCAAGGCAGTGCAGGGAAAACAGGTTCCTCTGGAATGGACTGACACATCTGGGGGACTCTTGGAATGGTGGCACGACCCTGGAGTTCCTCTCGCCTTTCCTGTGGAGAGCGCCTCCTCTTGAGATGCGACGGGAACACCAGGAATTCTTTCCCTACGAAACAGGGAAAGGATCCCTCATCTCGAGCTAGGAGGCGGAAACGGGGCTCCCCTGGATGTGTGCGGGACACCACGTGCTTCCTCTCGAGTGCAGACGGGTATGTCGGGGAACTTCTTGAGTTGCAGCAAGGGTGTGAAGGACCCTTTGGAAGTTCCAGTGGTTAGATGTGATTGGCCTCGAGAAGCCTCAGCGGAAATGGGCCTCATCTCGCCTGGAGGGCAAAACCTCCTGGATTTTATCGAGTTGCGGCAGGTGCTCTCGACTTACGACGGGGACCTCAGGGACCCGCTCTGGTGGCCTCAGGAAAGGCCAGTCCCCATGCGAGTTCCTCGGGGGCCTCTCAGGATTCCTCTCCCTTCAATGCCGGGGCCTAAGTCCTTGTGTGGAGTCGGGGCCGGAACCTGAGTATTCCTCTCCAGTGCTGACATGGATCTTGGGGTATTCTGGAGTCTCCCCAGGGGAGTCAGTCCTCGTCTCGAATGCGGGCATGCACTTGCGCTTTCCTCCAGAGCGGTAGCAGCAGTGTCACGCAGTCCGCCGCGTGGATGAAAGGATCTATGGTTTTCCCTCGAGTCTTTCCCACGAGGCTTTCCCACGAGGCTTTCCCACAGGGCTGTCCCACGTGCACACGTGGTGGGAGTCGATCCTCGGCTTGAACGTCAAGGCAGTGCAGGGAAAACAGGTTCCTCTGGAATGGACTGACACATCTGGGGGACTCTGGGAATGGTGGCACGACCCTGGAGTTCCTCTCGCCTTTCCTGTGGAGAGCGCCTCCTCTTGAGATGCGACGGGAACGCCGGGAATTCTTTCCCTACGAAACAGGGAAAGGATCCCTCATCTCGAGCTAGGAGGCGGAAACTGGGCTCCCCTGGATGTGTGCGGGACCCCACATGCTTCCTCTCGAGTGGAGACGGGTATGTCGGGGAACTTCTTGAGTTGCAGCAAGGGTGTGAAGGACCCTTTGGAAGTTCCAGTGGTTAGATGTGATTGGCCTCGAGAATCCTCAGCGGAAATGGGCCTCATCTCGCCTGGAGGGCAAAACCTTTTGGATTTTCTCGAGTTGCGGCAGTTGCTCTCGACTTACGACGGGGACCTCAGGGAACCGCTCTGGTGGCCTCAGGAAAGGCCAGTCCCCATGCGAGTTCCTCGGGGGCCTCTCGGGATTCCTCTCCCGTCGATGCCGGGGCCTAAGACCTTGTGTGGAGTCGGGGCCGGAACCTGAGGATTCCTCTCCAGTGCTGACAAGGATCTTGGGGTACTTCTGGAGTCTCCCCAGTGGAGTCAGTCCTCGTCTCGAATGCGGGCATGCACTTGCGCTTTCCTCCAGAGCGGTAGCAGCAGTGTCACGCAGTCCGCCGCGTGGATCAAAGATGTATGGTTTTCCCCCGAGTCTTTCCCACGAGGCTTTCCCACGAGGCTTTCCCACAGGTCTGTCCCACGTGCACACGTGGTGGGAGTCTATCCTCGGCTTGAACGTCAAGGCAGTGCAGGGAAAACAGGTTCCTCTGGAATGGACTGACACATCTGGGGGACTCTTGGAATGGTGGCATGACCCTGGAGTTCCTCTCGCCTTTCCTGTGGAGAGCGCCTCCTCTTGAGATGCGACGGGAACACCGGGAATTCTTTCCCTACGAAACAGGGAAGGATCCCTCATCTCGAGCAAGGAGGCGGAAACCGGGCTCCCCTGGATGTGTGCGGGACACCACGTGCTTCCTCTCGAGTGCAGACGGGTATGTCGGGGAACTTCTTGAGTTGCAGCAAGGGTGTGAAGGACCCTTTGGAAGTTCCAGTGGTTAGATGTGATTGGCCTCGAGAATCCTCAGCGGAAATGGGCCTCATCTCGCCTGGAGGGCAAAACCTCCTGGATTTTCTCGAGTTGCGGCAGGTGCTCTCGACTTACGACGGGGACCTCAGGGACCCGCTCTGGTGGCCTCAGGAAAGGCCAGTACCCATGCGAGTTCCTCGGGGGCGTCTCGGGATTCCTCTCCCGTCGATGCCGGGGCCTAAGACCTTGTGTGGAGTCGGGGCTGGAACCTGAGGATTCCTCTCCAGTGCTGACATGGATCTTGGGGTACTTCTAGAGTCTCCCCAGGGGAGTCAGTCCTCGTCTCGAATGCGGGCATGCACTTGCGCTTTCCTCCAGAGCGGTAACAGCAGTGTCACGCAGTCCGCCGCGTGGATCAAAGGATCTATGGTTTTCCCTCGAGTCTTTCCCACGAGGCTTTCCCACGAGGCTTTCCCACAGGGCTGTCCCACGTGCACACGTGGTGGGAGTCGATCCTCGGCTTGAACGTCAAGGCAGTGCAGGGAAAACAGGTTCCTCTGGAATGGACTGACACATCTGGGGGACTCTTGGAATGGTGGCACGACCCTGGAGTTCCTCTCGCCTTTCCTGTGGAGAGCGCCTCCTCTTGAGATGCGACGGGAACGCCGGGAATTCTTTCCCTACGAAACAGGGAAAGGATCCCTCATCTCGAGCTAGGAGGCGGAAACGGGGCTCCCCTGGATGTGTGCGGTACACCACGTGCTTCCTCTCGAGTGCAGACGGGTATGTCGGGGAACTTCTTGAGTTGCAGCAAGGGTGTGAAGGACCCTTTGGAAGTTCCAGTGGTTAGATGTGATTGGCCTCGAGAAGCCTCAGCGGAAATGGGCCTCATCTCGCCTGGAGGGCAAAACCTCCTGGATTTTCTCGAGTTTCGGCAGGTGCTCTCGACTTACGACGGGGACCTCAGGGAACCGCTCTGGTGGCCTCAGGAAAGGCCAGTCCCCATGCGAGTTCCTCGGGGGCCTCTCGGGATTCCTCTCCCGTCGATGCCGGGGCCTAAGACCTTGTGTGGAGTCGGGGCCGGAACCTGAGGATTCCTCTCCAGTGCTGACATGGATCTTGGGGTACTTCTGGAGTCTCCCCAGGGGAGTCAGTGCTCGTCTCGAATGCGGGCATGCACTTGCGCTTTCCTCCAGAGCGGTAGCAGCAGTGTCACGCAGTCCGCCGCGTGGATCAAAGAATCTATGGTTTTCCCTCGAGTCTTTCCCACGAGGCTTTCCCACGAGGCTTTCCCACAGGGCTGTCCCACGTGCACACGTGGTGGGAGTCGATCCTCGGCTTGAACGTCAAGGCAGTGCAGGGAAAACAGGTTCCTCTGGAATGGACTGACACATCTGGGGGACTCTTGGAATGGTGACACGACCCTGGAGTTCCTCTCGCCTTTCCTGTGGAGAGCGCCTCCTCTTGAGATGCGACGGGAACGCCGGGAATTCTTTCCCTACGAAACAGGGAAAGGATCCCTCATCTCGAGCTAGGAGGCGGAAACGGGGCTCCCCTGGATGTGTGCGGGACCCCACATGCTTCCTCTCGAGTGGAGACGGGTATGTCGGGGAACTTCTTGAGTTGCAGCAAGGGTGTGAAGGACCCTTTGGAAGTTCCAGTGGTTAGATGTGATTGGCCTCGAGAATCCTCAGCGGAAATGGGCCTCATCTCGCCTGGAGGGCAAAACCTCCTGGATTTTCTCGAGTTGCGGCAGGTGCTCTCGACTTACGACGGGGACCTCAGGGACCCGCTCTGGTGGCCTCAGGAAAGGCCAGTCCCCATGCGAGTTCCTCGGGGGCCTCTCGGGATTCCTCTCCCGTCGATGCCGGGGCCTAAGACCTTGTGTGGAGTCGGGGGCGGAACCTGAGGATTCCTCTCCAGTGCTGACATGGATCTTGGGGTACTTCTGGAGTCTCCCCAGGGGAGTCAGTCCTCGTCTCGAATGCGGGCATGCACTTGCGCTTTCCTCCAGAGCGGTAGCAGCAGTGTCACGCAGTCCGCCGCGTGGATCAAAGATGTATGGTTTTCCCCCGAGTCTTTCCCACGAGGCTTTCCCACGAGGCTTTCCCACAGGGCTGTCCCACGTGCACACGTGGTGGGAGTCGATCCTCGGCTTGAACGTCAAGGCAGTGCAGGGAAAACAGGTTCCTCTGGAATGGACTGACACATCTGGGGGACTCTTGGAATGGTGGCATGACCCTGGAGTTCCTCTCGCCTTTCCTGTGGAGAGCGCCTCCTCTTGAGATGCGACGGGAACACCGGGAATTCTTTCCCTACGAAACAGGGAAGGATCCCTCATCTCGAGCAAGGAGGCGGAAACCGGGCTCCCCTGGATGTGTGCGGGACACCACGTGCTTCCTCTCGAGTGCAGACGGGTATGTCGGGGAACTTCTTGAGTTGCAGCAAGGGTGTGAAGGACCCTTTGGAAGTTCCAGTGGTTAGATGTGATTGGCCTCGAGAATCCTCAGCGGAAATGGGCCTCATCTCGCCTGGAGGGCAAAACCTCCTGGATTTTCTCGAGTTGCGGCAGGTGCTCTCGACTTACGACGGGGACCTCAGGGACCCGCTCTGGTGGCCTCAGGAAAGGCCAGTACCCATGCGAGTTCCTCGGGGGCGTCTCGGGATTCCTCTCCCGTCGATGCCGGGGCCTAAGACCTTGTGTGGAGTCGGGGCAGGAACCTGAGGATTCCTCTCCAGTGCTGACATGGATCTTGGGGTACTTCTAGAGTCTCGCCAGGGGAGTCAGTCCTCGTCTCGAATGCGGGCATGCACTTGCGCTTTCCTCCAGAGCGGTAACAGCAGTGTCACGCAGTCCGCCGCGTGGATCAAAGGATCTATGGTTTTCCCTCGAGTCTTTCCCACGAGGCTTTCCCACGAGGCTTTCCCACAGGGCTGTCCCACGTGCACACGTGGTGGGAGTCGATCCTCGGCTTGAACGTCAAGGCAGTGCAGGGAAAACAGGTTCCTCTGGAATGGACTGACACATCTGGGGGACTCTTGGAATGGTGGCACGACCCTGGAGTTCCTCTCGCCTTTCCTGTGGAGAGCGCCTCCTCTTGAGATGCGACGGGAACGCCGGGAATTCTTTCCCTACGAAACAGGGAAAGGATCCCTCATCTCGAGCTAGGAGGCGGAAACGGGGCTCCCCTGGATGTGTGCGGTACACCACGTGCTTCCTCTCGAGTGCAGATGGGTATGTCGGGGAACTTCTTGAGTTGCAGCAAGGGTGTGAAGGACCCTTTGGAAGTTCCAGTGGTTAGATGTGATTGGCCTCGAGAAGCCTCAGCGGAAATGGGCCTCATCTCGCCTGGAGGGCAAAACCTCCTGGATTTTCTCGAGTTTCGGCAGGTGCTCTCGACTTACGACGGGGACCTCAGGGAACCGCTCTGGTGGCCTCAGGAAAGGCCAGTCCCCATGCGAGTTCCTCGGGGGCCTCTCGGGATTCCTCTCCCGTCGATGCCGGGGCCGAAGACCTTGTGTGGAGTCGGGGCCGGAACCTGAGGATTCCTCTCCAGTGCTGACATGGATCTTGGGGTACTTCTGGAGTCTCCCCAGGGGAGTCAGTGCTCGTCTCGAATGCGGGCATGCACTTGCGCTTTCCTCCAGAGCGGTAGCAGCAGTGTCACGCAGTCCGCCGCGTGGATCAAAGAATCTATGGTTTTCCCTCGAGTCTTTCCCACGAGGCTTTCCCATGAGGCTTTCCCACAGGGCTGTCCCACGTGCACACGTGGTGGGAGTCGATCCTCGGCTTGAACGTCAAGGCAGTGCAGGGAAAACAGGTTCCTCTGGAATGGACTGACACATCTGGGGGACTCTTGGAATGGTGGCACGACCCTGGAGTTCCTCTCGCCTTTCCTGTGGAGAGCGCCTCCTCTTGAGATGCGACGGGAATGCCGGGAATTCTTTCCCTACGAAACAGGGAAAGGATCCCTCATCTCGAGCTAGGAGGCGGAAACGGGGCTCCCCTGGATGTGTGCGGGACCCCACGTGCTTCCTCTCGAGTGGAGACGGGTATGTCGGGGAACTTCTTGAGTTGCAGCAAGGGTGTGAAGGACCCTTTGGAAGTTCCAGTGGTTAGATGTGATTGGCCTCGAGAAGCCTCAGCGGAAATGGGCCTCATCTCGCCTGGAGGGCAAAACCTCCTGGATTTTCTCGAGTTGCGGCAGGTGCTCTCGACTTACGACGGGGACCTCAGGGAACCGCTCTGGTGGCCTCAGGAAAGGCCAGTCCCCATGCGAGTTCCTCGGGGGCGTCTCGGGATTCCTCTCCCGTCGATGCCGGGGCCTAAGACCTTGTGTGGAGTCGGGGCCGGAACCTGAGGATTCCTCTCCAGTGCTGACATGGATCTTGGGGTATTCTGGAGTCTCCCCAGGGGAGTCAGTCCTCGTCTCGAATGCGGGCATGCACTTGCGCTTTCCTCCAGAGCGGTAGCAGCAGTGTCACGCAGTCCGCCGCGTGGATCAAAGGATCTATGGTTTTCCCTCGAGTCTTTCCCACGAGGCTTTCCCACGAGGCTTTCCCACAGGGCTGTCCCACGTGCACACGTTGTGGGAGTCGATCCTCGGCTTGAACGTCAAGGCAGTGCAGGGAAAACAGGTTCCTCTGGAATGGACTGACACATCTGGGGGACTCTTGGAATGGTGGCACGACCCTTCAGTTCCTCTCGCCTTTCCTGTTGAGAGCATCTCCTCTTGAGATGCGACGGGAACGCCGGGAATTCTTTCCCTACGAAACAGGGAAAGGATCCCTCATCTCGAGCTAGGAGGCGGAAACGGGGCTACCCTGGATGTGTGCGGAACCCACGTGCTTCCTCTCGAGTGGAGACGGGTATGTCGGGGAACTTCTTGAGTTGCAGAAAGGGTGTGAAGGACCCTTTGGAAGTTCCAGTGGTTAGACGTGATTAGCCTCGAGAAGCCTCAGCGGAAATGGGCCTCATCTCGCCTGGAGGGCAAAACCTCCTGGATTTTCTCGAGTTGCGGCAGGTGCTCTCGACTTACGACGGGGACCTCAGGGACCCGCTCTGGTGGCCTCAGGAAAGGCCAGTCCCCATGCGAGTTCCTCGGGGGCCTCTCGGGATTCCTCTCCCGTCGATGCCGGGGCCTAAGACCTTGTGTGGAGTCGGGGCCGGAACCTGAGGTTTCCTCTCCAGTGCTGACATGGATCTTGGGGTACTTCTGGAGTCTCCTCAGGTGAGTCAGTCCTCGTCTCGAATGCGGGCATGCACTTGCGCTTTCCTCCAGAGCTGTAGCAGCAGTGTCACGCAGTCTGCCAAATGGGTCAAAGGATCTATGGTTTTCCCTCGAGTCTTTCCCACGAGTCTTTCCCACGAGGCTTTCCCATCGGGCTGTCCCACGTGCACACGTGGTGGGAGTCGATCCTCGGCTTGAACGTCAAGGCAGTGCAGGGAAAAGAGGTTCCTCTGGAATGGACTGACACATCTGGGGGACTCTTGGAATGGTGTCACGACCCTGGAGTTCCTCTCGCCTTTCCTGTGGAGAGCGCCTCCTCTTGAGATGCGACGGGAACGCCAGGAATTCTTTCCCTACGAAACAGGGAAAGGATCCCTCATCTCGAGCTAGGAGGCGGAAACGGGGCTCCCCTGGATGTGTGCGGGACCCCACGTGCTTCCTCTCGAGTGGAGACGGGTATGTCGGGGAACTTCTTGAGTTGCAGCAATGGTGTGAAGGACCCTTTGGAAGTTCCAGTGGTTAGATGTGATTAGCCTCGAGAAGCCTCAGCGGAAATGGGCCTCATCTCGCCTGGAGGGCAAAACCTCCTGGATTTTCTCGAGTTGCGGCAGGTGCTCTCGACTTACGACGGGGACCTCAGGGACCCGCTCTGGTGGCCTCAGGAAAGGCCAGTCCCCATGCGAGTTCCTCGGGGGCGTCTCGGGATTCCTCTCCCGTCGATGCCGGGGCCTAAGACCTTGTGTGGAGTCGGGGCCGGAACCTGAGGATTCCTCTCCAGTGCTGACATGGATCTTGGGGTACTTCTGGAGTCTCCCCAGGGGAGTCAGTCCTCGTCTCGAATGCGGGCATGCACTTGCGCTTTCCTCCAGAGCGGTAGCAGCAGTGTCACGCAGTCCGCCGCGTGGATCAAAGGATCTATGGTTTTCCCTCGAGTCTTTCCCACGAGGCTTTCCCACGAGGCTTTCCCACAGGGCTGTCCCACGTGCACGCGTGGTAGGATTCGATCCTCGGCTTGAACGTCAAGGCAGTGCAGGGAAAACAGGTTCCTCTGGAATGGACTGACACATCTGGGGGACTCTTGGAATGGTGTCACGACCCTGGAGTTCCTCTCGCCTTTCCTGTGGAGAGGGCCTCCTCTTGAGATGCGACGGGAACGCCGGGAATTCTTTCCCTACGAAACAGGGAAAGGATCCCTCATCTCGAGCTAGGAGGCGGAAACGGGGCTCCCCTGGATGTGTGCGGGACACCACGTGCTTCCTCTCGAGTGCAGACGGGTATGTCGGGGAACTTCTTGAGTTGCAGCAAGGGTGTGAAAGACCCTTTGGAAGTTCCAGTGGTTAGATGTGATTGGCCTCGAGAAGCCTCAGCGGAAATGGGCCTCATCTCGCCTGGAGGGCAAAACCTCCTGGATTTTCTCGAGTTGCGGCAGGTGCTCTCGACTTACGACGGGGACCTCAGGGACCCGCTCTGGTGGCCTCAGGAAAGGCCAGTCCCCATGCGAGTTCCTCGGGGGCCTCTCGGGATTCCTCTCCCGTCGATGCCGGGGCCTAAGACCTTGTGTGGAGTCGGGGCCGGAACCTGAGGATTCCTCTCCAGTGCTGACATGGATCTTGGGGTACTTCTGGAGTCTCCCCAGGGGAGTCAGTCCTCGTCTCGAATGCGGGCATGCACTTGCGCTTTCCTCCAGAGCGGTAGCAGCAGTGTCACGCAGTCCGCCGCGTGGATCAAAGGATCTATGGTTTTCCCTCGAGTCTTTCCCACGAGGCTTTCCCACGAGGCTTTCCCACAGGGCTGTCCCACGTGCACACGTGGTGGGAGTCGATCCTCGGCTTGAACGTCAAGGCAGTGCAGGGAAAACAGGTTCCTCTGGAATGGACTGACACATCTGGGGGACTCTGGGAATGGTGGCACGACCCTGGAGTTCCTCTCGCCTTTCCTGTGGAGAGCGCCTCCTCTTGAGATGCGACGGGAACGCCGGGAATTCTTTCCCTACGAAACAGGGAAAGGATCCCTCATCTCGAGCTAGGAGGCGGAAACGGGGCTCCCCTGGATGTGTGCGGGACCCCATATGCTTCCTCTCGAGTGGAGACGGGTATGTCGGGGAACTTCTTGAGTTGCAGCAAGGGTGTGAAGGACCCTTTGGAAGTTCCAGTGGTTAGATGTGATTGGCCTCGAGAATCCTCAGCGGAAATGGGCCTCATCTCGCCTGGAGGGCAAAACCTCCTGGATTTTCTCGAGTTGCGGCAGGTGCTCTCGACTTACGACGGGGACCTCAGGGACCCGCTCTGGTGGCCTCAGGAAAGGCCAGTCCCCATGCGAGTTCCTCGGGGGCCTCTCGGGATTCCTCTCCCGTCGATGCCGGGGCCTAAGACCTTGTGTGGAGTCGGGGCCGGAACCTGAGGATTCCTCTCCAGTGCTGACATGGATCTTGGGGTACTTCTGGAGTCTCCCCAGGGGAGTCAGTCCTCGTCTCGAATGCGGGCATGCACTTGCGCTTTCCTCCAGAGCGGTAGCAGCAGTGTCACGCAGTCCGCCACGTGGATCAAAGGATCTATGGTTTTCCCTCGAGTCTTTCCCACGCGGCTTTCCCACGAGGCTTTCCCACAGGGCTGTCCCACGTGCACGCGTGGTAGGATTCGATCCTCGGCTTGAACGTCAAGGCAGTGCAGGGAAAACAGGTTCCTCTGGAATGGACTGACACATCTGGGGGACTCTTGGAATGGTGGCACGACCCTGGAGTTCCTCTCGCCTTTCCTGTGGAGAGCGCCTCCTCTTGAGATGCGACGGGAACGCCGGGAATTCTTTCCCTACGAAACAGGGAAAGGATCCCTCATCTCGAGCTAGGAGGCGGAAACGGGGCTCCCCTGGATGTGTGCGGGACCCCACGTGCTTCCTCTCGATTGGAGACGGGTATGTCGGGGAACTTCTTGAGTTGCAGCAAGGGTGTGAAGGACCCTTTGGAAGTTCCAGTGGTTAGATGTGATTGGCCTCGAGAAGCCTCAGCGGAAATGGGCCTCATCTCGCCTGGAGGGCAAAACCTCCTGGATTTTCTCGAGTTGCGGCAGGTGCTCTCGACTTACGACAGGGACCTCAGGGACCCGCTCTGGTGGCCTCAGGAAAGGCCAGTCCCCATGCGAGTTCCTCGGGGGCCTCTCGGGATTCCTCTCCCGTCGATGCCGGGGCCTAAGACCTTGTGTGGAGTCGGGGCCGGAACCTGAGGATTCCTCTCCAGTGCTGACATGGATCTTGGGGTACTTCTGGAGTCTCCCCAGGGGAGTCAGTCCTCGTCTCGAATGCGGGCATGCACTTGCGCTTTCCTCCAGAGCGGTAGCAGCAGTGTCACGCAGTCCGCCGCGTGGATCAAAGGATCTATGGTTTTCCCTCGAGTCTTTCCCACGAGGCTTTCCCACGAGGCTTTCCCACAGGGCTGTCCCACGTGCTCACGTGGTGGGAGTCGATCCTCGGCTTGAACGTCAAGGCAGTGCAGGGAAAACAGGTTCCTCTGGAATGGACTGACACATCTGGGGGACTCTTGGAATGGTGGCACGACCCTTCAGTTCCTCTCGCCTTTCCTGTGGAGAGCGCCTCCTCTTGAGATGCGACGGGAACGCCGGGAATTCTTTCCCTACGAAACAGGGAAAGGATCCCTCTTCTCGAGCTCGGAGGTGGAAACGGGGCTCCCCTGGATGTGTGCGGGACCCCACGTGCTTCCTCTCGAGTGGAGACGGGTATGTCGGGGAACTTCTTGAGTTGCAGCAAGGGTGTGAAGGACCCTTTGGAAGTTCCAGTGGTTAGATGTGATTGGCCTCGAGAAGCCTCAGCGGAAATGGGCCTCATCTCGCCTGGAGGGCAAAACCTCCTGGATTTTCTCTAGTTGCGGCAGGTGCTCTCGACTTACGACGGGGACCTCAGGGACCCGCTCTGGTGGCCTCAGGAAAGGCCAGTCCCCATGCGAGTTCCTCGGGGGCCTCTCGGGATTCCTCTCCCGTCGATGCCGGGGCCTAAGACCTTGTGTGGAGTCGGGGCCGGAACCTGAGGATTCCTCTCCAGTGCTGACATGGATCTTGGGGTACTTCTGGAGTCTCCCCAGGGGAGTCAGTCCTCGTCTCGAATGCGGGCATGCACTTGCGCTTTCCTCCAGAGCGGTAGCAGCAGTGTCACGCAGTCCGCCACGTGGATCAAAGGATCTATGGTTTTCCCTCGAGTCTTTCCCACGCGGCTTTCCCACGAGGCTTTCCCACAGGGCTGTCCCACGTGCACGCGTGGTAGGATTCGATCCTCGGCTTGAACGTCAAGGCAGTGCAGGGAAAACAGGTTCCTCTGGAATGGACTGACACATCTGGGGGACTCTTGGAATGGTGGCACGACCCTGGAGTTCCTCTCGCCTTTCCTGTGGAGAGCGCCTCCTCTTGAGATGCGACGGGAACGCCGGGAATTCTTTCCCTACGAAACAGGGAAAGGATCCCTCATCTCGAGCTAGGAGGCGGAAACGGGGCTCCCCTGGATGTGTGCGGGACCCCACGTGCTTCCTCTCGATTGGAGACGGGTATGTCGGGGAACTTCTTGAGTTGCAGCAAGGGTGTGAAGGACCCTTTGGAAGTTCCAGTGGTTAGATGTGATTGGCCTCGAGAAGCCTCAGCGGAAATGGGCCTCATCTCGCCTGGAGGGCAAAACCTCCTGGATTTTCTCGAGTTGCGGCAGGTGCTCTCGACTTACGACAGGGACCTCAGGGACCCGCTCTGGTGGCCTCAGGAAAGGCCAGTCCCCATGCGAGTTCCTCGGGGGCCTCTCGGGATTCCTCTCCCGTCGATGCCGGGGCCTAAGACCTTGTGTGGAGTCGGGGCCGGAACCTGAGGATTCCTCTCCAGTGCTGACATGGATCTTGGGGTACTTCTGGAGTCTCCCCAGGGGAGTCAGTCCTCGTCTCGAATGCGGGCATGCACTTGCGCTTTCCTCCAGAGCGGTAGCAGCAGTGTCACGCAGTCCGCCGCGTGGATCAAAGGATCTATGGTTTTCCCTCGAGTCTTTCCCACGAGGCTTTCCCACGAGGCTTTCCCACAGGGCTGTCCCACGTGCTCACGTGGTGGGAGTCGATCCTCGGCTTGAACGTCAAGGCAGTGCAGGGAAAACAGGTTCCTCTGGAATGGACTGACACATCTGGGGGACTCTTGGAATGGTGGCACGACCCTTCAGTTCCTCTCGCCTTTCCTGTGGAGAGCGCCTCCTCTTGAGATGCGACGGGAACGCCGGGAATTCTTTCCCTACGAAACAGGGAAAGGATCCCTCTTCTCGAGCTCGGAGGTGGAAACGGGGCTCCCCTGGATGTGTGCGGGACCCCACGTGCTTCCTCTCGAGTGGAGACGGGTATGTCGGGGAACTTCTTGAGTTGCAGCAAGGGTGTGAAGGACCCTTTGGAAGTTCCAGTGGTTAGATGTGATTGGCCTCGAGAAGCCTCAGCGGAAATGGGCCTCATCTCGCCTGGAGGGCAAAACCTCCTGGATTTTCTCTAGTTGCGGCAGGTGCTCTCGACTTACGACGGGGACCTCAGGGACCCGCTCTGGTGGCCTCAGGAAAGGCCAGTCCCCATGCGAGTTCCTCGGGGGCCTCTCGGGATTCCTCTCCCGTCGATGCCGGGGCCTAAGACCTTGTGTGGAGTCGGGGCCGGAACCTGAGGATTCCTCTCCAGTGCTGACATGGATCTTGGGGTACTTCTGGAGTCTCCCCAGGGGAGTCAGTCCTCGTCTCGAATGCGGGCATGCACTTGCGCTTTCCTCCAGAGCGGTAGCAGCAGTGTCACGCAGTCCGCCGCGTGGATCAAAGGATCTATGGTTTTCCCTCGAGTCTTTCCCACGAGGCTTTCCCACGAGGCTTTCCCACAGGGCTGTCCCACGTGCACACGTGGTGGGAGTCGATTCTCGGCTTGAACGTCAAGGCAGTGCAGGGAAAACAGGCTCCTCTGGAATAGACTGACACATCTGGGGGACTCTTGGAATGGTGGCACGACCCTGGAGTTCCTCTCGCCTTTCCTGTGGAGAGCGCCTCCTCTTGAGATGCGACGGGAATGCCGGGAATGCTTTCCCTACGAAACAGGGAAAGGATCCCTCATCTCGAGCTAGGAGGCGGAAATGGGGCTCCCCTGGATTTGTGCGGGACCCCACGTGCTTCCTCTCGAGTGGAGACGGGTATGTCGGGGAACTTCTTGAGTTGCAGCAAGGGTGTGAAGGACCCTTTGGAAGTTCCAGTGGTTAGATGTGATTGGCCTCGAGAAGCCTCAGCGGAAATGGGCCTCATCTCGCCTGGAGGGCAAAACCTCCTGGATTTTCTCGAGTTGCGGCAGGTGCTCACGACTTACGACGGGGACCTCAGGGACCCGCTCTGGTGGCCTGAGGAAAGGCCAGTCCCCATGCGAGTTCCTCGGGGGCGTCTCGGGATTCCTCTCCCGTCGATGCCGGGGCCTAAGACCTTGTGTGGAGTCGGGGCCGGAACCTGAGGATTCCTCTCCAGTGCTGACATGGATCTTGGGGTACTTCTGGAGTCTCCCCAGGGGAGTCAGTCCTCGTCTCGAATGCGGGCATGCACTTGCGCTTTCCTCCAGAGCGGTAGCAGCAGTGTCACGCAGTTCGCCGCGTGGATCAAAGGATCTATGGTTTTCCCTCGAGTCTTTCCCACGAGGCTTTCCCACGAGGCTTTCCCACAGGGCTGTCCCACGTGCACACGTGGTGGGAGTCGATCCTCGGCTTGAACGTCAAGGCAGTGCAGGGAAAACAGGTTCCTCTGGAATGGACTGACACATCTGGGGGACTCTTGGAATGGTGTCACGACCCTGGAGTTCCTCTCGCCTTTCCTGTGGAGAGCGCCTCCTCTTGAGATGCGACGGGAACGCCAGGAATTCTTTCCCTACGAAACAGGGAAAGGATCCCTCATCTCGAGCTAGGAGGCGGAAACGGGGCTCCCCTGGATGTGTGCGGGACCCCACGTGCTTCCTCTCGAGTGGAGACGGGTATGTCGGGGAACTTCTTGAGTTGCAGCAAGGGTGTGAAGGAACCTTTGGAAGTTCCAGTGGTTAGATGTGATTGGCCTCGAGAAGCCTCAGCGGAAATGGGCCTCATCTCGCCTGGAGGGCAAAACCTCCTGGATTATATCGAGTTGCGGCAGGTGCTCTCGACTTACGACGGGGACCTCAGGGACCCGCTATGGTGGCCTCAGGAAAGGCCAGTCCCCATGCGAGTTCCTCGGGGGCCTCTCGGGATTCCTCTCCCGTCGATGCCGGGGCCTAAGCCCTTGTGTGGAGTCGGGGCCGGAACCTGAGGATTCCTCTCCAGTGCTGACATGGATCTTGGGGTACTTCTGGAGTCTCCCCAGGGGAGTCAGTCCTCGTCTCGAATGCGGGCATGCACTTGCGCTTTCCTCCAGAGCGGTAGCAGCAGTGTCACGCAGTCCTCCGCGTGGATCAAAGGATCTATGGTTTTCCCTCGAGTCTTTCCCACGAGGCTTTCCCACGAGGCTTTCCCACAGGGCTGTCCCACGTGCACACGTGGTGGGAGTCGATCCTCGGCTTGAACGTCAAGGCAGTGCAGGGAAAAGAGGTTCATATGGAATGGACTGACACATCTGGGGGACTCTTGGAATGGTGGCACGACCCTGGAGTTCCTCTCGCCTTTCCTGTGGAGAGCGCCTCCTCTTGAGATGCGACGGGAACGCCGGGAATTCTTTCCCTACGAAACAGGGAAAGGATCCCTCATCTCGAGCTAGGAGGCGGAAACGGGGCTCCCCTGGATGTGTGCGGGACCCCACGTGCTTCCTCTCGAGTGGAGACGGGTATGTCGGGGAACTTCTTGAGTTGCAGCAATGGTGTGAAGGACCCTTTGGAAGTTCCAGTGGTTAGATGTGATTGGCCTCGAGAAGCCTCAGCGGAAAAGGGCCTCATCTCGCCTGGAGGGCAAAACCTCCTGGATTTTCTCGAGTTGCGGCAGGTGCTCTCGACTTACGACGGGCACCTCAGGGACCCGCTCTGGTGGCCTCAGGAAAGGCCAGTCCCCATGCGAGTTCCTCGGGGGCCTCTCGGGATTCCTCTCCCGTCGATGCCGGGGCCTAAGACCTTGTGTGGAGTCAGGGCCGGAACCTGAGGATTCCTCTCCAGTGCTGACATGGATCTTGGGGTATTTCTGGAGTCTCCCCAGGGGAGTCAGTCCTCGTCTCGAATGCGGGCATGCACTTGCGCTTTCCTCCAGAGCGGTAGCAGCAGTGTCGCGCAGTCCGCCGCGTGGATCAAAGGATCTATGGTTTTCCCTCGAGTCTTTCCCACGAGGCTTTCCCACGAGGCTTTCCCACAGGGCTGTCCCACGTGCACACGTGGTGGGAGTCGATCCTCGGCTTGAACGTCAAGGCAGTGCAGGGAAAAGAGGTTCATATGGAATGGACTGACACATCTGGGGGACTCTTGGAATGGTGGCACGACCCTGGAGTTCCTCTCGCCTTTCCTGTGGAGAGCGCCTCCTCTTGAGATGCGACGGGAACGCCGGGAATTCTTTCCCTACGAAACAGGGAAAGGATCCCTCATCTCGAGCTAGGAGGCGGAAACGGGGCTCCCCTGGATGTGTGCGGGACCCCACGTGCTTCCTCTCGAGTGGAGACGGGTATGTCGGGGAACTTCTTGAGTTGCAGCAATGGTGTGAAGGACCCTTTGGAAGTTCCAGTGGTTAGATGTGATTAGCCTCGAGAAGCCTCAGCGGAAATGGGCCTCATCTCGCCTGGAGGGCAAAACCTCCTGGATTTTCTCGAGTTGTGGCAGGTGCTCTCGACTTACGACGGGGACCTCAGGGACCCGCTCTGGTGGCCTCAGGAAAGGCTAGTCCCCATGCGAGTTCCTCGTGGGCCTCTCGGGATTCCTCTCCCGTCGTTGCCGGGGCCTAAGACCTTGTGTGGAGTCAGGGCCGGAACCTGAGGATTCCTCTCCAGTGCTGACATGGATCTTGGGGTATTTCTGGAGTCTCCCCAGGGGAGTCAGTCCTCGTCTCGAATGCGGGCATGCACTTGCGCTTTCCTCCAGAGCGGTAGCAGCAGTGTCACGCAGTCCGCCGCGTGGATCAAAGGATCTATGGTTTTCCCTCGAGTCTTTCCCACGAGGCTTTCCCACGAGGCTTTCCCACAGGGCTGTCCCACGTGCACACGTGGTGGGAGTCGATCCTCGGCTTGAACGTCAACGCAGTGCAGGGAAAACATGTTCCTCTGGAATGGACTGACACATCTGGGGGACTCTTGGAATGGTGGCACGACCCTGGAGTTCCTCTCGCCTTTCCTGTGGAGAGCGCCTCCTCTTGACATTCGACGGGAACGCCGGGAATTCTTTCCCTAGGAAACAGGGAAAGGATCCCTCACCTCGAGCTAGGGGGCGGAAACGGAGCTCCCCTGGATGTGTGCGGGACCCCACGTGCTTCCTCTCGAGTGGAGACGGTATGTCGGGGAAATTCTTGAGTTGCAGCAATGGTGTGAAGGACCCTTTCGAAGTTCCAGTGGTTAGATGTGATTGGCCTCGAGAAGCCTCAGCGGAAATGGGCCTCATCTCGCCTGGAGGTCAAAACCTCCTGGATTCTCTCGAGTTGCGGCAGGTGCTCTCGACTTTCGACGGGGACCTCAGGGAACCGCTCTGGTGGCCTCAGGAAAGGCCAGTCCCCATGCGAGTTCCACGGGGGCCTCTCGGGATTCCTCTCCCTTCAATGCCGGGGCCTAAGACCTTGTGTGGAGTCGGGGCCGGAACCTGAGGATTCCTCTCCAGTGCTGACATGGATCTTGGGGTACTTCTGGAGTTTCCCCAGGGGAGTCAGTCCTCGTCTCGAATGCAGGCATGCACTTGCGCTTTCCTCCAGAGCGGTAGCAGCAGTGTCACGCAGTCCGCCGCGTGGATCAAAGGATCTATGGTTTTCCCTCGAGTCTTTCCCACGAGGCTTTCCCACGAGGCTTTCCCACAGGGCTGTCCCACGTGCACACGTGGTGGGAGTCGATCCTCGGCTTGAACGTCAAGGCAGTGCAGGGAAAACAGGTTCCTCTGGAATGGACTGACACATCTGGGGGACTCTTGGAATGGTGGCACGACCCTGGCGTTCCTCTCGCCTTTCCTGTGGAGAGCGCCTCCTCTTGAGATGCGACGGGAACGCCGGGAATTCTTTCCCTACGAAACAGGGAAAGGATCCCTCATCTCGAGCTAGGAGGCGGAAACGGGGCTCCCCTGGATGTGTGCGGGACCCCACGTGCTTCCTCTCGAGTGGAGACGGGTATGTCGGGGAACTTCTTGAGTTGCAGCAAGGGTGTGAAGGAACCTTTGGAAGTTCCAGTGGTTAGATGTGATTAGCCTCGAGAAGCCTCAGCGGAAATGGGCCTCATCTCGCCTGGAGGGCAAAACCTCCTGGATTTTCTCTAGTTGCGGCAGGTGCTCTCGACTTACGACGGGGACCTCAGGGACCCGCTCTGGTGGCCTCAGGAAAGGCCAGTCCCCATGCGAGTTCCTCGGAGGCCTCTCGGGATTCCTCTCCCGTCGATGCCGGGGCCTAAGACCTTGTGTGGAGTCGGGGCCGGAACCTGAGGATTCCTCTCCAGTGCTGACATGGATCTTGGGGTACTTCTGGAGTCTCCCCAGGGGAGTCAGTCCTCGTCTCGAATGCGGGCATGCACTTGCGCTTTCCTCCAGAGCGGTAGCTGCAGTGTCACGCAGTCCGCCGCGTGGATCAAAGGATCTATGGTTTTCCCTCGAGTCTTTCCCACGAGGCTTTCCCACGAGGCTTTCCCACAGGGCTGTCCCACGTGCACACGTGGTGGGAGTCGATCCTCGGCTTGAACGTCAAGGCAGTGCAGGGAAAACAGGTTCCTCTGGAATGGACTAACACATCTGGGGGACTCTTGGAATGGTGGCACGACCCTGGAGTTCCTCTCGCCTTTCCTGTGGAGAGCGCCTCCTCTTGAGATGCGACGGGAACGCCGGGAATTCTTTCCCTACGAAACAGGGAAAGGATCCCTCATCTCGAGCTAGGAGGCGGAAACGGGGCTCCCCTGGATGTGTGCGGGACCCCACGTGCTTCCTCTCGAGTGGAGACGGGTATGTCGGGGAACTTCTTGAGTTGCAGCAATGGTGTGAAGGACCCTTTGGAAGTTCCAGTGGTTAGATGTGATTGGCCTCGAGAAGCCTCAGCGGAAATGGGCCTCATCTCGCCTGGAGGGCAAAACCTCCTGGATTATATCGAGTTGCGGCAGGTGCTCTCGACTTACGACGGGGACCTCAGGGACCCGCTATGGTGGCCTCAGGAAAGGCCAGTCCCCATGCGAGTTCCTCGGGGGCCTCTCGGCATTCCTCTCCCGTCGATGCCGGGGCCTAAGCCCTTGTGTGGAGTCGGGGCCGGAACCTGAGGATTCCTCTCCAGTGCTGACATGGATCTTGGGGTACTTCTGGAGTCTCCCCAGGGGAGTCAGTCCTCGTCTCGAATGCGGGCATGCACTTGCGCTTTCCTCCAGAGCGGTAGCAGCAGTGTCACGCAGTCCTCCGCGTGGATCAAAGGATCTATGGTTTTCCCTCGAGTCTTTCCCACGAGGCTTTCCCACGAGGCTTTCCCACAGGGCTGTCCCACGTGCACACGTGGTGGGAGTCGATCCTCGGCTTGAACGTCAAGGCAGTGCAGGGAAAAGAGGTTCATATGGAATGGACTGACACATCTGGGGGACTCTTGGAATGGTGGCACGACCCTGGAGTTCCTCTCGCCTTTCCTGTGGAGAGCGCCTCCTCTTGAGATACGACGGGAACGCCGGGAATTCTTTCCCTACGAAACAGGGAAAGGATCCCTCATCTCGAGCTAGGAGGCGGAAACGGGGCTCCCCTGGATGTGTGCGGGACCCCACGTGCTTCCTCTCGAGTGGAGACGGGTATGTCGGGGAACTTCTTGAGTTGCAGCAATGGTGTGAAGGACCCTTTGGAAGTTCCAGTGGTTAGATGTGATTGGCCTCGAGAAGCCTCAGCGGAAAAGGGCCTCATCTCGCCTGGAGGGCAAAACCTCCTGGATTTTCTCGAGTTGCGGCAGGTGCTCTCGACTTACGACGGGCACCTCAGGGACCCGCTCTGGTGGCCTCAGGAAAGGCCAGTCCCCATGCGAGTTCCTCGGGGGCCTCTCGGGATTCCTCTCCCGTCGATGCCGGGGCCTAAGACCTTGTGTGGAGTCAGGGCCGGAACCTGAGGATTCCTCTCCAGTGCTGACATGGATCTTGGGGTATTTCTGGAGTCTCCCCAGGGGAGTCAGTCCTCGTCTCGAATGCGGGCATGCACTTGCGCTTTCCTCCAGAGCGGTAGCAGCAGTGTCGCGCAGTCCGCCGCGTGGATCAAAGGATCTATGGTTTTCCCTCGAGTCTTTCCCACGAGGCTTTCCCACGAGGCTTTCCCACAGGGCTGTCCCACGTGCACACGTGGTGGGAGTCGATCCTCGGCTTGAACGTCAAGGCAGTGCAGGGAAAAGAGGTTCATATGGAATGGACTGACACATCTGGGGGACTCTTGGAATGGTGGCACGACCCTGGAGTTCCTCTCGCCTTTCCTGTGGAGAGCGCCTCCTCTTGAGATGCGACGGGAACGCCGGGAATTCTTTCCCTACGAAACAGGGAAAGGATCCCTCATCTCGAGCTAGGAGGCGGAAACGGGGCTCCCCTGGATGTGTGCGGGACCCCACGTGCTTCCTCTCGAGTGGAGACGGGTATGTCGGGGAACTTCTTGAGTTGCAGCAATGGTGTGAAGGACCCTTTGGAAGTTCCAGTGGTTAGATGTGATTAGCCTCGAGAAGCCTCAGCGGAAATGGGCCTCATCTCGCCTGGAGGGCAAAACCTCCTGGATTTTCTCGAGTTGTGGCAGGTGCTCTCGACTTACGACGGGGACCTCAGGGACCCGCTCTGGTGGCCTCAGGAAAGGCCAGTCCCCATGCGAGTTCCTCGTGGGCCTCTCGGGATTCCTCTCCCGTCGTTGCCGGGGCCTAAGACCTTGTGTGGAGTCAGGGCCGGAACCTGAGGATTCCTCTCCAGTGCTGACATGGATCTTGGGGTATTTCTGGAGTCTCCCCAGGGGAGTCAGTCCTCGTCTCGAATGCGGGCATGCACTTGCGCTTTCCTCCAGAGCGGTAGCAGCAGTGTCACGCAGTCCGCCGCGTGGATCAAAGGATCTATGGTTTTCCCTCGAGTCTTTCCCACGAGGCTTTCCCACGAGGCTTTCCCACAGGGCTGTCCCACGTGCACACGTGGTGGGAGTCGATCCTCGGCTTGAACGTCAACGCAGTGCAGGGAAAACATGTTCCTCTGGAATGGACTGACACATCTGGGGGACTCTTGGAATGGTGGCACGACCCTGGAGTTCCTCTCGCCTTTCCTGTGGAGAGCGCCTCCTCTTGACATTCGACGGGAACGCCGGGAATTCTTTCCCTAGGAAACAGGGAAAGGATCCCTCACCTCGAGCTAGGGGGCGGAAACGGAGCTCCCCTGGATGTGTGCGGGACCCCACGTGCTTCCTCTCGAGTGGAGACGGTATGTCGGGGAAATTCTTGAGTTGCAGCAATGGTGTGAAGGACCCTTTCGAAGTTCCAGTGGTTAGATGTGATTGGCCTCGAGAAGCCTCAGCGGAAATGGGCCTCATCTCGCCTGGAGGTCAAAACCTCCTGGATTCTCTCGAGTTGCGGCAGGTGCTCTCGACTTACGACGGGGACCTCAGGGACCCGCTCTGGTGGCCTCAGGAAAGGCCAGTCCCCATGCCAGTTCCACGGGGGCCTCTCGGGATTCCTCTCCCTTCAATGCCGGGGCCTAAGACCTTGTGTGGAGTCGGGGCCGGAACCTGAGGATTCCTCTCCAGTGCTGACATGGATCTTGGGGTACTTCTGGAGTTTCCCCAGGGGAGTCAGTCCTCGTCTCGAATGCAGGCATGCACTTGCGCTTTCCTCCAGAGCGGTAGCAGCAGTGTCACGCAGTCCGCCGCGTGGATCAAAGGATCTATGGTTTTCCCTCGAGTCTTTCCCACGAGGCTTTCCCACGAGGCTTTCCCACAGGGCTGTCCCACGTGCACACGTGGTGGGAGTCGATCCTCGGCTTGAACGTCAAGGCAGTGCAGGGAAAACAGGTTCCTCTGGAATGGACTGACATATCTGGGGGACTCTTGGAATGGTGGCACGACCCTGGCGTTCCTCTCGCCTTTCCTGTGGAGAGCGCCTCCTCTTGAGATGCGACGGGAACGCCGGGAATTCTTTCCCTACGAAACAGGGAAAGGATCCCTCATCTCGAGCTAGGAGGCGGAAACGGGGCTCCCCTGGATGTGTGCGGGACCCCACGTGCTTCCTCTCGAGTGGAGACGGGTGTGTCGGGAACTTCTTGAGTTGCAGAAAGGGTGTGAAGGAACCTTTGGAAGTTCCAGGGGTTAGATGTGATTAGCCTCGAGAAGCCTCAGCGGAAATGGGCCTCATCTCGCCTGGAGGGCAAAACCTCCTGGATTTTCTCTAGTTGCGGCAGGTTGCTCTCGACTTACGACGGGGACCTCAGGGACCCGCTCTGGTGGCCTCAGGAAAGGCCAGTCCCCATGCGAGTTCCTCGGGGGCCTCTCGGGATTCCTCTCCCGTCGATGCCGGGGCCTAAGACCTTGTGTGGAGTCGGGGCCGGAACCTGAGGATTCCTCTCCAGTGCTGACATGGATCTTGGGGTACTTCTGGAGTCTCCCCAGGGGAGTCAGTCCTCGTCTCGAATGCGGGCATGCACTTGCGCTTTCCTCCAGAGCGGTAGCTGCAGTGTCACGCAGTCCGCCGCGTGGATCAAAGGATCTATGGTTTTCCCTCGAGTCTTTCCCACGAGGCTTTCCCACGAGGCTTTCCCACAGGGCTGTCCCACGTGCACACGTGGTGGGAGTCGATCCTCGGCTTGAACGTCAAGGCAGTGCAGGGAAAACAGGTTCCTCTGGAATGGACTAACACATCTGGGGGACTCTTGGAATGGTGGCACGACCCTGGAGTTCCTCTCGCCTTTCCTGTGGAGAGCGCCTCCTCTTGAGATGCGACGGGAACGCCGGGAATTCTTTCCCTACGAAACAGGGAAAGGATCCCTCATCTCGAGCTAGGAGGCGGAAACGGGGCTCCCCTGGATGTGTGCGGGACCCCACGTGCTTCCTCTCGAGTGGAGACGGGTATGTCGGGGAACTTCTTGAGTTGCAGCAATGGTGTGAAGGACCCTTTGGAAGTTCCAGTGGTTAGATGTGATTGGCCTCGAGAAGCCTCAGCGGAAAAGGGCCTCATCTCGCCTGGAGGGCAAAACCTCCTGGATTTTCTCGAGTTGCGGCAGGTGATCTCGACTTACTACGGGGACCACAGGGAACCGCTCTGGTGGCCTCAGGAAAGGCCAGTCCCCATGCGAGTTCCTCGTGGGCCTCTCGGGATTCCTCTCCCGTCGATACCGGTGCCTAAGACCTTGTGTGGAGTCGGGGCCGGAACCTGAGGATTCCTCTCCAGTGCTGACATGGATCTTGGGGTACTTCTGGAGTCTCCCCAGGGGAGTCAGTCCTCGTCTCGAATGCGGGCATGCACTTGCGCTTTCCTCCAGAGCGAGAGCAGCAGTGTCACCCAGTCCGCCGCGTGGATCAAAGGATCTATGGTTTTCCCTCGAGTCTTTCCCACGAGGCTTTCCCACGAGGCTTTCCCACAGGGCTGTCCCACGTGCACACGTGGTGGGAGTCGATCCTCGGCTTGAACGTCAAGGCAGTGCAGGGAAAACAGGTTTCTCTGGAATGGACTGACACATCTGGGGGACTCTTGGAATGGTGGCACGACCCTGGAGTTCCTCTCGCCTTTCCTGTGGAGAGCGCCTCCTCTTGAGATGCGACGGGAATGCCGGGAATTCTTTCCCTACGAAACAGGGAAAGGATCCCTCATCTCGAGCTAGGAGGCGGAAACGGGGCTCCCCTGGATGTGTGCGAGACCCACGTGCTTCCTCTCGAGTGGAGACGTGTATGTCGGGGAACTTCTTGAGTTGCAGCAAGGGTGTGAAGGACCTTTTGGAAGTTCCAGTGGTTAGACGTGATTAGCCTCGAGAAGCCTCAGCGGAAATGGGCCTCATCTCGCCTGGAGGGCAAAACCTCCTGGATTTTCTCGAGTTGCGGCAGGTGCTCTCGACTTACGACGGGGACCTCAGGGACCCGCTCTGGTGGCCTCAGGAAAGGCCAGTCCCCATGCGAGTTCCTCGGGGGCCTCTCGGGATTCCTCTCCCGTCGATGCCGGGGCCTAAGACCTTGTGTGGAGTCGGGGCCGGAACCTGAGGATTCCTCTCCAGTGCTGACATGGATCTTGGGGTACTTCTGGAGTCTCCCCAGGGGAGTCAGTCCTCGTCTTGAATGCGGGCATGCACTTGCGCTTTCCTCCAGAGCGGTAGCAGCAGTGTCACGCAGTCCGCCGCGTGGATCAAAGGATCTATGGTTTCCCTCGAGTCTTTCCCACGAGGCTTTCCCACAGGGCTGTCCCACGTGCACACGTGGTGGGAGTCGATCCTCGGCTTGAACGTCAAGGCAGTGCAGGGAAAACAGGTTCCTCTGGAATGGACTGACACATTGGGGGACTCTTGGAATGGTGGCATGACCCTGGAGTTCCTCTCGCCTTTCCTGTGGAGAGCGCCTCCTCTTGAGATGCGACGGGAACGCCGGGAATTCTTTCCCTACGAAACAGGGAAAGGATCCCTCATCTCGAGCTAGGAGGCGGAAACGGGGCTCCCCTGGATGTGTGCGGGACACCTCGTGCTTCCTCTGGAGTGCAGACGGGTATGTCGGGGAACTTCTTGAGTTGCAGCAAGGGTGTGAATGACCCTTTGGAAGTTCCAGTGGTTAGATGTGATTGGCCTCGAGAAGCCTCAGCGGAAATGGGCCTCATCTCGCCTGGAGGGCAAAACCTCCTGGATTTTCTCGAGTTGCGGCAGGTGCTCTCGACTTACGACGGGGACCTCAGGGACCCGCTCTGGTGGCCTCAGGAAAGGCCAGTCCCAATGCGAGTTCCTCGGGGGCCTCTCGGGATTCCTCTCCCGTCGATGCCGGGGCCTAAGACCTTGTGTGGAGTCGGGACCGGAACCTGAGGATTCCTCTCCAGTGCTGACATGGATCTTGTGGTACTTCTGGAGTCTCCCCAGGGGAGTCAGTCCTCGTCTCGAATGCGGGCATGCACTTGCGCTTTCCTCCAGAGCGGTAGCAGCAGTGTCACACAGTCCGCCGCGTGGATCAAAGGATCTATGGTTTTCCCTCGAGTCTTTCCCACGAGGCTTTCCCACGAGGCTTTCCCACAGGGCTGTCCCACGTGCACACGTGGTGGGAGTCGATCCTCGGCTTGAACGTCAAGGCAGTGCAGGGAAAACAGGTTCCTCTGGAATGGACTGACACATCTGGGGGACTCTTGGAATGGTGGCACGACCCTGGAGTTCCTCTCGCCTTTCCTGTGGAGAGCGCCTCCTCTTGAGATGCGACGGGAACGCCGGGAATTCTTTCCCTACGAAACAGGGAAAGGATCCCTCATCTCGAGCTGGGAGGTGTAAACGGGGCTCCCCTGGATGTGTTCGAGACCCACGTGCTTCCTCTCGAGTGGAGACGGGTATGTCGGGGAACTTCTTGAGCTGCAGCAAGGGTGTGAAGGACCCTTTGGAAGTTCCAGTGGTTAGACGTGATTAGCCTCGAGAAGCCTCAGCGGAAATGGGTCTCATCTCGCCTGGAGGGCAAAACCTCCTGGATTTTCTCGAGTTGCGGCAGGTGCTCTCGACTTACGACGGGGACCTCAGGGACCCGCTCTGGTGGCCTCAGGAAAGGCCAGTCCCCATGCGAGTTCCTCGGGGGCCTCTCGGGATTCCTCTCCCGTCGATGCCGGGGCCTAAGACCTTGTGTGGAGTCGGGGCCGGAACCTGAGGATTCCTCTCCAGTGCTGACATGGATCTTGGGGTACTTCTGGAGTCTCCCCAGCGGAGTCAGTCCTCGTCTCGAATGCGGGCATGCACTTGCGCTTTCCTCCAGAGCGGTAGCAGCAGTGTCACGCAGTCCGCCGCGTGGATCAAAGGATCTATGGTTTTCCCTCGAGTCTTTCCCACGAGGCTTTCCCACGAGGCTTTCCCACAGGGCTGTCCCACGTGCACACGTGGTGGGAGTCGATCCTCGGCTTGAACGTCAAGGCAGTGCAGGGAAAACAGGTTCCTCTGGAATGGACTGACATATTGGGGGACTCTTGGAATGGTGGCATGACCCTGGAATTCCTCTCGCCTTTCCTGTGGAGAGCGCCTCCTCTTGAGATGCGACGGGAACGCCGGGAATTCTTTCCCTACGAAACAGGGAAAGGATCCCTCATCTCGAGCTAGGAGGCGAAATCGGGGCCCCCCTGGATGTGTGCGGGACACCTCGTGCTTCCTCTGGAGTGCAGACGGGTATGTCGGGGAACTTCTTGAGTTGCAGCAAGGGTGTGAAGGACCCTTTGGAAGTTCCAGTGGTTAGATGTGATTGGCCTCGAGAAGCCTCAGCGGAAATGGGCCTCATCTCGCCTGGAGGGCAAAACCTCCTGGATTTTCTCGAGTTGCGGCAGGTGCTCTCGACTTACGACGGGGACCTCAGGGACACGCTCTGGTGGCCTCAGGAAAGGCCAGTCCCCATGCGAGTTCCTCGGGGGCCTCTCGGGATTCCTCTCCCGTCGATGCCGGGGCCTAAGACCTTGTGTGGAGTCGGGGCCGGAACCTGAGGATTCCTCTCCAGTGCTGACATGGATCTTGGGGTACTTCTGGAGTCTCCCCAGGGGAGTCAGTCCTCGTCTCGAATGCGGGCATGCATTTGCGCTTTCCTCCAGAGCGGTAGCAGCAGTGTCACGCAGTCCGCCGCGTGGATCAAAGGATCTATGGTATTCCCTCGAGTCTTTCCCACGAGGCTTTCCCACGAGGCTTTCCCACAGGGCTGTCCCACGTGCACACGTGGTGGGAGTCGATCCTCGGCTTGAACGTCAAGGCAGTGCAGGGAAAACAGGTTCCTCTGGAATGGACTGACACATCTGGGGGACTCTTGGAATGGTGGCACGACCCTGGAGTTCCTCTCGCCTTTCCTGTGGAGAGCGCCTCCTCTTGAGATGCGACGGGAACGCCGGGAATTCTTTCCCTACGAAACAGGGAAAGGATCCCTCATCTCGAGCTAGGAGGCGGAAACGGGGTTCCCCTGGATGTGTGCGGGACCCCACGTGCTTCCTCTCGAGTGGAGACAGGTATGTCGGGGAACTTCTTGAGTTGCAGCAATGGTGTGAAGGACCCTTTGGAAGTTCCAGTGGTTAGATGTGATTGGCCTCGAGAAGCCTCAGCGGAAATGGGCCTCCTCTCGCCTGGAGGTCAAAACCTCCTGGATTCTCTCGAGTTGCGGCAGGTGCTCTCGACTTACGACGGGGACCTCAGGGACCCGCTCTGGTGGCCTCAGGAAAGGCCAGTCCCCATGCGAGTTCCTCGGGGGCCTCTCGGGATTCCTCTCCCGTCGATGCCGGGGCCTAAGACCTTGTGTGGAGTCGGGGCCAGAACCTGAGGATTCCTCTCCAGTGCTGACATGGATCTTGGGGTACTTCTGGAGTCTCCCCTGGGGAGTCAGTCCTCGTCTCGAATGCGGGCATGCACTTGCGCTTTCCTCCAGAGCGAGAGCAGCAGTGTCACCCAGTCCGCCGCGTGGATCAAAGGATCTATGGTTTTCCCTCGAGTCTTTCCCACGAGGCTTTCCCACGAGGCTTTCCCACAGGGCTGTCCCACGTGCACACGTGGTGGGAGTCGATCCTCGGCTTGAACGTCAAGGCAGTGCAGGGAAAACAGGTTTCTCTGGAATGGACTGACACATCTGGGGGACTCTTGGAATGGTGGCACGACCCTGGAGTTCCTCTCGCCTTTCCTGTGGAGAGCGCCTCCTCTTGAGATGCGACGGGAACGCCGGGAATTCTTTCCCTACGAAACAGGGAAAGAATCCCTCATCTCGAGCTAGGAGGCGGAAACGGGGCTCCCCTGGATGTGTGCGGGACCCACGTGCTTCCTCTCGAGTGCAGACCGGTATGTCGGGGAACTTCTTGAGTTGCAGCAAGGGTGTGAAGGACCCTTTGGAAGTTCCAGTGGTTAGACGTGATTAGCCTCGAGAAGCCTCAGCGGAAATGGGCCTCATCTCGCCTGGAGGGCAAAACCTCCTGGATTTTTTCGAGTTGCGGCAGGTGCTCTCGACTTACGACGGGGACCTCAGGGACCCGCTCTGGTGGCCTCAGGAAAGGCCAGTCCCCATGCGAGTTCCTCGGGGGCCCCTCGGGATTCCTCACCCGTCGATGCCGGGGCCTAAGACCTTGTGTGGAGTCGGGGCCGGAACCTGAGGATTCCTCTCCAGTGCTGACATGGATCTTGGGGTACTTCTGGAGTCTCCCCAGGGGAGTCAGTCCTCGTCTCGAATGCGGGCATGCACTTGCGCTTTCCTCCAGAGCGGTAGCAGCAGTGACACGCAGTCCGCCGCGTGGATCAAAGGATCTATGGTTTCCCTCGAGTCTTTCCCACGAGGCTTTCCCACAGGGCTGTCCCACGTGCACACGTGGTTGGAGTCGATCCTCGGCTTGAACGTCAAGGCAGTGTAGGGAAAACAGGTTCCTCTGGAATGGACTGACACATTGGGGGACTCTTGGAATGGTGGCATGACCCTGGAGTTCCTCTCGCCTTTCCTGTGGAGAGCACCTCCTCTTGAGATGCGACGGGAACGCCGGGAATTCTTTCCCTACGAAACAGGGAAAGGATCCCTCATCTCGAGCTAGGAGGCGGAAACCGGGCTCCCCTGGATGTGTGCGGGACACCTCGTGCTTCCTCTGGAGTGCAGACGGGTATGTCGGGGAACTTCTTGAGTTGCAGCAAGGGTGTGAATGACCCTTTGGAAGTTCCAGTGGTTAGATGTGATTGGCCTCGAGAAGTCTCAGCGGAAATGGGCATCATCTCGCCTGGAGGGCAAAACCTCCTGGATTTTCTCGAGTTGCGGCAGGTGCTCTCGACTTACGACGGGGACCTCAGGGACACGCTCTGTTGGCCTCAGGAAAGGCCAGTCCCCATGCGAGTTCCTCGGGGGCCTCTCGGGATTCCTCTCCCGTCGATGCCGGGGCCTAAGACCTTGTGTGGAGTCGGGGCCGGGACCTGAGGATTCCTCTCCAGTGCTGACATGGATCTTGGGGTACTTCTGGAGTCTCCCCAGGGGAGTCAGTCCTCGTCTCGAATGCGGGCATGCACTTGCGCTTTCCTCCAGAGCGGTAGCAGCAGTGTCACGCAGTCCGCCGCGTGGATCAAAGGGTCTATGGTTTTCCCTCGAGTCTTTCCCACGAGGCTTTCCCACGAGGCTTTCCCACAGGGCTGTCCCACGTGCACACGTGGTGGGAGTCGATCCTCGGCTTGAACGTCAAGGCAGTGCAGGGAAAACAGGTTCCTCTGGAATGGACTGACACATCTGGGGGACTCTTGGAATGGTGGCACGACCCTGGAGTTCCTCTCGCCTTTCCTGTGGAGAGCGCCTCCTCTTGAGATGCGACGGGAACGCCGGGAATTCTTTCCCTACGAAACAGGGAAAGGATCCCTCATCTGGAGCTAGGAGACGGAAACGGGGTTCCCCTGGATGTGTGCGGGACCCCACGTGCTTCCTCTCGAGTGGAGACGGGTATGTCGGGGAACTTCTTGAGTTGCAGCAATGGTGTGAAGGACCCTTTGGAAGTTCCAGTGGTTAGATATGATTGGCCTCGAGAAGCCTCAGCGGAAATGGGCCTCATCTCGCCTGGAGGGCAAAACCTCCTGGATTTTCTCGAGTTGCGGCAGGTGCTCTCGACTTACGACGGGGACCTCAGGGACCCGCTCTGGTGGCCTCAGGAAAGGCCAGTCCCCATGCGAGTTCCTCGGGGGCCTCTCGGGATTCCTCTCCCGTCGATGCCGGGGCCTAAGACCTTGTGTGGAGTCGGGGCCAGAACCTGAGGATTCCTCTCCAGTGCTGACATGGATCCTGGGGTACTTCTGGAGTCTCCCCAGGGGAGTCAGTCCTCGTCTCGAATGCGGGCATGCACTTGCGCTTTCCTCCAGAGCGGTAGCAGCAGTGTCACGCAGTCCACCGCGTGGATCAAAGGATGTATGGTTTTCCCTCGAGTCTTTCCCACGAGGCTTTCCCACGAGGCTTTCCCACAGGGCTGTCCCACGTGCACACGTGGTGGGAGTCGATCCTCGGCTTGAACGTCAAGGCAGTGCAGGGAAAACAGGTTCCTCTGGAATGGACTGACACATCTGGGGGACTCTTGGAATGGTGTCACGACCCTGGAGTTCCTCTCGCCTTTCCTGTGAAGAGCGCCTCCTCTTGAGATGCGACGGGAACGCCGGGAATTCTTTCCCTACGAAACAGGGAAAGGATCCCTCATCTCGAGCTTGGAGGCGGAAACGGGGCTCCCCTGGATGTGTGCGGGACCCCACGTGCTTCCTCTCGAGTGGAGACGGGTATGTCGGGGAACTTCTTGAGTTGCAGCAATGGTGTGAAGGACCCTTTGGAACTTCCAGTGGTTAGATGTGATTGGCCTCGAGAAGCCTCAGCGGAAATGGGCCTCATCTCGCCTGGAGGGCAAAACCTCCTGGATTTTCTCGAGTTGCGGCAGGTGCTCTCGACTTACGACGGGGACCTCAGGGACCCGCTCTGGTGGCCTCAGGAAAGGCCAGTCCCCATGCGAGTTCCTCGGGGGCCTCTCGGGATTCCTCTCCCGTCGATGCCGGGGCCTAAGACCTTGTGTGGAGTCGGGGCCGGAACCTGAGGATTCCTCTTCAGTGCTGACATGGATCTTGGGGTACTTCTGGAGTCTCCCCAGGGGAGTCAGTCCTCGTCTCGAATGCGGGCATGCACTTGCGCTTTCCTCCAGAGCGGTAGCAGCAGTGTCACGCAGTCCGCCGCGTGGATCAAAGGATCTATGGTTTTCCCTCGAGTCTTTCCCACGAGGCTTTCCCACGAGGCTTTCCCACAGGGCTGTCCCACGTGCACACGTGGTGGGAGTCGATCCTCGGCTTGAACGTCAAGGCAGTGCAGGGAAAACAGGTTCCTCTGGAATGGACTGACACATCTGGGGGACTCTTGGAATGGTGTCACGACCCTGGAGTTCCTCTCGCCTTTCCTGTGGAGAGCGCCTCCTCTTGAGATGCGACGGGAACGCCGGGAATTCTTTCCCTACGAAACAGGGAAAGGATCCCTCATCTCGAGCTTGGAGGCGGAAACGGAGCTCCCCTGGATGTGTGCGGGACCCCACGTGCTTCCTCTCGAGTGGAGACGGGTATGTCGGGGAACTTATTGAGTTGCAGCAATGGTGTGAAGGACCCTTTGGAAGTTCCAGTGGTTAGATGTGATTGGCCTCGAGAAGCCTCAGCGGAAATGGGCCTCATCTCGCCTGGAGGGCAAAACCTCCTGGATTTTCTCGAGTTGCGGCAGGTGCTCTCGACTTACGACGGGGACCTCAGGGACCCGCTCTGGTGGCCTCAGGAAAGGCCAGTCCCCATGCGAGTTCCTCGGGGGCCTCTCAGGATTCCTCTCCCGTCGATGCCGGGGCCTAAGACCTTGTGTGGAGTCGGGGCCGGAACCTGAGGATTCCTCTCCAGTGCTGACATGGATCTTGGGGTACTTCTGGAGTCTCCCCAGGGGAGTCAGTCCTCGTCTCGAATGCGGGCATGCACTTGCGCTTTCCTCCAGAGCGGCAGCAGCAGTGTCACGCAGTCCGCCGCGTGGATCAAAGAATCTATGTTTTCCGTCGAGTCTTTCCCACGAGGCTTTCCCAAGAGGCTTTCCCACAGGGCTGTCCCACGTGCACACGTGGTGGGAGTCGATCCTCGGCTTGAACGTCAAGGCAGTGCAGGGAAAACAGGTTCCTCTGGAATGGACTGACAAATCTGGGGGACTCTTGGAATGGTGTCACGACCCTGGAGTTCCTCTCGCCTTTCCTGTGCAGAGCGCCTCCTCTTGAGATGCGACGGGAACGCCGGGAATTCTTTCCCTACGAAACAGGGAAAGGATCCCTCATCTCGAGCTAGGAGGCGGAAACGGGGCTCCCCTGGATGTGTGCGGGACCCACGTGCTTCCTCTCGAGTGCAGACCGGTATGTCGGGGAACTTCTTGAGTTGCAGCAAGGGTGTGAAGGACCCTTTGGAAATTCCAGTGGTTAGACGTGATTAGCCTCGAGAAGCTTCAGCGGAAATGGGCCTCATCTCGCCTGGACGGCAAAACCTCCTGGATTTTCTCGAGTTGCGGCAGGTGCTCTCGACTTACGACGGGGACCTCAGGGACCCGCTCTGGTGGCCTCAGGAAAGGCCAGTCCCCATGCGAGTTCCTTGGGGGCCTCTCGGGATTCCTCTCCCGTCGATGCCGGGCCTAAGACCTTGTGTGGAGTCGGGGCCGGAACCTGAGGATTCCTCTTCAGTGCTGACATGGATCTTGGGGTACTTCTGGAGTCTCCCCAGGGGAGTCAGTCCTCGTCTCGAATGCGGGCATGCACTTGTGCTTTCCTCCAGAGCGGTAGCAGCAGTGTCACGCAGTCCGCCGCGTGGATCAAAGGATCTATGGTTTTCCCTCGAGTCTTTCCCACGAGGCTTTCCCACGAGGCTTTCCCACAGGGCTGTCCCACGTGCACACGTGGTGGGAGTCGATCCTCGTCTTGAACGTCAAGGCAGTGCAGGGAAAACAGGTTCCTCTGGAATGGACTGACACATCTGGGGGACTCTTGGAATGGTGGCACGACCCTGGAGTTCCTCTCGCCTTTCCTGTGGAGAGCGCCTCCTCTTGAGATGCGACGGGAACGCCGGGAATTCTTTCCCTACGAAACAGGGAAAGGATCCCTCATCTCAAGCTAGGAGACGGAAACAGGGCTCCCCTGGATGTGTGCGGGACCCACGTGCTTCCTCTCGAGTGGAGACGGGTATGTCGGGGAACTTCTTGAGTTGCAGCAAGGGTGTGAAGGACCCTTTGGAAGTTCCAGTGGTTAGACGTGATTAGCCTCGAGAAGCCTCAGAGGAAATGGGCCTCATCTCGCCTGGAGGGCAAAACCTCCTGGATTTTCTCGAGTTGCGGCAGGTGCTCTCGACTTACGACGGGGACCTCAGGGACCCGCTCTGGTGGCCTCAGGAAAGGCCAGTCCCCATGCGAGTTCCTCGGGGGCCTCTCGGGATTCCTCTCCCGTCGATGCCGGGGCCTAAGACCTTGTGTGGAGTCGGGGCCGGAACCTGAGGATTCCTCTCCAGTGCTGACATGGATCTTGGGGTACTTCTGGAGTCTCCCCAGGGGAGTCAGTCCTCGTCTCGAATGCGGGCATGCACTTGCGCTTTCCTCCAGAGCGGTAGCAGCAGTGTCACGCAGTCCGCCGCGTGGATCAAAGGATCTATGGTTTTCCCTCGAGTCTTTCCCAC
The DNA here is from genome assembly GCF_042477335.2 of Ovis canadensis. Lineage (NCBI taxonomy): Eukaryota > Metazoa > Chordata > Mammalia > Artiodactyla > Bovidae > Ovis > Ovis canadensis. The sequence continues at coordinate 10,130,074 of NC_091268.1, forward strand.
GAGGCTTTCCCACGAGGCTTTCCCACAGGGCTGTCCCACGTGCACACGTGGTGGGAGTCGATCCTCGGCTTGAACGTCAAGGCAGTGCAGGGAAAACAGGTTCCTCTGGAATGGACTGACACATCTGGGGGACTCTTGGAATGGTGCCACGACCCTGGAGTTCCTCTCGCCTTTCCTGTGGAGAGCGCCTCCTCTTGAGATTCGATTTGAACGCCGGGAATTCTTTCCCTACGAAACAGAGAAAGGATCCCTCACCTCGAGCTAGGGGGCGGAAACGGAGCTCCCCTGGATGTGTGCGGGACCCCACGTGCTTCCTCTCGAGTGGAGACGGGTATGTCGGGGAACTTCTTGAGTTGCAGCAAGGGTGTGAAGGACCCTTTGGAAGTTCCAGTGGTTAGATGTGATTGGCCTCGAGAAGCCTCAGCGGAAATGGGCCTCATCTCGCCTGGTGGGCAAAACCTGCTGGATTTTCTCGAGTTGCGGCAGGTGCTCTCGACTTACGACGGGGACCTCAGGGACCCACTCTGGTGGCCTCAGGAAAGGCCAGTCCCCATGCGAGTTCCTCGGTGGCCTCTCGGGATTCCTCTCCCGTCGATGCCGGGGCCTAAGACCTTGTGTGGAGTCGGGGCCGGAACCTGAGGATTCCTCTCCAGTGCTGACATGGATCTTGGGGTACTTCTGGAGTCTCCCCAGGGGAGTCAGTCCTCGTCTCGAATGCGGGCATGCACTTGGGCTTTCCTCCAGAGCGGTAGCAGCAGTGTCACGCAGTCCGCCCCGTGAATCAAAGGATCTATGGTTTTCCCTCGAGTCTTTCCCACGAGGCTTTCCCACGAGGCTTTCCCACAGGGCTGTCCCACGTGCACACGTGGTGGGAGTCGATCCTCGGCTTGAACGTCAAGGCAGTGCAGGGAAAACAGGTTCCTCTGGAATGGACTGACACATCTGGGGGACTCTTGGAATGGTGGCACGACCCTGGAGTTCCTCTCGCCTTTCCTGTGGAGAGCGCCTCCTCTTGAGATGCGACGGGAACGCCGGGAATTCTTTCCCTACGAAACAGGGAAAGGATTCCTCATCTCGAGCTAGGAGGCGGAAACGGGGCTCCCCTGGATGTGTGCGGGACCCCACGTGCTTCCTCTCGAGTGGAGACGGGTATGTCGGGGAACTTCTTGAGTTGCAGCAATGGTGTGAAGGACCCTTTGGAAGTTCCAGTGGTTAGATGTGATTGGCCTCGAGAAGCCTCAGCGGAAATGGGCCTCATCTCGCCTGGACGGCAAAACCTCCTGGATTTTCTCGAGTTGCGGCAGGTGCTCTCGACTTACGACGGGGACCTCAGGGACCCGCTCTGGTGGCCTCAGGAATGGCCAGGCCCCATGCGAGTTCCTCGGGGGCGTCTCGGGATTCCTCTCCCGTCGATGCCGGGGCCTAAGACCTTGTGTGGAGTCGGGGCCGGAACCTGAGGATTCCTCTCCAGTGCTGACATGGATCTTGGGGTACTTCTGGAGTCTCCCCAGGGGAGTCAGTCCTCGTCTCGAATGCGGGCATGCACTTGCGCTTTCCTCCAGAGCGGTAGCAGCAGTGTCACGCAGTCCGCCGCGTGGATCAAAGGATCTATGGTTTTCCCTCGAGTCTTTCCCACGAGGCTTTCCCACGAGGCTTTCCCACAGGGCTGTCCCACGTGCACACGTGGTGGGAGTCGATCCTCGGCTTGAACGTCAAGGCAGTGCAGGGAAAACAGGTTCCTCTGGAATGGACTGACACATCTGGGGGACTCTTGGAATGGTGGCACGACCCTGGAGTTCCTCTCGCCTTTCCTGTGGAGAGCGCCTCCTCTTGAGATGCGACGGGAACGCCGGGAATTCTTTCCCTACGAAACAGGGAAAGGATCCCTCATCTCGAGCTAGGAGGCGGAAACGGGGCTCCCCTGGATGTGTGCGGGACACCACGTGCTTCCTCTCGAGTGGAGACGGGTATGTCGGGGAACTTCTTGAGTTGCAGCAAGGGTGTGAAGGACCCTTTGAAAGTTCCAGTGGTTAGATGTGATTATCCTCGAGAAGCCTCAGCGGAAATGGGCCTCATCTCGCCTGGAGGGCAAAACCTCCTGGATTTTCTCGAGTTGCGGCAGGTGCTCTCGACTTACGACGGGGACCTCAGGGAACCGCTCTGGTGGCCTCAGGAAAGGCCAGTCCCCATGCGAGTTCCTCGGGGGCCTCTCGGGATTCCTCTCCCGTCGATGCCGGGGCCTAAGACCTTGTGTGGAGTCGGGGCCGGAACCTGAGGATTCCTCTCCAGTGTTGACATGGATCTTGGGGTACTTGTGGAGTCTCCCCAGGGGAGTCAGTCCTCGTCTCGAATGCGGGCATGCACTTGCGCTTTCCTCCAGAGCGGTAGCAGCAGTGTCACGCAGTCTGCCGCGTGGATCAAATGATCTATGGTTTTCCCTCGAGTCTTTCCCACGAGGCTTTCCACGAGGCTTTCCCACAGGGCTGTCCCACGTGCACACGTGGTGGGAGTCGATCCTCGGCTTGAACGTCAAGGCAGTGCAGGGAAAACAGGTTCCTCTGGAATGGACTGAAACATCTGGGGGACTCTTGGAATGGTGGCACGACCCTGGAGTTCCTCTCGCCTTTCCTGTGGAGAGCGCCTCCTCTTGAGATGTGACGGGAACGCCGGGAATTCTTTCCCTACGAAACAGGGAAAGGATCCCTCATCTCGAGCTAGGAGGCGGAAACGGGGCTCCCCTGGATGTGTGCGGGACACCACGTGCTTCCTCACGAGTGGAGACGGGTATGTCGGGGAACTTCTTGAGTTGCAGCAAGGGTGTGAAGGACCCTTTGGAAGTTCCAGTGGTTAGATGTGTTTGGCCTCGAGAAGCCTCAGCGGAAATGGGCCTCATCTCGCCTGGAGGGCAAAACCTCCTGGATTTTCTCGAGTTGTGGCAGGTGCTCTCGACTTACGACGGGGACCTCAGGGACCCGTTCTGGTGGCCTCAGGAAAGGCCAGTCCCCATGCGAGTTCCTCGGGGGCCTCTCGGGATTCCTCTCCCGTCGATGCCGGGGCCTAAGACCTTGTGTGGAGTCGGGGCCGGAACCTGAGGATTCCTCTCCAGTGCTGACATGGATCTTGGGGTACTTCTGGAGTCTCCCCAGGGGAGTCAGTCCTCGTCTCGAATGCGGGCATGCACTTGCGCTTTCCTCCAGAGCGGTAGCAGCAGTGTCACGCAGTCCGCCGCGTGGATCAAAGGATCTATGGTTTTCCCTCGAGTCTTTCCCACGAGGCTTTCCCACGAGGCTTTCCCACAGGGCTGTCCCACGTGCACACGTGGTGGGAGTCGATCCTGGGCTTGAACGTCAAGGCAGTGCAGGGAAAACAGGTTCCTCTGGAATGGACTGACACATCTGGGGGACTCTTGGAATGGTGTCACGACCCTGGAGTACCTCTCGCCTTTCCTGTGGAGAGCGCCTCCTCTTGAGATGCGACGGGAACGCCGGGAATTCTTTCCCTACGAAACAGGGAAAGGATCCCTCATCTCGAGCTGGGAGGCGGAAACGGGGCTCCCCTGGATGTGTGCGGGACCCACGTGCTTCCTCTCGAGTGGAGACGGGTATGTCGGGGAACTTCTTGAGTAGCAGCAAGGGTGTGAAGGACCCCTTGGAAGTTCCAATGGTTAGACGTGATTAGCCTCGAGAAGCCTCAGCGGAAATGGGCCTCATCTCGCCTGGAGGGCAAAACCTCCTGGATTTTCTCGAGTTGCGGCAGGTGCTCTCGACTTACGACGGGGACCTCAGGGAGCCGCTCTGGTGGCCTCAGGATAGGCCAGTCCCAATGCGAGTTCCTCGGGGGCCTCTCGGGATTCCTCTCCCGTCGATGCCGGGGCCTAAGACCTTGTGTGGAGTCGGGGCCGGAACCTGAGGATTCCTCTCCAGTGCTGACATGGATCTTGGGGTACTTCTGGAGTCTCCCCAGGGGAGTCAGTCCTCGTCTCGAATGCGGGCATGCACTTGCGCTTTCCTCCAGAGCTGTAGCAGCAGTGTCACGCAGTCCGCCGCGTGGATCAAAGGATCTATGGTTTTCCCTCGAGTCTTTCCCACGAGGCTTTCCCACGAGGCTTTCCCACAGGGCTGTCCCACGTGCACACGTGGTGAGAGTCGATCCTCGGCTTGAACGTCAAGGCAGTGCAGGGAAAACAGGTTCCTCTGGAATGGACTGACACATCTGGGGGACTCTTGGAATGGTGGCACGACCCTGGAGTTCCTCTCTCCTTTCCTGTGGAGAGCGCCTCCTCTTAAGATGCGACGGGAACGCCGGGAATTCTTTCCCTACGAAACAGGGAAAGGATCCCTCATCTCGAGCTAAGAGGCGGAAACGGGGCTCCCCGGATGTGTGCGGGACACCACGTGCTTCCTCTCGAGTGCAGACGGGTAAGTCGGGGAACTTCTTGAGTTGCAGCAAGGGTGTGAAGGACCCCTTGGAAGTTCCAGTGGTTAGACGTGATTAGCCTCGAGAAGCCTCAGCGGAAATGGGCCTCATTTCGCCTGGAGGGCAAAACCTCCTGGATTTTCTCGAGTTGCGGCAGGTGCTCTCGACTTACGATGGGGACCTCAGGGAGCCGCTCTGGTGGCCTCAGGAAAGGCCAGTCCCAATGCGAGTTCCTCGGGGGCCTCTAGGGATTCCTCTCCCGTCGATGCCGGGGCCTAAGACCTTGTGTGGAGTCGGGGCCGGAACCTGAGGATTCCTCTCCAGTGCTGACATGGATCTTGGGGTACTTCTGGAGTCTCCCCAGGGGAGTCAGTCCTCGTCTCGAATGCGGGCATGCACTTGCCCTTTCCTCCAGAGCTGTAGCAGCAGTGTCACGCAGTCCGCCGCGTGGATCAAAGGATCAATGGTTTTCCCTCGAGTCTTTCCCACGAGGCTTTCCCACGAGGCTTTCCCACAGGGCTGTCCCACGTGCACACGTGGTGAGAGTCGATCCTCGGCTTGAACGTCAAGGCAGTGCAGGGAAAACAGGTTCCTCTGGAATGGACTGACACATCTGGGGGACTCTTGGAATGGTGGCACGACCCTGGAGTTCCTCTCTCCTTTCCTGTGGAGAGCGCCTCCTCTTAAGATGCGACGGGAACGCCGGGAATTCTTTCCCTACGAAACAGGGAAAGGATCCCTCATCTCGAGCTAGGAGGCGGAAACGGGGCTCCCCGGATGTGTGCGGGACACCACGTGCTTCCTCTCGAGTGCAGACGGGTATGTCGGGGAACTTCTTGAGTTGCAGCAAGGGTGTGAAGGACCCTTTGGAAGTTCCAGTGGTTAGATGTAATTGGCCTCGAGAAGCCTCAGCGGAAATGGGCCTCATCTCGCCTGGAGGGCAAAACCTCCTGGATTTTCTCGAGTTGCGGCAGGTGCTCTCGACTTACGACGGGGACCTCAGGGAGCCGCTCTGGTGGCCTCAGGAAAGGCCAGTCCCCATGCGAGTTCCTCGGGGGCCTCTCGGGATTCCTCTCCCGTCGATGCCGGGGCCTAAGACCTTGTGTGGAGTCGGGGCCGGAACCTGAGGATTCCTCTCCAGTGCTGACATGGATCTTGGGGTACTTCTGGAGTCTCCCCAGGGGAGTCAGTCCTCGTCTCGAATGCGGGCATGCACTTGCGCTTTCCTCCAGAGCGGCAGCAGCAGTGTCACGCAGTCCGCCGCGTGGATCAAAGAATCTATGTTTTCCGTCGAGTCTTTCCCACGAGGCTTTCCCAAGAGGCTTTCCCACAGGGCTGTCCCACGTGCACACGTGGTGGGAGTCGATCCTCGGCTTGAACGTCAAGGCAGTGCAGGGAAAACAGGTTCCTCTGGAATGGACTGACAAATCTGGGGGACTCTTGGAATGGTGTCACGACCCTGGAGTTCCTCTCGCCTTTCCTGTGCAGAGCGCCTCCTCTTGAGATGCGACGGGAACGCCGGGAATTCTTTCCCTACGAAACAGGGAAAGGATCCCTCATCTCGAGCTAGGAGGCGGAAACGGGGCTCCCCTGGATGTGTGCGGGACCCACGTGCTTCCTCTCGAGTGCAGACCGGTATGTCGGGGAACTTCTTGAGTTGCAGCAAGGGTGTGAAGGACCCTTTGGAAATTCCAGTGGTTAGACGTGATTAGCCTCGAGAAGCTTCAGCGGAAATGGGCCTCATCTCGCCTGGACGGCAAAACCTCCTGGATTTTCTCGAGTTGCGGCAGGTGCTCTCGACTTACGACGGGGACCTCAGGGACCCGCTCTGGTGGCCTCAGGAAAGGCCAGTCCCCATGCGAGTTCCTTGGGGGCCTCTCGGGATTCCTCTCCCGTCGATGCCGGGCCTAAGACCTTGTGTGGAGTCGGGGCCGGAACCTGAGGATTCCTCTTCAGTGCTGACATGGATCTTGGGGTACTTCTGGAGTCTCCCCAGGGGAGTCAGTCCTCGTCTCGAATGCGGGCATGCACTTGTGCTTTCCTCCAGAGCGGTAGCAGCAGTGTCACGCAGTCCGCCGCGTGGATCAAAGGATCTATGGTTTTCCCTCGAGTCTTTCCCACGAGGCTTTCCCACGAGGCTTTCCCACAGGGCTGTCCCACGTGCACACGTGGTGGGAGTCGATCCTCGTCTTGAACGTCAAGGCAGTGCAGGGAAAACAGGTTCCTCTGGAATGGACTGACACATCTGGGGGACTCTTGGAATGGTGGCACGACCCTGGAGTTCCTCTCGCCTTTCCTGTGGAGAGCGCCTCCTCTTGAGATGCGACGGGAACGCCGGGAATTCTTTCCCTACGAAACAGGGAAAGGATCCCTCATCTCAAGCTAGGAGGCGGAAACAGGGCTCCCCTGGATGTGTGCGGGACCCACGTGCTTCCTCTCGAGTGGAGACGGGTATGTCGGGGAACTTCTTGAGTTGCAGCAAGGGTGTGAAGGACCCTTTGGAAGTTCCAGTGGTTAGACGTGATTAGCCTCGAGAAGCCTCAGAGGAAATGGGCCTCATCTCGCCTGGAGGGCAAAACCTCCTGGATTTTCTCGAGTTGCGGCAGGTGCTCTCGACTTACGACGGGGACCTCAGGGACCCGCTCTGGTGGCCTCAGGAAAGGCCAGTCCCCATGCGAGTTCCTCGGGGGCCTCTCGGGATTCCTCTCCCGTCGATACCGGGGCCTAAGTCCTTGTGTGGAGTCGGGGCCGGAACCTGAGGATTCCTCTCCAGTGCTGACATGGATCTTGGGGTACTTCTGTAGTCTCCCCAGGGGAGTCAGTCCTCGTCTCGAATGCGGGCATGCACTTGCGCTTTCCTCCAGAGCGGTAGCAGCAGTGTCACGCAGTCCGCCGCGTGGATCAAAGGATCTATGGTTTTCCCTCGAGTCTTTCCCACGAGGCTTTCCCACGAGGCTTTCCCACAGGGCTGTCCCACGTGCACACGTGGTGGGAGTCGATCCTCGGCTTGAACGTCAAGGCAGTGCAGGGAAAACAGGTTTCTCTGGAATGGACTGACACATCTGGGGGACTCTTGGAATGGTGGCACGACCCTGGAGTTCCTCTCGCCTTTCCTGTGGAGAGCGCCTCCTCTTGAGATGCGACGGGAACGCCGGGAATTCTTTTCGTACGAAACAGGGAAAGGATCCCTCATCTCGAGCTAGGGGGCGGAAACGGAGCTCCCCTGGATGTGTGCGGGACCCCACGTGCTTCCTCTCGAGTGGAGACGGGTATGTCGGGGAACTTCTTGAGTTGCAGCAATGGTGTGAAGGACCCTTTGGAAGTTCCAGTGGTTAGATGTGATTGGCCTCGAGAAGCCTCAGCGGAAATGGGCCTCATCTCGCCTGGAGGGCAAAACCTCCTGGATTTTCTCGAGTTGCGGCAGGTACTCTCGACTTACGACGGGGACCTCAGGGACCCACTCTGGTGGCCTCAGGAAAGGCCAGTCCCCATGCGAGTTCCTCGGTGGCCTCTCGGGATTCCTCTCCCGTCGATGCCGGGGCCTAAGACCGTGTGTGGAGTCGGGGCCGGAACCTGAGGATTCCTCTCCAGTGCTGACATGGATCTTGGGGTACTTCTGGAGTCTCCCCAGGGGAGTCAGTCCTCGTCTCGAATGCGGGCATGCAGTTGCGCTTTCCTCCAGAGCGGTAGCAGCAGTGTCACGCAGTCCGCCGCGTGAATCAAAGGATCTATGGTTTTCCCTCGAGTCTTTCCCACGAGGCTTTCCCACGAGGCTTTCCCACAGGGCTGTCCCACGTGCACACGTGGTGGGAGTCGATCCTCGGCTTGAACGTCAAGGCAGTGCAGGGAAAACAGGTTCCTCTGGAATGGACTGACACATCTGGGGGACTCTTGGAATGGTGTCACGACCCTGGAGTTTCTCTCGCCTTTCCTGTTGAGAGCGCCTCCTCTTGAGATTCGATGGGAACGCCGGGAATTCTTTCCCTACGAAACAGAGAAAGGATCCCTCACCTCGAGCTAGGGGGCGGAAACGGAGCTCCCCTGGATGTGTGCGGGACCCCACGTGCTTCCTCTCGAGTGGAGACGGGTATGTCGGGGAACTTCTTGAGTTGCAGCAATGGTGTGAAGGACCCTTTCGAAGTTCCAGTGGTGAGATGTGATTGGCCTCGAGAAGCCTCAGCGGAAATGGGCCTCCTCTCGCCTGGTAGTCAAAACCTCCTGGATTCTCTCGAGTTGCGGCAGGTGCTCTCGACTTACGACGGGGACCTCAGGGAACCGCTCTGGTGGCCTCAGGAAAGGCCAGTCCCCATGCGAGTTCCACGGGGGCCTCTCGGGATTCCTCTCCCGTCGATGCCGGGGCCTAAGACCTTGTGTGGAGTCGGGGCCGGAACCTGAGGATTCCTCTCCAGTGCTGACATGGATCTTGGGGTACTTCTGGAGTCTCCCCAGGGGAGTCAGTCCTCGTCTCGAATGCGGGCATGCACTTGCGCTTTCCTCCAGAGCGGTAGCAGCAGTGTCACGCAGTCCGCCGCGTGGATCAAAGGATCTATGGTTTTCCCTCGAGTCTTTCCCACGAGGCTTTCCCACGAGGCTTTCCCACAGGGCTGTCCCACGTGCACACGTGGTGGGAGTCGATCCTCGGCTTGAACGTCAAGGCAGTGCAGCGAAAACAGGTTCCTCTGGAATGGACTGACACATCTGGGGGACTCTTGGAATGGTGTCACGACCCTGGAGTTCCTCTCGCCTTTCCTGTGGAGAGCGCCTCCTCTTGAGATGCGACGGGAACGCCGGGAATTCTTTCCCTACGAAACAGGGAAAGGATCCCTCACCTCGAGCAAGGGGGCGGAAACGGAGCTCCCCTGGATGTGTGCGGGACCCCACGTGCTTCCTCTCGAGTGGAGACGGGTATGTCGGGGAACTTCTTGAGTTGCAGCAAGGGTGTGAAGGACCCTTTGGAAGTTCCAGTGGTTAGATGTGATTGGCCTCGAGAAGCCTCAGCGGAAATGGGCCTCATCTCGCCTGGAGGGCAAAACCTCCTGGATTTTCTCGAGTTGCGGCAGGTGCTCTCGACTTACGACGGGGACCTCAGGGAACCGCTCTGGTGGCCTCAGGAAAGGCCAGTCCCCATGCGAGTTCCTCGGGGGCCTCTCGGGATTCCTCTCCCGTCGATGCCGGGGCCTAAGACCTTGTGTGGAGTCGGGGCCGGAACCTGAGGATTCCTCTCCAGTGCTGACATGGATCTTGGGGTACTTCTGGAGTCTCCCAAGGGGAGTCAGTCCTCGTCTCGAATGCGGGCATGCACTTGCGCTTTCCTCCAGAGCGGTAGCAGCAGTGTCACGCAGTCCGTCGCGTGGATCAAAGGATCTATGGTTTTCCCTCGAGTCTTTCCCACGAGGCTTTCCCACGAGGCTTTCCCACAGGGCTGTCCCACGTGCACACGTGGTGGGAGTCGATCCTCGGCTTGAACGTCAAGGCAGTGCAGGGAAAACAGGTTCCTCTGGAATGGACTGACTCATCTGGGGGACTCTTGGAATGTTGTCACGACCCTGGAGTTTCTCTCGCCTTTCCTGTTGAGAGCGCCTCCTCTTGAGATTCGATGGGAACGCCGGGAATTCTTTCCCTACGAAACAGAGAAAGGATCCCTCACCTCGAGCTAGGGGGCGGAAACGGAGCTCCCCTGGATGTGTGCGGGACCCCACGTGCTTCCTCTCGAGTGGAGACGGGTATGTCGGGGAACTTCTTGAGTTGCAGCAAGGGTGTGAAGGACCCTTTCGAAGTTCCAGTGGTTAGATGTGATTGGCCTCGAGAAGCCTCAGCGGAAATGGGCCTCCTCTCGCCTGGTAGTCAAAACCTCCTGGATTCTCTCGAGTTGCGGCAGGTGCTCTCGACTTACGACGGGGACCTCAGGGAACCGCTCTGGTGGCCTCAGGAAAGGCCAGTCCCCATGCGAGTTCCACGGGGGCCTCTCGGGATTCCTCTCCCGTCGATGCCGGGGCCTAAGACCTTGTGTGGAGTCGGGGCCGGAACCTGAGGATTCCTCTCCAGTGCTGACATGGATCTTGGGGTACTTCTGGAGTCTCCCCAGGGGAGTCAGTCCTCGTCTCGAATGCGGGCATGCACTTGCGCTTTCCTCCAGAGCGGTAGCAGCAGTGTCACGCAGTCCGCCGCGTGGATCAAAGGATCTATGGTTTTCCCTCGAGTCTTTCCCACGAGGCTTTCCCACGAGGCTTTCCCACAGGGCTGTCCCACGTGCACACGTGGTGGGAGTCGATCCTCGGCTTGAACGTCAAGGCAGTGCAGCGAAAACAGGTTCCTCTGGAATGGACTGACACATCTGGGGGACTCTTGGAATGGTGTCACGACCCTGGAGTTCCTCTCGCCTTTCCTGTGGAGAGCGCCTCCTCTTGAGATGCGACGGGAACGCCGGGAATTCTTTCCCTACGAAACAGGGAAAGGATCCCTCACCTCGAGCAAGGGGGCGGAAACGGAGCTCCCCTGGATGTGTGCGGGACCCCACGTGCTTCCTCTCGAGTGGAGACGGGTATGTCGGGGAACTTCTTGAGTTGCAGCAAGGGTGTGAAGGACCCTTTGGAAGTTCCAGTGGTTAGATGTGATTGGCCTCGAGAAGCCTCAGCGGAAATGGGCCTCATCTCGCCTGGAGGGCAAAACCTCCTGGATTTTCTCGAGTTGCGGCAGGTGCTCTCGACTTACGACGGGGACCTCAGGGAACCGCTCTGGTGGCCTCAGGAAAGGCCAGTCCCCATGCGAGTTCCTCGGGGGCCTCTCGGGATTCCTCTCCCGTCGATGCCGGGGCCTAAGACCTTGTGTGGAGTCGGGGCCGGAACCTGAGGATTCCTCTCCAGTGCTGACATGGATCTTGGGGTACTTCTGGAGTCTCCCCAGGGGAGTCAGTCCTCGTCTCGAATGCGGGCATGCACTTGCGCTTTCCTCCAGAGCGGTAGCAGCAGTGTCACGCAGTCCGCCGCGTGGATCAAAGGATCTATGGTTTTCCCTCGAGTCTTTCCCACGAGGCTTTCCCACGAGGCTTTCCCACAGGGCTGTCCCACGTGCACACGTGGTGGGAGTCGATCCTCGGCTTGAACGTCAAGGGAGTGCAGGGAAAACAGGTTCCTCTGGAATGGACTGACACATCTGGGGGACTCTTGGAATGGTGCCACGACCCTGGAGTTCCTCTCGCCTTTCCTGTGGAGAGCGCCTCCTCTTGAGATTCGATTTGAACGCCGGGAATTCTTTCCCTACGAAACAGAGAAAGGATCCCTCACCTCGAGCTAGGGGGCGGAAACGGAGCTCCCCTGGATGTGTGCGGGACCCCACGTGCTTCCTCTCGAGTGGAGACGGGTATGTCGGGGAACTTCTTGAGTTGCAGCAAGGGTGTGAAGGACCCTTTGGAAGTTCCAGTGGTTAGATGTGATTGGCCTCGAGAAGCCTCAGCGGAAATGGGCCTCATCTCGCCTGGTGGGCAAAACCTCCTGGATTTTCTCGAGTTGCGGCAGGTGCTCTCGACTTACGACGGGGACCTCAGGGACCCACTCTGGTGGCCTCAGGAAAGGCCAGTCCCCATGCGAGTTCCTCGGTGGCCTCTCGGGATTCCTCTCCCGTCGATGCCGGGGCCTAAGACCTTGTGTGGAGTCGGGGCCGGAACCTGAGGATTCCTCTCCAGTGCTGACATGGATCTTGGGGTACTTCTGGAGTCTCCCCAGGGGAGTCAGTCCTCGTCTCGAATGCGGGCATGCACTTGGGCTTTCCTCCAGAGCGGTAGCAGCAGTGTCACGCAGTCCGCCGCGTGAATCAAAGGATCTATGGTTTTCCCTCGAGTCTTTCCCACGAGGCTTTCCCACGAGGCTTTCCCACAGGGCTGTCCCACGTGCACACGTGGTGGGAGTCGATCCTCGGCTTGAACGTCAAGGCAGTGCAGGGAAAACAGGTTCCTCTGGAATGGACTGACACATCTGGGGGACTCTTGGAATGGTGGCACGACCCTGGAGTTCCTCTCGCCTTTCCTGTGGAGAGCGCCTCCTCTTGAGATGCGACGGGAACGCCGGGAATTCTTTCCCTACGAAACAGGGAAAGGATTCCTCATCTCGAGCTAGGAGGCGGAAACGGGGCTCCCCTGGATGTGTGCGGGACCCCACGTGCTTCCTCTCGAGTGGAGACGGGTATGTCGGGGAACTTCTTGAGTTGCAGCAATGGTGTGAAGGACCCTTTGGAAGTTCCAGTGGTTAGATGTGATTGGCCTCGAGAAGCCTCAGCGGAAATGGGCCTCATCTCGCCTGGACGGCAAAACCTCCTGGATTTTCTCGAGTTGCGGCAGGTGCTCTCGACTTACGACGGGGACCTCAGGGACCCGCTCTGGTGGCCTCAGGAATGGCCAGGCCCCATGCGAGTTCCTCGGGGGCGTCTCGGGATTCCTCTCCCGTCGATGCCGGGGCCTAAGACCTTGTGTGGAGTCGGGGCCGGAACCTGAGGATTCCTCTCCAGTGCTGACATGGATCTTGGGGTACTTCTGGAGTCTCCCCAGGGGAGTCAGTCCTCGTCTCGAATGCGGGCATGCACTTGCGCTTTCCTCCAGAGCGGTAGCAGCAGTGTCACGCAGTCCGCCGCGTGGATCAAAGGATCTATGGTTTTCCCTCGAGTCTTTCCCACGAGGCTTTCCCACGAGGCTTTCCCACAGGGCTGTCCCACGTGCACACGTGGTGGGAGTCGATCCTCGGCTTGAACGTCAAGGCAGTGCAGGGAAAACAGGTTCCTCTGGAATGGACTGACACATCTGGGGGACTCTTGGAATGGTGGCACGACCCTGGAGTTCCTCTCGCCTTTCCTGTGGAGAGCGCCTCCTCTTGAGATGCGACGGGAACGCCGGGAATTCTTTCCCTACGAAACAGGGAAAGGATCCCTCATCTCGAGCTAGGAGGCGGAAACGGGGCTCCCCTGGATGTGTGCGGGACACCACGTGCTTCCTCTCGAGTGGAGACGGGTATGTCGGGGAACTTCTTGAGTTGCAGCAAGGGTGTGAAGGACCCTTTGAAAGTTCCAGTGGTTAGATGTGATTATCCTCGAGAAGCCTCAGCGGAAATGGGCCTCATCTCGCCTGGAGGGCAAAACCTCCTGGATTTTCTCGAGTTGCGGCAGGTGCTCTCGACTTACGACGGGGACCTCAGGGAACCGCTCTGGTGGCCTCAGGAAAGGCCAGTCCCCATGCGAGTTCCTCGGGGGCCTCTCGGGATTCCTCTCCCGTCGATGCCGGGGCCTAAGACCTTGTGTGGAGTCGGGGCCGGAACCTGAGGATTCCTCTCCAGTGTTGACATGGATCTTGGGGTACTTGTGGAGTCTCCCCAGGGGAGTCAGTCCTCGTCTCGAATGCGGGTATGCACTTGCGCTTTCCTCCAGAGCGGTAGCAGCAGTGTCACGCAGTCTGCCGCGTGGATCAAAGGATCTATGGTTTTCCCTCGAGTCTTTCCCACGAGGCTTTCCACGAGGCTTTCCCACAGGGCTGTCCCACGTGCACACGTGGTGGGAGTCGATCCTCGGCTTGAACGTCAAGGCAGTGCAGGGAAAACAGGTTCCTCTGGAATGGACTGAAACATCTGGGGGACTCTTGGAATGGTGGCACGACCCTGGAGTTCCTCTCGCCTTTCCTGTGGAGAGCGCCTCCTCTTGAGATGTGACGGGAACGCCGGGAATTCTTTCCCTACGAAACAGGGAAAGGATCCCTCATCTCGAGCTAGGAGGCGGAAACGGGGCTCCCCTGGATGTGTGCGGGACACCACGTGCTTCCTCACGAGTGGAGACGGGTATGTCGGGGAACTTCTTGAGTTGCAGCAAGGGTGTGAAGGACCCTTTGGAAGTTCCAGTGGTTAGATGTGTTTGGCCTCGAGAAGCCTCAGCGGAAATGGGCCTCATCTCGCCTGGAGGGCAAAACCTCCTGGATTTTCTCGAGTTGTGGCAGGTGCTCTCGACTTACGACGGGGACCTCAGGGAGCCGCTCTGGTGGCCTCAGGAAAGGCCAGTCCCCATGCGAGTTCCTCGGGGGCCTCTCGGGATTCCTCTCCCGTCGATGCCGGGGCCTAAGACCTTGTGTGGAGTCGGGGCCGGAACCTGAGGATTCCTCTCCAGTGCTGACATGGATCTTGGGGTACTTCTGGAGTCTCCCCAGGGGAGTCAGTCCTCGTCTCGAATGCGGGCATGCACTTGCGCTTTCCTCCAGAGCGGTAGCAGCAGTGTCACGCAGTCCGCCGCGTGGATCAAAGGATCTATGGTTTTCCCTCGAGGCTTTCCCACGAGGCTTTCCCACGAGGCTTTCCCACAGGGCTGTCCCACGTGCACACGTGGTGGGAGTCGATCCTGGGCTTGAACGTCAAGGCAGTGCAGGGAAAACAGGTTCCTCTGGAATGGACTGACACATCTGGGGGACTCTTGGAATGGTGTCACGACCCTGGAGTACCTCTCGCCTTTCCTGTGGAGAGCGCCTCCTCTTGAGATGCGACGGGAACGCCGGGAATTCTTTCCCTACGAAACAGGGAAAGGATCCCTCATCTCGAGCTGGGAGGCGGAAACGGGGCTCCCCTGGATGTGTGCGGGACCCACGTGCTTCCTCTCGAGTGGAGACGGGTATGTCGGGGAACTTCTTGAGTAGCAGCAAGGGTGTGAAGGACCCCTTGGAAGTTCCAATGGTTAGACGTGATTAGCCTCGAGAAGCCTCAGCGGAAATGGGCCTCATCTCGCCTGGAGGGCAAAACCTCCTGGATTTTCTCGAGTTGCGGCAGGTGCTCTCGACTTACGACGGGGACCTCAGGGAACCGCTCTGGTGGCCTCAGGAAAGGCCAGTCCCCATGCGAGTTCCTCGGGGGCCTCTCGGGATTCCTCTCCCGTCGATGCCGGGGCCTAAGACCTTGTGTGGAGTCGGGGCCGGAACCTGAGGATTCCTCTCCAGTGTTGACATGGATCTTGGGGTACTTGTGGAGTCTCCCCAGGGGAGTCAGTCCTCGTCTCGAATGCGGGTATGCACTTGCGCTTTCCTCCAGAGCGGTAGCAGCAGTGTCACGCAGTCTGCCGCGTGGATCAAAGGATCTATGGTTTTCCCTCGAGTCTTTCCCACGAGGCTTTCCACGAGGCTTTCCCACAGGGCTGTCCCACGTGCACACGTGGTGGGAGTCGATCCTCGGCTTGAACGTCAAGGCAGTGCAGGGAAAACAGGTTCCTCTGGAATGGACTGAAACATCTGGGGGACTCTTGGAATGGTGGCACGACCTTGGAGTTCCTCTCGCCTTTCCTGTGGAGAGCGCCTCCTCTTGAGATGTGACGGGAACGCCGGGAATTCTTTCCCTACGAAACAGGGAAAGGATCCCTCATCTCGAGCTAGGAGGCGGAAACGGGGCTCCCCTGGATGTGTGCGGGACACCACGTGCTTCCTCACGAGTGGAGACGGGTATGTCGGGGAACTTCTTGAGTTGCAGCAAGGGTGTGAAGGACCCTTTGGAAGTTCCAGTGGTTAGATGTGTTTGGCCTCGAGAAGCCTCAGCGGAAATGGGCCTCATCTCGCCTGGAGGGCAAAACCTCCTGGATTTTCTCGAGTTGTGGCAGGTGCTCTCGACTTACGACGGGGACCTCAGGGACCCGTTCTGGTGGCCTCAGGAAAGGCCAGTCCCCATGCGAGTTCCTCGGGGGCCTCTCGGGATTCCTCTCCCGTCGATGCCGGGGCCTAAGACCTTGTGTGGAGTCGTGGCCGGAACCTGAGGATTCCTCTCCAGTGCTGACATGGATCTTGGGGTACTTCTGGAGTCTCCCCAGGGGAGTCAGTCCTCGTCTCGAATGCGGGCATGCACTTGCGCTTTCCTCCAGAGCGGTAGCAGCAGTGTCACGCAGTCCGCCGCGTGGATCAAAGGATCTATGGTTTTCCCTCGAGGCTTTCCCACGAGGCTTTCCCACGAGGCTTTCCCACAGGGCTGTCCCACGTGCACACGTGGTGGGAGTCGATCCTGGGCTTGAACGTCAAGGCAGTGCAGGGAAAACAGGTTCCTCTGGAATGGACTGACACATCTGGGGGACTCTTGGAATGGTGTCACGACCCTGGAGTACCTCTCGCCTTTCCTGTGGAGAGCGCCTCCTCTTGAGATGCGACGGGAACGCCGGGAATTCTTTCCCTACGAAACAGGGAAAGGATCCCTCATCTCGAGCTGGGAGGCGGAAACGGGGCTCCCCTGGATGTGTGCGGGACCCACGTGCTTCCTCTCGAGTGGAGACGGGTATGTCGGGGAACTTCTTGAGTAGCAGCAAGGGTGTGAAGGACCCCTTGGAAGTTCCAATGGTTAGACGTGATTAGCCTCGAGAAGCCTCAGCGGAAATGGGCCTCATCTCGCCTGGAGGGCAAAACCTCCTGGATTTTCTCGAGTTGCGGCAGGTGCTCTCGACTTACGACGGGGACCTCAGGGAGCCGCTCTGGTGGCCTCAGGATAGGCCAGTCCCAATGCGAGTTCCTCGGGGGCCTCTCGGGATTCCTCTCCCGTCGATGCCGGGGCCTAAGACCTTGTGTGGAGTCGGGGCCGGAACCTGAGGATTCCTCTCCAGTGCTGACATGGATCTTGGGGTACTTCTGGAGTCTCCCCAGGGGAGTCAGTCCTCGTCTCGAATGCGGGCATGCACTTGCGCTTTCCTCCAGAGCTGTAGCAGCAGTGTCACGCAGTCCGCCGCGTGGATCAAAGGATCAATGGTTTTCCCTCGAGTCTTTCCCACGAGGCTTTCCCACGAGGCTTTCCCACAGGGCTGTCCCACGTGCACACGTGGTGAGAGTCGATCCTCGGCTTGAACGTCAAGGCAGTGCAGGGAAAACAGGTTCCTCTGGAATGGACTGACACATCTGGGGGACTCTTGGAATGGTGGCACGACCCTGGAGTTCCTCTCTCCTTTCCTGTGGAGAGCGCCTCCTCTTAAGATGCGACGGGAACGCCGGGAATTCTTTCCCTACGAAACAGGGAAAGGATCCCTCATCTCGAGCTAGGAGGCGGAAACGGGGCTCCCCGGATGTGTGCGGGACACCACGTGCTTCCTCTCGAGTGCAGACGGGTATGTCGGGGAACTTCTTGAGTTGCAGCAAGGGTGTGAAGGACCCTTTGGAAGTTCCAGTGGTTAGATGTAATTGGCCTCGAGAAGCCTCAGCGGAAATGGGCCTCATCTCGCCTGGAGGGCAAAACCTCCTGGATTTTCTCGAGTTGCGGCAGGTGCTCTCGACTTACGACGGGGACCTCAGGGAGCCGCTCTGGTGGCCTCAGGAAAGGCCAGTCCCCATGCGAGTTCCTCGGGGGCCTCTCGGGATTCCTCTCCCGTCGATGCCGGGGCCTAAGACCTTGTGTGGAGTCGGGGTCGGAACCTGAGGATTCCTCTCCAGTGCTGACATGGATCTTGGGGTACTTCTGGAGTCTCCCCAGGGGAATCAGTCCTCGTCTCGAATGCGGGCATGCACTTGCGCTTTCCTCCAGAGCGGTAGCAGCAGTGTCACGCAGTCCGCCGCGTGGATCAAAGGATCTATGGTTTTCCCTCGAGTCTTTCCCACGAGGCTTTGCCACGAGGCTTTCCCACAGTTCTGTCCCACGTGCACACGTGGTGGGAGTCGATCCTCGGCTTGAACGTCAAGGCAGTGCAGGGAAAACAGGTTCCTCTGGAATGGACTGACACATCTGGGGGACTCTTGGAATGGTGGCACGACCCTGGAGTTCCTCTCTCCTTTCCTGTGGAGAGCGCCTCCTCTTAAGATGCGACGGGAACGCCGGGAATTCTTTCCCTACGAAACAGGGAAAGGATCCCTCATCTCGAGCTAGGAGGCGGAAACGGGGCTCCCCTGGATGTGTGCGGGACACCACGTGCTTCCTCTCGAGTGCAGACGGGTATGTCTGGGAACTTCTTGAGTTGCAGCAAGGGTGTGAAGGACCCTTTGGAAGTTCCAGTGGTTAGATGTGATTGGACTCGAGAAGCCTCAGCGGAAATGGGCCTCATCTCGCCTGGAGGGCAAAACCTCCTGGATTTTCTCGAGTTGCGGCAGGTGCTCTCGACTTACGACGGGGACCTCAGGGACCCGCTCTGGTGGCCTCAGGAAAGGCCAGTCCCCATGCGAGTTCCTCGGGGGCCTCTCGGGATTCCTCTCCCATCGATACCGGGGCCTAAGACCTTGTGTGGAGTCGGGGCCGGAACCTGAGGATTCCTCTCCAGTGCTGACATGGATCTTGGGGTACTTCTGGAGTCTCCCCAGGGGAGTCAGTCCTCGTCTCGAATGTGGGCATGCATTGTGCTTTCCTCCAGAGCGGTAGCAGCAGTGTCACGCAGTCCGCCGCGTGGATCAAAGGATCTATGGTTTTCCCTCGAGTCTTTCCCACGAGGCTTTCCCACGAGGCTTTCCCACAGGGCTGTCCCACGTGCACACGTGGTGGGAGTCGATCCTCGGCTTGAACGTCAAGGCAGTGCAGGGAAAACAGGTTCCTCTGGAATGGACTGACACATCTGGGGGACTCTTGGAATGGTGGCACGACCCTGGAGTTCCTCTCGCCTTTCCTGTGGAGAGCGCCTCCTCTTGACATTCGACGGGAACGCCGGGAATTCTTTCCCTAGGAAACAGGGAAAGGATCCCTCACCTCGAGCTAGGGGGCGGAAACGGAGCTCCCCTGGATGTGTGCGGGACCCCACGTGCTTCCTCTCGAGTGGAGACGGTATGTCGGGGAACTTCTTGAGTTGCAGCAAGGGTGTGAAGGACCCTTTGGAAGTTCCAGTGGTTAGACGTGATTAGCCTCGAGAAGCCTCAGCGGAAATGGGCCTCATCTCGCCTGGAGGGCAAAACCTCCTGGATTTTCTCGAGTTGCGGCAGGTGCTCTCGACTTACGACGGGGACCTCAGGGACCCGCTCTGGTGGCCTCAGGAAAGGCCAGTCCCCATGCGAGTTCCTCGGGGGCCTCTCGGGATTCCTCTCCCGTCGATGCCGGGGCCTAAGACCTTGTGTGGAGTCGGGGCCGGAACCTGAGGATTCCTCTCCAGTGCTGACATGGATCTTGGGGTACTTCTGGAGTCTCCCAGGGGAGTCAGTCCTTGTCTCGAATGCGGGCATGCACTTGCGCTTTCCTCCAGAGCGGTAGCAGCAGTGTCACGCAGTCCTCCCTGTGGATCAAAGGATCTATGGTTTTCCCTCGAGTCTTTCCCACGAGGCTTTCCCACGAGGCTTTCCCACAGGGCTGTCCCACGTGCACACGTGGTGGGAGTCGATCCTCGGCTTGAACGTCAAGGCAGTGTAGGGAAAACAGGTTCCTCTGGAATGGACTGACACATCTGGGGGACTCTTGGAATGGTGGCACGACCCTGGAGTTCCTCTCGCCTTTCCTGTGGAGAGCGCCTCCTCTTGAGATGCGACGGGAACGCCGGGAATTCTTTCCCTACGAAACAGGGAAAGGATCCCTCATCTCGAGCTAGGAGGCGGAAACGGGGCTCCCCTGGATGTGTGCGGGACCCCACGTGCTTCCTCTCGAGTGGAGACGGGTATGTCGGGGAAATTCTTGAGTTGCAGCAATGGTGTGAAGTACCCTTTGGAAGTTCCAGTGGTTAGATGTGATTGGCCTCGAGAAGCCTCAGCGGAAAAGGGCCTCATCTCGCCTGGAGGGCAAAAACTCCTGGATTTTCTCGAGTTGCGGCAGGTGCTCTCGACTTACGACGGGGACCTCAGGGAACCGCTCTGGTGGCCTCAGGAAAGGCCAGTCCCCATGCGAGTTCCTCGTGGGCCTCTCGGGATTCCTCTCCCGTCGATTCCGGGGCCTAAGACCTTGTGTGGAGTCAGGGCCGGAACCTGAGGATTCCTCTCCAGTGCTGACATGCATCTTGGGGTATTTCTGGAGTCTCCCCAGGGGAGTCAGTCCTCGTCTCGAATGCGGGAATGCACTTGCGCTTTCCTCCAGAGCGGTAGCAGCAGTATCACGCAGTCCGCCGCGTGGATCAAAGGATCTATGGTTTTCCCTCGAGTCTTTCCCACGAGGCTTTCCCACGAGGCTTTCCCACAGGGCTGTCCCACGTGCACACGTGGTGGGAGTCGATCCTCGGCTTGAACGTCAAGGCAGTGCAGCGAAAACAGGTTCCTCTGGAATGGACTGACACATCTGGGGGACTCTTTGAATGGTGTCACGACCCTGGAGTTCCTCTCGCCTTTCCTGTGGAGAGCGCCTCCTCTTGAGATGCGACGGGAACGCTGGGAATTCTTTCCCTACGAAACAGGGAAAGGATCCCTCATCTCGAGCTAGGAGGCGGAAACGGGGCTCCCCTGGATGTGTGCGGGACCCCACGTGCTTCCTCTCGAGTGGAGATGGGTATGTCGGGGAACTTCTTGAGTTGCAGCAAGGGTGTGAAGGACCCTTTGGAAGTTCCAGTGGTTAGATGTGATTGGCCTCGAGAAGCCTCAGCGGAAATGGGCCTCATCTCGCCTGGAGGGCAAAACCTCCTGGATTTTCTCGAGTTGCGGCAGGTGCTCTCGACTTACGACGGGGACCTCAGGGACCCACTCTGGTGGCCTCAGGAAAGGCCAGTCCCCATGCGAGTTCCTCGGTGGCCTCTCGGGATTCCTCTCCCGTCGATGCCGGGGCCTAAGACCTTGTGTGGAGTCGGGGCCGGAACCTGAGGATTCCTCTCCAGTGCTGACATGGATCTTGGGGTACTTCTGGAGTCTCCCCAGGGGAGTCAGTCCTCGTCTCGAATGCTGGCATGCACTTGCGCTTTCCTCCAGAGCGGTAGCAGCAGTGTCACGCAGTCTGCCGCGTGAATCAAAGGATCTATGGTTTTCCCTCGAGTCTTTCCCACGAGGCTTTCCCACGAGGCTTTCCCACAGGGCTGTCCCACGTGCACACGTGATGGGAGTCGATCCTCGGCTTGAACGTCAAGGCAGTGCAGGGAAAACAGGTTCCTCTGGAATGGACTGACACATCTGGGGGACTCTTGGAATGGTGGCACGACCCTGGAGTTCCTCTCGCCTTTCCTGTGGAGAGCGCCTCCTCTTGAGATGCGACGGGAACGCCGGGAATTCTTTCCCTACGAAACTGTTAAAGGATCCCTCACCTCGAGCTAGGGGGCGGAAACGGAGCTCCCTTGGATGTGTGCGGGACCCCACGTGCTTCCTCTCGAGTGGAGACGGGTATGTCGGGGAACTTCTTGAGTTGCAGCAAGGGTGTGAAGGACCCTTTGGAAGTTCCAGTGGTTAGATGTGATTGGCCTCGAGAAGCCTCAGCGGAAATGGGCCTCATCTCGCCTGGAGGGCAAAACCTCCTGGATTTTCTCGAGTTGCGGCAGGTGCTCTCGAATTACGACGGGGACCTCAGGGAACCGCTCTGGTGGCCTCAGGAAAGGCCAGTCCCCATGCGAGTTCCTCGGGGGCCTCTCAGGATTCCTCACCCGTCGATGCCGGGGCCTAAGACCTTGTGTGGAGTCGGGGCCGGAACCTGAGGATTCCTCTCCAGTGCTGACATGGATCTTGGGGTACTTCTGGAGTCTCCCCAGGGGAGTCAGTCCTCGTCTCGAATGCGGGCATGCACTTGCGCTTTCCTCCAGAGCGGTAGCAGCAGTGTCACGCAGTCCGCCGCGTGGATCAAAGGATCTATGGTTTTCCCTCGAGTCTTTCCCACGAGGCTTTCCCACGAGGCTTTCCCACAGGGCTGTCCCACGTGCACACGTGGTGGGAGTCGATCCTCGGCTTGAACGTTAAGGCAGTGCAGGGAAAACAGGTTCCTCTGGAATGGACTGACACATCTGGGGGACTCTTGGAATGGTGTCACGACCCTGGAGTTTCTCTCGCCTTTCCTGTTGAGAGCGCCTCCTCTTGAGATTCGATGGGAACGCCGGGAATTCTTTCCCTACGAAACAGAGAAAGGATCCCTCACCTCGAGCTAGGAGGCGGAAACGGAGCTCCCCTGGATGTGTGCGGGACCCCACGTGCTTCCTCTCGAGTGGAGACGGGTATGTCGGGGAACTTCTTGAGTTGCAGCAATGGTGTGAAGGATCCTTTCGAAGTTCCAGTGGTTAGATGTGATTGGCCTCGAGAAGCCTCAGCGGAAATGGGCCTCCTCTCGCCTGGAGGTCAAAACCTCCTGGATTCTCTCGAGTTGCGGCAGGTGCTCTCGACTTACGACGGGGACCTCAGGGAACCGCTCTGGTGGCCTCAGGAAAGGCCAGTCCCCATGCGAGTTCCACGGGGGCCTCTCGGGATTCCTCTCCCTTCGATGCCGGGGCCTAAGACCTTGTGTGGAGTCGGGGCCGGAACCTGAGGATTCCTCTCCAGTGCTGACATGGATCTTGGGGTACTTCTGGAGTCTCCCCAGGGGAGTCAGTCCTCGTCTCGAATGCGGGCATGCACTTGCGCTTTCCTCCAGAGCGGTAGCAGCAGTGTCACGCAGTCCGCCGCGTGGATCAAAGGATCTATGGTTTTCCCTCGAGTCTTTCCCACGAGGCTTTCCCACGAGGCTTTCCCACAGGGCTGTCCCACGTGCACACGTGGTGGGAGTCGATCCTCGGCTTGAACGTCAAGGCAGTGCAGCGAAAACAGGTTCCTCTGGAATGGACTGACACATCTGGGGGACTCTTGGAATGGTGTCAAGACCCTGGAGTTCCTCTCGCCTTTCCTGTGGAGAGCGCCTCCTCTTGAGATGCGACGGGAACGCCGGGAATTCTTTCCCTACGAAACAGGGAAAGGATCCCTCACCTCGAGCTAGGGGGCGGAAACGGAGCTCCCCTGGATGTGTGCGGGACCCCACGTGCTTCCTCTCGAGTGGAGACGGGTATGTCGGGGAACTTCTTGAGTTGCAGCAAGGGTGTGAAGGACCCTTTGGATGTTCCAGTGGTTAGATGTGATTGGCCTCGAGAAGCCTCAGCGGAAATGGGCCTCATCTCGCCTGGAGGGCAAAACCTCCTGGATTTTCTCGAGTTGCGGCAGGTGCTCTCGACTTACGACGGGGACCTCAGGGAGCCGCTCTGGTGGCCTCAGGAAAGGCCAGTCCCCATGCGAGTTCCTCGGGGGCCTCTCGGGATTCCTCTCCCGTCGATGCTGGGGCCTAAGACCTTGTGTGGAGTCGGGGCCGGAACCTGAGGATTCCTCTCCAGTGCTGACATGGATCTTGGGGTACTTCTGGAGTCTCCCCAGGGGAGTCAGTCCTCGTCTCGAATGCGGGCATGCACTTGCGCTTTCCTCCAGAGCGGTAGCAGCAGTGTCACGCAGTCCGCCGCGTGGATCAAAGGATCTATGGTTTTCCCTCGAGTCTTTCCCACGAGGCTTTCCCACGAGGCTTTCCCACAGGGCTGTCCCACGTGCACACGTGGTGGGAGTCGATCCTCGGCTTGAACGTCAAGGCAGTGCAGGGAAAACAGGTTCCTCTGGAATGGACTGACACATCTGGGGGACTCTTGGAATGGTGGCACGACCCTGGAGTTCCTCTCTCCTTTCCTGTGGAGAGCGCCTCCTCTTAAGATGCGACGGGAACGCCGGGAATTCTTTCCCTACGAAACAGGGAAAGGATCCCTCATCTCGAGCTAGGAGGCGGAAACGGGGCTCCCCTGGATGTGTGCGGACACCACGTGCTTCCTCTCGAGTGCAGACGGGTATGTCGGGGAACTTCTTGAGTTGCAGCAAGGGTGTGAAGGACCCTTTGGAAGTTCCAGTGGTTAGATGTGATTGGACTCGAGAAGCCTCAGCGGAAATGGGCCTCATCTCGCCTGGAGGGCAAAACCTCCTGGATTTTCTCGAGTTGCGGCAGGTGCTCTCGACTTACGACGGGGACCTCAGGGACCCGCTCTGGTGGCCTCAGGAAAGGCCAGTCCCCATGCGAGTTCCTCGGGGGCCTCTCGGGATTCCTCTCCCATCGATACCGGGGCCTAAGACCTTGTGTGGAGTCGGGGCCGGAAACTGAGGATTCCTCTCCAGTGCGGACATGGATCTTGGGGTACTTCTGGAGTCCTCCCAGGGGAGTCAGTCCTCGTCTCGAATGCGGGCATGCACTTGCGCTTTCCTCCAGAGCGGTAGCAGCAGTGTCACGCAGTCCGCCGCGTGGATCAAAGGATCTATGGTTTTCCCTCGAGTTTTTCCCATGAGGTTTTCCCACGAGGCTTTCTCACAGGGCTGTCCCACGTGCACACGTGGTGGGAGTCGATCCTCGGCTTGAACGTCAAGGCAGTGCAGGGAAAACAGGTTCCTCTGGAATGGACTGACACATCTGGGGGACTCTTGGAATGGTGGCACGACCCTGGAGTTCCTCTCGCCTTTCCTGTGGAGAGCGCCTCCTCTTGAGATGCGACGGGAACGCCGGGAATTCTTTCCCTACGAAACAGGGAAAGGATCCCTCATCTCGAGCTAGTAGGCGGAAACGGGGCTCCCCTGGATGTGTGTGGGACACCACGTGCTTCCTCTCGAGTGCAGACGGGTATGTCGGGGAACTTCTTGAGTTGCAGCAAGGGTGTGAAGGTCCCTTTGGAAGTTCCAGTGGTTAGATGTGATTGGCCTCGAGAAGCCTCAGCGGAAATGGGCCTCATCTCGCCTGGAGGGCAAAACCTTCTGGATTTTCTCGAGTTGCGGCAGGTGCTCTCGACTTACGACGGGGACCTCAGGGACCCGCTCTGGTGGCCTCAGGAAAGGCCAGTCCCCATGCGAGTTCCTCGGGGGCCTCTCGGGATTCCTCTCCCGTCGATGCCGGGGCCTAAGACCTTGTGTGGAGTCGGGGCCGGAACCTGAGGATTCCTCTCCAGTGCTGACATGGATCTTGGGGTACTTCTGGAGTCTCCCCAGGGGAGTCAGTCCTCGTCTCGAATGCGGGCATGCACTTGCGCTTTCCTCCAGAGCGGTAGCAGCAGTGTCACGCAGTCCGCCGCGTGGATCAAAGGATGTATGTTTTTCCCTCGAGTCTTTCCCACGAGGCTTGCCCACAGGGGTGTCCCACGTGCACACGTGGTGGGAGTCGATCCTCGGCTTGAACGTCAAGGCAGTGCAGGGAAAACAGGTTCCTCTGAAATGGACTGACACATCTGGGGACTCTTGGAATGGTGTCACGACCCTGGAGTTCCTCTCGCCTTTCCTGTGGAGAGCGCCTCCTCTTGAGATGCGACGGGAACGCCGGGAATTCTTTCCCTACGAAACAGGGAAAGGATCCCTCACCTCGAGCTAGGGGGCGGAAACGGAGCTCCCCTGGATGTGTGCGGGACCCCACGTGCTTCCTCTCGAGTGCAGACGGGTATGTCGGGGAACTTCTTGAGTTGCAGCAAGGGTGTGAAGGACCCTTTGGAAGTTCCAGTGGTTAGATGTGATTGGCCTCGAGAAGCCTCAGCGGAAATGGGCCTCATCTCGCCTGGAGGGCAAAACCTCCTGGATTTTCTCGAGTTGCGGCAGGTGCTCTCGACTTACGACGGGGACCTCAGGGAGCCGCTCTGGTGGCCTCAGGAAAGGCCAGTCCCCATGCGAGTTCCTCGGGGGCCTCTCGGGATTCCTCTCCCGTCGATGCTGGGGCCTAAGACCTTGTGTGGAGTCGGGGCCGGAACCTGAGGATTCCTCTCCAGTGCTGACATGGATCTTGGGGTACTTCTGGAGTCTCCCCAGGGGAGTCAGTCCTCGTCTCGAATGCGGGCATGCACTTGCGCTTTCCTCCAGAGCGGTAGCAGCAGTGTCACGCAGTCCGCCGCGTGGATCAAAGGATCTATGGTTTTCCCTCGAGTCTTTCCCACGAGGCTTTCCCACGAGGCTTTCCCACAGGGCTGTCCCACGTGCACACGTGGTGGGAGTCGATCCTCGGCTTGAACGTCAAGGCAGTGCAGGGAAAACAGGTTCCTCTGGAATGGACTGACACATCTGGGGGACTCTTGGAATGGTGGCACGACCCTGGAGTTCCTCTCTCCTTTCCTGTGGAGAGCGCCTCCTCTTAAGATGCGACGGGAACGCCGGGAATTCTTTCCCTACGAAACAGGGAAAGGATCCCTCATCTCGAGCTAGGAGGCGGAAACGGGGCTCCCCTGGATGTGTGCGGACACCACGTGCTTCCTCTCGAGTGCAGACGGGTATGTCGGGGAACTTCTTGAGTTGCAGCAAGGGTGTGAAGGACCCTTTGGAAGTTCCAGTGGTTAGATGTGATTGGACTCGAGAAGCCTCTGCGGAAATGGGCCTCATCTCGCCTGGAGGGCAAAACCTCCTGGATTTTCTCGAGTTGCGGCAGGTGCTCTCGACTTACGACGGGGACCTCAGGGACCCGCTCTGGTGGCCTCAGGAAAGGCCAGTCCCCATGCGAGTTCCTCGGGGGCCTCTTGGGATTCCTCTCCCATCGATACCGGGGCCTAAGACCTTGTGTGGAGTCGGGGCCAGAAACTGAGGATTCCTCTCCAGTGCGGACATGGATCTTGGGGTACTTCTGGAGTCTCCCCAGGGGAGTCAGTCCTCGTCTCGAATGCGGGCATGCACTTGCGCTTTCCTCCAGAGCGGTAGCAGCAGTGTCACGCAGTCCGCCGCGTGGATCAAAGGATCTATGGTTTTCCCTCGAGTTTTTCCCATGAGGTTTTCCCACGAGGCTTTCCCACAGGGCTGTCCCACGTGCACACGTGGTGGGAGTCGATCCTCGGCTTGAACGTCAAGGCAGTGCAGGGAAAACAGGTTCCTCTGGAATGGACTGACACATCTGGGGGACTCTTGGAATGGTGGCACGACCCTGGAGTTCCTCTCGCCTTTCCTGTGGAGAGCGCCTCCTCTTGAGATGCGACGGGAACGCCGGGAATTCTTTCCCTACGAAACAGGGAAAGGATCCCTCATCTCGAGCTAGTAGGCGGAAACGGGGCTCCCCTGGATGTGTGTGGGACACCACGTGCTTCCTCTCGAGTGCAGACGGGTATGTCGGGGAACTTCTTGAGTTGCAGCAAGGGTGTGAAGGACCCTTTGGAAGTTCCAGTGGTTAGATGTGATTGGCCTCGAGAAGCCTCAGCGGAAATGGGCCTCATCTCGCCTGGAGGGCAAAACCTTCTGGATTTTCTCGAGTTGCGGCAGGTGCTCTCGACTTACGACGGGGACCTCAGGGACCCGCTCTGGTGGCCTCAGGAAAGGCCAGTCCCCATGCGAGTTCCTCGGGGGCCTCTCGGGATTCCTCTCCCGTCGATGCCGGGGCCTAAGACCTTGTGTGGAGTCGGGGCCGGAACCTGAGGATTCCTCTCCAGTGCTGACATGGATCTTGGGGTACTTCTGGAGTCTCCCCAGGGGAGTCAGTCCTCGTCTCGAATGCGGGCATGCACTTGCGCTTTCCTCCAGAGCGGTAGCAGCAGTGTCACGCAGTCCGCCGCGTGGATCAAAGGATGTATGTTTTTCCCTCGAGTCTTTCCCACGAGGCTTGCCCACAGGGGTGTCCCACGTGCACACGTGGTGGGAGTCGATCCTCGGCTTGAACGTCAAGGCAGTGCAGGGAAAACAGGTTCCTCTGAAATGGACTGACACATCTGGGGACTCTTGGAATGGTGTCACGACCCTGGAGTTCCTCTCGCCTTTCCTGTGGAGAGCGCCTCCTCTTGAGATGCGACGGGAACGCCGGGAATTCTTTCCCTACGAAACAGGGAAAGGATCGCTCATCTCGAGCTAGTAGGCGGAAACGGGGCTCCCCTGGATGTGTGCGGGACACCACGTGCTTCCTCTCGAGTGGAGACGGGTATGTCGGGGAACTTCTTGAGTTGCAGCAAGGGTGTGAAGGACCCTTTGAAAGTTCCAGTGGTTAGATGTGATTGGCCTCGAGAAGCCTCAGCGGAAATGGGCCTCATCTCGCCTGGAGGGCAAAACCTCCTGGATTTTCTCGAGTTGCGGCCGGTGCTCTCGACTTACGACGGGGACCTCAGGGAACCGCTCTGGTGGCCTCAGGAAAGGCCAGTCCCCATGCGAGTTCCTCGGGGGCCTCTCGGGATTCCTCTCCCGTCGATGCCGGGGCCTAAGACCTTGTGTGGAGTCGGGGCCGGAACCTGAGGATTCCTCTCCAGTGCTGACATGGATCTTGGGGTACTTCTGGAGTCTCCCCAGGGGAGTCAGTCCTCGTCTCGAATGCGGGCATGCACTTGCGCTTTCCTCCAGAGCGGTAGCAGCAGTGTCACGCAGTCCGCCGCGTGGATCAAAGGATCTATGGTTTTCCCTCGAGTCTTTCCCACGAGGCTTTCCCACGAGGCTTTCCCACAGGGCTGTCCCACGTGCACACGTGGTGGGAGTCGATCCTCGGCTTGAACGTCAAGGCAGTGCAGGGAAAACAGGTTCCTCTGGAATGGACTGACACATCTGGGGGACTCTTGGAATGGTGGCACGACCCTGGAGTACCTCTCGCCTTTCCTGTGGAGAGCGCCTCCTCTTGAGATGCGACGGGAACGCCGGGAATTCTTTCCCTACGAAACAGGGAAAGGATCCCTCATTTCGAGCTGGGAGGCGGAAACGGGGCTCCCCTGGATGTGTGCGGGACCCACGTGCTTCCTCTCGAGTGGAGACGGGTATGTCGGGGAACTTCTTGAGTTGCAGCAAGGGTGTGAAGGACCCCTTGGAAGTTCCAGTGGTTAGACGTGATTAGCCTCGAGAAGCCTCAGCGGAAATGGGCCTCATCTCGCCTGGAGGGCAAAACCGCCTGGATTTTCTCGAGTTGCGGCAGGTGCTCTCGACTTACGACGGGGACCTCAGGGAGCCGCTCTGGTGGCCTCAGGAAAGGCCAGTCCCAATGCGAGTTCCTCGGGGGCCTCTAGGGATTCCTCTCCCGTCGATGCCGGGGCCTAAGACCTTGTGTGGAGTCGGGGCCGGAACCTGAGAATTCCTCTCCAGTGCTGACATGCATCTTGGGGTACTTCTGGAGTCTCCCCAGGGGAGTCAGTCCTCGTCTCGAATGCGGGCATGCACTTGCGCTTTCCTCCAGAGCGGTAGCAGCAGTGTCACGCAGTCCGCCGGGTGGATCAAAGGATCTATGGTTTTCCCTCGAGTCTTTCCCACGAGGCTTTCCCACGAGGCTTTCCCACAGGGCTGTCCCACGTGCACACGTGGTGGGAGTCGATCCTCGGCTTGAACGTCAAGGCAGTGCAGGGAAAACAGGTTCCTCTGGAATGGACTGACACATCTGGGGGACTCTTGGAATGGTGGCACGACCCTGGAGTTCCTCTCGCCTTTCCTGTGGAGAGCGCCTCCTCTGAGATGCGACGGGAACGCCGGAATTCTTTCCATACGAAACAGGGAAAGGATCCCTCATCTCGAGCTAGGAGGCGGAAACGGGGCTCCCCTGGATGTGTGCGGGACCCACGTGCTTCCTCTCGAGTGGAGACGGGTATATCGGGGAACTTCTTGAGTTGCAGCAAGGGTGTGAAGGACCCTTTGGAAGTTCCAGTGGTTAGACGTGATTAGCCTCGTGAAGCCTCAGCGGAAATGGGCCTCATCTCGCCTGGAGGGCAAAACCTCCTGGATTTTCTCGAGTTGCGGCAGGTGCTCTCGACTTACGATGGGGACCTCAGGGACCCGCTCTTGTGGCCTCAGGAAAGGCCAGTCCCCATGCGAGTTCCTCGGGGGCCTCTCGGGATTCCTCTCCCGTCGATGCCGGGGCCTAAGACCTTGTGTGGAGTCGGGGCCGGAACCTGAGGATTCCTCTCCAGTGTTGACATGGATCTTGGGGTACTTGTGGAGTCTCCCCAGGGGAGTCAGTCCTCGTCTCGAATGCGGGCATGCACTTGCGCTTTCCTCCAGAGCGGTAGCAGCAGTGTCACGCAGTCCGCCGCGTGGATCAAAGGATCTATGGTTTTCCCTCGAGTCTTTCCCACGAGGCTTTCCCACGAGGCTTTCCCACAGGGCTGTCCCACGTGCACACGTGGTGGGAATCGATCCTCGGCTTGAACGTCAAGGCAGTGCAGGGAAAACAGGTTCCTCTGGAATGGACTGACACATCTGGGGGACTCTTGGAATGGTGGCACGACCCTGGAGTTCCTCTCGCCTTTCCTGTGGAGAGCGCCTCCTCTTGAGATGCGACGGGAACGCCGGTAATTCTTTCCCTACGAAACAGGGAAAGGATCCCTCATCTCGAGCTAGGAGGCGGAAACGGGGCTCCCCTCGATGTGTGCGGGACACCACATGCTTCCTCTCGAGTGCAGACGGGTATGTCGGGGAACTTCTTGAGTTGCAACAAGGGTGTGAAGGACCCTTTGGAAGTTCCAGTGGTTAGATATGATTGGCCTCGAGAAGCCTCAGCGTAAATGGGCCTCATCTCGCCTGGAGGGCAAAACCTCCTGGATTTTCTCGAGTTGCGGCAGGTGCTCTCGACTTACGACGGGGACCTCAGGGACCCGCTCTGGTGGCCTCAGGAAAGGCCAGTCCCCATGCGAGTTCCTCAAGGGCCTCTCGGGATTCCTCTCCCGTCGATGCCGGGGCCTAAGACCTTGTGTGGAGTCGGGGCCGGAACCTGAGGATTCCTTTCCAGTGCTGACATGGATCTTGGGGTACTTCTGGAGTCTCCCCAGGGGAGTCAGTCCTCGTCTCGAATGCGGGCATGCACTTGCGCTTTCCTCCAGAACGGTAGCAGCAGTGTCACGCAGTCCGCCGCGTGGATCAAAGGATCTATGGTTTTCCCTCGAGTCTTTCCCACGAGGCTTTCCCACGAGGCTTTCCCACAGGGCTGTCCCACGTGCATACGTGGTGGGAGTTGATCCTCGGCTTGAACGTCAAGGAAGTGCAGGGAAAACAGGTTCCTCTGGAATGGACTGACACATCTGGGGACTCTTGGAATGGTGTCACGACCCTGGAGTTCCTCTCACCTTTCCTGTGGAGAGCGCCTCCTCTTGAGATGCGACGGGAACACCGGGAATTCTTTCCCTACGAAACAGGGAAAGGATCCCTCATCTCGAGCTAGGAGGCGGAAACGGGTCTCCCCTGGATGTATGCGGGACCCCACCTGCTTCCTCTCGAGTGGAGACGGGTATGTCGGGAACTTCTTGAGTTGCAGCAATGGTGTGAAGGACCCTTTGGAATTTCCAGTGGTTAGATGTGATTGGCCTCGAGAAGCCTCAGCGGAAATCGGCCTCATCTCGCCTGGAGGGCAAAACCTCCTGGATTTTCTCGAGTTGGGGCAGGTGCTCTCGACTTTCGACGGGGACCTCAGGGACCCGCTCTGGTGGCCTCAGGAAAGGCCAGTCCCCATGCGAGTTCCTCGGGGGCCTCTCGGGATTCCTCTCCCGTCGATGCCGGGGCCTAAGACCTTGTGTGGAGTCGGGGTCGGAACCTGAGGATTCCTCTCCAGTGCTGACATGGACCTTGGGGTACTTCTGGAGTCTCCCCAGCGGAGTCAGTCCTCGTCTCGAATGCGGGCATGCACTTGTGCTTTCCTCCAGAGCGGTAGCAGCAGTGTCACGCAGTCTGCCGCCTGGATCAAAGGATCTATGGTTTCCCTCGAGTCTTTCCCACGAGCCTTTCCCACGAGGCTTTCCCACAGGGCTGTCCCACGTGCACACGTGGTGGGAGTCGATCCTCGGCTTGAACGTCAAGGCAGTGCAGGGAAAACAGGTTCCTCTGGAATGGACTGACACATCTGGGGGACTCTTGGAACGGTGGCACGACCCTGGAGTTCCTCTCGCCTTTCCTGTGGAGAGTGCCTCCTCTTGAGATGCGACAGGAACGCCGGGAATTCTTTCCCTACGAAACAGGGAAAGGATCCCTCATCTCGAGCTAGTAGGCGGAAACGGGGCTCCCCTGGATGTGTGCGGGACACCACGTGCTTCCTCTCGAGTGCAGACGGGTATGTCGGGGAACTTCTTGAGTTGCAACAAGGGTGTGAAGGACCCTTTGGAAGTTCCAGTGGTTAGATATGATTGGCCTCGAGAAGCCTCAGCGTAAATGGGCCTCATCTCGCCTGGAGGGCAAAACCTCCTGGATTTTCTCGAGTTGGGGCAGGTGCTCTCGACTTACGACGGGGACCTCAGGGACCCGCTCTGGTGGCCTCAGGAAAGGCCAGTCCCCATGCGAGTTCCTCGGGGGCCTCTCGGGATTCCTCTCCCGTCGATGCCGGGGCCTAAGACCTTGTGTGGAGTCGGGGCCGGAACCTGAGGATTCCTCTCCAGTGCTGACATGGATCTTGGGGTACTTCTGGAGTCTCCCCAGGGGAGTCAGTCCTCGTCTCGAATGCGGGCATGCACTTGCGCTTTCCTCCAGAGCGGTAGCAGCAGTGTCACGCAGTCCGCCGCGTGGATCAAAGGATCTATGGTTTTCCCTCGAGTCTTTCCCACGAGGCTTTCCCACGAGGCTTTCCCACAGGGCTGTCCCACGTGCACACGTGGTGGGAGTCGATCCACGGCTTGAACGTCAAGGCAGTGCAGGGAAAACAGGTTCCTCTAGAATGGACTGACACATCTGGGGGACTCTTGGAATGGTGGCACGACCCTGGAGTTCCTCTCGCCTTTCCTGTGGAGAGCGCCTCCTCTTGAAATGCGACGGGAACGCCGGGAATTCTTTCCCTATGAAGCAAGGAAAAGATCCCTCATCTCGAGCAAGGAGGCGGAAACGGGGCTCCCCTGGATGTGTGCGGGACCCACGTGCTTCCTCTCGAGTGGAGACGGGTATGTCGGGGAACTTCTTGAGCTGCAGCAAGGGTGTGAAGGACCCTTTGGAAGTTCCAGTGGTTAGACTTGATTGGCCTCGAGAAGCCTCAGCGGAAATGGGCCTCCTCTCGCCTGGAGGGCAAAACCTCCTGGATTTTCTCGAGTTGTGGCAGGTGCTCTCGACTTACGACGTGGACCTCAGGGACCCGCTCTGGTGGCCTCAGGAAAGGCCAGTCCCCATGCTAGTTCCTCTGGGGCCTCTCTGGATTCCTCTCCCGTCGATGCCCGGGCCTAAGACCTTGTGTGGAGTCGGGGCCGGAACCTGAGGATTCCTCTCCAGTGCTGACATGGATCTTGGGGTACTTCTGGAGTCTCCCCAGGGGAGTCAGTCCTCGTCTCAAATGCGGGCATGCACTTGCGCTTTCCTCCAGAGCGGTAGCAGCAGTGTCACGCAGTCCGCCGCGTGGATCAAAAGATCTATGGTTTTCCCTCGAGTCTTTCCCACGAGGCTTTCCCACGAGGCTTTCCCACAGTGATGTCCCACGTGCACACGTGGTGGGAGTCGATCCACGGCTTGAACGTCTAGGCAGTGCAGGGAAAACAGGTTCCTCTGGAATGGACTGACATATCTGGGGGACTCTTGGAATGGTGGCACGACCCTGAAGTTCCTCTCGCCTTTCCTGTGGAGAGCGCCTCCTCTTGAGATGCGACGGGAACGCCGGGAATTCTTTCCCTACGAAACAGGGAAAGGATCCCTCATCTCGAGGTGGGAGGCGGAACGGGGCTCCCCTGGATGTGTGCGGGACCCACGTGCTTCCTCTCGAGTGGAGACGGGT
Organism: Ovis canadensis; assembly: GCF_042477335.2. Taxonomy (NCBI): domain Eukaryota; kingdom Metazoa; phylum Chordata; class Mammalia; order Artiodactyla; family Bovidae; genus Ovis; species Ovis canadensis. Next base: position 10,163,889 of record NC_091268.1, read on the forward strand.
ATATCGGGGAACTTCTTGAGTTCCAGCAAGGGTGTGAAGGACCCCTTGGAAGTTCCAGTGGTTAGACGTGATTAGCCTCGAGAAGCCTCAGCGGAAATGGGCCTCATCTCGCCTGGAGGGCAAAACCTCCTGGATTTTCTCGAGTTGCGGCAGGTGCTCTCGACTTACGACGGGGACCTCAGGGAACCGCTCTGGTGGCCTCAGGAAAGGCCAGTCCCCATGCGAGTTCCTCGGGAGCGTTTCGGGATTCCTCTCCCTTCGATGCCGGGGCCTAAGACCTTGTGTGGAGTCGGGGCCGGAACCTGAGGATTCCTCTCCAGTGCTGACATGGATCTTGGGGTACTTCTGGAGTCTCCCCAGGGGAGTCAGTCCTCGTCTCGAATGCGGGCATGCACTTGCGCTTTCCTCCAGAGCGGTAGCAGCAGTGTCACGCAGTCCGCCGCGTGGATCAAAGGATCTATGGTTTTCCCTCGAGTCTTTCCCACGAGGCTTTCCCACGAGGCTTTCCCACAGGGATGTCCCACGTGCACACGTGGTGGGAGTCGATCCACGGCTTGAACGTCAAGGCAGTGCAGGGAAAACAGGTTCCTCTAGAATGGACTGACACATCTGGGGGACTCTTGGAATGGTGGCACGACCCTGGAGTTCCTCTCGCCTTTCCTGTGGAGAGCGCCTCCTCTTGAAATGCGACGGGAACGCCGGGAATTCTTTCCCTACGAAGCAAGGAAAAGATCCCTCATCTCGAGCAAGGAGGCGGAAACGGGGCTCCCCTGGATGTGTGCGGGACCCACGTGCTTCCTCTCGAGTGGAGACGGGTATGTCGGGGAACTTCTTGAGTTGCAGCAAGGGTGTGAAGGACCCTTTGGAAGTTCCAGTGGTTAGACTTGATTGGCCTCGAGAAGCCTCAGCGGAAATGGGCCTCCTCTCGCCTGGAGGGCAAAACCTCCTGGATTTTCTCGAGTTGTGGCAGGTGCTCTCGACTTACGACGTGGACCTCAGGGACCCGCTCTGGTGGCCTCAGGAAAGGCCAGTCCCCATGCGAGTTCCTCTGGGGCCTCTCTGGATTCCTCTCCCGTCGATGCCTCGGCCTAAGACCTTGTGTGGAGTCGGGGCCGGAACCTGAGGATTCCTCTCCAGTGCTGACATGGATCTTGGGGTACTTCTGGAGTCTCCCCAGGGGAGTCAGTCCTCGTCTCAAATGCGGGCATGCACTTGCGCTTTCCTCCAGAGCGGTAGCAGCAGTGTCACGCAGTCCGCAGCGTGGATCAAAGGATCTATGGTTTTCCCTCGAGTCTTTCCCACGAGGCTTTCCCACGAGGCTTTCCCACAGGGATGTCCCACGTGCACACGTGGTGGGAGTCGATCCACGGCTTGAACGTCTAGGCAGTGCAGGGAAAACAGGTTCCTCTGGAATGGACTGACACATCTGGGGGACTCTTGGAATGGTGGCACGACCCTGAAGTTCCTCTCGCCTTTCCTGTGGAGAGCGCCTCCTCTTGAGATGCGACGGGAACGCCGGGAATTCTTTCCCTACGAAACAGGGAAAGGATCCCTCATCTCGAGCTGGGAGGCGGAAACGGGGCTCCCCTGGATGTGTGCGGGACCCACGTGCTTCCTCTCGAGTGGAGACGGGTATATCGGGGAACTTCTTGAGTTCCAGCAAGGGTGTGAAGGACCCCTTGGAAGTTCCAGTGGTTAGACGTGATTAGCCTCGAGAAGCCTCAGCGGAAATGGGCCTCATCTCGCCTGGAGGGCAAAACATCCTGGATTTTCTCGAGTTGCGGCAGGTGCTCTCGACTCACGACGGGGACCTCAGGGACCCGCTCTGGTGGCCTCAGGAAAGGCCAGTCCCCATGCGAGTTCCTCGTGGGCCTCTCGGGATTCCTCTCCCGTCGATGCCGGGGCCTAAGACCTTGTGTGGAGTCGGGGCCGGAACCTGAGGATTCCTCTCCAGTGCTGACATGGATCTTGGGGTACTTCTGGAGTCTCCCCAGGGGAGTCAGTCCTCGTCTCAAATGCGGGCATGCACTTGCGCTTTCCTCCAGAGCGGTAGCAGCAGTGTCACGCAGTCCGCCGCGTGGATCAAAGGATCTATGGTTTTCCCTCGAGTCTTTCCCACGAGGCTTTCCCACGAGGCTTTCCCACAGGGCTGTCCCACGTGCACACGTGGTGGGAGTCGATCCTCGGCTTGAACGTCAAGGCAGTGCAGGGAAAACAGGTTCCTCTGGAATGGACTGACACATCTGGGGGACTCTTGGAATGGTGTCACGACCCTGGAGTTCCTCTCGCCTTTCCTGTGGAGAGCGCCTCCTCTTGAGATGCGACGGGAACGCCGGGAATTCTTTCCCTACGAAACAGGGAAAGGATCCCTCATCTCGAGCTAGTAGGCGGAAACGGGGCTCCCCTGGATGTGTGCGGGACCCCACGTGCTTCCTCTCGTGTGGAGACGGGTATGTCGGGGAACTTCTTGAGTTGCAGCAATGGTGTGAAGGACCCTTTGGAAGTTCCTGTGGTTAGATGTGATTGGCCTCGAGAAGCCTCAGCGGAAATGGGCCTCATCTCGCCTGGAGGGCAAAACCTCCTGGATTTTCTCGAGTTGCGGCAGGTGCTCTCGACTTACGACGGGGACCTCAGGGAACCGCTCTGGTGGCCTCAGGAAAGGCCAGTCCCCATGCGAGTTCCTCGGGAGCGTTTCGGGATTCCTCTCCCTTCGATGCCGGGGCCTAAGACCTTGTGTGGAGTCGGGGCCGGAACCTGAGGATTCCTCTCCAGTGCTGACATGGATCTTGGGGTACTTCTGGAGTCTCCCCAGGGGAGTCAGTCCTCGTCTCGAATGTGGGCATGCATTGTGCTTTCCTCCAGAGCGGTAGCAGCAGTGTCACGCAGTCCGCCGCGTGGATCAAAGGATCTATGGTTTTCCCTCGAGTCTTTCCCACGAGGCTTTCCCACGAGGCTTTCCCACAGGGCTGTCCCACGTGCACACGTGGTGGGAGTCGATCCTCGGCTTGAACGTCAAGGCAGTGCAGGGAAAACAGGTTCCTCTGGAATGGACTGACACATCTGGGGGACTCTTGGAATGGTGGCACGACCCTGGAGTTCCTCTCGCCTTTCCTGTGGAGAGCGCCTCCTCTTGAGATGCGACGGGAACGCCGGGAATTCTTTCCCTACGAAACAGGGAAAGGATCCCTCATCTCGAGCTAGGAGGCGGAAACGGGGCTCCCCTGGATGTGTGCGGGACACCACGTGCTTCCTCTCGAGTGGAGACGGGTATGTCGGGGAACTTCTTGAGTTGCAGCAAGGGTGTGAAGGACCCTTTGGAAGTTCCAGTGGTTAGATGTGATCGGCCTCGAGAAGCCTCAGCGGAAAAGGGCCTCATCTCGCCTGGAGGGCAAAACCTCCTGGATTTTCTCGAGTTGTGGCAGGTGCTCTCGACTTACGACGGGGACCTCAGGGACCCGCTCTGGTGGCCTCAGGAAAGGCCAGTCCCCATGCGAGTTCCTCTGGGGCCTCTCTGGATTCCTCTCCCGTCGATGCCTCGGCCTAAGACCTTGTGTGGAGTCGGGGCCGGAACCTGAGGATTCCTCTCCAGTGCTGACATGGATCTTGGGGTACTTCTGGAGTCTCCCCAGGGGAGTCAGTCCTCGTCTCAAATGCGGGCATGCACTTGCGCTTTCCTCCAGAGCGGTAGCAGCAGTGTCACGCAGTCCGCAGCGTGGATCAAAGGATCTATGGTTTTCCCTCGAGTCTTTCCCACGAGGCTTTCCCACGAGGCTTTCCCACAGGGATGTCCCACGTGCACACGTGGTGGGAGTCGATCCACGGCTTGAACGTCTAGGCAGTGCAGGGAAAACAGGTTCCTCTGGAATGGACTGACACATCTGGGGGACTCTTGGAATGGTGGCACGACCCTGAAGTTCCTCTCGCCTTTCCTGTGGAGAGCGCCTCCTCTTGAGATGCGACGGGAACGCCGGGAATTCTTTCCCTACGAAACAGGGAAAGGATCCCTCATCTCGAGCTGGGAGGCGGAAACGGGGCTCCCCTGGATGTGTGCGGGACCCTCGTGCTTCCTCTCGAGTGGAGACGGGTATATCGGGGAACTTCTTGAGTTCCAGCAAGGGTGTGAAGGACCCCTTGGAAGTTCCAGTGGTTAGACGTGATTAGCCTCGAGAAGCCTCAGCGGAAATGGGCCTCATCTCGCCTGGAGGGCAAAACATCCTGGATTTTCTCGAGTTGCGGCAGGTGCTCTCGACTCACGACGGGGACCTCAGGGACCCGCTCTGGTGGCCTCAGGAAAGGCCAGTCCCCATGCGAGTTCCTCGTGGGCCTCTCGGGATTCCTCTCCCGTCGATGCCGGGGCCTAAGACCTTGTGTGGAGTCGGGGCCGGAACCTGAGGATTCCTCTCCAGTGCTGACATGGATCTTGGGGTACTTCTGGAGTCTCCCCAGGGGAGTCAGTCCTCGTCTCAAATGCGGGCATGCACTTGCGCTTTCCTCCAGAGCGGTAGCAGCAGTGTCACGCAGTCCGCCGCGTGGATCAAAGGATCTATGGTTTTCCCTCGAGTCTTTCCCACGAGGCTTTCCCACGAGGCTTTCCCACAGGGCTGTCCCACGTGCACACGTGGTGGGAGTCGATCCTCGGCTTGAACGTCAAGGCAGTGCAGGGAAAACAGGTTCCTCTGGAATGGACTGACACATCTGGGGGACTCTTGGAATGGTGTCACGACCCTGGAGTTCCTCTCGCCTTTCCTGTGGAGAGCGCCTCCTCTTGAGATGCGACGGGAACGCCGGGAATTCTTTCCCTACGAAACAGGGAAAGGATCCCTCATCTCGAGCTAGTAGGCGGAAACGGGGCTCGCCTGGATGTGTGCGGGACCCCACGTGCTTCCTCTCGTGTGGAGACGGGTATGTCGGGGAACTTCTTGAGTTGCAGCAATGGTGTGAAGGACCCTTTGGAAGTTCCTGTGGTTAGATGTGATTGGCCTCGAGAAGCCTCAGCGGAAATGGGCCTCATCTCGCCTGGAGGGCAAAACCTCCTGGATTTTCTCGAGTTGCGGCAGGTGCTCTCGACTTACGACGGGGACCTCAGGGAACCGCTCTGGTGGCCTCAGGAAAGGCCAGTCCCCATGCGAGTTCCTCGGGAGCGTTTCGGGATTCCTCTCCCTTCGATGCCGGGGCCTAAGACCTTGTGTGGAGTCGGGGCCGGAACCTGAGGATTCCTCTCCAGTGCTGACATGGATCTTGGGGTACTTCTGGAGTCTCCCCAGGGGAGTCAGTCCTCGTCTCGAATGTGGGCATGCATTGTGCTTTCCTCCAGAGCGGTAGCAGCAGTGTCACGCAGTCCGCCGCGTGGATCAAAGGATCTATGGTTTTCCCTCGAGTCTTTCCCACGAGGCTTTCCCACGAGGCTTTCCCACAGGGCTGTCCCACGTGCACACGTGGTGGGAGTCGATCCTCGGCTTGAACGTCAAGGCAGTGCAGGGAAAACAGGTTCCTCTGGAATGGACTGACACATCTGGGGGACTCTTGGAATGGTGGCACGACCCTGGAGTTCCTCTCGCCTTTCCTGTGGAGAGCGCCTCCTCTTGAGATGCGACGGGAACGCCGGGAATTCTTTCCCTACGAAACAGGGAAAGGATCCCTCATCTCGAGCTAGGAGGCGGAAACGGGGCTCCCCTGGATGTGTGCGGGACACCACGTGCTTCCTCTCGAGTGGAGACGGGTATGTCGGGGAACTTCTTGAGTTGCAGCAAGGGTGTGAAGGACCCTTTGGAAGTTCCAGTGGTTAGATGTGATCGGCCTCGAGAAGCCTCAGCGGAAAAGGGCCTCATCTCGCCTGGAGGGCAAAACCTCCTGGATTTTCTCGAGTTGTGGCAGGTGCTCTCGACTTACGACGGGGACCTCAGGGACCCGCTCTGGTGGCCTCAGGAAAGGCCAGTCCCCATGCGAGTTCCTCTGGGGCCTCTCTGGATTCCTCTCCCGTCGATGCCTCGGCCTAAGACCTTGTGTGGAGTCGGGGCCGGAACCTGAGGATTCCTCTCCAGTGCTGACATGGATCTTGGGGTACTTCTGGAGTCTCCCCAGGGGAGTCAGTCCTCGTCTCAAATGCGGGCATGCACTTGCGCTTTCCTCCAGAGCGGTAGCAGCAGTGTCACGCAGTCCGCAGCGTGGATCAAAGGATCTATGGTTTTCCCTCGAGTCTTTCCCACGAGGCTTTCCCACGAGGCTTTCCCACAGGGATGTCCCACGTGCACACGTGGTGGGAGTCGATCCACGGCTTGAACGTCTAGGCAGTGCAGGGAAAACAGGTTCCTCTGGAATGGACTGACACATCTGGGGGACTCTTGGAATGGTGGCACGACCCTGAAGTTCCTCTCGCCTTTCCTGTGGAGAGCGCCTCCTCTTGAGATGCGACGGGAACGCCGGGAATTCTTTCCCTACGAAACAGGGAAAGGATCCCTCATCTCGAGCTGGGAGGCGGAAACGGGGCTCCCCTGGATGTGTGCGGGACCCACGTGCTTCCTCTCGAGTGGAGACGGGTATATCGGGGAACTTCTTGAGTTCCAGCAAGGGTGTGAAGGACCCCTTGGAAGTTCCAGTGGTTAGAAGTGATTAGCCTCGAGAAGCCTCAGCGGAAATGGGCCTCATCTCGCCTGGAGGGCAAAACATCCTGGATTTTCTCGAGTTGCGGCAGGTGCTCTCGACTCACGACGGGGGCCTCAGGGACCCGCTCTGGTGGCCTCAGGAAAGGCCAGTCCCCATGCGAGTTCCTCGTGGGCCTCTCGGGATTCCTCTCCCGTCGATGCCGGGGCCTAAGACCTTGTGTGGAGTCGGGGCCGGAACCTGAGGATTCCTCTCCAGTGCTGACATGGATCTTGGGGTACTTCTGGAGTCTCCCCAGGGGAGTCAGTCCTCGTCTCGAATGCGGGCATGCACTTGCGCTTTCCTCCAGAGCGGTAGCAGCAGTGTCACGCAGTCCGCCGCGTGGATCAAAGGATCTATGGTTTTCCCTCGAGTCTTTCCCACGAGGCTTTCCCACGAGGCTTTCCCACAGGGCTGTCCCACGTGCACACGTGGTGGGAGTCGATCCTCGGCTTGAACGTCAAGGCAGTGCAGGGAAAACAGGTTCCTCTGGAATGGACTGACACATCTGGGGGACTCTTGGAATGGTGTCACGACCCTGGAGTTCCTCTCGCCTTTCCTGTGGAGAGCGCCTCCTCTTGAGATGCGACGGGAACGCCGGGAATTCTTTCCCTACGAAACAGGGAAAGGATCCCTCATCTCGAGCTAGTAGGCGGAAACGGGGCTCCCCTGGATGTGTGCGGGACCCCACGTGCTTCCTCTCGTGTGGAGACGGGTATGTCGGGGAACTTCTTGAGTTGCAGCAATGGTGTGAAGGACCCTTTGGAAGTTCCTGTGGTTAGATGTGATTGGCCTCGAGAAGCCTCAGCGGAAATGGGCCTCATCTCGCCTGGAGGGCAAAACCTCCTGGATTTTCTCGAGTTGCGGCAGGTGCTCTCGACTTACGACGGGGACCTCAGGGAACCGCTCTGGTGGCCTCAGGAAAGGCCAGTCCCCATGCGAGTTCCTCGTGGGCCTCTCGGGATTCCTCTCCCGTCGATGCCGGGGCCTAAGACCTTGTGTGGAGTCGGGGCCGGAACCTGAGGATTCCTCTCCAGTGCTGACATGGATCTTGGGGTACTTCTGGAGTCTCCCCAGGGGAGTCAGTCCTCGTCTCGAATGCGGGCATGCACTTGCGCTTTCCTCCAGAGCGGTAGCAGCAGTGTCACGCAGTCCGCCGCGTGGATCAAAGGATCTATGGTTTTCCCTCGAGTCTTTCCCACGAGGCTTTCCCACGAGGCTTTCCCACAGGGCTGTCCCACGTGCACACGTGGTGGGAGTCGATCCTCGGCTTGAACGTCAAGGCAGTGCAGGGAAAACAGGTTCCTCTGGAATGGACTGACACATCTGGGGGACTCTTGGAATGGTGTCACGACCCTGGAGTTCCTCTCGCCTTTCCTGTGGAGAGCGCCTCCTCTTGAGATGCGACGGGAACGCCGGGAATTCTTTCCCTACGAAACAGGGAAAGGATCCCTCATCTCGAGCTAGTAGGCGGAAACGGGGCTCCCCTGGATGTGTGCGGGACCCCACGTGCTTCCTCTCGTGTGGAGACGGGTATGTCGGGGAACTTCTTGAGTTGCAGCAATGGTGTGAAGGACCCTTTGGAAGTTCCTGTGGTTAGATGTGATTGGCCTCGAGAAGCCTCAGCGGAAATGGGCCTCATCTCGCCTGGAGGGCAAAACCTCCTGGATTTTCTCGAGTTGCGGCAGGTGCTCTCGACTTACGACGGGGACCTCAGGGAACCGCTCTGGTGGCCTCAGGAAAGGCCAGTCCCCATGCGAGTTCCTCGGGAGCGTTTCAGGATTCCTCTCCCTTCGATGCCGGGGCCTAAGACCTTGTGTGGAGTCGGGGCCGGAACCTGAGGATTCCTCTCCAGTGCTGACATGGATCTTGGGGTACTTCTGGAGTCTCCCCAGGGGAGTCAGTCCTCGTCTCGAATGTGGGCATGCATTGTGCTTTCCTCCAGAGCGGTAGCAGCAGTGTCACGCAGTCCGCCGCGTGGATCAAACGATCTATGGTTTTCCCTCGAGTCTTTCCCACGAGGCTTTCCCACGAGGCTTTCCCACAGGGCTGTCCCACGTGCACACGTGGTGGGAGTCGATCCTCGGCTTGAACGTCAAGGCAGTGCAGGGAAAACAGGTTCCTCTGGAATGGACTGACACATCTGGGGGACTCTTGGAATGGTGGCACGACCCTGGAGTTCCTCTCGCCTTTCCTGTGGAGAGCGCCTCCTCTTGAGATGCGACGGGAACGCCGGGAATTCTTTCCCTACGAAACAGGGAAAGGATCCCTCATCTCGAGCTAGGAGGCGGAAACGGGGCTCCCCTGGATGTGTGCGGGACACCACGTGCTTCCTCTCGAGTGGAGACGGGTATGTCGGGGAACTTCTTGAGTTGCAGCAAGGGTGTGAAGGACCCTTTGGAAGTTCCAGTGGTTAGATGTGATCGGCCTCGAGAAGCCTCAGCGGAAAAGGGCCTCATCTCGCCTGGAGGGCAAAACCTCCTGGATTTTCTCGAGTTGTGGCAGGTGCTCTCGACTTACGACGGGGACCTCAGGGACCCGCTCTGGTGGCCTCAGGAAAGGCCAGTCCCCATGCGAGTTCCTCGGGTGCCTCTCGGGATTTCTCTCCCGTCGATGCCGGGGCCTAAGACCTTGTGTGGAGTCGGGGCCGGAACCTGAGGATTCCTCTCCAGTGCTGACATGGATCTTGGGGTACTTCTGGAGTCTCCCAAGGGGAGTCGTCCTCGTCTCGAATGCGGGCATGCACTTGCGCTTTCCTCCAGAGCGGTAGCAGCAGTGTCACGCATTCCGCCGCGTGGATCAAAGGATCTATGGTTTTCCCTCGAGTCTTTCCCTCGAGGCTTTCCCACGAAGCTTTCCCACAGGGCTGTCCCACGAGTACACGTGGTGGGAGTCGATCCTCGGCTTGAACGTCAAGGCAGTGCAGGGAAAACAGGTTCCTCTTGAATGGACTGACACATCTGGGGGACTCTTGGAATGGTGGCATGACCCTGGAGTTCCTCTCGCCTTTCCTGTGGAGAGCGCCTCCTCTTGAGATGCGACGGGAACGCCGGGAATTCTTTCCCTACGAAACAGGGAAAGGATCCCTCATGTCGAGCTAGGAGGCGGAAACGGGGCTCCCCTGGATGTGTGTGGTACCCACGTGCTTCCTTTCCAGTGGAGACGGGTATGTCGGGGAACTTCTTGAGTTGCAGCAAGGGTGTGAAGGACACTTTGAAAGTTCCAGTGGTTAGATGTGATTAGCCTCGAGAAGCCTCTTTGGAAATGGGCCTCATCTCGCCTGGAGTGCAAAACCTCCTGGATTTTCTCTAGTTGCGGCAGGTGCTCTCGACTTACGACGGGGACCTCAGGGACCCGCTCTGGTGGCCTCAGGAATGGCCAGTCCGCATGCGAGTTCCTCGGGGGCCTCTCGGGATTCCTCTCCCGTCGATGCCGGGGCCTAAGACCTTGTGTGGAGTCGGGGCCGGAACCTAAGGATTCCTCTCCAGTGCTGACATGGATCTTGGGGTACTTCTGGAGTCTCCCCAGGGGAGTCAGTCCTCGTCTCGAATGCGGGCATGCACTTGCGCTTTCCTCCAGAGCGGTAGCAGCAGTGTCACGCAGTCCGCCGCGTGGATCAAAGGATCTATGGTTTTCCCTCGAGTCTTTCCCACGAGGCTTTCCCACGAGGCTTTCCCAAAGGGCTGTCCCACGTGCACACGTGGTGGGAGTCGATCCTCGGCTTGAACGTCAAGGCAGTGCAGGGAAAACAGGTTCCTCTGGAATGGACTGACACATCTGGGGGACTCTTGGAATGGTGCCACGACCCTGGAGTTCCTCTCGCCTTTCCTGTGGAGAGCGCCTCCTCTTGAGATGCGACGGGAACGCCGGGAATTCTTTCCCTACGAAACAGGGAAAGGATCCCTCATCTCGAGCTAGGAGGCGGAAACGGGGCTCCCCTGGATGTGTGCGGGACCCCACGTGCTTCCTCTCGAGTGGAGACGGGTATGTCGGGGATCTTCTTGAGTTGCAGCAAGGGTGTGAAGGACCCTTTGGAAGTTCCAGTGGTTAGATGTGATTGGCCTTGAGAAGCCTCAGCGGAAATGGGCCTCATCTCGCCTGGAGGGCAAAACCTCCTGGATTTTCTCGAGTTGCGGCAGGTGCTCTCGACTTACGACAAGGACCTCAGGGACCCGCTCTGGTGGCCTCAGGAAAGGCCAGTCCCCATGCGAGTTCCTCTGGGGATTCCTCTCCCGTCGATGCCGGGGCCTAAGACCTTGTGTGGAGTCGGGGCCGGAACCTGCGGATTCCTCTCCAGTGCTGACATGGATCTTGGGGTACTTCTTGAGTCTCCCCAGGGGAGTCAGTCCTCGTCTCGAATGCGGGCATGCACCTGCGCTTTCATCCAGAGCTGTGGCAGCAGTGTCACCCAGTCCTCCGCATGGATCAAAGGATCCATGGTTTTCCCTCGAGTCTTTCCCACGAGGCTTTCACACGAGGCTTTCCCACAGGGCTGTCCCACGTGCACACGTGGTGGGAGTCGATCCTTGGCTTCAACGTCAAGGCAGTGCAGGGAAAACAGGTTCCTCTGGAATGGACTGACACATCTGTGGGACTCTTGGAATGGTGGCACGACCCTGGAGTTCCTCTCGCCTTTCCTGTGGAGAGCGCCTCCTCTTGAGATGCGACGGGAACGCCGGGAATTCTTTCCCTACGAAACAGGGAAAGGATCCCTCATCTCGAGCTAGGAGGCGGAAACGGGGCTCCCCTGGATGTGTGCGGGACCCCACGTGCTTCCTCTTGAGTGCAGACGGGTATGTCGGGGAACTTCTTGAGTTGCAGCAAGGGTGTGAAGGACCCTTTGGAAGTTCCAGTGGTTAGACGTGATTAGCCTCGAGAAGCCTCAGCGGAAATGGGCCTCATCTCGCCTGGAGGGCAAAACCTCCTGGATTTTCTCGAGTTGCGGCAGGTGATCTCGACTGACGATGGGGACCTCAGGGACCCGCTCTGGTGGCCTCAGGAAAAGCCAGTCCCCATGCGAGTTCCTCGGGGGCGTCTCGGGATCCCTATCCCGTCGATGCCGGGTCCTAAGACCTTGTGTGGAGTCGGGGCCGGAACCTGAGGATTCCTCTCCAGTGCTGACATGGATCTTGGGGTACTTCTGGAGTCTCCCCAGGGGAGTCAGTCCTCGTCTCGAATGCGGGCATGCACTTGCGCGTTCCTCCAGAGCGGTAGCAGCAGTGTCACGCAGTCCGCCGCGTGGATCAAAGGATCTATGGTTTTCCCTCGAGTCTTTCCCACGGGGCTTTCCCACGAGGCTTTCCCACAGGGCTGTCCCACGTGCACACGTGGTGGGAGTCGATCCTCGGCTTGAACGTCAAGGCAGTGCAGGGAAAACAGGTTCCTCTGGAATGGACTGACACATCTGGGGGACTCTTGGAATGGTGGCACGACCCTGGAGTTCCTCTCGCCTTTCCTGTGGAGAGCGCCTCCTCTTGAGATGCGACGGGAACGCCGGGAATTCTTTCCTTACGAAACAGGGAAAGGATCCCTCATCTCCAGCTAGGAGGCGGAAACGGGGCTCCCCTGGATGTGTCCGGGACCGACGTGCTTCCTCTCGAGTGGAGACGGGTATGTCGGGGAACTTCTTGAGTTGCAGCAAGGGTGTGAAGGACCCTTTGGAAGTTCCAGTGGTTAGACGTGATTAGCCTCGAGAACCCTCAGCGGAAATGGGCCTCATCTCGCCTGGAGGGCAAAACCTCCTTGATTTTCTCGAGTTGCGGCAGGTGCTCTCGACTTACGACGGGGACCTCAGGGACCCGCTCTGGTGGCCTCAGGAAAGGCCAGTCCCCATGCGAGTTCCTCGGGGGCCTCTCGGGATTCCTCTCCCTTCGATGCCGGGGCCTAAGACCTTGTGTGGAGTCGGGGCCGGAACCTGAGGATTCCTCTCCAGTGCTGACATGGATCCTGGGGTACTTCTGGAGTCTCCCCAGGGGAGTCAGTCCTCGTCTCGAATGCGGGCATGCACTTGCGCTTTCCTCCAGAGCGGTAGCAGCAGTGTCACGCAGTCCGCCGCGTGGATCAAAGGATCTATGGTTTTCCCTCGAGTCTTTCCCACGAGGCTTTCCCACGAGGCTTTCCCACAGGGCTGTCCCACGTGCACACGTGGTGGGAGTCGATCCTCGGCTTGAACGTCAAGGCAGTGCAGGGAAAACAGTTTCCTCTGAAATGGACTGACACATCTGGGGGACTCTTGGAATGGTGGCACGACCCTGGAGTTCCTCTCGCCTTTCCTGTGGAGAGCGCCTCCTCTTGAGATGCGACGGGAACGCCGGGAATTCTTTCCCTACGAAACAGGGAAAGGATCCCTCATCTCGAGCTAGGAGGCGGAAACGGGGCTCCCCTGATTGTGTGCGGGACCCCACGTGCTTCCTCTCGAGTGGAGACGGGTATGTCGGGGAAGTTCTTGAGTTGCAGCAAGGGTGTGAATGACCCTTTGGAAGTTCCAGTGGTTAGACGTTTTAGCCTCGAGAAGCCTCAGCGGAAATGGGCCTCATCTCGCCTGGAGGGCAAAACCTCGTGGATTTTCTCGAGTTGCGGCAGGTGCTCTCGACTTACGACGGGGACCTCAGGGACCCGCTCTGGTGGCCTCAGGAAAGGCCAGTCCCCATGCGAGTTCCTCGGGGGCCTCTCGGGATTCCTCTCCCGTCGATGCCGGGGCCTAAGACCTTGTGTGGAGTCGGGGCCGGAACCTGAGGTTTCCTCTCCAGTGCTGACATGGATCTTGGGGTACTTCTGGAGTCTCCCCAGGGGAGTCAGTCCTAGTCTCGAATGCGGGCATGCACTTGCGCTTTCCTCCAGAGCGGTAGCAGCAGTGTCACGTAGTCCGCCGCGTGGATCAAAGGATCTATGTTTTTCCCTCGAGTCTTTTAAACGAGGCTTTCCCACGAGGCTTTCCCACAGGGCTGTCCCACGTGCACACGTGGTGGGAGTCGATCCTTGGCTTGAACGTCAAGGCAGTGCAGGGAAAACAGATTCCTCTGGAATGGAGTGACACATCTGGGGGACTCTTGGAATGGTGGCACGACCCTGGAGTTCCTCTCGCCTTTCCTGTGGAGAGCGCCTCCTCTTGAGATGCGACGGGAACGCCGGGAATTCTTTCCTAACGAAACAGTGAAAGGATCCCTCATCTCGAGCTAGGAGTCGGAAACGGAGCTCCCCTGGATGTGGGCGGACACCACGTGCTTCCTCTCGAGTGGAGACGGGTATGTCGGGGAACTTCTTGAGTTGCAGCAAGGGTGTGAAGGACCCTTTGGAAGTTCCAGTGGTTAGAAGTGATTGGCCTCGAGAAGCCTCAGCAGAAATGGGCCTCATCTCGCCTGGAGGGCAAAACCTCCTGGATTTTCTCGAGTTGCGGCAGGTGCTCTCGACTTACGACGGGGACCTCAGGGACCCGCTCTGGTGACCTCAGGAAAGGCCAGTCCCCATGCGAGTTCCTCGGGGGCCTCTCGGGATTCCTCTCCCGTCGATGCCGGGGCCTAAGACCTTGTGTGGAGTCGGGGCCGGAACCTGAGGATTCCTCTCCAGTGCTGACATGGATCTAGGGGTACTTCTGGAGTCTCCCCAGGGGAGTCAGTCCTCGTCTCGAATGCGGGCATGCACTTGCGCTTTCCTCCAGAGCGGTAGCAGCAGTGTCACGCAGTCCGCCGCGTGGTTCAAAGGATCTATGGTTTTCCCTCGAGTCTTTCCCACGAGGCTTTCCCACGAGGCTTTCCCACAGGGCTGTCCCACGTGCACACGTGGTGGGAGTCGATCCTCGGCTTGAACGTCAAGGCAGTGCAGGGAAAACAGGTTCCTCTGGATTGGACTGACACATCTGGGGGACTCTTGGAATGGTGGCATGACCCTGGAGTTCCTCTCGCCTTTCCTGTGGAGAGCGCCTCCTCTTGAGATGCGACGGGAACGCCGGGAATTCTTTCCCTACGAAACAGGGAAAGGATCCCTCATCTCGAGCTAGGAGGTGGAAACGGGGCTCCCCTGGATGTGTGCGGGACCCCACGTGCTTCCTCTCGAGTGGAGACGGGTATGTCGGGGAACTTCTTGAGTTGCAGCAAGGGTGTGAAGGACCCTTTGGAAGTTCCAGTGGTTAGATGTGATTGGCCTCGAGAAGCCTCAGCGGAAATGGGCCTCATCTCGCCTGGAGGGCAAAACCTCCTGGATTTTCTCCAGTTCCGGGAGGTGCTCTCGACTTACGACGGGGACCTCAGGGACCCGCTCTGGTGGCCTCAGGATAGGCCAGTCCCGATGCGAGTTCCTCGGGGGCCTCTCGGTATTCCTCTCCCGTCGATGCCGGGGCCTAAGACCTTGTGTGGAGTCGGGGCCGGAACCTGAGGATTCCTCTCCAGTGCTGACATGGATCTTGGGGTACTTCTGGAGTCTCCCCAGGGGAGTCAGTCCTCGTCTCGAATGCGGGCATGCACTTGCGCTTTCCTCCAGAGCGGTAGCAGCAGTGTCACGCAGTCCGCCGCGTGGATCAAAGGATCTATGGTTTTCCCTCGAGTCTTTCCCACGAGGCTTTCCCACGAGGCTTTCCCACAGGGCTGTCCCACGTGCACACGTGATGGGAGTCGATCCTCGGCTTGAACGTCAAGGCAGTGAAGGGAAAACAGGTTCCTCTGGAATGGACTGACACATCTGGGGGACTCTTGGAATGGTGGCACGACCCTGGAGTTCCTCTCGCCTTTCCTGTGGAGAGCGCCTCCTCTTGAGATGCGACGGGAACGCCGGGAATTCTTTCCCTACGAAACAGGGAAAGGATCCCTCATCTCGAGCTAGGAGGCGGAAACGGGGCTTCCCTGGATGTGTGCGGGACCCACGTGCCTCCTCTCGAGTGGAGACGGGTATGTCGGGGAACTTCTTGAGTTGCAGCAAGGGTGTGAAGGACCCTTTGGAAGTTCCAGTGGTTAGACGTGATTAGCCTCGAGAACCCTCAGCGGAAATGGGCCTCATCTCGCCTGGAGGGCAAAACCTCCTGGATTTTCTCGAGTTGCGGCAGGTGCTCTCGACTTACGACGGGGACCTCAGGGACCCGCTCTGGTGGCCTCAGGAAAGGCCAGTCCCCATGCGAGTTCCTCGGGGGCCTCTCGGGATTCCTCTCCCGTCGATGCCGGGGCCTAAGACCTTGTGTGGAGTCGGGGCCGGAACCTGAGGATTCCTCTCCAGTGCTGACATGGATCCTGGGGTACTTCTGGAGTCTCCCCAGGGGAGTCAGTCCTCGTCTCGAATGCGGGCATGCACTTGCGCTTTCCTCCAGAGCGGTAGCAGCAGTGTCACGCAGTCCGCCGCGTGGATCAAAGGATCTATGGTTTTCCCTCGAGTCTTTCCCACGAGGCTTTCCCACGAGGTTTTCCCACAGGGCTGTCCCACGTGCACACGTGGTGGGAGTCGATCCTCGGCTTGAACGTCAAGGCAGTGCAGGGAAAACAGTTTCCTCTGAAATGGACTGACACATCTGGGGGACTCTTGGAATGGTGGCACGACCCTGGAGTTCCTCTCGCCTTTCCTGTGGAGAGCGCCTCCTCTTGAGATGCGACGGGAACGCCGGGAATTCTTTCCCTACGAAACAGGGAAAGGATCCCTCATCTCGAGCTAGGAGGCGGAAACGGGGCTCCCCTGATTGTGTGCGGGACCCACGTGCTTCCTCTCGAGTGGAGACGGGTATGTCGGGGAAGTTCTTGAGTTGCAGCAAGGGTGTGAATAACCCTTTGGAAGTTCCAGTGGTTAGACGTTTTAGCCTCGAGAAGCCTCAGCGGAAATGGGCCTCATCTCGCCTGGAGGGCAAAACCTCGTGGATTTTCTCGAGTTGCGGCAGGTGCTCTCGACTTACGACGGGGACCTCAGGGACCCGCTCTGGTGGCCTCAGGAAAGGCCAGTCCCCATGCGAGTTCCTCGGGGGCCTCTGGGGATTCCTCTCCCGTCGATGCCGGGGCCTAAGACCTTGTGTGGAGTCGGGGCCGGAACCTGAGGTTTCCTCTCCAGTGCTGACATGGATCTTGGGGTACTTCTGGAGTCTCCCCAGGGGAGTCAGTCCTCGTCTCGAATGCGGGCATGCACTTGCGCTTTCCTCCAGAGCGGTAGCAGCAGTGTCACGTAGTCCGCCGCGTGGATCAAAGGATCTATGTTTTTCCCTCGAGTCTTTTAAACGAGGCTTTCCCACGAGGCTTTCCCACAGGGCTGTCCCACGTGCACACGTGGTGGGAGTCGATCCTTGGCTTGAACGTCAAGGCAGTGCAGGGAAAACAGATTCCTCTGGAATGGAGTGACACATCTGGGGGACTCTTGGAATGGTGGCACGACCCTGGAGTTCCTCTCGCCTTTCCTGTGGAGAGCGCCTCCTCTTGAGATGCGACGGGAACGCCGGGAATTCTTTCCTTACGAAACAGTGAAAGGATCCCTCATCTCGAGCTAGGAGTCGGAAACGGAGCTCCCCTGGATGTGGGCGGACACCACGTGCTTCCTCTCGAGTGGAGACGGGTATGTCGGGGAACTTCTTGAGTTGCAGCAAGGGTGTGAAGGACCCTTTGGAAGTTCCAGTGGTTAGAAGTGATTGGCCTCGAGAAGCCTCAGCAGAAATGGGCCTCATCTCGCCTGGAGGGCAAAACCTCCTGGATTTTCTCGAGTTGCGGCAGGTGCTCTCGACTTACGACGGGGACCTCAGGGACCCGCTCTGGTGACCTCAGGAAAGGCCAGTCCCCATGCGAGTTCCTCGGGGGCCTCTCGGGATTCCTCTCCCGTCGATGCCGGGGCCTAAGACCTTGTGTGGAGTCGGGGCCGGAACCTGAGGATTCCTCTCCAGTGCTGACATGGATCTAGGGGTACTTCTGGAGTCTCCCCAGGGGAGTCAGTCCTCGTCTCGAATGCGGGCATGCACTTGCGCTTTCCTCCAGAGCGGTAGCAGCAGTGTCACGCAGTCCGCCGCGTGGTTCAAAGGATCTATGGTTTTCCCTCGAGTCTTTCCCACGAGGCTTTCCCACGAGGCTTTCCCACAGGGCTGTCCCACGTGCACACGTGGTGGGAGTCGATCCTCGGCTTGAACGTCAAGGCAGTGCAGGGAAAACAGGTTCCTCTGGATTGGACTGACACATCTGGGGGACTCTTGGAATGGTGGCATGACCCTGGAGTTCCTCTCGCCTTTCCTGTGGAGAGCGCCTCCTCTTGAGATGCGACGGGAACGCCGGGAATTCTTTCCCTTCGAAACAGGGAAAGGATCCCTCATCTCGAGCTAGGAGGCTCAAACGGGGCTCCCCTGGATGTGTGCGGGACACCACGTGCTTCCTCTCGAGTGCAGACGGGTATGTCGGGGAACTTCTTGAGTTGCAGCAAGGGTGTGAAGGACCCTTTGGAAGTTCCAGTGGTTAGATGTGATTGGCCTCGAGAAGCCTCAGCGGAAATGGGCCTCATCTCGCCTGGAGGGCAAAAACTCCTGGATTTTCTCCAGTTCCGGGAGGTGCTCTCGACTTACGACGGGGACCTCAGGGACCCGCTCTGGTGGCCTCAGGATAGGCCAGTCCCGATGCGAGTTCCTCGGGGGCCTCTCGGTATTCCTCTCCCGTCGATGCCGGGGCCTAAGACCTTGTGTGGAGTCGGGGCCGGAACCTGAGGATTCCTCTCCAGTGCTGACATGGATCTTGGGGTACTTCTGGAGTCTCCCCAGGGGAGTCAGTCCTCGTCTCGAATGCGGGCATCCACTTGCGCTTTCCTCCAGAGCGGTAGCAGCAGTGTCACGCAGTCCGCCGCGTGGATCAAAGGATCTATGGTTTTCCCTCGAGTCTTTCCCACGAGGCTTTCCCACGAGGCTTTCCCACAGGGCTGTCCCACGTGCACACGTGATGGGAGTCGATCCTCGGCTTGAACGTCAAGGCAGTGAAGGGAAAACAGGTTCCTCTGGAATGGACTGACACATCTGGGGGACTCTTGGAATGGTGGCACGACCCTGGAGTTCCTCTCGCCTTTCCTGTGGAGAGCGCCTCCTCTTGAGATGCGACGGGAACGCCGGGAATTCTTTCCCTACGAAACAGGGAAAGGATCCCTCATCTCGAGCTAGGAGGCGGAAACGGGGCTTCCCTGGATGTGTGCGGGACCCACGTGCCTCCTCTCGAGTGGAGACGGGTATGTCGGGGAACTTCTTGAGTTGCAGCAAGGGTGTGAAGGACCCTTTGGAAGTTCCAGTGGTTAGACGTGATTAGCCTCGAGAACCCTCAGCGGAAATGGGCCTCATCTCGCCTGGAGGGCAAAACCTCCTGGATTTTCTCGAGTTGCGGCAGGTGCTCTCGACTTACGACGGGGACCTCAGGGACCCGCTCTCGTGGCCTCAGGAAAGGCCAGTCCCCATGCGAGTTCCTCGGGGGCCTCTCGGGATTCCTCTCCCGTCGATGCCGGGGCCTAAGACCTTGTGTGGAGTCGGGGCCGGAACCTGAGGATTCCTCTCCAGTGCTGACATGGATCTAGGGGTACTTCTGGAGTCTCCCCAGGGGAGTCAGTCCTCGTCTCGAATGCGGGCATGCACTTGCGCTTTCCTCCAGAGCGGTAGCAGCAGTGTCACGCAGTCCGCCGCGTGGATCAAAGGATCTATGGTTTTCCCTCGAGTCTTTCCCACGAGGCTTTCCCACGAGGCTTTCCCACAGGGCTGTCCCACGTGCACACGTGGTGGGAGTCGATCCTCGGCTTGAACGTCAAGGCAGTGCAGGGAAAACAGGTTCCTCTGGAATGGACTGACACATCTGGGGGACTCTTGGAATGGTGGCACGACCCTGGAGTTCCTCTCGCCTTTCCTGTGGAGAGCTCCTCCTCTTGAGATGCGACGGGAACGCCGGGAATTCTTTCCCTACGAAACAGGGAAAGGATCCCTCATCTCGAGCTAGTAGGCGGAAACGGGGCTCCCCTGGATGTGTGCGGGACCCACGTGCTTCCTCTCGAGTGGAGACGGGTATGTCGGGGAACTTCTTGAGTTGCAGCAAGGGTGTGAAGGACCCTTTGGGATTTCCAGTGGTTAGACGTGATTAGCCTCCAGAACCCTCAGCGGAAATGGGCCTCATCTCGCCTGGAGGGCAAACCCTCCTGGATTTTCGCGAGTTGCGGCAGGTGCTCTCGACTTACGACAGGGACCTCAGGGACCCGCTCTGGTGGCCTCAGGAAAGGCCAATCCCCATGCGAGTTCCACGGGGGCCTCTCGGGATTCCTCTCCCGTCGATGCCGGGGCCTAAGACCTTGTGTGGAGTCGGGGCCGGAACCTGAGGATTCCTCTCCAGTGCTGACATGGATCTTGGGGTACTTCTGGAGTCTCCCCAGGGGAGTCAGTCCTCGTCTCGAATGCGGGCATGCACTTGCGCTTTCCTCCAGAGCGGTAGCAGCAGTGTCACGCAGTCCGCCGCGTGGATCAAAGGATATATGGTTTTCCCTCGAGTCTTTCCCACGAGGCTTTCCCCCGAGGCTTTCCCACAGGGCTGTCCCACGTGCACACGTGGTGGGAGTCGATCCTCGGCTTGAACGTCAAGGCAGTGCAGGGAAAACAGGTTCCTCTGGAATGGACTGACACATCTGGGGGACTCTTGGAATGGTGGCATGACCCTGGAGTTCCTCTCGCCTTTCCTGTGGAGAGCGCCTCCTCTTGAGATGCGACGGGAACGCCGGGAATTCTTTCCCTACGAAACAGGGAAAGGATCCCTCATCTCGAGCTAGGAGGCGGAAACGGGGCTCCCCTGGATGTGTGCGGGACACCACGTGCTTCCTCTCGAGTGGAGACGGGTATGTCGGGGAACTTCTTGAGTTGCAGCAAGGGTGTGAAGGACCCTTTGGAAGTTCCAGTGGTTAGATGTGATTGGCCTCGAGAAGCCTCAGCGGAAATGGGCCTCATCTCGCCTGGAGGGCAAAACCTCCTGGATTTTCTCGAGTTGCGGCAGGTGCTCTCGACTTACGACGGGGACCTCAGGGACCCGCTCTGGTGGCCTCAGGAAAGGCCAGTCCCCATGCGAGTTCCTCGGGGGCCTCTCGGGATTCCTCTCCCGTCGATGCCGGGGCCTAAGACCTTGTGTGGAGTCGGGCCGGAACCTGAGGATTCCTCTCCAGTGTTGACATGGATCTTGGGGTACTTCTGGAGTCTCCCCAGGGGAGTCAGTCCTCGTCTCGAATGCGGGCATGCACTTGCGCTTTCCTCCAGACCGGTAGCAGCAGTGTCATGCAGTCCGCCGCGTGGATCAAAGGATCTATGGTTTTCCCTCGAGTCTTTCCCACGAGGCTTTCCCACGAGGCTTTCCCACAGGGCTGTCCCACGTGCACACGTGGTGGGAGTCGATCCTCGGCTTGAACGTCAAGGCAGTGCAGGGAAAACAGGTTCCTCTGGAGTGGACTGACCCATCTGTGGGATTCTTGGAATGGTGGCACGACCCTGGAGTTCCTCTCGCCTTTCCTGTGGAGAGGGCCTCCTCTTGAGATGCGACGGGAACGCCGGGAATTCTTTCTCTACCAAACAGGGAAAGGATCCCTCATCTCGAGCTAGGAGGCAGAAACGGGGCACCCCTGGATGTGTGCGGGACACCACGTGCTTCCTATCGAGTGGAGACGGGTATGTCGGGGAACTTCTTGAGTTGCAGCAATGGTGAGAAGGACCCTTTGGAAGTTCCAGTGGTTAGATGTGATTGGCCTCGATAAGCCTCAGCGGAAATGGGCCTCATCTCGCCTGGAGGGCAAAACCTCCTGGATTTTCTTGAGTTGCGGCAGGTGCTCTCGACTTATGACGGGGACCTCAGGGACCCGCTCTGGTGGCCTCAGGAAAGGACAGTCCCCATGCGAGTTCCTCGGGGGCCTCTCGGGATTCCTCTCCCGTCGATGCCGGGGCCGAAGACCTTGTGTGGAGTCGGGGCCGGAACTTCAGGATTCCTCTCCAGTGCTGACATGGATCTTGGGGTACTTCTGGAGTCTCCCCAGGGGAGTCAGTCCTCGTCTCGAATGCGGGCATGCACTTGCGCTTTCCTCCAGAGCGGTAGCAGCAGTGTCACGCAGTCCGCCGCGTGGATCAAAGGATCTATGGTTTTCCCTCGAGTCTTTCCCACGAGGCTTTCCCACGAGGCTTTCCCACAGGGCTGTCCCACGTGCACACGTGGTGGGAGTCGATCCTCGGCTTGAACGTCAAGGCAGTGCAGGGAAAACAGGTTCCTCTGGAATGGACTGACACATCTGGGGGACTCTTGGAATGGTGTCACGACCCTGGAGTTCCTCTTGCCTTTCCTGTGGAGAACGCCTCCTCTTGAGATGCGACGGGAACGCCGGGAATTCTTTCCCTACGAAACAGGGAAGGATCCCTCATCTCGAGCTAGGAGGCGGAAACGGGGCTCCCCTGGATGTGTGAGGGACCCCACGTGCTTCCTCTCGAGTGGAGACGGGTATGTCGGGGAACTTCTTGAGTTGCAGCAATGGTGTGAAGGACCCTTTGGAAGTTCCAGTGGTTAGATGTGATTGGCCTCGAGAAGCCTCAGCGGAAATGGGCCTCATCTCGCCTGGAGGGCAAAACCTCCTGGATTTTCTCGAGTTGCGGCAGGTGCTCTCGACTTACGACCGGGACCTCAGGGACCCGCTCTGGTGGCCTCAGGAAAGGCCAGTCCCCATGCGAGTTCCTCGGGGGCCTCTCGGGATTCCTCTCCCGTCGATGCCGGGGCCTAAGACCTTGTGTGGAGTCGGGGCCGGAACCTGAGGATTCCTCTCCAGTGCTGACATGGATCTTGGGGTACTTCTGGAGTCTCCCCAGGGGAGTCAGTCCTCGTCTCGAATGCGGGCATGCCCTTGCGCTTTCCTCCAGAGCGGTAGCAGCAGTGTCACGCAGTCCGCCGCGTGGATCAAAGGATCTATGGTTTTCCCTCGAGTCTTTCCCACGAGGCTTTCCAACGAGGCTTTCCCACAGGGCTGTCCCACGTGCACACGTGGTGGGAGTCGATCCTCGGCTTGAACGTCAAGGCAGTGCAGGGAAAACAGGTTCCTCTGGAATGGACTGACACATCTGGGGGACTCTTGGAATGGTGTCACGACCCTGGAGTTCCTCTCGCCTTTCCTGTAGAGAGCGCCTCCTCTTGAAATGCGACGGGAACGCCGGGAATTCTTTCCCTACGAAACAGGGAAAGATCCCTCATCTCGAGCTAGGAGGCGGAAACGGGGCTCCCCTGGATGTGTGAGGGACCCCACGTGCTTCCTCTCGAGTGGAGACGGGTACGTCGGGGAACTTCTTGAGTTGCAGCAATGGTGTGAAGGACCCTTTGGAAGTTCCAGTGGTTAGATGTGATTGGCCTCGAGAAGCCTCAGAGGAAATGGGCCTCATCTCGCCTGAAGGGCAAAACCTCCTGGATTTTCTCGAGTTGCGGCAGGTGCTCTCGACTAACGACGGGGACCTCAGGAACCGCTCTGGTGGCCTCAGGAAAGGCCAGTCCCCATGCGAGTTCCTCGGGGGCCTCTCGGGATTCCTCTCCCGTCGATGGCGGGGCCTAAGTCCTTGTGTGGAGTCGGGGCCGGAACCTGAGGATTCCTCTCCAGTGCTGACATGGATCTTGGGGTACTTCTGGAGTCTCCCCAGGGGAGTCAGTCCTCGTCTCGAATGCGGGCATGCCCTTGCGCTTTCCTCCAGAGCGGTAGCAGCAGTGTCACGCAGTCCGCCGCGTGGATCAAAGGATCTATGGTTTTCCCTCGAGTCTTTCCCACGAGGCTTTCCCACGAGGCATTCCCACAGGGCTGTCCCACGTGCATACATGGTGGGAGTCGATCCTCGGTTTGAACGTCAAGGCAGTGCAGGGAAAACAGGTTCCTCTGGAATGGACTGACACATCTGGGGGACTCTTGGAATGGTGGCATGACCCTGGAGTTCCTCTCGCTTTTCCTGTGGAGAGCGCCTCCTCTTGAGATGCGACGGGAACGACGGGAATTCTTTCCCTACGAAACAGGGAAAGGATCCCTCATCTCGAGCTAGGAGGCGGAAACGGGGCTCCCCTGGATGTGTGCGGGACCCCACGTGCTTCCTCTCGAGTGGAGACGGGTATGTCGGGGAACTTCTTGAGTTGCAGCAATGGTGTGAAGGACCCTTTGGAAGTTCCAGTGGTTAGATGTTATTGGCCTCGAGAAGCCTCAGCGGAAATGGGCCTCATCTCGCCAAGAGGGCAAAACCTCCTGGATTTTCTCGAGTTGCGGCAGGTGCTCTCGACTTACGACGGGGACCTCAGGGACCCGCTCTCGTGGCCTCAGGAAAGGCCAGTCCCCATGCGAGTTCCTCGGGGGCCTCTCGGGATTCCTCTCCCGTCGATGCCGGGGCCTAAGACCTTGTGTGGAGTCGGGGCCGGAACCTGAGGATTCCTCTCCAGTGCTGACATGCATCTTGGGGTACTTCTGGAGTCTCCCCAGGGGAGTCAGTCCTCGTCTCGAATGCGGGCATGCACTTGCGCTTTCCTCCAGAGCGGTAGCAGCAGTGTCACGCAATCCGCCACGTGGATCAAAGGATCTATGGTTTTCCCTCGAGGCTTTCCCACGAGGCTTTCCCACAGGGCTGTCCCACAGGGCTGTCCCACGTGCACACGTGGTGGGAGTTGATCCTCGGCTTGAACGTCAAGGCAGTGCAGGGAAAACAGGTTCCTCTGGAACGGACTGACACATCTGGGGGACTCTTGGAATGGTGGCACGACCCTGGAGTTCCTCTCGCCTTTCCTGTGGAGAGCGCCTCCTCTTGAGATGCGACGGGAACGCCGGGAAATCTTTCCCTACGAAACAGGGAAAGGATCCCTCATCTCGAGCTAGGAGGCGGAAACGGGGCTCCCCTGGATGTGTGCGGGACACCACGTGCTTCCTCTCGAGTGGAGACGGGTATGTCGGGGAACTTCTTGAGTTGCAGCACGGGTGTGAAGGACCCTTTGGAAGTTCCAGTGGTTAGACGTGATTAGCCTCGAGAAGCCTCAGCGGAAATGGGCCTCATCTCGCCTGGAGGGCAAAACCTCCTGGATTTTCTCGAGTTGCGGCAGGTGCTCTCGACTTACGACGGGGACCTCAGGGACCCGCTCTGGTGGCCTCAGGAAAGGCCAGTCCCCATGCGAGTTCCTCGGGGGCGTCTCGGGATTCCTCTCCCGTCGATGCCGGGGCCTAAGACCTTGTGTGGAGTCGGGGCCGGAACCTGAGAATTCCTCTCCAGTGCTGACATGGATCTTGGGGTACGTCTGGAGTCTCCCCAGGGGAGTCAGTCCTCGTCTCGAATGCGGGCATGCACTTGCGCTTTCCTCCAGAGCGGTAGCAGCAGTGTCACGCAGTCCGCCGCGTGGATCAAAGGATCTATGGTTTTCCCTCGAGTCTTTCCCACGAGGCTTTCCCACGAGGCTTTCCCACAGGGCTGTCCCACGTGCACACGTGGTGGGAGTCGATCCTCGGCTTGAACGTCAAGGCAGTGCAGGGAAAACAGGTTCCTCTGGAATGGACTGACATATCTGGGGGACTCTTGGAATGGTGGCACGACCCTGGAGTTCCTCCGCCTTTCCTGTGGAGAGCGCCTCCTCTTGAGATGAGTCGGGAATGCCGGGAATTCTTTCCCTACGAAACAGGGAAAGGATCCCTCATCTGGAGCTAGGAGGCGGAAACGGGGCTCCCCTGGATGTGTGCGGGACACCATGTGCTTCCTCTCGAGTGGAGACGGGTATGTCGGGGAACTTCTTGAGTTGCAGCAAGGGTGTGAAGGACCCTTTGAAAGTTCCAGTGGTTAGACGTGATTAGCCTCGAGAAGCCTCAGCGGAAATGGGCCTCATCTCGCCTAGAGGGCAAAACCGCCTGGATTTTCTCGAGTTGCGGCAGGTGCTCTCGACTTACGACGGGGACCTCAGGGACCCGCTCTGGTGGCCTCAGGAAAGGCCAGTCCCCATGCGAGTTCCTCGGGGGCGTCTCGGGATTCCTCTCCCGTCGATGCCGGGGCCTAAGACCTTGTGTGGAGTCGGGGCCGGAACCTAAGGATTCCTCTCCAGTGCTGACATGGATCTTGGGGTACGTCTGGAGTCTCCCCGGGGGAGTCAGTCCTCGTCTCGAATGCGGGCATGCACTTGTGCTTTCCTCCAGAGCGGTAGCAGCAGTGTCACGCAGTCCGCCGCGTGGATCAAAGGATCTATGGTTTTCCCTCGAGTCTTTCCCACGAGGCTTTCCCACGAGGCTTTCCCACAGGGTTGTCCCACGTGCACACGTGGTGGGAGTCGATCCTCGGCTTGAACGTCAAGGCAGTGCAGGGAAAACAGGCTCCTCTGGAATGGACTGACACATCTGGGGGACTCTTGGAATGGTGGCACGACCCTGGAGTTCCTCTCGCCTTTCCTGTGGAGAGCGCCTCCTCTTGAGATACGACGGGAATGCCGGGAATTCTTTCCCTACGAAACAGGGAAAGGATCCCTCATCTCGAGCTAGGAGGTGGAAACGGGGCTCCCCTGGATGTGTGCGGGACACCACGTGCTTCCTCTCGAGTGGAGACGGGTATGTCGGGGAACTTCTTGAGTTGCAGCAAGGGTGTGAAGGACCCTTTGGAAGTTCCAGTGGTTAGACGTGATTAGCCTCGAGAAGCCTCAGCGGAAATGGGCCTCATCTCGCCTAGAGGGCAAAACCGCCTGGATTTTCTCGAGTTGCGGCAGGTGCTCTCGACTTACGACGGGGACCTCAGGGACCCGCTCTGGTGGCCTCAGGAAAGGCCAGTCCCCATGCGAGTTCCTCGGGGGCCTCTCGGGATTTCTCTCCCGTCGATGCCGGGGCCTAAGACCTTGTGTGGAGTCGGGGCCGGAACCTGAGGATTCCTCTCCAGTGCTGACATGGATCGTGGGGTACTTCTGAAGTCTCCCCAGGGGAGTCAGTCCTCGTCTCGAATGCGGGCATGCACTTGCGCTTTCCACCAGAGCGGTAGCAGCAGTGTCACGCAGTCCGCCGCGTGGATCAAAGGATCTATGGTTTTCCCTCGAGTCTTTCCCACGAGGCTTTCCCACGAGGCTTTCCCACAGGGCTGTCCCACGTGCACACGTGGTGGGAGTCGATCCTCGGCTTGAACGTCAAGGCAGTGCAGGGAAAACAGGTTCCTCTGGAATGGACTGACACATCTGGGGGACTCTTGGAATGGTGGCACGACCCTGGAGTTCCTCTCGACTTTCCTGTGGAGAGCGCCTCCTCTTGAGATGCGACGGGAATGCCGGGAATTCTTTCCCTACGAAACAGGGAAAGGATCCCTCATCTCGAGCTAGGAGGCGGAAACGGGGCTCCCCTGGATGTGTGCGGGACACCACGTGCTTCCTCTCGAGTGGAGACGGGTATGTCGGGGAACTTCTTGAGTTGCAGCAAGGGTGTGAAGGACCCTTTGAAAGTTCCAGTGGTTAGACGTGATTAGCCTCGAGAAGCCTCAGCGGAAATGGGCCTCATCTCGCCTAGAGGGCAAAACCGCCTGGATTTTCTCGAGTTGCGGCAGGTGCTCTCGACTTACGACGGGGACCTCAGGGACCCGCTCTGGTGGCCTCAGGAAAGGGCAGTCCCCATGCGAGTTCCTCGGGGGCCTCTCGGGATTCCTCTCCCGTCGATGCCGGGGCCTAAGACCTTGTGTGGAGTCGGGGCCGGAACCTGAGGATTCCTCTCCAGTGCTGACATGGATCTTGGGGTACGTCTGGAGTCTCCCCAGGGGAGTCAGTCCTCGTCTCGAATGCGGGCATGCACTTGCGCTTTCCTCCAGAGCGGTAGCAGCAGTGTCACGCAGTCCGCCGCGTGGATCAAAGGATCTATGGTTTTCCCTCGAGTCTTTCCCACGAGGCTTTCCCACGAGGCTTTCCCACAGGGCTGTCCCCCGTGCACACGTGGTGGGAGTCGATCCTCGGCTTGAACGTCAAGGCAGTGCAGGGAAAACAGGTTCCTCTGGAATGGACTGACACATCTGGGGGACTCTTGGAATGGTGTCACGACCCTGGAGTTCCTCTCGCCTTTCCTGTGGAGAGCGCCTCCTCTTGAGAT
The DNA here is from genome assembly GCF_042477335.2 of Ovis canadensis. Lineage (NCBI taxonomy): Eukaryota > Metazoa > Chordata > Mammalia > Artiodactyla > Bovidae > Ovis > Ovis canadensis. The sequence goes on from NC_091268.1 coordinate 10,191,537, forward strand.
GCGACGAGAACGCCGGGAATTCTTTCCCTACGAAACAGGGAAAGGATCCCTCATCTCGAGCTAGGAGGCGGAAACGGGGCTCCCCTGGATGTGTGCGGGACCCCACGTGCTTCCTCTCGAGTGGAGACGAGTATGTCGGGGAACTTCTTGAGTTGCAGCAAGGGTGTGAAGGACCCTTTGGAAGTTCCAGTTGTTAGATGTGATTGGCCTCGAGAATCCTCAGCGGAAATGGGCCTCATCTCGCCTGGAGGGCAAAACCTCCTGGATTTTCTCGAGTTGCGGCAGGTGCTCTCGACTTACGACGGGGACCTCAGGGACCCGCTCTGGTGGCCTCAGGAAAGGCCAGTCCCCATGCGAGTTCCTCGGGGGCCTCTCGGGATTCCTCTCCCGTCGATGCCGGGGCCTAAGACCTTGTGTGGAGTCGGGGCCGGAACCTGAGGATTCCTCTCCAGTGCTGACATGGATCTTGGGGTACTTCTGGAGTCTCCCCAGGGGAGTCAGTCCTCGTCTCGAATGCGGGCATGCACTTGCGCTTTCCTCCAGAGTGGTAGCAGCAGTGTCACGCAATCCCCCACGTGGATCAAAGGATCTATGGTTTTCCCTCGAGGCTTTCCCACGAGGCTTTCCCACAGGGCTGTCCCACAGGGCTGTCCCACGTGCACACGTGGTGGGAGTCGATCCTCGGCTTGAACGTCAAGGCAGTGCAGGGAAAACAGGTTCCTCTGGAACGGACTGACACATCTGGGGGACTCTTGGAATGGTGGCACGACCCTGGAGTTCCTCTCGCCTTTCCTGTGGAGAGCGCCTCCTCTTGAGATGCGACGGGAACGCCGGGAAATCTTTCCCTACGAAACAGGGAAAGGATCCCTCATCTCGAGCTAGGAGGCGGAAACGGGGCTCCCCTGGATGTGTGCGGGACACCACGTGCTTCCTCTCGAGTGGAGACGGGTATGTCGGGGAACTTCTTGAGTTGCAGCACGGGTGTGAAGGACCCTTTGGAAGTTCCAGTGGTTAGACGTGATTAGCCTCGAGAAGCCTCAGCGGAAATGGGCCTCATCTCGCCTGGAGGGCAAAACCTCCTGGATTTTCTCGAGTTGCGGCAGGTGCTCTCGACTTACGACGGGGACCTCAGGGACCCGCTCTGGTGGCCTCAGGAAAGGCCAGTCCCCATGCGAGTTCCTCGGGGGCGTCTCGGGATTCCTCTCCCGTCGATGCCGGGGCCTAAGACCTTGTGTGGAGTCGGGGCCGGAACCTGAGAATTCCTCTCCAGTGCTGACATGGATCTTGGGGTACGTCTGGAGTCTCCCCAGGGGAGTCAGTCCTCGTCTCGAATGCGGGCATGCACTTGCGCTTTCCTCCAGAGCGGTAGCAGCAGTGTCACGCAGTCCGCCGCGTGGATCAAAGGATCTATGGTTTTCCCTCGAGTCTTTCCCACGAGGCTTTCCCACGAGGCTTTCCCACAGGGCTGTCCCACGTGCACACGTGGTGGGAGTCGATCCTCGGCTTGAACGTCAAGGCAGTGCAGGGAAAACAGGTTCCTCTGGAATGGACTGACATATCTGGGGGACTCTTGGAATGGTGGCACGACCCTGGAGTTCCTCTCGCCTTTCCTGTGGAGAGCGCCTCCTCTTGAGATGAGTCGGGAATGCCGGGAATTCTTTCCCTACGAAACAGGGAAAGGATCCCTCATCTCGAGCTAGGAGGCGGAAACGGGGCTCCCCTGGATGTGTGCGGGACACCACGTGCTTCCTCTCGAGTGGAGACGGGTATGTCGGGGAACTTCTTGAGTTGCAGCAAGGGTGTGAAGGACCCTTTGAAAGTTCCAGTGGTTAGACGTGATTAGCCTCGAGAAGCATCAGCGGAAATGGGCCTCATCTCGCCTAGAGGGCAAAACCGCCTGGATTTTCTCGAGTTGCGGCAGGTGCTCTCGACTTACGACGGGGATCTCAGGGACCCGCTCTGGTGGCCTCAGGAAAGGCCAGTCCCCATGCGAGTTCCTCGGGGGCGTCTCGGGATTCCTCTCCCGTCGATGCCGGGGCCTAAGACCTTGTGTGGAGTCGGGGCCGGAACCTGAGGATTCCTCTCCAGTGCTGACATGGATCTTGGGGTACGTCTGGAGTCTCCCCGGGGGAGTCAGTCCTCGTCTCGAATGCGGGCATGCACTTGCGCTTTCCTCCAGAGCGGTAGCAGCAGTGTCACGCAGTCCGCCGCGTGGATCAAAGGATCTATGGTTTTCCCTCGAGTCTTTCCCACGAGGCTTTCCCACGAGGCTTTCCCACAGGGTTGTCCCACGTGCACACGTGGTGGGAGTCGATCCTCGGCTTGAACGTCAAGGCAGTGCAGGGAAAACAGGCTCCTCTGGAATGGACTGACACATCTGGGGGACTCTTGGAATGGTGGCACGACCCTGGAGTTCCTCTCGCCTTTCCTGTGGAGAGCGCCTCCTCTTGAGATGCGACGGGAATGCCGGGAATTCTTTCCCTAAGAAACAGGGAAAGGATCCCTCATCTCGAGCTAGGAGGCGGAAACGGGGCTCAACTGGATGTGTGCGGGACACCACGTGCTTCCTCTCGAGTGGAGACGGGTATGTCGGGGAACTTCTTGAGTTGCAGCAAGGGTGTGAAGGACCCTTTGGAAGTTCCAGTGGTTAGACGTGATTAGCCTCGAGAAGCCTCAGCGGAAATGGGCCTCATCTCGCCTAGAGGGCAAAACCGCCTGGATTTTCTCGAGTTGCGGCAGGTGCTCTCGACTTACGACGGGGACCTCAGGGACCCGCTCTGGTGGCCTCAGGAAAGGCCAGTCCCCATGCGAGTTCCTCGGGGGCCTCTCGGGATTCCTCTCCCGTCGATGCCGGGGCCTAAGACCTTGTGTGGAGTCGGGGCCGGAACCTGAGGATTCCTCTCCAGTGCTGACATGGTTCTTGGGGTACTTCTGAAGTCTCCCCAGGGGAGTCAGTCCTCGTCTCGAATGCGGGCATGCAGTTGCGCTTTCCACCAGAGCGGTAGCAGCAGTGTCACGCAGTCCGCCGCGTGGATCAAAGGATCTATGGTTTTCCCTCGAGTCTTTCCCACGAGGCTTTCCCACGAGGCTTTCCCACAGGGCTGTCCCACGTGCACACGTGGTGGGAGTCGATCCTCGGCTTGAACGTCAAGGCAGTGCAGGGAAAACAGGTTCCTCTGGAATGGACTGACACATCTGGGGGACTCTTGGAATGGTGGCACGACCCTGGAGTTCCTCTCGCCTTTCCTGTGGAGAGCGCCTCCTCTTGAGATGCGACTGGAACGCCGGGAATTCTTTCCCTAAGAAAAAGGGAAGGATCCCTCATCTCGAGCTAGGAGGCGAAAACGGGGCTCCCCTGGATGTGTGAGGGTCCCCACGTGCTTCCTCTCGAGTGGAGACGGGTATGTCGGGGAACTTCTTGAGTTGCAGCAATGGCGTGAAGGACCTTTTGGAAGTTCCAGTGGTTAGATGTGATTGGCCTCGAGAAGCCTCAGCAGAAATGGGCCTCATCTCGCCTGGAGGGCAAAACCTCCTGGATTTTCTCGAGTTGCGGAAGGTGCTCTCGACTTACGACGGGGACATCAGGGACCCGCTCTGGTGGCCTCAGGAAAGGCCAGTCCCCATGCGAGTTCCTCGGGGGCGTCTCGGGATTCCTCTCCCGTCGATGCCGGGGCCTAAGACCTTGTGTGGAGTCGGGGCCGGAACCTGAGGATTCCTCTCCATTGCTGACATGGATCTTGGGGTACTTCTGGAGTCTCCCCAGGGGAGTCAGTCTTCGTCTCGTTTGCGTGCATGCATTGCACTTTCCTCCAGAGCGGTAGCAGCAGTGTCACGCATTCCCCGCGTGGATCAAAGGATCTATGGTTTTCCCTCGAGTCTTTCCCACGAGGCTTTCCCACGAGGCTTTCCCACAGGGCTGTCCCACGTGCACACGTGGTGGGAGTCGATCCTCGGCTTGAACGTCAAGTGCAGGGAAAACAGGTTCCTCTGGAATGGACTGACACATCTGGGGGACTCTTGGAATGGTGGCACGACCCTGGAGTTCCTCTCGCCTTTCCTGTGGAGAGCGCCTCCTCTTGAGATGCAACGGGAACGCCGGGAATTCTTTCCCTACGAAACAGGGAAAGGATCCCTCATCTCGAGCTAGGAGGCGGAAACGGGGCTCCCCTGGATGTGTGCGGGACACCACGTGCTTCCTCTCGTGTGGAGACGGGTATGTCGGGGAACTTCTTGAGTTGCAGCAATGGTTGTGAAAGACCCTTTGGAAGTTCCAGTGGTTACATGTGATTGGCCTCGAGAAGCCTCAGCGGAAATGGGCCTCATCTCGCCTGTAGGGCAAAACCTCCTGGATTTTCTCGAGTTGCGGCAGGTGCTCTCGACTTACGACGGGGACCTCAGGGACCCGCTCTGGTGGCCTCAGGAAAGGCCAGTCCCCATGCGAGTTCCTCGGGGGCGTCTCGGGATTCCTCTCCCGTCGATGCCGGGGCCTAAGACCTTGTGTGGAGTCGGGGCCGGAACCTGAGGATTCCTCTCCAGTGCTGACATGGATCTTGGGGTACTTCTGGAGTCTCCCCAGGGGAGTCAGTCCTCGTCTCGAATGCGGGCATGCACTTGCGCTTTCCTTCAGAGCGGTAGCAGCAGTGTCACGCAGTCCGCCGCGTGGATCAAAGGATCTATGGTTTTCCCTCGAGTCTTTCCCACGAGGCTTTCCCACGAGGCTTTCCCACAGGGCTGTCCCACGTGCACACGTGGTGGGAGTCGATCCTCGGCTTGAACGTCAAGGCAGTGCAGGGAAAACAGGTTCCTCTGGAATGGACTGACACATCTGGGGGACTCTTGGAATGGTGGCACGACCCTGGAGTTCTTCTCCCATTTCCTGTGGAGAGCTCCTCCTCTTGAGATGCGACGGGAACGCCGGGAATTCTTTCCCTACGAAACAGGGAAAGGATCCCTCATCTCGAGCTAGGAGGCGGAAACGGGGCTCCCCTGGATGTGTGCGGGACCCCACGTGCTTCCTCTCGAGTGGAGACGGGTATGTCGGGGAACTTCTTGAGTTGCAGCAATGGTGTGAAGGACCCTTTGGAAGTTCCAGTGGTTAGATGTGATTGGCCTCGAGAAGCCTCAGCGGAAATGGGCCTCATCTCACCTGGAGGGCAAAACCTCCTGGATTTTCTAGAGTTGCGGCAGGTGCTCTCGACTTACGACGGGGACCTCAGGGAACCGCTCTGGTGGCCTCAGGAAAGGCCAGTCCCCATGCGAGTTCCTCGGGGGCGTCTCGGGATTCCTCTCCCGTCGATGCCGGGGCTTAAGACCTTGTGTGGAGTCGGGGCCGGAACCTGATGATTCCTCTCCATTGCTGACATGGATCTTGGGGTACTTCTGGAGTCTCCCCAGGGGAGTCAGTCTTCGTCTCGTTTGCGTGCATGCATTGCACTTTCCTCCAGAGCGGTAGCAGCAGTGTCACGCATTCCCCGCGTGGATCAAAGGATCTATGGTTTTCCCTCGAGTCTTTCCCACGAGGCTTTCCCACGAGGCTTTCCCACAGGGCTGTCCCACGTGCACACGTGGTGGGAGTCGATCCTCGGCTTGAACGTCAAGTGCAGGGAAAACAGGTTCCTCTGGAATGGACTGACACATCTGGGGGACTCTTGGAATGGTGGCACGACCCTGGAGTTCCTCTCGCCTTTCCTGTGGAGAGCGCCTCCTCTTGAGATGCAACGGGAACGCCGGGAATTCTTTCCCTACGAAACAGGGAAAGGATCCCTCATCTCGAGCTAGGAGGCGGAAACGGGGCTCCCCTGGATGTGTGCGGGACACCACGTGCTTCCTCTCGAGTGGAGACGGGTATGTCGGGGAACTTCTTGAGTTGCAGCAATGGTTGTGAAAGACCCTTTGGAAGTTCCAGTGGTTACATGTGATTGGCCTCGAGAAGCCTCAGCGGAAATGGGCCTCATCTCGCCTGTAGGGCAAAACCTCCTGGATTTTCTCGAGTTGCGGCAGGTGCTCTCGACTTACGACGTGGACCTCAGGGACCCGCTCTGGTGGCCTCAGGAAAGGCCAGTCCCCATGCGAGTTCCTCGGGGGCGTCTCGGGATTCCTCTCCCGTCGATGCCGGGGCCTAAGACCTTGTGTGGAGTCGGGGCCGGAACCTGAGGATTCCTCTCCAGTGCTGACATGGATCTTGGGGTACGTCTGTAGTCTCCCCAGGGGAGTCAGTCCTCGTCTCGAATGCGGGAATGCATTGCGCTTTCCTCCAGAGCGGTAGCAGCAGTGTCACGCAGTCCGCCGCGTGGATCAAAGGATCTATGGTTTTCCCTCGAGTCTTTCCCACGAGGCTTTACCACGAGGCTTTCCCACAGGGCTGTCCCACGTACACACGTGGTGGGAGTCGATCCTCGGCTTGAACGTCAAGGCAGTGCAGGGAAAACAGGTTCCTCTGGAATGGACTGACACATCTGGGGGACTCTTGGAATGGTGTCACGACCCTGGAGTTCCTCTCGCCTTTCCTGTGGAGAGCGCCTCCTCTTGAGATGCGACGGGAACGCCGGGAATTCTTTCCCTACGAAACAGGGAAAGGATCCCTCATCTCGAGCTAGGAGGCGGAAACGGGGCTCCCCTGGATGTGTGCGGGACCCCACGTGCTTCCTCTCGAGTGGAGACGGGTATGTCGGGGAACTTCTTGAGTTGCAGCAAGGGTGTGAAGGACCCTTTGGAAGTTCCAGTGGTTAGATGTGATTGGCCTTGAGAAGCCTCAGGGGAAATGGGCCTCATCTCGCCTGGAGGGCAAAACCTCCTGGATTTTCTCGAGTTGCAGCAGGTGCTCTCGACTTACGACGGGGACCTCAGGGACCCGCTCTGGTGGCCTCAGGAAAGGCCAGTCCCCATGCGAGTTCCTCGGGGGCCTCTCGGGATTCCTCTCCCGTTGATGCAGGGGCCGGAGACCTTGTGTGGAGTCGTGGCCGGAACCTGAGGATTCCTCTCCAGTGCTGACATGGATCTTGGGGTACTTCTGGAGTCTCCCCAGGGGAGTCAGTCCTCGTCTCGAATGCGGGCATGCACTTGCGCTTTCCTATAAAGCGGTAGCAGCAGTGTCACGCAGTCCGCCGTGTGGATCAAAGGATCTATGGTTTTCCCTCGAGTCTTTCCCACGAGGCTTTCCCACGAGGCTTTCCCACAGGGCTGTCCCACGTGCACACGTGGTGGGAGTCGATCCTCGGCTTGAACGTCAAGGCAGTGCAGGGAAAACAGGTTCCTCTGGAATGGACTTACACATCTGGGTGACTCTTGGAATGTTGGCACGACCCTGGAGTTCCTCTCGCCTTTCCTGTGGAGAGCGCCTCCTCTTGAGATGCGACGGGAACGCCGGGAATTCTTTCCCTTCGAAACAGGGAAAGGATCCCTCATCTGGAGCTTGGAGGCGGAAACGGGGCTCCCCTGGAGGTGTGCGGGACCCACGTGCTTCCTCTCGAGTGCAGACGGGTATGTCGGGGAACTTCTTGAGTTGCAGCAAGGGTGTGAAGGACCCTTTGGAAGGTCCAGTGGTTAGATGTGATTGGCCTCGAGAAGCCTCAGCGGAAATGGGCCTCATTTCGCCTGGAGGGCAAAACCTCCTGGATTTTCTCGAGTTGCGGCAGGTGCTCTCGACTTACGATGGGGACCTCAGGGACACGCTCTGGTGGCCTAAGGAAAGGCCAGTCCCCATGCGAGTTCCTCGGGGGCCTCTCGGGATTCCTCTCCCGTCGATGCCGGGGCCTAAGACCTTGTGTGGAGTCGGGGCCAGAACCTGAGGATTCCTCTCCAGTACTGACATGGATCTTGGGGTATTTCTGGAGTCTCCCCAGGGGAGTCAGTCCTCGTCTCGAATGCGGGCATGCACTTGCGCTTTCCTCCAGAGCGGTAGCAGCACTGTCACGCATTCCCCGCGTGGATCAAAGGATCTATGGTTTTCCCTCGAGTCTTTCCCACGAGGCTTTCCCACGAGGCTTTCCCACAGGGCTGTCCCACGTGCACACGTGGTGGGAGTCGATCCTCGGCTTGAACGTCAAGGCAGTTCAGGGAAAACAGGTTCCTCTGGAATGGACTGACACATCTGGGGGTCTCTTGGAATGGTGTCACGACCCTGGAGTTCCTCTCGCCTTTCCTGTGGAGAGCGCCTCCTCTTGAGATGCGACTGGAACGCCGGGAATTCTTTCCCTGCGAAAAAGGGAAGGATCCCTCATCTCGAGCTAGGAGGCGAAAACGGGGCTCCCCTGGATGTGTGAGGGACCCCACGTGCTTCCTCTCGAGTGGAGACGGGTATGTCGGGGAACTTCTTGAGTTGCAGCAATGGTGTGAAGGACCCTTTGGAAGTTCCAGTGGTTAGATGTGATTAGCCTCGAGAAGCCTCAGCAGAAATGGGCCTCATCTCGCCTGGAGGGCAAAACCTCCTGGATTTTCTCGAGTTGCGGAAGGTGCTCTCGACTTACGACGGGGACATCAGGGACCCGCTCTGGTGGCCTCAGGAAAGGCCAGTCCCCATGCGAGTTCCTCGGGTGCCTCTCGGGATTCCTCTCCCGTCGATGCCGGGGCCTAAGACCTTGCGTGGAGTCGGGGCCGGAATCTGAGGATTCCTCTCCAGTGCTGACATGGATCTTGGGGTACGTCTGGAGTCTCCCCAGGGGAGTCAGTCCTCGTCTCGAATGCGGGCATGCACTTGCGCTTTCCTCCAGAGCGGTAGCAGCAGTGTCATGCAGTCCGCCGCGTGGATCAAAGGATCTATGGTTTTCCCTCGAGTCTTTCCCACGAGGCTTTCCCACGAGGCTTTCCCACAGGGCTGTCCCACGTGCACACGTGGTGGGAGTCGATCCTCGGCTTGAACGTCAAGGCAGTGCAGGGAAAACAGGTTCCTCTGGAATGGACTGACACATCTGGGGGACTCTTGGAATGGTGGCATGACCCTGGAGTTCCTCTCGCCTTTCCTGTGGAGAGCGCCTCCTCTTGAGATGCGACGGGAACGCCGGGAATTCTTTCCCTACGAAACAGGGAAAGGATCCCTCATCTCGAGCTAGGAGGCGGAAACGGGGCTCCCCTGGATGTGTGCGGGACCCACGTGCTTCCTCTCGAGTGGAGACGGGTATGTCGGGGAACTTCTTGAGTTGCAGCAAGGGATGAAGGACCCTTTGGAAGTTCCAGTGGTTAGAAGTGATTAGCCTCGAGAAGCCTCAGCGGAAATGGGCCTCATCTCGCCTGGAGGGCAAAACCTCCTGGATTTTCTCGAGTTGCGGCAGGTGCTCTCGACTTACGACGGGGACCTCAGGGACCCGCTCTGGTGGCCTCAGGAAAGGCCAGTCCCCATGCGAGTTCCTCGGGGGCGTCTCGGGATTCCTCTCCCGTCGATGCCGGGGCCTAAGACCTTGTGTGGAGTCGGGGCCGGAACCTGAGGATTCCTCTCCAGTGCTGACATGGATCTTGGGGTACGTCTGGAGTCTCCCCAGGGGAGTCAGTCCTCGTCTCGAATGCGGGCATGCACTTGCGCTTTCCTCCAGAGCGGTAGCAGCAGTGTCACGCAGTCCGCCGCGTGGATCAAAGGATCTATGGTTTTCCCTCGAGTCTTTCCCACGAGGCTTTCCCACGAGGCTTTCCCACAGGGCTGTCCCACGTGCACACGTGGTGGGAGTCGATCCTCGGCTTGAACGTCAAGGCAGTGCAGGGAAAACAGGTTCCTCTGGAATGGACTGACACATCTAGGGGACTCTTGGAATGGTGGCACGACCCTGGAGTTCCTTTCGCCTTTCCTGTGGAGAGCGCCTCCTCTTGAGATGCGACGGGAATGCCGGGAATGCTTTCCCTACGAAACAGGGAAAGGATCCCTCATCTCGAGCTAGGAGGCGGAAACGGGGCTCCCCTGGATGTGTGCGGGACTCCACGTGCTTCCTCTCGAGTGGAGACGGGTATGTCGGGGAACTTCTTGAGTTGCAGCAAGGGTGTGAAGGACCCTTTGGAAGTTCCAGTGGTTAGACGTGATTAGCCTCGAGAAGCCTCAGCGGAAATGGGCCTCATCTCGCCTAGAGGGCAAAACCGCCTGGATTTTCTCGAGTTGCGGCAGGTGCTCTCGACTTACGACGGGGACCTCAGGGACCCGCTCTGGTGGCCTCAGGAAAGGCCAGTCCCCATCCGAGTTCCTCGGGGGCCTCTCGGGATTCCTCTCCCGTCGATGCCGGGGCCTAAGACCTTGTGTGGAGTCGGGGCCGGAACCTGAGGATTCCTCTCCAGTGCTGACATGGATCTTGGGGTACTTCTGAAGTCTCCCCAGGGGAGTCAGTCCTCGTCTCGAATGCGGGCATGCACTTGCGCTTTCCACCAGAGCGGTAGCAGCAGTGTCACGCAGTCCGCCGCGTGGATCAAAGGATCTATGGTTTTCCCTCGAGTCTTTTCCACGAGGCTTTCCCACGAGGCTTTCCCACAGGGCTGTCCCACGTGCACACGTGGTGGGAGTCGATCCTCGGATTGAACGTCAAGGCAGTGCAGGGAAAACAGGTTCCTCTGGAATGGACTGACACATCTGGGGGACTCTTGGAATGGTGGCACGACCCTGGAGTTCCTCTCGCCTTTCCTGTGGAGAGCGCCTCCTTTTGAGATGCGACGGGAACGCCGGGAATTCTTTCCCTACGAAACAGGGAAAGGATCCCTCATCTCGAGCTAGGAGGCGGAAACGGGGCTCCCCTGGATGTGTGCGGGACACCACGTGCTTCCTCTCGAGTGGAGACGGGTATGTCGGGGAACTTCTTGAGTTGCAGCAAGGGTGTGAAGGACCCTTTGGAAGTTCCAGTGGTTAGATGTGATTGGCCTCGAGAAGCCTCAGCGGAAATGGGCCTCATCTCGCCTGGAGGGCAAAACCGCCTGGATTTTCTCGAGTTGCGGCAGGTGCTCTCGACTTACGACGGGGACCTCAGGGACCCGCTCTGGTGGCCTCAGGAAAGGCCAGTCCCCATGCGAGTTCCTCGGGGGCCTCTCGGGATTCCTCTCCCGTCGATGCCGGGGCCTAAGACCTTGTGTGGAGTCGGGGCCGGAACCTGAGGATTCCTCTCCAGTGCTGACATGGATCTTGGGGTACTTCTGGAGTCTCCCCAGGGGAGTCAGTCCTCGTCTCGAATGCGGGCATGCACTTGCGCTTTCCACCAGAGCGGTAGCAGCAGTGTCACGCAGTCCGCCGCGTGGATCAAAGGATCTATGGTTTTCCCTCGAGTCTTTCCCACGAGGCTTTCCCACGAGGCTTTCCCACAGGGCTGTCCCACGTACACACGTGGTGGGAGTCGATCCTCGGATTGAACGTCAAGGCAGTGCAGGGAAAACAGGTTCCTCTGGAATGGACTGACACATCTGGGGGACTCTTGGAATGGTGGCACGACCCTGGAGTTCCTCTCGCCTTTCCTGTGGAGAGCGCCTCCTCTTGAGATGCGACGAGAACGCCGGGAATTCTTTCCCTACGAAACAGGGAAAGGATCCCTCATCTCGAGCTAGGAAGCGGAAACGGGGCTCCCCTGGATGTGTGCGGGACCCCACGTGCTTCCTCTCGAGTGGAGACGGGTATGTCGGGGAACTTCTTGAGTTGCACCACGGGTGTGAAGGACCCTTTGGAAGTTCCAGTGGTTAGATATGATTGGCCTCGAGAAGCCTCAGCGGAAATGGGCCTCATCTCGCCTGGAGGGCAAAACCTCCTGGATTTTCTCGAGTTGCGGCAGGTGCTCTCGACTTACGACGGGGACCTCAGGGAACCGCTCTGGTGGCCTCAGGAAAGGCCAGTCCCTATGCGAGTTCCTCGGGGGCGTCTCGGGATTTCTCTCCCGTTGATGCCGGGGCCTAAGACCTTGTGTGGAGTCGGGGCCGGAACCTGAGGATTCCTCTCCAGTGCTGACATGGATCTTGGGGTACTTCTGGAGTCTCCCCAGGGGAGTCAGTCCTCGTCTCGAATGCGGGCATGCACTTGCGCTTTCCTCCAGAGCGGTAGCAGCAGTGTCACGCAGTCCGCCGCGTGGATCAAAGGATCTATGGTTTTCCCTCGAGTCTTTCCCACGAGGCTTTCCCACGAGGCTTTCCCACAGGGCTGTCCCACGTGCACACGTGGTGGGAGTCGATCCTCGGCTTGAACGTCAAGGCAGTTCAGGGAAAACAGGTTCCTCTGGAATGGACTGACACATCTAGGGGACTCTTGGAATGGTGTCACGACCCTGGAGTTCCTCTCGCCTTTCCTGTGGAGAGCGCCTCCTCTTGAGATGCGACGGGAACGCCAGGAATTCTTTCCCTACGAAACAGGGAAAGGATCCCTCATCTCGAGCTAGGAGGCGGAAACGGGGCTCCCCTGGATGTGTGCGGGACACCACGTGCTTCCTCTCGAGTGGAGACGGGTATGTCGGGGAACTTCTTGAGTTGCACCACGGGTGTGAAGGACCCTTTGGAAGTTCCAGTGGTTAGATGTGATTGGCCTCGAGAAGCCTCAGCAGAAATGGGCCTCATCTCGCCTGGAGGGCAAAACCTCCTGGATTTTCTCGAGTTGCGGAAGGTGCTCTCGACTTACGACGGGGACATCAGGGACCCGCTCTGGTGGCCTCAGGAAAGGCCAGTCCCCATGCGAGTTCCTCGGGTGCCTCTCGGGATTCCTCTCCCGTCGATGCCGGGGCCTAAGACCTTGCGTGGAGTCGGGGCCGGAATCTGAGGATTCCTCTCCAGTGCTGACATGGATCTTGGGGTACGTCTGGAGTCTCCCCAGGGGAGTCAGTCCTCGTCTCGAATGCGGGCATGCACTTGCGCTTTCCTCCAGAGCGGTAGCAGCAGTGTCACGCAGTCCGCCGCGTGGATCAAAGGATCTATGGTTTTCCCTCGAGTCTTTCCCACGAGGCTTTCCCACGAGGCTTTCCCACAGGGCTGTCCCACGTGCACACGTGGCGGGAGTCGATCCTCGGCTTGAACGTCAAGGCAGTGCAGGGAAAACAGGTTCCTCTGGAATGGACTGACACATCTGGGGGACTCTTGGAATGGTGGCACGACCCTGGAGTTCCTCTCGCCTTTCCTGTGGAGAGCGCCTCCTCTTGAGATGCGACGGGAACGCCGGGAATTCTTTCCCTACGAAACAGGGAAAGGATCCCTCATCTCGAGCTAGGAGGCGGAAACGGGGCTCCCCTGGATGTGTGCGGGACCCACGTGCTTCCTCTCGAGTGGAGACGTGTATGTTGGGGAACTTCTTGCGTTGCAGCAAGGGTGTGAAGGACCCTTTGGAAGTTCCAGTGGTTAGACGTGATTAGCCTCGAGAAGCCTCAGCGGAAATGGGCCTCATCTCGCCTGGAGGGCAAAACCTCGTGGATTTTCTCGAGTTGCGGCAGGTGCTCTCGACTTACGACGGGGACCTCAGGGACCCGCTCTGGTGGCCTCAGGAAAGGCCAGTCCCCATGCGAGTTCCTCGGGGGCCTCTCGGGATTCCTCTCCCGTCGATGCCGGGGCCTAAGACCTTGTGTGGAGTCGGGGCCGGAACCTGAGGATTCCTCTCCAGTGCTGACATGGATCTTGGGGTACTTCTGGAGTCTCCCCAGGGAAGTCAGTCCTCGTCTCGAATGCGGGCATGCACTTGCGCTTTCCTCCAGAGCGGTAGCAGCAGTGTCACGCAGTCCGCCGCGTGGATCAAAGGATCTATGGTTTTCCCTCGAGTCTTTCCCACGAGGCTTTCCCACGAGGCTTTCCCACAGGGCTGTCCCACGTGCACACGTGGTGGGAGTCGATCCTCGGCTTGAACGTCAAGGCAGTGCAGGGAAAACAGGTTCCTCTGGAATGGACTGACACATCTGGGGGACTCTTGGAATGGTGGCACGACCCTGGAGTTCCTCTCGCCTTTCCTGTGGAGAGCGCCTCCTCTTGAGATGCGACGGGAACGCCGGGAATTCTTTCCCTACGAAACAGGGAAAGGATCCCTCATCTCGAGCTAGGAGGCGGAAACGGGGCTCCCCTGGATGTGTGCGGGACCCCACGTGCTTCCTCTCGAGTGGAGACGGGTATGTCGGGGAACTTCTTGAGTTGCAGCAATGGTGTGAAGGACCCTTTGGAAGTTCCAGTGGTTAGATGTGATTGGCCTCGAGAAGCCTCAGCGGAAATGGGCCTCATCTCGCCTGGAGGGCAAAACCTCCTGGATTTTCTCGAGTTGCGGCAGGTGCTCTCGACTTACGACGGGGACCTCAGGGACCCGCTCTGGTGGCCTCAGGAAAGGCCAGTCCCCATGCGAGTTCCTCTGGGGATTCCTCTCCCGTCGATGCCGGGGCCTAAGACCTGGTGTGAAGTCGGGGCCTGAACCTGAGGATTCCTCTCCAGTGCTCACATGGTTCTTGGGGTACTTCTGGAGTCTCCCCAGGGGAGTCAGTCCTCGTCTCGAATGCGGGCATGCACTTGCGCTTTCCTCCAGAGCGGAAGCAGCAGTGTCACGCAGTCCGACGCGTGGATCAAAGGATCTATGGTTTTCCCTCGAGTCTTTCCCACGAGGCTTTCCCACGAGGCTTTCCCTCAGGGCTGTCCCACGTGCACACGTGGTGGGACTCGATCCTCGGCTTGAACGTCAAGGCAGTGCAGGGAAAACAGGTTCCTCTGGAATGGACTGACACATCTGGGGGTCTCTTGGAATGGTGGCACGACCCTGGAGTTCCTCTCCCCTTTCCTGTGGAGAGCGCCTCCTCTTGAGATGCTACGGGAACGCCGGGAATTCTTTCCCTATGAAACAGGGAAAGGATCCCTCATCTCGAGCTAGGAGGCGGAAACGGGGCTCCCTTGGATGTGTGAGGGACCCCACGTGCTTCCTCTCGAGTGGAGACGGGTATGTCGGGGAAGTTCTTGAGTTGCAGCAAGGGTGTGAAGGACCCTTTGGAAGTTCCAGTGGTTAGACGTGATTAGCCTTGAGAAGCCTCAGCGGAAATGGGCCTCATCTCGCCTGGAGGGCAAAACCTCCTGGATTTTTTCGAGTTGCGGCAGGTGCTCTCGACTTACGACGGGGACCTCAGGGACCCGCTCTGGTGGCCTCAGGAAAGGCCAGTCCCCATGCGAGTTCCTATCGGGGTTCCTATCCGGTCGATGCCGGGGCCTAAGACCTTGTGTGGAGTCGGGGCCGGAACCTGAGGATTCCTCTCCAGTGCTGACATGGATCTTGGGGTACTTCTGGAGTCTCCCCAGGGGAGTCAGTCCTCGTCTCGAATGCGGGCATGCACTTGCGCTTTCCTCCAGAGCGGTAGCAGCAGTGTCACGCAGTCCGCTGCGTGGATCAAAGGATCTATGGTTTACCCTCGAGTCTTTCCCACGAGGCTTTCCCACGAGGCTTTCCCACAGTGCTGTCCCACGTGCACACGTGGTGGGAGTCGATCCTCGGCTTGAACGTCAAGGCAGTGCAGGGAAAACAGGTTCCTCTGGAATGGACTGACACATCTGGGGGACTCTTGGAATGGTGGCATGACCCTGGAGTTCCTCTCGCCTTTCCTGTGGAGAGTGCCTCCTCTTGAGATGCGACGGGAACGCCGGGAATTCTTTCCCTATGAAACAGGGAAAGGATCCCTCATCTCGAGTTAGGAGGCGGAAACGGGGCTCCCCTGGATGTGTGCGGGACACCACGTGCTTCCTATCGAGTGCAGACGGGTATGTCGGGGAACTTCTTGAGTTGCAGCAATGGTGTGAAGGACCCTTTGGAAGTTCCAGTGGTTAGATGTGATTGGCCTCGAGAAGCCTCAGCGGAAATGGGCCTCATCTCGCCTGGAGGGCAAAACCTCCTGGATTTTCTCGAGTTGCGGCAGGTGCTGTCGACTTACGACGGGGACCACAGGGACCCGCTCTGGTGGCCTCAGGAAAGGCCAATCCCCATGTGAGTTCCTCGGGGGCCTCTCGGGATTCCTCTCCCGTCGATGCCGGGGCCTAAGACCTTGTGTGGAGTCGGGGCCGGAACCTGAGGATTCCTCTCCAGTGCTGACATGGATCTTGGGGTACGTCTGTAGTCTCCCCAGGGGAGTCAGTCCTCGTCTCGAATGCGGGCATGCATTGCGCTTTCCTCCAGAGCGGTAGCAGCAGTGTCACGCAGTCCGCCGCGTGGATCAAAGGATCTATGGTTTTCCCTCGAGTCTTTCCCACGAGGCTTTCCCACGAGGCTTTCCCACAGGGCTGTCCCACGTGCACACGTGGTGGGAGTCGATCCTCGGCTTGAACGTCAAGGCAGTGCAGGGAAAACAGGTTCCTCTGGAATGGACTGACACATCTGGGGGACTCTTGGAATGGTGTCACGACCCTGGAGTTCCTCTCGCCTTTCCTGTGGAGAGCGCCTCCTCTTGAGATGCGACGGGAACGCCGGGAATTCTTTCCCTACGAAACAGGGAAACGATCCCTCATCTCGAGCTAGGAGGCGGAAACGGGGCTCCCCTGGATGTGTGCGGGACCCCACGTGCTTCCTCTCGAGTGGAGACGGGTATGTCGGGGAACTTCTTGAGTTGCAGCAAGGGTGTGAAGGACCCTTTGGAAGTTCCAGTGGTTAGATGTGATTGGCTTCGAGAAGCCTCAACAGAAATGGGCCTCATCTCGCCTGGAGGGCAAAACCTCCTGGATTTTCTCGAGTTGCGGCAGGTGCTCTCGACTTACGACGGGGACCACAGGGACCCGCTCTGGTGGCCTCAGGAAAGGCCAGTCCCCATGCGAGTTCCTCGGGGGCCTCTGGGGATTCCTCTCCCGTCGATGCCGGGGCCTAAGTCCTTGTGTGGAGTCGGGGTCGGAACCTGAGGATTCCTCTCCAGTGCTGACATGGATCTTGGGGTACTTCTGGAGTCTCCCCAGGGGAGTCAGTCTTCGTCTCGAATGCGGGCATGCACTTGCGCTTTCCTCCAGAGCGGTAGCAGCAGTGTCACGCAGTCCGCCGCGTGGATCAAAGGATCTATGGTTTTCCCTCGAGTCTTTTCCACGAGGCTTTCCCACGAGGCTTTCCCACAGGGCTGTCCCACGTGCACACGTGGTGGGAGTCGATCCTCGGATTGAACGTCAAGGCAGTGCAGGGAAAACAGGTTCCTCTGGAATGGACTGACACATCTGGGGGACTCTTGGAATGGTGGCACGACCCTGGAGTTCCTCTCGCGTTTCCTGTGGAGAGCGCCTCCTCTTGAGATGCGACGGGAACGCCGGGAATTCTTTCCCTACGAATCAGGGAAAGGATCCCTCATCTCGAGCTAGGAGGCGGAAACGGGGCTCCCCTGGATGTGTGCGGGACCCCACGTGCTTCCTCTTGAGTGGAGACGGGTATGTCGGGGAACTTCTTGAGTTGCAGCAATGGTGTGAAGGACCCTTTGGAAGTTCCAGTGGTTAGATGTGATTGGCCTCGAGAAGCCTCAGCGGAAATGGGCCTCATCTCGCCTGGAGGGCAAAACCTCCTGGATTTTCTCGAGTTGTGGCAGGTGCTCTCGACTTACGACGGGGACCTCAGGGACCCGCTCTGGTGGCCTCAGGAAAGGCCAGTCCCCATGCGAATTCCTCGGGGGCGTCTCGGGATTTCTCTCCCGTCGATGCCGGGGCCTAAGACCTTGTGTGGAGTCGGGGCCGGAACCTGAGGATTCCTCTCCAGTGCTGACATGGATCTTGGGGTACTTCTGGAGTCTCCCCAGGGGAGTCAGTCCTCGTCTCGAATGCGGGCATGCACTTGCGCTTTCCTCCAGAGCGTTAGCAGCAGTGTCACGCAGTCCGCTGCGTGGATCAAAGGATCTATGGTTTTCCCTCGAGTCTTTCCTACGAGGCTTTCCCACGAAGCTTTCCCACAGGGCTGTCCCACGTGCACACGTGGTGGGAGTCGATCCTCGGCTTGAACGTCAAGGCAGTGCAGGGAAAACAGGTTCATCTGGAATGGACTGACACATCTGGGGGACTCTTGGAAAGGTGGCACGACCCTGGAGTTCCTCTCCCCTTTCCTGTGGAGAGCGCCTCCTCTTGAGATGCGACGGGAACGCCGGGAATTCTTTCCCTACGAAACAGGGAAAGGATCCCTCATCTCGAGCTAGGAGGCGGAAACGGGACTCCCCTGGATGTGTGCGGGACCCCACGTGCTTCCTCTCGAGTGGAGAAGGGTATGTCGGGGAACTTCTTGAGTTGCAGCAATGGCGTGAAGGACCCTTTGGAAGTTCCAGTGGTTAGATGTGATTGGCCTCGAGAAGCCTCAGCGGAAATGGGCCTCATCTCGCCTGGAGGGCAAAACCTCCTGGATTTTCTCGAGTTGCGGCAGGTGCTCTCGACTTACGACGGGGACCTCAGGGACCCGCTCTGGTGGCCTCAGGAAAGGCCAGTCCCCATGCGAGTTCCTCTGGGGATTCCTCTCCCGTCGATGCCGGGGCCTAAGACCTTGTGTGGAGTCGGGGCCGGAACCTGAGGATTCCTCTCCATGGCTGACATGGATCGTGGGGTACTTCTGGAGTCTCCCCAGGGAAGTCAGTCCTCGTCTCGAATGGGGGCATGCTCTTGCGCTTTCCTCCAGAGCGGTAGCAGCAGTGTCACGCAGTCCGCCGCGTGGATCAAAGGATCTATGGTTTTCCCTCGAGTCTTTCCCACGAGGCTTTCCCACGAGGCTTTCCCACAGGGCTGTCCCACGTGCACACGTGGTGGGAGTCGATCCTCGGCTTGAACGTCAAGGCAGTGCAGGGAAAACAGGTTCCTCTGTAATGGACTGACACATCTGGGGGACTCTTGGAATGGTGGCACGACCCTGGAGTTCCTCTCGCCTTTCCTGTGGAGAGCGCCTCGTCTTGAGATGCGACGGGAACGCCGGGAATTCTTTCCATACGAAACAGGGAAAGGATCCCTCATCTCGAGATAGGAGGCGGAAACGGGGCTCCCCTGGATGTGTGCGGGGCCCCACGTGCTTCCTCTCGAGTGGAGACGGGTATGTCGGGGAACTTCTTGAGTTGCAGCAATGGTGTGAAGGACCCTTTGGAAGTTCCAGTGGTTAGACGTGATTGGCCTCGAGAAGCCTCAGCGGAAATGGGCCTCATCTCGCCTGGAGGGCAAAACCTCCTGGATTTTTTCGAGTTGCGGCAGGTGCTCTCGACTTACGACGGGGACCTCAGGGACCCGCTCTGGTGGCCTCAGGAAAGGCCAGTCCCCATGCGAGTTCCTCGGGGGCCTCTCGGGATTCCTCTCCCGTCGATGCCGGGGCCTAAGACCTTGTGTGGAGTCGGGGCCGGAACCTGAGGATTCCTCTCCAGTGCTGACATGGATCTTGGGGTACTTCTGGAGTCTCCCCAGGGGAGTCAGTCCTCGTCTCGAATGCGGGCATGCACTTGCGCTTTCCTCCAGAGCGGTAGCAGCAGTGTCACGCAGTCCGCCGCGTGGATCAAAGGATCTATGGTTTTCCCTCGAGTCTTTCCCACGAGGCTTTCCCACGAGGCTTTCCCACAGGGCTGTCCCACGTGCACACGTGGTGGGAGTCGATCCTCGGCTTGAACGTCAAGGCAGTGCAGGGAAAACAGGTTCCTCTGGAATGGACTGACACATCTGGGGGACTCTTGGAATGGTGGCACGACCCTGGAGTTCCTCTCGCCTTTCCTGTGGAGAGCGCCTCCTCTTGAGATGCGACGAGAACGCAGGGAATTCTTTCCCTACGAAACAGGGAAAGGATCCCTCATCTCGAGCTAGGAAGCGGAAACGGGGCTCCCCTGGATGTGTGCGGGACCCCACGTGCTTCCTCTCGAGTGGAGACGGGTATGTCGGGGAACTTCTTGAGTTGCAGCAATGGTGTGAAGGACCCTTTGGAAGTTCCAGTGGTTAGATGTGATTGGCCTCGAGAAGCCTCAGCAGAAATGGGCCTCATCTCGCCTGGAGGGCAAAACCTCCTGGATTTTCTCGAGTTGCGGCAGGTGCTCTCGACTTACGACGGGGACCTCAGGGAACCGCTCTGGTGGCCTCAGGAAAGGCCAGTCCCCATGCGAGTTCCTCGGGGGCGTCTCGGGATTTCTCTCCCGTTGATGCCGGGGCCTAAGACCTTGTGTGTAGTCGGGGCCGGAACCTGAGGATTCCTCTCCAGTGCTGACATGGATCTTGGGGTACTTCTGGAGTCTCCCCAGGGGAGTCAGTCCTCGTCTCGAATGCGGGCATGCACTTGCGCTTTCCTCCAGAGCGGTAGCAGCAGTGTCACGCAGTCCGCCGCGTGGATCAAAGGATCTATGGTTTTCCCTCGAGTCTTTCCCACGAGGCTTTCCCACGAGGCTTTCCCACAGGGCTGTCCCACGTTCACACGTGGTGGGAGTCGATCCTCGGCTTGAACATCAAGGCAGTTCAGGGAAAACAGGTTCCTCTGGAATGGACTGACACATCTAGGGGACTCTTGGAATGGTGTCACGACCCTGGAGTTCCTCTCGCCTTTCCTGTGGAGAGCGCCTCCTCTTGAGATGCGACGGGAACGCCGGGAATTCTTTCCCTACGAAACAGGGAAAGGATCCCTCATCTCGAGCTAGGAGGCGGAAACGGGGCTCCCCTGGATGTGTGCGGGACACCACGTGCTTCCTCTCAAGTGGAGACGGGTATGTCGGGGAACTTCTTGAGTTGCACCACGGGTGTGAAGGACCCTTTGGAAGTTCCAGTGGTTAGATGTGATTGGCCTCGAGAAGCCTCAGCAGAAATGGGCCTCATCTCGCCTGGAGGGCAAAACCTCCTGGATTTTCTCGAGTTGCGGAAGGTGCTCTCGACTTACGACGGGGACATCAGGGACCCGCTCTGGTGGCCTCAGGAAAGGCCAGTCCCCATGCGAGTTCCTCGGGTGCCTCTCGGGATTCCTCTCCCGTCGATGCCGGGGCCTAAGACCTTGCGTGGAATCGGGGCCGGAATCTGAGGATTCCTCTCCAGTGCTGACATGGATCTTGGGGTACGTCTGGAGTCTCCCCAGGGGAGTCAGTCCTCGTCTCGAATGCGGGCATGCACTTGCGCTTTCCACCAGAGCGGTAGCAGCAGTGTCACGCAGTCCGCCGCGTGGATAAAAGGATCTATGGTTTTCCCTCGAGTCTTTCCCACGAGGCTTTCCCACGAGGCTTTCCCACAGGGCTGTCCCACGTGCACACGTGGTGGGAGTCGATCCTCGGCTTGAACGTCAAGGCAGTGCAGGGAAAACAGGTTCCTCTGGAATGGACTGACACATCTGGGGGACTCTTGGAATGGTGGCATGACCCTGGAGTTCCTCTAGCCTTTCCTGTGGAGAGCGCCTCCTCTTGAGATGCGACGGGAACGCCGGGAATTCTTTCCCTACGAAACAGGGAAAGGATCCCTCATCTCGAGCTAGGAGGCGGAAACGGGGCTCCCCTGGATGTGTGCGGGACCCACGTGCTTCCTCCCGAGTGGAGACGGGTATGTCGGGGAACTTCTTGAGTTGCAGCAAGGGATGAAGGACCCTTTGGAAGTTCCAGTGGATACATGTGATTGGCCTCGAGAAGCCTCAGCGGAAATGGGCCTCATCTCGCCTGGAGGGCAAAACCTCCTGGATTTTCTCGAGTTGCGGCAGGTGCTCTCGACTTACGACGGGGACCTCAGGGACCCGCTCTGGTGGCCTCAGGAAAGGCCAGTCCCCATGCGAGTTCCTCGGGGGCCTCTGGGGATTCCTCTCCCGTCGATGCCGGAGCCTAAGTCCTTGTGTGGAGTCGGTGTCGGAACCTGAGGATTCCTCTCCAGTGCTGACATGGATCTTGGGGTACTTCTGGAGTCTCCCCAGGGGAGTCAGTCTTCGTCTCGAATGCGGGCATGCACTTGCGCTTTCCTCCAGAGCGGTAGCAGCAGTGTCACGCAGTCCGCCGCGTGGATCAAAGGATCTATGGTTTTCCCTCGAGTCTTTCCCAAGAGGCTTTTCCACGAGGCTTTCCCACAGGGCTGTCCCACGTGCACACGTGGTGGGAGTCGATCCTCGGCTTGAACGTCAAGGCAGTGCAGGGAAAACAGGTTCCTCTGGAATGGACTGACACATCTGGGGAACTCTTGGTATGGTGGCATGACCCTGGAGTTCCTCTCGCCTTTCCTGTGGAGAGCACCTCCTCTTGAGATGCGACGGGAACGCCGGGAATTCTTTCCCTACGAAACAGGGAAAGGATCCCTCATCTCGAGCTAGGAGGCGGAAACGGGACTCCCCTGGATGTGTGCGGGACCCACGTGCTTCCTCTCGAGTGGAGACGGGTATGTCGGGGACCTTCTTGAATTGCAGCAATGGTGTGAAGGACCCTTTGGAAGTTCCAGTGGTTAGATGTGATTAGCCTCGAGAAGCCTCAGCGGAAATGGGCCTCATCTCGCCTGGAGGGCAAAACCTCCTGGATTTTCTCGAGTTGCGGCAGGTGCTCTCGACTTACGACGGGGACCTCAGGGACCCGCTCTGGTGGCCTCAGGAAAGGCCAGTCCCCATGCGAGTTCCTCTGGGGATTCCTCTCCGGTCGATGCCGGGGCCTAAGACCTTGTGTGGAGTCGGGGCCGGAACCTGAGGATTCCTCTCCAGGGCTGACATGGATCTTGGGGTACTTCTGGAGTCTCCCCACGGGAGTCAGTCCTCGTCTCGAATGCGGGCATGCACTTGCGCTTTCCTCCAGAGCGGTAGCAGCAGTGTCACGCAGTCCGCCGCGTGGATCAAAGGATCTATGGTTTTCCCTCGAGTCTTTCCCACGAGGCTTTCCCACGAGGCTTTCCCACAGGGCTGTCCCACGTGCACACGTGGTGGGAGTCGATCCTCGGCTTGAACGTCAAGGCAGTGTAGGGAAAACAGGTTCCTCTGGAATGGACTGACACATCTGGGGGACTCTTGGAATGGTGGCACGACCCTGGAGTTCCTCTCGCCTTTCCTGTGGAGAGCGCCTCCTCTTGAGATGCGACGGGAACGCCGGGAATTCTTTCCCTACGAAACAGGGAAAGGATCCCTCATCTCGAGCTAGGAGGCGGAAACGGGGCTCCCCTGGATGTGTGCGGGACCGCACGTGCTTCCTCTCGAGTGGAGACGGGTATGTCGGGGAACTTCTTGAGTTGCAGCAAGGGTGTGAAGGACCCTTTGGAAGTTCCAGTGGTTAGACGTGATTGGCCTCGAGAAGCCTCAGCGGAAATGGGCCTCATCTCGCCTGGAGGGCAAAACCTCCTGGATTTTCTCGAGTTGCGGCAGGTGCTCTCGACTTACGACGGGGACCTCAGGGACCCGCTCTGGTGGCCTCAGGAAAGGCCAGTCCCCATGCGAGTTCCTCGGGGGCGTCTCGGGATTCCTCTCCCGTCGATGCCGGGGCCTAAGACCTTGTGTGGAGTCGGGGCCGGAACCTGAGGATTCCTCTCCAGTGCTTACATGGATCTTGGGGTACTTCTGGAGACTCCCCAGGGGAGTCAGTCCTCGTCTCGAATGCGGGCATACACTTGCGCTTTCCTCCAGAGCGGTAGCAGCAGTGTCACGCAGTCCGCCGCGTGGATCAAAGGATCTATGGTTTTCCCTCGAGTCTTTCCCACGAGGCTTTCCCACGAGGCTTTCCCACAGGGCTGTCCCACGTGCACACGTGGTGGGAGTCGATCCTCGGCTTGAACGTCAAGGCAGTGCAGGGAAAACAGGTTCCTCTGGAATGGACTGACACATCTGGGGGACTTTTGGAATGGTGGCACGACCCTGGAGTTCCTCTCGCCTTTCCTGTGGAGAGCGCCTCCTCTTGAGATGCGACGGGAACGCCGGGAATTCTTTCCCTACGAAACAGGGAAAGGATCCCTCATCTCGAGCTAGGAGGCGGAAACGGGGCTCCCCTGGATGTGTGCGGGACCCACGTGCTTCCTCTCGAGTGGAGACGGGTATGTCGGGGAACTTCTTGAGTTGCAGCAAGGGTGTGAAGGACCCTTTGGAAGTTCCAGTGGTTAGACGAGATTAGCCTCGAGAAGCCTCAGCATAAATGGGCCTCATCTCGCCTGGAGGGCAAAACCTCCTGGATTTTCTCGAGTTGCGGCAGGTGCTCTCGACTTACGACGGGGACCTCAGGGACCCGCTCTGGTGGCCTCAGGAAAGGGCAGTCCCCATGCGAGTTCCTCGGGGGCCTCTCGGGATTCCTCTCCCGTCGATGCCGGGGCCTAAGACCTTGTGTGGAGTCGGGGCCGGAACCTGAGGATTCCTCTCCAGTGCTGACATGGATGTTGGGGTACTTCTGGAGTCTCCCCAGGGGAGTCAGTCCTCGTCTCGAATGCGGGCATGCACTTGCGCTTTCCTCCAGAGCGGTAGCAGCAGTGTCACGCAGTCCGCCGCGTGGATCAAAGGATCTATGGTTTTCCCTCGAGTCTTTCCCACGAGGCTTTCCCACGAGGCTTTCCCACAGGGCTGTCCCACGTGCACACGTGGTGGGAGTCGATCCTCGGCTTGAACGTCAAGGCAGTGCAGGGAAAACAGGTTCCTCTGGAATGGACTGACACATCTGGGGGACTCTTGGAATGGTGGCACGACCCTGGAGTTCCTCTCGCCTTTCCTGTGGAGAGCGCCTCCTCTTGAGATGCGACGGGAACGCCGGGAATTCTTTCCCTACGAAACAGGGTAAGGATCCCTCATCTCGAGCTAGGAGGTGGAAACGGGGCTCCCCTGGATGTGTGCGGGACCCATGTGCTTCCTCTCGAGTGGAGACGGGTATGTCGGGGAACTTCTTGAGTTGCAGCAAGGGTGTGAAGGACCCTTTGGAAGTTCCAGTGGTTAGACAAGATTAGCCTCGAGAAGCCTCAGCGGAAATGGGCCTCATCTCGCCTGGAGGGCAAAACCTCCTGGAATTTCTCGAGTTGCGGCAGGTGCTCTCGACTTACGACGGGGACCTCTGGGACCCGCTCTGGTGGCCTCAGGAAAGGCCAGTCCCCATGCGAGTTTCTCGGGGGCCTCTCGGGATTCCTCTCCCGTCGATGCCGGGTCCTAAGACCTTGTGTGGAGTCGGGGCCGGAACCTGAGGATTCCTCTCCAGTGCTGACATGGATCTTGTGGTACTTCTGGAGTCTCCCCAGGGGAGTCAGTCCTCGTCTCGAATGCGGGCATGCACTTGCGCTTTCCTCCAGAGGGGTAGCAGCAGTGTCACGCAGTCCGCCGCGTGGATCAAAGGATCTATGGTTTTCCCTCGAGTCTTTCCCACGAGGCTTTCCCACGAGGCTTTCCCACAGGGCTGTCCCAAGTGCACACGTGTTGGGAGTCGATCCTCGGCTTGAACGTCAAGGCAGTGCAGGGAAAACAGATTCCTCTGGAATGGACTGACACATCTGGGGGACTCTTGGAATGGTGGCACGACCCTGGAGTTCCTCTCGCCTTTCCTGTGGAGAGCTCCTCCTCTTGAGATGCGACGGGAACGCCGGGAATTCTTTCCCTACGAAACAGGGAAAAGATTCCTCATCTCGAGCTAGGAGGCGGAAACGGGGCTCCCCTGGATGTGTGCGGGACCCACGTGCTTCCTCTCGAGTGGAGACGGGTATGTCGGGGAACTTCTTGAGTTGCAGCAAGGGTGTGAAGGACCCTTTGGAAGTTCCAGTGGTTAGACGTGATTAGCCTCGAGAAGCCTCAGCGGAAATGGGCCTCATCTCGCCTGGAGGGCAAAACCTCCTGGATTTTCTCGAGTTGCGGCAGGTGCTCTCGACTAACGGGGACCTCAGGGACCCGCTCTGGTGGCCTCAGGAAAGGCCAGTGCCCACGCGAGTTCCTCGGGGGCCTCTCGGGATTCCTCTCCCGTCGATGCCGGGGCCTAAGACCTTGTGAGGAGTCGGGGCCGGAACCTGAGGATTCCTCTCCAGTGCTGACATGGATCTTGGGGTACTTCTGGAGTCTCCCCAGGGGAGTCAGTCCTCGTCTCGAATGCGGGCATGCACTTGCGCTTTCCTCCAGAGCGGTAGCAGCAGTGTCACACAGTCCGCCGCGTGGATCAAAGGATCTATGGTTTTCCCTCGAGTCTTTCCCACGAGGCTTTCCCACGAGGCTTTCCCACAGGGCTGTCCCACGTTCACACGTGGTGGGAGTCGATCCTCGGCTTGAACGTCAAGGCAGTGCAGGGAAAACAGGTTTCTCTGGAACGGACTGACACATCTGGGGGACTCTTGGAATGGTGGCACGACCCTGGAGTTCCTCTCGTCTTTCCTGTGGAGAGCGCCTCCTCTTGAGATGCGACGGGAACGCCGGGAATTCTTTCCCTACGAAACAGGGAAAAGATCCCTCATCTAGGGCTAGGAGGCGGAAACCGGGCTCCCCTGGATGTGTGCGGGACCCACGTGCTTCCTCTCGAGTGGAGACGGGTATGTCGGGGAACTTCTTGAGTTGCAGCAAGGGTGTGAAGGACCCGTTGGAAGTTCCAGTGGTTAGTCGTGATTAGCCTCGAGAAGCCTCAGCGGAAATGGGCCTCATGGCGCCTGGAGGTCAAAACCTCCTGGATTTTCTCGAGTTGCGGCAGGTGCTCTCGACTTACGACGGGGACCTCAGGGACCCGCTCTGGTGGCCTCAGGAAAGGCCAGTCCCCATGCGAGTTCCTCGGGGGCATTTCGGGATTCTTCTCCCGTCGATGCCGGGGCCTAAGACCTTGTGTGGAGTTGGGGCCGGAACCTGAGGATTCCTCTCCAGTGCTGACATGGATCTTGCGGTACATCTGGAGTCTCCCCTGGGGAGTCAGTCCTCGTCTCGAATGCGGGCATGCACTTGCGCTTTCCTTCAGAGCGGTAGCAGCAGAGTCACGCAGTCCGCCGCGTGGATCAAAGGATCTATGGTTTTCCCTCGAGTCTTTCCCACGAGGCTTTCCCACGAGGCTTTCCCACAGGGCTGTCCCACGTGCACACGTGGTGGGAGTCGATCCTCGGCTTGAACGTCAAGGCAGTGCAGGGAAAACAGGTTCCTCTGGAATGGACTGACACATCTGGGGGACTCTTGGAATGGTGGCACGACCCTGGAGTTCCTCTCGCCTTTCCTGTGGAGAGCGCCTCCTTTGAGATGCGACGGGAACGCCGGGAATTCTTTCCCTACGAAACAGGGAAAGGATCCCTCATCTCGAGCTAGGAGGCGGAAACGGGGCTCCCCTGGATGTGTGCGGGACCCACGTGCTTCCTCTCGAGTGGAGACGGGTATGTCGGGGAACTTCTTGAGTTGCAGCAAGGGTGTGAAGGACCCTTTGGAAGTTCCAGTGGTTAGACGTGATTAGCCTCGAGAAGCCTCAGCGGAAATGGGCCTCATCGCGCCTGGAGGGCAAAACCTCCTGGATTTTCTCGAGTTGCGGCAGGTGCTCTCGACTTACGACGGGGACCTCAGGGACCCGCTCTGGTGGCCTCAGGAAAGGCCAGTCCCCATGCGAGTTCCTCGGGGGCCTCTCGGGATTCCTCTCCCGTCGATGCCGGGGCCTAAGACCTTGTGTGGAGTCCGGGCCGGAACCTGAGGATTCCTCTCCAGTGCTGACATGGATCTTGGGGTACTTCTGGAGTCTCCCCAGGGGAGTCAGTCCTCGTCTCGAATGCGGGCATGCACTTGCGCTTTCCTCCAGAGCGGTAGCAGCAGTGTCACGCAGTCCGCCGCGTGGATCAAAGGATGTATGGTTTTCCCCCGAGTCTTTCCCACAAGGTTTTCCCACGAGGCTTTCCCACAGGGCTGTCCCACGTGCACACGTGGTGGGAGTCGATCCTCGGCTTGAACGTCAAGGCAGTGCAGGGAAAACAGGTTCCTCTGGAATGGACTGACACATCTGGGGGACTCTTGGAATGGTGGCACGACCCTGGAGTTCCTCTCGCCTTTCCTGTGGAGAGCGCCTCCTCTTGAGATGCGACGGGAACGCCGGGAATTCTTTCCCTACGAAACAGGGAAAGGATCCCTCATCTCGAGCTGGGAGGTGGAAACGGGTCTCCCCTGGATGTGTGCGGGACGCCACGTGCTTCCTCTCGATTGGAGACGGGTATGTCGGGGAACTTCTTGAGTTGCAGCAAGGGTGTGAAGGACCCTTTGGAAGTTCCAGTGGTTAGATGTGATTGGCCTCGAGAAGCCTCAGCGGAAATGGGCCTCATCTCGCCTGGAGGGCAAAACCTCCTGGATTTTCTCGAGTTGCGGCAGGTGCTCTCGACTTACGACGGGGACCTCAGGGACCCGCTCTGGTGGCCTCAGGAAAGGCCAGTCCCCATGCGAGTTCCTCGGGGGCCTCTCGGGATTCCTCTCCCGTCGATGCCGGGGCCTAAGACCTTGTGTGGAGTCGGGGCCGGAACCTGAGGATTCCTCTCCAGTGCTGACATGGATCTTGGGGTACTTCTGGAGTCTCCCCAGGGGAGTCAGTCCTCGTCTCGAATGCGGGCATGCACTTGCGCTTTCCTCCAGAGCGGTAGCAGCAGTGTCACGCAGTCCGCCGCGTGGATCAAAGGATCTATGGTTTTCCCTCGAGACTTTCCCACGAGGCTTTCCCACGAGGCTTTCCCACAGGGCTGTCCCACGTGCTCACGTTTTGGGAGTCGATCCTCGGCTTGAACGTCAAGGCAGTGCAGGGAAAACAGGTTCCTCTGGAATGGACTGACACATCTGGGGGACTCTTGGAATGGTGGCACGACCCTGGAGTTCCTCTCGCCTTTCCTGTGGAGAGCGCCTCCTCTTGAGATGCGACGGGAACGCCGGGAATTCTTTCCCTACGAAACAGGGAAAGGATCCCTCATCTCGAGCTAGGAGGTGGAAACGGGGCTCCCCTGGATGTGTGCGGGACCCCACGTGCTTCCTCTCGAGTGGAGACGGGTATGTCGGGGAACTTCTTGAGTTGCAGCAAGGGTGTGAAGGACCCTTTGGAAGTTCCAGTGGTTAGATGTGATTGGCCTCGAGAAGCCTCAGCGGAAATGGGCCTCATCTCGCCTGGAGGGCAAAACCTCCTGGATTTTCTCGAGTTGCGGCAGGTGCTCTCGACTTACGACGGGGACCTCAGGGACCCGCTCTGGTGGCCTCAGGAAAGGCCAGTCCCCATGCGAGTTCCTCAGGGGCCTCTCGGGATTCCTCTCCCGTCGATGCCGGGGCCTAAGACCTTGTGTGGAGTCGGGGCCGGAACCTGAGGATTCCTCTCCAGTGCTGACATGGATCTTGGGGTACTTCTGGAGTCTCCCCAGGGGAGTCAGTCCTCGTCTCGAATGCGGGCATGCACTTGCGCTTTCCTCCAGAGCGGTAGCAGCAGTGTCACGCAGTCCGCCGCGTGGATCAAAGGATCTATGGTTTTCCCTCGAGTCTTTCCCACGAGGCTTTCCCACGAGGCTTTCCCACAGGGCTGTCCCACGTGCACACGTGGTGGGAGTCGATTCTCGGCTTGAACGTCAAGGCAGTGCAGGGAAAACAGGCTCCTCTGGAATAGACTGACACATCTGGGGGACTCTTGGAATGGTGGCACGACCCTGGAGTTCCTCTCGCCTTTCCTGTGGAGAGCGCCTCCTCTTGAGATGCGACGGGAATGCCGGGAATTCTTTCCCTACGAAACAGGGAAAGGATCCCTCATCTCGAGCTAGGAGGCGGAAATGGGGCTCCCCTGGATTTGTGCGGGACCCCACGTGCTTCCTCTCGAGTGGAGACGGTATGTCGGGGAACTTCTTGAGTTGCAGCAAGGGTGTGAAGGACCCTTTGGAAGTTCCAGTGGTTAGATGTGATTGGCCTCGAGAAGCCTCAGCGGAAATGGGCCTCATCTCGCCTGGAGGGCAAAACCTCCTGGATTTTCTCGAGTTGCGGCAGGTGCTCTCGACTTACGACGGGGACCTCAGGGACCCGCTCTGGTGGCCTCAGGAAAGGCCAGTCCCCATGCGAGTTCCTCGGGGGCGTCTGGGGATTCCTCTCCCGTCGATGCCGGGGCCTAAGACCTTGTGTGGAGTCGGGGCCGGAACCTGAGGATTCCTCTCCAGTGCTGACATGGATCTTGGGGTACTTCTGGAGTCTCCCCAGGGGAGTCAGTCCTCGTCTCGAATGCGGGCATGCACTTGCGCTTTCCTCCAGAGCGGTAGCAGCAGTGTCACGCAGTTCGCCGCGTGGATCAAAGGATCTATGGTTTTCCCTCGAGTCTTTCCCACGAGGCTTTCCCACGAGGCTTTCCCACAGGGCTGTCCCACGTGCACACGTGGTGGGAGTCGATCCTCGGCTTGAACGTCAAGGCAGTGCAGGGAAAACAGGTTCCTCTGGAATGGACTGACACATCTGGGGGACTCTTGGAATGGTGGCACGACCCTGGAGTTCCTCTCGCCTTTCCTGTGGAGAGCGCCTCCTCTTGAGATGCGACGGGAACGCCAGGAATTCTTTCCCTACGAAACAGGGAAAGGATCCCTCATCTCGAGCTAGGAGGCGGAAACGGGGCTCCCCTGGATGTGTGCGGGACACCACGTGCTTCCTCTCGAGTGGAGACGGGTATGTCGGGGAACTTCTTGAGTTGCAGCAAGGGTGTGAAGGACCCTTTGGAAGTTCCAGTGGTTAGATGTGATTGGCCTCGAGAAGCCTCAGCGGAAATGGGCCTCATCTCGCCTGGAGGGCAAAACCTCCTGGATTTTATCGAGTTGCGGCAGGTGCTCTCGACTTACGACGGGGACCTCAGGGACCCGCTCTGGTGGCCTCAGGAAAGGCCAGTCCCCATGCGAGTTCCTCGGGGGCCTCTCGGGATTCCTCTCCCGTCGATTCCGGGGCCTAAGACCTTGTGTGGAGTCGGGGCCGGAACCTGAGGATTCCTCTCCAGTGCTGACATGGATCTTGGGGTATTCTGGAGTCTCCCCAGGGGAGTCAGTCCTCGTCTCGAATGCGGGCATGCACTTGCGCTTTCCTCCAGAGCGGTAGCAGCAGTGTCACGCAGTCCGCCGCGTGGATCAAAGGATCTATGGTTTTCCCTCGAGTCTTTCCCACGAGGCTTTCCCACGAGGCTTTCCCACAGGGCTGTCCCACGTGAACACGTGGTGGGAGTCGATCCTCGGCTTGAACGTCAAGGCAGTGCAGGGAAAACAGGTTCCTCTGGAATGGACTGACACATCTGGGGGACTCTTGGAATGGTGGCACGACCCTGGAGTTCCTCTCGCCTTTCCTGTGGAGAGCGCCTCCTCTTGAGATGCGACGGGAACGCCGGGAATTCTTTCCCTACGAAACAGGGAAAGGATCTCTCATCTCGAGCTAGCAGGCGGAAACGGGGCTCCCCTGGATGTGTGCGGGACCCCACGTGCTTCCTCTCGAGTGGAGACGGGTATGTCGGGGAACTTCTTGAGTTGCAGCAAGGGTGTGAAGGACCCTTTGGAAGTTCCAGTGGTTAGACGTGATTAGCCTCGAGAAGCCTCAGCGGAAATGGGCCTCATCTTGCCTGGAGGGCAAAACCTCCTGGATTTTCTCGAGTTGCGGCAGGTGCTCTCGACTTACGACGGGGACCTCAGGGACCCGCTCTGGTGGCCTCAGGCAAGGCCAGTCCCCATGCGAGTTCCTCGGGGGCCTCTCGGGATTCCTCTCCCGTCGATGCCGGGGCCTAAGACCTTGTGTGGAGTCGGGGCCGGAACCTGAGGTTTCCTCTCCAGTGCTGACATGGATGTTGGGGTACTTCTGGAGTCTCCTCAGGGGAGTCAGTCCTCGTCTCGAATGCGGGCATGCACTTGCGCTTTCCTCCAGAGCGGTAGCAGCAGTGTCACGCAGTCTGCCAAATGGGTCAAAGGATCTATGGTTTTCCCTAGAGTCTTTCCCACGAGGCTTTCCCACGAGGCTTTCCCACCGGGCTGTCCCACGTGCACACGTGGTGGGAGTCGATCCTCGGCTTGAACGTCAAGGCAGTGCAGGGAAAACAGGTTCCTCTGGAATGGACTGACACATCTGGGGGACTCTTGGAATAGTGGCACGACCCTGGAGTTCCTCTCGACTTTCCTGTGGAGAGCGCCTCCTCTTGAGATGCGACGGGAACGCCAGGAATTCTTTCCCTACGAAACAGGGAAAGGATCCCTCATCTCGAGCTAGGAGGCGGAAACGGGGCTCCCCTGGATGTGTGCGGGACCCCACGTGCTTCCTCTCGAGTGGAGACGGGTATGTCGGGGAACTTCTTGAGTTGCAGCAATGGTGTGAAGGACCCTTTGAAAGTTCCAGTGGTTAGATGTGATTAGCCTCAAGAAGCCTCAGCGGAAATGGGCCTCATCTCGCCTGGAGGGCAAAACCTCCTGGATTTTCTCGAGTTGCGGCAGGTGCTCTCGACTTACGACGGGGACCTCAGGGACCCGCTCTGGTGGCCTCAGGAAAGGCCAGTCCCCATGCGAGTTCCTCGGGGGGCTCTCGGGATTCCTCTCCCGTCGATGCCGGGGCCTAAGACCTTGTGTGGAGTCGGGGCCGGAACCTGAGGATACCTCTCCAGTGCTGACATGGATCTTGGGGTACTTCTGGAGTCTCCCCAGGGGAGTCAGTCCTCGTCTCGAATGCGGGCATGCACTTGCGCTTTCCTCCAGAGCGTTAGCAGCAGTGTCACGCAGTCCGCCGCGTGGATCAAAGGATCTATGGTTTTCCCTCGAGTCTTTCCCACGAGGCTTTCCCACGAGGCTTTCCCACAGGGCTGTCCCACGTGCACACGTGGTGGGAGTCGATCCTCGGCTTGAACGTCAAGGCAGTGCAGGGAAAACAGGTTCCTCTGGAATGGACTGACACATCTGGGGGACTCTGGGAATGGTGGCACGACCCTGGAGTTCCTCTCGCCTTTCCTGTGGAGAGCGCCTCCTCTTGAGATGCGACGGGAACGCCGGGAATTCTTTCCCTACGAAACAGGGAAAGGATCCCTCTCCTCGAGCTAGGAGGCGGAAACGGGGCTCCCCTGGATGTGTGCGGGTCCCCACGTGCTTCCTCTCGAGTGGAGACGGGTATGTCGGGGAACTTCTTGAGTTGCAGCAAGGGTGTGAAGGACCCTTTGGAAGTTCCAGTGGTTAGATGTGATTGGCCTCGAGAAGCCTCAGCGGAAATGGGCCTCATCTCGCCTGGAGGGCAAAACCTCCTGGATTTTCTCGAGTTGCGGCAGGTGCTCTCGACTTATGACGGGGACCTCAGGGACCCGCTCTGGTGGCCTCAGTAAAGGCCAGTCCCCATGCGAGTTCCTCGGGGGCCTCTCGGGATTCCTCTCCCATCGATGCCGGGGCCTAAGACCTTGTGTGGAGTCGGGGCCGGAACCTGAGGATTCCTCTCCAGTGCTGACATGGATCTTGGGGTACTTCTGGAGTCTCCCCAGGGGAGTCAGTCCTCGTCTCGAATGAGGGCATGCACTTGCGCTTTCCTCCAGAGCGGTAGCAGCAGTGTCACGCAGTCCGCCGCGTGGATCAAAGGATCTATGGTTTTCCCTCGAGTCTTTCCCCCGAGGCTTTCCCACGAGGCTTTCCCACAGGGCTGTCCCACGTGCACACGTGGTGGGAGTCGATCCTCGGCTTGAACGTCAAGGCAGTGCAGGGAAAACAGGTTCCTCTGGAATGGACTGACACATCTGGGGGACTCTTGGAATGGTGGCACGACCCTGGAGTTCCTCTCGCCTTTCCTGTGGAGAGCGCCTCCTCTTGAGATGCGACGGGAACGCCGGGAATTCTTTCCCTACGAAACAGGGAAAGGATCCCTCATCTCGAGCTAGGAGGTGGAAACGGGGCTCCCCTGGATGTGTGCGGGACCCCACGTGCTTCCTCTCGATTGGAGACGGGTATGTCGGGGAACTTCTTGAGTTGCAGCAAGGGTGTGAAGGACCCTTTGGAAGTTCCAGTGGTTAGATGTGATTGGCCTCGAGAAGCCTCAGCGGAAATGGGCCTCATCTCGCCTGGAGGGCAAAACCTCCTGGATTTTCTCGAGTTGCGGCAGGTGCTCTCGACTTACGACGGGGACCTCAGGGACCCGCTCTGGTGGCCTCAGGAAAGGCCAGTCCCCATGCGAGTTCCACGGGGGCCTCTCGGGATTCTTCTCCCGTCGATGCCGGGGCCTAAGACCTTGTGTGGAGTCGGGGCCGGAACCTGAGGATTCCTCGCCAGTGCTGACATGGATCTTGGGGTACTTCTGGAGTCTCCCCAGGGGAGTCAGTCCTCGTCTCGAATGCGGGCATGCACTTGCGCTTTCCTCCAGAGCGGTAGCAGCAGTGTCACGCAGTCCGCCGCGTGGATCAAAGGATCTATGGTTTTCCCTCGAGTCTTTCCCACGAGGCTTTCCCACGAGGCTTTCCCACAGGGCTGTCCCACGTGCACACGTGGTGGGAGTCGATCCTCGGCTTGAACGTCAAGGCAGTGCAGGGAAAACAGGTTCCTCTGGAATGGACTGACACATCTGGGGGACTCTTGGAATGGTGGCACGACCCTGGAGTTCCTCTCGCCTTTCCTGTGGAGAGCGCCTCCTCTTGAGATGCGACGGGAACGCCGGGAATTCTTTCCCTACGAAACAGGGAAAGGATCCCTCATCTCGAGCTAGGAGGTGGAAACGGGGCTCCCCTGGATGTGTGCGGGACCCCACGTGCTTCCTCTCGATTGGAGACGGGTATGTCGGGGAACTTCTTGAGTTGCAGCAAGGGTGTGAAGGACCCTTTGGAAGTTCCAGTGGTTAGATGTGATTGGCCTCGAGAAGCCTCAGCGGAAATGGGCCTCATCTCGCCTGGAGGGCAAAACCTCCTGGATTTTCTCGAGTTGCGGCAGGTGCTCTCGACTTACGACGGGGACCTCAGGGACCCGCTCTGGTGGCCTCAGGAAAGGCCAGTCCCCATGCGAGTTCCTCGGGGGCGTCTCGGGATTCTTCTCCCGTCGATGCCGGGGCCTAAGACCTTGTGTGGAGTCGGGGCCGGAACCTGAGGATTCCTCGCCAGTGCTGACATGGATCTTGGGGTACTTCTGGAGTCTCCCCAGGGGAGTCAGTCCTCGTCTCGAATGCGGGCATGCACTTGCGCTTTCCTCCAGAGCGGTAGCAGCAGTGTCACGCAGTCCGCCGCGTGGATCAAAGGATCTATGGTTTTCCCTCGAGTCTTTCCCACGAGGCTTTCCCACGAGGCTTTCCCAAAGGGCTGTCCCACGTGCACACGTGGTGGGAGTCGATCCTCGGCTTGAACGTCAAGGCAGTGCAGGGAAAACAGGTTCCTCTGGAATGGACTGACACATCTGGGGCACTCTTGGAATGGTGTCACGACCCTGGAGTTCCTCTCGCCTTTCCTGTGGAGAGCGCCTCCTCTTGAGATGCGACGGGAACGCCGGGAATTCTTTCCCTACGAAACAGGGAAAGGATCCCTCATCTCGAGCTAGGAGCTGGAAACGGGGCTCCCCTGGATGTGTGCGGGACCCCACGTGCTTCCTCTCGAGTGGAGTCGGGTATGTCGGGGAACTTCTTGAGTTGCAGCAAGGGTGTGAAGGACTCTTTGGAAGTTCCAGTGGTTAGATGTGATTGGCCTCGAGAAGCCTCAGCGGAAATGGACCTCATCTCGCCTGGAGGGCAAAACCTCCTGGATTTTCTCGAGTTGCGGCAGGTGCTCTCGACTTACGACGCGGACCTCAGGGAACCGCTCTGGTGGCCTCAGGATAGGCCAGTCCCCATGCGAGTTCCTCGGGGGCGTCTCGGGATTCCTCTCCCGTCGATGCCGGGGCCTAAGACCTTGTGTGGAGTCGGGGCCGGAACCTGAGGATTCCTCTCCAGTGCTGACATGGATCTTGGGGTATTCTGGAGTCTCCCCAGGGGAGTCAGTCCTCGTCTCGAATGCGGGCATGCACTTGCGCTTTCCTCCAGAGCGGTAGCAGCAGTGTCACGCAGTCCGCCGCGTGGATCAAAGGATCTATGGTTTTCCCTCGAGTCTTTCCCACGAGGCTTTCCCACGAGGCTTTCCCACAGGGCTGTCCCACGTGCACACGTGGTGGGAGTCGATCCTCGGCTTGAACGTCAAGGCAGTGCAGGGAAAACACGTTCCACTGGAATGGACTGACACATCTGGGGGACTCTTGGAATGGTGGCACGACCCTGGAGTTCCTCTCGCCTTTCCTGTGGAGAGCGCCTCCTCTTGAGATGCGACGGGAACGCCGGGAATTCTTTCCCTACGAAACAGGGAAAGGATCCCTCATCTCGAGCTAGGAGGCGGAAACGAGGCTCCCCTGGATGTGTGCGGAACCCACGTGCTTCCTCTCGAGTGGAGACGGGTATGTCGGGGAACTTCTTGAGTTGCAGCAAGGGTGTGAAGGACCCTTTGGAAGTTCCAGTGGTTAGATGTGATTGGCCTCGAGAAGCCTCAGCGGAAATGGGCCTCATCTCGCCTGGAGGGCAAAACCTCCTGGATTTTATCGAGTTGCGGCAGGTGCTCTCGACTTACGACGGGGACCTCAGGGACCCGCTCTGGTGGCCTCAGGAAAGGCCAGTCCCCATGCGAGTTCCTCGAGGGCCTCTAGGGATTCCTCTCCCGTCGATGCCGGGGCCTAAGACCTTGTGTGGAGTCGGGGCCGGAACCTGAGGATTCCTCTCCAGTGCTGACATGGATCTTGGGGTATTCTGGAGTCTCCCCAGGGGAGTCAGTCCTCGTCTCGAATGCGGGCATGCACTTGCGCTTTCCTCCAGAGCGGTAGCAGCAGTGTCACGCAGTCCGCCGCGTGGATCAAAGGATCTATGGTTTTCCCTCGAGTCTTTCCCACGAGGCTTTCCCACGAGGCTTTCCCACAGGGCTGTCCCACGTGCACACGTGGTGGGAGTCGATGCTCGGCTTGAACGTCAAGGCAGTGCAGGGAAAACAGGTTCCTCTGGAATGGACTGACACATCTGGGGGACTCTTGGAATGGTGGCACGACCCTGGAGTTCCTCTCGCCTTTCCTGTGGAGAGCGCATCCTCTTGAGATG
Organism: Ovis canadensis; assembly: GCF_042477335.2. NCBI lineage: Eukaryota > Metazoa > Chordata > Mammalia > Artiodactyla > Bovidae > Ovis > Ovis canadensis. Next base: position 10,228,276 of record NC_091268.1, read on the forward strand.
CGACGGGAACGCCGGGAATTCTTTCCCTACGAAACAGGGAAAGGATCCCTCATCTCGAGCTAGCAGGCGGAAACGGGGCTCCCCTGGATGTGTGCGGGACCCCACGTGCTTCCTCTCGAGTGGAGACGGGTATGTCGGGGAACTTCTTGAGTTGCAGCAAGGGTGTGAAGGACCCTTTGGAAGTTCCAGTGGTTAGACGTGATTAGCCTCGAGAAGCCTCAGCGGAAATGGGCCTCATCTCGCCTGGAGGGCAAAACCTCCTGGATTTTCTCGAGTTGCGGCAGGTGCTCTCGACTTACGACGGGGACCTCAGGGACCCGCTCTGGTGGCCTCAGGAAAGGCCAGTCCCCATGCGAGTTCCTCGGGGGCCTCTCGGGATTCCTCTCCCGTCGATGCCGGGGCCTAAGACCTTGTGTGGAGTCGGGGCCGGAACCTGAGGTTTCCTCTCCAGTGCTGACATGGATCTTGGGGTACTTCTGGAGTCTCCTCAGGGGAGTCAGTCCTCGTCTCGAATGCGGGCATGCACTTGCGCTTTCCTCCAGAGCGGTAGCAGCAGTGTCACGCAGTCTGCCAAATGGGTCAAAGGATCTATGGTTTTCCCTCGAGTCTTTCCCACGAGGCTTTCCCACGAGGCTTTCCCACCGGGCTGTCCCACGTGCACACGTGGTGGGAGTCGATCCTCGGCTTGAACGTCAAGGCAGTGCATGGAAAACAGGTTCCTCTGGAATGGACTGACACATCTGGGGGACTCTTGGAATGGTGGCACGAACCTGGAGTTCCTCTCGCCTTTCCTGTGGAGAGCGCCTCCTCTTGAGATGCGACGGGAACGCCGGGAATTCTTTCCCTACGAAACAGGGAAAGGATCCCTCATCTCGAGCTAGGAGGCGGAAACGGGGCTCCCCTGGATGTGTGCGGGACCCCACGTGCTTCCTCTCGAGTGGAGACGGGTATGTCGGGGAACTTCTTGAGTTGCAGCAAGGGTGTGAAGGACCCTTTGGAAGTTCCAGTGGTTAGATGTGATTGGCCTCGAGAAGCCTCAGCGGAAATGGGCCTCATCTCGCCTGGAGGGCAAAACCTCCTGGATTTTCTCGAGTTGCGGCAGGTGCTCTCGACTTACGACGGGGACCTCAGGGACCCGCTCTGGTGGCCTCAGGAAAGGCCAGTCCCCATGCGAGTTCCTCGGGGGCGTCTCGGGATTCCTCTCCCGTCGATGCCGGGGCCTAAGACCTTGTGTGGAGTCGGGGCCGGAACCTGAGGATTCCTCTCCAGTGCTGACATGGATCTTGGGGTACTTCTGGAGTCTCCCCAGGGGAGTCAGTCCTCGTCTCGAATGCGGGCATGCACTTGCGCTTTCCTCCAGAGCGGTAGCAGCAGTGTCACGCAGTTCGCCGCGTGGATCAAAGGATCTATGGTTTTCCCTCGAGTCTTTCCCACGAGGCTTTCCCACGAGGCTTTCCCACAGGGCTGTCCCACGTGCACACGTGGTGGGAGTCGATCCTCGGCTTGAACGTCAAGGCAGTGCAGGGAAAACAGGTTCCTCTGGAATGGACTGACACTTCTGGGGGACTCTTGGAATGGTGTCACGACCCTGGAGTTCCTCTCGCCTTTCCTTTGGAGAGCGCCTCCTCTTGAGATGCGACGGGAACGCCAGGAATTCTTTCCCTACGAAACAGGGAAAGGATCCCTCATCTCGAGCTAGGAGGCGGAAACGGGGCTCCCCTGAATGTGTGCGGGACCCCACGTGCTTCCTCTCGAGTGGAGACGGGTATGTCGGGGAACTTCTTGAGTTGCAGCAAGGGTGTGAAGGACCCTTTGGAAGTTCCAGTGGTTAGATGTGATTGGCCTCGATAAGCCTCAGCGGAAATGGGCCTCATCTCGCCTGGAGGGCAAAACCTCCTGGATTTTATCGAGTTGCGGCAGGTGCTCTCGACTTACGACGGGGACCTCAGGGACCCGCTCTGGTGGCCTCAGGAAAGGCCAGTCCCCATGCGAGTTCCTCGAGGGCCTCTAGGGATTCCTCTCCCGTCGATGCCGGGGCCTAAGACCTTGTGTGGAGTCGGGGCCGGAACCTGAGGATTCCTCTCCAGTGCTGACATGGATCTTGGGGTATTCTGGAGTCTCCCCAGGGGAGTCAGTCCTCGTCTCGAATGCGGGCATGCACTTGCGCTTTCCTCCAGAGCGGTAGCAGCAGTGTCACGCAGTCCGCCGCGTGGATCAAAGGATCTATGGTTTTCCCTCGAGTCTTTCCCACGAGGCTTTCCCACGAGGCTTTCCCACAGGGCTGTCCCACGTGCACACGTGGTGGGAGTCGATCCTCGGCTTGAACGTCAAGGCAGTGCAGGGAAAACAGGTTCCTCTGGAATGGACTGACACATCTGGGGGACTCTTGGAATGGTGGCACGACCCTGGAGTTCCTCTCGCCTTTCCTGTGGAGAGCGCATCCTCTTGAGATGCGACGGGAACGCCGGGAATTCTTTCCCTACGAAACAGGGAAAGGATCCCTCATCTCGAGCTAGCAGGCGGAAACGGGGCTCCCCTGGATGTGTGCGGGACCCCACGTGCTTCCTCTCGAGTGGAGACGGGTATGTCGGGGAACTTCTTGAGTTGCAGCAAGGGTGTGAAGGACCCTTTGGAAGTTCCAGTGGTTAGACGTGATTAGCCTCGAGAAGCCTCAGCGGAAATGGGCCTCATCTCGCCTGGAGGGCAAAACCTCCTGGATTTTCTCGAGTTGCGGCAGGTGCTCTCGACTTACGACGGGGACCTCAGGGACCCGCTCTGGTGGCCTCAGGAAAGGCCAGTCCCCATGCGAGTTCCTCGGGGGCCTCTCGGGATTCCTCTCCCGTCGATGCCGGGGCCTAAGACCTTGTGTGGAGTCGGGGCCGGAACCTGAGGTTTCCTCTCCAGTGCTGACATGGATCTTGGGGTACTTCTGGAGTCTCCTCAGGGGAGTCAGTCCTCGTCTCGAATGCGGGCATGCACTTGCGCTTTCCTCCAGAGCGGTAGCAGCAGTGTCACGCAGTCTGCCAAATGGGTCAAAGGATCTATGGTTTTCCCTCGAGTCTTTCCCACGAGGCTTTCCCACGAGGCTTTCCCATCGGGCTGTCCCACGTGCACACGTGGTGGGAGTCGATCCTCGGCTTGAACGTCAAGGCAGTGCAGGGAAAACAGGTTCCTCTGGAATGGACTGACACATCTGGGGGACTCTTGGAATGGTGGCACGACCCTGGAGTTCCTCTCGACTTTCCTGTGGAGTGCGCCTCCTCTTGAGATGCGACGGGAACGCCGGGAATTCTTTCCCTACGAAACAGGGAAAGGATCCCTCATCTCGAGCTAGGAGGCGGAAACGGGGCTCCCCTGGATGTGTGCGGGACCCCACGTGCTTCCTCTCGAGTGGAGACGGGTATGTCGGGGAACTTCTTGAGTTGCAGCAATGGTGTGAAGGACCCTTTGAAAGTTCCAGTGGTTAGATGTGATGAGCCTCAAGAAGCCTCAGCGGAAATGGGCCTCATCTCGCCTGGAGGGCAAAACCTCCTGGATTTTCTCGAGTTGCGGCAGGTGCTCTCGACTTACGACGGGGACCTCAGGGACCCGCTCTGGTGGCCTCAGGAAAGGCCAGTCCCCATGCGAGTTCCTCGGGGGGCTCTCGGGATTCCTCTCCCGTCGATGCCGGGGCCTAAGACCTTGTGTGGATTCGGGGCCGGAACCTGAGGATACCTCTCCAGTGCTGACATGGATCTTGGGGTACTTCTGGAGTCTCCCCAGGGGAGTCAGTCCTCGTCTCGAATGCGGGCATGCACTTGCGCTTTCCTCCAGAGCGTTAGCAGCAGTGTCACGCAGTCCGCCGCGTGGATCAAAGGATCTATGGTTTTTCCTCGAGTCTTTCCCACGAGGCTTTCCCACGAGGCTTTCCCACAGGGCTGTCCCACGTGCACACGTGGTGGGAGTCGATCCTCGGCTTGAACGTCAAGGCAGTGCAGGGAAAACAGGTTCCTCTGGAATGGACTGACACATCTGGGGGACTCTGGGAATGGTGGCACGACCCTGGAGTTCCTCTCGCCTTTCCTGTGGAGAGCGCCTCCTCTTGAGATGCGACGGGAACGCCGGGAATTCTTTCCCTACGAAACAGGGAAAGGATCCCTCACCTCGAGCTAGGAGGCGGAAACGGGGCTCCCCTGGATGTGTGCGGGTCCCCACGTGCTTCCTCTCGAGTGGAGACGGGTATGTCGGGGAACTTCTTGAGTTGCAGCAAGGGTGTGAAGGACCCTTTGGAAGTTCCAGTGGTTAGATGTGATTGGCCTCGAGAATCCTCAGCGGAAATGGGCCTCATCTCGCCTGGAGGGCAAAACCTCCTGGATTTTCTCGAGTTGCGGCAGGTGCTCTCGACTTACGACGGGGACCTCAGGGACCCGCTCTGGTGGCCTCAGGAAAGGCCAGTCCCCATGCGAGTTCCTCGGGGGCCTCTCGGGATTCCTCTCCCGTCGATGCCGGGGCCTAAGACCTTGTGTGGAGTCGGGGCCGGAACCTGAGGATTCCTCTCCAGTGCTGACATGGATCTTGGGGTACTTCTGGAGTCTCCCCAGGGGAGTCAGTCCTCGTCTCGAATGCGGGCATGCACTTGCGCTTTCCTCCAGAGCGGTAGCAGCAGTGTCACGCAGTCCGCCGCGTGGATCAAAGGATCTATGGTTTTCCCTCGAGTCTTTCCCACGAGGCTTTCCCACGAGGCTTTCCCACAGGGCTGTCCCACGTGCACGCGTGGTAGGATTCGATCCTCGGCTTGAACGTCAAGGCAGTGCAGGGAAAACAGGTTCCTCTGGAATGGACTGACACATCTGGGGGACTCTTGGAATGGTGTCACGACCCTGGAGTTCCTCTCGCCTTTCCTGTGGAGAGCGCCTCCTCTTGAGATGCGACGGGAACGCCGGGAATTCTTTCCCTACGAAACAGGGAAAGGATCCCTCATCTCGAGCTAGGAGGCGGAAACGGGGCTCCCCTGGATGTGTGGGGGACACCACATGCTTCCTCTCGAGTGCAGACGGGTATGTCGGGGAACTTCTTGAGTTGCAGCAAGGGTGTGAAGGACCCTTTGGAAGTTCCAGTGGTTAGATGTGATTGGCCTCGAGAAGCCTCAGCGGAAATGGGCCTCATCTCGCCTGGAGGGCAAAACCTCCTGGATTTTCTCGAGTTGCGGCAGATGCTCTCGACTTATGACGGGGACCTCAGGGACCCGCTCTTGTGGCCTCAGTAAAGGCCAGTCCCCATGCGAGTTCCTCGGGGGCCTCTCGGGATTCCTCTCCCATCGATCCCGGGGCCTAAGACCTTGTGTGGAGTCGGGGCCGGAACCTGAGGATTCCTCTCCAGTGCTGACATGGATCTTGGGGTACTTCTGGAGTCTCCCCAGGGGAGTCAGTCCTCGTCTCGAATGCGGGCATGCACTTGCGCTTTCCTCCAGAGCGGTAGCAGCAGTGTCACGCAGTCCGCCGCGTGGATCAAAGGATCTATGGTTTTCCCTCGAGTCTTTCCCCCGAGGCTTTCCCACGAGGCTTTCCCACAGGGCTGTCCCACGTGCACACGTGGTGGGAGTCGATCCTCGGCTTGAACGTCAAGGCAGTGCAGGGAAAACAGGTTCCTCTGGAATGGACTGACACATCTGGGGGACTCTTGGAATGGTGGCACGACCCTGGAGTTCCTCTCGCCTTTCCTGTGGAGAGCGCCTCCTCTTGAGATGCGACGGGAACGCCGGGAATTCTTTCCCTACGAAACAGGGAAAGGATCCCTCATCTCGAGCTAGGAGGTGGAAACGGGGCTCCCCTGGATGTGTGCGGGACCCCACGTGCTTCCTCTCGATTGGAGACGGGTATGTCGGGGAACTTCTTGAGTTGCAGCAAGGGTGTGAAGGACCCTTTGGAAGTTCCAGTGGTTAGATGTGATTGGCCTCGAGAAGCCTCAGCGGAAATGGGCCTCATCTCGCCTGGAGGGCAAAACCTCCTGGATTTTCTCGAGTTGCGGCAGGTGCTCTCGACTTACGACGGGGACCTCAGGGACCCGCTCTGGTGGCCTCAGGAAAGGCCAGTCCCCATGCGAGTTCCTCGGGGGCCTCTCGGGATTCTTCTCCCGTCGATGCCGGGGCCTAAGACCTTGTGTGGAGTCGGGGCCGGAACCTGAGGATTCCTCTCCAGTGCTGACATGGATCTTGGGGTACTTCTGGAGTCTCCCCAGGGGAGTCAGTCCTCGTCTCGAATGCGGGCATGCACTTGCGCTTTCCTCCAGAGCGGTAGCAGCAGTGTCACGCAGTCCGCCGCGTGGATCAAAGGATCTATGGTTTTCCCTCGAGTCTTTCCCACGAGGCTTTCCCACGAGGCTTTCCCACAGGGCTGTCCCACGTGCTCACGTGGTGGGAGTCGATCCTCGGCTTGAACATCAAGGCAGTGCAGGGAAAACAGGTTCCTCTGGAATGGACTGACACATCTGGGGCACTCTTGGAATGGTGGCACGACCCTGGAGTTCCTCTCGCCTTTCCTGTGGAGAGCGCCTCCTCTTGAGATGCGACGGGAACGCCGGGAATTCTTTCCCTACGAAACAGGGAAAGGATCCCTCATCTCGAGCTAGGAGGTGGAAACGGGGCTCCCCTGGATGTGTGCGGGACCCCACGTGCTTCCTCTCGATTGGAGACGGGTATGTCGGGGAACTTCTTGAGTTGCAGCAAGGGTGTGAAGGACCCTTTGGAAGTTCCAGTGGTTAGATGTGATTGGCCTCGAGAAGCCTCAGCGGAAATGGGCCTCATCTCGCCTGGAGGGCAAAACCTCCTGGATTTTCTCGAGTTGCGGCAGGTGCTCTCGACTTACGACGGGGACCTCAGGGACCCGCTCTGGTGGCCTCAGGAAAGGCCAGTCCCCATGCGAGTTCCTCGGGGGCGTCTCGGGATTCTTCTCCCGTCGATGCCGGGGCCTAAGACCTTGTGTGGAGTCGGGGCCGGAACCTGAGGATTCCTCTCCAGTGCTGACATGGATCTTGGGGTACTTCTGGAGTCTCCCCAGGGGAGTCAGTCCTCGTCTCGAATGCGGGCATGCACTTGCGCTTTCCTCCAGAGCGGTAGCAGCAGTGTCACGCAGTCCGCCGCGTGGATCAAAGGATCTATGGTTTTCCCTCGAGTCTTTCCCACGAGGCTTTCCCACGAGGCTTTCCCAAAGGGCTGTCCCACGTGCACACGTGGTGGGAGTCGATCCTCGGCTTGAACGTCAAGGCAGTGCAGGGAAAACAGGTTCCTCTGGAATGGACTGACACATCTGGGGCACTCTTGGAATGGTGTCACGACCCTGGAGTTCCTCTCGCCTTTCCTGTGGAGAGCGCCTCCTCTTGAGATGCGACGGGAACGCCGGGAATTCTTTCCCTACGAAACAGGGAAAGGATCCCTCATCTCGAGCTAGGAGGCGGAAACGGGGCCCCCCTGGATGTGTGCGGTACACCACGTGCTTCCTCTCGAGTGCAGACGGGTATGTCGGGGAACTTCTTGAGTTGCAGCAAGGGTGTGAAGGACCCTTTGGAAGTTCCAGTGGTTAGATGTGATTGGCCTCGAGAAGCCTCAGCGGAAATGGGCCTCATCTCGCCTGGAGGGCAAAACCTCCTGGATTTTCTCGAGTTGCGGCAGGTGCTCTCGACTTACGACGGGGACCTCAGGGAACCGCTCTGGTGGCCTCAGGAAAGGCCAGTCCCCATGCGAGTTCCTCGGGGGCCTCTCGGGATTCCTCTCCCGTCGATGCCGGGGCCTAAGACCTTGTGTGGAGTAGGGGCCGGAACCTGAGGATTCCTCTCCAGTGCTGACATGGATCTTGGGGTACTTCTGGAGTCTCCCCAGGGGAGTCAGTGCTCGTCTCGAAAGCGGGCATGCACTTGTGCTTTCCTCCAGAGCGGTAGCAGCAGTGTCACGCAGTCCGCCGCGTGGATCAAAGGATCTATGGTTTTCCCTCGAGTCTTTCCCACGAGGCTTTCCCACGAGGCTTTCCCACAGGGCTGTCCCACGTGCACACGTGGTGGGAGTCGATCCTCGGCTTGAACGTCAAGGCAGTGCAGGGAAAACAGGTTCCTCTGGAATGGACTGACACATCTGGGGGACTCTTGGAATGGTGGCACGACCCTGGAGTTCCTCTCGCCTTTCCTGTGGAGAGCGCCTCCTCTTGAGATGCGACGGGAACGCCGGGAATTCTTTCCCTACGAAACAGGGAAAGGATCCCTCATCTCGAGCTAGGAGGTGGAAACGGGGCTCCCCTGGATGTGTGCGGGACCCCACGTGCTTCCTCTCGATTGGAGACGGGTATGTCGGGGAACTTCTTGAGTTGCAGCAAGGGTGTGAAGGACCCTTTGGAAGTTCCAGTGGTTAGATGTGATTGGCCTCGAGAAGCCTCAGCGGAAATGGGCCTCATCTCGCCTGGAGGGCAAAACCTCCTGGATTTTCTCGAGTTGCGGCAGGTGCTCTCGACTTACGACGGGGACCTCAGGGACCCGCTCTGGTGGCCTCAGGAAAGGCCAGTCCCCATGCGAGTTCCTCGGGGGCGTCTCGGGATTCTTCTCCCGTCGATGCCGGGGCCTAAGACCTTGTGTGGAGTCGGGGCCGGAACCTGAGGATTCCTCTCCAGTGCTGACATGGATCTTGGGGTACTTCTGGAGTCTCCCCAGGGGAGTCAGTCCTCGTCTCGAATGCGGGCATGCACTTGCGCTTTCCTCCAGAGCGGTAGCAGCAGTGTCACGCAGTCCGCCGCGTGGATCAAAGGATCTATGGTTTTCCCTCGAGTCTTTCCCACGAGGCTTTCCCACGAGGCTTTCCCAAAGGGCTGTCCCACGTGCACACGTGGTGGGAGTCGATCCTCGGCTTGAACGTCAAGGCAGTGCAGGGAAAACAGGTTCCTCTGGAATGGACTGACACATCTGGGGCACTCTTGGAATGGTGTCACGACCCTGGAGTTCCTCTCGCCTTTCCTGTGGAGAGCGCCTCCTCTTGAGATGCGACGGGAACGCCGGGAATTCTTTCCCTACGAAACAGGGAAAGGATCCCTCATCTCGAGCTAGGAGCTGGAAACGGGGCTCCCCTGGATGTGTGTGGGACCCCACGTGCTTCCTCTCGAGTGGAGTCGGGTATGTCGGGGAACTTCTTGAGTTGCAGCAAGGGTGTGAAGGACCCTTTGGAAGTTCCAGTGGTTAGATGTGATTGGCCTCGAGAAGCCTCAGCGGAAATGGACCTCATCTCGCCTGGAGGGCAAAACCTCCTGGATTTTCTCGAGTTGCGGCAGGTGCTCTCGACTTACGACGGGGACCTCAGGGAACCGCTCTGGTGGCCTCAGGATAGGCCAGTCCCCATGCGAGTTCCTCGGGGGCGTCTCGGGATTCCTCTCCCGTCGATGCCGGGGCCTAAGACCTTGTGTGGAGTCGGGGCCGGAACCTGAGGATTCCTCTCCAGTGCTGACATGGATCTTGGGGTATTCTGGAGTCTCCCCAGGGGAGTCAGTCCTCGTCTCGAATGCGGGCATGCACTTGCGCTTTCCTCCAGAGCGGTAGCAGCAGTGTCACGCAGTCCGCCGCGTGGATCAAAGGATCTATGGTTTTCCCTCGAGTCTTTCCCACGAGGCTTTCCCACGAGGCTTTCCCACAGGGCTGTCCCACGTGCACACGTGGTGGGAGTCGATCCTCGGCTTGAACGTCAAGGCAGTGCAGGGAAAACAGGTTCCACTGGAATGGACTGACACATCTGGGGGACTCTTGGAATGGTGGCACGACCCTGGAGTTCCTCTCGCCTTTCCTGTGGAGAGCGCCTCCTCTTGAGACGCGACGGGAACGCCGGGAATTCTTTCCCTACGAAACAGGGAAAGGATCCCTCATCTCGAGCTAGGAGGCGGAAACGGGGCTCCCCTGGATGTGTGCGGAACCCACGTGCTTCCTCTTGAGTGGAGACGGGTATGTCGGGGAACTTCTTGAGTTGCAGCAAGGGTGTGAAGGACCCTTTGGAAGTTCCAGTGGTTAGACGTGATTAGCCTCGAGAAGCCTCAGCGGAAATGGGCCTCATCTCGCCTGGAGGGCAAAACCTCCTGGATTTTCTCGAGTTGCGGCAGATGCTCTCGACTTACGACCGGCACCTCAGGGACCCGCTCTGGTGGCCTCAGGAAAGGCCAGTCCCCATGCGAGTTCCTCGGGGGCCTCTCGGGATTCCTCTACCGTCGATGCCGGGGCCTAAGACCTTGTGTGGAGTCGGGGCCGGAACCTGAGGATTCCTCTCCAGTGCTGACATGGATCTTGGGGTACTTCTGGAGTCTCCTCAGGGGAGTCAGTCCTCGTCTCGAATGCGGGCATGCACTTGCGCTTTCCTCCAGAGCGGTAGCAGCATTGTCACGCAGTCCGCCGCGTGGATCAAAGGATCTATGGTTTTCCCTCGAGTCTTTCCCATGAGGCTTTCCCACGAGGCTTTCCCACAGGGCTGTCCCACGTGCACACGTGGTGGGAGTCGATCCTCGGCTTGAACGTCAAGGCAGTGCAGGGAAAAGAGGTTCATATGGAATGGACTGACACATCTGGGGGACTCTTGGAATGGTGGCACGACCCTGGAGTTCCTCTCGCCTTTCCTGTGGAGAGCGCCTCCTCTTGAGATGCGACGGGAACGCCGGGAATTCTTTCCCTACGAAACAGGGAAAGGATCCCTCATCTCGAGCTAGGAGGCGGAAACGGGGCTCCCCTGGATGTGTGCGGGACCCCACGTGCTTCCTCTCGAGTGGAGACGGGTATGTCGGGGAACTTCTTGAGTTGCAGCAATGGTGTGAAGGACCCTTTGGAAGTTCCAGTGGTTAGATGTGATTAGCCTCGAGAAGCCTCAGCGGAAATGGGCCTCATCTCGCCTGGAGGGCAAAACCTCCTGGATTTTCTCGAGTTGCGGCAGGTGCTCTCGACTTACGACGGGGACCTCAGAGACCCGCTCTGGTGGCCTAAGGAAAGGCCAGTCCCCATGCGAGTTCCTCGGGGTCCTCTCGGGATTCCTCTCCCGTCGATGCCGGGGCCTAAGACCTTGTGTGGAGTCGGGGCCGGAACCTGAGGATTCCTCTCCAGTGCTGACATGGATCTTGGGGTACTTCTGGAGTCTCCCCAGGGGAGTCAGTCCTCGTCTCGAATGCGGGCATGCACTTGCGCTTTCCTCCAGAGCGGTAGCAGCAGTGTCACGCAGTCCGCCGCGTGGATCAAAGGATCTATGGTTTTCCCTCGAGTCTTTCCCACGAGGCTTTCCACGAGGCTTTCCCACAGGGCTGTCCCACGTGCACACGTGGTGGGAGTCGATCCTCGGCTTGAACGTCAAGGCAGTGCAGGGAAAACAGGTTCCTCTGGAATGGACTGACACATCTGGGGGACTCTTGGAATGGTGGCACGACCCTGGAGTTCCTCTCGCCTTTCCTGTGGAGAGCGCCTCCTCTTGAGATGCGACGGGAACGCCGGGAATTCTTTCCCTACGAAACAGGGAAAGGATCCCTCATCTCGAGCTAGCAGGCGGAAACGGGGCTCCCCTGGATGTGTGCGGGACCCCACGTGCTTCCTCTCGAGTGGAGACGGGTATGTCGGGGAACTTCTTGAGTTGCAGCAAGGGTGTGAAGGACCCTTTGGAAGTTCCAGTGGTTAGACGTGATTAGCCTCGAGAAGCCTCAGCGGAAATGGGCCTCATCTCGCCTGGAGGGCAAAACCTCCTGGATTTTCTCGAGTTGCGGCAGGTGCTCTCGACTTACGACGGGGACCTCAGGGACCCGCTCTGGTGGCCTCAGGAAAGGCCAGTCCCCATGCGAGTTCCTCGGGGGCCTCTCGGGATTCCTCTACCGTCGATGCCGGGGCCTAAGACCTTGTGTGGAGTCGGGGCCGGAACCTGAGGTTTCCTCTCCAGTGCTGACATGGATCTTGGGGTACTTCTGGAGTCTCCTCAGGGGAGTCAGTCCTCGTCTCGAATGCGGGCATGCACTTGCGCTTTCCTCCAGAGCGGTAGCAGCAGTGTCACGCAGTCTGCCAAATGGGTCAAAGGATCTATGGTTTTCCCTCGAGTCTTTCCCACGAGGCTTTCCCACGAGGCTTTCCCACCGAGCTGTCCCACGTGCACACGTGGTGGGAGTCGATCCTCGGCTTGAACGTCAAGGCAGTGCAGGGAAAACAGGTTCCTCTGGAATGGACTGACACATCTGGGGGACTCTTGGAATGGTGGCACGACCCTGGAATTCCTCTCGCCTTTCCTGTGGAGAGCGCCTCCTCTTGAGATGCGACGGGAACGCCGGGAATTCTTTCCCTACGAAACAGGGAAAGGATCCCTCATCTCGAGCTAGGAGGCGGAAACGGGGCTCCCCTGGATGTGTGCGGGACCCCACGTGCTTCCTCTCGAGTGGAGACGGGTATGTCGGGGAACTTCTTGAGTTGCAGCAAGGGTGTGAAGGACCCTTTGGAAGTTCCAGTGGTTAGATGTGATTGGCCTCGAGAATCCTCAGCGGAAATGGGCCTCATCTTGCCTGGAGGGCAAAACCTCCTGGATTTTCTCGAGTTGCGGCAGGTGCTCTCGACTTACGACGGGGACCTCAGGGACCCGCTCTGGTGGCCTCAGGAAAGGCCAGTCCCCATGCGAGTTCCTCGGGGGCGTCTCGGGATTCCTCTCCCGTCGATGCCGGGGCCTAAGACCTTGTGTGGAGTCGGGGCCGGAACCTGAGGATTCCTCTCCAGTGCTGACATGGATCTTGGGGTACTTCTGGAGTCTCCCCAGGGGAGTCAGTCCTCGTCTCGAATGCGGGCATGCACTTGCGCTTTCCTCCAGAGCGGTAGCAGCAGTGTCACGCAGTCCGCCGCGTGGATCAAAGGATCTATGGTTTTCCCTCGAGTCTTTCCCACGAGGCTTTCCCACGAGGCTTTCCCACAGGGCTGTCCCACGTGCATGCGTGGTAGGATTCGATCCTCGGCTTGAACGTCAAGGCAGTGCAGGGAAAACAGGTTCCTCTGGAATGGACTGACACATCTGGGGGACTCTTGGAATGGTGTCACGACCCTGGAGTTCCTCTCGCCTTTCCTGTGGAGAGCGCCTCCTCTTGAGATGCGACGGGAACGCCGGGAATTCTTTCCCTACGAAACAGGGAAAGGATCCCTCATCTCGAGCTAGGAGGCGGAAACGGGGCTCCCCTGGATGTTTGGGGGACACCACGTGCTTCCTCTCGAGTGCAGACGGGTATGTCGGGGAACTTCTTGAGTTGCAGCAAGGGTGTGAAGGACCCTTTGGAAGTTCCAGTGGTTAGATGTGATTGGCCTCGAGAAGCCTCAGCGGAAATGGGCCTCATCTCGCCTGGAGGGCAAAACCTCCTGGATTTTCTCGAGTTGCGGCAGGTGCTCTCGACTTATGACGGGGACCTCAGGGACCCGCTCTGGTGGCCTCAGGAAAGGCCAGTCCCCATGCGAGTTCCTCGGGGGCCTCTCGGGATTCCTCTCCCATCGATGCCGGGGCCTAAGACCTTGTGTGGAGTCGGGGCCGGAACCTGAGGATTCCTCTCCAGTGCTGACATGGATCTTGGGGTACTTCTGGAGTCTCCCCAGGGGAGTCAGTCCTCGTCTCGAATGCGGGCATGCACTTGCGCTTTCCTCCAGAGCGGTAGCAGCAGTGTCACGCAGTCCGCCGCGTGGATCAAAGGATCTATGGTTTTCCCTCGAGTCTTTCCCCCGAGGCTTTCCCACGAGGCTTTCCCACAGGGCTGTCCCACGTGCACACGTGGTGGGAGTCGATCCTCGGCTTGAACGTCAAGGCAGTGCAGGGAAAACAGGTTCCTCTGGAATGGACTGACACATCTGGGGGACTCTTGGAATGGTGGCACGACCCTGGAGTTCCTCTCGCCTTTCCTGTGGAGAGCGCCTCCTCTTGAGATGCGACGGGAACGCCGGGAATTCTTTCCCTACGAAACAGGGAAAGGATCCCTCATCTCGAGCTAGGAGGTGGAAACGGGGCTCCCCTGGATGTGTGCGGGACCCCACGTGCTTCCTCTCGATTGGAGACGGGTATGTCGGGGAACTTCTTGAGTTGCAGCAAGGGTGTGAAGGACCCTTTGGAAGTTCCAGTGGTTAGATGTGATTGGCCTCGAGAAGCCTCAGCGGAAATGGGCCTCATCTCGCCTGGAGGGCAAAACCTCCTGGATTTTCTCGAGTTGCGGCAGGTGCTCTCGACTTACGACGGGGACCTCAGGGACCCGCTCTGGTGGCCTCAGGAAAGGCCAGTCCCCATGCGAGTTCCTCGGGGGCCTCTCGGGATTCCTCTCCCGTCGATGCCGGGGCCTAAGACCTTGTGTGGAGTCGGGGCCGGAACCTGAGGATTCCTCTCCAGTGCTGACATGGATCTTGGGGTACTTCTGGAGTCTCCCCAGGGGAGTCAGTCCTCGTCTCGAATGCGGGCATGCACTTGCGCTTTCCTCCAGAGCGGTAGCAGCAGTGTCACGCAGTCCGCCGCGTGGATCAAAGGATCTATGGTTTTCCCTCGAGTCTTTCCCACGAGGCTTTCCCACGAGGCTTTCCCACAGGGCTGTCCCACGTGCACACGTGGTGGGAGTCGATCCTCGGCTTGAACGTCAAGGCAGTGCAGGGAAAACAGGTTCCTCTGGAATGGACTGACACATCTGGGGGACTCTTGGAATGGTGGCACGACCCTGGAGTTCCTCTCGCCTTTCCTGTGGAGAGCGCCTCCTCTTGAGATGCGACGGGAACGCCGGGAATTCTTTCCCTACGAAACAGGGAAAGGATCCCTCATCTCGAGCTAGGAGGTGGAAACGGGGCTCCCCTGGATGTGTGCGGGACCCCACGTGCTTCCTCTCGATTGGAGACGGGTATGTCGGGGAACTTCTTGAGTTGCAGCAAGGGTGTGAAGGACCCTTTGGAAGTTCCAGTGGTTAGATGTGATTGGCCTCGAGAAGCCTCAGCGGAAATGGGCCTCATCTCGCCTGGAGGGCAAAACCTCCTGGATTTTCTCGAGTTGCGGCAGGTGCTCTCGACTTACGACGGGGACCTCAGGGACCCGCTCTGGTGGCCTCAGGAAAGGCCAGTCCCCATGCGAGTTCCTCGGGGGCCTCTCGGGATTCCTCTCCCGTCGATGCCGGGGCCTAAGACCTTGTGTGGAGTCGGGGCCGGAACCTGAGGATTCCTCTCCAGTGCTGACATGGATCTTGGGGTACTTCTGGAGTCTCCCCAGGGGAGTCAGTCCTCGTCTCGAATGCGGGCATGCACTTGCGCTTTCCTCCAGAGCGGTAGCAGCAGTGTCACGCAGTCCGCCGCGTGGATCAAAGGATCTATGGTTTTCCCTCGAGTCTTTCCCCCGAGGCTTTCCCACGAGGCTTTCCCACAGGGCTGTCCCACGTGCACACGTGGTGGGAGTCGATCCTCGGCTTGAACGTCAAGGCAGTGCAGGGAAAACAGGTTCCTCTGGAATGGACTGACACATCTGGGGGACTCTTGGAATGGTGGCACGACCCTGGAGTTCCTCTCGCCTTTCCTGTGGAGAGCGCCTCCTCTTGAGATGCGACGGGAACGCCGGGAATTCTTTCCCTACGAAACAGGGAAAGGATCCCTCATCTCGAGCTAGGAGGTGGAAACGGGGCTCCCCTGGATGTGTGCGGGACCCCACGTGCTTCCTCTCGATTGGAGACGGGTATGTCGGGGAACTTCTTGAGTTGCAGCAAGGGTGTGAAGGACCCTTTGGAAGTTCCAGTGGTTAGATGTGATTGGCCTCGAGAAGCCTCAGCATAAATGGGCCTCATCTCGCCTGGAGGGCAAAACCTCCTGGATTTTCTCGAGTTGCGGCAGGTGCTCTCGACTTACGACGGGGACCTCAGGGACCCGCTCTGGTGGCCTCAGGAAAGGCCAGTCCCCATGCGAGTTCCTCGGGGGCGTCTCGGGATTCCTCTCCCGTCGATGCCGGGGCCTAAGACCTTGTGTGGAGTCGGGGCTGGAACCTGAGGATTCCTCTCCAGTGCTGACATGGATCTTGGGGTACTTCTGGAGTCTCCCCAGGGGAGTCAGTCCTCGTCTCGAATGCGGGCATGCACTTGCGCTTTCCTCCAGAGCGGTAGCAGCAGTGTCACGCAGTCCGCCGCGTGGATCAAAAGATCTATGGTTTTCCCTCGAGTCTTTCCCACGAGGCTTTCCCACGAGGCTTTCCCACAGGGCTGTCCCACGTGCACACGTGGTGGGAGTCGATCCTCGGCTTGAACGTCAAGGCAGTGCAGGGAAAACAGGTTCCTCTGGAATGGACTGACACATCTGGGGGACTCTTGGAATGGTGGCACGACCCTGGAGTTCCTCTCGCCTTTCCTGTGGAGAGCGCCTCCTCTTGAGATGCGACGGGAACGCCGGGAATTCTTTCCCTACGAAACAGGGAAAGGATCCCTCATCTCGAGCTAGGAGGCGGAAACGGGGCTCCCCTGGATGTGTGCGGTACACCACGTGCTTCCTCTCGAGTGCAGACGGGTATGTCGGGGAACTTCTTGAGTTGCAGCAAGGGTGTGAAGGACCCTTTGGAAGTTCCAGTGGTTAGATGTGATTGGCCTCGAGAAGCCTCAGCGGAAATGGGCCTCATCTCGCCTGGAGGGCAAA
Organism: Ovis canadensis; assembly: GCF_042477335.2. NCBI lineage: Eukaryota > Metazoa > Chordata > Mammalia > Artiodactyla > Bovidae > Ovis > Ovis canadensis. The sequence goes on from NC_091268.1 coordinate 10,244,887, forward strand.
ACCTCCTGGATTTTCTCGAGTTGCGGCAGGTGCTCTCGACTTACGACCGGGACCTCAGGGAACCGCTCTGGTGGCCTCAGGAAAGGCCAGTCCCCATGCGAGTTCTTCGGGGGCCTCTCGGGATTCCTCTCCCGTCGATGCCGGGGCCTAAGACCTTGTGTGGAGTAGGGGCCGGAACCTGAGGATTCCTCTCCAGTGCTGACATGGATCTTGGGGTACTTCTGGAGTCTCCCCAGGGGAGTCAGTGCTCGTCTCGAAAGCGGGCATGCACTTGTGCTTTCCTCCAGAGCGGTAGCAGCAGTGTCACGCAGTCCGCCGCGTGGATCAAAGGATCTATGGTTTTCCCTCGAGTCTTTCCCACGAGGCTTTCCCACGAGGCTTTCCCACAGGGCTGTCCCACGTGCACACGTGGTGGGAGTCGATCCTCGGCTTGAACGTCAAGGCAGTGCAGGGAAAACAGGTTCCTCTGGAATGGACTGACACATCTGGGGGACTCTTGGAATGGTGGCACGACCCTGGAGTTCCTCTCGCCTTTCCTGTGGAGAGCGCCTCCTCTTGAGATGCGACGGGAACGCCGGGAATTCTTTCCCTACGAAACAGGGAAAGGATCCCTCATCTCGAGCTAGGAGGTGGAAACGGGGCTCCCCTGGATGTGTGCGGGACCCCACGTGCTTCCTCTCGATTGGAGACGGGTATGTCGGGGAACTTCTTGAGTTGCAGCAAGGGTGTGAAGGACCCTTTGGAAGTTCCAGTGGTTAGATGTGATTGGCCTCGAGAAGCCTCAGCGGAAATGGGCCTCATCTCGCCTGGAGGGCAAAACCTCCTGGATTTTCTCGAGTTGCGGCAGGTGCTCTCGACTTACGACGGGGACCTCAGGGACCCGCTCTGGTGGCCTCAGGAAAGGCCAGTCCCCATGCGAGTTCCTCGGGGGCGTCTCGGGATTCTTCTCCCGTCGATGCCGGGGCCTAAGACCTTGTGTGGAGTCGGGGCCGGAACCTGAGGATTCCTCTCCAGTGCTGACATGGATCTTGGGGTACTTCTGGAGTCTCCCCAGGGGAGTCAGTCCTCGTCTCGAATGCGGGAATGCACTTGCGCTTTCCTCCAGAGCGGTAGCAGCAGTGTCACGCAGTCCGCCGCGTGGATCAAAGGATCTATGGTTTTCCCTCGAGTCTTTCCCACGAGGCTTTCCCACGAGGCTTTCCCAAAGGGCTGTCCCACGTGCACACGTGGTGGGAGTCGATCCTCGGCTTGAACGTCAAGACAGTGCAGGGAAAACAGGTTCCTCTGGAATGGACTGACACATCTGGGGCACTCTTGGAATGGTGTCACGACCCTGGAGTTCCTCTCGCCTTTCCTGTGGAGAGCGCCTCCTCTTGAGATGCGACGGGAACGCCGGGAATTCTTTCCCTACGAAACAGGGAAAGGATCCCTCATCTCGAGCTAGGAGCTGGAAACGGGGCTCCCCTGGATGTGTGCGGGACCCCACGTGCTTCCTCTCGAGTGGAGTCGGGTATGTCGGGGAACTTCTTGAGTTGCAGCAAGGGTGTGAAGGACCCTTTGGAAGTTCCAGTGGTTAGATGTGATTGGCCTCGAGAAGCCTCAGCGGAAATGGACCTCATCTCGCCTGGAGGGCAAAACCTCCTGGATTTTCTCGAGTTGCGGCAGGTGCTCTCGACTTACGACGGGGACATCAGGGAACCGCTCTGGTGGCCTCAGGATAGGCCAGTCCCCATGCGAGTTCCTCGGGGGCGTCTCGGGATTCCTCTCCCGTCGATGCCGGGGCCTAAGACCTTGTGTGGAGTCGGGGCCGGAACCTGAGGATTCCTCTCCAGTGCTGACATGGATCTTGGGGTATTCTGGAGTCTCCCCAGGGGAGTCAGTGCTCGTCTCGAATGCGGCCATGCACTTGCGCTTTCCTCCAGAGCGGTAGCAGCAGTGTCACGTAGTCCACCGCGTGGATCAAAGGATCTATGATTTTCCCTCGAGTCTTTCCCACGAGGCTGTCCCACAGGGCTGTCCCACGTGCACACGTGGTGGGAGTCGATCCTGGGCTTGAAAGTCAAGGCAGTGCAGGGAAAACTGCTTCCTCTGGAATGGACTGACACATCCGGGGGACTCTTGGAATGGTGTCACGACCCTGGAGTTCCTCTCGCCTTTCCTGTGGAGAGCGCCTCCTCTTGAGATGCGACGGGAACGCCGGGAATTCTTTCCCTACGAAACAGGGAAAGGATCCCTCATCTCGAGCTAGGAGGTGGAAACGGGGCTCCCCTGGATGTGTGCGGGACCCACGTGCTTCCTCGCGAGTGGAGACGGGTATGTCGGGGAACTTCTTGAGTTGCAGCAAGGGTGTGAAGGACCCTTTGGAAGTTCCAGTGGTTAGACGTGATTAGCCTCGAGACGCCTCAGCTGAAATGGGACTCATCTCGCCTGGAGGGCAAAACCTCCTGGATTTTCTCGAGTTGCGGCAGGTGCTCTCGACTTACGACGGGGACCTCAGGGAACCACTCTGGTGGCCTCAGGAATGGCCAGTCCCCATGCGAGTTCCTCGGGGGCCTCTCGGGATTCCTCTCCCGTCGATGCTGGGGCCTAAGACCTTGTGTGGAGTCGGGGCCGGAACCTGAGGATTCCTCTCCAGTGCTGACATGGATCTTGGGGTACTTCTGGAGTCTCCCCAGGGGAGTCAGTCCTCGTCTCGAATGCGGGCATGCACTTGCGCTTTCCTCCAGAGCGGTAGCAGCAGTGTCACGCAGTCCGCCGCGTGGATCAAAGGATCTATGGTTTTCCCTCGAGTCTTTCCCACGAGGCTTTCCCACGAGGCTTTCCCACAGGGCTGTCCCACGTGCACACGTGGTGGGAGTCGATCCTCGGCTTGAACGTCATGGCAGTGCAGGGAAAACAGGTTCCTCTGGAATGGACTGACACATCTGGGGGTCTCTTGGAATGGTGGCACGACCCTGGAGTTCCTCTCGCCTTTCCTGTGGAGAGCGCCTCCTCTTGAGATGCGACGGGAACGCCGGGAATTCTTTCCCTACGAAACAGGGAAAGGATCCCTCATCTCGAGCTAGGAGGCGGAAACGGGGCTCCCCTGGATGTGTGCGGGACCCTCGTGCTTCCTCTCGAGTGGAGACGGGTATGTCGGGGAACTTCTTGATTTGCAGCAAGGGTGTGAAGGACCCTTTGGAAGTTCCAGTGGTTAGATGTGATTAGCCTCGAGAAACCTCAGCGGAAATGGGCCTCATCTCGCCTGGAGGGCAAAACCTCCTGGATTTTCTCGAGTCGCGGCAGGTGCTCTCGACTTACGACGGGGACCTCAGGGACCCGCTCTGGTGGCCTCAGGAAAGGCCAGTCCCTATGCGAATTCCTCGGGGGCCTCTCGGGATTCCTCTCCCATCGATGCCGGGGCCTAAGACCTTGTGTGGAGTCGGGGCCGGAACCTGAGGATTCCTCTCCAGAGCTGACATGGATCTTGGGGTACTTCTGGAGTCTCCCCAGGGGAGTCAGTGCTCGTCTCGAATGCGGGCATGCACTTGCGCTTTCCTCCAGAGCGGTAGCAGCAGTGTCACGCAGTCCGCCGCGTGGATCAAAGGATCTATGGTTTTCCCTCGAGTCTTTCCCACGAGGCTTTCCCACGAGGCTTTCCCACAGGGCTGTCCCACGTGCACGCGTGGTGGGAGTCGATCCTCGGCTTGAACGTCAAGGCAGTGCAGGGAAAAGAGGTTCCTCTGTAATGGACTGACACATCTGTGGGTCTCTTGGAATGGTGGCACGACTCTGGAGATCCTCTCCCCTTTCCTGTTGAGAGCGCCTCCTCTTGAGATGCGACGGGAACGCGGGGAATTCTTTCCCTACGAAACAGGGAAAGGATCCCTCATCTCGAGCTACCAGGCGGAAACGGGGTTCCCCTGGATGTGTGCTGGACCCCACGTGCTTCCTCTCGAGTGGAGACGGGTATGTCGGGGAACTTCTTGAGTTGCAGCAAGGGTGTGAAGGACCCTTTGGAAGTTCCAGGGGTTAGACGTGATTAGCCTCGAGAAGCCTCAGCGGAAATGGGCCTCATCTCGCCTGGAGGGCAACACCTCCTGGATTTTCTCGAGTTGCGGCAGGTGTTCTCGACTTACGACGGGGACCTCAGGGACCCGCTCTGGTGGCCTCAGGAAAGGCCAGTCCCCATGCGAGTTCCTCGGGGGCGTCTCGGGATTCCTCTCCCGTCGATGCCGGGGCCTAAGACCTTGTGTGGAGTCGGGGCCGGAACCTGAGGATTCCTCTCCAGTGCTGACATTGATTTTGGGGTACTTCTGGAGTCTCCCCAGGGGAGTCAGTGCTCGTCTCGAATGCGGGCATGCACTTGCGCTTTCCTCCAGAGCGGTAGCAGCAGTGTCACGCAGTCCACCGCGTGGATCAAAGGATCTATGGTTTTCCCTCGAGTCTTTCCCACGAGGCTGTCCCACAGGGCTGTCCCACGTGCACACGTGGTTGGAGTCGATCCTCGGCTTGAACGTCAAGGCAGTGCAGGGAAAACAGGTTCCTCTGGAATGGACTGACACATCTGGGGGACTCTTGGAATGGTGTCACGACCCTGGAGTTCCTCTCGCCTTTCCTGTGGAGAGCGCCTCCTCTTGAGATGCGACGGGAACGCCGGGAATTCTTTCCCTACGAAACAGGGAAAGGATCCCTCATCTCGAGCTAGGAGGTGGAAACGGGGCTCCCCTGGATGTGTACGGGACCCACGTGCTTCGTCTCGAGTGGAGACGGGTATGTCGGGGAACTTCTTGAGTTGCAGCAAGGGTGTGAAGGACCCTTTGGAAGTTCCAGTGGTTAGACGTGATTAGCCTCGAGACGCCTCAGCTGAAATGGGACTCATCTCGCCTGGAGGGCAAAACCTCCTGGATTTTCTCGAGTTGCGGCAGGTGCTCTCGACTTACGACGGGGACCTCAGGGAACCACTCTGGTGGCCTCAGGAATGGCCAGTCCCCATGCGAGTTCCTCGGGGGCCTCTCGGGATTCCTCTCCCGTCGATGCTGGGGCCTAAGACCTTGTGTGGAGTCGGGGCCGGAACCTGAGGATTCCTCTCCAGTGCTGACATGGATCTTGGGGTACTTCTGGAGTCTCCCCAGGGGAGTCAGTCCTCGTCTCGAATGCGGGCATGCACTTGCGCTTTCCTCCAGAGCGGTAGCAGCAGTGTCACGCAGTCCGCCGCGTGGATCAAAGGATCTATGGTTTTCCCTCGAGTCTTTCCCACGAGGCTTTCCCACGAGGCTTTCCCACAGGGCTGTCCCACGTGCACACGTGGTGGGAGTCGATCCTCGGCTTGAACGTCATGGCAGTGCAGGGAAAACAGGTTCCTCTGGAATGGACTGACACATCTGGGGGTCTCTTGGAATGGTGGCACGACCCTGGAGTTCCTCTCGCCTTTCCTGTGGAGAGCGCCTCCTCTTGAGATGCGACGGGAACGCCGGGAATTCTTTCCCTACGAAACAGGGAAAGGATCCCTCATCTCGAGCTACCAGGCGGAAACGGGGTTCCCCTGGATGTGTGCTGGACCCCACGTGCTTCCTCTCGAGTGGAGACGGGTATGTCGGGGAACTTCTTGAGTTGCAGCAAGGGTGTGAAGGACCCTTTGGAAGTTCCAGGGGTTAGACGTGATTAGCCTCGAGAAGCCTCAGCGGAAATGGGCCTCATCTCGCCTGGAGGGCAACACCTCCTGGATTTTCTCGAGTTGCGGCAGGTGTTCTCGACTTACGACGGGGACCTCAGGGACCCGCTCTGGTGGCCTCAGGAAAGGCCAGTCCCCATGCGAGTTCCTCGGGGGCGTCTCGGGATTCCTCTCCCGTCGATGCCGGGGCCTAAGACCTTGTGTGGAGTCGGGGCCGGAACCTGAGGATTCCTCTCCAGTGCTGACATTGATTTTGGGGTACTTCTGGAGTCTCCCCAGGGGAGTCAGTGCTCGTCTCGAATGCGGGCATGCACTTGCGCTTTCCTCCAGAGCGGTAGCAGCAGTGTCACGCAGTCCGCCGCGTGGATCAAAGGATCTATGGTTTTCCCTCGAGTCTTTCCGAGGAGGCTTTCTCACGAGGCTTTCCCCAGGGCTGTCCCACGTGCACACGTGGTGGGAGTCGATCCTGGGCTTGAACGTCAAGGCAGTGCAGGGAAAACAGGTTCCTCTGGAAGGGACTGACACATCTGGGGGACTCTTGGAATGGTGGCACGTCCCTGGAGTTCCTCTCGCCTTTCCTGTGGAGAGCGCCTCCTCTTGAGATGCGACGGGAACGCCGGGAATTCTTTCCCTACGAAACAGGGAAAGGATCCCTCATCTCGAGCTAGGAGGCGGAAACGGGGCTCCCATGGATGTGTGCGGGACCCTCGTGTTTCCTCTCGAGTGGAGACGGGTATGTCGGGGAACTTCTTGAGTTGCAGCAAGGGTGAGAAGGACCCTTTGGAAGTTCCAGTGGTTACATGTGATTAGCCTCGAGAAGCCTCAGCGGAAATGGGCCTCATCTCGCCTGGAGGGCAAAACCTCCTGGATTTTCTCGAGTTGCGGCAGGTGCTCTCGACTTACGACGGGGACCTCAGGGACCCGCTCTGGTGGCCTCAGGAAAGGCCAGTCCCCATGCGAGTTCCTCGGGGGCCTCTCGGGATTCCTATCCCGTCGATGCCGGGGCCTAAGACCTTGTGTGTAGTCGGGGCCGTAACCTGAGGCTTCCTCTCCAGTGCTGACATGGATCTTGGGGTACTTCTGGAGTCTCCCCAGGGGAGTCAGTCCTCGTCTCGAATGCGGCATGCACTTGGGCTTTCCTCCAGAGCGGTAGCAGCAGTGTCACGCAGTCCGCCGCCTGGATCAAAGGATCGATGGTTTTCCCTCGAGTCTTTCCCACGAGGCTTTCCCACAGGGCTGTCCCACGTGCACACGTGGTAGGAGTCGATCCTCGGCTTGAACGTCAAGGCCGTGCAGGGAAAACAGGTTCCTCTGGAATGGACTGACACAACTGGGGGACTCTTGGAATGGTGGCACGACCCTGGAGTTCCTCTCCCCTTTCCTGTGGAGAGCGCCTACTCTTGAGATGCGACGGGAACGCCGGGAATCTTTCCCTACGAAACAGGGAAAGGATCCGTCATCTCGAGCTAGGAGGCGGAAACGGGGCTCCCCTGGATGTGTGCGGGACCCCACGTGCTTCCTCTCGAGTGGAGACGGGTATGTCGGGGAACTTCTTGAGTTGCAGCAAGGGTGTGAAGGACCCTTTGGAAGTTCCAGGGGTTAGACGTGATTAGCCTCGAGAAGCCTCAGCGGAAATGGGCCTCATCTCGCCTGGAGGGTAAAACCTCCTGGATTTTCTCGAGTTGCGGCAGGTGTTCTCGACTTACGACGGGGACCTCAGGGAACCGCTCTGGTGGCCTCAGGAAAGGCCAGTCCCCATGCGAGTTCCTCGGGGGCGTCTCGGGATTCCTCTCCCGTCGATGCCGGGGCCTAAGACCTTGTGTGGAGTCGGGGCCGGAACCTGAGGATTCCTCTCCAGTGCTGACATGGATCCTGGGGTACTTCTGGAGTCTCCCCAGGGGAGTCAGTCCTCGTCTCGAATGCGGGCATGCACTTGCGCTTTCCTCCAGAGCGGTAGCAGCAGTGTCACGCAGTCCACCGCGTGGATCAAAGGATCTATGGTTTTCCCTCGAGTCTTTCCCACGAGGCTGTCCCACAGGGCTGTCCCACGTGCACACGTGGTGGGAGTCGATCCTCGGCTTGAACGTCAAGGCAGTGCAGGGAAAACAGGTTCCTCTGGAATGGACTGACACATCTGGGGGACTCTTGGAATGGTGGCACGACCCTGGAGTTCCTCTGGCCTTTCCTGTGGAGAGCGCCTCCTCTTGAGATGCGACGGGAACGCCGGGAATTCTTTCCCTACGAAACAGGGAAAGGATCCCTCAGCTGGAGCTAGGAGGCGGAAACGGGTTCTCCCCTGGATGTGTGCGGGACCCCACGTGCTTCCTCTCGAGTGGAGACGGGTATGTCGGGGAACTTCTTGAGTTGCAGCAAGGGTGTGAAGGACCCTTTGGAAGTTCCAGTGGTTAGACGTGATTAGCCTCGAGAAGCCTCAGCGGAAATGGGCCTCATCTCGCCAGGAGGGCAAAACCTCCTGGAATTTCTCGAGATGCGGCAGGTGCTCTCGACTTACGACGGGGACCTCAGGGACCCGCTCTGGTGGCCTCATGAAAGGCCAGTCCCCATGCGAGTTCCTCGGGGGCGTCTCGGGATTCCTCTCCCGTCGATGCCGGGGCCTAAGACGTTGTGTGGAGTCGGGGCCGGAACCTGAGGATTCCTCTCCAGTGCTGACATGGACCTTGGGGTACTTCTGGAGTCTCCCCAGGGGAGTCAGTCCTCGTCTCGAATGCGGGCATGCACTTGCGCTTTTCTCCAGAGCGGTAGCAGCAGTGTCACGCAGTCCGCCGCATGGATCAAAGGATCTATGGTTTTCCCTCGAGTCTATCCCACGAGGCTTTCCCACGAGGCTTTCCCACAGGGCTGTCCCACGTGCACACGTGGTGGGAGTCGATCCTCGGCTTGAACGTCAAGGCAGTGCAGGGAAAAGAGGTTCCTCTGCAATGGACTGACACATCTGGGAGTCTCTCGGAATGGTGGTACGACTCTGGAGTTCCTCTTCCCTTTCCTGTAGAGAGCGCCTCCTCTTGAGATGCGACGGGAATACCGGGGATTCTTTTCCTACGAAGCAGGGAAAGGATCCCTCATCTCGAGCTATGAGGCGGAAACGGGGCTCCCCTGGATGTGTGCTGGACCACACGTGCTTCCTCTCGAGTGGAGACGGGTATGTCGGGGAACTTCTGGAGTTGCAGCAAGGGTGTGAAGGACCCTTTGGAAGTTCCAGTGGTTAGACGTGATTAGCCTCGAGAAGCCTCAGCGGAAATGGGCCTCATCTCGCCTGGAGGGAAAAACCTCCTGGATTTTCTCGAGTTGCGGGAGGTGCTCTCGACTTACGACGGGGACCTCAGGGACCCGCTCTGGTGGCCTCAGGAAAGGCCAGTCCCCATGCGAGTTCCTCGGGGGCCTCTCGGGATTCCTCTCCCGTCGATGCCGGGGCCTAAGCCCTTGTGTGGAGTCGGGGCCGGAACCTGAGGATTCCTCTCCAATGCTGACATGGATCTTGGGGTACTTCTGGAGTCTCCCCAGGGGAGTCAGTCCTCGTCTCGAATGCGGGCATGCACTTGCGCTTTCCTCCAGAGCGGTAGCAGCAGTGTCACGCAGTCCGCCGCGTGGATCAAAGGATCTATGGTTTTCCCTCGAGTCTTTCCCACGAGGCTTTCCCACGAGGCTTTCCCACAGGGCTGTCCCACGTGCACAAGTGGTGGGAGTCGATCCTCGGCTTGAACGTCAAGGCAGTGCAGGGAAAACAGGTTCCTCTGGAATGGACTGACACATCTGGGGGACTCTTGGAATGGTGTCACGACCCTGGAGTTCCTCTCGCCTTTCCTGTGGAGAGCGCCTCCTCTTGAGATGCGACGGGAATGCCGGGAATTCTTTCCCTACGAAACAGGGAAAGGATCCCTCATCTCGAGCTACCAGGCGGAAACGGGGCTCCCCTGGATGTGTGCGGGACACCACGTGCTTCCTCTCGAGTGGAGACGGGTATGTCGGGGAACTTCTTGAGTTGCAGCAAGGGTGTGAAGGACCCTTTGGAAGTTCCAGTGGTTAGAAGTGATTGGCCTCGAGAAGCCTCAGCGGAAATGGGCCTCATCTCGCCTGGAGGGCAAAACCTCCTGGATTTTCTCGAGTTGCGGCAGGTGCTCTCGACTTACGATGGGGACCTCAGGGACCCGCTCTGGTGGCCTCAGGAAAGGCCAGTCCCCATGCGAGTTCCTCGGGGGCCTCTCGGGATTCCTCTACCGTCGATGCCGGGGCCAAAGACCTTGTGTGGAGTCGGGGCCGGAACCTGAGGATTCCTCTCCAGTGCTGACATGGATCTTGGGGTATTTCTGGAGTCTCCCCAGGGGAGTCAGTCCTCGTGTCGAATGTGGGCATGCACTTGCGCTTTCCTCCAGAGCGGTAGCAGCAGTGTCACGCAGTCCTCCGTGTGGATCAAAGGATCTATGGTTTTCCCTCGAGCCTTTCCCACGAGGCTTTCCCACGAGGCTTTCCCACAGGGCTGTCCCACGTGCACACGTGGTGGGAGTCGATCCTCGGCTTGAACGTCAAGGCAGTGTAGGGAAAACAGGTTCCTCTGGAATGGACTGACACATCTGGGGGACTCTTGGAATGGTGGCACGACCCTGGAGTTCCTCTCGCCTTTCCTGTGGAGAGCGCCTCCTCTTGAGATGCGACGGGAACGCCGGAATTCTTTCCCTACGAAACAGGGAAAGGATCCCTCATCTCGAGCTAGGAGGCGGAAACGGGGCTCCCCTGGATGTGTGTGGGACCCACGTGCTTCCTCTCGAGTGGAGACGGGTATGTCGGGGAACTTCTTGAGTTGCAGCAAGGTTGTAAAGGACCCTTTGGAAGTTACAGTGGTTAGACTTGATTAGCCTCGAGAGGCCTCAGCGGAAATGGGCCTCATCTCGCCTGGAGGGCAAAACCTCCTGGATTTTCTCGAGTTGCGGCAGGTGCTCTCGACTTACGACGGGGACCTCAGGGACCCGCTCTGGTGGCCTCAGGAAAGGCCAGTCCCCATGCGAGTTCCTCGGGGGCCTCTCGGGATTCCTCTCCCGTCGAAGCCGGGGCCTTAGACCTTGTGTGGAGTCGGGGCCGGAACCTGAGGATTCGTCTCCAGTGCTGACATGGATCTTGGGGTACTTCTGGAGTCTCCCCAGGGGAGTCAGTCCTCGTCTCGAATGCGGGCATGCACTTGCGCTTTCCTCCAGAGCGGTAGCAGCAGTGTCACGCAGTCTGCCGAGTGGATCAAAGGATCTATGGTTTTCCCTCGAGTCTTTCCCACGAGGCTTTCCCACGAGGCTTTCCCACAGGGCTGTCCCACGTGCACACGTGGTGGGAGTCGATCCTGGGCTTGAAAGTCAAGGCAGTGCAGGGAAAACTGGTTCCTCTGGAATGGACTGACACATCTGGGGGACTCTTGGAATGGTGTCACGACCCTGGAGTTCCTCTCGCCTTTCCTGTGGAGAGCGCCTCCTCTTGAGATGCGACGGGAACGCCGGGAATTCTTTCCCTACGAAACAGGGAAAGGATCCCTCATCTCGAGCTAGGAGGTAGAAACGGGGCTCCCCTGGATGTGTGCGGGACCCACGTGCTTCCTCTCGAGTGGAGACGGGTATGTCGGGGAACTTCTTGAGTTGCAGCAAGGGTGTGAATGACCCTTTGGAAGTTCCAGTGGTTAGACGTGATTAGCCTCGAGAAGCCTCAGCGGAAATGGGACTCATATCGCCTGGAGGGCAAAACCTCCTGGATTTTCTCGAGTTGCGCAGGTGCTCTCGACTTATGACGGGGACCTCAGGGACCCGCTCTGGTGGCCTCAGGAAAGGCCAGTCCCCATGCGAGTTCCTCGGGGGCCTCTCGGGATTCCTCTCCCGTCGATGCCGGGGCCTAAGACCTTGTGTGGAGTCGGGGCCGGAACCTGAGGATTCCTCTCCAGTGCTGACATGGATCTTGGGGTACTTCTGGAGTCTTCCCAGGGGAGTCAGTCCTCGTCTCGAATGCGGGCATGCACTTGCGCTTTCCTCCAGAGCGGTAGCAGCAGTGTCACGCAGTCCGCCGCGTGGATCAAAGGATCTATGGTTTTCCCTCGAGTCTTTCCGAGGAGGCTTTCTCACGAGGCTTTCCCCAGGGCTGTCCCACGTGCACACGTGGTGGGAGTCGATCCTGGGCTTGAACGTCAAGGCAGTGCAGGGAAAACAGGTTCCTCTGGAATGGACTGACACATCTGGGGGACTCTTGGAATGGTGGCACGTCCCTGGAGTTCCTCTCGCCTTTCCTGTGGAGAGCGCCTCCTCTTGAGATGCGACGGGAACGCCGGGAATTCTTTCCCTACGAAACAGGGAAAGGATCCCTCATCTCGAGCTAGGAGGCGGAAACGGGGCTCCCATGGATGTGTGCGGGACCCTCGTGTTTCCTCTCGAGTGGAGACGGGTATGTCGGGGAACTTCTTGAGTTGCAGCAAGGGTGAGAAGGACCCTTTGGAAGTTCCAGTGGTTACATGTGATTAGCCTCGAGAAGCCTCAGCGGAAATGGGCCTCATCTCGCCTGGAGGGCAAAACCTCCTGGATTTTCTCGAGTTGCGGCAGGTGCTCTCGACTTACGACGGGGACCTCAGGGACCCGCTCTGGTGGCCTCAGGAAAGGCCAGTCCCCATGCGAGTTCCTCGGGGGCCTCTCGGGATTCCTATCCCGTCGATGCCGATGCCTAAGACCTTGTGTGTAGTCGGGGCCGTAACCTGAGGCTTCCTCTCCAGTGCTGACATGGATCTTGGGGTACTTCTGGAGTCTCCCCAGGGGAGTCAGTCCTCGTCTCGAATGCGGCATGCACTTGGGCTTTCCTCCAGAGCGGTAGCAGCAGTGTCACGCAGTCCGCCGCCTGGATCAAAGGATCTATGGTTTTCCCTCGAGTCTTTCCCACGAGGCTTTCCCACAGGGCTGTCCCACGTGCACACGTGGTGGGAGTCGATCCTCGGCTTGAACGTCAAGGCCGTGCAGGGAAAACAGGTTCCTCTGGAATGGACTGACACAACTGGGGGACTCTTGGAATGGTGGCACGACCCTGGAGTTCCTCTCCCCTTTCCTGTGGAGAGCGCCTACTCTTGAGATGCGACGGGAACGCCGGGAATCTTTCCCTACGAAACAGGGAAAGGATCCGTCATCTCGAGCTAGGAGGCGGAAACGGGGCTCCCCTGGATGTGTGCGGGACCCCACGTGCTTCCTCTCGAGTGGAGACGGGTATGTCGGGGAACTTCTTGAGTTGCAGCAAGGGTGTGAAGGACCCTTTGGAAGTTCCAGGGGTTAGACGTGATTAGCCTCGAGAAGCCTCAGCGGAAATGGGCCTCATCTCGCCTGGAGGGTAAAACCTCCTGGATTTTCTCGAGTTGCGGCAGGTGTTCTCGACTTACGACGGGGACCTCAGGGAACCGCTCTGGTGGCCTCAGGAAAGGCCAGTCCCCATGCGAGTTCCTCGGGGGCGTCTCGGCATTCCTCTCCCGTCGATGCCGGGGCCTAAGACCTTGTGTGGAGTCGGGGCCGGAACCTGAGGATTCCTCTCCAGTGCTGACATGGATCCTGGGGTACTTCTGGAGTCTCCCCAGGGGAGTCAGTCCTCGTCTCGAATGCGGGCATGCACTTGCGCTTTCCTCCAGAGCGGTAGCAGCAGTGTCACGCAGTCCACCGCGTGGATCAAAGGATCTATGGTTTTCCCTCGAGTCTTTCCCACGAGGCTGTCCCACAGGGCTGTCCCACGTGCACACGTGGTGGGAGTCGATCCTCGGCTTGAACGTCAAGGCAGTGCAGGGAAAACAGGTTCCTCTGGAATGGACTGACACATCTGGGGGACTCTTGGAATGGTGGCACGACCCTGGAGTTCCTCTGGCCTTTCCTGTGGAGAGCGCCTCCTCTTGAGATGCGACGGGAACGCCGGGAATTCTTTCCCTACGAAACAGGGAAAGGATCCCTCATCTGGAGCTAGGAGGCGGAAACGGGTTCTCCCCTGGATGTGTGCGGGACCCCACGTGCTTCCTCTCGAGTGGAGACGGGTATGTCGGGGAACTTCTTGAGTTGCAGCAAGGGTGTGAATGACCCTTTGGAAGTTCCAGTGGTTAGACGTGATTAGCCTCGAGAAGCCTCAGCGGAAATGGGCCTCATCTCGCCAGGAGGGCAAAACCTCCTGGAATTTCTCGAGATGCGGCAGGTGCTCTCGACTTACGACGGGGACCTCAGGGACCCGCTCTGGTGGCCTCATGAAAGGCCAGTCCCCATGCGAGTTCCTCGGGGGCGTCTCGGGATTCCTCTCCCGTCGATGCCGGGGCCTAAGACGTTGTGTGGAGTCGGGGCCGGAACCTGAGGATTCCTCTCCAGTGCTGACATGGACCTTGGGGTACTTCTGGAGTCTCCCCAGGGGAGTCAGTCCTCGTCTCGAATGCGGGCATGCACTTGCGCTTTTCTCCAGAGCGGTAGCAGCAGTGTCACGCAGTCCGCCGCATGGATCAAAGGATCTATGGTTTTCCCTCGAGTCTATCCCACGAGGCTTTCCCACGAGGCTTTCCCACAGGGCTGTCCCACGTGCACACGTGGTGGGAGTCGATCCTCGGCTTGAACGTCAAGGCAGTGCAGGGAAAAGAGGTTCCTCTGCAATGGACTGACACATCTGGGAGTCTCTCGGAATGGTGGTACGACTCTGGAGTTCCTCTTCCCTTTCCTGTAGAGAGCGCCTCCTCTTGAGATGCGACGGGAATGCCGGGGATTCTTTTCCTACGAAGCAGGGAAAGGATCCCTCATCTCGAGCTATGAGGCGGAAACGGGGCTCCCCTGGATGTGTGCTGGACCACACGTGCTTCCTCTCGAGTGGAGACGGTTATGTCGGGGAACTTCTTGAGTTGCAGCAAGGGTGTGAAGGACCCTTTGGAAGTTCCAGTGGTTAGACGTGATTAGCCTCGAGAAGCCTCAGCGGAAATGGGCCTCATCTCGCCTGGAGGGAAAAACCTCCTGGATTTTCTCGAGTTGCGGGAGGTGCTCTCGACTTACGACGGGGACCTCAGGGACCCGCTCTGGTGGCCTCAGGAAAGGCCAGTCCCCATGCGAGTTCCTCTGGGGCCTCTCGGGATTCCTCTCCCGTCGATGCCGGGGCCTAAGCCCTTGTGTGGAGTCGGGGCCGGAACCTGAGGATTCCTCTCCAGTGCTGACATGGATCTTGGGGTACTTCTGGAGTCTCCCCAGGGGAGTCAGTCCTCGTCTCGAATGCGGGCATGCACTTGCGCTTTCCTCCAGAGCGGTAGCAGCAGTGTCACGCAGTCCGCCGCGTGGATCAAAGGATCTATGGTTTTCCCTCGAGTCTTTCCCACGAGGCCTTCCCACGAGGCTTTCCCACAGGGCTGTCCCACGTGCACAAGTGGTGGGAGTCGATCCTCGGCTTGAACGTCAAGGCAGTGCAGGGAAAACAGGTTCCTCTGGAATGGACTGACACATCTGGGGGACTCTTGGAATGGTGTCACGACCCTGGAGTTCCTCTCGCCTTTCCTGTGGAGAGCGCCTCCTCTTGAGATGCGACGGGAATGCCGGGAATTCTTTCCCTACGAAACAGGGAAAGGATCCCTCATCTCGAGCTACCAGGCGGAAACGGGGCTCCCCTGGATGTGTGCGGGACACCACGTGCTTCCTCTCGAGTGGAGACGGGTATGTCGGGGAACTTCTTGAGTTGCAGCAAGGGTGTGAAGGACCCTTTGGAAGTTCCAGTGGTTAGAAGTGATTGGCCTCGAGAAGCCTCAGCGGAAATGGGCCTCATCTCGCCTGGAGGGCAAAACCTCCTGGATTTTCTCGAGTTGCGGCAGGTGCTCTCGACTTACGATGGGGACCTCAGGGACCCGCTCTGGTGGCCTCAGGAAAGGCCAGTCCCCATGCGAGTTCCTCGGGGGCCTCTCGGGATTCCTCTACCGTCGATGCCGGGGCCAAAGACCTTGTGTGGAGTCGGGACCGGAACCTGAGGATTCCTCTCCAGTGCTGACATGGATCTTGGGGTATTTCTGGAGTCTCCCCAGGGGAGTCAGTCCTCGTGTCGAATGTGGGCATGCACTTGCGCTTTCCTCCAGAGCGGTAGCAGCAGTGTCACGCAGTCCTCCGTGTGGATCAAATGATCTATGGTTTTCCCTCGAGCCTTTCCCACGAGGCTTTCCCACGAGGCTTTCCCACAGGGCTGTCCCACGTGCACACGTGGTGGGAGTCGATCCTCGGCTTGAACGTCAAGGCAGTGCAGGGAAAACAGGTTCCTCTGGAATGGACTGACACATCTGGGGGACTCTTGGAATGGTGGCACGACCCTGGAGTTCCTCTCGCCTTTCCTGTGGAGAGCGCCTCCTCTTGAGATGCGACGGGAACGCCGGAATTCTTTCCCTACGAAACAGGGAAAGGATCCCTCATCTCGAGCTAGGAGGCGGAAACGGGGCTCCCCTGGATGTGTGTGGGACCCACGTGCTTCCTCTCGAGTGGAGACGGGTATGTCGGGGAACTTCTTGAGTTGCAGCAAGGTTGTAAAGGACCCTTTGGAAGTTACAGTGGTTAGACTTGATTAGCCTCGAGAGGCCTCAGCGGAAATGGGCCTCATCTCGCCTGGAGGGCAAAACCTCCTGGATTTTCTCGAGTTGCGGCAGGTGCTCTCGACTTACGACGGGGACCTCAGGGACCCGCTCTGGTGGCCTCAGGAAAGGCCACTCCCCATGCGAGTTCCTCGGGAGCCTCTCGGAATTCCTCTCCCGTCGATGTCAGGGCCTAAGACCTTGTGTGGAGTCGGGGCCGGAACCTGAGGATTCCTCTCCAGTGCTGACATGGATCTTGGGGTACTTCTGGAGTCTCCCCAGGGGAGTCAGTCCTCGTCTCGAATGCGGGCATGCACTTGCGCTTTCCTCCAGAGCGGTAGCAGCAGTGTCACGCAGTCCGCCGCGTGGATCAAAGGATCTATGGTTTTCCCTCGAGTCTTTCCCACGAGGCTTTCCCACGAGGCTTTCCCACAGGGCTGTCCCACGTGCACACGTGGTGGGAGTCGATCCTCGGCTTGAACGTCAAGGCAGTGCAGGGAAAACAGGTTCCTCAGGAATGCACTGACCCATCTGGGGGACTCTTGGAATGGTGGCACGACCCTGGAGTTCCTCTCGCCTTTCCTGCGAAGAGCGCCTCCTCTTGAGATGCGACGGGAACGCCGGGAATTCTTTCCCTACGAAACAGGGAAAGGATCCCTCATCTCGAGCTAGGAGGCGGAAACGGGGCTCCCCTGGATGTGTACGGGACCCTCGTGCTTCCTCTCGAGTGGAGACGGGTATGTCGGGGAACTTCTTGAGTTGCAGCAAGGGTGAGAAGGACCCTTTGGATGTTCCAGTGGTTAGATGTGTTTAGCCTCGAGAAGCCTCAGCGGAAATGGGCCTCATCTCGCCTGGAGGGCAAAACCTCCTGGATTGTCTCGAGTTGCGGCAGGTGCTGTCGACTTACGACGGGGACCTCAGGGACCCGCTCTGGTGGCCTCAGGAAAGGCCAGTCCCCATGCGAGTTCCTCGGGGGCCTCTCGGGATTCCTCTCCCGTCGATGCCGGGGCCTAAGACCTTGTGTGGAGTCGGGGCCGGAACCTGAGGATTCCTCTCCAGTGCTGACATGGATCTTGGGGTACTTCTGGAGTCTCCCCAGGGGATTCAGTCCTCGTCTCGAATGCGGGCATGCACTTGCGCTTTCCTCCAGGGCGGTAGCAGCAGTGTCACGCAGTCCGCCGCGTGGATCAAAGGATCTATGGTTTTCCCTCGAGTCTTTCCCACGAGGCTTTCCCACGAGGCTTTCCCACAGGGCTGTCCCACGTGCACACGTGGTGGGACTCGATCCTCGGCTTGAACGTCAAGGCAGTGCAGGGAAAACATGTTCCTATAGAATGGACTGACACATCTGGGGGACTCTTGGAATGGTGGCACGACACTGGAGTTCCTCTCGCCTTTCCTGTGGAGAGCGCCTCCTCCTGAGATGCGACGGGAACGCCGGGAATTCTTTCCCTACGAAACAGGGAAAGGATCCCTCATCTCGAGCTAGGAGGCGGAAACTTGGCTCCCCTGGATGTGTGCCGGACCCCACGAGCTTCCTCTCGAGTGGAGACGGGTATGTCGGGGAACTTCTTGAGTTGCAGCAAGGGTGTGAAGGACCCTTAGGAAGTTCCAGTGGTTAGACGTGATTAGCCTCGAGAAGCCTCAGCGGAAATGGGCCTCATCTCGCCTCGAGGGCAAAACCTCCTGGATTTCCTCGAGTTGCGGCAGGTGCCCTCGACTTACGACGGGGACCTCAGGGACCAGCTCAGGTGGCCTCAGGAAACGCCATTCCCCATGTGAGTTCCTCGGGGGCCTCTCGGGATTCCTCTCCCGTCGATGCCGGGGCCTAAGACCTTGTGTGGAATCGGGGCCGGAACTTGAGGATTCCTCTCCTGTGCTGACATGGATCTTGGGGTACTTCTGGAGTCTCCCCAGGGTAGTCAGTCCTTGTCTCGAATGCGGGTATCCACTTGCGCTTTCCTCCAGAGCGGTAGCAGCAGTGTCACGCAGTCAGCCGCGTGGATCAAAGGATCTATGGTTTTCCCTCGAGTCTTTCCCACGAGGCTTTCCCACGAGCCTTTCCCACAGGGCTGTCCCACGTGCACACGTGGTGGTAGTCGATCCTCGGCTTGAACGTCAAGGCAGTGCAGGGAAAACAGGTTCCTCTAGAATGGACTGACACATCTGGGGGCCTCTTGGAATGGTGGCACGACCCTGGAGTTCCTCTAGCCTTTCCTGTGGAGAGCGCCTCCTCTTGAGATGCGACGGGAACGCCGGGAATTCTTTCCCTATGAAACAGGGAAAGGATCCCTCATCTCGAGCTAGGAGGCGGAAACGGGGCTCCCCTGGATGTGTGCGAAACCCCACGTGCTTCCTCTCGAGTGGAGACGGGTATGTCGGGGAACTTCTTGAGTTGCAGTAAGGGTGTGAAGGACACTTTGGAAGTTCCAGTGGTTAGACGTGATTAGCCTCGAGAAGCCTCAGCGGAAATGGGCCTCATCTCGCCTGGAGGGCAAAACCTCCTGGATTTTCTCGAGTTGCGGCAGGTGCTCTCGACTTATGACGGGGACCTCAGGGACCCGCTCTGGTGGCCTCAGGAAAGGCCAGTCCCCAAGCGAGTTCCTCGGGGGCCTCTCGGGATTCCTCTCCCGTCGATGACGGGGCCTAAGACCTTGTGTGCAGTCGGGGCCGGAACCTGAGGATTCCTCTCCAGTGCTGACATGGATCTTGGGATACTTCTGGAGTCTCCCCAGGGGAGTCAGTCCTCGTCTCGAATGCGGGCATGCACTTGCGCTTTCCTCCAGAGCGGTAGCAGCAGTGTCACGCAGTCCGCCGCGTGGATCAAAGGATCTATGGTTTTCCCTCGAGTCTTTCCCACGAGGCTTTCCCACGAGGCTTTCACACAGAGCTGTCCCACGTGCACACGTGGTGGGAGTCGATCCTCGGCTTGAACGTCAAGGCAGTGCAGGGAAAACAGGTTCCTCTGTAATGGACTGACCAATCTCGGGGACTCTTGGAATGGTGGCACGACCCTAGAGTTCCTCTCGCCTTTCCTGTGGAGAGCGCCCCCTCTTGAGATGCGACGGGAACGCCGGGAATTCTTTCCCTACGAAACATGGAAAGGATCCCTCTTCTCGAGCTAGGAGGCGGAAACGGGGCTCCCCTGGATGTGTGCGGGTCCCCATGTGCTTCCTCTCGAGTGGAGACGGGTATGTCGGGGAACTTCTTGACTTGCAGCAAGTGTGTGAAGGACCCTTTGCAAGTTCCAGTGGTTAGATGTGATTAGCCTCGAGAAGCCTCAGCGGAAATGGGCCTCATCTCGGCTGGAGGGCAAAACCTCCTGGATTTTCTCGAGTTGCGGCAGGTGCTCTCGACTTACGACGGGGACCTCAGGGACCCGCTCTGGTGGCCTCAGGAAAGGCCAGTCCCCATGCGAGTTCCTCGGGGACCTCTCGGGATTCCTCTCCCGTCGATGCCGGGGCCTAAGACCTTGTGTGGAGTCGGGGCCGGAACCTGAGGATTCCTCTCCAGTGCTGACATGGATCTTGGGGTACTTCTGGAGTCTCCCCTGGGGAGTCAGTCCTCGTCTCGAATGCGGGAATGCACTTGCGCTTTCCTCCAGAGCAGTAGCAGCAGTGTCACACAGTCCGCCGCGTGGATCAAAGGATCTATGGTTTTCCCTCGAGTCTTTCCCACGAGGCTTTCCCACGAGGCTTTCCCACAGGGCTGTCCCACGTGCACACGTGGTGGGAGTCGATCCTCGGCTTGAACGTCAAGGCAGTGCAGGGAAAACAGGTGCCACTGGAATGGACTGACACATCTGGGTGTCTCTTGGAATGGTGGCACGACCCTGGAGTTCCTCTCGCCTTTCCTGTGGAGAGTGCCTCCTTTTGAGATGCGACGGGAACGCCGGGAAATCTTTCCCTACGAAACAGGGAAAGGATCCCTCATCTCGAGCTAGGAGGCGGAAACGGGGCTCCCCTGGATGTGTGCGGAACCCCATGTACTTTCTCTCAAGTGGAGACGGGTATGTCGGGGAACTTCTTGAGTTGCAGCAAGGGTGTGAAGGACCCTTTGGAAGTTCCAGTGGTTAGATGTGATTAGCCTCGAGAAGCCTCAGCAGAAATGGGCCTCATCTCGCCTGGAGGGCAAAACCTCCTGGAATTTCTCGAGTTGCGGCAGGTGCTCTCGACTTACGAAGGGGACCTCAGGGACCCGCTCTGGTGGCCTCAGGAAGGCCAGTCACCATGCGAGTTCTTCGGGGGTCTCTCGGGATTCATCTCCCGTCGATGCCGGGGCCAAATACCTTGTGTGGTGTCGAGGCCGGAACCTGAGGTTTCCTCTCCAGTGCTGACATGGATCTTGGGGTACTTCTGGAGTCTCCCCAGGGGAGTCAGTCCTCGTCTCGAATGCGGGCGTGTACTTGCGCTTTCCTCCAGAGCGGTGGCAGCAGTGTCACGCAGTCCACCGCTTGGATCAAAGGATCTATGGTTTTCCCTCGAGTCTTTCCCACAAGGCTTTCCCACGAGGCTTTCCCACCGGGCTGTCCCACGTGCACACGTGGTGGGAGTCGATCCTCGGCTTGAACGTCAAGGCAGTGCAGGGAAAACAGGTTCCTCTGCAATGGACTGACCAATCTGGGGGACTCTTGGAATGGTGGCACGACCCTGGAGTTCCTCTCGCCTTTCCTGTGGAGAGCGCCTCCTCTTGAGATGCGACGGGAATGCCGGAAATTCTTTCCCTACGAAAGAGGGAAAGGATCCCTCATCTCGAGCTAGGAGGCGGAAACGGGGCTCCTCTGGATGTGTGCGGGACCCCACGTGCTTCCTCTCGAGTGGAGACGGGTGTGTCGCGGAACTGCTTGAGTTGCAGCAAGGTTGTGAAGGACCCTTTGGAAGTAACAGTGGTTAGATGTGATTAGCCTCGAGAAGCCTCAGCGGAATTGGGCCTCATCTCGCCTGGAGGGCAACACCTCGTGGATTTTCTCGAGTTGCGGCAGGTGGTCTCGACTTACGACGGGGACCTCAGGGACCCGCTCTGGTGGCCTCAGGAAAGGCCAGACCCCATGCGAGTTCCTCGGGGGCCTCTCGGGATTCCTCTCCCGTCGATGCCGGGGACTAAGACCTTGTGTGGATTCGGGGCCGGAACCTGAGGATTCCTCTCCAGTGCTGACATGGATCTTCGGGTACTTCTGGAGTCTCCCCAGGGGAGTCAGTCCTCGTCTCGAATGCGGGCATGCACTTGCGCTTTCCTCCAGAGCGGTAGCAGCAGTATCACGCAGTCCGCCGCGTGGATCAAAGGATCTATGGTTTTCCCTCGAGTCTTTCCCACGAGGCTTTCCCACGAGGCTTTCCCACAGGGCTGTCCCACGTGCACACGTGGTGGGAGTCGATCCTCGGCTTGAACGTCAAGGCAGTGCAGGGAAAACAGGTTCCTCTGTAATGGACTGACACATCTGGGGGTCTCTTGGAATGCTGGCAAGACCCTGGAGTTCCTCTCCCCTTTCCTGTGGAGAGCGCCTCCTCTTGAGATGTGAAGGGAACGCCGGGAATTCTTTCCCTACGAAACAGGGAAAGGATCCCTCATCTCGAGCTAGGAGGTGGAAACGGGGCTCCCCTGGATGTTTGCGGGACCCCATGTGCTTCCTCTCGAGTGGAGACGGGTATGTCGGGGAACTTCTTGAGTTGCAGCAAGGGTGTGAAGGACCCTTTGGAAGTTCCAGTGGTTAGATGTGATTAGCCTCGAGAAGCCTCAGCGGAAATGGGCCTCATCTCGCCTGGAGGGCAAAACCTCCTGGATTTTCTCGAGTTGCGGCAGGTGCTCTCGACTTACGACGGGGACCTCAGGGACCCGCTCTGGTGGCCTCAGGAAAGGCCACTCCCCATGCGAGTTCCTCGGGAGCCTCTCGGAATTCCTCTCCCGTCGATGTCAGGGCCTAAGACCTTGTGTGGAGTCGGGGCCGGAACCTGAGGATTCCTCTCCAGTGCTGACATGGATCTTGGGGTACTTCTGGAGTCTCCCCAGGGGAGTCAGTCCTCGTCTCGAATGCGGGCATGCACTTGCGCTTTCCTCCAGAGAGGTAGCAGCAGTGTCACGCAGTCCGCCGCGTGGATCAAAGGATCTATGGTTTTCCCTCGAGTCTTTCCCACGAGGCTTTCCCACGAGGCTTTCCCACAGGGCTGTCCCACGTGCACACGTGGTGGGAGTCGATCCTCGGCTTGAACGTCAAGGCAGTGCAGGGAAAACAGGTTCCTCAGGAATGGACTGACCCATCTGGGGGACTCTTGGAATGGTGGCACGACCCTGGAGTTCCTCTCGCCTTTCCTGCGAAGAGCGCCTCCTCTTGAGATGCGACGGGAACGCCGGGAATTCTTTCCCTACGAAACAGGGAAAGGATCCCTCATCTCGAGCTAGGAGGCGGAAACGGGGCTCCCCTGGATGTGTGCGGGACCCCATGTGCTTCCGCTCGAGTGGAGACGGTTATGTCGGGTAACTTCTTGAGTTGCAGCAAGGGTGTGAAGGACCCTTTGGAAGTTCCAGTGGATAGATGTGATTAGCCTCGAGAAGCCTCAGCGGAAATGGGCCTCATCTCGCCTGGAGGGCAAAACCTCCTGGATTTTCTCGAGTTGCGGCAGGTGCTCTCGACTTACGACGGGGACCTCAGGGACCCGCTCGTGACCTCAGGAAAGGCCAGTCCCCATGCGAGTTCCTCGGGGGCCTCTCGGGATTCCTCTCCCGTCGATGCCAAGGCCTAAGACCTTGTGTGGAGTCGGGGCCGGAACCTGAGGATTCCTCTCCAGTGCTGACATGGATCTTGGGGTACTTCCGGAGTCTCCCCAGGGGAGTCAGTCCTCGTCTCGAATGCGGGCATGCACTTGCGCTTTCCTGCAGAGCGGTAGCAGCAGTGTCACGCAGTCCGCCGCGTGGATCAAAGGATCTATGGTTTTCCCTCGAGTCTTTCCCACGAGGCTTTCCCACGAGGCTTTCCCACAGGGCTGTCCCACGTGCACACGTGGTGGGAGTCGATCCTCGGCTTGAACGTCAAGGCAGTGCAGGGAAAACAGGTTCCTCTGGAATGGACTGACCCATCTGGGGGTCTCTTGGAAGGTGGCACGACCCTGGAGTTCCTCTCGCCTTTCCTGTGGAGAGTGCCTCCTTTTGAGATGCGACGGGAACGCCGGGAAATCTTTCCCTACGAAACAGGGAAAGGATCCCTCATCTCGAGCTAGGAGGCGGAAACGGGGCTCCCCTGGATGTGTGCGGGACCCCACGTGCTTCCTCTCGAGTGGAGACGGTTATGTCGGGGAACTTCTTGAGTTGCAGCAAGGGTGTGAAGGACCCTTTGGAAGTTCCAGTGGTTAGAAGTGATTAGCCTCGAGAAGCCTCAGCGGAAATGGGCCTCATCTTGCCTGGAGGGCAAAACCTCCTGGATTTTCTCGAGTTGCGGCAGGTGCTCTCGACTTACGACGGGGACCTCAGGGACCCGCTCTGGTGGCCTCAGGAAAGGCCAGTCCCCATGCGAGTTCCTCGGGGGCCTCTCGGGATTCCTCTCCCGTCGATGCCGGGGCCTAAGACCTTGTGTGGAGTCGGGGCCGGAACCTGAGGATTCCTCTCCAGTGCTGACATGGATCTTGGGGTACTTCTGGAGTCTCCCCAGGGGAGTCAGTCCTCGTCTCGAATGCGGGCATGCACTTGCGCTTTCCTCCAGTGCGGTAGCAGCAGTATCACGCAGTCCGCCGCGTGGATCAAAGGATCAATGGTTTTCCCTCGAGTCTTTCCCACGAGGCTTTCCCACGAGGCTTTCCCACAGGGCTGTCCCACGTGAACACGTGGTGGGAGTCGATCCTCGGCTTGAACGTCAAGGCAGTGCAGGGAAAACAGGTTCCTCTGGAATGGACTGACCCATCTGGGGGTCTCTTGGAATGGTGGCACGACCCTTTAGTTCCTCTCCCCTTTCCTGTGGAGAGCGCCTCCTCTTGAGATGCGACGGGAACACCGGGAATTATTTCCCTACGAAACAGTGAAAGGATCCCTCATCTCGAGCAAGGAGGCGGAAACGGGGCTCCCCTGGATGTGTGCGGGACCCCATGTGCTTCCGCTCGAGTGGAGACGGGTATGTCGGGGAACTTCTTGAGTTGCAGCAAGGGTGTGAAGGACCCTTTGGAAGTTCCAGTGGTTAGATGTGATTAGCCTCGAGAAGCCTCAGCGGAAATGGGCCTCATCTCGCCTGGAGGGCAAAATCTCCTGGATTTTCTCGAGTTGCGGCAGGTGCTCTCGACTTACGACGGGGACCTCAGGGACCCGCTCGTGGCCTCAGGAAACGCCAGTCCCCATGCGAGTTCCTCGGGGGCCTCTCGGGATTCCTCTCCCGTCGATACCAAGGCCTAAGACCTTGTGTGGAGTCGGGGCCGGAACCTGAGGATTCCTCTCCAGTGCTGACATGGATCTTGGGGTACTTCTGGAGTCTCCCCAGGGGAGTCAGTCCTCGTCTCGAATGCGGGCATGCACTTGCGCTTTCCTCCAGTGCGGTAGCAGCAGTGTCACGGAGTCCGCCGCGTGGATCAAAGGATTTATGGTTTTCCCTCGAGTCTTTCCCACGAGGCTTTCCCACGAGGCTTTCCCACAGGGCTGTCCCACGTGCACACGTGGTTGGAGTCGATCCTCGGCTTGAACGTCAAGGCAGTGCAGGGAAAACAGGTTCCTCTGGAATGGACTGACCCATCTGGGGGTCTCTTGGAATGGTGGCACGACCCTGGAGTTCCTCTCGCCTTTCCTGTGGAGAGCGCCTCCTCTTGAGATGCGACGGGAACGCCGGGAATTATTTCCCTACGAAACAGTGAAAGGATCCCTCATCTCGAGCAAGGAGGCGGAAACGGGGCTCCCCTGGATGTGTGCGGGACCCCATGTGCTTCCGCTCGAGTGGAGACGGGTATGTCGGGGAACTTCTTGAGTTGCAGCAAGGGTGTGAAGGACCCTTTGGAAGTTCCAGTGGTTAGATGTGATTAGCCTCGAGAAGCCTCAGCGGAAATGGGCCTCATCTCGCCTGGAGGGCAAAACCTCCTGGATTTTCTCGAGTTGCGGCAGGTGCTCTCGACTTACGACGGGGACGTCAGGGACCCGCTCGTGGCCTCAGGAAACGCCAGTCCCCATGCGAGTTCCTCGGGGGCCTCTCGGGATTCCTCTCCCGTCGATGCCGGGGCCTAAGACCTTGTGTGGAGTCGGGGCCGGAACCTGAGGATTCCTCTCCAGTGCTGACATGGATCTTGGGGTACTTCCGGAGTCTCCCCAGGGGAGTCAGTCCTCGTTTCGAATGCGGGCATGCACTTGCGCTTTCCTGCAGAGCGGTAGCAGCAGTGTCACGCAGTCCGCCGCGTGGATCAAAGGATCTATGGTTTTCCCTCGAGTCTTTCCCACGAGGCTTTCCCACGAGGCTTTCCCACAGGGCTGTCCCACGTGCACACGTGGTTGGAGTCGATCCTCGGCTTGAACGTCAAGGCAGTGCAGGGAAAACAGGTGCCTCTGGAATGGACTGACACATCTGGGGGTCTCTTGGAATGGTGGCACGACCCTGGAGTTCCTCTCGCCTTTCCTGTGGAGAGTGCCTCCTTTTGAGATGCGACGGTAACGCCGGGAAATCTTTCCCTACGAAACAGGGAAAGGATCCCTCATCTCGAGCTAGGAGGCGGAAACGGGCTCCCCTGGATGTGTGCGGGACCCCACGTGCTTCCTCTCGAGTGGAGACGGTTATGTCGGGGAACTTCTTGAGTTGCAGCAAGGGTGTGAAGGACCCTTTGGAAGTTCCAGTGGTTAGAAGTAATTAGCCTCGAGAAGCCTCAGCGGAAATGGGCCTCATCTTGCCTGGAGGGCAAAACCTCCTGGATTTTCTCGAGTTGCGGCAGGTGCTCTCGACTTATGACGGGGACCTCAGGGACCCGCTCTGGTGGCCTCAGGAAAGGCCAGTCCCCATGCGAGTTCCTCGGGGGCCTCTCAGGATTCCTCTCCCGTTGATGCCGGGGCCTAAGACCTTGTGTGGAGTCGGGGCCGGAACCTGAGGATTCCTCTCCAGTGCTGACATGGATCTTGGGGTACTTCTGGAGTCTCCCCAGGGGAGTCAGTCCTCGTCTCGAATGCGGGCATGCACTTGCGCTTTCCTGCAGAGCGGTAGCAGCAGTGTCACGCAGTCCGCCGCGTGGATCAAAGGATCTATGGTTTTCCCTCGAGTCTTTCCCACGAGGCTTTCCCACGAGGCTTTCCCACAGGGCTGTCCCACGTGCACACGTGGTTGGAGTCGATCCTCGGCTTGAACGTCAAGGCAGTGCAGGGAAAACAGGTGCCTCTGGAATGGACTGACACATCTGGGGGTCTCTTGGAATGGTGGCACGACCCTGGAGTTCCTCTCGCCTTTCCTGTGGAGAGTGCCTCCTTTTGAGATGCGACGGTAACGCCGGGAAATCTTTCCCTACGAAACAGGGAAAGGATCCCTCATCTCGAGCTAGGAGGCGGAAACGGGCTCCCCTGGATGTGTGCGGGACCCCACGTGCTTCCTCTCGAGTGGAGACGGTTATGTCGGGGAACTTCTTGAGTTGCAGCAAGGGTGTGAAGGACCCTTTGGAAGTTCCAGTGGTTAGAAGTAATTAGCCTCGAGAAGCCTCAGCGGAAATGGGCCTCATCTTGCCTGGAGGGCAAAACCTCCTGGATTTTCTCGAGTTGCGGCAGGTGCTCTCGACTTATGACGGGGACCTCAGGGACCCGCTCTGGTGGCCTCAGGAAAGGCCAGTCCCCATGCGAGTTCCTCGGGGGCCTCTCAGGATTCCTCTCCCGTTGATGCCGGGGCCTAAGACCTTGTGTGGAGTCGGGGCCGGAACCTGAGGATTCCTCTCCAGTGCTGACATGGATCTTGGGGTACTTCTGGAGTCTCCCCAGGGGAGTCAGTCCTCGTCTCGAATGCGGGCATGCACTTGCGCTTTCCTCCAGTGCGGTAGCAGCAGTGTCACGCAGTCCGCCGCGTGGATCAAAGGATCTATGGTTTTCCCTCGAGTCTTTCCCACGAGGCTTTCCCACGAGGCTTTCCCACAGGGCTGTCCCACGTGCACACGTGGTGGGAGTCGATCCTCGGCTTGAACGTCAAGGCAGTGCAGGGAAAACAGGTTCCTCTGGAATGGACTGACCCATCTGGGGGTCTCTTGGAAGGTGGCACGACCCTGGAGTTCCTCTCCCCTTTCCTGTGGAGAGCGCCTCCTCTTGAGATGCGACGGGAACACCGGGAATTATTTCCCTACGAAACAGTGAAAGGATCCCTCATCTCGAGCTAGGAGGCGGAAACGGGGCTCCCCTGGATGTGTGCGGGACCCCATGTGCTTCCGCTCGAGTGGAGACGGGTATGTCGGGGAACTTCTTGAGTTGCAGCAAGGGTGTGAAGGACCCTTTGGAAGTTCCAGTGGTTAGATGTGATTAGCCTCGAGAAGCCTCAGCGGAAATGGGCCTCATCTCGCCTGGAGGGCAAAACCTCCTGGATTTTCTCGAGTTGCGGCAGGTGCTCTCGACTTACGACGGGGACCTCAGGGACCCGCTCGTGGCCTCAGGAAACGCCAGTCCCCATGCGAGTTCCTCGGGGGCCTCTCGGGATTCCTCTCCCGTCGATGCCAAGGCCTAAGACCTTGTGTGGAGTCGGGGCCGGAACCTGAGGATTCCTCTCCAGTGCTGACATGGATCTTGGGGTACTTCTGGAGTCTCCCCAGGGGAGTCAGTCCTCGTCTCGAATGCGGGCATGCACTTGCGCTTTCCTCCAGAGCGGTGGCAGCAGTGTCACGGAGTCCGCCCCGTGGATCAAAGGATCTATGGTTTTCCCTCGAGTCTTTCCCACGAGGCTTTCCCACGAGGCTTTCCCACAGGGCTGTCCCACGTGTACACGTGGTGGGAGTCGATCCTCGGCTTGAACGTCAAGGCAGTGCAGGGAAAACAGGTTCCTCTGGAATGGACTGACACATCAGGGGGACTCTTGGAATGGTGGCAAGACCCTGGAGTTCCTCTCGCCTTTCCTGTGGAGAGCGCCTCCTCTTGAGATGCGACGGGAACGCCGGGAATTCTTTCCCTACGAAACAGGGAAAGGATCCCTCATCTCGAGCTAGGAGGCGGAAACGGGGCTCCCCTGGATGTGTGCGGGACCCCATGTGCTTCCTCTCGAGTGGAGACGGGTATGTCGGGGAACTTCTTGAGTTGCAGCAAGGGTGTGAAGGACACTTTGGAAGTTCCATGGTTAGACGTGATTAGCCTCGAGAAGCCTCAGCGGAAATGGGCCTCATCTCGACTGGAGGGCAAAACCTCCTGGATTTTCTCGAGTTGCGGCAGGTGCTCTCGACTTACGACGGGGACCTCAGGGACCCGCTCTGGTGGCCTCAGGAAAGGCCAGTCCCCATGCGAGTTCCTCGGGGGCCTCTCGGGATTCCTCTCCCGTGGATGCCGGGGCCTAAGACCTTGTGTGGAGTCGGGGCCGGAACCTGAAGGATTCCTCTCCAGTGCTGACATGGATCTTGGGGTATTTCTGGAGTCTCGCCAGGGGAGTCAGTCCTCGTCTCGAATGCGGTCATGCACTTGCGCTTTCCTGCAGAGCGGTAGCAGCAGTGTCACGCAGTCCGCCGCGTGGATCAAAGGATCTATGGTTTTCCCTCGAGTCTTTCCCACGAGGCTTTCCCACGAGGCTTTCCCAAAGGGCTGTCCCACGTGCACACGTGGTTGGAGTCGATCCTCGGCTTGAACGTCAAGGCAGTGCAGGGAAAACAGGTTCATCTGGAATGGACTGACACATCTGGGGGTCTCTTGGAATGGTGGCACGACCCTGGAGTTCCTCTCGCCTTTCCTGTGGAGAGTGCCTCCTTTTGAGATGCGACGGGAACGCCGGGAAATCTTTCCCTACGAAACAGGGAAAGGATCCCTCATCTCGAGCTAGGAGGCGGAAACGGGGCTCCCCTGGATGTGTGCGGGACCCCACGTGCTTCCTCTCGAGTGGAGACGGTTATGTCGGGGAACTTCTTGAGTTGCAGCAAGGGTGTGAAGGACCCTTTGGAAGTTCCAGTGGTTAGAAGTGATTAGCCTCGAGAAGCCTCAGCGGAAATGGGCCTCATCTTGCCTGGAGGGCAAAACCTCCTGGATTTTCTCGAGTTGCGGCAGGTGCTCTCGACTTACGACGGGGACCTCAGGGACCCGCTCTGGTGGCCTCAGGAAAGGCCAGTCCCCATGCGAGTTCCTCGGGGGCCTCTCGGGATTCCTCTCCCGTCGATGCCGGGGCCTAAGACCTTGTGTGGAGTCGGGGCCGGAACCTGAGGATTCCTCTCCAGTGCTGACATGGATCTTGGGGTACTTCTGGAGTCTCCCCAGGGGAGTCAGTCCTCGTCTCGAATGCGGGCATGCACTTGCGCTTTCCTCCAGTGCGGTAGCAGCAGTATCACGCAGTCCGCCGCGTGGATCAAAGGATCAATGGTTTTCCCTCGAGTCTTTCCCACGAGGCTTTCCCACGAGGCTTTCCCACAGGGCTGTCCCACGTGAACACGTGGTGGGAGTCGATCCTCGGCTTGAACGTCAAGGCAGTGCAGGGAAAACAGGTTCCTCTGGAATGGACTGACCCATCTGGGGGTCTCTTGGAATGGTGGCACGACCCTTTAGTTCCTCTCCCCTTTCCTGTGGAGAGCGCCTCCTCTTGAGATGCGACGGGAACACCGGGAATTATTTCCCTACGAAACAGTGAAAGGATCCCTCATCTCGAGCAAGGAGGCGGAAACGGGGCTCCCCTGGATGTGTGCGGGACCCCATGTGCTTCCGCTCGAGTGGAGACGGGTATGTCGGGGAACTTCTTGAGTTGCAGCAAGGGTGTGAAGGACCCTTTGGAAGTTCCAGTGGTTAGATGTGATTAGCCTCGAGAAGCCTCAGCGGAAATGGGCCTCATCTCGCCTGGAGGGCAAAATCTCCTGGATTTTCTCGAGTTGCGGCAGGTGCTCTCGACTTACGACGGGGACCTCAGGGACCCGCTCGTGGCCTCAGGAAACGCCAGTCCCCATGCGAGTTCCTCGGGGGCCTCTCGGGATTCCTCTCCCGTCGATACCAAGGCCTAAGACCTTGTGTGGAGTCGGGGCCGGAACCTGAGGATTCCTCTCCAGTGCTGACATGGATCTTGGGGTACTTCTGGAGTCTCCCCAGGGGAGTCAGTCCTCGTCTCGAATGCGGGCATGCACTTGCGCTTTCCTCCAGTGCGGTAGCAGCAGTGTCACGGAGTCCGCCGCGTGGATCAAAGGATTTATGGTTTTCCCTCGAGTCTTTCCCACGAGGCTTTCCCACGAGGCTTTCCCACAGGGCTGTCCCACGTGCACACGTGGTTGGAGTCGATCCTCGGCTTGAACGTCAAGGCAGTGCAGGGAAAACAGGTTCCTCTGGAATGGACTGACCCATCTGGGGGTCTCTTGGAATGGTGGCACGACCCTGGAGTTCCTCTCGCCTTTCCTGTGGAGAGCGCCTCCTCTTGAGATGCGACGGGAACGCCGGGAATTATTTCCCTACGAAACAGTGAAAGGATCCCTCATCTCGAGCAAGGAGGCGGAAACGGGGCTCCCCTGGATGTGTGCGGGACCCCATGTGCTTCCGCTCGAGTGGAGACGGGTATGTCGGGGAACTTCTTGAGTTGCAGCAAGGGTGTGAAGGACCCTTTGGAAGTTCCAGTGGTTAGATGTGATTAGCCTCGAGAAGCCTCAGCGGAAATGGGCCTCATCTCGCCTGGAGGGCAAAACCTCCTGGATTTTCTCGAGTTGCGGCAGGTGCTCTCGACTTACGACGGGGACGTCAGGGACCCGCTCGTGGCCTCAGGAAACGCCAGTCCCCATGCGAGTTCCTCGGGGGCCTCTCGGGATTCCTCTCCCGTCGATGCCGGGGCCTAAGACCTTGTGTGGAGTCGGGGCCGGAACCTGAGGATTCCTCTCCAGTGCTGACATGGATCTTGGGGTACTTCCGGAGTCTCCCCAGGGGAGTCAGTCCTCGTTTCGAATGCGGGCATGCACTTGCGCTTTCCTGCAGAGCGGTAGCAGCAGTGTCACGCAGTCCGCCGCGTGGATCAAAGGATCTATGGTTTTCCCTCGAGTCTTTCCCACGAGGCTTTCCCACGAGGCTTTCCCACAGGGCTGTCCCACGTGCACACGTGGTTGGAGTCGATCCTCGGCTTGAACGTCAAGGCAGTGCAGGGAAAACAGGTGCCTCTGGAATGGACTGACACATCTGGGGGTCTCTTGGAATGGTGGCACGACCCTGGAGTTCCTCTCGCCTTTCCTGTGGAGAGTGCCTCCTTTTGAGATGCGACGGTAACGCCGGGAAATCTTTCCCTACGAAACAGGGAAAGGATCCCTCATCTCGAGCTAGGAGGCGGAAACGGGCTCCCCTGGATGTGTGCGGGACCCCACGTGCTTCCTCTCGAGTGGAGACGGTTATGTCGGGGAACTTCTTGAGTTGCAGCAAGGGTGTGAAGGACCCTTTGGAAGTTCCAGTGGTTAGAAGTAATTAGCCTCGAGAAGCCTCAGCGGAAATGGGCCTCATCTTGCCTGGAGGGCAATACCTCCTGGATTTTCTCGAGTTGCGGCAGGTGCTCTCGACTTATGACGGGGACCTCAGGGACCCGCTCTGGTGGCCTCAGGAAAGGCCAGTCCCCATGCGAGTTCCTCGGGGGCCTCTCAGGATTCCTCTCCCGTTGATGCCGGGGCCTAAGACCTTGTGTGGAGTCGGGGCCGGAACCTGAGGATTCCTCTCCAGTGCTGACATGGATCTTGGGGTACTTCTGGAGTCTCCCCAGGGGAGTCAGTCCTCGTCTCGAATGCGGGCATGCACTTGCGCTTTCCTGCAGAGCGGTAGCAGCAGTGTCACGCAGTCCGCCGCGTGGATCAAAGGATCTATGGTTTTCCCTCGAGTCTTTCCCACGAGGCTTTCCCACGAGGCTTTCCCACAGGGCTGTCCCACGTGCACACGTGGTTGGAGTCGATCCTCGGCTTGAACGTCAAGGCAGTGCAGGGAAAACAGGTGCCTCTGGAATGGACTGACACATCTGGGGGTCTCTTGGAATGGTGGCACGACCCTGGAGTTCCTCTCGCCTTTCCTGTGGAGAGTGCCTCCTTTTGAGATGTGACGGTAACGCCGGGAAATCTTTCCCTACGAAACAGGGAAAGGATCCCTCATCTCGAGCTAGGAGGCGGAAACGGGCTCCCCTGGATGTGTGCGGGACCCCACGTGCTTCCTCTCGAGTGGAGACGGTTATGTCGGGGAACTTCTTGAGTTGCAGCAAGGGTGTGAAGGACCCTTTGGAAGTTCCAGTGGTTAGAAGTAATTAGCCTCGAGAAGCCTCAGCGGAAATGGGCCTCATCTTGCCTGGAGGGCAAAACCTCCTGGATTTTCTCGAGTTGCGGCAGGTGCTCTCGACTTATGACGGGGACCTCAGGGACCCGCTCTGGTGGCCTCAGGAAAGGCCAGTCCCCATGCGAGTTCCTCGGGGGCCTCTCAGGATTCCTCTCCCGTTGATGCCGGGGCCTAAGACCTTGTGTGGAGTCGGGGCCGGAACCTGAGGATTCCTCTCCAGTGCTGACATGGATCTTGGGGTACTTCTGGAGTCTCCCCAGGGGAGTCAGTCCTCGTCTCGAATGCGGGCATGCACTTGCGCTTTCCTCCAGTGCGGTAGCAGCAGTGTCACGCAGTCCGCCGCGTGGATCAAAGGATCTATGGTTTTCCCTCGAGTCTTTCCCACGAGGCTTTCCCACGAGGCTTTCCCACAGGGCTGTCCCACGTGCACACGTGGTGGGAGTCGATCCTCGGCTTGAACGTCAAGGCAGTGCAGGGAAAACAGGTTCCTCTGGAATGGACTGACCCATCTGGGGGTCTCTTGGAAGGTGGCACGACCCTGGAGTTCCTCTCCCCTTTCCTGTGGAGAGCGCCTCCTCTTGAGATGCGACGGGAACACCGGGAATTATTTCCCTACGAAACAGTGAAAGGATCCCTCATCTCGAGCTAGGAGGCGGAAACGGGGCTCCCCTGGATGTGTGCGGGACCCCATGTGCTTCCGCTCGAGTGGAGACGGGTATGTCGGGGAACTTCTTGAGTTGCAGCAAGGGTGTGAAGGACCCTTTGGAAGTTCCAGTGGTTAGATGTGATTAGCCTCGAGAAGCCTCAGCGGAAATGGGCCTCATCTCGCCTGGAGGGCAAAACCTCCTGGATTTTCTCGAGTTGCGGCAGGTGCTCTCGACTTACGACGGGGACCTCAGGGACCCGCTCGTGGCCTCAGGAAACGCCAGTCCCCATGCGAGTTCCTCGGGGGCGTCTCGGGATTCCTCTCCCGTCGATGCCAAGGCCTAAGACCTTGTGTGGAGTCGGGGCCGGAACCTGAGGATTCCTCTCCAGTGCTGACATGGATCTTGGGGTACTTCTGGAGTCTCCCCAGGGGAGTCAGTCCTCGTCTCGAATGCGGGCATGCACTTGCGCTTTCCTCCAGAGCGGTGGCAGCAGTGTCACGGAGTCCGCCCCGTGGATCAAAGGATCTATGGTTTTCCCTCGAGTCTTTCCCACGAGGCTTTCCCACGAGGCTTTCCCACAGGGCTGTCCCACGTGTACACGTGGTGGGAGTCGATCCTCGGCTTGAACGTCAAGGCAGTGCAGGGAAAACAGGTTCCTCTGGAATGGACTGACACATCAGGGGGACTCTTG
Organism: Ovis canadensis; assembly: GCF_042477335.2. Taxonomy (NCBI): domain Eukaryota; kingdom Metazoa; phylum Chordata; class Mammalia; order Artiodactyla; family Bovidae; genus Ovis; species Ovis canadensis. The sequence continues at coordinate 10,278,807 of NC_091268.1, forward strand.
GAATGGTGGCAAGACCCTGGAGTTCCTCTCGCCTTTCCTGTGGAGAGCGCCTCCTCTTGAGATGCGACGGGAACGCCGGGAATTCTTTCCCTACGAAACAGGGAAAGGATCCCTCATCTCGAGCTAGGAGGCGGAAACGGGTCTCCCCTGGATGTGTGCGGGACCCCATGTGCTTCCTCTCGAGTGGAGACGGGTATGTCGGGGAACTTCTTGAGTTGCAGCAAGGGTGTGAAGGACACTTTGGAAGTTCCATGGTTAGACGTGATTAGCCTCGAGAAGCCTCAGCGGAAATGGGCCTCATCTCGACTGGAGGGCAAAACCTCCTGGATTTTCTCGAGTTGCGGCAGGTGCTCTCGACTTACGACGGGGACCTCAGGGACCCGCTCTGGTGGCCTCAGGAAAGGCCAGTCCCCATGCGAGTTCCTCGGGGGCCTCTCGGGATTCCTCTCCCGTGGATGCCGGGGCCTAAGACCTTGTGTGGAGTCGGGGCCGGAACCTGAAGGATTCCTCTCCAGTGCTGACATGGATCTTGGGGTATTTCTGGAGTCTCGCCAGGGGAGTCAGTCCTCGTCTCGAATGCGGTCATGCACTTGCGCTTTCCTGCAGAGCGGTAGCAGCAGTGTCACGCAGTCCGCCGCGTGGATCAAAGGATCTATGGTTTTCCCTCGAGTCTTTCCCACGAGGCTTTCCCACGAGGCTTTCCCAAAGGGCTGTCCCACGTGCACACGTGGTTGGAGTCGATCCTCGGCTTGAACGTCAAGGCAGTGCAGGGAAAACAGGTTCATCTGGAATGGACTGACACATCTGGGGGTCTCTTGGAATGGTGGCACGACCCTGGAGTTCCTCTCGCCTTTCCTGTGGAGAGTGCCTCCTTTTGAGATGCGACGGGAACGCCGGGAAATCTTTCCCTACGAAACAGGGAAAGGATCCCTCATCTCGAGCTAGGAGGCGGAAACGGGGCTCCCCTGGATGTGTGCGGGACCCCACGTGCTTCCTCTCGAGTGGAGACGGTTATGTCGGGGAACTTCTTGAGTTGCAGCAAGGGTGTGAAGGACCCTTTGGAAGTTCCAGTGGTTAGAAGTGATTAGCCTCGAGAAGCCTCAGCGGAAATGGGCCTCATCTTGCCTGGAGGGCAAAACCTCCTGGATTTTCTCGAGTTGCGGCAGGTGCTCTCGACTTACGACGGGGACCTCAGGGACCCGCTCTGGTGGCCTCAGGAAAGGCCAGTCCCCATGCGAGTTCCTCGGGGGCCTCTCGGGATTCCTCTCCCGTCGATGCCGGGGCCTAAGACCTTGTGTGGAGTCGGGGCCGGAACCTGAGGATTCCTCTCCAGTGCTGACATGGATCTTGGGGTACTTCTGGAGTCTCCCCAGGGGAGTCAGTCCTCGTCTCGAATGCGGGCATGCACTTGCGCTTTCCTCCAGTGCGGTAGCAGCAGTATCACGCAGTCCGCCGCGTGGATCAAAGGATCTATGGTTTTCCCTCGAGTCTTTCCCACGAGGCTTTCCCACGAGGCTTTCCCACAGGGCTGTCCCACGTGAACACGTGGTGGGAGTCGATCCTCGGCTTGAACGTCAAGGCAGTGCAGGGAAAACAGGTTCCTCTGGAATGGACTGACCCATCTGGGGGTCTCTTGGAATGGTGGCACGACCCTTTAGTTCCTCTCCCCTTTCCTGTGGAGAGCGCCTCCTCTTGAGATGCGACGGGAACACCGGGAATTATTTCCCTACGAAACAGTGAAAGGATCCCTCATCTCGAGCAAGGAGGCGGAAACGGGGCTCCCCTGGATGTGTGCGGGACCCCATGTGCTTCCGCTCGAGTGGAGACGGGTATGTCGGGGAACTTCTGGAGTTGCAGCAAGGGTGTGAAGGACCCTTTGGAAGTTCCAGTGGTTAGATGTGATTAGCCTCGAGAAGCCTCAGCGGAAATGGGCCTCATCTCGCCTGGAGGGCAAAACCTCCTGGATTTTCTCGAGTTGCGGCAGGTGCTCTCGACTTACGACGGGGACCTCAGGGACCCGCTCGTGGCCTCAGGAAACGCCAGTCCCCATGCGAGTTCCTCGGGGGCCTCTCGGGATTCCTCTCCCGTCGATACCAAGGCCTAAGACCTTGTGTGGAGTCGGGGCCGGAACCTGAGGATTCCTCTCCAGTGCTGACATGGATCTTGGGGTACTTCTGGAGTCTCCCCAGGGGAGTCAGTCCTCGTCTCGAATGCGGGCATGCACTTGCGCTTTCCTCCAGTGCGGTAGCAGCAGTGTCACGGAGTCCGCCGCGTGGATCAAAGGATTTATGGTTTTCCCTCGAGTCTTTCCCACGAGGCTTTCCCACGAGGCTTTCCCACAGGGCTGTCCCACGTGCACACGTGGTTGGAGTCGATCCTCGGCTTGAACGTCAAGGCAGTGCAGGGAAAACAGGTTCCTCTGGAATGGACTGACCCATCTGGGGGTCTCTTGGAATGGTGGCACGACCCTGGAGTTCCTCTCGCCTTTCCTGTGGAGAGCGCCTCCTCTTGAGATGCGACGGGAACGCCGGGAATTATTTCCCTACGAAACAGTGAAAGGATCCCTCATCTCGAGCAAGGAGGCGGAAACGGGGCTCCCCTGGATGTGTGCGGGACCCCATGTGCTTCCGCTCGAGTGGAGACGGGTATGTCGGGGAACTTCTTGAGTTGCAGCAAGGGTGTGAAGGACCCTTTGGAAGTTCCAGTGGTTAGATGTGATTAGCCTCGAGAAGCCTCAGCGGAAATGGGCCTCATCTCGCCTGGAGGGCAAAACCTCCTGGATTTTCTCGAGTTGCGGCAGGTGCTCTCGACTTACGACGGGGACGTCAGGGACCCGCTCGTGGCCTCAGGAAAGGCCAGTCCCCATGCGAGTTCCTCGGGGGCCTCTCGGGATTCCTCTCCCGTCGATGCCGGGGCCTAAGACCTTGTGTGGAGTCGGGGCCGGAACCTGAGGATTCCTCTCCAGTGCTGACATGGATCTTGGGGTACTTCTGGAGTCTCCCCAGGGGAGTCAGTCCTCGTCTCGAATGCGGGCATGCACTTGCGCTTTCCTCCAGAGCGGTGGCAGCAGTGTCACGGAGTCTGCCGCGTGGATCAAAGGATTTATGGTTTTCCCTCGAGTCTTTCCCACGAGGCTTTCCCACGAGGCTTTCCCACAGGGCTGTCCCACGTGTACACGTGGTGGGAGTCGATCCTCGGCTTGAACGTCAAGGCAGTGCAGGGAAAACAGGTTCCTCTGGAATGGACTGACACATCAGGGGGACTCTTGGAATGGTGGCACGACCCTGGAGTTCCTCTCGACTTTCCTGTGGAGAGCGCCTCCTCTTGAGATGCGACGGGAACGCCGGGAATTCTTTCCCTACGAAAAGGGAAAGGATCCCTCATCTCGAGCTAGGAGGCGGAAACGGGCTCCCCTGGATGTGTGCGGGACCCCACGTGCTTCCTCTCGAGTGGAGACGGTTATGTCGGGGAACTTCTTGAGTTGCAGCAAGGGTGTGAAGGACCCTTTGGAAGTCCCAGTGGTTAGAAGTGATTAGCCTCGAAAAGCCTCAGAGGAAATGGGCCTCATCTTGCCTGGAGGGCAAAACCTCCTGGATTTTCTCGAGTTGCGGCAGGTGCTCTCGACTTACGACGGGGACCTCAGGGACCCGCTCTGGTGGCCTCAGGAAAGGCTAGTCCCCATGCGAGTTCCTCGGGGGCCTCTCGGGATTCCTCTCCCGTCGATGCCGGGGCCTAAGACCTTGTGTGGAGTCGGGGCCGGAACCTGAGGATTCCTCTCCAGTGCTGACATGGATCTTGGGGTACTTCTGGAGTCTCCCCAGGGGAGTCAGTCCTCGTCTCGAATGCGGGCATGCACTTGCGCTTTCCTCCAATGCGGTAGCAGCAGTGTCACGCAGTCCGCCGCGTGGATCAAAGGATCTATGGTTTTCCCTCGAGTCTTTCCCACGAGGCTTTCCCACGAGGCTTTCCCACAGGGCTGTCCCACGTGCACACGTGGTGGGAGACGATCCTCGGCTTGAACGTCAAGGCAGTGCAGGGAAAACAGGTTCCTCTGGAATGGACTGACCCATCTGGGGGTCTCTTGAAATGGTGGCACGACCCTGGAGTTCCTCTCGCCTTTCCTGTGGAGAGCGCCTCCTCTTGAGATGCGACGGGAACGCCGGGAATTCTTTCCCTACGAAACAGGGAAAGGATCCCTCATCTCGAGCTAGGAGGCGGAAACGGGGCTCCCCTGGATGTGTGCGGGACCCCATGTGCTTCCTCTCGAGTGGAGACGGGTATGTCGGGGAACTTCTTGAGTTGCAGCAAGGGTGTGAAGGACACTTTGGAAGTTCCATGGTTAGACGTGATTAGCCTCGAGAAGCCTCAGCGGAAATGGGCCTCATCTCGACTGGAGGGCAAAACCTCCTGGATTTTCTCGAGTTGCGGCAGGTGCTCTCGACTTACGACGGGGACCTCAGGGACCCGCTCTGGTGGCCTCAGGAAAGGCCAGTCCCCATGCGAGTTCCTCGGGGGCCTCACGGGATTCCTCTCCCGTCGATGACGGGGCCTAAGACCTTGTGTGCAGTCGGGGCCGGAACCGGAGGATTCCTCTCCAGTGCTGACATGGATCTTGGGATACTTCTGGAGTCTCCCCAGGGGAGTCAGTCCTCGTCTCGAATGCGGGCATGCACTTGCGCTTTCCTCCAGAGCGGTAGCAGCAGTGTCACGCAGTCCGCCGCGTGGATCAAAGGATCTATGGTTTTCCCTCGAGTCTTTCCCACGAGGCTTTCCCACGAGGCTTTCACACAGAGCTGTCCCACGTGCACACGTGGTGGGAGTCGATCCTCGGCTTGAACGTCAAGGCAGTGCAGGGAAAACAGGTTCCTCTGTAATGGACTGACCAATCTCGGGGACTCTTGGAATGGTGGCACGACCCTAGAGTTCCGCTCGCCTTTCCTGTGGAGAGCGCCTCCTCTTGAGATGCGACGGGAACGCCGGGAATTCTTTCATTTCGAAACATGGAAAGGATCCCTCTTCTCGAGCTAGGAGGCGGAAACGGGGCTCCCCTGGATGTGTGCGGGTCCCCACGTGCTTCCTCTCGAGTGGAGACGGGTATGTCGGGGAACTTCTTGAGTTGCAGCAAGGGTGAGAAGGACCCTTTGGATGTTCCAGTGGTTAGATGTGATTAGCCTCGAGAAGCCTCAGCGGAAATGGGCCTCATCTCGCCTGGAGGGCAAAACCTCCTGGATTGTCTCGAGTTGCGGCAGGTGCTCTCGACTTACGACGGGGACCTCAGGGACCCGCTCTGGTGGCCTCAGGAAAGGCCAGTCCCCATGCGAGTTCCTCGGGGGCCTCTCGGGATTCCTCTCCCGTCGATGCCGGGGCCTAAGACCTTGTGTGGAGTCGGGGCCGGAACCTGAGGATTCCTCTCCAGTGCTGACATGGATCTTGGGGTACTTCTGGAGTCTCCCCAGGGGAGTCAGTCCTCGTCTCGAATGCGGGCATGCACTTGCGCTTTCCTCCAGGGCGGTAGCAGCAGTGTCACGCAGTCCGCCGCGTGGATCAAAGGATCTATGGTTTTCCCTCGAGTCTTTCCCACGAGGCTTTCCCACGAGGCTTTCCCACAGGGCTGTCCCACGTGCACACGTGGTGGGAGTCGATCCTCGGCTTGAACGTCAAGACAGTGCAGAGAAAACAGGTTCCTCTGGAATGGACTGACACATCTGGGGGACTCTTGGAATGGTGGCACGACCATGGAGTTCCTCTCGCCTTTCCTGTGGAGAGCGCCTCCTCTTGAGATGCGAAGGGAACGCCGGGAATTCTTTCCCTACGAAACAGGGAAAGGATCCCTCATCTCGAGCTAGGAGGTGGAAACGGGGCTCCCCTGGATGTGTGCCGGAACCCACATGCTTCCTCTCGAGTGCAGACGGGTATGTCGGGGAACTTCTTGAGTTGCAGCAAGGGTGTGAAGGACCCTTTGGAAGTTCCAGTGGTTAGACGTGATTAGCCTCGAGAAGCCTCAGTGGAAATGTGCCTCATCTCGCCTGGAGGGCAAAACCTCCTGGATTTTCTCGAGTTGCGGCAGGTGCTCTCGACTTACGACGGGGACCTCAGGGACCCGCTCTGGTGGCCTCAGGAAAGGCCAGTCCCCATGCGAGTTCCTCGGGGGCCTCTCGGGATTCCTCTCCCGTCGATGCCGGGGCCTAAGACCTTGTGTGGAGTCGGGGCCGGAACCTGAGGATTCCTCTCCAGTGCTGACATGGATCTTGGGGTACTTCTGGAGTCTTCCCAGGGGAGTCAGTCCTCGTCTCGAATGCGGGCATGCACTTGCGCTTTCCTCCAGAGCGGTAGCAGCAGTGTCACGCAGTCCGCCGCGTGGATCAAAGGATCTATGGTTTTCCCTCGAGTCTTTCCGACGAGGCTTTCTCACGAGGCTTTCCCCAGGGCTGTCCCACGTGCACACGTGGTGGGAGTCGATCCTCGGCTTGAACGTCAAGGCAGTGCAGGGAAAACAGGTTCCTCTGGAATGGACTGACACATCTGGGGGACCCTTGGAATGGTGGCACGACCCTGGAGTTCCTCTCGCCTTTCCTGTGGAGAGCGCCTCCTCTTGAGATGCGACGGGAACGCCGGGAATTCTTTCCCTACGAAACAGGGAAAGGATCCCTCATCTCGAGCTAGGAGGCGGAAACGGGGCTCCCCTGGATGTGTGCTTGACCCTCGTGCTTCCTCTCGAGTGGAGACGGGTATGTCGGGGAACTTCTTGAGTTGCAGCAAGGGTGAGAAGGACCCTTTGGATGTTCCAGTGGTTAGATGTGATTAGCCTCGAGAAGCCTCAGCGGAAATGGGCCTCATCTCGCCTGGAGGGCAAAACCTCCTGGATTTTCTCGAGTTGCGGCAGGTGCTCTCGACTTACGACGGGGACCTCAGGGACCCGCTCTGGTGGCCTCAGGAAAGGCCAGTCCCCATGCGAGTTCCTCGGGGGCCTCTCGGGATTCCTCTCCCGTCGATGCCGGGGCCTAAGACCTTGTGTGGAGTCGGGGCCGGAACCTGAGGATTCCTCTCCAGTGCTGACATGGATCTTGGGGTACTTCTGGAGTCTCCCCAGGGGAGTCAGTCCTCGTCTCGAATGCGGGCATGCACTTGCGCTTTCCTCCAGAGCGGTAGCAGCAGTGTCACGCAGTCCGCCGCGTGGATCAAAGGATCTATGGTTTTCCCTCGAGTCTTTCCCATGAGGCTTTCCCACGAGGCTTTCCCACAGGGCTGTCCCACGTGCACACGTGGTGGGAGTCGATCCTCGGCTTGAACGTCAAGGCAGTGCAGGGAAAACAGGTTCCTCTGGAATGGACTGACACATCTGGGGGACTCTTGGAATGGTGGCACGACCCTGGAGTTCCTCTCGCCTTTCCTGTGGAGAGCGCCTCCTCTTGAGATGTGACGGGAACGCCGGGAAATCTTTCCCTACGAAACAGGGAAAGGATCCCTCATCTCGAGCTAGGAGGCGGAAACGGGGCTCCCCTGGATGTGGGCGGGACCCTCGGGCTTCCTCTCGAGTGGAGACGGGTATGTCGGGGAACTTCTTGAGTTGCAGCAAGGGTGTGAAGGACCCTTGGGAAGTTCCAGTGGTTAGATGTGATTAGCCTCGAGAAGCCTCAGCGGAAATGGGCCTCATCTCGCCTGGAGGGCAAAACCTCCTGGATTTTCTCGAGTTGCGGCAGGTGCTCTCGACTTATGACGGGGACCTCAGGGACCCGCTCTTGTGGCCTCAGGAAAGGCCAGTCCACATGCGAGTTCCTCGGGGGCCTCTCGGGATTCCTCTCCCGTCGATTCCGGGGCCTAAGACCTTGTGTGGAGTCGTGGCCGGAACCTGAGGATTCCTCTCCAGTGCTGACATGGATCTTGGGGTACTTCTGGAGTCTCCCCAGGGGAGTCAGTCCTCGTCTCGAATGCGGGCATGCACTTGCGCTTTCCTCCAGAGCGGTAGCAGCAGTGTCACGCAGTCCGCCGCGTGGATCAAAGGATCTATGGTTTTCCCTCGAGTCTTTACCACGAGGCTTTCCCACGAGGCTATCCCACAGGGCTGTCCCACGTGCACACGTGGTGGGACTCGATCTTCGGCTTGAACGTCAAGGCAGTGCAGGGAAAACATGTTCCTATGGAATGGACTGACACATCTGGGGGACTCTTGGAATGGTGGCACGACCCTGGAGTTCCTCTCGCCTTTCCTGTGGAGAGCGCCTCCTCCTGAGATGCGACGGGAACGACGGGAATTCTTTCCCTACGAAACAGGGAAAGGATCCCTCATCTCAAGCTAGGAGGCGGAAACGGGGCTCCCCTGGATGTGTGCCGGACCCCACGAGCTTCCTCTCGAGTGGAGACGGGTATGTCGGGGAACTTCTTGAGTTGCAGCAAGGGTGTGAAGGACCCTTAGGAAGTTCCAGTGGTTAGACGTGATTAGCCTCGAGAAGCCTCAGCGGAAATGGGCCTCATCTCGCCTCGAGGGCAAAACCTCCTGGATTTCCTCGAGTTGCGGCAGGTGCCCTCGACTTACGACGGGGACCTCAGGGACCAGCTCAGGTGGCCTCAGGAAAGGCCAGTCCCCATGCGAGTTCCTCGGGGACCTCTCGGGATTCCTCTCCCGTCGATGCCGGGGCCTAAGACCTTGTGTGGAGTCGGGGCCGGAACCTGAGGATTCCTCTCCAGTGCTGACATGGATCTTGGGGTACTTCTGGAGTCTCCCCTGGGGAGTCAGTTCTCGTCTCGAATGCGGGCATGCACTTGTGCTTTCCTCCAGAGCAGTAGCAGCAGTTTCACGCAGTCCGCCGCGTGGATCAAAGGGTCTATGGTTTTCCCTCGAGTCTTTCCCACGAGGCTTTCCCACGAGGCTTTCCCACAGGGCTGTCTCACGTGCACACGTGGTAGGAGTCGATCCTCGGCTTGAACGTCAAGGCAGTGCAGGGAAAACAGGTTCCTCTGGAATGGACTGACCCATCTCGGGGACTCTTGGAATGGTGGCACGACCCTGGAGTTCCTCTCGCCTTTCCTGTAGAGAGCGCCTCCTCTTGAGATGCGATGGGAACGCCGGGAATTCTTTCCCTAGGAAACATGGAAAGGATCCCTCATCTCGAGCGAGGAGGCGGAAACGGGGCTCCCCTGGATGTGTGCGGGACACCACGTGCTTCCTCTCGAGTGGAGACGGGTATGTCGGGGAACTTCTTGAGTTGCAGCAAGGGTGTGAAGGACCCTTTGGAAGTTCCAGTGGTTAGATGTGATTAGCCTCGAGAAGCCTCAGCGGAAATGGGCCTCATCTTGTCTGGAGGGCAAAACCTCCTGGATTTTCTCGAGTTGTGGCAGGTGCTCTCGACTTACGACGGGGACCTCAGGGACCCGCTCTGGTGGCCTCAGGAAAGGCCAGTCCCCATGCGAGTTCCTCGGGGACCTCTCGGGATTCCTCTCCCGTCGATGCCGGGGCCTAAGACCATGTGTGGAGTCGGGGCCGGAACCTGAGGATTCCTCTCCAGTGCTGACATGGATCTTGGGGTACTTCTGGAGTCTCCCCAGGGGAGTCAGTCCTCGTCTCGAATGCGGGAATGCACTTGCGCTTTCCTCCAGTGCGGTAGCAGCAGTGTCACGCAGTCCGCCGCGTGGATCAAAGGATCTATGGTTTTCCCTCGAGTCTTTCCCACGAGGCTTTCCCACGAGGCTTTCCCACAGGGCTGTCCCACGTGCACACGTGGTGGGAGTCGATCCTCGGCTTGAACGTCAAGGCAGTGCAGGGAAAACAGGTTCCTCTGGAATGGACTGACCCATCTGGGGGTCTCTTGGAATGGTGGCACGACCCTGGAGTTCCTCTCCCCTTTCCTGTGGACAGCGCCTCCTCTTGAGATGCGACGGGAACACCGGGAATTATTTCCCTACGAAACAGTGAAAGGATCCCTCATCTCGAGCTAGGAGGCGGAAACGGGGCTCCCCTGGATGTGTGCGGGACCCCATGTGCTTCCGCTCGAGTGGAGACGGGTATGTCGGGGAACTTCTTGAGTTGCAGCAAGGGTGTGAAGGACCCTTTGGAAGTTCCAGTGGTTAGATGTGATTAGCCTCGAGAAGCCTCAGCGGAAATGGGCCTCATCTCGCCTGGAGGGCAAAACCTCCTGGATTTTCTCGAGTTGCGGCAGGTGCTTTCGACTTACGACGGTGACCTCAGGGACCCGCTCGTGGCCTCAGGAAACGCCAGTCCCCATGCGAGTTCCTCGGGGGCCTCTCGGGATTCCTCTCCCGTCGATGCCAAGGCCTAAGACCTTGTGTGGAGTCGGGGCCGGAACCTGAGGATTCCTCTCCAGTGCTGACATGGATCTTGGGGTACTTCTGGAGTCTCCCCAGGGGAGTCAGTCCTCGTCTCGAATGCGGGCATGCACTTGCGCTTTCCTCCAGAGCGGTAGCAGCAGTGTCACGCAGTCCGCCGCGTGGATCAAAGGATCTATGGTTTTCCCTCGAGTCTTTCCCACGAGGCTTTCCCACGAGGCTCTCACACAGAGCTGTCCCACGTGCACACGTGGTGGGAGTCGATCCTCGGCTTGAACGTCAAGGCAGTGCAGGGAAAACAGGTTCCTCTGTAATGGACTGACCAATCTCGGGGACTCTTGGAATGGTGGCACGACCCTAGAGTTCCTCTCGCCTTTCCTGTGGAGAGCGCCTCCTCTTGAGATGCGACGGGAACGCCGGGAATTCTTTCCCTACGAAACATGGAAAGGATCCCTCTTCTCGAGCTAGGAGGCGGAAACGGGGCTCCCCTGGATGTGTTCGGGTCCCCACGTGCTTCCTCTCGAGTGGAGACGGGTATGTCGGGGAACTTCTTGACTTGCAGCAAGTGTGTGAAGGACCCTTTGCAAGTTCCAGTGGTTAGATGTGATTAGCCTCGAGAAGCCTCAGCGGAAATGGGCCTCATCTCGGCTGGAGGGCAAAACCTCCTGTATTTTCTCGAGTTGCGGCAGGTGCTCTCGACTTACGACGGGGACTTCAGGGACCCGCTCTGGTGGCCTCAGGAAAGGCCAGTCCCCATGCGAGTTCCTCGGGGGCCTCTCGGGATTCCTCTCCCGTGGATGCGGGGGCCTAAGACCTTGTGTGGAGTCGGGGCCGGAACCTGAACGATTCCTCTCCAGTGCTGACATGGATCTTGGGGTATTTCTGGAGTCTCGCCAGGGGAGTCAGTCCTCGTCTCGAATGCGGTCATGCACTTGCGCTTTCCTGCAGAGCGGTAGCAGCAGTGTCACGCAGTCCGCCGCGTGGATCAAAGGATCTATGGTTTTCCCTCGAGTCTTTCCCACGAGGCTTTCCCACGAGGCTTTCCCACAGGGCTGTTCCACGTGCACACGTGGTGGGAGTCGATCCTCGGCTTGAACGTCAAGGCAGTGCAGGGAAAACAGGTGCCTCTGGAATGGACTGACACATCTGGGGGTCTCTTGGAATGGTGGCACGACCCTGGAGTTCCTCTCGCCTTTCCTGTGGAGAGTGCCTCCTTTTGAGATGCGACGGGAACGCCGGGAAATCTTTCCCTACGAAACAGGGAAAGGATCCCTCATCTCGAGCTAGGAGGCGGAAACGGGGCTCCCCTGGATGTGTGCGGGACCCCACGTGCTTCCTCTCGAGTGGAGACGGTTATGTCGGGGAACTTCTTGAGTTGCAGCAAGGGTGTGAAGGACCCTTTGGAAGTTCCAGTGGTTAGAAGTGATTAGCCTCGAGAAGCCTCAGCGGAAATGGGCCTCATCTTGCCTGGAGGGCAAAACCTCCTGGATTTTCTCGAGTTGCGGCAGGTGCTCTCGACTTACGACGGGGACCTCAGGGACCCGCTCAGGTGGCCTCAGGAAAGGCCAGTCCCCATGCGAGTTCCTCGGGGGCCTCTCGGGATTCCTCTCCCGTGGATGCCGGGGCCTAAGACCTTGTGTGGAGTCGGGGCCGGAACCTGAAGGATTCCTCTCCAGTGCTGACATGGATCTTGGGGTATTTCTGGAGTCTCCCCAGGGGAGTCAGTCCTCGTCTCGAATGCGGTCATGCACTTGCGCTTTCCTGCAGAGCGGTAGCAGCAGTGTCACGCAGTCCGCCGCGTGGATCAAAGGATCTATGGTTTTCCCTAGAGTCTTTCCCACGAGGCTTTCCCACGAGGCTTTCCCACAGGGCTGTCCCACGTGCACACGTGGTTGGAGTCGATCCTCGGCTTGAACGTCAAGGCAGTGCAGGGAAAACAGGTTCCTCTGGAATGGACTGACCCATCTGGGGGTCTCTTGGAATGGTGGCACGACCCTGGAGTTCCTCTCCCCTTTCCTGTGGAGAGCGCCTCCTCTTGAGATGCGACGGGAACACCGGGAATTATTTCCCTACGAAACAGTGAAAGGATCCCTCATCTCGAGCAAGGAGGCGGAAACGGGGCTCCCCTGGATGTGTGCGGGACCCCATGTGCTTCCGCTCGAGTGGAGACGGGTATGTCGGGGAACTTCTTGAGTTGCAGCAAGGGTGTGAAGGACCCTTTGGAAGTTCCAGTGGTTAGATGTGATTAGCCTCGAGAAGCCTCAGCGGAAATGGGCCTCATCTCGCCTGGAGGGCAAAACCTCCTGGATTTTCTCGAGTTGCGGCAGGTGCTCTCGACTTACGACGGGGACCTCAGGGACCCGCTCGTGGCCTCAGGAAAGGCCAGTCCCCATGCGAGTTCCTCCGGGGCCTCTCGGGATTCCTCTCCCGTCGATGCCAAGGCCTAAGACCTTGTGTGGAGTCGGGGCCGGAACCTGAGGATTCCTCTCCAGTGCTGACATGGATCTTGGGGTACTTCTGGAGTCTCCCCAGGGGTGTCAGTCCTCGTCTCGAATGCGGGCATGCACTTGCGCTTTCCTCCAGAGCGGTGGCAGCAGTGTCACGGAGTCCGCCGCGTGGATCAAAGGATTTATGGTTTTCCCTCGAGTCTTTCCCACGAGGCTTTCCCACGAGGCTTTCCCACAGGCTGTCCCACGTGTACACGTGGTGGGAGTCGATCCTCGGCTTGAACGTCAAGGCAGTGCAGGGAAAACAGGTTCCTCTGGAATGGACTGACACATCAGGGGGACTCTTGGAATGGTGGCACGACCCTGGAGTTCCTCTCGACTTTCCTGTGGAGAGCGCCTCCTCTTGAGATGCGACGGGAACGCCGGGAATTCTTTCCCTTGGAAACATGGAAAGGATCCCTCATCTCGAGCGAGGAGGCGGAAACGGGGCTCCCCTGGAAGTGTGCGGGACCCCACGTGCTTCCTCTCGAGTGGAGACGGGTATGTCGGGGAACTTCTTGAGTTGCAGCAAGGGTGTGAAGGACCCTTTGGAAGTTCCAGTGGTTAGATGTGATTAGCCTCGAGAAGCCTCAGCGGAAATGGGCCTCATCTTGCCTGGAGGGCAAAACCTCCTGGATTTTCTCGAGTTGCGGCAGGTGCTCTCGACTTACGACGGGGACCTCCGGGACCCGCTCTGGTGGCCTCAGGAAAGGCCAGTCCCCATGCGAGTTCCTCGGGGGCCTCTCCGGATTCCTCTCCCGTCGATGCCGGGGCCTAAGACCTTGTGTGCAGTCGGGGCCGGAACCTGAGGACTCCTCTCCAGTGCTGACATGGATCTTGGGGTACTTCTGGAGTCTCCCCAGGGGAGTCAGTCCTCGTCTCGAATGCGGGCATGCACTTGCGCTTTCCTCCAGAGCGGTAGCAGCAGTGTCACGCAGTCCGCCGCGTGGATCAAAGGATCTATGGTTTTCCCTCGAGTCTTTCCCACGAGTCTTTCCCACGAGGCTTTCCCACAGAGATGTCCCACGTGCACACGTGGTGGGAGTCGATCCTCGGCTTGAACGTCAAGGCAGTGCAGGGAAAACAGGTTCCTCTGTAATAGCCTGACCAATCTCGGGGACTCTTGGAATGGTGGCACGACCCTAGAGTTCCTCTCGCCTTTCCTGTGGAGAGCGCCTCCTCTTGAGATGCGACGGGAACGCCGGGAATTCTTTCCCTACGAAACATGGAAAGGATCCCTCTTCTCGAGCTAGGAGGCGGAAACGGGGTTCCCATGGATGTGTGCGGGTCCCCACGTGCTTCCTCTCGAGTGGAGACGGGTATGTCGGGGAACTTCTTGAGTTGCAGCAAGTGTGTGAAGGACCCTTTGGAAGTTCCAGTGGTTAGATGTGATTAGCCTCGAGAAGCCTCAGCGGAAATGGGCCTCATCTCGGCTGGAGGGCAAAACCTCCTGGATTTTCTCGAGTTGCGGCAGGTGCTCTCGACTTATGACGGGGACCTCAGGGACCCGCTCTGGTGGCCTCAGGAAAGGCCAGTCCCCATGCGAGTTCCTCGGGGGCCTCTCGGGATTCCTCTCCCGTCGATGCCGGGGCCTAAGACCTTGTGTGAAGTCGGGGCCGGAACCTGAGGATTCCTCTCCAGTGCTGACATGGATCTTGGGGTACTTCTGGAGTCTCCCCAGGGGAGTCAGTCCTCGTCTCGAATGCGAGCATGCACTTGCGCTTTCCTCCAGAGCGGTAGCAGCAGTGTCACGCAGTCCGCCGCGTGGATCAAAGGATCTATGGATTTCCCTCGAGTCTTTCCCACGAGGCTTTCCCACGAGGCTTTCCCACAGGGCTGTCCCACGTGCACACGTGGTGGGAGTCGATCCTCGGCTTGAACGTCAAGGCAGTGCAGGGAAAACAGGTTCCTCTGGAATGGACTGACACATATGGGGGACCCTTGGAATGGTGGCACGACCCTGGAGTTCCTCTCGCCTTTCCTGTGGAGTGCGCCTCCTCTTGAGATGCGACGGGAACGACGGGAATTCTTTCCCTACGAAACAGGGAAAGGATCCCTCATCTCGAGCTAGGAGGCGGAAACGGGGCTTCCCTGGATGTGTGCTTGACCCTCGTGCTTCCTCTCGAGTGGAGACGGGTATGTCGGGGAATTTCTTGAGTTGCAGCAAGGGTGAGAAGGACCCTTTGGATGGTCCAGTGGTTAGATGTGATTAGCCTCGAGAAGCCTCAGCGGAAATGGGCCTCATCTCGCCTGGAGGGCAAAACCTCCTGGATTTTCTCGAGTTGCAGCAGGTGCTCTCGACTTACGACGGGGACCTCAGGGACCCGCTCTGGTGGCCTCAGGAAAGGCCAGTCCCCATGCGAGTTCCTCGGGGGCCTCTCGGGATTCCTCTCCCGTCGATGCCGGGGCCTAAGACCTTGTGTGGAGTCGGGGCCGGAACCTGAGGATTCCTGTCCAGTGCTGACATGGATCTTGGGGTACTTCTGGAGTCTCCCCAGGGGAGTCAGTCCTCGTCTCGAATGCGGGCATGCACTTGCGCTTTCCTCCAGAGCGGTAGCAGCAGTGTCACGCAGTCCGCCGCGTGGATCAAAGGATCTATGGTTTTCCCTCGAGTCTTTCCCACGAGGCTTTCCCACGAGGCTTTCCCACAGAGCTGTCCCACGTGCACACGTGGTGGGAGTCGATCCTCGGCTTGAACGTCAAGGCAGTGCAGGGAAAACAGGTTCCTCAGGAATGGACTGACCAATCTCGGGGACTCTTGGAATGGTGGCACGACCCAGGAGTTCGTCTCGCCTTTCCTGTGGAAAGCGCCTCCTCTTGAGATGCGACGGGAACGCCGGGAATTCTTTCCCTAGGAAACATGGAAAGGATCCCTCATCTCGAGCGAGGAGGCGGAAACGGGGCTCCCCTGGATGTGTGCGGGACCCCACGTGCTTCCTCTCGAGTGCAGACGGGTATGTCGGGGAACTTCTTGAGTTGCAGCAAGGGTGTGAAGGACCCTTTGGAAGTTCCAGTGGTTAGATGTGATTAGCCTCGAGAAGCCTCAGCGGAAATGGGCCTCATCTCGCCTGGAGGGCAAAACCTCCTGGATTTTCTCGACTTGCGGCAGGTGCTCTCGACTTACGACGGGGACCTTAGGGACCCGCTCTGGTGGCCTCAGGAAAGGCCAGTCCCCATGCGAGTTCCCCGGGGGCCTCTCGGGATTCCTCTCCCGTCGATGCCGGGGCCTAAGACCATGTGTGGAGTCGGGGCCGGAACCTGAGGATTCCTCTCCAGTGCTGACATGGATCTTGGGGTATTTCTGGAGTCTCCCCAGGGGAGTCAGTCCTCGTCTCGAATGCGGGCATGCACTTGCGCTTTCCTCCAGAGCGGTGGCAGCAGTGTCACGCAGTCCGCCGCGTGGATCAAAGAATCTATGGTTTTCCCTCGAGTCTTTCCCACGAGGCTTTCCCACGAGGCTTTCTCACAGGGCTGTCCCACGTGCACACGTGGTGGGAGTCGATCCTCGGCTTGAACGTCAAGGCAGTGCAGGGAAAACAGGTTCCTCTGGAATGGACTGACCCATCTGGGGGTCTCTTGGAATGGTGGCACGACCCTGGATTTCCTCTCGCCTTTCCTGTGGAGAGCGCCTCCTCTTGAGATGCGACGGGAACCCCGGGAATTATTTCCCTACGAAACAGTGAAAGGATCCCTCATCTCGAGCTAGGAGGCGGAAACGGGGCTCCCCTGGATGTGTGCGGGACCCCACGTGCTTCCTCTCGAGTGGAGACGGTTATGTCGGGTAACTTCTTGAGTTGCAGCAAGGGTGTGAAGGACCCTTTGGAAGTTCCAGTGGTTAGATGTGATTAGCCTCGAGAAGCCTCAGCGGAAATGGGCCTCATCTCGCCTGGAGGGCAAAACCTCCTGGATTTTCTCGAGTTGCGGCAGGTGCTCTCGACTGACGACGGGGACCTCAGGTACCCGCTCGTGGCCTCAGGAAAGGCCAGTCCCCATGCGAGTTCCTCGGGGGCCTCTCGGGATTCCTCTCCCGACGATGCCAAGGCCTAAGACCTTGTGTGAAGTCGGGGCCGGAACCTGAGGATTCCTGTCCAGTGCTGACATGGATCTTGGGGTACTTCTGGAGTCTCCCCAGGGGAGTCAGTCCTCGTCTCGAATGCGGGCATGCACTTGCGCTTTCCTCCAGAGCGGTCTCAGCAGTGTCACGGAGTCCGCCGCGTGGATCAAAGGATCTATGGTTTTCCCTCGAGTCTTTCCCACGAGGCTTTCCCACAGGGCTGTCCCACGTGCACACGTGGTGGGAGTCGATCCTCGGCTTGAACGTCAAGGCAGTGCAGGGAAAACAGATTCCTCTGGAATGTACTGACACATCTGGCGGTCTCTTGGAATGGTGGCACAACCCTGGAGTTCCTCTCCCCTTTCCTGTGGAGAGCGCCTCCTCTTGAGATGCGACGGGAACGCCGGGAATTCTTTCCCTACGAAACAGGGAAAGGATCCCTCATCTCGAGCTAGGAGGCGGAAACGGGGCTCCCCTGGATGTGTGTGGGACCCCATGTGCTTCCTCTCGAGTGGAGACGGGTATGTCGGGGAACTTCTTGAGTTGCAGCAAGTGTGTGAAGGACCCTTTGGAAGTTCCAGTGGTTAGAAGTGATTAGCCTCGAGAAGCCTCAGCGGAAATGGGCCTCATCTCGCCTGGAGGGCAAAACCTCCTGGATTTTCTCGAGTTGCGGCAGGTGCTCTCGACTTAAGACGGGGACCTCAGGGCCCGCTCTGGTGGCCTCAGGAAAGGCCAGTCCCCATGCGAGTTCCTCGGGGGCCTCTCGGGATTCCTCTCCCGTCGATGCCGGGGCCTAAGAACTTGTGTGGAGTCGGGGCCGGAACCTGAGGATTCCTCTCCAGTGCTGACATGGATCTTGGGGTACTTCTGGAGTCTCCCCAGGGGAGTCAGTCCTCGTCTCGAATGCGGGCATGCACTTGTGCTTTCCTCCAGAGCGGTAGCAGCAGTGTCACGCAGTCCGCCGCGTGGATCAAAGGATCTATGGTTTTCCCTCGAGTCTTTCCCACGAGGCTTTCCCACGAGGCTTTCCCACAGGGCTGTCCCACGTGCACACGTGGTGGTAGTCGATCCTCGGCTTGAACGTCAAGGCAGTGCAGGGAAAACAGGTTCCTCTGGAATGGACTGACACATCTGGAGGACTCTTGGAATGGTGGCACGACCCTGGAGTTCCTCTCGGCTTTCCTGTGGAGAGCGCCTCCTCTTGAGATGCGACGGGAACGCCGGGAATTCTTTCCCTACGAAACAGGGAAAGGATACCTCATCTCGAGCTAGGAGGCGGAAACGGGGCTCCCCTGGATGTGTGCGGCACCCCACGTGCTTCCTCTCGAGTGGAGACGGGTATGTCGTGGAACTGCTTGAGTTGCAGCAAGGTTGTGAAGGACCCTTTGAAAGTTCCAGTGGTTAGATGTGATTAGCCTCGAGAAGCCTCAGCGGAAGTGGCCCTCATCTCGGCTGGAGGGCAACACCTCCTGGATTTTCTCGAGTTGCGGCAGGTGATCTCGACTTACGACGTGGACCTCAGGGACCCGCTGTGGTGGCGTCAGGAAAGGCCAGTCCCCATGCGAGTTCCTCGGGGGCCTCTCGAGATTCCTCTCCCGTTGATGCCGGGGCCTAAGTCCTTGTGTGGAGTTGGGGCCGGAACCTGAGGATTCCTCTCCAGTGCTGACATGGATCTTGGGGTACTTCTGGAGTCTCCCCAGGGGAGTCAGTCCCCGTCTCGAATGCGGGCATGCACTTGCGCTTTCCTCCAGAGCGGTAGCAGGAGTGTCACGCAGTCCGCCCCGTGGATCAAAGGATCTATGCTTTTCCCTCGAGTCTTTCCCACGAGGCTTTCCCACGAGGCTTTCCCACAGGGCTGTCCCACGTGCACACGTGGTGGGAGTCGATCCTCGGCTTGAATGTCAAGGCAGTGCAGGGAAACATGTTCCTCTGGAATGGACTGACCCATCTGGGGGACTCTTGGAATGGTGGCACGACCCTGGAGTTCCTCTCGCCTTTCCTGTGGAGAGCGCCTCCTCTTGAGATGCGACGGGAACGCCGGGAATTCTTTCCCTACGAAACAGGGAAAGGATCACTCATCTCGAGCTAGGAGGCGGAAACGGGGCTCCCCTGGATGTGTGCGGGACCCCACGTGCTTCTTCTCGAGTGGAGACGGGTATGTCGTGGAACTTCTTGAGTTGCAGCAAGGGTGAGAAGGACCCTTAGAAAGTTCCTGTGGTTAGACGTGATTAGCCTCGAGAAGCCTCAGCGGAAATGTGCCTCATCTCGCCTGGAGGGCAAAACCTCCTGGATTTTCTCGAGTTGGGGCAAGTGCTCTCGACTTACGACGGGGACCTCAGGGACCCGCTCTGGTGGCCTCAGGAAAGGCCAGTCCCCATGCGAGTTCCTCCGGGGCCTCTCGGGATTCCTCTCCCTTCGATCCCGGGGCCTAAGACCTTGTGTGGAGTCGGGGCCGGAACCTGAGGATTCCTCTCCAGTGCTGACATGGATCTTGGGGTATTTCTGGAGTCTCCCCAGGGGAGTCAGTCCTCGTCTCGAATGCGGGCATGCGCTTGCGCTTTCCTCCAGAGCGGTAGCAGCAGTGTCACGCAGTCCGCCGCGTGGATCAAAGATCTATGGTTTTCCCTCGAGTCTTTCCCACGAGGCTTTCCCACGAGGCTTTCCCACGAGGCTTTCCCACAGGGCTGTCCCACGTGCACACGTGGTGGGAGTCGATCCTCGGCATGAACGTCAAGGCAGTGCAGGGAAAACAGCTTCCTCTGTAATGGACTGACACATCTGGGGGTCTCTTGGAATGGTGGCACGACCCTGGAGTTCCTCTCGCCTTTCCTGTGGAGAGCGCCTCCTCTTGAGATGCGACGGGAACGCCGGGAATTCTTTCCCTACGAAACAGGGAAAGGATCCCTCATCTCGGGCTAGGAGGCGGAAATGGGGCTCCCCTGGATGTGTGCGGGACCCCACGTGCTTCCTCTCGAGTGCAGACGGGTATGTCGGGGAACTTCTTGAGTTGCAGCAAGGGTGTGAAGGACCCTTTGGAAGTTCCAGTGGTTAGATGTGATTAGCCTCGAGAAGCCTCAGCGGAAATGGGCCTCATCTCGCCTGGAGGGCAAAACCTCCTGGATTTTCTCGAGTTGCGGCAGGTGCTCTCGACTGACGACGGGGACCTCAGGAACCCGCTGTGGTGGCCTCAGGAAAGGCCAGTCCCCATGCGAGTTCCTCGGGGGCCTCTCGGGATTCCTCTCCCGTCGATGCCGGGGCCTAAGACCTTGTGTGGAGTCGGGGCCGGAACCTGAGGATTCCTCTCCAGTGCTGACATGGATCTTGGGGTACTACTGGAGTCTCCCCAGGGGAGTCAGTCCTCGTCTCGAATGCGGGCATGCACTTGCGCTTTCCTCCAGAGCGGTAGCAGCAGTGTCACACAGTCCGCGCGTGGACAAAAGGATCTTTGGTTTTCCCTCGAGTCTTTCCCACGAGGCTGTCCCACGAGGCTTTCCCACAGGGCTGTCCCACGTGCACACGTGGTGGGAGTCGATCCTCGACTTGAACGTCAAGGCAGTTCAGGGAAAACAGGTTCCTCTGGAATGGACTGACACATCTGGGGGACTCGTGGAATGGTGGCACGACCCTGGAGTTGCTCTCGCCTTTCCTGTGGAGAGCGCCTCCTCTTGAGATGCGAAGGGAACGCCGGGAATTCTTTCCCTACGAAACAGGGAAAGGATCCCTCATCTCAAGCTAGGAGGCGGAAACGGGGCTCCCGTGGATGTGTGCGGGACCCTCGTGCTTCCTCTCGAGTGGAGACGGGTATGTCGCGGAACTTCTTGAGTTGCAGCAAGGGTGTGAAGGACCCTTTGGATGTTCCAGGGGTTAGATGTGATTAGCCTTGAGAAGCCTCAGCAGAAATGGGCCTCATCTCGCCTGGAGGGCAACACCTCCTGGATTTTCTCGAGTTGCGGCAGGTGCTCTCGACTTACGACGAGGACCTCAGGGACCCGCTCTGGTGGCCTCAGGAAAGGCCAGTCCCCATGTGAGTTCCTCGGGGGCCTCTCGGGATTCCTCTCCCGTCGATGCCGGGGCCTAAGACCTTGTGTGGAGTCGCGACCGGAACCTTAGGATTCCTCTCCAGTGCTGACATGGATCTTGGGGTACTTCTGGAGTCTCCCCAGGGGAGTCAGTCCTCGTCTCGAATGCAGGCATGCACTTGCGCTTTCCTCCAGAGCGGTAGCAGCAATGTCACGCAGTCCGCCGCGTGGATCAAAGCATCTATGGTTTTCCCTCGAGTCTTTCCCACGAGGCTTTCCCACGAGGCTTTCCCACAGGGCTGTCCCACGTGCACACGTGGTGGGAGTCGATCCTCGGCTTGAACGTCAAGGCAGTGCGGGGAAAACAGGTTCCTCTGGAATGGACTGACACATCTGGGGGACTCGTGGAATGGTGGCACGACCCTGGAGTTCCTCTCTCCTTTCCTGTGGAGAGCACCTCCTCTTGAGATGCGACGGGAACGCCGGGAATTCTTTCCCTACGAAACAGGGAAAGGATCCCTCATCTCGGGCTAGGAGGCGGAAATGGGGCTCCCCTGGATGTGTGCGGGAACCCACGTGCTTCCTCTCGAGTGCAGACGGGTATGTCGGGGAACTTCTTGAGTTGCAGCAAGGGTGTGAAGGACCCTTTGGAAGTTCCAGTGGTTAGATGTGATTAGCCTCGAGAAGACTCATGGGAAATGGGCCTCATCTCGCCTGGAGGGCAAAACCTCCTGGATTTTCTCGAGTTGCGGCAGGTGCTCTCGACTTACGACGGGGACCTCAGGGACCCGCTCTGGTGGCCTCAGGAAAGGCCAGTCCCCATGCGAGTTCCTCGGGGGCCTCTCGGGATTCCTCTCCTGTCGATGCCGGGGCCTAAGACCTTGTGTGGAGTCGGGGCCGGAACCTGAGGATTCCTCTCCAGTGCTGACATGGATCTCGGGGTTCTTCTGGAGTCTCCCCAGGGGAGTCAGTCCTCGTCTCGAATGCGGGCATGCACTTGCGCTTTCCTCCAGAGCGGTAGCAGCAGTGTCACACAGTCCGCGCGTGGACAAAAGGATCTTTGGTTTTCCCTCGAGTCTTTCCCACGAGGCTGTCCCACGAGGCTTTCCCACAGGGCTGTCCCACGTGCACACGTGGTGGGAGTCGATCCTCGGCTTGAACGTCAAGGCAGTTCAGGGAAAACAGGTTCCTCTGGAATGGACTGACACATCTGGGGGACTCTTGGAATGGTGGCACGACCCTGGAGTTGCTCTCGCCTTTCCTGTGGAGAGCGCCTCCTCTTGAGATTCGAAGGGAACGCCGGGAATTCTTTCCCTACGAAACAGGGAAAGGATCCCTCATCTCGAGCTAGGAGGCGGAAACGGGGCTCCCGTGGATGTGTGCGGGACCCTCGTGCTTCTTCTCGAGTGGAGACGGGTATGTCGCGGAACTTCTTGAGTTGCAGCAAGGGTGTGAAGGACCCTTTGGAAGTTCCAGTGGTTAGATGTGATTAGCCTCGAGAAGCCTCAGCAGAAATGGGCCTCATCTCGCCTGGAGGGCAACACCTCCTGGATTTTCTCGAGTTGCGGCAGGTGCTCTCGACTTACGACGAGGACCTCAGGGACCCGCTCTGGTGGCCTCAGGAAAGGCCAGTCCCCATGTGAGTTCCTCGGGGGCCTCTCGGGATTCCTCTCCCGTCGATGCCGGGGCCTAAGACCTTGTGTGGAGTCGCGACCGGAACCTTAGGATTCCTCTCCAGTGCTGACATGGATCTTGGGGTACTTCTGGAGTCTCCCCAGGGGAGTCAGTCCTCGTCTCGAATGCGGGCATGCACTTGCGCTTTCCTCCAGAGCGGTAGCAGCAGTGTCACGCTGTCCGCCGCGTGGATCAAAGGATCTATGGTTTTCCCTCGAGTCTTTCCCACGAGGCTTTCCCACGAGGCTTTCCCACAGGGCTGTCCCACGTGCACACGTGGTGGGAGTCGATCCTCGGCTTGAACGTCAAGGCAGTGCAGGGAAAACAGGTTCCTCTGGAATGGACTGACACATCTGGGGGACACTTGAAATGGTGGCACGACCCTGGAGTTCCTCTCGTCTTTCCTGTGGAGAGCGCCTCCTCTTGACATGCGACGGGAACGCCGGGAATTCTTTCCCTAAGAAACAGGGAAAGGATCCCTCATCTCGAGCTAGGAGGCGGAAACGGGGCTCCCCTGGATGTGTGCTTGACCCTCGTGCTTCCTCTCGAGTGGAGACGGGTATGTCGGGGAACTTCTTGAGTTGCAGCAAGGGTGAGAAGGACCCTTTGGATGTTCCAGTGGTTAGATGTGATTAGCCTCGAAAAGCCTCAGCGGAAATGGGCCTCATCTCGCCTGGAGGGCAAAACCTCCAGGATTTTCTCGAGTTGCGGCAGGTGCTCTCGACTTACGACGGGGACCTCAGGGACCCGCTGTGGTGGCCTCAGGAAAGGCCAGTCCCCATGCGAGTTCCACGGGGGCCTCTCGGGATTCCTCTCCCGTCGATGCCGGGGCCTAAGACCTTGTGTGGAGTCGGGGCCGGAACCTGAGGATTCCTCTCCAGTGCTGACATGGATCTTGGGGTACTACTGGAGTCTCCCCAGGGGAGTCAGTCCTCGTCTCGAATGCGGGCATGCACTTGCGCTTTCCTCCAGAGCGGTAGCAGCAGTGTCACGCAGTCCGCCGCGCGGATCATAGGATCTATGGTTTTCCCTCGAGTCTTTCCCACGAGGCTTTCCCACGAGGCTTTCCCACAGGGCTGTCCCACGTGCACACGTGGTGGGAGTCGATCCTCGGCTTGAACGTCAAGGCAGTGCAGGTAAAACAGGTGCCTCTGGAATGGACTGACACCTCTGGGGGTCTCTTGGAATGGTGGCACGACCCTGGAGTTCCTCTCGCCTTTCCTGTGGAGAGTGCCTCCTTTTGATATGCGGCGGGAACGCCGGGAATTCTTTCCCTACGAAAAAGGGAAAGGATCCCTCATCTCGAGCTAGGAGGCGGAAACGGGGCTCCCCTGGATGTGTGCGGGACCCCATGTGCTTCCTCTCAAGTGGAGACGGTTATGTCGTGGAACTTCTTGAGTTACAGCAAGGGTGTGAAGGACCCTTTGGAAGTTCCAGTGGTTAGATGTGATTAGCCTCGAGAAGCCTCAGCGGAAATGGGCCTCATCTCGCCTGGAGGGCAACACCTCCTGGATTTTCTCGAGTTGCGGCAGGTGCTCTCGACTTACGACGAGGACCTCAGGGACCCGCTCTGGTGGCCTCAGGAAAGGCCAGTCCCCATGTGAGTTCCTCGGGGGCCTCTCGGGATTCCTCTCCCGTCGATGCCGGGGCCTAAGACCTTGTGTGGAGTCGCGACCGGAACCTGAGGATTCCTCTCCAGTGCTGACATGGATCTTGGGGTACTTCTGGAGTCTCCCCAGGGGAGTCAGTCCCCGTCTCGAATGCGGGCATGCACTTGCGCTTTCCTCCAGAGCGGTAGCAGGAGTGTCACGCAGTCCGCCCCGTGGATCAAAGGATCTATGCTTTTCCCTCGAGTCTTTCCCACGAGGCTTTCCCACGAGGCTTTCCCACAGGGCTGTCCCACGTGCACACGTGGTGGGAGTCGATCCTCGGCTTGAATGTCAAGGCAGTGCAGGGAAACATGTTCCTCTGGAATGGACTGACCCATCTGGGGGACTCTTGGAATGGTGGCACGACCCTGGAGTTCCTCTCGCCTTTCCTGTGGAGAGCGCCTCCTCTTGAGATGCGACGGGAACGCCGGGAATTCTTTCCCTACGAAACAGGGAAAGGATCACTCATCTCGAGCTAGGAGGCGGAAACGGGGCTCCCCTGGATGTGTGCGGGACCCCACGTGCTTCTTCTCGAGTGGAGACGGGTATGTCGTGGAACTTCTTGAGTTGCAGCAAGGGTGAGAAGGACCCTTAGAAAGTTCCTGTGGTTAGACGTGATTAGCCTCGAGAAGCCTCAGCGGAAATGTGCCTCATCTCGCCTGGAGGGCAAAACCTCCTGGATTTTCTCGAGTTGGGGCAAGTGCTCTCGACTTACGACGGGGACCTCAGGGACCCGCTCTGGTGGCCTCAGGAAAGGCCAGTCCCCATGCGAGTTCCTCCGGGGCCTCTCGGGATTCCTCTCCCTTCGATCCCGGGGCCTAAGACCTTGTGTGGAGTCGGGGCCGGAACCTGAGGATTCCTCTCCAGTGCTGACATGGATCTTGGGGTATTTCTGGAGTCTCCCCAGGGGAGTCAGTCCTCGTCTCGAATGCGGGCATGCGCTTGCGCTTTCCTCCAGAGCGGTAGCAGCAGTGTCACGCAGTCCGCCGCGTGGATCAAAGATCTATGGTTTTCCCTCGAGTCTTTCCCACGAGGCTTTCCCACGAGGCTTTCCCACAGGGCTGTCCCACGTGCACACGTGTTGGGAGTCGATCCTCGGCTTGAACGTCAAGGCAGTGCAGGGAAAACAGGTTCCTCTGGAATGGACTGACACATCTGGGGGACACTTGGAATGGTGGTACGACCCTGGAGTTCCTCTCGCCTTTCCTGTGGAGAGCGCCTCCTCTTGAGATGCGACGGGAACGCCGGGAATTCTTTCCCTACGAAACAGGGAAAGGATCCCTCATCTCGAGCTAGGAGGCGGAAACGGGGCTCCCCTGGATGTGTGCTTGACCCTCGTGCTTCCTCTCGTGTGGAGACGGGTATGTCGGGGAACTTCTTGAGTTGCAGCAAGGGTGAGAAGGACCCTTTGGATGTTCCAGTGGTTAGATGTGATTAGCTTCGAGAAGCCTCAGCGGAAATGGGCCTCATCTCGCCTGGAGGGCAAAACCTCCTGGATTTTCTCGACTTGCGGCAGGTGCTCTCGACTTACGACGGGGACCTCAGGGACCCGCTCTGGTGGCCTCAGGAAAGGCCAGTCCCCATGCGAGTTCCTCGGGGGCCTCTCGGGATTCCTCTCCCGTCGATGCCGGGGCCTAAGACCTTGTGTGGATTCGGGGCCGGAACCTGAGGATTCCTCTCCAGTGCTGACATGGATCTTGGGGTACTTCTGGAGTCTCCCCAGGGGAGTCAGTCCTCGTCTCGAATGCGGGCATGCACTTGCGCTTTCCTCCAGAGCGGTAGCAGCAGTGTCACGCAGTCCGCCGCGTGGATCAAAGGATCTATGGTTTTCCCTCGAGTCTTTCCCACGAGGCTTTCCCACGAGGCTTTCCCACAGGGCTGTCCCACGTGCACAAGTGGTGGGAGTCGATCCTCGGCTTGAACGTCAAGGCAGTGCAGGGAAAACAGGTTCCTCTGGAATGGACTGACACATCTGGGGGACACTTGAAATGGTGGCACGACCCTGGAGTTCCTCTCGCCTTTCCTGTGGAGAGCGCCTCCTCTTGACATGCGACGGGAACGCCGGGAATTCTTTCCCTACGAAACAGGGAAAGGATCCCTCATCTCGAGCTAGGAGGCGGAAACGGGGCTCCCCTGGATGTGTGCTTGACCCTCGTGCTTCCTCTCGAGTGGAGACGGGTATGTCGGGGAACTTCTTGAGTTGCAGCAAGGGTGAGAAGGACCCTTTGGATGTTCCAGTGGTTAGATGTGATTAGCCTCGAGAAGCCTCAGCGGAAATGGGCCTCATCTCGCCTGGAGGGCAAAACCTCCTGGATTTTCTCGAGTTGCGGCAGGTGCTCTCGACTTACGACGGGGACCTCAGGGACCCGCTCTGGTGGCCTCAGGAAAGGCCAGTCCCCATGCGAGTTCCTCGGGGGCCTCTCGGGATTCCTCTCCTGTCGATGCCGGGGCCTAAGACCTTGTGTGGAGTCGGGGCCGGAACCTGAGGATTCCTCTCCAGTGCTGACATGGATCTTGGGGTACTACTGGAGTCTCCCCAGGGGAGTCAGTCCTCGTCTCGAATGCGGTCATGCACTTGCGCTTTCCTCCAGAGCGGTAGCAGCAGTGTCACACAGTCCGCGCGTGGACAAAAGGATCTTTGGTTTTCCCTCGAGTCTTTCCCACGAGGCTGTCCCACGAGGCTTTCCCACAGGGCTGTCCCACGTGCACACGTGGTGGGAGTCGATCCTCGGCTTGAACGTCAAGGCAGTGCAGGGAAAACAGGTTCCTCTGGAATGGACTGACACATCTGGGGGTCTCTTGGAATGGTGGCACGACCCTGGAGTTCCTCTCTCCTTTCCTGTGGAGAGCGCCTCCTCTTGAGATGCGACGGGAACGCCGGGAATTCTTTCCCTACGAAACAGGGAAAGGATCCCTCATCTCAAGCAAGGAGGCGGAAACGGGGCTCCCGTGGATGTGTGCAGGACCCTCGTGCTTCCTCTCGAGTGGAGACGGGTTTGTCGGGGAACTTCTTGAGTTGCAGCAAGGGTGTGAAGGACCCTTTGAAAGTTCCAGTGGTTAGATGTGATTAGCCTCGAGAAGCCTCAGCGGAATTGGGCCTCATCTCGGCTGGAGGGCAAAACCTCCTGTATTTTCTCGAGTTGCGGCAGGTGCTCTCGACTTACGACGGGGACCTCAGGGACCCGCTCTGGTGGCCTCAGGAAAGGCCAGTCCCCATGCGAGTTCCTCGGGGGCCTCTCGGGATTCCTCTCCCGAGGATGCCGGGGCCTAAGACCTTGTGTGGAGTCGGGGCTGGAACCTGAGGATTCCTCTCCAGTGCTGACATGGATCTTGGGGTACTTCTGGAGTCTCCCCAGGGGAGTCAGTCCCCGTCTCGAATGCGGGCATGCACTTGCGCTTTCCTCCAGAGCGGTAGCAGCAGTGTCACGCAGTCCGCCGCGTGGATCAAAGGATCTATGGTTTTCCCTCGAGTCTTTCCCACGAGGCTTTCCCACCAGGCTTTCCCACAGGGCTGTCCCACGTGCACACGTGGTGGGAGTCGATCCTCGGCTTGAACGTCAAGGCAGTGCAGGGAAAACAGGTTCCTCTGGAATGGACTGACACATCTGGTGGTCTCTTGGAATGGTGCCACGACCCTGGAGTTCCTCTCGCCTTACCTGTGGAGAGTGCCTCCTCTTGAGATGCGACGGGAACGCCGGGAATTCTTTCCCTACGAAACAGGGAAAGGTTCCCTCATCTCGAGCTAGGAGGCGGAAACGGGGCTCCCCTGGATGTGTGAGGGACCCCACGTGCTTCCTCTCGAGTGGAGACGGGTATGTCGCGGAACTGCTTGAGTTTCAGCAAGGGTGTGAAGGACCCTTTGGAAGTTCCAGTGGTTAGATGTGATTAGCCTCGAGAAGCCTCAGCGGAAATGGGCCTCATCTCGCATGGAGGGCAAAACCTCCTGGATTTTCTCGAGTTGCGGCAGGTGCTCTCGACTTACGACGGCGACCACAGGGACCCGCTCTGGTGGCCTCAGGAAAGGCCAGTCCCCATGCGAGTTCCTCGGGGGCCTCTCGGGATTCCTCTCCCGTCGATGCCGGGGCCTAAGACCTTGTGTGGAGTCGGGGCCGGAACCTGAGGATTCCTCTCCAGTGCTGACATGGATCTTGGGGTACTTCTGGAGTCTCCCCAGGGGAGTCAGTCCTCGTCTCGAATGCGGGCATGCACTTGCGCTTTCCTCCAGAGCGGTAGCAGCAATGTCACGCAGTCCGCCGCGTGGATCAAAGGATCTATGGTTTTCCCTCGAGTCTTTCCCACGAGGCTTTCCCACGAGGCTTTCCCACAGGGCTGTCCCACGTGCACACGTGGTGGGAGTCGATCCTCGGCTTGAACGTCAAGGCAGTGCGGGGAAAACAGGTTCCTCTGGAATGGACTGACACATCTGGGGGACTCTTGGAATGGTGGCATGACCCTGGAGTTCCTCTCTCCTTTTCTGTGGAGAGCACCTCCTCTTGAGATGCGACGGGAACGCCGGGAATTCTTTCCCTACGAAACAGGGAAAGGATCCCTCATCTCGGGCTAGGAGGCGGAAATGGGGCTCCCCTGGATGTGTGCGGGACCCCACGTGCTTCCTCTCGAGTGCAGACGGGTATGTCGGGGAACTTCTTGAGTTGCAGCAAGGGTGTGAAGGACCCTTTGGAAGTTCCAGTGGTTAGATGTGATTAGCCTCGAGAAGCCTCAGCGGAAATGGGCCTCATCTCGCCTGGAGGGCAAAACCTCCTGAATTTTCTCGAGTTGGGGCAGGTGCTCTCGACTTACGACGGGGACCTCAGGGACCCGCTCTGGTGGCCTCAGGAAAGGCCAGTCCCCATGCGAGTTCCTCGGGGGCCTCTCGGGATTCCTCTCCCGTGGATGCCGGGGCCTAAGACCTTGTGTGGAGTCGGGGCTGGAACCTGAGGATTCCTCTCCAGTGCTGACATGGATCTTGGGGTACTTCTGGAGTCTCCCCAGGGGAGTCAGTCCCCGTCTCGAATGCGGGCATGCACTTGCGCTTTCCTCCAGAGCGGTAGCAGCAGTGTCACGCAATCCGCCCCGTGGATCAAAGGATCTATGGTTTTCCCTCGAGTCTTTCCCACGAGGCTTTCCCACGAGGCTTTCCCACAGGGCTGTCCCACGTGCACACGTGGTGGGAGTCGATCCTCGGCTTGAACGTCAAGGCAGTGCAGGGAAAACAGGTTCCTCTGGAATGGACTGACACATCTGGTGGTCTCTTGGAATGGTGGCACGACCCTGGAGTTCCTCTCGCCTTTCCTGTGGAGAGCGCCTCCTCTTGAGATGCGACGGGAACGCCGGGAATTCTTTCCCTACGAAACAGGGAAAGGATCCCTCATCTCGGGCTAGGAGGCGGAAATGGGGCTCCCCTGGATGTGTGCGGGACCCCACGTGCTTCCTCTCGAGTGCAGACGGGTATGTCGGGGAACTTCTTGAGTTGCAGCAAGGGTGTGAAGGACCCTTTTTAAGTTCCAGTGGTTAGATGTGATTAGCCTCGAGAAGCCTCAGCGGAAATGGGCCTCATCTCGCCTGGAGGGCAAAACCTCCTGGATTTTCTCGAGTTGCGGCAGGTGCTCTCGACTTACGACGGGGACCTCAGGAACCCGCTGTGGTGGCCTCAGGAAAGGCCAGTCCCCATGCGAGTTCCTCGGGGGCCTCTCGGGATTCCTCTCCCATCGATGCCGGGGCCTAAGACCTTGTGTGGAGTCGGGGCCGGAACCTGAGGATTCCTCTCCAGTGCTGACATGGATCTTGGGGTACTACTGGAGTCTCCCCAGGGGAGTCAGTCCTCGTCTCGAATGCGGGCATGCACTTGCGCTTTCCTCCAGAGCGGTAGCAGCAGTGTCACGCAGTCCGCCGCGTGGATCAAAGGATCTATGGTTTTCCCTCGAGTCTTTCCCACGAGGCTTTCCCACGAGGCTTTCCCACAGGGCTGTCCCACGTGCACACGTGGTGGGAGTCGATCCTCAGCTTGAACGTCAAGGCAGTGCGGGGAAAACAGGTTCCTCTGGAATGGACTGACACATCTGGGGGACTCTTGGAATGGTGGCACGACCCTGGAGTTCCTCTCTCCTTTCCTGTGGAGAGCACCTCCTCTTGAGATGCGACGGGAACGCCGGGAATTCTTTCCCTACGAAACAGGGAAAGGATCCCTCATCTCGGGCTAGGAGGCGGAAATGGGGCTCCCCTGGATGTGTGCGGGACCCCACGTGCTTCCTCTCGAGTGCAGACGGGTATGTCGGGGAACTTCTTGAGTTGCAGCAAGGGTGTGAAGGACCCTTTGGAAGTTCCAGTGGTTAGATGTGATTAGCCTCGAGAAGCCTCAGCGGAAATGGGCCTCATCTCGCCTGGAGGGCAAAACCTCCTGAATTTTCTCGAGTTGCGGCAGGTGCTCTCGACTTACGACGGGGACCTCAGGGACCCGCTCTGGTGGCCTCAGGAAAGGCCAGTCCCCATGCGAGTTCCTCGGGGGCCTCTCGGGATTCCTCTCCCGTCGATGCCGGGGCCTAAGACCTTGTGTGGAGTCGCGACCGGAACCTGAGGATTCCTCTCCAGTGCTGACATGGATCTTGGGGTACTTCTGGAGTCTCCCCAGGGGAGTCAGTCCTCGTCTCGAATGCGGGCATGCACTTGCGCTTTCCTCCAGAGCGGTAGCAGCAGTGTCACGCTGTCCGCCGCGTGGATCAAAGGATCTATGGTTTTCCCTCGAGTCTTTCCCTCGAGGCTTTCCCACGAGGCTTTCCCACAGGGCTGTCCCACGTGCACACGTGGTGGGAGTCGATCCTCGGCTTGAACGTCAAGGCAGTGCAGGGAAAACAGGTTCCTCTGGAATGGACTGACACATCTGGGGGACACTTGAAATGGTGGCACGACCCTGGAGTTCCTCTCGCCTTTCCTGTGGAGAGCGCCTCCTCTTGACATGCGACGGGAACGCCGGGAATTCTTTCCCTACGAAACAGGGAAAGGATCCCTCATCTCGAGCTAGGAGGCGGAAACGGGGCTCCCCTGGATGTGTGCTTGACCCTCGGGGTTCCTCTCGAGTGGAGACGGGTATGTCGGGGAACTTCTTGAGTTGCAGCAATGGTGAGAAGGACCCTTTGGATGTTCCAGTGGTTAGATGTGATTAGCCTCGAGAAGCCTCAGCGGAAATGGGCCTCATCTCGCCTGGAGGGCAAAACCTCCTGGATTTTCTCGAGTTGCGGCAGGTGCTCTCGACTTACGACGGGGACCTCAGGGACCCGCTGTGGTGGCCTCAGGAAAGGCCAGTCCCCATGCGAGTTCCTCGGGGGCCTCTCGGGATTCCTCTCCCGTCGATGCCGGGGCCTAAGACCTTGTGTGGAGTCGGGGCCGGAACCTGAGTATTCCTCTCCAGTGCTGACATGTATCTTGGGGTACTACTGGAGTCTCCCCAGGGGAGTCAGTCCTCGTCTCGAATGCGGGCATGCACTTGCGCTTTCCTCCAGAGCGGTAGCAGCAGTGTCACACAGTCCGCGCGTGGACAAAAGGATCTTTGGTTTTCCCTCGAGTCTTTCCCACGAGGCTGTCCCACGAGGCTTTCCCACAGGGCTGTCCCACGTGCACACGTGGTGGGAGTCGATCCTCGACTTGAACGTCAAGGCAGTTCAGGGAAAACAGGTTCCTCTGGAATGGACTGACACATCTGGGGGACTCGTGGAATGGTGGCACGACCCTGGAGTTGCTCTCGCCTTTCCTGTGGAGAGCGCCTCCTCTTGAGATGCGAAGGGAACGCCGGGAATTCTTTCCCTACGAAACAGGGAAAGGATCCCTCATCTCAAGCTAGGAGGCGGAAACGGGGCTCCCGTGGATGTGTGCGGGACCCTCGTGCTTCCTCTCGAGTGGAGACGGGTATGTCGCGGAACTTCTTGAGTTGCAGCAAGGGTGTGAAGGACCCTTTGGAAGTTCCAGTGGTTAGATGTGATTAGCCTCGAGAAGCCTCAGCAGAAATGGGCCTCATCTCGCCTGGAGGGCAACACCTCCTGGATTTTCTCGAGTTGCGGCAGGTGCTCTCGACTTACGACGAGGACCTCAGGGACCCGCTCTGGTGGCCTCAGGAAAGGCCAGTCCCCATGTGAGTTCCTCGGGGGCCTCTCGGGATTCCTCTCCCGTCGATGCCGGGGCCTAAGACCTTGTGTGGAGTCGCGACCGGAACCTTAGGATTCCTCTCCAGTGCTGACATGGATCTTGGGGTACTTCTGGAGTCTCCCCAGGGGAGTCAGTCCTCGTCTCGAATGCAGGCATGCACTTGCGCTTTCCTCCAGAGCGGTAGCAGCAGTGTCACGCAGTCCGCCGCGTGGATCAAAGGATCTATGGTTTTCCCTCGAGTCTTTCCCACGAGGCTTTCCCACCAGGCTTTCCCACAGGGCTGTCCCACGTGCACACGTGGTGGGAGTCGATCCTCGCCTTGAAAGTCAAGGCAGTGCAGGGAAAACAGGTTCCTCTGGAATGGACTGACACGTCTGGTGGTCTCTTGGAATGGTGCCACGACACTGGAGTTCCTCTCGCCTTACCTGTGGAGAGCGCCTCCTCTTGAGATGCGACGGGAACGCCGGGAATTCTTTCCCTACGAAACAGGGAAAGGTTCCCTCATCTCGAGCTAGGAGGCGGAAACGGGGCTCCCCTGGATGTGTGCGGGACCCCACGTGCTTCCTCTCGAGTGGAGACGGGTATGTCGCGGAACTGCTTGAGTTGCAGCAAGGGTGTGAAGGACCCTTTGGAAGTTCCAGTGGTTAGATGTGATTAGCCTCGAGAAGCCTCAGCGGAAATGGGCCTCATCTCGCCTGGAGGGCAAAACCTCCTGGATTTTCTCGAGTTGCGGCAGGTGCTCTCGACTTACGACGGGGACCTCAGGGACCCGCTCTGGATGCCTCAGGAAAGGCCAGTCCCCATGCGAGTTCCTCGGGGGCCTCTCGGGATTCCTCTCCCGTCGATGCCGGGGCCTAAGAACTTGTGTGGAGTCGGGGCCGGAACCTGAGGATTCCTCTCCAGTGCTGACATGGATCTTGGGGTACTTCTGGAGTCTCCCCAGGGGAGTCAGTCCTCGTCTCAAATGCGGGCATGCACTTGCGCTTTCCTCCAGAGCGGTAGCAGCAGTGTCACGCAGTCCGCCGCGTGGATCAAAGGATCTATGGTTTTCCCTCGAGTCTTTCCCACGAGGCTTTCCCACGAGGCTTTCCCACAGGGCTGTCCCACGTGCACACGTGGTGGGAGTCGATCCTCGGCATGAACGTCAAGGCAGTGCAGGGAAAACAGCTTCCTCTGTAATGGACTGACACATCTGGGGGTCTCTTGGAATGGTGGCACGACCCTGGAGTTCCTCTCGCCTTTCCTGTGGAGAGCGCCTCCTCTTGAGATGCGACGGGAACGCCGGGAATTCTTTCCCTACGAATCAGGGAAAGGATCCCTCATCTCGGGCTAGGAGGCGGAAATGGGGCTCCCCTGGATGTGTGCGGGACCCCACGTGCTTCCTCTCGAGTGCAGACGGGTATGTCGGGGAACTTCTTGAGTTGCAGCAAGGGTGTGAAGGACCCTTTGGAAGTTCCAGTGGTTAGATGTGATTAGCCTCGAGAAGCCTCAGCGGAAATGGGCCTCATCTCGCCTGGAGGGCAAAACCTCCTGGATTTTCTCGAGTTGCGGCAGGTGCTCTCGACTTACGACGGGGACCTCAGGAACCCGCTGTGGTGGCCTCAGGAAAGGCCAGTCCCCATGCGAGTTCCTCGGGGGCCTCTCGGGATTCCTCTCCCGTCGATGCCGGGGCCTAAGACCTTGTGTGGAGTCGGGGCCGGAACCTGAGGATTCCTCTCCAGTGCTGACATGGATCTTGGGGTACTACTGGAGTCTCCCCAGGGGAGTCAGTCCTCGTCTCGAATGCGGGCATGCACTTGCGCTTTCCTCCAGAGCGGTAGCAGCAGTGTCACGCTGTCCGCCGCGTGGATCAAAGGATCTATGGTTTTCCCTCGAGTCTTTCCCACGAGGCTTTCCCACGAGGCTTTCCCACAGGGCTGTCCCACGTGCACACGTGGTGGGAGTCGATCCTCGGCTTGAATGTCAAGGCAGTGCGGGGAAAACAGGTTCCTCTGGAATGGACTGACACATCTGGGGGACTCTTGGAATGGTGGCACGACCCTGGAGTTCCTCTCTCCTTTCCTGTGGAGAGCACCTCCTCTTGAGATGCGACGGGAACGCCGGGAATTCTTTCCCTACGAAACAGGGAAAGGATCCCTCATCTCGGGCTAGGAGGCGGAAATGGGGCTCCCCTGGATGTGTGCGGGACCCCACGTGCTTCCTCTCGAGTGCAGACGGGTATGTCGGGGAACTTCTTGAGTTGCAGCAAGGGTGTGAAGGACCCTTTGGAAGTTCCAGTGGTTAGATGTGATTAGCCTCGAGAAGCCTCAGCGGAAATGGGCCTCATCTCGCCTGGAGGGCAAAACCTCCTGAATTTTCTCGAGTTGCGGCAGGTGCCCTCGACTTACGACGGGGACCTCAGGGACCCGCTCTGGTGGCCTCAGGAAAGGCCAGTCCCCAAGCGAGTTCCTCGGTGGCCTCTCGGGATTCCTCTCCCGTCGATGCCGGGCCTAAGACCTTGTGTGGAGTCGGGGCCGGAACCTGAGGATTCCTCTCCAGTGCTGACATGGATCTTGGGGTACTTGTGGAGTCTCCCCAGGGGAGTCAGTCCTCGTCTCAAATGCGGGCATGCACTTGTGCTTTCCTCCAGAGCGGTAACAGCAGTGTCACGCAGTCCGCCACGTGGATCAAAGTATCTATGGTTTTCCCTCCAGTCTTTCCCACGAGGCTTTCCCACGAGGCTTTCCCACAGGGCTGTCCCACGTGCACACGTGGTGGGAGTCGATCCTCGGCTTGAACGTCAAGGCAGTGCAGGGAAAACAGCTTCCTCTGTAATTGACTGACACATCTGGGGGTCTCTTGGAATGGTGGCACGACCCTGGAGTTCCTCACGCTTTTCCTGTGAAGAGCACCTCCTCTTGAGATGCGACGGGAACGCCGGGAATTCTTTCCCTACGAAACAGGGAAAGGATCCCTCATCTCGAGCTAGGAGGCGGAAACGGGGCTCCCCTGGATGTGGGCGGGACCCTTGGGCTTCCTCTCGAGTGGAGACGGGTATGTCGGGGAACTTCTTGAGTTGCAGCAAGGGTGTGAAGGACCCTTGGGAAGTTCCAGTGGTTAGATGTGATTAGCCTCGAGAAGACTCATGGGAAATGGGCCTCATCTCGGCTGGAGGGCAAAACCTCCTGGATATTCTCGAGTTGCGGCAGGTGCTCTCGACTTACGACGGGGACCTCAGGGACCCGCTCTGGTGGCCTCAGGAAAGGGCAGTCCCCATGCGAGTTCCTCGGGGGCCTCTCGGGATTCCTCTCCCGTCGATGCCGGGGCCTAAGACCTTGTGTGGAGTCGCGACCGGAACCTTAGGATTCCTCTCCAGTGCTGACATGGATCTTGGGGTACTTCTGGAGTCTCCCCAGGGGAGTCAGTCCTCGTCTCGAATGCAGGCATGCACTTGCGCTTTCCTCCAGAGCGGTAGCAGCAGTGTCACGCAGTCCGCCGCGTGGATCAAAGGATCTATGGTTTTCCCTCGAGTCTTTCCCACGAGGCTTTCCCACGAGGCTTTCCCACAGGGCTGTCCCACGTGCACACGTGGTGGGAGTCGATCCTCGCCTTGAAAGTCAAGGCAGTGCAGGGAAAACAGGTTCCTCTGGAATGGACTGACACGTCTGGTGGTCTCTTGGAATGGTGCCACGACACTGGAGTTCCTCTCGCCTTACCTGTGGAGAGCGCCTCCTCTTGAGATGCGACGGGAACGCCGGGAATTCTTTCCATACGAAACAGGGAAAGGTTCCCTCATCTCGAGCTAGGAGGCGGAAACGGGGCTCCCCTGGATGTGTGCGGGACCCCACGTGCTTCCTCTCGAGTGGAGACGGGTATGTCGCGGAACTGCTTGAGTTGCAGCAAGGGTGTGAAGGACCCTTTGGAAGTTCCAGTGGTTAGATGTGATTAGCCTCGAGAAGCCTCAGCGGAAATGGGCCTCATCTCGCCTGGAGGGCAAAACCTCCTGGATTTTCTCGAGTTGCGGCAGGTGCTCTCGACTTACGACGGGGACCTCAGGGACCCGCTCTGGATGCCTCAGGAAAGGCCAGTCCCCATGCGAGTTCCTCGGGGGCCTCTCGGGATTCCTCTCCCGTCGATGCCGGGGCCTAAGACCTTGTGTGGAGTCGGGGCCGGAACCTGAGGATTCCTCTCCAGTGCTGACATGGATCTTGGGGTACTACTGGAGTCTCCCCAGGGGAGTCAGTCCTCGTCTCGAATGCGGGCATGCACTTGCGCTTTCCTCCAGAGCGGTAGCAGCAGTGTCACGCTGTCCGCCGCGTGGATCAAAGGATCTATGGTTTTCCCTCGAGTCTTTCCCACGAGGCTTTCCCACGAGGCTTTCCCACAGGGCTGTCCCACGTGCACACGTGGTGGGAGTCGATCCTCGGCTTGAATGTCAAGGCAGTGCGGGGAAAACAGGTTCCTCTGGAATGGACTGACACATCTGGGGGACTCTTGGAATGGTGGCACGACCCTGGAGTTCCTCTCTCCTTTCCTGTGGAGAGCACCTCCTCTTGAGATGCGACGGGAACGCCGGGAATTCTTTCCCTACGAAACAGGGAAAGGATCCCTCATCTCGGGCTAGGAGGCGGAAATGGGGCTCCCCTGGATGTGTGCGGGACCCCACGTGCTTCCTCTCGAGTGCAGACGGGTATGTCGGGGAACTTCTTGAGTTGCAGCAAGGGTGTGAAGGACCCTTTGGAAGTTCCAGTGGTTAGATGTGATTAGCCTCGAGAAGCCTCAGCGGAAATGGGCCTCATCTCGCCTGGAGGGCAAAACCTCCTGAATTTTCTCGAGTTGCGGCAGGTGCCCTCGACTTACGACGGGGACCTCAGGGACCCGCTCTGGTGGCCTCAGGAAA
This sequence comes from Ovis canadensis, assembly GCF_042477335.2. NCBI lineage: Eukaryota > Metazoa > Chordata > Mammalia > Artiodactyla > Bovidae > Ovis > Ovis canadensis. Next base: position 10,315,985 of record NC_091268.1, read on the forward strand.
GGCCAGTCCCCATGCGAGTTCCTCGGGGGCCTCTCGGGATTCCTCTCCCGTCGATGCCGGGCCTAAGACCTTGTGTGGAGTCGGGGCCGGAACCTGAGGATTCCTCTCCAGTGCTGACATGGATCTTGGGGTACTTGTGGAGTCTCCCCAGGGGAGTCAGTCCTCGTCTCAAATGCGGGCATGCACTTGTGCTTTCCTCCAGAGCGGTAACAGCAGTGTCACGCAGTCCGCCACGTGGATCAAAGGATCTATGGTTTTCCCTCCAGTCTTTCCCACGAGGCTTTCCCACGAGGCTTTCCCACAGGGCTGTCCCACGTGCACACGTGGTGGGAGTCGATCCTCGACTTGAACGTCAAGGCAGTTCAGGGAAAACAGGTTCCTCTGGAATGGACTGACACATCTGGGGGACTCGTGGAATGGTGGCACGACCCTGGAGTTGCTCTCGCCTTTCCTGTGGAGAGCGCCTCCTCTTGAGATGCGAAGGGAACGCCGGGAATTCTTTCCCTACGAAACAGGGAAAGGATCCCTCATCTCAAGCTAGGAGGCGGAAACGGGGCTCCCGTGGATGTGTGCGGGACCCTCGTGCTTCCTCTCGAGTGGAGACGGGTATGTCGCGGAACTTCTTGAGTTGCAGCAAGGGTGTGAAGGACCCTTTGGATGTTCCAGTGGTTAGATGTGATTAGCCTCGAGAAGCCTCAGCAGAAATGGGCCTCATCTCGCCTGGAGGGCAACACCTCCTGGATTTTCTCGAGTTGCGGCAGGTGCTCTCGACTTACGACGAGGACCTCAGGGACCCGCTCTGGTGGCCTCAGGAAAGGCCAGTCCCCATGTGAGTTCCTCGGGGGCCTCTCGGGATTCCTCTCCCGTCGATGCCGGGGCCTAAGACCTTGTGTGGAGTCGCGACCGGAACCTTAGGATTCCTCTCCAGTGCTGACATGGATCTTGGGGTACTTCTGGAGTCTCCCCAGGGGAGTCAGTCCTCGTCTCGAATGCAGGCATGCACTTGCGCTTTCCTCCAGAGCGGTAGCAGCAGTGTCACGCAGTCCGCCCCGTGGATCAAAGGATCTATGGTTTTCCCTCGAGTCTTTCCCACGAGGCTTTCCCACCAGGCTTTCCCACAGGGCTGTCCCACGTGCACACGTGGTGGGAGTCGATCCTCGGCATGAACGTCAAGGCAGTGCAGGGAAAACAGCTTCCTCTGTAATGGACTGACACATCTGGGGGTCTCTTGGAATGGTGGCACGACCCTGGAGTTCCTCTCGCCTTTCCTGTGGAGAGCGCCTCCTCTGGAGATGCGACGGGAACGCCGGGAATTCTTTCCCTACGAAACAGGGAAAGGATCCCTCATCTCGGGCTAGGAGGCGGAAATGGGGCTCCCCTGGATGTGTGCGGGACCCCACGTGCTTCCTCTCGAGTGCAGACGGGTATGTCGGGGAACTTCTTGAGTTGCAGCAAGGGTGTGAAGGACCCTTTCGAAGTTCCAGTGGTTAGATGTGATTAGCCTCGAGAAGCCTCAGTGGAAATGGGCCTCATCTCGCCTGGAGGGCAAAACCTCCTGGATTTTCTCGAGTTGTGGCAGGTGCTCTCGACGTACGACGGGGACCTCAGGAACCCGCTGTGGTGGCCTCAGGAAAGGCCAGTCCCCATGCGAGTTCCTCGGGGGCCTCTCGGGATTCCTCTCCCGTCGATGCCGGGGCCTAAGACCTTGTGTGGAGTCGGGGCCGGAACCTGAGGATTCCTCTCCAGTGCTGACATGGATCTTGGGGTACTACTGGAGTCTCCCCAGGGGAGTCAGTCCTCGTCTCGAATGCGGGCATGCACTTGCGCTTTCCTCCAGAGCGGTAGCAGCAATGTCACGCAGTCCGCCGCGTGGATCAAAGGATCTATGGTTTTCCCTCGAGTCTTTCCCACGAGGCTTTCCCACGAGGCTTTCCCACAGGGCTGTCCCACGTGCACACGTGGTGGGAGTCGATCCTCGGCTTGAACGTCAAGGCAGTGCGGGGAAAACAGGTTCCTCTGGAATGGACTGACACATCTGGGGGACTCTTGGAATGGTGGCACGACCCTGGAGTTCCTCTCTCCTTTCCTGTGGAGAGCACCTCCTCTTGAGATGCGACGGGAACGCCGGGAATTCTTTCCCTACGAAACAGGGAAAAGATCCCTCATCTCGGGCTAGGAGGCGGAAATGGGGCTCCCCTGGATGTGTGCGGGAACCCACGTGCTTCCTCTCGAGTGCAGACGGGTATGTCGGGGAACTTCTTGAGTTGCAGCAAGGGTGTGAAGGACCCTTTGGAAGTTCCAGTGGTTAGATGTGATTAGCCTCGAGAAGCCTCAGCGGAAATGGGCCTCATCTCGCCTGGAGGGCAAAACCTCCTGAATTTTCTCGAGTTGCGGCAGGTGCTCTCGACTTACGACGGGGACCTCAGGGACCCGCTCTGGTGGCCTCAGGAAAGGCCAGTCCCCATGCGAGTTCCTCGGGGGCCTCTCGGGATTCCTCTCCCGTCGATGCCGGGCCTAAGACCTTGTGTGGAGTCGGGGCCGGAACCTGAGGATTCCTCTCCAGTGCTGACATGGATCTTGGGGTACTTGTGGAGTCTCCCCAGGGGAGTCAGTCCTCGTCTCGAATGCGGGCATGCACTTGCGCTTTCCTCCAGAGCGGTAACAGCAGTGTCACGCAGTCCGCCACGTGGATCAAAGGATCTATGGTTTTCCCTCCAGTCTTTCCCACGAGGCTTTCCCACGAGGCTTTCCCACAGGGCTGTCCCACGTGCACACGTGGTGGGAGTCGATCCTCGGCTTGAACGTCAAGGCAGTGCAGGGAAAACAGCTTCCTCTGTAATTGACTGACACATCTGGGGGTCTCTTGGAATGGTGGCACGACCCTGGAGTTCCTCTCGCCTTTCCTGTGGAGAGCACCTCCTCTTGAGATGCGACGGGAACGCCGGGAATTCTTTCCCTACGAAACAGGGAAAGGATCCCTCATCTCGAGCTAGGAGGCGGAAACGGGGCTCCCCTGGATGTGGGCGGGACCCTCGGGCTTCCTCTCGAGTGGAGACGGGTATGTCGGGGAACTTCTTGAGTTGCAGCAAGGGTGTGAAGGACCCTTGGGAAGTTCCAGTGGTTAGATGTGATTAGCCTCGAGAAGACTCATGGGAAATGGGCCTCATCTCGGCTGGAGGGCAAAACCTCCTGGATTTTCTCGAGTTGCGGCAGGTGCTCTCGACTTACGACGGGGACCTCAGGGACCCGCTCTGGTGGCCTCAGGAAAGGGCAGTCCCCATGCGAGTTCCTCGGGGGCCTCTCGGGATTCCTCTCCCGTCGATGCCGGGGCCTAAGACCTTGTGTGGAGTCGCGACCGGAACCTTAGGATTCCTCTCCAGTGCTGACATGGATCTTGGGGTACTTCTGGAGTCTCCCCAGGGGAGTCAGTCCTCGTCTCGAATGCAGGCATGCACTTGCGCTTTCCTCCAGAGCGGTAGCAGCAGTGTCACGCAGTCCGCCGCGTGGATCAAAGGATCTATGGTTTTCCCTCGAGTCTTTCCCACGAGGCTTTCCCACGAGGCTTTCCCACAGGGCTGTCCCACGTGCACACGTGGTGGGAGTCGATCCTCGCCTTGAAAGTCAAGGCAGTGCAGGGAAAACAGGTTCCTCTGGAATGGACTGACACGTCTGGTGGTCTCTTGGAATGGTGCCACGACACTGGAGTTCCTCTCGCCTTACCTGTGGAGAGCGCCTCCTCTTGAGATGCGACGGGAACGCCGGGAATTCTTTCCCTACGAAACAGGGAAAGGTTCCCTCATCTCGAGCTAGGAGGCGGAAACGGGGCTCCCCTGGATGTGTGCGGGACCCCACGTGCTTCCTCTCGAGTGGAGACGGGTATGTCGCGGAACTGCTTGAGTTGCAGCAAGGGTGTGAAGGACCCTTTGGAAGTTCCAGTGGTTAGATGTGATTAGCCTCGAGAAGCCTCAGCGGAAATGGGCCTCATCTCGCCTGGAGGGCAAAACCTCCTGGATTTTCTCGAGTTGCGGCAGGTGCTCTCGACTTACGACGGGGACCTCAGGGACCCGCTCTGGATGCCTCAGGAAAGGCCAGTCCCCATGCGAGTTCCTCGGGGGCCTCTCGGGATTCCTCTCCCGTCGATGCCGGGGCCTAAGACCTTGTGTGGAGTCGGGGCCGGAACCTGAGGATTCCTCTCCAGTGCTGACATGGATCTTGGGGTACTACTGGAGTCTCCCCAGGGGAGTCAGTCCTCGTCTCGAATGCGGGCATGCACTTGCGCTTTCCTCCAGAGCGGTAGCAGCAGTGTCACGCTGTCCGCCGCGTGGATCAAAGGATCTATGGTTTTCCCTCGAGTCTTTCCCACGAGGCTTTCCCACGAGGCTTTCCCACAGGGCTGTCCCACGTGCACACGTGGTGGGAGTCGATCCTCGGCTTGAATGTCAAGGCAGTGCGGGGAAAACAGGTTCCTCTGGAATGGACTGACACATCTGGGGGACTCTTGGAATGGTGGCACGACCCTGGAGTTCCTCTCTCCTTTCCTGTGGAGAGCACCTCCTCTTGAGATGCGACGGGAACGCCGGGAATTCTTTCCCTACGAAACAGGGAAAGGATCCCTCATCTCGGGCTAGGAGGCGGAAATGGGGCTCCCCTGGATGTGTGCGGGACCCCACGTGCTTCCTCTCGAGTGCAGACGGGTATGTCGGGGAACTTCTTGAGTTGCAGCAAGGGTGTGAAGGACCCTTTGGAAGTTCCAGTGGTTAGATGTGATTAGCCTCGAGAAGCCTCAGCGGAAATGGGCCTCATCTCGCCTGGAGGGCAAAACCTCCTGAATTTTCTCGAGTTGCGGCAGGTGCCCTCGACTTACGACGGGGACCTCAGGGACCCGCTCTGGTGGCCTCAGGAAAGGCCAGTCCCCATGCGAGTTCCTCGGGGGCCTCTCGGGATTCCTCTCCCGTCGATGCCGGGCCTAAGACCTTGTGTGGAGTCGGGGCCGGAACCTGAGGATTCCTCTCCAGTGCTGACATGGATCTTGGGGTACTTGTGGAGTCTCCCCAGGGGAGTCAGTCCTCGTCTCAAATGCGGGCATGCACTTGTGCTTTCCTCCAGAGCGGTAACAGCAGTGTCACGCAGTCCGCCACGTGGATCAAAGGATCTATGGTTTTCCCTCCAGTCTTTCCCACGAGGCTTTCCCACGAGGCTTTCCCACAGGGCTGTCCCACGTGCACACGTGGTGGGAGTCGATCCTCGACTTGAACGTCAAGGCAGTTCAGGGAAAACAGGTTCCTCTGGAATGGACTGACACATCTGGGGGACTCGTGGAATGGTGGCACGACCCTGGAGTTGCTCTCGCCTTTCCTGTGGAGAGCGCCTCCTCTTGAGATGCGAAGGGAACGCCGGGAATTCTTTCCCTACGAAACAGGGAAAGGATCCCTCATCTCAAGCTAGGAGGCGGAAACGGGGCTCCCGTGGATGTGTGCGGGACCCTCGTGCTTCCTCTCGAGTGGAGACGGGTATGTCGCGGAACTTCTTGAGTTGCAGCAAGGGTGTGAAGGACCCTTTGGATGTTCCAGTGGTTAGATGTGATTAGCCTCGAGAAGCCTCAGCAGAAATGGGCCTCATCTCGCCTGGAGGGCAACACCTCCTGGATTTTCTCGAGTTGCGGCAGGTGCTCTCGACTTACGACGAGGACCTCAGGGACCCGCTCTGGTGGCCTCAGGAAAGGCCAGTCCCCATGTGAGTTCCTCGGGGGCCTCTCGGGATTCCTCTCCCGTCGATGCCGGGGCCTAAGACCTTGTGTGGAGTCGCGACCGGAACCTTAGGATTCCTCTCCAGTGCTGACATGGATCTTGGGGTACTTCTGGAGTCTCCCCAGGGGAGTCAGTCCTCGTCTCGAATGCAGGCATGCACTTGCGCTTTCCTCCAGAGCGGTAGCAGCAGTGTCACGCAGTCCGCCGCGTGGATCAAAGGATCTATGGTTTTCCCTCGAGTCTTTCCCACGAGGCTTTCCCACCCGGCGTTCCCACAGGGCTGTCCCACGTGCACACGTGGTGGGAGTCGATCCTCGCCTTGAAAGTCAAGGCAGTGCAGGGAAAACAGGTTCCTCTGGAATGGACTGACACGTCTGGTGGTCTCTTGGAATGGTGCCACGACACTGGAGTTCCTCTCGCCTTACCTGTGGAGAGCGCCTCCTCTTGAGATGCGACGGGAACGCCGGGAATTCTTTCCCTACGAAACAGGGAAAGGATCCCTCATCTCGAGCTAGGAGGCGGAAACGGGGCTCCCCTGGATGTGTGCGGGACCCCACGTGCTTCCTCTCGAGTGGAGACGGGTATGTCGCGGAACTGCTTGAGTTGCATCAAGGGTGTGAAGGACCCTTTGGAAGTTCCAGTGGTTAGATGTGATTAGCCTCGAGAAGCCTCAGCGGAAATGGGCCTCATCTCGCCTGGAGGGCAAAACCTCCTGGATTTTCTCGAGTTGCGGCAGGTGCTCTCGACTTACGACGGGGACCTCAGGGACCCGCTCTGGATGCCTCAGGAAAGGCCAGTCCCCATGCGAGTTCCTCGGGGGCCTCTCGGGATTCCTCTCCCGTCGATGCCGGGGCCTAAGACCTTGTGTGGAGTCGGGGCCGGAACCTGAGGATTCCTCTCCAGTGCTGACATGGATCTTGGGGTACTTCTGGAGTCTCCCCAGGGGAGTCAGTCCTCGTCTCGAATGCGGGCATGCACTTGCGCTTTCCTCCAGAGCGGTAGCAGCAGTGTCACGCTGTCCGCCGCGTGGATCAAAGGATCTATGGTTTTCCCTCGAGGCTTTCCCACGAGGCTTTCCCACGAGGCTTTCCCACAGGGCTGTCCCACGTGCACACGTGGTGGGAGTCGATCCTCGGCATGAACGTCAAGGCAGTGCAGGGAAAACAGCTTCCTCTGTAATGGACTGACACATCTGGGGGTCTCTTGGAATGGTGGCACGACCCTGGAGTTCCTCTCGCCTTTCCTGTGGAGAGCGCCTCCTCTGGAGATGCGACGGGAACGCCGGGAATTCTTTCCCTACGAAACAGGGAAAGGATCCCTCATCTCGGGCTAGGAGGCGGAAACGGGGCTCCCCTGGATGTGTGCGGGACCCCACGTGCTTCCTCTCGAGTGCAGACGGGTATGTCGGGGAACTTCTTGAGTTGCAGCAAGGGTGTGAAGGACCCTTTCGAAGTTCCAGTGGTTAGATGTGATTAGCCTCGAGAAGCCTCAGTGGAAATGGGCCTCATCTCGCCTGGAGGGCAAAACCTCCTGGATTTTCTCGAGTTGTGGCAGGTGCTCTCGACGTACGACGGGGACCTCAGGAACCCGCTGTGGTGGCCTCAGGAAAGGCCAGTCCCCATGCGAGTTCCTCGGGGGCCTCTCGGGATTCCTCTCCCGTCGATGCCGGGGCCTAAGACCTTGTGTGGAGTCGGGGCCGGAACCTGAGGATTCCTCTCCAGTGCTGACATGGATCTTGGGGTACTACTGGAGTCTCCCCAGGGGAGTCAGTCCTCGTCTCGAATGCGGGCATGCACTTGCGCTTTCCTCCAGAGCGGTAGCAGCAATGTCACGCAGTCCGCCGCGTGGATCAAAGGATCTATGGTTTTCCCTCGAGTCTTTCCCACGAGGCTTTCCCACGAGGCTTTCCCACAGGGCTGTCCCACGTGCACACGTGGTGGGAGTCGATCCTCGGCTTGAACGTCAAGGCAGTGCGGGGAAAACAGGTTCCTCTGGAATGGACTGACACATCTGGGGGACTCTTGGAATGGTGGCACGACCCTGGAGTTCCTCTCTCCTTTCCTGTGGAGAGCACCTCCTCTTGAGATGCGACGGGAACGCCGGGAATTCTTTCCCTACGAAACAGGGAAAAGATCCCTCATCTCGGGCTAGGAGGCGGAAATGGGGCTCCCCTGGATGTGTGCGGGAACCCACGTGCTTCCTCTCGAGTGCAGACGGGTATGTCGGGGAACTTCTTGAGTTGCAGCAAGGGTGTGAAGGACCCTTTGGAAGTTCCAGTGGTTAGATGTGATTAGCCTCGAGAAGCCTCAGCGGAAATGGGCCTCATCTCGCCTGGAGGGCAAAACCTCCTGAATTTTCTCGAGTTGCGGCAGGTGCTCTCGACTTACGACGGGGACCTCAGGGACCCGCTCTGGTGGCCTCAGGAAAGGCCAGTCCCCATGCGAGTTCCTCGGGGGCCTCTCGGGATTCCTCTCCCGTCGATGCCGGGCCTAAGACCTTGTGTGGAGTCGGGGCCGGAACCTGAGGATTCCTCTCCAGTGCTGACATGGATCTTGGGAAACTTGTGGAGTCTCCCCAGGGGAGTCAGTCCTCGTCTCAAATGCGGGCATGCACTTGCGCTTTCCTCCAGAGCGGTAACAGCAGTGTCACGCAGTCCGCCACGTGGATCAAAGGATCTATGGTTTTCCCTCCAGTCTTTCCCACGAGGCTTTCCCACGAGGCTTTCCCACAGGGCTGTCCCACGTGCACACGTGGTGGGAGTCGATCCTCGGCTTGAACGTCAAGGCAGTGCAGGGAAAACAGCTTCCTCTGTAATTGACTGACACATCTGGGGGTCTCTTGGAATGGTGGCACGACCCTGGAGTTCCTCTCGCCTTTCCTGTGGAGAGCACCTCCTCTTGAGATGCGACGGGAACGCCGGGAATTCTTTCCCTACGAAACAGGGAAAGGATCCCTCATCTCGAGCTAGGAGGCGGAAACGGGGCTCCCCTGGATGTGGGCGGGACCCTCGGGCTTCCTCTCGAGTGGAGACGGGTATGTCGGGGAACTTCTTGAGTTGCAGCAAGGGTGTGAAGGACCCTTGGGAAGTTCCAGTGGTTAGATGTGATTAGCCTCGAGAAGACTCATGGGAAATGGGCCTCATCTCGCCTGGAGGGCAAAACCTCCTGGATTTTCTCGAGTTGCGGCAGGTGCTCTCGACTTACGACGGGGACCTCAGGGACCCGCTCTGGTGGCCTCAGGAAAGGCCAGTCCCCATGCGAGTTCCTCGGGGGCCTCTCGGGATTCCTCTCCTGTCGATGCCGGGGCCTAAGACCTTGTGTGGAGTCGGGGCCGGAACCTGAGGATTCCTCTCCAGTGCTGACATGGATCTCGGGGTTCTTCTGGAGTCTCCCCAGGGGAGTCAGTCCTCGTCTCGAATGCGGGCATGCACTTGCGCTTTCCTCCAGAGCGGTAGCAGCAGTGTCACACAGTCCGCGCGTGGACAAAAGGATCTTTGGTTTTCCCTCGAGTCTTTCCCACGAGGCTGTCCCACGAGGCTTTCCCACAGGGCTGTCCCACGTGCACACGTGGTGGGAGTCGATCCTCGGCTTGAACGTCAAGGCAGTTCAGGGAAAACAGGTTCCTCTGGAATGGACTGACACATCTGGGGGACTCTTGGAATGGTGGCACGACCCTGGAGTTGCTCTCGCCTTTCCTGTGGAGAGCGCCTCCTCTTGAGATTCGAAGGGAACGCCGGGAATTCTTTCCCTACGAAACAGGGAAAGGATCCCTCATCTCAAGCTAGGAGGCGGAAACGGGGCTCCCGTGGATGTGTGCGGGACCCTCGTGCTTCTTCTCGAGTGGAGACGGGTATGTCGCGGAACTTCTTGAGTTGCAGCAAGGGTGTGAAGGACCCTTTGGAAGTTCCAGTGGTTAGATGTGATTAGCCTCGAGAAGCCTCAGCAGAAATGGGCCTCATCTCGCCTGGAGGGCAACACCTCCTGGATTGTCTCGAGTTGCAGCAGGTGCTCTCGACTTACGACGAGGACCTCAGGGACCCGCTCTGGTGGCCTCAGGAAAGGCCAGTCCCCATGTGAGTTCCTCGGGGGCCTCTCGGGATTCCTCTCCCGTCGATGCTGGGGCCTAAGACCTTGTGTGGAGTCGCGACCGGAACCTTAGGATTCCTCTCCAGTGCTGACATGGATCTTGGGGTACTTCTGGAGTCTCCCCAGGGGAGTCAGTCCTCGTCTCGAATGCGGGCATGCACTTGCGCTTTCCTCCAGAGCGGTAGCAGCAGTGTCACGCTGTCCGCCGCGTGGATCAAAGGATCTATGGTTTTCCCTCGAGTCTTTCGCACGAGGCTTTCCCACGAGGCTTTCCCACAGGGCTGTCCCACGTGCACACGTGGTGGGAGTCGATCCTCGGCTTGAACGTCAAGGCAGTGCAGGGAAAACAGGTTCCTCTGGAATGGACTGACACATCTGGGGGACACTTGAAATGGTGGCACGACCCTGGAGTTCCTCTCGCCTTTCCTGTGGAGAGCGCCTCCTCTTGACATGCGACGGGAACGCCGGGAATTCTTTCCCTACGAAACAGGGAAAGGATCCCTCATCTCGAGCTAGGAGGCGGAAACGGGGCTCCCCTGGATGTGTGCTTGACCCTCGTGCTTCCTCTCGAGTGGAGACGGGTATGTCGGGGAACTTCTTGAGTTGCAGCAAGGGTGAGAAGGACCCTTTGGATGTTCCAGTGGTTAGATGTGATTAGCCTCGAGAAGCCTCAGCGGAAATGGGCCTCATCTCGCCTGGAGGGCAAAACCTCCAGGATTTTCTCGAGTTGCGGCAGGTGCTCTCGACTTACGACGGGGACCTCAGGGACCCGCTGTGGTGGCCTCAGGAAAGGCCAGTCCCCATGCGAGTTCCACGGGGGCCTCTCGGGATTCCTCTCCCGTCGATGCCGGGGCCTAAGACCTTGTGTGGAGTCGGGGCCGGAACCTGAGGATTCCTCTCCAGTGCTGACATGGATCTTGGGGTACTACTGGAGTCTCCCCAGGGGAGTCAGTCCTCGTCTCGAATGCGGGCATGCACTTGCGCTTTCCTCCAGAGCGGTAGCAGCAGTGTCACGCAGTCCGCCGCGCGGATCATAGGATCTATGGTTTTCCCTCGAGTCTTTCCCACGAGGCTTTCCCACGAGGCTTTCCCACAGGGCTGTCCCACGTGCACACGTGGTGGGAGTCGATCCTCGGCTTGAACGTCAAGGCAGTGCAGGGAAAACAGGTGCCTCTGGAATGGACTGACACCTCTGGGGGTCTCTTGGAATGGTGGCACGACCCTGGAGTTCCTCTCGCCTTTCCTGTGGAGAGTGCCTCCTTTTGATATGCGGCGGGAACGCCGGGAATTCTTTCCCTACGAAAAAGGGAAAGGATCCCTCATCTCGAGCTAGGAGGCGGAAACGGGGCTCCCCTGGATGTGTGCGGGACCCCATGTGCTTCCTCTCAAGTGGAGACGGTTATGTCGTGGAACTTCTTGAGTTACAGCAAGGGTGTGAAGGACCCTTTGGAAGTTCCAGTGGTTAGATGTGATTAGCCTCGAGAAGCCTCAGCGGAAATGGGCCTCATCTCGCCTGGAGGGCAACACCTCCTGGATTTTCTCGAGTTGCGGCAGGTGCTCTCGACTTACGACGAGGACCTCAGGGACCCGCTCTGGTGGCCTCAGGAAAGGCCAGTCCCCATGTGAGTTCCTCGGGGGCCTCTCGGGATTCCTCTCCCGTCGATGCCGGGGCCTAAGACCTTGTGTGGAGTCGCGACCGGAACCTTAGGATTCCTCTCCAGTGCTGACATGGATCTTGGGGTACTTCTGGAGTCTCCCCAGGGGAGTCAGTCCTCGTCTCGAATGCAGGCATGCACTTGCGCTTTCCTCCAGAGCGGTAGCAGCAGTGTCACGCAGTCCGCCGCGTGGATCAAAGGATCTATGGTTTTCCCTCGAGTCTTTCCCACGAGGCTTTCCCACCAGGCTTTCCCACAGGGCTGTCCCACGTGCACACGTGGTGGGAGTTGATCCTCGGCTTGAACGTCAAGGCAGTGCAGGGAAAACAGGTTCCTCTGGAATGGACTGACACATCTGGTGGTCTCTTGGAATGGTGCCACGACCCTGGAGTTCCTCTCGCCTTACCTGTGGAGAGTGCCTCCTCTTGAGATGCGACGGGAACGCCGGGAATTCTTTCCCTACGAAACAGGGAAAGGTTCCCTCATCTCGAGCTAGGAGGCGGAAACGGGGCTCCCCTGGATGTGTGCGGGACACCACGTGCTTCCTCTCGAGTGGAGACGGGTATGTCGCGGAACTGCTTGAGTTGCAGCAAGGGTGTGAAGGACCCTTTGGAAGTTCCAGTGGTTAGATGTGATTAGCCTCGAGAAGCCTCAGCGGAAATGGGCCTCATCTCGCCTGGAGGGCAAAACCTCCTGGATTTTCTCGAGTTGCGGCAGGTGCTCTCGACTTACGACGGGGACCTCAGGGACCCGCTCTGGATGCCTCAGGAAAGGCCAGTCCCCATGCGAGTTCCTCGGGGGCCTCTCGGGATTCCTCTCCCGTCGATGCCGGGGCCTAAGAACTTGTGTGGAGTCGGGGCCGGAACCTGAGGATTCCTCTGCAGTGCTGACATGGATCTTGGGGTACTTCTGGAGTCTCCCCAGGGGAGTCAGTCCTCGTCTCGAATGCGGGCATGCACTTGCGCTTTCCTCCAGAGCGGTAGCAGCAGTGTCACGCTGTCCGCCGCGTGGATCAAAGGATCTATGGTTTTCCCTCGAGTCTTTCCCACGAGGCTTTCCCACGAGGCTTTCCCAAAGGGCTGTCCCACGTGCACACGTGGTGGGAGTCGATCCTCGGCATGAACGTCAAGGCAGTGCAGGGAAAACAGGTTCCTCTGTAATGGACTGACACATCTGGGGGTCTCTTGGAATGGTGGCACGACCCTGGAGTTCCTCTCGCCTTTCCTGTGGAGAGCGCCTCCTCTTGAGATGCGACGGGAACGCCGGGAATTCTTTCCCTACGAAACAGGGAAAGGATCCCTCATCTCGGGCTAGGAGGCGGAAATGGGGCTCCCCTGGATGTGTGCGGGACCCCACGTGCTTCCTCTCGAGTGCAGACGGGTATGTCGGGGAACTTCTTGAGTTGCAGCAAGGGTGTGAAGGACCCTTTGGAAGTTCCAGTGGTTAGATGTGATTAGCCTCGAGAAGCCTCAGCGGAAATGGGCCTCATCTCGCCTGGAGGGCAAAACCTCCTGGATTTTCTCGAGTTGCGGCAGGTGCTCTCGACTTACGACGGGGACCTCAGGAACCCGCTGTGGTGGCCTCAGGAAAGGCCAGTCCCCATGCGAGTTCCTCGGGGGCCTCTCGGGATTCCTCTCCCGTCGATGCCGGGCCTAAGACCTTGTGTGGAGTCGGGGCCGGAACCTGAGGATTCCTCTCCAGTGCTGACATGGATCTTGGGGTACTTGTGGAGTCTCCCCAGGGGAGTCAGTCCTCGTCTCAAATGCGGGCATACACTTGCGCTTTCCTCCAGAGCGGTAACAGCAGTGTCACGCAGTCCGCCACGTGGATCAAAGGATCTATGGTTTTCCCTCCAGTCTTTCCAACGAGGCTTTCCCACGAGGCTTTCCCACAGGGCTGTCCCACGTGCACACGTGGTGGGAGTCGATCCTCGGCTTGAACGTCAAGGCAGTGCAGGGAAAACAGCTTCCTCTGTAATTGACTGACACATCTGGGGGTCTCTTGGAATGGTGGCACGACCCTGGAGTTCCTCTCGCCTTTCCTGTGGAGAGCACCTCCTCTTGAGATGCGACGGGAACGCCGGGAATTCTTTCCCTACGAAACAGGGAAAGGATCCCTCATCTCGAGCTAGGAGGCGGAAACGGGGCTCCCCTGGATGTGGGCGGGACCCTTGGGCTTCCTCTCGAGTGGAGACGGGTATGTCGGGGAACTTCTTGAGTTGCAGCAAGGGTGTGAAGGACCCTTTGGAAGTTCCAGTGGTTAGATGTGATTAGCCTCGAGAAGACTCATGGGAAATGGGCCTCATCTCGCCTGGAGGGCAAAACCTCCTGGATTTTCTCGAGTTGCGGCAGGTGCTCTCGACTTACGACAGGGACCTCAGGGACCCGCTCTGGTGGCCTCAGGAAAGGGCAGTCCCCATGCGAGTTCCTCGGGGGCCTCTCGGGATTCCTCTCCTGTCGATGCCGGGGCCTTAGACCTTGTGTGGAGTCGGGGCCCGAACCTGAGGATTCCTCTCCAGTGCTGATATGGATCTTGGGGTTCTTCTGGAGTCTCCCCAGGGGAGTCAGTCCTCGTCTCGAATCCGGGCATGCACTTGCGCTTTCCTCCAGAGCGGTAGCAGCAGTGTCACACAGTCCGCGCGTGGACAAAAGGATCTTTGGTTTTCCCTCGAGTCTTTCCCACGAGGCTCTCCCACGAGGCTTTCCCACAGGGCTGTCCCACGTGCACACGTGGTGGGAGTCGATCCTCGGCTTGAACGTCAAGGCAGTTCAGGGAAAACAGGTTCCTCTGGAATGGACTGACACATCTGGGGGACTCGTGGAATGGTGGCACGACCCTGGAGTTCCTCTCGCCTTTCCTGTGGAGAGCGCCTCCTCTTGAGATGCGAAGGGAACGCCGGGAATTCTTTCCCTACGAAACAGGGAAAGGATCCCTCATCTCAAGCTAGGAGGCGGAAACGGGGCTCCCGTGGATGTGTGCGGGACCCTCGTGCTTCCTCTCGAGTGGAGACGGGTATGTCGCGGAACTTCTTGAGTTGCAGCAAGGGTGTGAAGGACCCTTTGGAAGTTCCAGTGGTTAGATGTGATTAGCCTCGAGAAGCCTCAGCAGAAATGGGCCTCATCTCGCCTGGAGGGCAACACCTCCTGGATTTTCTCGAGTTGCGGCAGGTGCTCTCGACTTACGACGAGGACCTCAGGGACCCGCTCTGGTGGCCTCAGGAAGGCCAGTCCCCATCTGAGTTCCTCGGGGGCCTCTCGGGATTCCTCTCCCGTCGATGCCGGGGCCTAAGACCTTGTGTGGAGTCGCGACCGGAACCTTAGGATTCCTCTCCAGTGCTGACATGGATCTTGGGGTACTTCTGGAGTCTCCCCAGGGGAGTCAGTCCTCGTCTCGAATGCAGGCATGCACTTGCGCTTTCCTCCAGAGCGGTAGCAGCAGTGTCACGCAGTCCGCCGCGTGGATCAAAGGATCTATGGTTTTCCCTCGAGTCTTTCCCACGAGGCTTTCCCACCAGGCTTTCCCACAGGGCTGTCCCACGTGCACACGTGGTGGGAGTCGATCCTCGGCTTGAAAGTCAAGGCAGTGCAGGGAAAACAGGTTCCTCTGGAATGGACTGACACTTCTGGTGGTCTCTTGGAATGGTGCCACGACACTGGAGTTCCTCTCGCCTTACCTGTGGAGAGCGCCTCCTCTTGAGATGCGACGGGAACGCCGGGAATTCTTTCCCTACGAAACAGGGAAAGGATCCCTCATCTCGAGCTAGGAGGCGGAAACGGGGCTCCCCTGGATGTGTGCGGGACCCCACGTGCTTCCTCTCGAGTGGAGACGGGTATGTCGGGGAACTTCTTGAGTTGCAGGAAGGGTGTGAAGGACCCTTTGGAAGTTCCAGTGGTTAGATGTGATTAGCCTCGAGAAGCCTCAGCGGAAATGGGCCTCATCTCGCCTGGAGGGCAAAACCTCCTGAATTTTCTCGAGTTGCGGCAGGTGCTCTCGACTTACGACGGGGACCTCAGGGACCCGCTCTGGATGCCTCAGGAAAGGCCAGTCCCCATGCGAGTTCCTCGGGGGCCTCTCGGGATTCCTCTCCCGTCGATGCCGGGGCCTAAGACCTTGTGTGGAGTCGGGGCCGGAACCTGAGGATTCCTCTCCAGTGCTGACATGGATCTTGGGGTACTTCTGGAGTCTCCCCAGGGGAGTCAGTCCTCGTCTCGAATGCGGGCATGCACTTGCGCTTTCCTCCAGAGCGGTAGCAGCAGTGTCACGCTGTCCGCCCCGTGGATCAAAGGATCTATGGTTTTCCCTCGAGTCTTTCCCACGAGGCTTTCCCACGAGGCTTTCCCACAGGGCTGTCCCACGTGCACACGTGGTGGGAGTCGATCCTCGGCTTGAACGTCAAGGCAGTGCAGGGAAAACAGGTTCCTCTGTAATGGACTGACACATCTGGGGGTCTCTTGGAATGGTGGCACGACCCTGGAGTTCCTCTCGCCTTTCCTGTGGAGAGCGCCTCCTCTTGACATGCGACGGGAACGCCGGGAATTCTTTCCCTACGAAACAGGGAAAGGATCCCTCATCTCGAGCTAGGAGGCGGAAACGGGGCTCCCCTGGATGTGTGCTTGACCCTCGTGCTTCCTCTCGAGTGGAGACGGGTATGTCGGGGAACTTCTTGAGTTGCAGCAAGGGTGAGAAGGACCCTTTGGATGTTCCAGTGGTTAGATGTGATTAGCCTCGAGAAGCCTCAGCGGAAATGGGCCTCATCTCGCCTGGAGGGCAAAACCTCCTGGATTTTCTCGAGTTGCGGCAGGTGCTCTCGACTTACGACGGGGACCTCAGGGACCCGCTGTGGTGGCCTCAGGAAAGGCCAGTCCCCATGCGAGTTCCTCGGGGGCCTCTCGGGATTCCTCTCCCGTCGATGCCGGGGCCTAAGACCTTGTGTGGAGTCGGGGCCGGAACCTGAGGATTCCTCTCCAGTGCTGACATGGATCTTGGGGTACTACTGGAGTCTCCCCAGGGGAGTCAGTCCTCGTCTCGAATGCGGGCATGCACTTGCGCTTTCCTCCAGAGCGGTAGCAGCAGTGTCACGCAGTCCGCCGCGCGGATCAAAGGATCTATGGTTTTCCCTCGAGTCTTTCCCACGAGGCTTTCCCACGAGGCTTTCCCACAGGGCTGTCCCACGTGCACACGTGGTGGGAGTCGATCCTCGGCTTAAACGTCAAGGCAGTGCAGGGAAAACAGGTGCCTCTGGAATGGACTGACACCTCTGGGGGTCTCTTGGAATGGTGGCACGACCCTGGAGTTCCTCTCGCCTTTCCTGTGGAGAGTGCCTCCTTTTGATATGCGGCGGGAACGCCGGGAATTCTTTCCCTACGAAACAGGGAAAGGATCCCTCATCTCAAGCTAGGAGGCGGAAACGGGGCTCCCGTGGATGTGTGCGGGACCCTCGTGCTTCCTCTCGAGTGGAGACGGGTATGTCGCGGAACTTCTTGAGTTGCAGCAAGGGTGTGAAGGACCCTTTGGAAGTTCCAGTGGTTAGATGTGATTAGCCTCGAGAAGCCTCAGCAGAAATGGGCCTCATCTCGCCTGGAGGGCAACACCTCCTGGATTTTCTCGAGTTGCGGCAGGTGCTCTCGACTTACGACGAGGACCTCAGGGACCCGCTCTGGTGGCCTCAGGAAAGGCCAGTCCCCATCTGAGTTCCTCGGGGGCCTCTCGGGATTCCTCTCCCGTCGATGCCGGGGCCTAAGACCTTGTGTGGAGTCGCGACCGGAACCTTAGGATTCCTCTCCAGTGCTGACATGGATCTTGGGGTACTTCTGGAGTCTCCCCAGGGGAGTCAGTCCTCGTCTCGAATGCAGGCATGCACTTGCGCTTTCCTCCAGAGCGGTAGCAGCAGTGTCACGCAGTCCGCCGCGTGGATCAAAGGATCTATGGTTTTCCCTCGAGTCTTTCCCACGAGGCTTTCCCACCAGGCTTTCCCACAGGGCTGTCCCACGTGCACACGTGGTGGGAGTCGATCCTCGGCTTGAAAGTCAAGGCAGTGCAGGGAAAACAGGTTCCTCTGGAATGGACTGACACTTCTGGTGGTCTCTTGGAATGGTGCCACGACACTGGAGTTCCTCTCGCCTTACCTGTGGAGAGCGCCTCCTCTTGAGATGCGACGGGAACGCCGGGAATTCTTTCCCTACGAAACAGGGAAAGGATCCCTCATCTCGAGCTAGGAGGCGGAAACGGGGCTCCCCTGGATGTGTGCGGGACCCCACGTGCTTCCTCTCGAGTGGAGACGGGTATGTCGGGGAACTTCTTGAGTTGCAGGAAGGGTGTGAAGGACCCTTTGGAAGTTCCAGTGGTTAGATGTGATTAGCCTCGAGAAGCCTCAGCGGAAATGGGCCTCATCTCGCCTGGAGGGCAAAACCTCCTGAATTTTCTCGAGTTGCGGCAGGTGCTCTCGACTTACGACGGGGACCTCAGGGACCCGCTCTGGATGCCTCAGGAAAGGCCAGTCCCCATGCGAGTTCCTCGGGGGCCTCTCGGGATTCCTCTCCCGTCGATGCCGGGGCCTAAGACCTTGTGTGGAGTCGGGGCCGGAACCTGAGGATTCCTCTCCAGTGCTGACATGGATCTTGGGGTACTTCTGGAGTCTCCCCAGGGGAGTCAGTCCTCGTCTCGAATGCGGGCATGCACTTGCGCTTTCCTCCAGAGCGGTAGCAGCAGTGTCACGCTGTCCGCCCCGTGGATCAAAGGATCTATGGTTTTCCCTCGAGTCTTTCCCACGAGGCTTTCCCACGAGGCTTTCCCACAGGGCTGTCCCACGTGCACACGTGGTGGGAGTCGATCCTCGGCTTGAACGTCAAGGCAGTGCAGGGAAAACAGGTTCCTCTGTAATGGACTGACACATCTGGGGGTCTCTTGGAATGGTGGCACGACCCTGGAGTTCCTCTCGCCTTTCCTGTGGAGAGCGCCTCCTCTTGACATGCGACGGGAACGCCGGGAATTCTTTCCCTACGAAACAGGGAAAGGATCCCTCATCTCGAGCTAGGAGGCGGAAACGGGGCTCCCCTGTATGTGTGCTTGACCCTCGTGCTTCCTCTCGAGTGGAGACGGGTATGTCGGGGAACTTCTTGAGTTGCAGCAAGGGTGAGAAGGACCCTTTGGATGTTCCAGTGGTTAGATGTGATTAGCCTCGAGAAGCCTCAGCGGAAATGGGCCTCATCTCGCCTGGAGGGCAAAACCTCCTGGATTTTCTCGAGTTGCGGCAGGTGCTCTCGACTTACGACGGGGACCTCCGGGACCCGCTCTGGAGGCCTCAGGAAAGGCCAGTCCCCATGCGAGTTCCTCGGGGGCCTCTCGGGATTCCTCTCCCGTCGATGCCGGGGACTAAGACCTTGTGTGGAGTCGGGGCCGGAACCTGAGGATTCCTCTCCAGTGCTGACATGGATCTTGGGGTACTTCTGGAGTCTCCCCAGGGGAGTCAGTCCTCGTCTCGAATGCGGGCATGCACTTGCGCTTTCCTCCAGAGCAGTAGCAGCAGTGTCACGCAGTCCGCCACGTGGATCAAAGGATCTATGGTTTTCCCTCGAGTCTTTCCCACGAGGCTTTCCCCCGAGGCTTTGCCACAGGGCTGTCACACGTGCACACGTGGTGGGAGTCGATCCTCTGCTTGAACGTCAAGGCAGTGCAGGGAAAACAGGTTCCTCTGGAATGGACTGACACATCTGGGGGACTCTTGGAATGGTGCCAACCCTGAAGTTCCTCTGGCCTTACCTGTGGAGAGCGCCTCCTCTTGAGATGCGACGGGAACGCCGGGAATTCTTTCCCTACGAAACAGGGAAAGGATCCCTCATCTCGAGCTAGGAGGCGGAAACGGGGCTCCCATGGATGTGTGCGGGACCCCACGTGCTTCCTCTCGAGTGGAGACGGGTATGTCGCGGAACTGCTTGAGTTGCAGCAAGGGTGTGAAGGACCCTTTGGAAGTTCCAGTGGTTAGATGTGATTAGCCTCGAGAAGCCTCAGCGGAAATGGGCCTCATCTCGCCTGGAGGGCAAAACCTCCTGGATTTTCTCGAGTTGCGGCAGGTGCTCTCGACTTACGACGGGGACCTCAGGGACCCGCTCTGGAGGCCTCAGGAAACTCCACTCCCCATGCGAGTTCCTCGGGGGCCTCTCGGGATTACTCTCCCGTCGATGCCGGGGCCTAAGACCTTGTGTGGAGTCGGGGCCGGAACCTGAGGATTCCTCTCCAGTGCTGACATGGATCTTGGGGTACTTCTGGAGTCTCCCCAGGGGAGTCAGTCCTCGTCTCGAATGCGGGCATGCACTTGCGCTTTCCTCCAGAGCAGTAGCAGCAGTGTCACGTAGTCCGCCGCGTGGATCAAAGGATCTATGGTTTTCCCTCGAGTCTTTCCCACGAGGCTTTCCCACCAGGCTTTCCCACAGGGCTGTCCCACGTGCACACGTGGTGGGAGTCGATCCTCGGCTTGAACGTCAAGGCAGTGCAGGGAAAACAGGTTCCTCTGGAATGGACTGACACATCTGGGGGTCTCTTTGAATGGCGCCACGACCCTGGAGTTCCTCTCGCCTTACCTGTGGAGAGCGCCTCCTCTTGAGATGCGACGGGAACGCCGGGAATTCTTTCCCTACGAAACAGGGAAAGGATCCCTCATCTCGAGCTAGGAGGCGGAAACGGGGCTCCCCTGGATGTGTGCGGGACCCCACGTGCTTCCTCTCGAGTGGAGACGGGTATGTCGCGGAACTGCTTGAGTTGCAGCAAGGGTGTGAAGGACCCGTTGGAAGTTCCAGTGGTTAGATGTGATTAGCCTCGAGAAGCCTCAGCGGAAATGGGCCTCATCTCGCCTGGAGAGCAAAACCTCCTGGATTTTCTCGAGTTGCGGCAGGTGCTCTCGACTTACGACGGGGACCTCAGGGACCCGCTCTGGAGGCCTCAGGAAAGGCCAGTCCCCATGCGAGTTCCTCGGGGGCCTCTCAGGATTCCTCTCCCGGCGATGCCGGGGCCTAAGACCTTGTGTGGATTAGGGGCCGGAACCTGAGGATTCCTCTCCAGTGCTGACATGGATCTTGGGGTACTTCTGGAGTCTCCCCAGGGGAGTCAGTCCTCGTCTCGAATGCGGGCATGCACTTGCGCTTTCCTCCAGAGCGGTAGCAGCAGTGTCACGCAGTCCGCCGCGTGGATCAAAGGATCTATGGTTTTCCCTCGAGTCTTTCCCACGAGGCTTTCCCACGAGGCTTTCCCACAGGGCTGTCCCACGTGCACACGTGGTGGGAGTCGATCCTCGGCTTGAACGTCAAGGCAGTGCGGGGAAAACAGGTTCCTCTGGAATGGACTGACACATCTGGGGGACTCTTGGAATGGTGGACGACCCTGGAGTTCCTCTCTCCTTTCCTGTGGAGAGTGCCTCCTCTTGAGATGCGCCGGGAACGCCAGGAATTCTTGCCCTACGAAACAGGGAAAGGATCACTCATCTCGAGCTAGGAGGCGGAAACGGGGCTCCCCTGGATGTGTGCGGGACCCCACGTGCTTCCTCTCGAGTGGAGACGGGTATGTTGCGGAACTGCTTGAGTTGCAGCAAGGGTGTGAAGGACCCTTTGGAAGTTCCAGTGGTTAGATGTGATTAGCCTCGAGAAGCCTCACGGGAAATGGGCCTCAACTCGCCTGGAGGGCAAAACCTCCTGGATTTTCTCGAGTTGCGGCAGGTGCTCTCGACTTACGACGGGGACCTCAGGGACCCGCTCTGGAGGCCTCAGGAAAGGCCAGTCCCCATGCGAGTTCCTCGGGGGCCTCTCGGGATTCCTCTCCCATCGATGCCGGGGACTAAGACCTTGTGTAGAGTCGGGGCCGGAACCTGAGGATTCCTCTCCAGTGCTGACATGGATCTTGGGGTACTTCTGGAGTCTCCCCAGGGGAGTCAGTCCTCATCTCGAATGCGGGCATGCACTTGCGCTTTCCTCCAGAGCAGTAGCAGGAGTGTTACGCAGTCCGCCGCGTGGATCAAAGGATCTATGGTTTTCCCTCGAGTCTTTCCCACGAGGCTTTCCCACCAGGCTTTCCCACAGGGCTGTCCCACGTGCACACGTGGTGGGAGTCGATCCTCGGCTTGAACGTCAAGGCAGTGCAGGGAAAACAGGTTCCTCTGGAATGGACTGACATATCTGCGGGCCTCTTGGAATGGTGCCACGACCCTGGAGTTCCTCTCGCCTTACCTGTGGAGAGCGACTCCTCTTGAGATGCGACGGGAACGCCGGGAATTCTTTCCCTACGAAACAGGGAAAGGATCCCTCATCTCGAGCTAGGAGGCGGAAACGGGGCTCCCATGGATGTGTGCGGGACCCCAAGTGCTTCCTCTCGAGTGGAGACGGGTATGTCGCTGAACTGCTTGAGTTGCAGCAAGGGTGTGAAGGACCCTTTGGAAGTTCCAGTGGTTAGATGTGATTAGCCTCGAGAAGCCTCAGCGGAAATGGGCCTCATCTCGCCTGGAGGGCAAAACCTCCTGGATTTTCTCTAGTTGCGGCAGGTGCTCTCGACTTACGACGGGGACCTCAGGGACCCGCTCTGGAGGCCTCAGGAAACTCCAGTCCCCATGCGAGTTCCTCGGGGGCCTCTCGGGATTACTCTCCCGTGGATGCCGGGGCCTAAGACCTTGTGTGGAGTCGGGGCCGGAACCTGAGGATTCCTCTCCAGTGCTGACATGGATCTTGGGGTACTTCTGGAGTCTCCCCAGGGGAGTCAGTCCTCGTCTCGAATGCGGTCATGCGCTTGCGCTTTCCTCCAGAGCGGTAGCAGCAGTGTCACGCAGTCCGCCGCGTGGATCAAAGGATCTATGGTTTTCCCTCGAGTCTTTCCCACGAGGCTTTCCCACAAGGCTTTCCCACAGGGCTGTCCCACGTGCACACGTGGTGGTAGTCGATCCTCGGCTTGAACGTCAAGGCAGTGCAGGGAAAACAGGTTCCTCTGGAATGGACTGACACATCTGGGGGTCTCTTGGAATGGTGGCACGACCCTGGAGTTCCTCTCCCCTTTCCTGTGGAGAGCGCCTCCTCTTGAGATGCGACGGGAACGCCGGGAATTCTTTCCCTACGAAACAGGGAAAGGATCCCTCATCTCGAGCTAGGAGGCGGAAACGGGGCTCACCTGGATGTGTGCGGGACCCCACGTGCTTCCTCTCGAGTGGAGACGGGTATGTCGCGGAACTGCTTGAGTTGCAGCAAGGGTGAGAAGGACCCTTAGGAAGTTCCAGTGGTTAGACGTGATTAGCCTCGAGAAGCCTCAGCGGAAATGGGCCTCATCTCGCCTGGAGGGCAAAACCTCCTGGATTTTCTCGAGTTGTGGCAGGTGCTCTCGACTTACGACGGGGACCTTAGGGACCCGCTCTGGTGGCCTCAGGAAAGGCCAGTCCCCATGCGAGTTCCTCGGGGGCCTCTCAGGATTCCTCTCCCGTCGATGCCGGGGACTAAGACCTTGTGTTGAGTCGGGGCCGGAACCTGAGGATTCCTCTCCAGTGCTGACATGGATCTTGGGGTAATTCTGGAGCCTCCCCAGGGGAGTCAGTCCTCGTCTCGAATGCAGGCATGCACTTGCGCTTTCCTCCAGAGCGGTAGCAGCAGTGTCACGCAGTCCGCCGCGTGGATCAAAGGATCTATGGTTTTCACTCGAGTCTTTCTAACGAGGCTTTCCCACGAGGCTTCCCCACAGGGCTGTTCCACGTGCACACGTGGTGGGAGTCGATCCTCGGCTTGAACGTCAAGGCAGTGCAGGGAAAACAGGTTCCTCTGGAATGGACTGACCCATCTGGGGGACTCTTGGAATGGTGGCACGACCCTGGAGTTCCTCTCGACTTTCCTGTGGAGAGCGCCTCTTCTTGAGATGAGACGGGAACGCCGGGAATTCTTTCCCTACGAAACAGGGAAAGGATCCCTCATCTCGAGCTAGGAGGCGGAAACGGGGCTCCCCTGGATATGTGCGGGACCCCACGTGCTTCCTCTCGAGTGGATACGGTTATGTCGGGGAACTTCTTGAGTTGCAGCAAGGGTGTGAAGGACCCTTTGGAAGTTCCAGTGGTCAGATGTGATTAGCCTCGAGAAGCTCAGCGGAAATGGGCCTCATCTCGCCTGGAGGGCAAAACCTCCTGGATTTTCTCGAGTTGCGGGAGGTGCTCTCGAGTTACGACGGGGACCTCAGGGACCCACTCTGGTGGCCTCAGGAAAGGCCAGTCCCCATGCGAGTTCCTCGGGGGCCTCTCGGGATTCCTATCCCGTCGATGCCGGGGCCTAAGACCTTGTGTGCAGTCGGGGCCGGAACCTGAGGATTCCTCTCCAGTGCTGACATGGATCTTGGGGTACTTCTGGAGTCTCCCCAGGGGAGTCAGTCCTCGTCTCGAATGCGGGCATGCACTTGCGCTTTCCTCCAGACCAGTAGCAGCAGTGTCACGCAGTCCGCCGTGTGGATCAAAGGATCCATGGTTTTCCCTCGAGTCTTTCCCACGAGGCTTTCCCACGAGGCTTTCCCACAGGGCTGTCCCACGTGCACACGTGGTGGGAGTCGATCCTCGGCTTGAACGTCAAGGCAGTGCAGGGAAAACAGGTTCCTCTGGAATGGACTGACCCATCAGGGGGACTCCTGGAATGGTGGCACGACCCTGGAGTTCCTCTCGCCTTTCCTGTTGAGAGAGCCTCCTCTTGAGATGCGACGGGAACGCCGGGAATTCTTTCCCTACGAAACAGGGAAAGGATCCCTCATCTCGAGCTAGGAGGCGGAAACGGGGCTCCCCTGGATGTGTGCGGGACCCCACGTGCTTCCTCTCGAGTGGAGACGGGTATGTCGCGGAAATTCTTGTGTTGCAGCAAGGGTGTGAAGGACCCTTTGGAAGTTCCAGTGGTTAGATATGATTAGCCTCGAGAAGCCTCAGCGGAAATGGGCCTCATCTCGCCTGGAGGGCAAAACCTCCTGGATTTTCTCGACTTGCGGCAGGTGCTCTTGACTTACGACGGGGACCTCAGGGACCCGCTCTGGAGGCCCAAGGAAAGGCCAGTCCGCATGCGAGTTCCTCGGGGGACTCTCGGGATTCCTCTCCCGTCGATGCCGGGGCCTAAGACCTTGTGTGCAGTCGGGGCCGGAACCTGAGGATTCCTCTCCAGTGCTGACATGGATCTTGGGGTACTTCTGGAGTCTCCCCAGGGGAGTCAGTCCTCGTCTCGAATGCGGGCATGCACTTGCGCTTTCCTCCAGAGCGGTAGCAGCAGTGTCACGCAGTCCTCCGCGTGGATCAAAGGATCTATGGTTTTCCCTCGAGTCTTTCCCACGAGGCTTTCCCACGAGGCTTTCCCACAGGGCTGTCCCACGTGCACACGTGGTGGGAGTCGATCCTCGGCTTGAACGTCAAGGCAGTGCAGGGAAAACAGGTTCCTCTGGAATGGACTGACACATCTGGGGGACTCTTGGAATGGTGGCACGACCCTGGAGTTCCTCTCGCCTTTCCGGTGGAGAGCGCCTCCTCTTGAGATGCGACGGGAACGCCGGGAATTCTTTCCCTACGAAACAGGGAAAGGATCCCTCATCTCGAGCTAGGAGGCGGAAACGGGTCTCCCCTGGATGTGTGCGGGACCCTCGTGCTTCCTCTCGAGTGGAGACGGGTATGTCGCGGAACTGCTTGAGTTGCAGCAAGGGTGTGAAGGTCCCTTTGGAAGTTCCAGTGGTTAGATTTGATTAGCCTCGAGAAGCCTCAGTGGAAATGGGCCTCATCTCGCCTGGAGGGCAAAACCTCCTGGATTTTCTCGAGTTGCGGCAGGTGCTCTCGACTTACGACGGGGACCTCAGGGACCCGCTCTGGTGGCCTCAGGAAAGGCCAGTCCCCATGCAAGTTCCTCGGGGGCCTCTTGGGATTCCTCTCCCGTCGATGCCGGGGCCTAAGACCTTGTGTGGAGTCGGGGCCGGAACCTGAGGATTCCTCTCCAGTGCTGACATGGATCTTGGGGTACTTCTGGAGTCTCCCCAGGGGAGTCAGTCCTCGTCTCGAATGCGGGCATGCACTTGCGCTTTCCTCCAGAGCGGTAGCAGCAGTGTCACGCAGTCCGCCGCGTGGATCATAGGATCTATGGTTTTCCCTCGAGTCTTTCCCACGAGGCTTTCCCACGAGGCTTTCCCACAGGGCTGTCCCACGTGCACACGTGGTGGGAGTCGATCCTCGGCTTGAACGTCAAGGCAGTGCAGGGAAAACAGGTTCCTCTGGAATGGACTGACACATCTGGGGGACTCTTGGAATGGTGGCACGACCCTGGAGTTCCTCTCGCCTTTCCTGTGGAGAGCGCCTCCTCTTGAGATGCGACGGGAACGCCGGGAATTCTTTCCCTACGAAACATGGAAAGGATCCCTCATCTCGAGCTAGGAGGCGGAAACGGGGCTCCCCTGGATGTGTGCGGGAACCTCGTGCTTCCTCTCAAGTGGACACGGCTATGTCGGGGAACTTCTTGAGTTGCAGCAAGGGTGTGAAGGACCCTTTGGAAGTTCCAGTGGTTAGATGTGATTAGCCTCGAGAAGCCTCAGCGGAAATGGGCCTCATCTCGCCTGGAGGGCAAAACCTCCTGGAATTTCTCGAGTTGCGGGAGGTGCTCTCGACTTACGACGGGGACCTCAGGGACCCGCTCTGGTGGCCTCAGGAAAGACCAGTCCCCATGCGAGTTCCTCGGGGGCCTCTCGGGATTCCTCTCCCGTTGATGCCGGGGACTAAGACCCTGTGTGGAGTCGGGGCCGGAACCTGAGGTTTCCTTTCCAGTGCTGACATGGACCTTGGGGTACTTCTGGAGTCTCCCCAGGGGAGTCAGTCCTCGTCTCGAATGCGGGCATGAACTTGCGCTTTCCTCCAGAGCGGTAGCAGCAGTGTCACGCAGTCCGCCGCGTGGATCAAAGGATCTATGGTTTTCCCTCGAGTCTTTCCCACGAGGCTTTCCCACGAGGCTTTCCCACAGGGCTGTCCCACGTGCACACGTGGTGGGAGTCGATCCTCGGCTTGAACGTCAAGGCAGTGCAGGGAAAAGAGGTTCCTCTGGAATGGACTGACACATCTGGGGGACACTTGGAATGGTGGCACGACCCTGGAGTTCCTCTCGCCTTTCCTGTGGAGAACGCCTCCTCTTGAGATGCGATGGGAACGCCGGGAATTCTTTCCCTACGAAACAGGGAAAGGATCCCTCATCTCGAGCTAGGAGGCGGAAACGGGGTTCCCCTGGATGTGTGCGGGACCCTCGTGCTTCCTCTCGAGTGGAGACGGGTATGTCGGGGAACCTCTTGAGTTGCAGCAAGGGTGTGAAGGACCTTTTGGAAGTTCCAGTGGTTAGATGTGATTAGCCTCGAGAAGCCTCAGCGGAAATGGGCCTCATCTCGCATGGAGGGCAAAACCTCCGGGAATTTCTCGAGTTGCGGCAGGTGCTCTCGTCTTACGACGGGGACCTCAGGGACCCGCTCTGGTGGCCTCAGGAAAGGCCAGTCCCCATGCGAGTTCCTCGGGGGCCTCTCGGGATTCCTCTCCCGTCGATGCCAGGGCCTAAGACCTTGTGTGGAGTCGGGGCCGGAACCTGAGGATTCCTCTCCAGTGCTGACATGGATCTTGGGGTACTTCTGGAATCTCCCCAGGGGAGTCCGTTCTCGTCTCGAATGCGGGCATGCACTTGCGCTTTCCTCCAGAGCGGTAGCAGCAGTGTCACGCAGTCCGCCACGTGGATCAAAGGATCTATGGTTTCCCCTCGAGTCTTTCCCACGAGGCTTTCCCACGAGGCTTTCCCACGAGGCTTTCCCACAGGGCTGTCCCACGTGCACACGTGGTGGGACTCGATCCTCGGCTTGAACGTCAAGGCAGTGCAGGGAAAACAGGTTCCTCTGGAATGGACTGACATATCCGGGGGACTCTTGGAATGGTGGCACGACCCTGGAGATCCTCTCGCCTTTCCTGTGGAGAGCGCCTCCTCTTGAGATGCGACGGGAACGCCGGGAATTCTTTCCCTACGAAACAGGGAAAGGATCCCTCATCTCGAGCTAAGAGGCGGAAACGGGGCTCCCCTGGATGTGTGGGGGACCCTCGTGCTTCCTCTCGAGTGGAGACGGGTATGTCGGGGAACTTCTTGAGTTGCAGCAAGGGTGTGAAGGACCCTTTGGAAGTTCCAGTGGTTAGATGTGATTGGCCTCGAGAAGCCTCAGCGGAAATGGGCCTCATCTCGCCTGGAGGGTAAAACCTCCTGGATTTTCTCGAGTTGCGGCAGGTGCTCTCGACTTACGACGGGGACCTCAGGGACCCGCTCTGGTGGCCTCAGGAAAGGCCAGTCCCCATGCGAGTTCCTCGGGGGCCTCTCGGGATTCCTCTCCCGTCGATGCCGGGTCCTAAGACCTTGTGTGGAGTCGGGACCGGGACCTGAGGATTCCTCTCCAGTGCTGACATGGATCTTGGGGTACTTCTGGAGTCTCCCCAGGGGAGTCAGTCCTCGTCTCGAATGCGGGCCTGCACTTGCGCTTTCCTCCAGAGCGGTAGCAGCAGTGTCACGCAGTCCCGCGTGGATCAAAGTATCTATGGTTTTCCCTCGAGTCTTTCCCACGAGGCTTTCCCACGAGGCTTTCCCACAGGGCTGTCCCACGTGCACACGTGGTGGGAGTCGATCCTCGGCTTGAACGTCAAGGCAATGCAGGGAAAACAGGTTCCTCTGGAATGGACTGACCCATCTGGGGGACTCTTGGAATGGTGGCACGACCCTGGAGTTCCTCTCGCCTTTCCTGTGGAGAGCGCCTCCTCTTGAGATGCGACGGGAACGCCGGGAATTATTTCCCTACGAAACAGGGAAAGGATCCCTCATCTCGAGCTAGGAGGCGGAAACGGGGCTCCCCTGGATATGTGCGGGACCCCACGTGCTTCCTCTCGAGTGCATACGGTTATGTCGGGGAACTTCTTGAGTTGCAGCAAGGCTGTGAAGGACCCTTTGGAAGTTCCAGTGGTCAGATGTGATTAGCCTCGAGAAGCTCAGCGGAAATGGGCCTCATCTCGCCTGGAGGGCAAAACCTCCTGGATTTTCTCGAGTTGCGGGAGGTGACCTCGAGTTACTACGGGGACCTCAGGGACCCACTCTGGTGGCCTCAGGAAAGGCCAGTCCCCATGCGAGTTCCTCGGGGGCCTCTCGGGATTCCTCTCCCGTCGATGCCGGGGCCTAAGACCTTGTGTGGAGTCGGGGCCGGAACCTGAGGATTCCTCTCCAGTGCTGACATGGATCTTGGGGTACTTCTGGAGTCTCCCCAGGGGAGTCAGTCCTCGTCTCGAATGCGGTCATGCACTTGTGCTTTCCTCCAGACCAGTAGCAGCAGTGTCACGCAGTCCGCCGCGTGGATCAAAGGATCTATGGATTTCCCTCGAGTCTTTCCCAAGAGGCTTTCCCACGAGGCTTTCCCACAGGGCTGTCCCACGTGCACACGTGGTGGGAGTCGATCGTCGGCTTGAACGTCAAGGCAGTGCAGGGAAAACAGGTTCCTCTGGAATGGACTGACCCATCTGGGGGACTCTTGGAACGGTGGCACGACCCTGGAGTTCCTCTCGCCTTTCCTGTGGAGAGAGCCTCCTCTTGAGATGCGACGGGAACGCCGGGAATTCTTTCCCTACGAAACAGGGAAAGGATCCCTCATCTCGAGCTAGGAGGCGGAAACGGGGCTCCCCTGGATGTGTGCGGGACGCCACGTGCTTCCTCTCGAGTGGAGACGGGTATGTCGCGGAAATTCTTGTGTTGCAGCAAGGGTGTGAAGGACCCTTTGGAAGTTCCAGTGGTTAGATATGATTAGCCTCGAGAAGCCTCAGCGGAAATGGGCCTCATCTCGCCTGGAGGGCAAAACCTCCTGGATTTTCTCGACTTGCGGCAGGTGCTCTCGACTTACGACGGGGACCTCAGGGACCCGCTCTGGAGGCCTCAGGAAAGGCCAGTCCGCATGCGAATTCCACGGGGGCCTCTCGGGATTCCTCTCCCGTCGATGCCGGGGCCTAAGACCTTGTGTGGAGTCGGGGCCGGAACCTGAGGATTCCTCTCCAGTGCTGACATGGATCTTGGGGTACTTCTGGAGTCTCCCCAGGGGAGTCAGTCCTCGTCTCGAATGCGGGCATGCACTTGCGCTTTCGTCCAGAGCGGTAGCAGCAGTGTCACGCAGTCCGCCGCGTGGATCAAAGGATTTATGGTATTCCCTCGAGTCTTTCCCACGAGGCTTTCCCACGAGGCTTTCCCACAGGGCTGTCCCACGTGCACACGTGGTGGGACTCGATCCTCGGCTTGAACGTCAAGGCAGTGCAGGGAAAACCGTTTCCTCTGTAATGGACTGACACATCTGGGTGTCTCTTGGAATGCTGGCACGACACTGGAGTTCCTCTCGCCTTTCCTTTGGATAGCGCCTCCTCTTGAGATGCGACGGGAACGCCGGGAATTCTTTCGCTACGAAACAGGGAAAGGATCCCTCATCTCGAGCTAGGAGGCGGAAACGGTCCTCCCCTGGATGTGTGCATGACCCCACGTGCTTCCTCTCGAGTGGAGACGGGTATATCGGGGAACTTCTTGAGTTGCAGCAAGGGTGTGAAGGACCCTTTGGAAATTCCAGTGGTTAGATGTGATTAGCCTCGAGAAGCCTCAGCTGAAATGGGCCTCATCTCGCCTGGAGGGCAAAACCTCCTGGATTTTCTCGAGTTGCGGCAGGTGCTTCGACTTACGAGGGGGACCTCAGGGACCCGCTCTGGTGGCCTCAGGAAAGGCCAGTCCCCATGCCAGTTCCTCGGGGGCCTCTCGGGATTCCTCTCCCGTCGATGCTGGGTCCTAAGACCTTGTGTGGAGTCGGGACCGGGACCTGAGTATTCCTCTCCAGTGCTGACATGGATCTTGGGGTACTTCTGGAGTCTCCCCAGGGGAGTCAGTCCTCGTCTCGAATGCGGGCCTGCACTTGCGCTTTCCTCCAGAGCGGTAGCAGCAGTGTCACGCAGTCCCGCGTGGATCAAAGGATCTATGGTTTTCCCTCGAGTCTTTCCCACGAGGCTTTCCCACAGGGCTGTCCCACGTGCACACGTGGTGGGAGTCGATCCTCGGCTTGAACGGCAAGGCAGTGCAGGGAAAACAGGTTCCTCTGGAATGGACTGACACATCTGGGGGACTCTTGGAATGGTGGCACGACCCTGGAGTTCCTCTCGCCTTTCCTGTGGAGAGCGCCTCCTCTTGAGATGCGACGGGAACGCCGGGAATTCTTTCCCTACGAAACATGGAAAGGATCCCTCATCTCGAGCTAGGAGGCGGAAACGGGGCTCCCCTGGATGTGTGTGGGACCCTCGTGCTTCCTCTCGAGTGGAGACGGGTATGTCGGGGAACCTCTTGAGTTGCAGCAAGGGTGTGAAGGACCTTTTGGAAGTTCCAGTGGTTAGATGTGATTAGCCTCGAGAAGCCTCAGCGGAAATGGGCCTCATCTCGCATGGAGGGCAAAACCTCCGGGAATTTCTCGAGTTGCGGCAGGTGCTCTCGACTTACGACGGGGACCTCAGGGACCCGCTCTGGTGGCCTCAGGAAAGGCCAGTCCCCATGCGAGTTCCTCGGGGGCCTCTCGGGATTCCTCTCCCGTCGATGCCAGGGCCTAAGACCTTGTGTGGAGTCGGGGCCGGAACCTGAGGATTCCTCTCCAGTGC
Source organism: Ovis canadensis (assembly GCF_042477335.2). NCBI lineage: Eukaryota > Metazoa > Chordata > Mammalia > Artiodactyla > Bovidae > Ovis > Ovis canadensis. Next base: position 10,347,150 of record NC_091268.1, read on the forward strand.
TGACATGGATCTTGGGGTACTTCTGGAATATCCCCAGGGGAGTCAGTTCTCGTCTCGAATGCGGGCATGCACTTGCGCTTTCCTCCAGAGCGGTAGCAGCAGTGTCACGCAGTCCGCCACGTGGATCAAAGGATCTATGGTTTCCCCTCGAGTCTTTCCCACGAGGCTTTCCCACGAGGCTTTCCCACGAGGCTTTCCCACAGGGCTGTCCCACGTGCACACGTGGTGGGACTCGATCCTCGGCTTGAACGTCAAGGCAGTGCAGGGAAAACAGGTTCCTCTGGAATGGACTGACATATCCGGGGGACTCTTGGAATGGTGGCACGACCCTGGAGATCCTCTCGCCTTTCCTGTGGAGAGCGCCTCCTCTTGAGATGCGACGGGAACGCCGGGAATTCTTTCCCTACGAAACAGGGAAAGGATCCCTCATCTCGAGCCAAGAGGCGGAAACGGGGCTCCCCTGGATGTGTGGGGGACCCTCGTGCTTCCTCTCGAGTGGAGACGGGTATGTCGGGGAACTTCTTGAGTTGCAGCAAGGGTGTGAAGGACCCTTTGGAAGTTCCAGTGGTTAGACGTGATTGGCCTCGAGAAGCCTCAGCGGAAATGGGCCTCATCTCGCCTGGAGGGTAAAACCTCCTGGATTTTCTCGAGTTGCGGCAGGTGCTCTCGACTTACGAAGGGGACTACAGGGACTCGCTCTGGAGGCCTCAGGAAAGGCCAGTCCCCTTGCGAGTTCCTCGGGGGCCTCTCGGGATTCCTCTCCCGTCGATGCCGGGGCCTAAGACCTTGTGTGGAGTCGGGGCCGGAACCTGAGGATTCCTCTCCAGTGCTGACGTGGATCTTGGGGTACTTCTGGAGTCTCCCCAGGGGAGTCAGTCCTCGTCTCGAATGCGGGCATGCACTTGGGCTTTCCTCCAGAGCGGTAGCAGCAGTGTCACGCAGTCCGCCGCGTGGATCAAAGGATCTATGGTTTTCCCTCGAGTCTTTCCCACGAGGCTTTCCCACGAGGCTTTCCCACAGGGCTGTCCCACGTGCACACGTGGTGGGAGTCGATCCTCGGCTTGAACGTCAAGGCAGTGCAGGGAAAACAGGTTCCTCTGGAATGGACTGACATATCTGGGGGACTCTTGGAATGGTGGCACGAACCTGGAGTTCCTCTCGCCTTTCCTGTGGAGAGCGCCTCCTCTTGAGATGCGACGGGAACGCCGGGAATTCTTTCCCTACGAAACAGGGAAAGGATCCCTCATCTCGAGCTAGGAGGCGGAAACGGGGCTCCCCTGGATGTGTGCGGGACCCCACGTGCTTCCTCTCGAGTGGAGACGGGTATGTCGGGGAACTTCTTGAGTTGCAGCAAGGGTGTGAAGGACCCTTTGGAAGTTCCAGTGGTTAGATATGATTAGCCTCGAGAAGCCTCAGCGGAAATGGGCCTCATCTCGCCTGGAGGGCAAAACCTCCTGGATTTTCTCGACTTGCGGCAGGTGCTCTCGACTTACGACGGGGACCTCAGGGACCCGCTCTGGAGGCCTCAGGAAAGGCCAGTCCGCATGCGAATTCCACGGGGGCCTCTCGGGATTCCTCTCCCGTCGATGCCGGGGCCTAAGACCTTGTGTGGAGTCGGGGCCGGAACCTGAGGATTCCTCTCCAGTGCTGACATGGATCTTGGGGTACTTCTGGAGTCTCCCCAGGGGAGTCAGTCCTCGTCTCGAATGCGGGCATGCACTTGCGCTTTCGTCCAGAGCGGTAGCAGCAGTGTCACGCAGTCCGCCGCGTGGATCAAAGGATTTATGGTATTCCCTCGAGTCTTTCCCACGAGGCTTTCCCACGAGGCTTTCCCACAGGGCTGTCCCACGTGCACACGTGGTGGGAGTCGATCCTCGGCTTGAACGTCAAGGCAGTGCAGGGAAAACCGTTTCCTCTGTAATGGACTGACACATCTGGGTGTCTCTTGGAATGCTGGCACGACACTGGAGTTCCTCTCGCCTTTCCTTTGGATAGCGCCTCCTCTTGAGATGCGACGGGAACGCCGGGAATTCTTTCGCTACGAAACAGGGAAAGGATCCCTCATCTCGAGCTAGGAGGCGGAAACGGTCCTCCCCTGGATTTGTGCATGACCCCACGTGCTTCCTCTCGAGTGGAGACGGGTATATCGGGGAACTTCTTGAGTTGCAGCAAGGGTGTGAAGGACCCTTTGGAAATTCCAGTGGTTAGATGTGATTAGCCTCGAGAAGCCTCAGCTGAAATGGGCCTCATCTCGCCTGGAGGGCAAAACCTCCTGGATTTTCTCGAGTTGGGGCAGGTGCTTCGACTTACGAGGGGGACCTCAGGGACCCGCTCTGGTGGCCTCAGGAAAGGCCAGTCCCCATGCCAGTTCCTCGGGGGCCTCTCGGGATTCCTCTCCCGTCGATGCCGGGTCCTAAGACCTTGTGTGGAGTCGGGACCGGGACCTGAGGATTCCTCTCCAGTGCTGACATGGATCTTGGGGTACTTCTGGAGTCTCCCCAGGGGAGTCAGTCCTCGTCTCGAATGCGGGCCTGCACTTGCGCGTTCCTCCAGAGCGGTAGCAGCAGTGTCACGCAGTCCCGCGTGGATCAAAGGATCTATGGTTTTCCCTCGAGTCTTTCCCACGAGGCTTTCCCACAGGGCTGTCCCACGTGCACACGTGGTGGGAGTCGATCCTCGGCTTGAACGGCAAGGCAGTGCAGGGAAAACAGGTTCCTCTGGAATGGACTGACCCATCTGGGGGACTCTTGGAATGGTGGCACGACCCTGGAGTTCCTCTCGCCTTTCCTGTGGAGAGCGCCTCCACTTGAGATGCGACGGGAACGCCGGGAATTCTTTCCCTAAGAAACAGGGAAAGGATCCCTCATCTAGAGCTAGGAGGCGGAAACGGGGCTCCCCTGGATGTGTGCGGGACCCCACGTGCTTCCTCTTGAGTGGAGACGCGTATGTCGGGGATCTTCTTGAGTTGCAGCAAGGGTGTGAAGGACCCTTTGGAAGTTCCAGTGGTTAGATGTGATTAGCCTAGAGAAGCCTCAGCGGAAATGGGCCTCAACTCGCCTGGAGGGCAAAACCTCCTGGATTTTCTCGACTTGCGGCAGGTGCTCTCGACTTACGACGGGGACCTCAGGGACCCGCTCTGGTGGCCTCAGGAAAGGCCAGTCCCCATGCGAGTTCCTCGGAGGCCTCTCGGGATTCTTCTCCCGTCGATGCCAGGGCCTAAGACCTTGTGTGGAGTCGGGGCCGTAACCTGAGGATTCCTCTCCAGGGCTGACATGGATCTTGGGGTACTTCTGGAGTCTCCCCAGGGGAGTCAGTCCTCGTCTGGAATGCGGGCATGCACTTGCGCTTTCCTCCAGAGCGGTAGCAGCAGTGTCACGCAGTCCGCCGCGTGGATCAAAGGATCTATGGTTTTCCCTCGAGTCTTTCCCACGAGGCTTTCCCACGAGGCTTTCCCACAGGGCTGTCCCACGTGCACACGTGGTGGGAGTCGATCCTCGGCTTGAACGTCAAGGCAGTTCAGGGAAAACAGGTTCCTCTGGAATGGACTGACCCATCTGGGGGTCTCTTGGAATGGTGGCACGACCCTGGAGTTCCTCTCGCCTTTCCTGTGGAGAGCGCCTCCTCTTGAGATGCTACGGGAACCCCGGGAATTCTTTCCCTACGAAACAGGGAAAGGATACCTCATCTCGAGCTAGGAGGCGGAAACGGGGCTCCCCTGGATGTGTGCGGGACCCCACGTGCTTCCTCTCGAGTGGAGACGGGTATGTCGGGGAACTTCTTGAGTTGCAGCAAGGGTGTGAAGGACCCTTTGGAAGTTCCAGTGGTTAGATGTGATTAGCCTCGAGAAGCCTCAGCGGAAATGGGCCTCATCTCGCCTGGAGGGCAAAACCTCCTGGATTTTCTCGAGTTGCGGCAGGTGCTCTCGACTTACGACGGGGACCTCAGGGACCCGCTCTGGTGGCTTCAGGAAAGGCCAGTCCCCATGCGAGTTCCTCGGGGGCCTCTCGGGATTCCTCTCCCGTCGATGCCGGGGCCTAAGACCTTGTGTGGAGTCGGGGCCGGAACCTGAGGATTCCTCTCCAGTGCTGACATGGATCTTGGGGTACTTCTGGAGTCTCCCCAGGGGAGTCAGTCCTCGTCTCGAATGCGGGCATGCACTTGCGCTTTCCTCCAGAGCGGTAGCAGCAGTGTCACGCAGTCCGCCGTGTGGATCAAAGGATCTATGGTTTTCCTTCGAGTCTTTCCCACGAGTTTTTCCCACGAGGCTTTCCCACAGGGCTGTCCCACATGCACACGTGGTGGGACTCGATCCTAGGCTTGAACATCAAGGCAGTGCAGGGAAAACAGGTTCCTCTGGAATGGACTGACCCATCTCGGGGTCTCTTGGAATGGTGGCACGACCCTGGAGTTCCTCTCGCCTTTCCTGTGGAGAGCGCCTCCTCTTGAGATGCGACGGGAACGCCGGGAATTCTTTCCCTACGAAACAGGGAAAGGATCCCTCATCTCGAGCTAGCAGGCGGAAACGGGGCTCCCCTGGATGTGTGCGGGACCCCACGTGCTTCCTCTCGAGTGAAGATGGGTATGTCGGGGAACTTTTGAGTTGCAGCAAGGGTGTGAAGGAACCTTAGGAAGTTCCAGTAGTTAGACTTGATTAGCCTCGAGAAGCTTCAGCGGAAATGGGCCTCATCTCGCCTGGAGGGCAAAACCTCCTGGATTTTCTCGAGTTGCGGCAGGTGCTCTCGACTTACGACGGGGACCTCAGGGACCCGCTCTGGTGGCCTCAGAAAAGGCCAGTCCCCATGCGAGTTCCTCGGGGGCCTCTCGGGATTCCTCTCCCGTCGATGCCGGGGCCTAAGACCTTGTGTGGAGTCGGGGCCGGAACCTGAGGATTCCTCTCCAGGGCTGACATGGATCTTGGGGTACTTCTGGAGTCTCCCCAGGGGAGTCAGTCCTCGTCTGGAATGCGGGCATGCACTTGCGCTTTCCTCCAGAGCGGTAGCAGCAGTGTCACGCAGTCCGCCGCGTGGATCAAAGGATCTATGGTTTTCCCTCGAGTCTTTCCCACGAGGCTTTCCCACGAGGCTTTCCCACAGGGCTGTCCCCCGTGCACACGTGGTGGGAGTCGATCCTCGGCTTGAACGTCAAGGCAGTGCAGGGAAAACAGGTTCCTCTGGAATGGACTGACCCATCTGGGGGTCTCTTGGAATGGTGGCACGACCCTGGAGTTCCTCTCCCCTTACCTGTGGAGAGCGCCTCCTCTTGAGATGCGATGGGAACGCCGGGAATTCTTTCCCTACGAAAGAGGGAAAGGATCCCTCATCTCGAGCTAGGAGGCGGAAACGGGGCTCCCCTGGATGTGTGCGTGACCCCAGGTGCTTCCTCTCGAGTGGAGACGGGTATGTCGGGGAACTTCTTGAGTTGCAGCAAAGGTGTGACGGACCCTTTGGAAGTTCCAGTGGTTAGATGTGATTAGCCTCGAGAAGCCTCAGCGGAAATGGGCCTCATCTCGCCTGGAGGGCAAAACCTCCTGGATTTTCTCGACTTGCGGCAGGTGCTCTCGACTTACGACGGGGACCTCAGGGCCCCGCTCTGGTGGCCTCAGGAAAGGCCAGTCCCCATGCGAGTTCCTCGGGGGCCTCTCGGGATTCCTCTCCCGTCGATTCCGGGGCCTAAGACCTTGTGTGGAGTCGGGGCCGGAACCTGAGGATTCCTCTCCAGTGCTGACATGGATCTTGGGGTACTTCTGGAGTCTTCCCAGGGGAGTCAGTCCTCGTCTCGAATGCGGGCATGCACTTGCGCTTTCCTCCAGAGCGGTAGCAGCAGTGTCACGCAGTCCGCCGCGTGGATCAAATGATCTATGGTTTTCCCTCGAGTCTTTCCCACGAGGCTTTCCCACGAGGCTTTCCCACAGGGCTGTCCCACGTGCACACGTGGTGGGAGTCGATCCTCGGCTTGAACGTCAAGGCAGTGCAGGGAAAACAGGTTCCTCTGGAATGGACTGACACATCTGGGGGACTCTTGGAATGGTGGCACGACCCTGGAGTTCCTCTCGCCTTTCCTGTGGAGAGCGCCTCCTCTTGAGATGCGACGGGAACGCCGGGAATCTTTCCCTACGAAACAGGGAAAGGATCCGTCATCTCGAGCTAGGAGGCGGAAACGGGGCTCCCCTGGATGTGTGCGGGACCCCACGTGCTTCCTCTCGAGTGGAGACGGGTATGTCGGGGAACTTCTTGAGTTGCAGCAAGGGTGTGAAGGACCCTTTGGAAGTTCCAGTGGTTAGACGTGATTGGCCTCGAGAAGCCTCAGCGGAAATGGGCCTCATCTCGCCTGGAGGGCAAAACCTCCTGGATTTTTTCTAGTTGCGGCAGGTGCTCTCGACTTACGACGCGGACCACAGGGACCCGCTCTGGTGGCCTCAGGAAAGGCCAGTCCCCATGCGAGTTCCTCGGGGGCCTCTCGGGATTCCTCTCCCGTCGATGCCGGGGCCTAAGACCTTGTGTGGTGTCGGGGCCGGAACTTCAGGATTCCTCTCCTGTGCTGACATGGATCTTGGGGTACTTCTGGAGTCTCCCCAGGGGAGTCAGTCCTCGTCTCGAATGCGGGCATGCACTTGCGCTTTCCTCCAGAGCGGTAGCAGCAGTGTCACGCAGTCCGCCGCGTGGATCAAAGGATCTATGGTTTTCCCTCGAGTCTTTCCCACGAGGCTTTCCCACGAGGCTATCCCACAGGGCTGTCCCACGTGCACACGTTGTGGGAGTCGATCCTCGGCTTGAACGTCAAGGCAGTGCAGGGAAAACAGGTTCCTCTGGAATGGACTGACACATCTGGGGGACTCTTGGAATGGTGGCACGACCCTGGAGTTCCTCTCGCCTTTCCTGTGGAGAGCGCCTCCTCTTGAGATGCGACGGGAACGCCGGGGAATTCTTTCCCTACGAAACAGGGAAAGGATCCCTCATCTCGAGCTAGGAGGCGGAAACGGGGCTCCCCTGGATGTGTGAGGGACCCCACGTGCTTCCTCTCGAGTGGAGACGGGTATGTCGGGGAACTTCTTGAGTTGCAGCAAGGGTGTGAAGGACCCTTTGGAAGTAACAGTGGTTAGATGTGATTAGCCTCGAGAAGCCTCAGCGGAAATGGGCCTCATCTCGCCTGGAGGGCAAAACCTCCTGGATTTTCTCGAGTTGCGGCAGGTGCTCTCGACTTACGACGGGGACCTCAGGGACCCGCTCTGGTGGCCTCAGGAAAGGCCAGTCCCCATGCGAGTTCCTCGGGGGCCTCTCGGGATTCCTCTCCCGTCGATGCCGGGGCCTAAGACCTTGTGTGGAGTCGGGGCCGGAACCTGAGGATTCCTCTCCAGTGCTGACATGGATCTTGGGGTACTTCTGGAGTCTCCCCAGGGGAGTCAGTCCTCGTCTCGAATGCGGGCATGCACTTGGGCTTTCCTCCAGAGCGGAAGCAGCATTGTCACGCAGTCCGCCGTGTGGATCAAAGGATCTATGGTTTTCCCTCGAGGCTTTCCCACGAGGCTTTCCCACGAGGCTTTCCCACAGGGCTGTCCCACGTGCACACGTGGTGGGAGTCGATCCTCGGCTTGAACGTCAAGGCAGTGCAGGGAAAACAGGTTCCTCTGGAATGGACTGACACATCTGGGGGACTCTTGGAATGGTGGCACGACCCTGGAGTTCCTCTCACCTTTCCTGTGGAGAGCGAATCCTCTTGAGATGCGACGGGAACGCCGGGAATTCTTTCCCGACGAAACAGGGAAAGGATCCGTCATCTCGAGCTAGGAGGCGGAAACGGGGCTCCCCTGGATGTGTGCTTGACCCCACGTGCTTCCTCTCGAGTGGAGACGGGGATGTCGGGGAACTTCTTGAGTTGCAGCAAGGGTGTGAAGGACCCTTTGGAAGTTCCAGTGGTCAGATATGATTAGCCTCGAGAAGCCTCAGCGGAAATGGGCCTCATCTCCCCTGGAGGGCAAAACTTCCTGGATTTTCTCGAGTTGCGGCAGGTGCTCTCGACTTACGACGGGAACCTCTGGGACCTGCTCTGGTGGCCTCAGGAAAGGCCCGTCCCCATGCGAGTTCCTCGGGGGCCTTTCGGGATTCCTCTCCCGTCGATGCCGGGGCCTAAGACCTTGTGTGGAGTCGGGGCCGGAACCTGAGGATTCCTCTCCAGTGCTGACATGGATCTTGGGGTACTTCTGGAGTCTCCCCAGGGGAGTCAGTCCTCGTCTCGAATGCGGGCATGCACTTGCGCTTTCCTCCAGAGCGGTAGCAGCAGTGTCACGCAGTCCGCCGCGTGGATCAAAGGATCTATGGTTTTCCCTCGTGTCTTTCCCACGAGGCTTTCCCACGAGGCTTTCCCACAGGGCTGTCCCACGTGCACACGTGGTGGGAGTCGATCCTCGGCTTGAACGTCAAGGCAGTGCAGGGAAAACAGGTTCCTCTGGAATGGACTGACACATCTGGGGGACTCTTGGAATGGTGGCACGACCCTGGAGTTCCTCTCGCCTTTCCTGTGGAGAGCGCCTCCTCTTGAGATGCGACGGGAACGCCGGGAATTCTTTCCCTACGAAACAGGGAAAGGATCCCTCATCTAGAGCTAGTAGGCGGAAACGGGGCTCCCTTGGATGTTCGCGGGACCCTCGTGCTTCCTTTCGAGTGGAGACGGGTATGTCGGAGAACTTCTTGAGTTGCAGCAATGGTGTGAAGGACCCTTTGGAATTTTCAGTGGTTAGATGTGATTAGCCTCGAGAAGCCTCAGCGGAATTGGGCCTCATCTCGCCTGGAGGGCAAATCTCCTGGATTTTCTCGAGTTGCGGCAGGTGCTCTCGACTTACGACGGGGACCTCAGGGACCCGCTCTGGTGACCTCAGGAAAGGCCAGTCCCCATGCGAGTTCCTCGGGGGCCTCTCGGGATTCCTCTCCCGTCGATGCCGGGGCCTAAGACCTTGTGTGGAGTCGGGGCCGGAACCTGAGGATTCCTCTCCAGTGCTGACATGGATCTTGGGGTACTTCTGGAGCCTCCCCAGGGGAGTCAGTCCTCGTCTCGAATGCGGGCATGCACTTGAGCTTTCCTCCAGAGCGGTAGAAGCAGTGTCACGCAGTCTGCTGCGTGGATCAAAGGATCTATGGGTTTTCCTCGAGTCATTCCCACGAAGTTTTCCCACGAGGCTTTCCCACAGGGCTGTCCCACGTGCACACGTGGTTGGAGTCGATCCTCGGCTTGAACGTCAAGGCAGTGCAGGGAAAACAGGTTCCTCTGGAATGGACTGACACATCTGGGGGACTCTTGGAATGGTGGCACGACCCTGGAGTTCCTCTCGCCTTTCCTGTGGAGAGCGCCTCCTCTTGAGATGCGCCGGGAACGCCGGGAATTCTTTCCCAACGAAACAGGAAAGGATCCCTCATCTCGAGCTAGGAGGCGGAAACGGGGCTCCCCTGGATGTGTGCGGGACCCCACGTGCTTCCTCTCGAGTGGATTCGGGTATGTCGGGGAACTTCTTGAGTTGCAGCAAGGGTGTGAAGGACCCTTTGGAAGTTCCAGTGGTTAGACGTGATTAGCCTCGAGAAGCCTCAGCGGAAATGGGCCTCATGTCGCCTGGAGGGCAAAACCTACTGGATTTTCTCGAGTTGCGGTAGGTGCTCTCGACTTACGACGGGGACCTCAGGGACCCGCTCTGGTGGCCTCAGGAAAGGCCAGTCCCCATGCGAGTTCCTCGGGGGCCTCTCGGGATAACTCTCCCGTCGATGCCGGGGCCTAAGACCTTGTGTGGAGTCAGGGCCGGAACCTGAGGATTCCTCTCCAGTGCTGACATGGATCTTGGTGTACTTCTGGAGTCTCCCCAGGGGAGTCAGTCCTCGTCTCGAATGCGGGCATGCACTTGCGCTTACCTCCAGAGCGGTAGCAGCAGTGTCACGCAGTCCACCGCGTGGATCAAAGGATCTATGGTTTTCCCTCGAGTCTTTCCCACGAGGCTTTCCCACGAGGCTTTCCCACAGGGCTGTCCCACGTGCACACGTGGTGGGAGTCGATCCTCGGCTTGAACGTCAAGGCAGTGCAGGTAAAACAGGTTCCTCTGGAATGGACTGACTCATCTGGGGGACTCTTGGAATGGTGGCACGACCCTGGAGTTCCTCTCCCCTTTCCTGTGGAGAGCGCCTCCTCTTGAGATGCGACGGGAACGCCGGGAATTCTTTTCCTAGGAAACAGGGAAAGGATCCCTCATCTCGAGCTAGGAGGCGGAAACGGGGCTCCCCTGGATGTGTGCGGGACCCCACGTGCTTCCTCTCGAGTGGAGACGGGTATGTCGGGGAACTTCTTGTGTTGCAGCAAGGGTGTGAAGGACCCTTTGGAAGTTCCAGTGGTCAGATGTGATTAGTCTCGAGAAGCCTCAGCGGAAATGGGCCTCATCTCCCCTGGAGGGCAAAACCTCCTGGATTTTCTCGAGTTGCGGCAGGTGCTCTCGACTTACGACGGGAACCTCAGGGACCCGCTCTGGTGGCCTCAGGAAAGGCCCGTCCCCATGCGAGTTCCTCGGGGGCCTTTCGGGATTCCTCTCCCGTCGATGCCGGGGCCTAAGACCTTGTGTGGAGTCGGGGCCGGAACCTGAGGATTCCTCTCCAGTGCTGACATGGATCTTGGGGTACTTCTGGAGTCTCCCCAGGGGAGTCAGTCCTCGTCTCTAATGCGGGCATGCCCTTGGGCTTTCCTCCAGAGCGGAAGCAGCAGTGTCACGCAGTCCGCCGCGTGGATCAAAGGATCTATGGTTTTCCCTCGAGTCTTTCCCACGAGGCTTTCCCACGAGGCTTTCCCACAGGGCTGTCCCACGTGCACACGTGGTGGGAGTCGATCCTCGGCTTGAACGTCAAGGCAGTGCAGGGAAAACAGGTTCCTCTGGAATGGACTGACACATCTGGGGGACTCTTGGAATGGTGGCACGACCCTGGAGTTCCTCTCGCATTTCCTGTGGAGAGCGCCTCCTCTTGAGATGCGACGGGAACGCCGGGAATTCTTTCCCTACGAAACAGGGAAAGGATCCCTCATCTCGAGCTAGGAGGCGGAAACGGGGCTCCCCTGGATGTGTGCGGGACCCTCGTGCTTCCTCTCGAGTGGAGACGGGTATGTCGGGGAACTTCTTCAGTTGCAGCAAGGGTGAGAAGGACCCTTTGGAAGTTCCAGTGGTTAGACGTGATTAGCCTCGAGAAGCCTCAGCGGAAATGGGCCTCATCTCGCCTGGAGGGCAAAACCTCCTGGATTTTCTCGAGTTGCGGCAGGTGCTCTCGACTTACGACGGGGACCTCAGGGACCCGCTCTGGTGGCCTCAGGAAAGGCCAGTCCCCATGCGAGTTACTCGGGGGCCTCTCGGGATAACTCTCCCGTCGATGCCGGGGCCTAAGACCTTGTGTGGAGTCGGGGCCAGAACCTGAGGATTCCTCTCCAGTGCTGACATGGATCTTGGGGTACTTCTGGAGTCTCCCCAGGGGAGTCAGTCCTCGTCTCGAATGCGGGCATGCACTTGCGCTTACCTCCAGAGGGGTAGCAGCAGTGTCACGCAGTCCACCGCGTGGATCAAAGGATCTATGGTTTTCCCTCGAGTCTTTCCCACGAGGCTTTCCCACGAGGCTTTCCCACAGGGCTGTCCCACGTGCACACGTGGTGGGAGTCGATCCTCGGCTTGAACGTCAAGGCAGTGCAGGTAAAACAGGTTCCTCTGGAATGGACTGACACATCTGGGGGACTCTTGGAATGGTGGCACGACCCTGGAGTTCCTCTCCCCTTTCCTGTGGAGAGCGCCTCCTCTTGAGATGCGACGGGAACGCCGGGAATTCTTTTCCTAGGAAACAGGGAAAGGATCCCTCATCTCGAGCTAGGAGGCGGAAACGGGGCTCCCCTGGATGTGTGCGGGACCCCACGTGCTTCCTCTCGAGTGGAGACGGGTATGTCGGGGAACTTCTTGAGTTGCAGGAAGGGTGTGAAGGACCCTTTGGAGGTTCCAGTGGTTAGATGTGATTAGCCTCGAGAAGCCTCAGCGGAAATGGGCCTCATCTCCCCTGGAGGGAAAAACCTCCTGGATTTTCTCGAGTTGCGGCAGGTGCTCTCGACTTACGACGGGAACCTCAGGGACCCGCTCTGGTGGCCTCAGGAAAGGCCAGTCTCCATGCGAGTTCCTCGGGGGCCTCTCGGGATTCCTCTCCCGTCGATGCCGGGGCTTAAGAGGTTGTGTGGAGTAGGGGCCGGAACCTGAGGATTCCTCTCCAGTGCTGACATGGATCTTGGGGTACTTCTGGAGTCTCCCCAGGGGAGTCAGTCCTCGTCTCGAATGCGGGCATGCACTTGGGCTTTCCTCCAGAGCGGTAGCAGCAGTGTCACGCAATCCGCCGCGTGGATCAAAGGATCTATGGTTTTCCCTCGAGTCTTTCCCACGAGGCTTTCCCACGAGGCTTTCCCACAGGGCTGTCCCACGTGCAAACGTGGTGGGAGTCGATCCTCGGCTTGAACGTCAAGGCAGTGCAGGGAAAACAGGTTCCTATGGAATGGACTGACACATCTGGGGGACTCTTGGAATGGTGGCACGACCCTGGAGTTCCTCTCGCCTTTCCTGTGGAGAGCGCCTCCTCTTGAGATGCGACGGGAACGCCGGGAATTCTTTCCCTAGGAAACAGGGAAAGGATCCCTCATCTCGAGCTAGGAGGCGGAAACGGGGCTCCTCTGGATGTGTGCGGGACACTCGGGCTTCCTCTCTTGTGGAGACGGGTATGTCGGGGAACTTCTTGAGTTGCAGGAAGGGTGAGAAGGACCCTTTGGATGTTCCAGTGGTTAGATGTGATTAGCCTCGAGAAGCCTCAGCGGAAATGGGCCTCATCTCGCCTGGAGGGCAAAACCTCCTGGATTTTCTCGAGTTGCGGCAGGTGCTCTCGACTTACGACGGGGACCTCAAGGACCCGCTCTGGTGGCCTCAGGAAAGGCCAGTCCCCATGCGAGTTCCTCGGGGGCCTCTCGGGATTCCTCTCACGTCGATGCCGGGGCCTAGAACCTGTGTGGAGTCGGGGCGAGAACCTGAGGCTTCCTCTCCAGTGCTGACATGGATCTTGGGGTACTTCTGGAGTCTCCCCAGGGGAGTCAGTCCTCATCTCGAATGCGGGCATACACTTGCGCTTTCCTCCTGGGCGGTAGGAGCAGTGTCACGCAGTCCGCCGCGTGGATCAAAGGATCTATGGTTTTCCCTCGAGTCTTTCCCACGAGGCTTTCCCACGAGGCTTTCCCACAGGGCTGTCCCACGTGCACACGTGGTGGGAGTCGATCATCGGCTTGAACGTCAAGGCAGTGCAGGTAAAACAGGTTCCTCTGGAATGGACTGACTCATCTGGGGGACTCTTGGAATGGTGGCACGACCCTGGAGTTCCTCTCGCCTTTCCTGTGGAGAGCGCCTCCTCTTGAGATGCGATGGGAACGCCGGGAATTCTTTCCCTACGAAACAGGGAAAGGATCCCTCATCTCGAGCTAGGAGGCGGAAACGGGGCTCCCCTGGATGTGTGCGGGACCCCACGTGCTTCCTCTCGAGTGGAGACGGGTATGTCGGGGAACTTCTTGAATTGCAGCAAGGGTGTGAAGGACCCTTTGAAAGTTCCAGTGGTTAGACGTGATTAGCCTCGAGAAGCCTCAGCGGAAATGGGCCTCATCTCGCGTGGAGGGTAAAACCTCCTGGATTTTCTCGAGTTGGGGCAGGTGCTCTCGACTTACGACGGGGACCTCAGGGCCCAGCTCTGGTAGCCTCAGAAAAGGCCAGTCCCCATGCGAGTTCCTCGTGGGCCTCTCGGGATTCCTCTCCCGTCGATGCCGGGGCCTAAGACCTTGTGTGGAGTCGGGGCCGGAACCTGAGGATTCCTCTCCAGTGCTGACATGGATCTTGGGGTACTTCTGGAGTCTCCCCAGGGGAGTCAGTCCTCGTCTCGAATGCGGGCATGCCCTTGCGCTTTCCTACAGAACGGTAGCAGCAGTGTCACGCAGTCCGCCGCGTGGATCAAAGGATCTATGGTTTTCCCTCGAGTCTTTCCCACGAGGCTTTCCCACGAGGCTTTCCCACAGGGCTGTCCCACGTGCACACGTGGTGGGAGTCGATCCTCGGCTTGAACGTCAAGGCAGTGCAGGGAAAACAGGTTCCTCTGGAATGGACTGACACATCTGGGGGACTCTTGGAATGGTGGCACGACCCTGGAGTTCCTCTCGCCTTTCCTGTGGAGAGCGCCTCCTCTTGAGATGCGACGGGAACGCCGGGAATTCTTTCCCTACGAAACAGGGAAAGGATCCGTCATCTCGAGCTAGGAGTCGGAAACGGGGCTCCCCTGGATGTGTGCGGGACCCCACGTGCTTCCTCTCGAGTGGAGACGGGTATGTCGGGGAACTTCTTGAGTTGCAGCAAGGGTGTGAAGGACCCTTTGGAAGTTCCAGTGGTTAGACGTGATTGGCCTCGAAAATCCTCAGCGGAAATGGGCCTCATCTCGCCTGGAGGGCAAAACCTCCTGGATTTTTTCTAGTTGCGGCAGGTGCTCTCGACTTACGACGCGGACCACAGGGACCCGCTCTGGTGGCCTCAGGAAAGGCCAGTCCCCATGCGAGTTCCTCGGGGGCCTCTCGGGATTCCTCTCCCGTCGATGCAAGGGCCTAAGACCTTGTGTGGAGTCGGGGCCGGAACCTGAGGATTCCTCTCCTGTGCTGACATGGATCTTGGGGTACTTCTGGAGTCTCCCCAGGGGAGTCAGTCCTCGTCTCGAATGCGGGCATGCACTTGGGCTTTCCTCCAGAGCGGTAGCAGCAGTGTCACGCAGTCCGCCGCGTGGATCAAAGGATCTATGATTTTCCCTCGAGTCTTTCCCACGAGGCTTTCCCACGAGGCTTTCCCACAGGGCTGTCCCACGTGTACACGTCGTGGGAGTCGATCCTCGGCTTGAACGTCAAGGCAGTGCAGGGAAAACAGGTTCCTCTGTAATGGACTGACACATCTGGGGGTCTCTTGGAATGGTGGCACGACTCTGGAGTTCCTCTTCCCTTTCCTGTGGAGAGCGCCTCCTCTTGAGATGCGACGGGAACGCCGGGAATTCTTTCCCTACGAAACAGGGAAAGGATACCTCATCTCGAACTAGGAGGCGGAAACGGGGCTCCCCTGGATGTGTGCGGGACCACACGTGCTTCCTCTCGAGTGGAGACGGGTATGCCGCGGAACTGCTTGAGTTGCAGCAAGGGTGTGAAGGACCCTTTGGAATTTCCAGTGGTTAGATGTGATTAGCCTCGATAAGCCTCAGCGGAAATGGGCCTCATCTCGCCTGGAGGGCAAAACCTCCTGGATTTTCTCGAGTTGCGGCAGGTGCTCTCGACTTACGACGGGGACCACGGGGACCCGCTCTGGTGGCCTCAGGAAAGGCCAGTCCCCATGCGAGTTCCTCGGGGGCCTCTCGGGATTCCTTTCCCGTTGATGCCGGTGCCTAAGACCTTGTGTGGAGTCGGGGCCGGAACCTGAGGATTCCTCTCCAGTACTGACATGGATCTTGGGGTACTTCTGGAGTCTCCCCAGGGGAGTCAGTCCTCATCTCGAATGCGGGCATGCCCTTGCGCTTTCCTCGAGAGCTGTAGCAGCAGTGTTACGCTGTCGGCCGTGTGGATCAAAGGATCTATGCTTTTCCCTCGAGTCTTTCCCACGAGGCTTTCCCACGAGGCTTTCCCACAGGGCTGTCCCACGTGCACACGTGGTGGGAGTCGATCCTCGGCTTGAACGTCAAGGCAGTGCAGGGAAAACAGGTTCCTCTGGAATGGACAGACACATCTGGGGGACTCTTGGAATGGTGGCACGACCCTGGAGTTCCTCTCCCTATCCTATGGAGAGCGCTTCCTCTTGAGATGCGACGGGAACGCCGGGAATTCTTTCCTTACGAAACAGGGAAAGGATCCCTCATCTCGAGCTAGGAGGCGGAAACGGGGCTCCCCTGGATGTGTGCGGAACCACACGTGCTTCCTCTCGAGTGGAGACGGGTATGTCGGGGAACTTCTTGAGTTGCAGCAAGGGTGTGAAGGACCCTTTGGAAGTTTCAGTGGTTAGATGTGATTAGCCTCGAGAAGCCTCAGCGGAAATGGGCCTCATCTCGCCTGGAGGGCAAAACCTCCTGGATTTTCTCGAGTTGCGGCAGGTGCTCTCGACTTACGACGGGGACCTCAGGGACCCGCTCTGGTGGCCTCAGGAAAGGCCAGTCCCCATGCGAGTTCCTCGGGGGCCTCTCGGGATTCCTCTCACGTCGATGCCGGGGCCTAAAACCTTGTGTGGAGTCGGGGCCGGAACCTGAGGATTCCTCTCCAGTGCTGACATGGATCTTGGGGTACTTCTGGAGTCTCCCCAGGGGAGTCAGTCCTCGTCTCGAATGCGGGCATGCACTTGCGCTTTCCTCCAGAGCGGTAGCAGCAGTGTCACGCATTCCGCCGCGTGGATCAAAGGATCTATGATTTTCCCTCGAGTCTTTCCCACGAGGCTTTCCCACGAGGCTTTCCCACAGGGCTGTCCCACGTGCACACGTGGTGGGAGTCGATCCTCGGCTTGAACGTCAAGGCAGTGCAGGGAAAACAGGTTCCTCTGGAATGGACTGACACATCTGGGGGACTCTTGGAATGGTGGCACGACCCTTGAGTTCCTCTCGCCTTTCCTGTGGAGAGCGCCTTCTCTTGAGATGCGACGGGAACGCCGGGAATTCTTTCCCTACGAAACAGGGAATGGATCCCTCATCTCGAGCTAGGAGGCGGAAACGGGGCTCCCCTGGATGTGTGCGGGACGCCACGTGCTTCCTCTCGAGTGGAGACGGGTATGTCGGGGAACTTCTTGAGTTGCAGCAAGGGTGTGAAGGACCCTTTGTAAGTTCCAGTGGTTAGACGTGATTAGCCTCGAGAAGCCTCAGCGGAAATGGGCCTCATCTCGCCTGGAGGGCAAAACCTCCTGGATTTTCTCGAGTTGCGGCAGGTGCTCTCGACTTACGACGGGAACCTCAGGAACCCGCTCTGGTGGCCTCAGGAAAGGCCAGTCTCCATGCGAGTTCCTCGGGGGCCTATCGGGATTCCTCTCCCGTCGATGCCGGGGCTTAAGACGTTGTGTGGAGTAGGGGCCGGAACCTGAGGATTCCTCTCCAGTGCTGACATGGATCTTGGGGTACTTCTGGAGTCTCCCCAGGGGAGTCAGTCCTCGTCTCGAATGCGGGCATGCCCTTGGGCTTTCCTCCAGAGCGGAAGCAGCAGTGTCACGCAGTCCGCCGCGTGGATCAAAGGATCTATGGTTTTACCTCGAGTCTTTCCCACGAGGCTTTCCCACGAGGCTTTCCCACAGGGCTGTCCCACGTGCACACGTGGTGGGAGTCGATCCTCGGCTTGAACGTCAAGGCAGTGCAGGGAAAACAGGTTCCTCTGGAATGGACTGACACATCTGGGGGACTCTTGGAATGGTGGCACGACCCTGGAGTTCCTCTCGCCTTTCCTGTGGAGAGCGCCTCCTCTTGAGATGCGACGGGAACGCCGGGAATTCTTTCCCTACGAAACAGGGAAAGGATCCCTCATCTCGAGCTAGGAGGCGGAAACGGGGCTCCCCTGGATGTGTGCGGGACCCTCGTGCTTCCTCTCGAGTGGAGACGGGTATGTCGGGGAACTTCTTCAGTTGCAGCAAGGGTGAGAAGGACCCTTTGGAAGTTCCAGTGGTTAGACGTGATTAGCCTCGAGAAGCCTCAGCGGAAATGGGCCTCATCTCGCCTGGAGGGCAAAACCTCCTGGATTTTCTCGAGTTGCGGCAGGTGCTCTCGACTTACGACGGGGACCTCAGGGACCCGCTCTGGTGGCCTCAGGAAAGGCCAGTCCCCATGCGAGTTCCTCGGGGTCCTCTCGGGATAACTCTCCCGTCGATGCCGGGGCCTAAGACCTTGTGTGGAGTCGGGGCCGGAACCTGAGGATTCCTCTCCAGTGCTGACATGGATCTTGGGGTACTTCTGGAGTCTCCCCAGGGGAGTCAGTCCTCGTCTCGAATGCGGGCATGCACTTGCGCTTACCTCCAGAGCGGTAGCAGCAGTGTCACGCAGTCCACCGCGTGGATCAAAGGATCTATGGTTTTCCCTCGAGTCTTTCCCACGAGGCTTTCCCACGAGGCTTTCCCACAGGGCTGTCCCACGTGCACACGTGGTGGGAGTCGATCCTCGGCTTGAACGTCAAGGCAGTGCAGGTAAAACAGGTTCCTCTGGAATGGACTGACACATCTGGGGGACTCTTGGAATGGTGGCACGACCCTGAGTTCCTCTCGCATTTCCTGTGGAGAGCGCCTCCTCTTGAGATGCGACGGGAACGCCGGGAATTCTTTCCCTACGAAACAGGGAAAGGATCCGTCATCTCGAGCTAGGAGGCGGAAACGGGGCTCCCCTGGATGTGTGCGGGACCCTCGTGCTTCCTCTCGAGTGGAGACGGGTATGTCGGGGAACTTCTTCAGTTGCAGCAAGGGTGTGAAGGACCCTTTGGAAGTTCCAGTGGTTAGATGTGATTAGCCTCGAGAAGCCTCAGCGGACATGGGCCTCATCTCGCCTGGAGGGCAAAACCTCCTGGATTTTCTCGAGTTGCGGCAGGTGCTCTCGACTTACGACGGGGACCTCAGGGACCCGCTCTGGTGGCCTCAGGAAAGGCCAGTCCCCATGCGAGTTCCTCGGGGGCCTCTCGGGATAACTCTCCCGTCAATGCCGGGGCCTAAGACCTTGTGTGGAGTCGGGGCCGGAACCTGAGGATTCCTCTCCAGTGCTGACATGGATCTTGGGGTACTTCTGGAGTCTCCCCAGGGGAGTCAGTCCTCGTCTCGAATGCGGGCATGCACTTGCGCTTACCTCCAGAGCGGTAGCAGCAGTGTCACGCAGTCCACCGCGTGGATCAAAGGATCTATGGTTTTCCCTCGAGTCTTTCCCACGAGGCTTTCCCACGAGGCTTTCCCACAGGGCTGTCCCACGTGCACACGTGGTGGGAGTCGATCCTCGGCTTGAACGTCAAGGCAGTGCAGGTAAAACAGGTTCCTCTGGAATGGACTGACACATCTGGGGGACTCTTGGAATGGTGGCACGACCCTGGAGTTCCTCTCCCCTTTCCTGTGGAGAGCGCCTCCTCTTGAGATGCGACGGGAACGCCGGGAATTCTTTTCCTAGGAAACAGGGAAAGGATCCCTCATCTCGAGCTAGGAGGCGGAAACGGGGCTCCCCTGGATGTGTGCGGGACCCCACGTGCTTCCTCTCGAGTGGAGACGGGTATGTCGGGGAACTTCTTGAGTTGCAGGAAGGGTGTGAAGGACCCTTTGGAAGTTCCAGTGGTTAGATGTGATTAGCCTCGAGAAGCCTCAGCGGAAATGGGCCTCATCTCCCCTGGAGGGAAAAACCTCCTGGATTTTCTCGAGTTGCGGCAGGTGCTCTCGACTTACGACGGGAACCTCAGGGACCCGCTCTGGTGGCCTCAGGAAAGGCCAGTCTCCATGCGAGTTCCTCGGGGGCCTCTCGGGATTCCTCTCCCGTCGATGCCGGGGCTAAAGAGGTTGTGTGGAGTAGGGGCCGGAACCTGAGGATTCCTCTCCAGTGCTGACATGGATCTTGGGGTACTTCTGGAGTCTCCCCAGGGGAGTCAGTCCTCGTCTCGAATGCGGGCATGCACTTGGGCTTTCCTCCAGAGCGGTAGCAGCAGTGTCACGCAATCCGCCGCGTGGATCAAAGGATCTATGGTTTTCCCTCGAGTCTTTCCCACGAGGCTTTCCCACGAGGCTTTCCCACAGGGCTGTCCCACGTGTACACGTCGTGGGAGTCGATCCTCGGCTTGAACGTCAAGGCAGTGCAGGGAAAACAGGTTCCTCTGGAATGGACTGACACATCTGGGGGACTGTTAGAATGGTGGCAGGACCCTGGAGTTCCTCTCGCCTTTCCTGTGGAGAGCGCCTCCTCTTGAGATGCGACGGGAACGCCGGGAATTCTTTCCCTAGGAAACAGGGAAAGGATCCCTCATCTCGAGCTAGGAGGCGGAAACGGGGCTCCTCTGGATGTGTGCGGGACACTCGGGCTTCCTCTCTTGTGGAGACGGGTATGTCGGGGAACTTCTTGAGTTGCAGGAAGGGTGAGAAGGACCCTTTGGATGTTCCAGTGGTTAGATGTGATTAGCCTCGAGAAGCCTCAGCGGAAATGGGCCTCATCTCGCCTGGAGGGCAAAACCTCCTGGATTTTCTCGAGTTGCGGCAGGTGCTCTCGACTTACGACGGGGACCTCAGGGACCCGCTCTGGTGGCCTCAGGAAAGGCCAGTCCCCATGCGAGGTCCTCGGGGGCCTCTCGGGATTCCTCTCACGTCGATGCCGGGGCCTAGAACCTGTGTGGAGTCGGGGCGAGAACCTGAGGCTTCATCTCCAGTGCTGACATGGATCTTGGGGTACTTCTGGAGTCTCCCCAGGGGAGTCAGTCCTCGTCTCGAATGCGGGCATGCACTTGCGCTTTCCTCCAGGGCGGTAGGAGCAGTGTCACGCAGTCCGCCGCGTGGATCAAAGGATCTATGGTTTTCCCTCGAGTCTTTCCTTCGAGGCTTTCCCACGAGGCTTTCCCACAGGGCTGTCCCACGTGCACACGTGGTGGGAGTCAATCATCGGCTTGAACGTCAAGGCAGTGCAGGGAAAACAGGTTCCTCTGTAATGGACTGACACATCTGGGGGACTCTTGGAATGGTGGCACGACCCTGGAGTTCCTCTCGCCTTTCCTGTGGAGAGCGCCTCCTCTTGAGATGCGACGGGAACGCCGGGAATTCTTTCCCTACGAAACAGGGAAAGGATCCCTCATCTCGAGCTAGGAGGCGGAAACGGGGCTCCCCTGGATGTGTGCGGGACCCCACGTGATTCCTCTCGAGTGGAGACGGGTATGTGGGGGAACTTCTTGAGTTGCAGCAAGGGTGTGAAGACCCTTTGGAAGTTCCAGTGGTTAGACGTGATTAGCCTCCAGAAGCCTCAGCGGAAATGGGCCTCATCTCGCCTGGAGGGCAAAACCTCCTGGATTTTCTCGAGTTGCGGCAGGTGCTGTCGACTTACGACGGGGACCTCAGGGACCCGCTCTGGTGGCCTCAGGAAAGGCCAGTCCCCATGCGAGTTCCTCGGGGGCCTCTCGGGGTTCCTCTCCCGTCGATGCCGGGGCCTAAGACCTTGTGTGGAGTCGGGGCCGGAACCTGAGGATTCCTCTCCAGTGCTGACATGGATCTTGGGGTACTTCTGGAGTCTCCCCAGGGGAGTCAGTCCTCGTCTCGAATGCGGGCATGCACTTGCGCTTTCCTCCAGAGCGGTAGCAGCAGTGTCACGCAATCCGCCGCGTGAATCAAAGGATCTATGGTTTTCCCTCGAGTCTTTCCCACGAGGCTTTCCCACGAGGCTTTCCCACAGGGCTGTCCCACGTGCACACGTGTTGGGAGTCGATCCTCAGCTTGAACGTCAAGGCAGTGCAGGGAAAACAGGTTCCTCTGGAATGGACTGACACATCTGGGGGACTCTTGGAATGGTGGCACGACCCTGGAGTTCCTCTCGCCTTTCCTGTCGAGAGCGCCTCCTCTTGAGATGCGACGGGAACGCCGGGAATTCTTTCCCTACGAAACAGGGAAAGGATCCCTCATCTCGAGCTAGGAGGCGGAAACGGGGCTCCCCTGGATGTGTGCGGGACACTCGTGCTTCCTCTCGAGTGGAGACGGGTATGTCGGGGAACTTCTTCAGTTGCAGCAAGGGTGAGAAGGACCCTTTGGAAGTTCCAGTGGTTAGACGTGATTAGCCTCGAGAAGCCTCAGCGGAAATGGGCCTCATCTCGCCTGGAGGGCAAAACCTCCTGGATTTTCTCGAGTTGCGGCAGGTGCTCTCGACTTACGACGGGGACCTCAGGGACCCGCTCTGGTGGCCTCAGGAAAGGCCAGTCCCCATGCGAGTTCCTCGGGAGCCTCTCGGGATTCCTCTCCCGTCGATGCCGGGCCCTAAGACCTTGTGTGGAGTCGGGGCCGGAACATGAGGCTTCCTCTCCAGTGCTGACATGGATCTTGGGGTACTTCTGGAGTCTCCCCAGGGGAGTCAGTCCTCGTCTCGAATGCGGGCATGCACTTGCGCTTTCCTCCAGAGCGGTAGCAGAAGTGTCACGCAATCCGCCGCGTGAATCAAAGGATCTATGGTTTTCCCTCGAGTCTTTCCCACGAGGCTTTCCCACGAGGCTTTCCCACAGGGCTGTCCCACGTGCACACGTGGTGGGAGTCGATCCTCGGCTTGAACGTCAAGGCAGTGCAGGGAAAACAGGTTCCTCTGGAATGGACTGACACATCTGGGGGACTCTTGGAATGGTGGCACGACCCTGGAGTTCCTCTCGCCTTTCCTGTGGAGAGCGCCTCCTCTTGAGATGCGATGGGAACGCCGGGAATTCTTTCCCTACGAAACAGGGAAAGAATCCCTCATCTCGAGCTAGGAGGCGGAAACGGGGCTCCCCTGGATGTGTGCGGGACGCCACGTGCTTCCTCTCGAGTGGAGACGGGTATGTCGGGGAACTTCTTGAGTTGCAGCAAGGGTGTGAAGGACCCTTTGGAAGTTCCAGTGGTCAGATGTGATTAGCCTCGAGAAGCCTCAGCGGAAATGGGCCTCATCTCCCCTGGAGGGCAAAACCTCCTGGATTTTCTCGAGTTGCGGCAGGTGCTCTCGACTTACGACGGGAACCTCAGGGACCCGCTCTGGTGGCCTCAGGAAAGGCCAGTCTCCATGCGAGTTCCTCGGGGGCCTCTCGGGATTCCTCTCCCGTCGATGCCGGGGCTTAAGAGGTTGTGTGGAGTAGGGGCCGGAACCTGAGGATTCCTCTCCAGTGCTTACATGGATCTTCGGGTACTTCTGGAGTCTCCCCAGGGGAGTCAGTCCTCGTCTCGAATGCGGGCATGCACTTGGGCTTTCCTCCAGAGCGGTAGCAGCAGTGTCACGCAATCCGCCGCGTGGATTAAAGGATCTATGGTTTTCCCTCGAGTCTTTCCCACGAGGCTTTCCCACGAGGCTTTCCCACAGGGCTGTCCCACGTGTACACGTCGTGGGAGTCGATGCTCGGCTTGAACGTCAAGGCAGTGCAGGGAAAACAGGTTCCTCTGGAATGGACTGACACATCTGGGGGACTGTTAGAATGGTGGCACGACCCTGGAGTTCCTCTCGCCTTTCCTGTGGAGAGCGCCTCCTCTTGAGATGCGACGGGAACGCCGGGAATTCTTTCCCTAGGAAACAGGGAAAGGATCCCTCATCTCGAGCTAGGAGGCGGAAACGGGGCTCCTCTGGATGTGTGCGGGACACTCGGGCTTCCTCTCTTGTGGAGACGGGTATGTCGGGGAACTTCTTGAGTTGCAGGAAGGGTGAGAAGGACCCTTTGGATGTTCCAGTGGTTAGATGTGATTAGCCTCGAGAAGCCTCAGCGGAAATGGGCCTCATCTCGCCTGGAGGGCAAAACCTCCTGGATTTTCTCGAGTTGCGGCAGGTGCTCTCGACTTACGACGGGGACCTCAGGGACCCGCTCTGGTGGCCTCAGGAAAGGCCAGTCCCCATGCGAGTTCCTCGGGGGCCTCTCGGGATTCCTCTCACGTCGATGCCGGGGCCTAGAACCTGTGTGGAGTCGGGGCGGGAACCTGAGGCTTCCTCTCCAGTGCTGACATGGATCTTGGGGTACTTCTGGAGTCTCCCCAGGGGAATCAGTCCTCATCTCGAATGCGGGCATACACTTGCGCTTTCCTCCTGGGCGGTAGGAGCAGTGTCACGCAGTCCGCCGCGTGGATCAAAGGATCTATGGTTTTCCCTCGAGTCTTTCCCAAGAGGCTTTCCCACGAGGCTTTCCCACAGGGCTGTCCCACGTGCACACGTGGTGGGAGTCGATCATCGGCTTGAACGTCAAGGCAGTGCAGGGAAAACAGGTTCCTCTGGAATGGACTGACACATCTGGGGGACTCTTGGAATGGTGGCACGACCCTGGAGTTCCTCTCGCCTTTCCTGTGGAGAGCGCCTCCTCTTGAGATGCGACGGGAACGCCGGGAATTCTTTCCCTACGAAACAGGGAAAGGATCCCTCATCTCGATCTAGGAGGCGGAAGCGGGCTCCTCTGGATGTGTGCGGGACACCATGTGCTTCCTCTCGAGTGGAGACGGGTATGTCGGGGAACTTCTTGAGTTGCAGCAAGGGTGTGAAGGACCCTTTGGAAGTTCCAGTGGTTAGACGTGATTAGCCTCGAGAAGCCTCAGCGGAAATGTGCCTCATCTCGCCTGGAGGGCAAAACCTCCTGGATTTTCTCGAGTTGCGGCAGGTGCTCTCGACTTACGACGGGGACCTCCGGGACCCGCTCTGGTGGCCTCAGGAAAGGCCAGTCCCAATGCGAGTTCCTCGGGGGCCTCTCGGGATTCCTCTCCCGTCGATGCCGGGGCCTAGAACCTTGTGTGGAGTCGGGGCCGGAACCTGAGGCTTCCTCTCCAGTGCTGACATGGATCTTGGGGTACTTCTGGAGTCTCCCCAGGGGAGTCAGTCCTCGTCTCGAATGCGGGCATGCACTTGCGCTTTCCTCCAGGGCGGTAGGAGCAGTGTCACGCAGTCCGCCGCGTGGATCAAAGGATCTATGGTTTTCCCTCGAGTCTTTCCTTCGAGGCTTTCCCACGAGGCTTTCCCACAGGGCTGTCCCACGTGCACACGTGGTGGGAGTCAATCATCGGCTTGAACGTCAAGTCAGTGCAGGGAAAACAGGTTCCTCTGTAATGGACTGACACATCTGGGGGACTCTTGGAATGGTGGCACGACCCTGGAGTTCCTCTCGCCTTTCCTGTGGAGAGCGCCTCCTCTTGAGATGCGACGGGAACGCCGGGAATTCTTTCCCTACGAAACAGGGAAAGGATCCCTCATCTCGAGCTAGGAGGCGGAAACGGGGCTCCCCTGGATGTGTGCGGGACACTCGTGCTTCCTCTCGAGTGGAGACGGGTATGTCGGGGAACTTCTTCAGTTGCAGCAAGGGTGAGAAGGACCCTTTGGAAGTTCCAGTGGTTAGACGTGATTAGCCTCGAGAAGCCTCAGCGGAAATGGGCCTCATCTCTCCTGGAGGGCAAAACCTCCTGGATTTTCTCGAGTTGCGGCAGGTGCTCTCGACTTACGACGGGGACCTCAGGGACCCGCTCTGGTGGCCTCAGGAAAGGCCAGTCCCCATGCGAGTTCCTCGGGAGCCTCTCGGGATTCCTCTCCCGTCGATGCCGGGCCCTAAGACCTTGTGTGGAGTCGGGGCCGGAACATGAGGCTTCCTCTCCAGTGCTGACATGGATCTTGGGGTACTTCTGGAGTCTCCCCAGGGGAGTCAGTCCTCGTCTCGAATGCGGGCATGCACTTGGGCTTTCCTCCAGAGCGTTAGCAGCAGTGTCACGCAGTCCGCCGCGTGGATCAAAGGATCTATGGTTTTCCCTCGAGTCTTTCCCACGAGGCTTTCCCACGAGGCTTTCCCACAGGGCTGTCCCACGTGCACACGTGGTGGGAGTCGATCCTCGGCTTGAACGTCAAGGCAGTGCAGGGAAAACAGGTTCCTCTGGAATGGACTGACACATCTGGGGGACTCTTGGAATGGTGGCACGACCCTGGAGTTCCTCTCGCCTTTCCTGTGGAGAGCGCCTCCTCTTGAGATGCGATGGGAATGCCGGGAATTCTTTCCCTACGAAACAGGGAAAGGATCCCTCATCTCGAGCTAGGAGGCGGAAACGGGGCTCCCCTGGATGTGTGCGGGACGCCACGTGCTTCCTCTCGAGTGGA
Organism: Ovis canadensis; assembly: GCF_042477335.2. Classification (NCBI taxonomy): domain Eukaryota; kingdom Metazoa; phylum Chordata; class Mammalia; order Artiodactyla; family Bovidae; genus Ovis; species Ovis canadensis. The sequence continues at coordinate 10,372,973 of NC_091268.1, forward strand.
GACGGGTATGTTGGGGAACTTCTTGAGTTGCAGCAAGGGTGTGAAGGACCCTTTGGAAGTTCCAGTGGTTAGACGTGATTAGCCTCGAGAAGCCTCAGCGGAAATGGGCCTCATCTCGCCTGGAGGGCAAAACCTCCTGGATTTTCTCGAGTTGCGGCAGGTGCTCTCGACTTACGACGGGGACCTCAGGGACCCGCTCTGGTGGCCTCAGGAAAGGCCAGTCCCCATGCGAGTTCCTCGGGGGCCTCTCGGGATAACTCCCCCGTCGATGCCGGGGCCTAAGACCTTGTGTGGAGTCGGGGCCGGAACCTGAGGATTCCTCTCCAGTGCTGACATGGATCTTGGGGTACTTCTGGAGTCTCCCCAGGGGAGTCAGTCCTCATCTCGAATGCGGGCATGCACTTGAGCTTACCTCCAGAACGGTAGCAGCAGTGTAACGCAGTCCACCGCGTGGATCAAAGGATCTATGGTTTTCCCTCGGGTCTTTCCCACGAGGCTTTCCCACGAGGCTTTCCCACAGGGCTGTCCCACGTGCACACGTGGTGGGAGTCGATCCTCGGCTTGAACGTCAAGGCAGTGCAGTTAAAACAGGTTCCTCTGGAATGGACTGACACATCTGGGGGACTCTTGGAATGGTGGCACGACCCTGGAGTTCCTCTCCCCTTTCCTGTGGAGAGCGCCTCCTCTTGAGATGCGACGGGAACGCCAGGAATTCTTTTCCTAGGAAACAGGGAAAGGATCCCTCATCTCGAGCTAGGAGGCGGAAACGGGGCTCCCCTGGATGTGTGCGGGACCCCACGTGCTTCCTCTCGAGTGGAGACGGGTATGTCGGGGAACTTCTTGAGTTGCAGGAAGGGTGTGAAGGACCCTTTGGAAGTTCCAGTGGTCAGATGTGATTAGCCTCGAGAAGCCTCAGCGGAAATGGGCCTCATCTCCCCTGGAGGGCAAAACCTCCTGGATTTTCTCGAGTTGCGGCAGGTGCTCTTGACTTACGACTGGAACCTCAGGGACCCGCTCTGGTGGCCTCAGGAAAGGCCAGTCTCCATGCGAGTTCCTCGGGGGCCTCTCGGGATTCCTCTCCCGTCGATGCCGGGGCTTAAGAGGTTGTGTGGAGTAGGGGCCGGAACCTGAGGATTCCTCTCCAGTGCTGACATGGATCTTGGGGTACTTCTGGAGTCTCCCCAGGGGAGTCAGTCCTCGTCTCGAATGCGGGCATGCACTTGGGCTTTCCTCCAGAGCGGTAGCAGCAGTGTCACGCAATCCGCCGCGTGGATCAAAGGATCTATGGTTTTCCCTCGAGTCTTTCCCACGAGGCTTTCCCACGAGGCTTTCCCACAGGGCTGTCCCACGTGTACACGTCGTGGGAGTCGATCCTCGGCTTGAACGTCAAGGCAGTGCAGGGAAAACAGGTTCCTCTGGAATGGACTGACACATCTGGGGGACTGTTAGAATGGTGGCACGACCCTGGAGTTCCTCTCGCCTTTCCTGTGGAGAGCGCCTCCTCTTGAGATGCGACGGGAACGCCGGGAATTCTTTCCCTAGGAAACAGGGAAAGGATCCCTCATCTCGAGCTAGGAGGCGGAAACGGGGCTCCTCTGGATGTGTGCGGGACCCTCGGGCTTCCTCTCTTGTGGAGACGGGTATGTCGGGGAACTTCTTGAGTTGCAGCAAGCGTGAGAAGGACCCTTTGGATGTTCCAGTGGTTAGATGTGATTAGCCTCGAGAAGCCTCAGCGGAAATGGGCCTCATCTCGCCTGGAGGGCAAAACCTCCTGGATTTTCTCGAGTTGCGGCAGGTGCTCTCGTCTTACGACGGGGACCTCAGGGACCCGCTCTGGTGGCCTCAGGAAAGGCCAGTTCCCATGCGAGTTCCTCGGGGCCTCTCGGGATTCCTCTCCCGTCGATGCCGGGGCCTAAGACCTTGTGTGGAGTCGGGGCCGGAACCTGAGGCTTCCTCTCCAGTGCTGACATGGATCTTGGGGTACTTCTGGAGTCTCCCCAGGGGAGTCAGTCCTCGTCTCGAATGCGGGCATGCACTTGCGCTTTCCTCCAGAGCGGTAGCAGCAGTGTCACGCAGTCCGCCGCGTGGATCAAAGGATCTATGGTTTTCCCTCGAGTCTTTCCCACGAGGCTTTCCCACGAGGCTTTCCCACAGGGCTGTCCCACGTGCACACGTGGTGGGAGTCGATCCTCGGCTTGAACGTCAAGGCAGTGCAGGTAAAACAGGTTCCTCTGGAATGGACTGACACATCTGGGGGACTCTTGGAATGGTGGCACGACCCTGAGTTCCTCTCGCATTTCCTGTGGAGAGCGCCTCCTCTTGAGATGCGACGGGAACGCCGGGAATTCTTTCCCTACGAAACAGGGAAAGGATCCGTCATCTCGAGCTAGGAGGCGGAAACGGGGCTCCCCTGGATGTGTGCGGGACCCTCGTGCTTCCTCTCGAGTGGAGACGGGTATGTCGGGGAACTTCTTCAGTTGCAGCAAGGGTGAGAAGGACCCTTTGGAAGTTCCAGTGGTTAGATGTGATTAGCCTCGAGAAGCCTCAGCGGACATGGGCCTCATCTCGCCTGGAGGGCAAAACCTCCTGGATTTTCTCGAGTTGCGGCAGGTGCTCTCGACTTACGACGGGGACCTCAGGGACCCGCTCTGGTGGCCTCAGGAAAGGCCAGTCCCCATGCGAGTTCCTCGGGGGCCTCTCGGGATAACTCTCCCGTCAATGCCGGGGCCTAAGACCTTGTGTGGAGTCGGGGCCGGAACCTGAGGATTCCTCTCCAGTGCTGACATGGATCTTGGGGTACTTCTGGAGTCTCCCCAGGGGAGTCAGTCCTCGTCTCGAATGCGGGCATGCACTTGCGCTTACCTCCAGAGCGGTAGCAGCAGTGTCACGCAGTCCACCGCGTGGATCAAAGGATCTATGGTTTTCCCTCGAGTCTTTCCCACGAGGCTTTCCCACGAGGCTTTCCCACAGGGCTGTCCCACGTGCACACGTGGTGGGAGTCGATCCTCGGCTTGAACGTCAAGGCAGTGCAGGTAAAACAGGTTCCTCTGGAATGGACTGACACATCTGGGGGACTCTTGGAATGGTGGCACGACCCTGGAGTTCCTCTCCCCTTTCCTGTGGAGAGCGCCTCCTCTTGAGATGCGACGGGAACGCCGGGAATTCTTTTCCTAGGAAACAGGGAAAGGATCCCTCATCTCGAGCTAGGAGGCGGAAACGGGGCTCCCCTGGATGTGTGCGGGACCCCACGTGCTTCCTCTCGAGTGGAGACGGGTATGTCGGGGAACTTCTTGAGTTGCAGGAAGGGTGTGAAGGACCCTTTGGAAGTTCCAGTGGTTAGATGTGATTAGCCTCGAGAAGCCTCAGCGGAAATGGGCCTCATCTCCCCTGGAGGGAAAAACCTCCTGGATTTTCTCGAGTTGCGGCAGGTGCTCTCGACTTACGACGGGAACCTCAGGGACCCGCTCTGGTGGCCTCAGGAAAGGCCAGTCTCCATGCGAGTTCCTCGGGGGCCTCTCGGGATTCCTCTCCCGTCGATGCCGGGGCTAAAGAGGTTGTGTGGAGTAGGGGCCGGAACCTGAGGATTCCTCTCCAGTGCTGACATGGATCTTGGGGTACTTCTGGAGTCTCCCCAGGGGAGTCAGTCCTCGTCTCGAATGCGGGCATGCACTTGGGCTTTCCTCCAGAGCGGTAGCAGCAGTGTCACGCAATCCGCCGCGTGGTTCAAAGGATCTATGGTTTTCCCTCGAGTCTTTCCCACGAGGCTTTCCCACGAGGCTTTCCCACAGGGCTGTCCCACGTGTACACGTCGTAGGAGTCGATCCTCGGCTTGAACGTCAAGGCAGTGCAGGGAAAACAGGTTCCTCTGGAATGGACTGACACATCTGGGGGACTGTTAGAATGGTGGCAGGACCCTGGAGTTCCTCTCGCCTTTCCTGTGGAGAGCGCCTCCTCTTGAGATGCGACGGGAACGCCGGGAATTCTTTCCCTAGGAAACAGGGAAAGGATCCCTCATCTCGAGCTAGGAGGCGGAAACGGGGCTCCTCTGGATGTGTGCGGGACACTCGGGCTTCCTCTCTTGTGGAGACGGGTATGTCGGGGAACTTCTTGAGTTGCAGGAAGGGTGAGAAGGACCCTTTGGATGTTCCAGTGGTTAGATGTGATTAGCCTCGAGAAGCCTCAGCGGAAATGGGCCTCATCTCGCCTGGAGGGCAAAACCTCCTGGATTTTCTCGAGTTGCGGCAGGTGCTCTCGACTTACGACGGGGACCTCAGGGACCCGCTCTGGTGGCCTCAGGAAAGGCCAGTCCCCATGCGAGTTCCTCGGGGGCCTCTCGGGATTCCTCTCACGTCGATGCCGGGGCCTAGAACCTGTGTGGAGTCGGGGCGAGAACCTGAGGCTTCATCTCCAGTGCTGACATGGATCTTGGGGTACTTCTGGAGTCTCCCCAGGGGAGTCAGTCCTCGTCTCGAATGCGGGCATGCACTTGCGCTTTCCTCCAGGGCGGTAGGAGCAGTGTCACGCAGTCCGCCGCGTGGATCAAAGGATCTATGGTTTTCCCTCGAGTCTTTCCTTCGAGGCTTTCCCACGAGGCTTTCCCACAGGGCTGTCCCACGTGCACACGTGGTGGGAGTCAATCATCGGCTTGAACGTCAAGGCAGTGCAGGGAAAACAGGTTCCTCTGTAATGGACTGACACATCTGGGGGACTCTTGGAATGGTGGCACGACCCTGGAGTTCCTCTCGCCTTTCCTGTGGAGAGCGCCTCCTCTTGAGATGCGACGGGAACGCCGGGAATTCTTTCCCTACGAAACAGGGAAAGGATCCCTCATCTCGAGCTAGGAGGCGGAAACGGGGCTCCCCTGGATGTGTGCGGGACCCCACGTGATTCCTCTCGAGTGGAGACGGGTATGTGGGGGAACTTCTTGAGTTGCAGCAAGGGTGTGAAGACCCTTTGGAAGTTCCAGTGGTTAGACGTGATTAGCCTCCAGAAGCCTCAGCGGAAATGGGCCTCATCTCGCCTGGAGGGCAAAACCTCCTGGATTTTCTCGAGTTGCGGCAGGTGCTGTCGACTTACGACGGGGACCTCAGGGACCCGCTCTGGTGGCCTCAGGAAAGGCCAGTCCCCATGCGAGTTCCTCGGGGGCCTCTCGGGGTTCCTCTCCCGTCGATGCCGGGGCCTAAGACCTTGTGTGGAGTCGGGGCCGGAACCTGAGGATTCCTCTCCAGTGCTGACATGGATCTTGGGGTACTTCTGGAGTCTCCCCAGGGGAGTCAGTCCTCGTCTCGAATGCGGGCATGCACTTGCGCTTTCCTCCAGAGCGGTAGCAGCAGTGTCACGCAATCCGCCGCGTGAATCAAAGGATCTATGGTTTTCCCTCGAGTCTTTCCCACGAGGCTTTCCCACGAGGCTTTCCCACAGGGCTGTCCCACGTGCACACGTGTTGGGAGTCGATCCTCAGCTTGAACGTCAAGGCAGTGCAGGGAAAACAGGTTCCTCTGGAATGGACTGACACATCTGGGGGACTCTTGGAATGGTGGCACGACCCTGGAGTTCCTCTCGCCTTTCCTGTCGAGAGCGCCTCCTCTTGAGATGCGACGGGAACGCCGGGAATTCTTTCCCTACGAAACAGGGAAAGGATCCCTCATCTCGAGCTAGGAGGCGGAAACGGGGCTCCCCTGGATGTGTGCGGGACACTCGTGCTTCCTCTCGAGTGGAGACGGGTATGTCGGGGAACTTCTTCAGTTGCAGCAAGGGTGAGAAGGACCCTTTGGAAGTTCCAGTGGTTAGACGTGATTAGCCTCGAGAAGCCTCAGCGGAAATGGGCCTCATCTCGCCTGGAGGGCAAAACCTCCTGGATTTTCTCGAGTTGCGGCAGGTGCTCTCGACTTACGACGGGGACCTCAGGGACCCGCTCTGGTGGCCTCAGGAAAGGCCAGTCCCCATGCGAGTTCCTCGGGAGCCTCTCGGGATTCCTCTCCCGTCGATGCCGGGCCCTAAGACCTTGTGTGGAGTCGGGGCCGGAACATGAGGCTTCCTCTCCAGTGCTGACATGGATCTTGGGGTACTTCTGGAGTCTCCCCAGGGGAGTCAGTCCTCGTCTCGAATGCGGGCATGCACTTGCGCTTTCCTCCAGAGCGGTAGCAGAAGTGTCACGCAATCCGCCGCGTGAATCAAAGGATCTATGGTTTTCCCTCGAGTCTTTCCCACGAGGCTTTCCCACGAGGCTTTCCCACAGGGCTGTCCCACGTGCACACGTGGTGGGAGTCGATCCTCGGCTTGAACGTCAAGGCAGTGCAGGGAAAACAGGTTCCTCTGGAATGGACTGACACATCTGGGGGACTCTTGGAATGGTGGCACGACCCTGGAGTTCCTCTCGCCTTTCCTGTGGAGAGCGCCTCCTCTTGAGATGCGATGGGAACGCCGGGAATTCTTTCCCTACGAAACAGGGAAAGAATCCCTCATCTCGAGCTAGGAGGCGGAAACGGGGCTCCCCTGGATGTGTGCGGGACGCCATGTGCTTCCTCTCGAGTGGAGACGGGTATGTCGGGGAACTTCTTGAGTTGCAGCAAGGGTGTGAAGGACCCTTTGGAAGTTCCAGTGGTCAGATGTGATTAGCCTCGAGAAGCCTCAGCGGAAATGGGCCTCATCTCCCCTGGAGGGCAAAACCTCCTGGATTTTCTCGAGTTGCGGCAGGTGCTCTCGACTTACGACGGGAACCTCAGGGACCCGCTCTGGTGGCCTCAGGAAAGGCCAGTCTCCATGCGAGTTCCTCGGGGGCCTCTCGGGATTCCTCTCCCGTCGATGCCGGGGCTTAAGAGGTTGTGTGGAGTAGGGGCCGGAACCTGAGGATTCCTCTCCAGTGCTTACATGGATCTTGGGGTACTTCTGGAGTCTCCCCAGGGGAGTCAGTCCTCGTCTCGAATGCGGGCATGCACTTGGGCTTTCCTCCAGAGCGGTAGCAGCAGTGTCACGCAATCCGCCGCGTGGATCAAAGGATCTATGGTTTTCCCTCGAGTCTTTCCCACGAGGCTTTCCCACGAGGCTTTCCCACAGGGCTGTCCCACGTGTACACGTCGTGGGAGTCGATGCTCGGCTTGAACGTCAAGGCAGTGCAGGGAAAACAGGTTCCTCTGGAATGGACTGACACATCTGGGGGACTGTTAGAATGGTGGCACGACCCTGGAGTTCCTCTCGCCTTTCCTGTGGAGAGCGCCTCCTCTTGAGATGCGACGGGAACGCCGGGAATTCTTTCCCTAGGAAACAGGGAAAGGATCCCTCATCTCGAGCTAGGAGGCGGAAACGGGGCTCCTCTGGATGTGTGCGGGACACTCGGGCTTCCCTTCTTGTGGAGACGGGTATGTCGGGGAACTTCTTGAGTTGCAGGAAGGGTGAGAAGGACCCTTTGGATGTTCCAGTGGTTAGATGTGATTAGCCTCGAGAAGCCTCAGCGGAAATGGGCCTCATCTCGCCTGGAGGGCAAAACCTCCTGGATTTTCTCGAGTTGCGGCAGGTGCTCTCGACTTACGACGGGGACCTCAGGGACCCGCTCTGGTGGCCTCAGGAAAGGCCAGTCCCCATGCGAGTTCCTCGGGGGCCTCTCGGGATTCCTCTCACGTCGATGCCGGGGCCTAGAACCTGTGTGGAGTCGGGGCGGGAACCTGAGGCTTCCTCTCCAGTGCTGACATGGATCTTGGGGTACTTCTGGAGTCTCCCCAGGGGAATCAGTCCTCATCTCGAATGCGGGCATACACTTGCGCTTTCCTCCTGGGCGGTAGGAGCAGTGTCACGCAGTCCGCCGCGTGGATCAAAGGATCTATGGTTTTCCCTCGAGTCTTTCCCAAGAGGCTTTCCCACGAGGCTTTCCCACAGGGCTGTCCCACGTGCACACGTGGTGGGAGTCGATCATCGGCTTGAACGTCAAGGCAGTGCAGGGAAAACAGGTTCCTCTGGAATGGACTGACACATCTGGGGGACTCTTGGAATGGTGGCACGACCCTGGAGTTCCTCTCGCCTTTCCTGTGGAGAGCGCCTCCTCTTGAGATGCGACGGGAACGCCGGGAATTCTTTCCCTACGAAACAGGGAAAGGATCCCTCATCTCGATCTAGGAGGCGGAAGCGGGCTCCTCTGGATGTGTGCGGGACACCATGTGCTTCCTCTCGAGTGGAGACGGGTATGTCGGGGAACTTCTTGAGTTGCAGCAAGGGTGTGAAGGACCCTTTGGAAGTTCCAGTGGTTAGACGTGATTAGCCTCGAGAAGCCTCAGCGGAAATGTGCCTCATCTCGCCTGGAGGGCAAAACCTCCTGGATTTTCTCGAGTTGCGGCAGGTGCTCTCGACTTACGACGGGGACCTCCGGGACCCGCTCTGGTGGCCTCAGGAAAGGCCAGTCCCCATGCGAGTTCCTCGGGGGCCTCTCGGGATTCCTCTCCCGTCGATGCCGGGGCCTAGAACCTTGTGTGGAGTCGGGGCCGGAACCTGAGGCTTCCTCTCCAGTGCTGACATGGATCTTGGGGTACTTCTGGAGTCTCCCCAGGGGAGTCAGTCCTCGTCTCGAATGCGGGCATGCACTTGCGCTTTCCTCCAGGGCGGTAGGAGCAGTGTCACGCAGTCCGCCGCGTGGATCAAAGGATCTATGGTTTTCCCTCGAGTCTTTCCTTCGAGGCTTTCCCACGAGGCTTTCCCACAGGGCTGTCCCACGTGCACACGTGGTGGGAGTCAATCATCGGCTTGAACGTCAAGTCAGTGCAGGGAAAACAGGTTCCTCTGTAATGGACTGACACATCTGGGGGACTCTTGGAATGGTGGCACGACCCTGGAGTTCCTCTCGCCTTTCCTGTGGAGAGCGCCTCCTCTTGAGATGCGACGGGAACGCCGGGAATTCTTTCCCTACGAAACAGGGAAAGGATCCCTCATCTCGAGCTAGGAGGCGGAAACGGGGCTCCCCTGGATGTGTGCGGGACACTCGTGCTTCCTCTCGAGTGGAGACGGGTATGTCGGGGAACTTCTTCAGTTGCAGCAAGGGTGAGAAGGACCCTTTGGAAGTTCCAGTGGTTAGACGTGATTAGCCTCGAGAAGCCTCAGCGGAAATGGGCCTCATCTCTCCTGGAGGGCAAAACCTCCTGGATTTTCTCGAGTTGCGGCAGGTGCTCTCGACTTACGACGGGGACCTCAGGGACCCGCTCTGGTGGCCTCAGGAAAGGCCAGTCCCCATGCGAGTTCCTCGGGAGCCTCTCGGGATTCCTCTCCCGTCGATGCCGGGCCCTAAGACCTTGTGTGGAGTCGGGGCCGGAACATGAGGCTTCCTCTCCAGTGCTGACATGGATCTTGGGGTACTTCTGGAGTCTCCCCAGGGGAGTCAGTCCTCGTCTCGAATGCGGGCATGCACTTGGGCTTTCCTCCAGAGCGTTAGCAGCAGTGTCACGCAGTCCGCCGCGTGGATCAAAGGATCTATGGTTTTCCCTCGAGTCTTTCCCACGAGGCTTTCCCACGAGGCTTTCCCACAGGGCTGTCCCACGTGCACACGTGGTGGGAGTCGATCCTCGGCTTGAACGTCAAGGCAGTGCAGGGAAAACAGGTTCCTCTGGAATGGACTGACACATCTGGGGGACTCTTGGAATGGTGGCACGACCCTGGAGTTCCTCTCGCCTTTCCTGTGGAGAGCGCCTCCTCTTGAGATGCGATGGGAACGCCGGGAATTCTTTCCCTACGAAACAGGGAAAGGATCCCTCATCTCGAGCTAGGAGGCGGAAACGGGGCTCCCCTGGATGTGTGCGGGACGCCACGTGCTTCCTCTCGAGTGGAGACGGGTATGTTGGGGAACTTCTTGAGTTGCAGCAAGGGTGTGAAGGACCCTTTGGAAGTTCCAGTGGTTAGACGTGATTAGCCTCGAGAAGCCTCAGCGGAAATGGGCCTCATCTCGCCTGGAGGGCAAAACCTCCTGGATTTTCTCGAGTTGCGGCAGGTGCTCTCGACTTACGACGGGGACCTCAGGGACCCGCTCTGGTGGCCTCAGGAAAGGCCAGTCCCCATGCGAGTTCCTCGGGGGCCTCTCGGGATAACTCTCCCGTCGATGCCGGGGCCTAAGACCTTGTGTGGAGTCGGGGCCGGAACCTGAGGATTCCTCTCCAGTGCTGACATGGATCTTGGGGTACTTCTGGAGTCTCCCCAGGGGAGTCAGTCCTCATCTCGAATGCGGGCATGCACTTGAGCTTACCTCCAGAACGGTAGCAGCAGTGTAACGCAGTCCACCGCGTGGATCAAAGGATCTATGGTTTTCCCTCGGGTCTTTCCCACGAGGCTTTCCCACGAGGCTTTCCCACAGGGCTGTCCCACGTGCACACGTGGTGGGAGTCGATCCTCGGCTTGAACGTCAAGGCAGTGCAGTTAAAACAGGTTCCTCTGGAATGGACTGACACATCTGGGGGACTCTTGGAATGGTGGCACGACCCTGGAGTTCCTCTCCCCTTTCCTGTGGAGAGCGCCTCCTCTTGAGATGCGACGGGAACGCCAGGAATTCTTTTCCTAGGAAACAGGGAAAGGATCCCTCATCTCGAGCTAGGAGGCGGAAACGGGGCTCCCCTGGATGTGTGCGGGACCCCACGTGCTTCCTCTCGAGTGGAGACGGGTATGTCGGGGAACTTCTTGAGTTGCAGGAAGGGTGTGAAGGACCCTTTGGAAGTTCCAGTGGTCAGATGTGATTAGCCTCGAGAAGCCTCAGCGGAAATGGGCCTCATCTCCCCTGGAGGGCAAAACCTCCTGGATTTTCTCGAGTTGCGGCAGGTGCTCTTGACTTACGACGGGAACCTCAGGGACCCGCTCTGGTGGCCTCAGGAAAGGCCAGTCTCCATGCGAGTTCCTCGGGGGCCTCTCGGGATTCCTCTCCCGTCGATGCCGGGGCTTAAGAGGTTGTGTGGAGTAGGGGCCGGAACCTGAGGATTCCTCTCCAGTGCTGACATGGATCTTGGGGTACTTCTGGAGTCTCCCCAGGGGAGTCAGTCCTCGTCTCGAATGCGGGCATGCACTTGGGCTTTCCTCCAGAGCGGTAGCAGCAGTGTCACGCAATCCGCCGCGTGGATCAAAGGATCTATGGTTTTCCCTCGAGTCTTTCCCACGAGGCTTTCCCACGAGGCTTTCCCACAGGGCTGTCCCACGTGTACACGTCGTGGGAGTCGATCCTCGGCTTGAACGTCAAGGCAGTGCAGGGAAAACAGGTTCCTCTGGAATGGACTGACACATCTGGGGGACTGTTAGAATGGTGGCACGACCCTGGAGTTCCTCTCGCCTTTCCTGTGGAGAGCGCCTCCTCTTGAGATGCGACGGGAACGCCGGGAATTCTTTCCCTAGGAAACAGGGAAAGGATCCCTCATCTCGAGCTAGGAGGCGGAAACGGGGCTCCTCTGGATGTGTGCGGGACCCTCGGGCTTCCTCTCTTGTGGAGACGGGTATGTCGGGGAACTTCTTGAGTTGCAGCAAGCGTGAGAAGGACCCTTTGGATGTTCCAGTGGTTAGATGTGATTAGCCTCGAGAAGCCTCAGCGGAAATGGGCCTCATCTCGCCTGGAGGGCAAAACCTCCTGGATTTTCTCGAGTTGCGGCAGGTGCTCTCGTCTTACGACGGGGACCTCAGGGACCCGCTCTGGTGGCCTCAGGAAAGGCCAGTTCCCATGCGAGTTCCTCGGGGCCTCTCGGGATTCCTCTCCCGTCGATGCCGGGGCCTAAGACCTTGTGTGGAGTCGGGGCCGGAACCTGAGGCTTCCTCTCCAGTGCTGACATGGATCTTGGGGTACTTCTGGAGTCTCCCCAGGGGAGTCAGTCCTCGTCTCGAATGCGGGCATGCACTTGCGCTTTCCTCCAGAGCGGTAGCAGCAGTGTCACGCAGTCCGCCGCGTGGATCAAAGGATCTATGGTTTTCCCTCGAGTCTTTCCCACGAGGCTTTCCCACGAGGCTTTCCCACAGGGCTGTCCCACGTGCACACGTGGTGGGAGTCGTTCCTCGGCATGAACGTCAAGGCAGTGCAGGGAAAACAGGTTCCTCTGGAATGGACTGACACATCTGGGGGACTCTTGGAATGGTGGCACGACCCTGGAGTTCCTCTCGCCTTTCCTGTGGAGAGCGCCTCCTCTTGAGATGCGACGGGAACGCCAGGAATTCTTTCCCTACGAAACAGGGAAAGGATCCCTCATCTCGAGCTAGGAGGCGGAAACGGGGCTCCCCTGGATGTGTGCGGGACCCCACGTGCTTCCTCTCGAGTGGAGACGGGTATGTCGGGGAACTTCTTGAGTTGCAGCAAGGGTGTGAAGGACCCTTTGGAAGTTCCAGTGGTTAGACGTGATTAGACTCGAGAAGCCTCAGCGGAAATTTGCCTCATCTCGCCTGGAGGGCAAAACCTACTGGATTTTCTCGAGTTGCGGCAGGTGCTCTTGACTTACTACGGGGACCTCAGGGACCCGCTCTGGTGGCCTCAGGAAAGGCCAGTCCCCATGCGAGTTCCTCGGGGGCCTCTCGGGATTCCTCTCCCATCGATGCCGGGGCCTAAGACCTTGTGTGGAGTCGGGGCCGGAACCTGAGGATTCCTCTCCAGTGCTGACATGGATCTTGGGGTACTTCTGGAGTCTCCCCAGGGGAGTCAGTCCTCGTCTCGAATGCGGGCATGCACTTGCGCTTTCCTCCAGGGCGGTAGCAGCAGTGTCACGCAGTCCGCCGCCTGGATGAAAGGATCTATGGTTTTCCCTCGAGTCTTTCCCACGAGTCTTTCCCACGAGGCTTTCCCACAGGGCTGTCCCACGTGCACACGTGGTGGGAGTCGATCCTCGGCTTGAACGTCAAGGCAGTGCAGGAAAAACAGGTTTCTCTGGAAAGGACTGACAGATCTGGGGGACTCTTGGAATGGTGGCACGACCCTGGAGTTCCTCTCGCCTTTCCTGTGCAGAGCGCCTCCTCTTGAGATGCGACGGGAACGCCGGGAATTCTTTCCCTACGAAACAGGGAAAGGATCCCTCATCTCGAGCTAGGAGGCGGAAACGGGGCTCCCCTGGATGTGTGCGGGACCCCACGTGCTTCCTCTCGAGTGGAGACGGGTATGTCTTGGAACTTCTTGAGTTGCAGCAAGGGTGTGAAGGACCCTTTGGAAGTTCCAGTGGTTAGACGTGATTAGCCTCGAGAAGCCTCAGCGGAAATGTGCCTCATCTCGCCTGGAGGGCAAAACCTCCTGGATTTTCTCGAGTTGCAGCAGGTGCTCTCGACTTACGACGGGGACCTCAGGGACCCGCTCTGGTGGCCTCGGGAAAGGCCAGTCCCCATGCGAGTTCCTCGGGGGCCTCTCGGGATTCCTCTCCCGTCGATGCCGGGGCCTAAGACCTTGTGTGGAGTCGGGGCCGGAACCTGAGGATTCCTCTCCAGTGCTGACATGGATCTTGGGGTACTTCTGGAGTCTCCCCAGGGGAGTCAGTCCTCGCCTCGAATGCGGGCATGCACTTGCGCTTTCCTCCAGAGCGGTAGCAGCAGTGTCACGCAGTCCGCCGCGTGGATCAAAGGATCTATGGTTTTCCCTCGAGTCTTTCCCACGAGGCTTTCCCACAGGGCTGTCCCACGTGCACACGTGGTGGGAGTCGATCCTCGGCTTGAACGTCAAGGCAGTGCAGGGAAAACAGGTTCCTCTGGAATGGACTGACACATCTGGGGGACTCTTGGAATGGTGGCACGACCCTGGAGTTCCTCTCGCCTTTCCTGTGGAGAGCGCCTCCTCTTGAGATGCGACGGGAACGCCGGGAATTCTTTCCCTACGAAAGAGGGAAAGGATCCCTCATCTCGAGCTAGGAGGCGGAAACGGGGCTCCCCTGGATGTGTGCGGGACCCTCGGGCTTCATCTCGAGTGGAGACGGTATGTCGGGGAACTTCTTGAGTTGCAGCAAGGGTGTGAAGGACACTTGGGAAGTTCCAGTGGTTAGATGTGATTAGCCTCGAGAAGCCTCAGCGGAAATGGGCCTCATCTCCCCTGGAGGGAAAAACCTCCTGGATTTTCTCGAGTTGCGGCAGGTGCTCTCGACTTACGACGGGAACCTCAGGGACCCGCTCTGGTGGCCTCAGGAAAGGCCAGTCCCCATGCGAGTTCCTCGGGGGCCTCTCGGGATTCCTCTCCCGTCGATGCCGGGGCCTAAGACCTTGTGTGGATTCGGGGCCGGAACCTGAGGATTCCTCTCCAGTGCTGACATGGATCTTGGGGTTCTTCTGGAGTCTCCCCAGGGGAGTCAGTCCTCGTCTCGAATGCGGGCATGCACTTGCGCTTTCCTCCAGAGCGGTAGCAGCAGTGTCACGCAGTCCGCCGCGTGGATCAAAGGATCTATGGTTTTCCCTCGAGTCTTTCCCACGAGGCTTTCCCACGAGGCTTTCCCACAGGGCTGTCAAACGTGCACACGTGGTGGGAGTCGATCCTCGGCTTGAACGTCAAGGCAGTGCAGGGAAAACAGGTTCCTCTGGAATGGACTGACACATCTGGGGGACTCTTGGAATGGTGGCACGACCCTGGAGTTCCTCTCGCCTTTCCTGTGGAGAGCTCCTCCTCTTGAGATGCGACGGGAACGCCGGGAATTCTTTCCCTACGAAACAGGGAAAGGATCCCTCATCTCGACCTAGGAGGCGGAAACGGGGCTCCCCTGGATGTGTGCGTGACCCTCGTGCTTCCTCTCGAGTGGAGACGGGTATGTCGCGGAACTGCTTGAGTTGCAGCAAGGGTGAGAAGGACCCTTTGGATGTTCCAGTGGTTAGATGTGATTAGCCTCGAGAAGCCTCAGCGGAAATGGGCCTCATCTCGCCTGGAGGGCAAAACCTCCTGAATTTTCTCGAGTTGCGGCAGGTGCTCTCGACTTACGACGGGGACCTCAGGGACCAGCTCTGGTGGCCTCAGGAAAGGCCAGTCCCCATGCGAGTTCCTCGGGGGCCTCTTGGGATTCCTCTCCCGTCGATGCCGGGGCCTAAGACCTTGTGTGGAGTCGGGGCCGGAACCTGAGGATTCCTCTCCAGTGCTGACATGGATCTTGGGGTACTTCTGGAGTCTCCCCAGGGGAGTCAGTCCTCGTCTCAAATGCGGGCATGCACTTGCGCTTTCCTCCAGAGCGGTAGCAGCAGTGTCACGCAGTCCGCCGCGTGGATCAAAGGATCTATGGTTTTCCCTCGAGTCTTTCCCACGAGGCTTTCCCACGAGGCTTTCCCACAGGGCTGTCCCACGTGCACACGTGGTGGGAGTCGATCCTCGGCTTGAACGTCAAGGCAGTGCAGGGAAAACAGGTTCCTCTGGAATGGACTGACACATCTGGGGGACTCTTGGAATGGTGGCACGACCCTGGAGTTCCTCTCGCCTTTCCTGTGGAGAGCGCCTCCTCTTGAGATGCGACGGGAACGCCGGGAATTCTTTCCCTACGAAAGAGGGAAAGGATCCCTCATCTCGAGCTAGGAGGCGGAAACGGGGCTCCCCTGGATGTGTGCGGGACCCCACGTGCTTCCTCTCGAGTGGAGACGGGTATGTCGGGGAACTTCTTGAGTTGCAGCAAGGGTGTGAAGGACCCTTTGGAAGTTCCAGTGGTTAGACGTGATTAGCCTCGAGAAGCCTCAGCGGAAATGGGCCTCATCTCGCCTGGAGGGCAAAACCTCCTGGATTTTCTCGAGTTGCGGCATGTGCTCTCGACTTACGACGGGGACCTCAGGGACCCGCTCTGGTGGCCTCAGGAAAGGCCAGTCCCCATGCGAGTTCCTCGGGGGCCTCTCGGGATTCCTCTCCCGTCGATGCCGGGGCCTAAGACCTTGTGTGGAGTCGGGGCCGGAACCTGAGGATTCCTCTCCAGTGCTGACATGGATCTTGGGGTACTTCTGGAGTCTCCCCAGGGGAGTCAGTCCTCGTCTCGAATGCGGGCATGCACTTGGGCTTTCCTCCAGAGCGTTAGCAGCAGTGTCACGCAGTCCGCCGCGTGGATCAAAGGATCTATGGTTTTCCCTCGAGTCTTTCCCACGAGGCTTTCCCACGAGGCTTTCCCACAGGGCTGTCCCACGTGCACACGTGGTGGGAGTTGATCCTCGGCTTGAACGTCAAGGCAGTGCAGGGAAAACAGGTTCCTCTGGAATGGACTGACACATCTGGGGGACTCTTGGAATGGTGGCACGACCCTGGAGTTCCTCTCCCCTTTCCTATGGAGAGCGCCTCCTCTTGAGATGCGACGGGAACGCCGGGAATTCTTTCCCTACGAAACAGGGAAAGGATCCCTCATCTCGAGCTAGGAGGCGGAAACGGGGCTCCCCTGGATGTGTGCGGGACCCCACGTGCTTCCTCTCGAGTGCAGACGGGTATATCGGGGAACTTCTTGAGTTGCAGCAAAGGTGTGAAGGACCCTTTGGAAGTTCCAGTGGTTAGATGTGATTAGCCTCGAGAAGCCTCAGCGGAAATGGGCCTCATCTCGCCTGGAGGGCAAAACCTCCTGGATTTTCTCGAGTTGCGGCAGGTGCTCTCGACTTACGACGGGGACCTCAGGGACCCGCTCTGTTGGCCTCAGGAAAGGCCAGTCCCCATGCGAGTTCCTCGGGGGCCTCTCGGGATTCCTCTCCCGTCGATGCCGGGGCCTAAGACCTTGTGTGGAGTCGGGGCCGGAACCTGAGGATTCCTCTCCAGTGCTGACATGGATCTTGGGGTACTTCTGGATCCTCCCCAGGGGAGTCAGTCCTCGTCTCGAATGCGGGCATGCACTTGTGCTTTCCTCCAGAGCGGTAGCAGCAGTGTCACGCAGTCCGCCGCGTGGATCAAAGGATCTATGGTTTTCCCTCGAGTCTTTCCCACGAGGCTTTCCCACGAGGCTTTCCCACAGGGCTGTCCCACGTGCACACGTGGTGGGAGTCGATCCTCGGCTTGAACGTCAAGGCAGTGCAGGGAAAACAGGTTCCTCTGGAACGGACTGAAACATCTGGGGGACTCTTGGAATGGTGGCACGACCCTGGAGTTCCTCTCCCCTTTCCTGTGGAGAGCGCCTCCTCTTGAGATGCGACGGGAACGCCGGGAATTCTTTCCCTACGAAACAGGGAAAGGATACCTCATCTCGAGCTAGGAGGCGGAAACGGGGCTCCCCTGGATGTGTGCGGGACCCTCGGGCTTCATCTCGAGTGGAGACGGTATGTCAGGGAACTTCTTGAGTTGCAGCAAGGGTGTGAAGGACACTTGGGAAGTTCCAGTGGTTAGATGTGATTAGCCTCGAGAAGCCTCAGCGGAAATGGGCCTCATCTCGCCTGCAGGGCAAAACCTCCTGGATTTTCTCGTGTTGCGGCAGGTGTTCTCCACTTATGACGGGGACCTCAGGGACCCGCTCTGGTGGCCTCAGGAATGGCCAGTCCCCATGCGAGTTCCTCGGGGGCCTCTCGGGATTCCTCTCCCGTCGATGCCGGGGCCTAAGACCTTGTGTGGAGTCGGGGCCGGAACCTGAGGATTCCTCTCCAGTGCTGACATGGATCTTGGGGTTCTTCTGGAGTCTCCCCAGGGGAGTCAGTCCTCGTCTGGAATGCGGGCATGCACTTGCGCTTTCCTCCAGAGCGGTAGCAGCAGTGTCACGCAGTCCGCCGCGTGGATCAAAGGATCTATGGTTTTCCCTCGAGTCTTTCCCACGAGGCTTTCCCACGAGGCTTTCCCACAGGGCTGTCCCACGTGCACACGTGGTGGGAGTCGATCCTCGGCTTGAACGTCAAGGCAGTGCAGGGAAAACAGGTTCCTCTGGAATGGACTGACACATCTGGGGGACTCTTGGAATGGTGGCACGACCCTGGAGTTCCTCTCGCCTTTCCTGTGGAGAGCTCCTCCTCTTGAGATTCGACGGGAACGCCGGGAATTCTTTCCCTACGAAACAGGGAAAGGATCCCTCATCTCGACCTAGGAGGCGGAAACGGGGCTCCCCTGGATGTGTGCGTGACCCTCGTGCTTCCTCTCGAGTGGAGACGGGTATGTCGCGGAACTGCTTGAGTTGCAGCAAGGGTGAGATGGACCCTTTGGATGTTCCAGTGGTTAGATGTGATTAGCCTCGAGAAGCCTCAGCGGAAATGGGCCTCATCTCGCCTGGAGGGCAAAACCTCCTGGATTTTCTCGAGTTGCGGCAGGTGCTCTCGACTTACGACGGGGACCTCAGGGACCCGCTCTGGTGGCCTCAGGAAAGGCCAGTCCCCATGCGAGTTCCTCGGGGGCCTCTCGGGATTCCTCTCCCGTCGATGCCGGGGCCTAAGACCTTGTGTGGAGTCGGGGCCGGAACCTGAGGATTCCTCTCCAGTGCTGACATGGATCTTGGGGTACTTCTGGAGTCTCCCCAGGGGAGTCAGTCCTCGTCTCGCATGCGGGCATGCACTTGGGCTTTCCTCCAGAGCGGTAGCAGCAGTGTCACGCAGTCCTCCGCGTGGATCAAAGGATCTATGGTTTTCCCTCGAGTCTTTCCCACGAGGCTGTCCCACGAGGCTTTCCCACAGGGCTGTCCCACGTGCACACGTGGTGGGAGTCGATCCTCGGCTTGAACGTCAAGGCAGTGCAGGGAAAACAGGTTCCTCTGGAATGGACTGACACATCTGGGGGACTCCTGGAATGGTGGCACGACCCTGGAGTTCCTCTCGCCTTTCCTGTGGAGAGCGCCTCCTCTTGAGATGCGACGGGAACGCCGCGAATTCTTTCCCTACGAAACAGGGAAAGGATCCCTCATCTCGAGCTAGGAGGCGGAAACGGGGCTCCCCTGGATGTGTGCGGGACCCCACGTGCTTCCTCTCGAGTGGAGACGGGTATGTCGGGGAACTTCTTGTGTTGCAGCAAGGGTGTGAAGGACCCTTTGGAAGTTCCAGTGGTTAGATGTGATTAGCCTCGAGAAGCCTCAGCGGAAATGGGCCTCATCTCGCCTGGAGGGCAAAACCTCCTGGATTTTCTCGAGTTGCGGCAGGTGCTCTCGACTTACGACGGGGACCTCAGGGACCCGCTCTGGTGGCCTCAGGAAAGACCAGTCCCCATGCGAGTTCCTCGGGGGCCTCTCGGGATTCCTAGCCCGTCGATGCCGGGGCCTAAGACCTTGTGTGGAGTCGGGGCCGGAACCTGAGGATTCCTCTCCAGTGCTGACATGGATCTTGGGGTACTTCTGGAGTCTCCCCAGGGGAGTCAGTCCTCGTCTCGAATGCGGGCATGCACTTGCGCTTTCCTCCAGAGCGGTAGCAGCAGTGTCACGCAGTCCGCCGCGTGGATCAAAGGATCTATGGTTTTCCCTCGAGTCTTTCCCACGAGGCTTTCCCACGAGGCTTTCCGACAGGGCTGTCCCACGTGCACACGTGGTGGGAGTCGATCCTCGGCTTGAACGTCAAGGCAGTGCAGGGAAAACAGGTTCCTCTGGAAAGGAATGACACATCAGGGGGACTCTTGGAATGGTGGCACGACCCTGGAGTTCCTCTCGCCTTTCCTGTGGAGAGCGCCTCCTCTTGAGATGCGACGGGAACGCCGGGAATTCTTTCCCTACGAAACAGGGAAAGGATCCCTCATCTCGAGCTAGGAGGCGGAAACGGGGCTCCCCTGGATGTGTGCGGGACCCTCGTGCTTCCTCTCGAGTGGAGACGGGTATGTCGGGGAACTTCTTGAGTTGCAGCAAGGGTGAGAAGGACCCTTTGGATGTTCCAGTGGTTAGCTGTGTTTAGCCTCGAGAAGCCTCAGCGGAAATGGGCCTCATCTCGCCTGCAGGGCAAAACCTCCTGGATTTTCTCGAGTTGCGGCAGGTGCTCTCCACTTATGACGGGGACCTCAGGGACCCGCTCTGGTGGCCTCAGAAATGGCCAGTCCCCATGCGAGTTCCTCGGGGGCCTCTCGGGATTCCTCTCCCGTCGATGCCGGGGCCTAAGACCTTGTGTGGATTCGGGGCCGGAACCTGAGGATTCCTCTCCAGTGCTGACATGGATCTTGGGGTTCTTCTGGAGTCTCCCCAGGGGAGTCAGTCCTCGTCTCGAATGCGGGCATGCACTTGCGCTTTCCTCCAGAGCGGTAGCAGCAGTGTCACGCAGTCCGCCGCGTGGATCAAAGGATCTATGGTTTTCCCTCGAGTCTTTCCCACGAGGCTTTCCCACAAGGCTTTCCCACAGGGCTGTCCCACGTGCACACGTGGTGGGAGTCGATCCTCGGCTTGAACGTCAAGGCAGTGCAGGGAAAACAGGTTCCTCTGGAATGGACTGACACATCTGGGGGACTCCTGGAATGGTGGCACGACCCTGGAGTTCCTCTCGCCTTTCCTGTGGAGAGCGCCTCCTCTTGAGATGCGACGGGAACGCCGGGAATTCTTTCCCTACGAAACAGGGAAAGGATCCCTCATCTCGAGCTAGGAGGCGGAAACGGGGCTCCCCTGGATGTTTGCGGGACCCTACGTGCTTCCTCTCGAGTGGAGACGGGTATGTCGGGGAAATTCTTGTGTTGCAGCAAGTGTGTGAAGGACCCTTTGGAAGTTCCAGTGGTTAGATGTGATTAGCCTCGAGAAGCCTCAGCGGAAATGGGCCTCATCTCGCCTGGAGGGCAAAACCTCCTGGATTTTCTCGAGTTGCGGCAGGTGCTCTCGACTTACGACGGGGACCTCAGGGACCCGCTCTGGTGGCCTCAGGAAAGGCCAGTCCCCATGCGAGTTCCTCGGGGGCCTCTCGGGATTCCTCTCCCGTCGATGCCGGGGCCTAAGACCTTGTGTGGAGTCGGAGCCCGAACCTGAGGATTCCTCTCCAGTGCTGACATGGATCTTGGGGTACTTCTGGAGTCTCCCCAGGGGAGTCAGTCCTCGTCTCGAATGCGGGCATGCACTTGGGCTTTCCTCCAGAGCGTTAGCAGCAGTGTCACGCAGTCCGCCGCGTGGATCAAAGGATCTATGGTTTTCCCTCGAGTCTTTCCCACGAGGCTTTCCCACGAGGCTTTCCCACAGGGCTGTCCCACGTGCACACGTGGTGGGAGTCGATCCTCGGCTTGAACGTCAAGGCAGTGCAGGGAAAAGAGGTTCCTCTGGAATGGGCTGACACAGCTGGGGGACTCTTGGAATGGTGGCACGACCCTGGAGTTCCTCTCGCCTTTCCTGTGGAGAGCGCCTCCTCTTGAGATGCGACGGGAACGCCGGGAATTCTTTCCCTACGAAACAGGGAAAGGATGCCTCATCTCGAGCTAGGAGGCGGAAACGGGGCTCCCCTGGATGTGTGCGGGACCCTCGTGCTTCCTCTCTTGTGGAGACGGGTATGTCGGGGAACTTCTTGAGTTGCAGCAAGGGTGAGAAGGACCCTTTGGATGTTCCAGTGGTTAGATGTGATTAGCCTCGAGAAGCCTCAGCGGAAATGGGCCTCATCTCGCCTGGAGGGCAAAACCTCCTGGATTTTCTCGAGTTGCGGCAGGTGCTCTCGACTTACGACGGGGACCACAGGGACCCGCTCTGCTGGCCTCAGGAAAGGCCAGTCCCCATGCGAGTTCCTCGAGGGCCTCTCGGGATTCCTCTCCCGTCGATGCCGGGGCCTAAGACCTTGTGTGGAGTCGGGGCCGGAACCTGAGGATTCCTCTGCAGTGCTAACATGGATCTTGGGGTACTTCTGGAGTCTCCCCAGGGGAGTCAGTCCTCGTCTCGAATGCGGGCATGCACTTGCGCTTTCCTCCAGGGCGGTAGGAGCAGTTTCACGCAGTCCGCCGCCTGGATCAAAGGATCTATGGTTTTCCCTCGAGCCTTTCCCACGAGGCTTTCCCACGAGGCTTTCCCACAGGACTGTCCCACGTGCACACGTGGTGGGAGTCGATCCTCAGCTTGAACGTCAAGGCAGTGCAGGGAAAACAGGTTCCTCTGGAATGGACTGACACATCTGGGGGACTCTTGGAATGGTGGCACGACCCTGGATTTCCTCTCGCCTTTCCTGTGGAGAGCGCCTCCTCTTGAGATGCGACGGGAACGCCGGGAATTCTTTCCCTACGAAAGAGGGAAAGGATCCCTCATCTCGAGCTAGGAGGCGGAAACGGGGCTCCCCTGGATGTGTGCGGGACCCCACGTGCTTCCTCTCGAGTGGAGACGGGTATGTCGGGGAACTTCTTGAGTTGCAGCAAGGGTGTGAAGGACCCTTTGGAAGTTCCAGTGGTTAGACGTGATTAGCCTCGAGAAGCCTCAGCGGAAATGGGCCTCATCTCGCCTGGAGGGCAAAACCTCCTGGATTTTCTCGAGTTGCGGCATGTGCTCTCGACTTACTACGGGGACCTCAGGGACCCGCTCTGGTGGCCTCAGGAAAGGCCAGTCCCCATGCGAGTTCCTCGGGGGCCTCTCGGGATTCCTCTCCCGTCGATGCCGCGGCCTAAGACCTTGTGTGGAGTCGGGGCCAGAACCTGAGGATTCCTCTCCAGTGCTGACATGGATCTTGGGGTTCTTCTGGAGTCTCCCCAGGGGAGTCAGTCCTCGTCTCGAATGCGGGCATGCACTTGCGCTTTCCTCCAGAGCGGTAGCAGCAGTGTCACGCAGTCCGCCGCGTGGATCAAAGGATCTATGGTTTTCCCTCGAGTCTTTCCCACGAGGCTTTCCCACGAGGCTTTCCCACAGGGCTGTCCCACGTGCACACGTGGTGGGAGTCGATCCTCGGCTTGAACGTCAAGGCAGTGCAGGGAAAACAGGTTCCTCTGGAATGGACTGACACATCTGGGGGACTCTTGGAATGGTGGCACGACCCTGGAGTTCCTCTTGCCTTTCCTGTGGAGAGCTCCTCCTCTTGAGATGCGACGGGAACGCCGGGAATTCTTTCCCTACGAAACAGGGAAAGGATCCCTCATCTCGACCTAGGAGGCGGAAACGGGGCTCCCCTGGATGTGTGCGTGACCCTCGTGCTTCCTCTCGAGTGGAGACGGGTATGTCGCGGAACTGCTTGAGTTGCAGCAAGGGTGAGAAGGACCCTTTGGATGTTCCAGTGGTTAGATGTGATTAGCCTCGAGAAGCCTCAGCGGAAATGGGCCTCATCTCGCCTGGAGGGCAAAACCTCCTGGATTTTCTCGAGTTGCGGCAGGTGCTCTCGACTTACGACGGGGACCTCAGGGACCCGCTCTGGTGGCCTCAGGAAAGGCCAGTCCCCATGCGAGTTCCTCGGGGGCCTCTCGGGATTCCTCTCCCGTCGATGCCGGGGCCTAAGACCTTGTGTGGAGTCGGGGCCGGAACCTGAGGATTCCTCTCCAGTGCTGACATGGATCTTGGGGTACTTCTGGAGTCTCCCCAGGGGAGTCAGTCCTCGTCTCGAATGCGGACATGCACTTGTGCTTTCCTCCAGAGCGGTAGCAGCAGTGTCACGCAGTCCGCCGCGTGGATCAAAGGATCTATGGTTTTCCCTCGAGTCTTTCCCACGAGGCTTTCCCACGAGGCTTTCCCACAGGGCTGTCCCACGTGCACACGTGGTGGGAGTCGATCCTCGGCTTGAACGTCAAGGCAGTGCAGGGAAAACAGGTTCCTCTGGAATGGACTGACACATCTGGGGGACTCTTGGAATGGTGGCACGACCCTGGAGTTCCTCTCCCCTTTCCTGTGGAGAGCGCCTCCTCTTGAGATGCGACGGGAACGCCGATAATTCTTTCCCTACGAAACAGGGAAAGGATACCTCATCTCGAGCTAGGAGGCGGAAACGGGGCTCCCCTGGATGTGTGCGGGACCCTCGGGCTGCATCTCGAGTGGAGACGGTATGTCGGGGAACTTCTTGAGTTGCAGCAAGGGTGTGAAGGACACTTGGGAAGTTCCAGTGGTTAGATGTGATTAGCCTCGAGAAGCCTCAGCGGAAATGTGAATCATCTCGCCTGCAGGGCAAAACCTCCTGGATTTTCTCGAGTTGCGGCAGGTGCTCTCCACTTATGACGGGGACCTCAGGGACCCGCTCTGGTGGCCTCAGAAATGGCCAGTCCCCATGCGAGTTCCTCGGGGGCCTCTCGGGATTCCTCTCCCGTCGATGCCGGGGCCTAAGACCTTGTGTGGAGTCGGGGCCGGAACCTGAGGATTCCTCTCCAGTGCTGACATGGATCTTGGGGTTCTTCTGGAGTCTCCCCAGGGGAGTCAGTCCTCGTCTCGAATGTGGGCATGCACTTGCGCTTTCCTCCAGAGCGGTAGCAGCAGTGTCACGCAGTCCGCCGCGTGGATCAAAGGATCTATGGTTTTCCCTCGAGTCTTTCCCACGAGGCTTTCCCAAGAGGCTTTCCCACAGGGCTGTCCCACGTGCACACGTGGTGGGAGTCGATCCTCGGCTTGAACGTCAAGGCAGTGCAGGGAAAACAGGTTCCTCTGCAAAGGACTGACACATCTGGGGGACTCCTGGAATGGTGGCACGACCCTGGAGTTCCTCTCGCCTTTCCTGTGGAGAGCGCCTCCTCTTGAGATGCGACGGGAACGCCGCGAATTCTTTCCCTACGAAACAGGGAAAGGATCCCTCATCTCGATCTAGGAGGCGGAAACGGGGCTCCCCTGGATGTGTGCGGGACCCCACGTGCTTCCTCTCGAGTGGAGACGGGTATGTCGGGGAACTTCTTGTGTTGCAGGAAGGGTGTGAAGGACCCTTTGGAAGTTCCAGTGGTTAGATGTGATTAGCCTCGAGAAGCCTCAGCGGAAATGGGCCTCATCTCGCCTGGAGGGCAAAACCTCCTGGATTTTCTTGAGTTGCGGCTGGTGCTCTCGACTTACGACGGGGACCTCAGGGCCCCGCTCTGGTGGCCTCAGGAAAGGCCAGTCCCCATGCGAGTTCCTCGGGGGCCTCTCGGGATTCCTCTCCCGTCGATGCCGGGGCCTAAGACCTTGTGTGGAGTCGGGGCCCAAACCTGAGGATTCCTCTCCAGTGCTGACATGGATCTTGGGGTACTTCTGGAGTCTCCCCAGGGGAGTCAGTCCTCGTCTCGAATGCGGGCATGCACTTGCGCTTTCCTCCAGAGCGGTAGCAGCAGTGTCACGCAATCCGCCGCGTGGATCAAAGGATCTATGGTTTTCCCTCGAGTCTTTCCCACGAGGCTTTCCCACGAGGCTTTCCCACAGGGCTGTCCCACGTGCACACGTGGTGGGAGTCGATCCTCAGCTTGAACGTCAAGGCAGTGCAGGGAAAACAGTTTCCTCTGGAATGGACTGACACATCTGGGGGAGTCTTCGAATGGTGGCACGACCCTGGAGTTCCTCTCGCCTTTCCTGTGGAGAGCGCCTCCTCTTGAGATGCGACGGGAACGCCGGGATTTCTTTCCCTAGGAAACAGGGAAAGGATCCCTCATCTCGAGCTAGGAGGCGGAAACGGGGCTCCCCTGGATGTGTGCGGGACCCCACGTGCTTCCTCTCGAGTGGAGACGGGTATGTCGGGGAACTTCTTGAGTTGCAGCAAGGGTGTGAAGGACCCTTTGGAAGTTCCAGTGGTTAGACGTGATTAGCCTCGAGAAGCCTCAGCGGAAATGGGCCTCATCTCGCCTGGAGGGCAAAACCTCCTGGATTTTCTCGAGTTGCGGCAGGTGCTCTCGACTTACGACGGGGACCTCAGGGACCCGCTCTGGTGGCCTCAGGAAAGGCCAGTCCCCATGCGAGTTCCTGGGGGCCTCTCGGGATTCCTCTCCCGTCGATGCCGGGGCCTAAGACCTTTTGTGGAGTCGGGGCCGGAACCTGAGGATTCCTCTCCAGTGCTGACATGGATCTTGGGGTACTTCTGGAGTCTCCCCAGGGGTGTCAGTCCTCGTCTCGAATGCGGGCATACACTTGCGCTTTCCTCCAGAGCGGTAGCAGCAGTGTCACGCAGTCCACCGCGTGGATCAAAGGATCTATGGTTTTCCCTCGAGTCTTTCCCACGAGGCTTTCCAACGAGGCTTTCCCACAGGGCTCTCCCACGTGCACACGTGGTGGGAGTCGATCTTCGGCTTGAACGTCAAGGCAGTGCAGGGAAAACAGGTTCCTCTGGAATGGACTGACACATCTGGGGGACTCTTGGAATGGTGGCACGACCCTGGAGTTCCTTTCGTCTTTCCTGTGGAGAGCGCCACCTCTTGAGATGCGACGGGAACGCCGGGAATTCTTTCCCTACGAAACAGGGAAAGGATCCCTCATCTCGAGCTAGGAGGCGGAAACGGGGCTCCCCTGGATGTGTGCGGGACCCCACGTGCTTCCTCTCGAGTGGAGACGGGTATGTCGGGGAACAACTTGAGTTGCAGCAAGGGTGTGAAGGACCCTTTGGAAGTTCCAGTGGTTAGACGTGATTAGCCTCGAGAAGCCTCAGCAGAAATGGGCCTCATCTCGCCTGGAGGGCAAAACCTCCTGGATTTTCTCGAGTTGCGGCAGGTGCTCTCGACTTACGACGGGGACCTCAGGGACCCGCTCTGGTGGCCTCAGGAAAGGCCAGTCCCCATGCGAGTTCCTCGGGGGCCACTCGGGATTCCTCTCCCGTCGATGCCGGGGCCTAAGACCTTGTGTGGAGTCGGGGCCGGAACCTGAGGATTCCTCTCCAGTGCTGACATGGATCTTGGGGTACTTCTGGAGTCTCCCCAGGGGAGTCAGTCCTCGTCTCGAATGCGGGCATGCACTTGCGCTTTCCTCCAGAGCGTTAGCAGCAGTATCACGCAATCCGTCGCGTGGATCAAAGGATCTATGGTTTTCCCTCGAGTCTTTCCCACGAGGCTTTCCCACGAGGCTTTCCCACAGGGCTGTCCCACGTGCACACGTGGTGGGAGTCGATCCTCAGCTTGAACGTCAAGGCAGTGCAGGGAAAACAGGTTCGTCTGGAATGGACTGACACATCTGGGGGACTCTTGGAATGGTGGCACGACCCTGGAGTTCCTCTCGCCTTTCCTGTGGAGAGCGCCTCCTCTTGAGATGCGACGGGAACGCCGGGAATTCTTTCCCTACGAAACAGGGAAAGGATCCCTCATCTCGAGCTAGGAGGCGGAAACGGGGCTCCCCTGGATGTGTGCGGGACCCCACGTGCTTCCTTTCGAGTGGAGACGGGTATGTCGGGGAACTTCTTGAGTTGCAGCAAGGGTGTGAAGGACCCTTTGGAAGTTCCAGTGGTTAGACGTGATTAGCCTCGAGAAACCTCTGCGGAAATGTGCCTCATCTCGACTGGAGGGCAAAACCTCCTGGATTTTCTCGACTTGCGGCAGGTGCTCTCGACTTACGACGGGGACCTCAGGGACCCGCTCTGGTGGCCTCAGGAAAGGCCAGTCCCCATGCGAGTTCCTCGGGGGCCTCTCCGGATTCCTCTCCCGTCGATGCCGGGGCCTAAGACCTTGTGTGGAGTCGGGGCCGGAACCTGAGGATTCCTCTCCAGTGCTGACATGGATCTTGGGGTACTTCTGGAGTCTCCCCAGGGGAGTCAGTCCTCGTCTCGAATGCGGGCATGCACTTGCGCTTTCCTCCAGAGCGGTAGCAGCAGTGTCACGCAATCCGCCGCGTGGATCAAAGGATCTATGGTTTTCCCTCGAGTCTTTCCCACGAGGCTTTCCCACGAGGCTTTCCCACAGGGCTGTCCCACGTGCACACGTGGTGGGAGTCGATCCTCAGCTTAAACGTCAAGGCAGTGCAGGGAAAACAGTTTCCTCTGGAATGGACTGACACATCTGGGGGAGTCTTCGAATGGTGGCACGACCCTGGAGTTCCTCTCGCCTTTCCTGTGGAGAGCGCCTCCTCTTGAGATGCGACGGGAACCCCGGGATTTCTCTCCCTAGGAAACAGGGAAAGGATCCCTCATCTCGAGCTAGGAGGCGGAAACGGGGCTCCCCTGGATGTGTGCGGGACCCCACGTGCTTCCTCTCGAGTGGAGACGGGTATGTCGGGGAACTTCTTGAGTTGCAGCAAGGGTGTGAAGGACCCTTTGGAAGTTCCAGTGGTTAGACGTGATTAGCCTCGAGAAGCCTCAGCGGAAATGGGCCTCATCTCGCCTGGAGGGCAAAACCTCCTGGATTTTCTCGAGTTGCGGCAGGTGCTCTCGACTTACGACGGGGACCTCAGGGACCCGCTCTGGTGGCCTCAGGAAAGGCCAGTCCCCATGCGAGTTCCTGGGGGCCTCTCGGGATTCCTCTCCCGTCGATGCCGGGGCCTAAGACCTTTTGTGGAGTCGGGGCCGGAACCTGAGGATTCCTCTCCAGTGCTGACATGGATCTTGGGGTACTTCTGGAGTCTCCCCAGGGGTGTCAGTCCTCGTCTCGAATGCGGGCATACACTTGCGCTTTCCTCCAGAGCGGTAGCAGCAGTGTCACGCAGTCCACCGCGTGGATCAAAGGATCTATGGTTTTCCCTCGAGTCTTTCCCACGAGGCTTTCCCACGAGGCTTTCCCACAGGGCTGTCCCACGTGCACACGTGGTGGGAGTCGATCCTCAGCTTGAACGTCAAGGCAGTGCAGGGAAAACAGGTTCGTCTGGAATGGACTGACACATCTGGGGGACTCTTGGAATGGTGGCACGACCCTGGAGTTCCTCTCGCCTTTCCTGTGGAGAGCGCCTCCTCTTGAGATGCGACGGGAACGCCGGGAATTCTTTCCCTACGAAACAGGGAAAGGATCCCTCATCTCGAGCTAGGAGGCGGAAACGGGGCTCCCCTGGATGTGTGCGGGACCCCACGTGCTTCCTTTCGAGTGGAGACGGGTATGTCGGGGAACTTCTTGAGTTGCAGCAAGGGTGTGAAGGACCCTTTGGAAGTTCCAGTGGTTAGACGTGATTAGCCTCGAGAAACCTCTGCGGAAATGTGCCTCATCTCGACTGGAGGGCAAAACCTCCTGGATTTTCTCGACTTGCGGCAGGTGCTCTCGACTTACGACGGGGACCTCAGGGACCCGCTCTGGTGGCCTCAGGAAAGGCCAGTCCCCATGCGAGTTCCTCGGGGGCCTCTCCGGATTCCTCTCCCGTCGATGCCGGGGCCTAAGACCTTGTGTGGAGTCGGGGCCGGAACCTGAGGATTCCTCTCCAGTGCTGACATGGATCTTGGGGTACTTCTGGAGTCTCCCCAGGGGAGTCAGTCCTCGTCTCGAATGCGGGCATGCACTTGCGCTTTCCTCCAGAGCGGTAGCAGCAGTGTCACGCAGTCCGCCGCGTGGATCAAAGGATCTATGGTTTTCCCTCGAGTCTTTCCCACGAGGCTTTCCCACGAGGCTTTCCCACAGGGCTGTCCCACGTGCACACGTGGTGGGAGTCGATCCTCGGCTTGAACGTCAAGGCAGTGCAGGGAAAACAGGTTCCTCTGGAATGGACTGACACATCCGGGGGAGTCTTGGAATGGTGGCACGACCCTGGAGTTCCTCTCGCCTTTCCTGTGGAGAGCGCCTCCTCTTGAGATGCGACGGGAACGCCGGGAATTCTTTCCCTACGAAACAGGGAAAGGATCCCTCATCTCGAGCTAGGAGGCGGAAACGGGGCTCCCCTGGATGTGTGCGGGACCCTCGTGCTTCCTCTCGAGTGGAGACGGGTATGTCGGGGAACTTCTTGAGTTGCAGCAAGGGTGAGAAGGACCCTTTGGATGTTCCAGTGGTTAGACGTGATTAGCCTCGAGAAGCCTCAGCGGAAATGTGCCTCATCTCGCCTGGAGGGCAAAACCTCCTGGATTTTCTCGAGTTGCGGCAGGTGCTCTCGACTTACGACGGGGACCTCAGGGACCCGCTCTGGTGGCCTCAGGAAAGGCCAGTCCCCATGCGAGTTCCTCGGGGGCCTCTCGGGATTCCTCTCCAGTCGATGCCGGGGCCTAAGACCTTGTGTGGAGTCGGGGCCGGAACCTGAGGATTCCTCTCCAGTGCTGACATGGACCTTGGTGTACTTCTGGAGTCTCCCCAGGGGAGTCAGTCCTCGTCTCGAATGCGGGCATGCACTTGCGCTTTCCTCCAGAGCAGTAGCAGCAGTGTCACGCAGTCCGCCACGTGGATCAAAGGATCTATGATTTTCCCTCGAGTCTTTCCCACGAGGCTTTCCCACGAGGCTATCCCACAGGGCTGTCCCACGTGCACACGTGGTTTGAGTCGATCCTCGGCTTGAACGTCAAGGCAGTACAGGGAAAACAGGTTCCTCTGGAATGGACTGACACATCTGGGGGTCTCTTGGAATGGTGGCACGACCCTGGAGTTCCACTCGCCTTTCCTGTGGAGAGCGCCTCCTCTTGAGATGCGAAGGGAACGCCGGGAATTCTTTCCCTACGAAACAGGGAAAGGATCCCTCATCTCGAGCTAGGAGGCGGAAACGGGGCTCCCCTGGATGTGTGCGGGACACCACGTGCTTCCTCTCGAGTGAAGATGGGTATGTCGGGGAACTTTTGAGTTGCAGCAAGGGTGTGAAGGAACCTTAAGAAGTTCCAGTGGTTAGACTTGATTAGCCTCGAGAAGCCTCAGCGGAAATGGGCCTCATCTCGCCTGGAGGGCAAAACCTCCTGGATTTTCTCGAGTTGCGGCAGGTGCTCTTGACTTACGACGGGGACCTCATGGACCCGCTCTGGTGGCCTCAGGAAAGGCCAGTCCCCATGCGAGTTCCTCGGGGGCCTCTCGGGATTCCTCTCCTGTCGATGCCGGGGCCTAAGACCTTGTGTGGAGTCGGGGCCGGAACCTGAGGATTGCTCTCCAGTGCTGACATGGATCTTGGGGTACTTCTGGAGTCTCCCCAGGGGAGTCAGTCCTCGTCTCGAATGCGGGCATGCACTTGCGCTTTCCCCCAGGGCGGTAGCAGCAGTGTCACGCAGTCCGCCGCCTGGATCAAAGGATCTATGGTTTTCC
The DNA here is from genome assembly GCF_042477335.2 of Ovis canadensis. NCBI lineage: Eukaryota > Metazoa > Chordata > Mammalia > Artiodactyla > Bovidae > Ovis > Ovis canadensis. Next base: position 10,403,673 of record NC_091268.1, read on the forward strand.
CTCGAGTCTTTCCCAGGAGGCTTTCCCACAGGGCTGTCCCATGTGCACACGTGGTGGGAGTCGATCATCGGCTTGAACGTCAAGGCAGTGCAGGGAAAACAGGTTCCTCTGGAATGGACTGACACATCTGGGGGACTATTGGAATGGTGGCACGACCCTGGAGTTCCTCTCGACTTTCCTGTGGAGAGTGCCTCCTCTTGAGATGCGATGGGAACGCCGGGAATTCTTTCCCTACGAAACAGGGAAAGGATCCCTCATCTCGAGCTAGTAGGCGGAAACGGGTCTCCCCTCTATGTGTGCGGGACCCCACGTGCTTCCTCTCGAGTGCAGACGGGTATGTCGGGGAACTTCTTGAGTTGCAGCAAGGGTGTGAATGACCTTTGGAAGTTCCAGTGGTTAGAGGTGATTAGCCTCGAGAAGCCTCAGCGGAAATGGGCCTCATCTCGCCTGGAGGGCAAAACCACTTGGATTTTCTCGAGTTGCGGCAGGTGCTCTCGACTTACGACGGGGACCTCAGGGACCCGCTCTGGAGGCCTCAGGAAAGGCCAGTCCCCATGCCAGTTCCTCGGGGGCCTCTCGGGATTCCTCTCCCGTCAATGCTGGGGACTAAGACCTTGTGTGGAGTCGTGGCCGGAACCTGAGGATTCCTCTCCAGTGCTGACATGGATCTTGGGGTACTTCTGGAGTCTCCCCAGGGGAGTCAGTCCTCGTTTCGAATGCGGGCATGCACTTGCGCTTTCCTCCAGAGCGGTAGCAGCAGTGTCACGCAGTCCGCCTCGTGGATCAAAGGATCTATGGTTTTCCCTCGAGTCTTTCCCACGAGGCTTTCCCACGAGGCTTTCCCACAGGGCTGTCCCACGTGCACACGTGGTGGGACTCGATCCTCGGCTTGAACGTCAAGGCAGTGCAGGGAAAACTGGTTCCTCTGGAATGGACTGACCCATCTCGGGGTCTCTTGGAATGGTGGCACGACCCTGGAGTTCCTCTCGCCTTTCCTGTGGAGAGCGCCTCCTCTTGAGATGCGACGGGAACGCCGGGAATTCTTTCCCTACGAAACAGGGAAAGGATCACTCATCTCGAGCTAGGAGGCGGAAACGGGGCTCCCCTGGATGTGTGCGGGAACCCACGTGCTTCCTCTCGAGTGGAGACGGGTATGTCGGGGAACTTCTTGAGTTGCAGCAAGGGTGTGAAGGACCCTTTGGAAGTTCCAGTGGTTAGACGTGATTAGCCTCGAGAAGCCTCAGCGGAAATGGGCCTCATCTCGCCTGGAGGGCAAAACCTCCTGGATTTTCTCGAGTTGCGGCAGGTGCTCTCGACTTACGACGGGGACCTCAGGGACCCGCTCTGGTGGCCTCAGGAAAGGCCAGTCCCCATGCGAGTTCCTCAGGGGCCTCTCGGGATTCCTCTCCCGTCGATGCTGGGGCCTAAGACCTTGTGTGGAGTCGGGGCTGGAACCTGAGGATTACTCTCCAGTGCTGACATGGATCTTGGGGTACTTCTGGAGTCTCCCCAGGGGAGTCAGTCCTCGTCTCGAATGCGGGCATGCACTTGCGCTTTCCTCCAGAGCGGTAGCAGCAGTGTCACGCAGTCCGCCGAGTGGATCAAATGATCTATGGTTTTCCCTCGAGTCTTTCCCACGAGGCTTTCCCACGAGGCTTTCCCACAGGGCTGTCCCACGTGCACAGATGGTGGGAGTCGATCATCGGCTTGAACGTCAAGGCAGTGCAGGGAAAACAGGTTCCTCTGGAATGGACTGACACATCTGGGGGACTCTTGGAATGGTGGCACGACCCTGGAGTTCCTCTCGCCTTTCCTGTGGAGAGCGCCTCCTCTTGAGATGCGACGGGAAGGCCAGGAATTCTTTCCCTACGAAACAGGGAAAGGATCCTTCATCTCGAGCTAGGAGGCGGAAACGGGGCTCCCCTGGATGTGTGCGGGACCCCACGTGCTTCCTCTCGAGCGGAGACGGGTATGTCGGGGAACTTCTTGAGTTGCAGTAAGGGTGTGAATGACCTTTGGAAGTTCCAGTGGTTAGAGGTGATTAGCCTCGAGAAGCCTCAGCGGAAATGGGCCTCATCTCGCCTGGAGGGCAAAACCTCCTGGATTTTCTCGAGTTGCGGCAGGTGCTCTCGACTTACGACGGGGACCTCAGGGACCCGCTCTGGTGGCCTCAGGAAAGGCCAGTCCCCATGCGAGTTCCTCGGGGGCCTCTCGGGATTCCTCTCCCGTCAATGCCGGGGACTAAGACCTTGTGTGGAGTCGGGGCCGGAACCTGAGGATTCCTCTCCAGTGCTGACATGGATCTTGGGGTACTTCTGGAGTCTCCCCAGGGGAGTCAGTCCTCGTCTCGCATGCGGGCATGCAATTGCGCTTTACTCCAGAGCGGTAGCAGCAGTGTCATGCAGTCCGCCGCGTGGATCAAAGGATCTATGGTTTTCCCTCGAGTCTTTCCCAGGAGGCTTTCCCTCGAGGCTTTCCCACAGGGCTGTCCCACGTGCACACGTGGTGGGAGTCGATCCTCGGCTTGAACGTCAAGGCAGTGCAGGGAAAACAGGTTCCTCTGGAATGGACTGATACATCTGGGGGTCTCTTGAAATGGTGGCACGACCCTGGAGTTCCTCTCCCCTTTCCTGTGAAGAGCGCCTCATCTTGAGATGCGACGGGAACGCCGGGAATTCTTTCCCTACGAAACAGGGAAAGGATCCCTCATCTCGAGCTAGGAGGCGGAAACGGCGCTCCCCTGGATGTGTGTGCGACCCCACGTGCTTCCTCTCGAGTGGAGACGGGTATGTCGGGGAACTTCTTGAGTTGCAGCAAAGGTGTGAAGGACCCTTTGTAAGTTCCAGTGGTTAGATGTGATTAGCCTCGAGAAGCCTCACTTAAATGGGCCTCATCTCGCCTGGAGGGCAAAACCTCCTGGATTTTCTCGAGTTGCGGCAGGTGCTCTCGACTTACGACAGGGACCTCAGGGACCCGCTCTGGTGGCCTTAGGAAAGGCCAGTCCCCATGCGAGTTCCTCGGGTGCCTCTCGGGATTCCTCTCCCGTCGATGCCGGGGCCTAAAACCTTGTGTGGAGTCGGGTCCGGAACCTGAGGATTCCTCTCCAGTGCTGACATGGATCTTGGGGTACTTCTGGAGTCTCCCCAGGGCAGTCAGTCCTCATCTGGAATGCGGGCATGCCCTTGCGCTTTCCTCCAGAGCTGTAGCAGCAATGTTACGCTGTCGGCCTCGTGGATCAAAGGATCTATGGTTTTCCCTCGAGTCTTTCCCACGAGGCTTTCCCACGAGGCTTTCCCACAGGGCTGTCCCACGTGCACACGTGGTGGGATTCGATCCTCGGCATGAACGTCAAGGCAGTGCAGGGAAAACAGGTTCCTCTGGAATGGACAGACACATCAGGGGGACTCTTGGAATGGTGGCACGACCCTGGAGTTCCTCTCGCCTTTCCTATGGAGAGCGCCTCCTCTTCAGATGCGACGGGAACGCCGGGAATTCTTTCCCTACGAAACAGGGAAAGGATCCCTCATCTCGAGCTAGGAGGCGGAAACGGGGCTCCCCTGGATGTGTGCTGGACCCCACGTGCTTCCTCTCGAGTGGAGACGGGTATGTCGGGGAACTTCTTGAGTTGCAGCAAGGGTGTGAAGGACCATTTGGAAGTTCCAGTGGTTAGATGTGATTAGCCTGGAGAAGCCTCAGCGGAAATGGGCCTCATCTCGCCTGGAGGGCAAAACCTCCTGGATTTTCTCGAGTTGCGGCAGGTGCTCTCGACTTACGACGGGGACCTCAGGGACCCGCTCTGGTGGCCTCAGGAAAGGCCAGTCCCCATGCGAGTTCCTCGGGGGCCTCTCCGGATTCCTCTCCCGTCGATACCGGGGCCTAAAACCTTGTGTGGAGTCGGGGCCGGAACCTGAGGATTCCTCTCCAGTGCTGACATGGATCTTGGGGTACTTCTGGAGTCTCCCCAGGGGAGTCAGTCCTCGTCTCGAATGCGGGCATGCACTTGCGCTTTCCTCCAGAGCGGTAGCAGCAGTGTCACGCATTCCGCCGCGTGGATCAAAGGATCTATGGTTTTCCCTCGAGTCTTTCCCACGAGGCTTTCCCACGAGGCTTTCCCACAGGGCTGTCCCACGTGCACACGTGGTGGGAGTCGATCCTCGGCTTGAACGTCAAGGCAGTGCAGGGAAAACAGGTTCCTCTGGAATGGACAGACACATCTGGGGGACTCGTGGAATGGTGGCACGACCCTGGAGTTCCTCTCGCCTTTCCTATGGAGAGCGCCTCCTCTTGAGATGCGACGGGAACGCCGGGAATTCTTTCCCTACGAAACAGGGAAAGGATCCCTCATCTCGAGCTAGGAGGCGGAAACGGGGCTCCCCTGGATGTGTGCGGGACCCCACGTGCTTCCTCTCGAGTGGAGACGGGTATGTCGGGGAACTTCTTGAGTTGCAGCAAGGGTGTGAAGGACCCTTTGGAAGTTCCAGTGGTTAGACGTGATTAGCCTCGAGAAGCCTCAGCGGAAATGGGCCTCATGTCGCCTGGAGGGCAAAACCTCCTGGATTTTCTCGAGTTGCGGCAGGTGCTCTTGACTTACGACGGGGACCTCAGGGACCCGCTCTGGTGGCCTCAGGAAAGGCCAGTCCCCATGCGACTTCCTCGGGGGCCTCTCGGGATAACTCTCCCGTCGATGCCGGGGCCTAAGACCTTGTGTGGAGTCGGGGCCGGAACCTGAGGATTCCTCTCCAGTGCTGACATGGATCTTGGGGTATTTCTGGAGTCTCCCCAGGGGAGTCAGTCCTCGTCTCGAATGCGGGCATGCACTTGCGCTTACCTCCAGAGCGGTAGCAGCAGTGTCACGCAGTCCACCGCGTGGATCAAAGGATCTATGGTTTTCCCTCGAGTCTTTCACACGAGGCTTTCCCACGAGGCTTTCCCGCAGGGCTGTCCCACGTGCACACGTGGTGGGAGTCGATCCTCGGCTTGAACGTCAAGGCAGTGCAAGTAAAACAGGTTCCTCTGGAATGGACTGACACATCTGGGGGACTCTTGGAATGGTGGCACGACATTGGAGTTCCTCTCCCCTTTCCTGCGGAGAGCGCCTCCTCTTGAGATGCGACGGGAACGCCGGGAATTCTTTCCCTACGAAACAGGGAAAGGATCCCTCATCTCGAGCTAGGAGGCGGAAACGGGGCTCCCCTGGATGTGTGCGGGACCCCACGTGCTTCCTCTCGAGTGGAGACGGGTATGCCGCGGAACTGCTTGAGTTGCAGCAAGGGTGTGAAGGACCCTTTGGAAGTTCCAGTGGTTAGATGTGATTAGCCTCGATAAGCCTAGCGGAAATGGGCCTCATCTCGCCTGGAGGGCAAAACCTCCTGGATTTTCTCGAGTTTCGGCAGGTGCTCTCGACTTACGACGGGGACCTCAGGGACCCGCTCTGGTGGCCTCAGGAAAGGCCAGTCCCCATGCGAGTTCCTCGGGGGCCTCTCGGGATTCCTCTCCCGTCGATGCCAGGGCCTAAAACCTTGTGTGGAGTCGGGGCCGGAACCTGAGGATTCCTCTCCAGTGCTGACATGGATCTTGGGGTACTTCTGGAGTCTCCCCAGGGGAGTCAGTGCTCGTCTCGAATGCGGGCATGCACTTGCGCTTTCCTCCAGAGCGGTAGCAGCAGTGTCACGCAGTCCGCCGCGTGGATCAAAGGATCTATGGTTTTCCCTCGAGTCTTTCCCACGAGGCTTTCCACGAGGCTTTCCCACAGGGCTGTCCCAAATGCACGCGTGGTGGGAGTCGATCCTCGGCTTGAACGTCAAGGCAGTGCAGGGAAAAGAGGTTCCTCTGTAATGGACTGACACATCTGTGGGTCTCTTGGAATGGTGGCACGACCCTGGAGTTCCTCTCGCCTTTCCTGTGGAGAGCGCCTCCTCTTGAGATGCGACGGGAACGCCGGGAATTCTTTCCCTATGAAACAGGGAAAGGATCCCTCATCTCAAGCTATGAGGCGGAAACGGGGATCCCCTGGATGTGTGCGGGACCCTGGTGCTTCCTCTCGAGTGAAGACGGTTATGTCGGGGAACTTCTTGTGTTGCAGCAAGGGTGTGAAGGACCCTTTGGAAGTTCCAGTGGTTAGATGTGATTAGCCTCGAGAAGCCTCAGCAGAAATGGGCCTCATCTCGCCTGGAGGGCAAAACCTCCTGGATTTTCTCGAGTTGCGGCAGGTGCTCTCGACTTACGACGGGGACCTCAGGGACCCGCTCTGGTGGCCTCAGGAAAGGCCAGTCCCCATGCGAGTTCCTCGGGGGCCTCTCGGGATTCCTCTCCCGTCGATGCCGGGGCCTACGACCTTGTGTGGAGTCGGGGCCGGAACCTGAGGATTCCTCTCCAGTGCTGACATGGACCTTGGGGTACTTCTGGAGTCTCCCCAGGGGAGTCAGTCCTGGTCTCGAATGCGGGCATGCACTTGAGCTTTCCTCCAGAGCGGTAGCAGCAGTGTCACGCAGTCCGCCGCGTGGATCAAAGGATCTATGGTTTTCCCTCGAGTCTTTCCCACGAGGCTTTCCCACGAGGCTTTCCCACTGGGCTGTCCCACGTTCACACGTGGTGGGAGTCGATCCTCGGCTTGAACGTCAAGGTAGTGCAGGGAAAACAGGTTCCTCTGGAATGGACTGACACATCTGGGGGACTCTTGGAATGGTGGCAGGACCCTGGAGTTCCTCTCGCCTTTCCTGTGGAGAGCGCCTCCTCTTGAGATGCGACGGGAACGCCGGGAATTCTTTCCCTACGAAACAGGGAAAGGATCCCTCATCTCGAGCTAGGAGGCGGAAACGGGGCTCCCCTGGATGTGTGCGGGACCCTCGTGCTTCCTCTCGAGTGGAGACTGGTATGCCGGGGAACTTCGTGAGTTGCAGCAAGGGTGTGAAGGACCCTTTGGAAGTTCCAGTGGTTAGATGTGATTAGCCTCGAGAAGCCTCAGCGGAAATGGGCCTCATCTCGCCTGGAGGGCAAAACCTCCTGGATTTTCTCGAGTTGCGGCAGGTGCTCTCGACGTACGACGGGGACCTCGGGGACCCGCTCTGGTGGCCTCAGGAAAGGCCAGTCCCCATGCGAGTTCCTCGGGGGCCTCTCGGGATTCCTCTCCCGTCGATGCTGGGGCCTAAGACCTTGTGTGGAGTCGGGGCCGGAACCTGAGGATTCCTCTCCAGTGCTGACATGGATCCTGGGGTACTTCTGGAGTCTCCACAGGGGAGTCAGTCCTCGTCTGGAATGCGGACATGCACTTGCGCTTTCCTCCAGAGCGGTAGCAGCAGTGTCACGTAGTCCGCCGCGTGGATCAAAGGATCTATGGTTTTCCCTCGAGTCTTTCCCACGAGGCTTTCCCACGAGGCTTTCCCACAGGGCAGTCCCACGTGCACACGTGGTGGGAGTCGATCCTCGGCTTGAACGTCAAGGCAGTGCAGGGAAAACATGTTCCTCTGGAATGGACTGACACATCTGGGGGCCTCTTGGAATGGTGGCACGACCCTGGAGTTCCTCTCGCCTTTCCTGTGGAGAGCGCCTCCTCTTGAGATGCGACGGGAACGCCGGGAATTCTTTCCCTACGAAACAGGGAAAGGATCCCTCATCTCGAGCTAGGAGGCGGAAACGGGGCTCCCCTGGATGTTTTCGGGACCCACGTGCTTCCTCTCAAGTGGAGAAGGGTATGTCGGGGAACTTCTTGAGTTGCAGCAAGGGTGTGAATGACCTTTGGAAGTTCCAGTGGTTAGACGTGATTAGCCTCGAGAAGCCTCAGCGGAAATGGGCCTCATCTCGCCTGGAGGGCAAAACCTCCTGGATTTTCTCGAGTTGCGGCAGGTGCTCTCGACTTACGACGGGGACCTCAGGGACCCGCTCTGGTGGCCTCAGGAAAGGCCAGTCCCCATGCGAGTTCCTCGGCGGCCTCTCGGGATTCCTCTCCCGTCAATGCCGGGGCCTAAGACCTTGTGTGGAGTCGGGGCCGGAACCTGAGGATTCCTCTCCAGTGCTGACATGGATCTTGGGGTACTTCTGGAGTCTCCCCAGGGGAGTCAGTGCTCGTCTCGAATGCGGGCATGCACTTGCGCTTTCCTCCAGAGCGGTAGCAGCAGTGTGACGCAGTCCGCCGCGTGGATCAAAGGATCTATGGTTTTCCCTCGAGTCTTTCCCACGAGGCTTTCCACGAGGCTTTCCCACAGGGCTGTCCCAAATGCACGCGTGGTGGGAGTCGATCCTCGGCTTGAACGTCAAGGCAGTGCAGGGAAAAGAGGTTCCTCTGTAATGGACTGACACATCTGTGGGTCTCTTGGAATGGTGGCACGACCCTGGAGTTCCTCTCGCCTTTCCTGTGGAGAGCGCCTCCTCTTGAGATGCGACGGGAACGCCGGGAATTCTTTCCCTATGAAACAGGGAAAGGATCCCTCATCTCAAGCTATGAGGCGGAAACGGGGATCCCCTGGATGTGTGCGGGACCCTGGTGCTTCCTCTCGAGTGAAGACGGTTATGTCGGGGAACTTCTTGTGTTGCAGCAAGGGTGTGAAGGACCCTTTGGAAGTTCCAGTGGTTAGATGTGATTAGCCTCGAGAAGCCTCAGCAGAAATGGGCCTCATCTCGCCTGGAGGGCAAAACCTCCTGGATTTTCTCGAGTTGCGGCAGGTGCTCTCGACTTACGACGGGGACCTCAGGGACCCGCTCTGGTGGCCTCAGGAAAGGCCAGTCCCCATGCGAGTTCCTCGGGGGCCTCTCGGGATTCCTCTCCCGTCGATGCCGGGGCCTACGACCTTGTGTGGAGTCGGGGCCGGAACCTGAGGATTCCTCTCCAGTGCTGACATGGACCTTGGGGTACTTCTGGAGTCTCCCCAGGGGAGTCAGTCCTGGTCTCGAATGCGGGCATGCACTTGAGCTTTCCTCCAGAGCGGTAGCAGCAGTGTCACGCAGTCCGCCGCGTGGATCAAAGGATCTATGGTTTTCCCTCGAGTCTTTCCCACGAGGCTTTCCCACGAGGCTTTCCCACTGGGCTGTCCCACGTTCACACGTGGTGGGAGTCGATCCTCGGCTTGAACGTCAAGGTAGTGCAGGGAAAACAGGTTCCTCTGGAATGGACTGACACATCTGGGGGACTCTTGGAATGGTGGCAGGACCCTGGAGTTCCTCTCGCCTTTCCTGTGGAGAGCGCCTCCTCTTGAGATGCGACGGGAACGCCGGGAATTCTTTCCCTACGAAACAGGGAAAGGATCCCTCATCTCGAGCTAGGAGGCGGAAACGGGGCTCCCCTGGATGTGTGCGGGACCCTCGTGCTTCCTCTCGAGTGGAGACTGGTATGCCGGGGAACTTCGTGAGTTGCAGCAAGGGTGTGAAGGACCCTTTGGAAGTTCCAGTGGTTAGATGTGATTAGCCTCGAGAAGCCTCAGCGGAAATGGGCCTCATCTCGCCTGGAGGGCAAAACCTCCTGGATTTTCTCGAGTTGCGGCAGGTGCTCTCGACGTACGACGGGGACCTCGGGGACCCGCTCTGGTGGCCTCAGGAAAGGCCAGTCCCCATGCGAGTTCCTCGGGGGCCTCTCGGGATTCCTCTCCCGTCGATGCTGGGGCCTAAGACCTTGTGTGGAGTCGGGGCCGGAACCTGAGGATTCCTCTCCAGTGCTGACATGGATCCTGGGGTACTTCTGGAGTCTCCACAGGGGAGTCAGTCCTCGTCTGGAATGCGGACATGCACTTGCGCTTTCCTCCAGAGCGGTAGCAGCAGTGTCACGTAGTCCGCCGCGTGGATCAAAGGATCTATGGTTTTCCCTCGAGTCTTTCCCACGAGGCTTTCCCACGAGGCTTTCCCACAGGGCAGTCCCACGTGCACACGTGGTGGGAGTCGATCCTCGGCTTGAACGTCAAGGCAGTGCAGGGAAAACATGTTCCTCTGGAATGGACTGACACATCTGGGGGCCTCTTGGAATGGTGGCACGACCCTGGAGTTCCTCTCGCCTTTCCTGTGGAGAGCGCCTCCTCTTGAGATGCGACGGGAACGCCGGGAATTCTTTCCCTACGAAACAGGGAAAGGATCCCTCATCTCGAGCTAGGAGGCGGAAACGGGGCTCCCCTGGATGTTTTCGGGACCCACGTGCTTCCTCTCAAGTGGAGAAGGGTATGTCGGGGAACTTCTTGAGTTGCAGCAAGGGTGTGAATGACCTTTGGAAGTTCCAGTGGTTAGACGTGATTAGCCTCGAGAAGCCTCAGCGGAAATGGGCCTCATCTCGCCTGGAGGGCAAAACCTCCTGGATTTTCTCGAGTTGCGGCAGGTGCTCTCGACTTACGACGGGGACCTCAGGGACCCGCTCTGGTGGCCTCAGGAAAGGCCAGTCCCCATGCGAGTTCCTCGGCGGCCTCTCCGGATTCCTCTCCCGTCGATGCCGGGGCCTAAGACCTTGTGTGGAGTCGGGGCCGGAACCTGAGGATTCCTCTCCAGTGCTGACATGGATCTTGGGGTACTTCTGGAGTTTCCCCAGGGGAGTCAGTCCTCGTCTCGAATGCGAGCATGCACTTGCGCTTTCCTCCAGAGCGGTAGCAGCAGTGTCACGCAGTCCGCCGCGTGGATAAAATGATCTATGGTTTTCCCTCGAGTCTTTCCCACGAGGCTTTCCCACGAGGCTTTCCCACAGGGCTGTCCCACGTGCACACGTGGTGGGAGTCGATCATCTTCTTGAACGTCAAGGCAGTGCAGGGAAAACAGGTTCCTCTGGAATGGACTGACACATCTGGGGGTCTCTTGGAATGGTGCCACGACCCTGGAGTTCCTCTCCTCTTTCCTGTGGAGAGCGCCTCCTCTTGAGATGCGACGGGAACGCCGGGAATTCTTTCCCTACGAAACAGGGAAAGGATCCCTCATCTCGAGCTAGGAGGCGGAAACGGGGCTCCCCTGGATGTGTGCGGGACCCCACGTGCTTCCTCTCGAGTGGAGACGGGTATGTCGGGGAACTTCTTGAGTTGCAGCAAGGTTGTGAAGGACCCTTAGGAAGTTCCAGTGGTTAGAACTGATTAGCCTCGAGAAGCCTCAGCGGAAATGGGCCTCATCTCGCCTGGAGGGCAAAACCTCCTGGATTTTCTCGAGTTGCAGCAGGTGCTCTCGACTTACGACGGGGACCTCAGGGACCCGCTCTGGTGGCCTCAGGAAAGGCCAGTCCCCATGCGAGTTCCTCGGGGGCCTCTCGGGATTCCTCTCCCGTCGATGCCGGGGCCTAAGACCTTGTGTGGAGTCGGGCCGGAACCTGAGGATTCCTCTCCAGTGCTGACATGGATCTTGGGGTACTTCTGGAGTCTCCCCAGGGGAGTCAGTCCTCGTCTCGAATGCGGGCATGCACTTGCGCTTTCCTCCAGAGCGGTAGCAGCAGTGTCACGCAATCCATCGCGTGGATCAAAGGATCTATGTTTTTCCCTCGAGTATTTCCCAGGAGGCTTTCCCACGAGGCTTTCCCACAGGGCTGTCCCACGTGCACACGTGGTGGGAGTCGATCCTCTTCTTGAACGTCAAGGCAGTGCAGGGAAAACAGGTTCCTCTGGAATGGACTGACAGATCTGGGGGACTCTTGGAATGGTGGCACGACCCTGGTGTTCCTCTCGCCTTTCCTGTGGAGAGCGCCTCCTCTTGAGATGCGACGGGAACGCCGGGAATTCTTTCCCTACGAAACAGGGAAAGGATCCCTCATGTCGAGCTAGGAGGCGGAAACGGGGCTCCCCTGGATGTGTGCGGGACCCTCGTGCTTCCTCTCGAGTGGAGACGGGTATGTCGGGGAACTTCTTGAGTTGCAGCAAGGGTGTGAAGGACCCATTGGATGTTCCAGTGGTTAGACGTGATTAGCCTCGAGAAGCCTCAGCGGAAATGGGCCTCATCTCGCCTGGAGGGCAAAACCTCCTGGATTTTCTCGAGTTGCGGCAGGTGCTCTCGACTTACGACGGGGACCTCAGGGACCCGCTCTGGTGGCCTCAGGAAAGGCCAGTCCCCATGCGAGTTCCTCGGGGGCCTCTCGGGATTCCTCTCCCGTCGATGCCGGGGCCTAAGACCTTGTGTGGAGTCGGGACCGGAACCTGAGGATTCCTCTCCAGTGCTGACATGGATCTTGGGGTACTTCTGGAGTCTCCCCAGGGGAGTCAGTCCTCGTCTCGAATGCGGGCATGCACTTGCGCTTTCCTTCAGAGCGCTAGCAGCAGTGTCACGCAGTCCGCCGCGTGGATCAAAGGATCTATGGTTTTCCCTCGAGTCTTTCCCACGAGGCTTTCCCAAGAGGCTTTCCCACAGGGCTGTCCCACGTGCACACGTGTTGGGAGTCGATCCTCGGCTTGAACGTCAAGGCAGTGCAGGGAAAACAGGTTCCTCTGGAATGGACTGACACATCTGGGGGTCTCTTGGAATGGTGCCACGACCCTGGAGTTGCTCTCCTCTTTCCTGTGGAGAGCGCCTCCTCTTGAGATGCGACGGGAACGCCGGGAATTCTTTCCCTACGAAACAGGGAAAGGATCCCTCATCTCGAGCTAGGAGGCGGAAACGGGGCTCCCCTGGATGTGTGCGGGACCCTCGTGCTTCCTCTCGAGTGGAGACGGGTATGTCGGGGAACTTCTTGAGTTGCAGCAAGGGTGAGAAGGACCCTTTGGATGTTCCAGTGGTTAGACGTGATTAGCCTCGAGAAGCCTCAGCGGAAATGGGCCTCATCTCGCCTGGAGGGCAAAACATCCTGGATTTTCTCGAGTTGCGGCAGGTGCTCTCGACTTACGACGGGGACCTCAGGGACCCGCTCTGGTGGCCTCAGGAAAGGCCAGTCCCCATGCGAGTTCCTCGGGGGCCTCTCGGGATTCCTCTCCCGTCGATGCCGGGGCCTAAGACCTTGTGTGGAGTCGGGGCCGGAACCTGAGGATTCCTCTGCAGTGCTGACATGGATCTTGGGGTACTTCTGGAGTCTCCCCAGGGGAGTCAGTCCTCGTCTCGAATGCGGGCATGCACTTGAGCTTTCCTCCAGGGCGGTAGCAGCAGTGTCACGCAATCCACCGCGTGGATCAAAGGATCCATGGTTTTCCCTCGAGTCTTTCCCACGAGGCTTTCCCACGAGGCTTTCCCACAGGGCTGTCCCACGTGCACACGTGGTGGGACTCGATCCTCGGCTAGAACGTCAAGGCAGTGCAGGGAAAACAGCTTCCTCTGTAATGGACTGACACATCTGGGGGTCTCTTGGAATGGTGGCACGACCCTGGAGTTCCTCTCGCCTTTCCTGTGGAGAGCGCCTCCTCTGGAGATGCGACAGGAACGTCGGGTTTTCTTTCCCTACTAAACAGGGAAAGGATCCCTCATCTCGAGCTAGGAGGCGGAAACGGGGCTCCCCTGGATGTGTGCGGGACCCCACGTGCTTCCTCTCGAGTGGAGACGGGTATGTCGGGAACTTCTTGAGTTGCAGCAAGGGTGTGAAGGACCCTTTGGAAGTTCCAGTGGTTAGATGTGATTAGCCTCGAGAAGCCTCAGCGGAAATGGGCCTCATCTCGCCTGGAGGCCAAAACCTCCTGGATTGTCTCGAGTTGCGGCAGGTGCTCTCGACTTACGACGGGGACCTCAGGGACCCGCTATGGTGGCCTCAGGAAAGGCCAGTCCCCATGCGAGTTCCTCGGGGGCCTCTCGGGATTCCTCTCCTGTCGATGCCGGGGCCTAAGACCTTGTGTGGAGTCGGGGCCGGAACCTGAGGATTCCTCTCCAGTGCTGACATGGATCTTGGGGTTCTTCTGGAGTCTCCCCAGGGGAGTCAGTGCTCGTCTCGAATGCGGGCATGCACTTGCGCTTTCCTCCAGAGCGGTAGCAGCAGCGTCACGCAGTCCGCCTCGTGGATCAAAGGATCTATGGTTTTCCCTCGAGTCTTTCCCACGAGGCTTTCCCACGAGGCTTTCCCAGAGGGCTGTCCCAAGTGCACACGTGGTGGGAGTCGATCCTCGGCTTGAACGTCAAGGCAGTGCAGGGAAAACAGGTTCCTCTGGAATGGACTGACCCATCTCGGGGACTCTTGGAATGGTGGCACGACCCTGGAGTTCCTCTCGCCTTTCCTGTGGAGAGCGCCTCCTCTTGAGATGCGACGGGAACGCCGGGAATTCTTTCCCTACGAAACATGGAAAGGATCCCTCTTCTCGAGCTAGGAGGCGGAAACGGGGTTCCCCTGGATGTGTGCGGAACACCACGTGCTTCCTCTCGAATGGAGACGGGTATGTCGGGGAACTTCTTGAGTTGCAGCAAGGGTGTGAAGGACCATTTGTATGTTCCAGTGGTTAGATGTGATTAGCCTCGAGAAGCCTCAGCGGAAATGGGCCTCATCTCGCCTGGAGGCCAAAACCTCCTGGATTTTCTCGAGTTGCGGCAGGTGCTCTCGACTTATGACGGGGACCTCAGGGACCCGCTGTGGTGGCCTCAGGAAAGGCCAGTCCCCATGCGAGTTCCTCGGGGGCCTCTCGGGATTCCTCTCCCGTCGATGCCGGGGCCTAAGACCTTGTGTGGAGTCGGGGCCGGAACCTGAGGATTCCTCTCCAGTGCTGACATGGATCTTGGGGTACTTCTGGAGTTTCCCCAGGGGAGTCAGTCCTCGTCTCGAATGCGGGCATGCACTTGCGCTTTCCTCCAGAGCGGTAGCAGCAGTGTCACGCAGTCCGCCGCGTGGATAAAATGATCTATGGTTTTCCCTCGAGTCTTTCCCACGAGGCTTTCCCACAGGGCTGTCCCACGTGCACACGTGGTGGGAGTCGATCATCTTCTTGAACGTCAAGGCAGTGCAGGGAAAACAGGTTCCTCTGGAATGGACTGACACATCTGGGGGTCTCTTGGAATGGTGCCACGACCCTGGAGTTCCTCTCCTCTTTCCTGTGGAGAGCGCCTCCTCTTGAGATGCGACGGGAACGCCGGGAATTCTTTCCCTACGAAACAGGGAAAGGATCCCTCATCTCGAGCTAGGAGGCGGAAACGGGGCTCCCCTGGATGTGTGCGGGACCCCACGTGCTTCCTCTCGAGTGGAGACGGGTATGTCGGGGAACTTCTTGAGTTGCAGCAAGGGTGTGAAGGACCCTTAGTAAGTTCCAGTGGTTAGAACTGATTAGCCTCGAGAAGCCTCACCGGAAATGGGCCTCATCTCGCCTGGAGGGCAAAACCTCCTGGATTTTCTCGAGTTGCAGCACGTGCTCTCGACTTACGACGGGGACCTCAGGGACCCGCTCTGGTGGCCTCAGGAAAGGCCAGTCCCCATGCGAGTTCCTCGGGGGCCTCTCGGGATTCCTCTCCCTTCGATGCCGGGGCCTAAGACATTGTGTGGAGTCGGGCCGAAACCTGAGGATTCCTCTCCAGTGCTGACATGGATCTTGGGGTACTTCTGGAGTCTCCCCAGGGGAGTCAGTCCTCGTCTCGAATGCGGGCATGCACTTGCGCTTTCCTCCAGAGCGGTAGCAGCAGTGTCACGCAATCCGTCGCGTGGATCAAAGGATCTATGGTTTTCCCTCGAGTATTTCCCACGAGGCTTTCCCACGAGGCTTTCCCACAGGGCTGTCCCACGTGCACACGTGGTGGGATTCGATCCTCAGCTTGAACGTCAAGGCAGTGCAGGGAAAACAGGTTCCTCTGGAATGGACTGACAGATCTGGGGGACTCTTGGAATGGTGGCACGACCCTGGAGTTCCTCCTCCTTTCCTGTGGAGAGCGCCTCCTCTTGAGATGCGACGGGAACGCCGGGAATTCTTTCCCTACGAAACAGGGAAAGGATCCCTCATCTCGAGCTAGGAGGCGGAAACGGGGCTCCCCTGGATGTGTGCGGGACCCTCGTGCTTCCTCTCGAGTGGAGACGGGTATGTCGGGGAACTTCTTGAGTTGCAGCAAGGGTGAGAAGGACCCTTTGGATGTTCCAGTGGTTAGACGTAATTAGCCTCGAGAAGCCTCAGCGGAAATGGGCCTCATCTCGCCTGGAGGGCAAAACATCCTGGATTTTCTCGAGTTGCGGCAGGTGCTCTCGACTTACGACGGGGACCTCAGGGACCCGCTCTGGTGGCCTCAGGAAAGGCCAGTCCCCATGCGAGTTCCTCGGGGGCCTCTCGGGATTCCTCTCCCGTCGATGCCGGGGCCTAAGACCTTGTGTGGAGTCGGGGCCGGAACCTGAGGATTCCTCTCCAGTGCTGACATGGATCCTGGGGTACTTCTGGAGTCTCACCAGGGGAGTCAGTCCTCGTCTCGAATGCGGGCATGCACTTGAGCTTTCCTCCAGGGCGGTAGCAGCAGTGTCACGCAATCCACCGCGTGGATCAAAGGATCCATGGTTTTCCCTCGAGTCTTTCCCACGAGGCTTTCCCACGAGGCTTTCCCACAGGGCTGTCCCACGTGCACACGTGGTGGGACTCGATCCTCGGCTAGAACGTCAAGGCAGTGCAGGGAAAACAGCTTCCTCTGTAATGGACTGACACATCTGGGGGTCTCTTGGAATGGTGGCACGACCCTGGAGTTCCTCTCGCCTTTCCTGTGGAGAGCGCCTCCTCTGGAGATGCGACGGGAACGCCGGGTTTTCTTTCCCTACTAAACAGGGAAAGGATCCCTCATCTCGAGCTAGGAGGCGGAAACGGGGCTCCCCTGGATGTGTGCGGGACCCCACGTGCTTCCTCTCGAGTGGAGACGGGTATGTCGGGAACTTCTTGAGTTGCAGCAAGGGTGTGAAGGACCCTTTGGAAGTTCCAGTGGTTAGATGTGATTAGCCTCGAGAAGCCTCAGCGGAAATGGGCCTCATCTCGCCTGGAGGCCAAAACCTCCTGGATTGTCTCGAGTTGCGGCAGGTGCTCTCGACTTACGACGGTGACCTCAGGGACCCGCTATGGTGGCCTCAGGAAAGGCCAGTCCCCATGCGAGTTCCTCGGGGGCCTCTCGGGATTCCTCTCCTGTCGATGCCGGGGCCTAAGACCTTGTGTGGAGTCGGGGCCGGAACCTGAGGATTCCTCTCCAGTGCTGACATGGATCTTGGGGTTCTTCTGGAGTCTCCCCAGGGGAGTCAGTGCTCGTCTCGAATGCGGGCATGCACTTGCGCTTTCCTCCAGAGCGGTAGCAGCAGCGTCACGCAGTCCGCCTCGTGGATCAAAGGATCTCTGGTTTTCCCTCGAGTCTTTCCCACGAGGCTTTCCCACGAGGCTTTCCCACAGGGCTGTCCCACGTGCACACGTGGTGGGAGTCGATCCTCGGCTTGAACGTCAAGGCAGTGCAGGGAAAACAGGTTCCTCTGGAATGGACTGACACATCTCGGGGACTCTTGGAATGGTGGCACGACCCTGGAGTTCCTCTCGCCTTTCCTGTGGAGAGCGCCTCCTCTTGAGATGCGACGGGAACGCCGGGAATTCTTTCCCTACTAAACAGGGAAAGGATCACTCATCTCGAGCTAGGAGGCGGAAACGGGGCTCCCCTGGATGTGTGCGGGACCCTCGTGCTTCCTCTCGAGTGGAGACGGGTATGTCGCGGAACTGCTTGAGTTGCAGCAAGGGTGTGAAGGACCCTTTGGAAGTTCCAGTGGTTAGATATGATTAGCATCGAGAAGCCTCAGCGGAAATGGGCCTCATCTCGCCTGGAGGGCAAAACCTCCTGGATTTTCTCGAGTTGCGGCAGGTGCTCTCGACTTACGACGGGGACCTCAGGGCCCCGCTCTGGAGGCCTCAGGAAAGGCTAGTCCCCATGCGAGTTCCTCGGGGGCCTCTCGGGATTCCTCTCCCGTCGATGCCGGGGCCTAGAACCTTGTGTGGAGTCCGGGCCGGAACCTGAGGCTTCCTCTCCAGTGCTGACATGGATCTTGGGGTACTTCTGGAGTCTCCCCAGGGGAGTCAGTCCTCGTCTCGAATGCGGGCATGCACTTGCGCTTTCCTCCAGAGCGGTAGCAGCAGTGTCACGCAGTCCGCCGCGTGGATCAATGGATCTATGGTTTTCCCTCGAGTCTTTCCCACGAGGCTTTCCCACGAGGCTTTCCCACAGGGCTGTCCCACGTGCACACTTGGTGGGAGTCGATCCTCGGCTTGAACGTCAAGGCAGTGCAGGGAAAACAGGTTCCTCTGGAATGGACTGACATATCTGGGGGACTCTTGGAATGGTGCCACGATCCTGGAGTTCCTCTCGCCTTTCCTGTGGAGAGCGCCTCCTCTTGAATGCGACGGGAACGCCGGGAATTCTTTCCCTACTAAACAGGGAAAGGATCCCTCATCTCGAGCTAGGAGGCGGAAACGGGGCTCCCCTGGATGTGTGCGGGACCCCACGTGCTTCCTCTCGAGTGGAGACGGGTATGTCGCGGAACAGCTTGAGTTGCAGCAAGGGTGTGAAGGACCCTTTGGAAGTTCCAGTGGTTAGATATGATTAGCATCGAGAAGCCTCAGCGGAAATGGGCCTCATCTCGTCTGGAGGGCAAAACCTTCTGGATTTTCTCGAGTTGCGGCAGGTGCTCTCGACTTACGACGGGGACCTCAGGGCCCCGCTCTGGAGGCCTCAGGAAAGGCTAGTCCCCATGCGAGTTCCTCGGGGGCCTCTCGGGATTCCTCTCCCGTCGATGCCGGGGCCTAAGACCTTGTGTGGAGTCGGGGCCGGAACCTGAGGCTTCCTCTCCAGTGCTGACATGGATCTTGGGGTACTTCTGGAGTCTCCCCAGGAGAGTCAGTCCTCGTCTCGAATGCGGGCATGCACTTGCGCTTTCCTCCAGAGCGGTAGCAGCAGTGTCACGCAGTCCGCCGCGTGTATCAATGGATCTATGGTTTTCCCTCGAGTCTTTCCCACGAGGCTTTCCCACGAGGCTTTCCCACAGGGCTGTCCCACGTGCACACGTGGTGGGAGTCGATCCTCGGCTTGAACGTCAAGGCAGTGCAGGGAAAACAGGTTCCTCTGGAATGGACTGACACATCTGGGGGACCCTTGGAATGGTGGCACGACCCTGGAGTTCCTCTCGCCTTTCCTGTGGAGAGCGCCTCCTCTTGAGATGCGACGGGAACGCCGGGAATTCTTTCCCTACGAAACAGGGAAAGGATCCCTCATCTCGAGCTAGGAGGCGGAAACGGGGCTCCCCTGGATGTGTGCTTGACCCTCGTGCTTCCTCTCGAGTGGAGACGGGTATGTCGGGGAACTTCTTGAGTTGCAGCAAGGGTGAGAAGGACCCTTTGGATGTTCCAGTGGTTAGATGTGATTAGCCTCGAGAAGCCTCAGCGGAAATGGGCCTCATCTCGCCTGGAGGGCAAAACCTCCTGGATTTTCTCGAGTTGCGGCAGGTGCTCTCGACTTACGACGGGGACCTCAGGGACCCGCTCTGGTGGCCTCAGGAAAGGCCAGTCCCCATGCGAGTTCCTCGGGGGCCTCTCGGTATTCCTCTCCCGTTGATGCCGGGGCCTAAGACCTTGTGTGGAGTCGGGGCCGGAACCTGAGGTTTCCTCTCCAGTGCTGACATGGATCTTGGGGTACTTCTGGAGTCTCCCCAGGGGAGTCAGTCCTCGTCTCGAATGCGGGCATGCACTTGTGCTTTCCTCCAGAGCGGTAGCAGCAGTGTCACGCAGTCCGCCGCGTGGATCAAAGGATCTATGGTTTTCCCTCGAGTCTTTCCCATGAGGCTTTCCCACGAGGCTTTCCCACAGGGCTGTCCCACGTGCACACGTGGTGGGAGTCGATCCTCGGCTTGAACGTCAAGGCAGTGCAGGGAAAACAGGTTCCTCTGGAATGGACTGACACATCTGGGGGACTCTTGGAATGGTGGCACGACCCTGGAGTTCCTCTCGCCTTTCCTGTGGAGAGCGCCTCCTCTTGAGATGTGACGGAAACGCCGGGAATTCTTTCCCTACGAAACAGGGAAAGGATCCCTCATCTCGAGCTAGGAGGGGGAAACGGGGCTCCCCTGGATGTGGGCGGGACCCTCGGGCTTC
This sequence comes from Ovis canadensis, assembly GCF_042477335.2. Classification (NCBI taxonomy): domain Eukaryota; kingdom Metazoa; phylum Chordata; class Mammalia; order Artiodactyla; family Bovidae; genus Ovis; species Ovis canadensis. The sequence continues at coordinate 10,423,583 of NC_091268.1, forward strand.
CTCTCGAGTGGAGACGGGTATGTCGGGGAACTTCTTGAGTTGCAGCAAGGGTGTGAAGGACCCTTGGGAAGTTCCAGTGGTTAGATGTGATTAGCCTCGAGAAGCCTCAGCGGAAATGGGCCTCATCTCGCCTGGAGGGCAAAACCTCCTGGATTTTCTCGAGTTGAGGCAGGTGCTCTCGACTTATGACGGGGACCTCAGGGACCCGCTCTTGTGGCCTCAGGAAAGGCCAGTCCACATGCGAGTTCCTCGGGGGCCTCACGGGATTCCTCTCCCGTCGATTCCGGGGCCTAAGACCTTGTGTGAAGTCGTGGCCGGAACGTGAGTATTCCTCTCCAGTGCTGACATGGATCTTGGGGTACTTCTGGAGTCTCCCCAGGGGAGTCAGTCCTCGTCTCGAATGCGGGCATGCACTTGCGCTTTCCTCCATAGCGGTAGCAGCAGTGTCACGCAGTCCGCCGCGTGGATCAAAGGATCTATGGTTTTCCCTCGAGCCTTTCCCACCAGGCTTTCCCACGTGGCTTTCCCACAGGGCTGTCCCACGTGCACACGTGGTGGGAGTCGATCCTCGGCTTGAACGTCAAGGCAGTGCAGGGAAAAGAGGTTCCTCTGCAATGGACTGACACATCTGGGAGTCTCTTGGAATGGTGGCACGACTCTGGAGTTCCTCTTCCCTTTCCTGTGGAGAGCGCCTCCTCTTGAGATGCGACGGGAACGCCGGGGATTCTTTTCCTACGAAGCAGGGAAAGGATCCCTCATCTCGAGCTATGAGGCGGAAACGGGGCTCCCCTGGATGTGTGCTGGACCACACGTGCTTCCTCTCGAGTGGAGACGGGTATGTCGGGGAACTTCTTGAGTTGCAGCAAGGGTGTGAAGGACCCTTTGGAAGTTCCAGTGGTTAGACGTGATTAGCCTCGAGAAGCCTCAGCGGAAATGGGCCTCATCTCGCCTGGAGGGAAAAACCTCCTGGATTTTCTCGAGTTGCGGCAGGTGCTCTCGACTTACGACGGGGACCTCAGGGACCCGCTCTGGTGGCCTCAGGAAAGGCCAGTCCCCATGCGAGTTCCTCGGGGGCCTCTCGGGATTCCTCTCCCGTCGATGCCGGGGCCTAGAACCTTGTGTGGAGTCGGGGCCGGAACCTGAGGCTTCCTCTCCAGTGCTGACATGGATCTTGGGGTACTTCTGGAGTCTCCCCAGGGGAGTCAGTCCTCGTCTCGAATGCGGGCATGCACTTGCGCTTTCCTCCAGAGCGGTAGCAGCAGTGTCACGCAGTCCGCCGCGTGGATCAAAGGATCTATGGTTTTCCCTCGAGTCTTTCCCACGAGGCTTTCCCACGAGGCTTTCCCACAGGGCTGTCCCACGTGCACACGTGGTGGGAGTCGATCCTCGGCTTGAACGTCAAGGCAGTGCAGGGAAAACAGGTTCCTCTGGAATGGACTGACACATCCGGGGGACTCTTGGAATGGTGGCACGACCCTGGAGTTCCTCTCGCCTTTCCTGCGGAGAGCGCCTCCTCTTGAGATGCGACGGGAACGCCGGGAATTCTTTCCCTACGAAACAGGGAAAGGATCCCTCATCTCGAGCTAGGAGGCGGAAACGGGTCTCCCCTGGATGTGTGCCGGACCCCACGTGCTTCCTCTCGAGTGGAGACGGGTATGTCGCGGAACTGCTTGAGTTGCAGCAAGTGTGTGAAGGACCCTTTGGAAGTTCCAGTGGTTAGATGTGATTGGCCTTGAGAAGCCTCAGCGGAAATGGGCCTCATCTCCCTGGAGGGCAAAACCTCCTGGATTTTCTCGAGTTGCGGCAGGTGCTCTCGACTTACGACTGGGACCTCAGGGACCCGCTCTGGTGGCCTCATGAAAGGCCAGTCCCCATGCGAGTTCCTCGGGGGCGTCTCGGGATTCCTCTCCCGTCGATGCCGGGGCCTAAGACGTTGTGTGGAGTCGGGGCCGGAACCTGAGGATTCCTCTCCAGTGCTGACATGGACCTTGGGTTACTTCTGGAGTCTCCCCAGGGGAGTCAGTCCTCGTCTCGAATGCGGGCATGCACTTGCGCTTTTCTCCAGAGCGGTAGCAGCATTGTCACGCAGTCCGCCGCGTGGATCAAAGGATCTATGGTTTTCCCTCGAGTCTTTCCCACGAGGCTTTCCCACGAGGCTTTCCCACAGGGCTGTCCCACGTGCACACGTGGTGGGAGTCGATCCTCGGCTTGAACGTCAAGGCAGTGCAGGGAAAACAGGTTCCTCTGGAATGGACTGACACATCTGGGGGACTCTTGGAATGGTGGCACGACCCTTTAGTTCCTCTCGCCTTTCCTGTGGAGAGCGCCTCCTCTTGAGATGCGACGGGAACGCCGGGGATTCTTTTCCTACGAAGCAGGGAAAGGATCCCTCATCTAAAGCTAGGAGGCGGAAACGGGGCTCCCCTGGATATTTGCGGGACCCCACGTGCTTCCTCTCGAGTGGAGACGGGTATGTCGGGGAGCTTCTTGAGTTGCAGCAAGGGTGTGAAGGACCCTTTGGAAGTTCCAGCGGTTAAATGTGATTAGCCTCGCGAAGCCTCAGCGGAAATGGGCCTCATCTCGCCTGGAGGGAAAAACCTCCTGGATTTTCTCGAGTTGCGGCAGGTGCTCTCGACTTACGACGGGGACCTCAGGGACCCGCTCTGGTTGCCTCAGGAAAGGCCAGTCCCCATGCGAGTTCCTCGCGGGCCTCTCGGGATTCCTCTCCCGTCGATGCCTGGGCCTAAGACCTTGTGTGGAGTCGGGGCCGGAACCGGAGGATTCCTCTCCAGTGCTGACATGGACCTTGGGGTACTTCTGGAGTCTCCCCAGGGGAGTCAGTCCTTGTCTCGAATGCGGGCATGCACTTGCGCTTTCCTCCAGAGCGGTAGCAGCAGTGTCACACAGTCCGCCGCGTGGATCAAAAGATCTATGGTTTTCCCTCGAGTCTTTCCCACCAGGCTTTCCCACGAGGCTTTCCCACAGGGCTGTCCCACGTGCACACGTAGTGGGACTCGATCCTCGGCTTGAACGTCAAGGCAGTGCAGGGAAAACAGGTTCCTCTGGAATGGACTGACACATCTGGGGGACTCTTGGAATGGTGGCACGGCCCTGGAGTTCCTCTCGCCTTTCCTGTGGAGAGTGCCTCCTCTTGAGATGCGACGGGAACGCCGGGAATTCTTTCCTTACGAAACAGGGAAAGGATCCCTCATCTCGAGCTGGGAGGCGGAAACAGGGCTAAGCTGGATGTGTGCGGGAAACTCGTGCTTCCTCTCGAGTGGAGACGGTTATGTCGGGGAACTTCTTGAGTTGCAGCAAGGGTGTGAAGGACCCTATGGAAGTTCCAGTGGTTAGATGTGATTAGCCTCGAGAAGCCTCAGCGGAAATGGGCCTCATCTCGCCTGGAGGGCAAAACCTCCTGGATTTTCTCGAGTTGCGGCAGGTGCTCTCGACTTACGACTGGGACCTCAGGGACCCGCTCTGGTGGCCTCAGGAAAGGCCAGTCCCCATGCGAGTTCCTCGGGGGCCTCTCGGGATTCCTCTCCCGTCGATGCCGGGGCCTAAGACCTTGTGTGGAGTCGGGGCCGGAACCTGAGGATTCCTCTCCAGTGCTGACATGGACCTTGGGGTACTTCTGGAGTCTCCCCAGGGGAGTCAGTCCTCGTCTCGAATGCGGGCATGCACTTGCGCTTTCCTCCAGAGCGGTAGCAGCAGTGTCACGCAGTCCGCCGCGTGGATCAAAGGATCTATGGTTTTCCCTCGAGTCTTTCCCACGAGGCTTTCCCACGAGGCTTTCCCACAGGGCTGTCCCACGTGCACACGTGGTGGGAGTCGATCCTCGGCTTGAACGTCAAGGCAGTGCAGGGAAAACAGGTTCCTCTGGAATGGACTGACACATCTGGGGGACTCTTGGAATGGTGGCACGACCCTTTAGTTCCTCTCGCCTTTCCTGTGGAGAGCGCCTCCTCTTGAGATGCGACGGGAACGCCGGGGATTCTTTTCCTACGAAGCAGGGAAAGGATCCCTCATCTACAGCTAGGAGGCGGAAACGGGGCTCCCCTGGATATTTGCGGGACCCCACGTGCTTCCTCTCGAGTGGAGACGGGTATGTCGGGGAGCTTCTTGAGTTGCAGCAAGGGTGTGAAGGACCCTTTGGAAGTTCCAGCGGTTAGATGTGATTAGCCTCGCGAAGCCTCAGCGGAAATGGGCCTCATCTCGCCTGGAGGGAAAAACCTCCTGGATTTTCTCGAGTTGCGGCAGGTGCTCTCGACTTACGACGGGGACCTCAGGGACCCGCTCTGGTGGCCTCAGGAAAGGCCAGTCCCCATGCGAGTTCCTCGCGGGCCTCTCGGGATTCCTCTCCCGTCGATGCCTGGGCCTAAGACCTTGTGTGGAGTCGGGGCCGGAACCGGAGGATTCCTCTCCAGTGGTGACATGGATCTTGGGGTACTTCTGGAGTCTCCCCAGGGGACTCAGTCCTTGTCTCGAATGCGGGCATGCACTTGCACTTTCCTCCAGAGCGGTAGCAGCAGTGTCACGCAGTCCGCCGCGTGGATCAAAGGATCTATGGTTTTCCCTCGAGCCTTTCCCACCAGGCTTTCCCACGTGGCTTTCCCACAGGGCTGTCCCACGTGCACACGTGGTGGGAGTCGATCCTCGGCTTGAACGTCAAGGCAGTGCAGGGAAAACAGGTTCCTCTGGAATGGACTGACACATCTGGGGGACTCTTGGAATGGTGGCACGACCCTGGAGTTCCTCTCGCCTTTCCTGTGGAGAGCGCCTCCTGTTGAAATGCGACGGGAACGCCGGGAATTCTTTCCCTACGAAACAGGGAAAGGATCCCTCATCTCGAGCTGGGAGGCGGAAACAGGGCTCCGCTGGATGTGTGCGGGAAACTCGTGCTTCCTCTCGAGTGGAGACGGTTATGTCGGGGAACTTCTTGAGTTGCAGCAAGGGTGTGAAGGACCCTTTGGAAGTTCCAGTGGTTAGATGTGATTAGCCTCGAGAAGCCTCAGCGGAAATGGGCCTCATGTCGCCTGGAGGGCAAAACCTCCTGGATTTTCTCGAGTTGCGGCAGGTGCTCTCGACTTACGACTGGGACCTCAGGGACCCGCTCTGGTGGCCTCAGGAAAGGCCAGTCCCCATGCGAGTTCCTCGGGGGCCTCTCGGGATTCACCTCCTGTCGATGCCGGGGCCTAAGACCTTGTGTGGAGTCGGGGCCGGAACCTGAGGATTCCTCTCCAGTGCTGACATGGATCTTGGGGTACTTCTGGAGTCTCCCCAGGGGAGTCAGTCCTCGTGTCGAATGCGGGCATGCACTTGTGCTTTCCTCCAGAGCGGTAGCAGCAGTGTCACGCAGTCCGCCGCGTGGATCAAAGGATCTATGGTTTTCCCTCGAGTCTTTCCCATGAGGCTTTCCCACGAGGCTTTCCCACAGGGCTGTCCCACGTGCACACGTGGTGGGAGTCGATCCTCGGCTTGAACGTCAAGGCAGTGCAGGGAAAACAGGTTCCTCTGGAATGGACTGACACATCTGGGGGACTCTTGGAATGGTGGCACGACCCTGGAGTTCCTCTCGCCTTTCCTGTGGAGAGCGCCTCCTCTTGAGATGTGACGGAAACGCCGGGAATTCTTTCCCTACGAAACAGGGAAAGGATCCCTCATCTCGAGCTAGGAGGGGGAAACGGGGCTCCCCTGGATGTGGGCGGGACCCTCGGGCTTCCTCTCGAGTGGAGACGGGTCTGTCGGGGAACTTCTTGAGTTGCAGCAAGGGTGTGAAGGACCCTTGGGAAGTTCCAGTGGGTAGACGTGATTAGCCTCGAGAAGCCTCAGCGGAAATGGGCCTCATCTCGCCTGGAGGGCAAAACCTCCTGGATTTTCTCGAGTTGCGGCAGGTGCTCTCGACTTATGACGGGGACCTCAGGGACCCGCTCTTGTGGCCTCAGGAAAGGCCAGTCCACATGCGAGTTCCTCGGGGGCCTCACGGGATTCCTCTCCCGTCGATTCCGGGGCCTAAGACCTTGTGTGAAGTCGTGGCCGGAACGTGAGTATTCCTCTCCAGTGCTGACATGGATCTTGGGGTACTTCTGGAGTCTCCCCAGGGGAGTCAGTCCTCGTCTCGAATGCGGGCATGCACTTGCGCTTTCCTCCATAGCGGTAGCAGCAGTGTCACGCAGTCCGCCGCGTGGATCAAAGGATCTATGGTTTTCCCTCGAGCCTTTCCCACCAGGCTTTCCCACGTGGCTTTCCCACAGGGCTGTCCCACGTGCACACGTGGTGGGAGTCGATCCTCGGCTTGAACGTCAAGGCAGTGCAGGGAAAAGAGGTTCCTCTGCAATGGACTGACACATCTGGGAGTCTCTTGGAATGGTGGCACGACTCTGGAGTTCCTCTTCCCTTTCCTGTGGAGAGCGCCTCCTCTTGAGATGCGACGGGAACGCCGGGGATTCTTTTCCTACGAAGCAGGGAAAGGATCCCTCATCTCGAGCTATGAGGCGGAAACGGGGCTCCCCTGGATGTGTGCTGGACCACACGTGCTTCCTCTCGAGTGGAGACGGGTATGTCGGGGAACTTCTTGAGTTGCAGCAAGGGTGTGAAGGACCCTTTGGAAGTTCCAGTGGTTAGACGTGATTAGCCTCGAGAAGCCTCAGCGGAAATGGGCCTCATCTCGCCTGGAGGGAAAAACCTCCTGGATTTTCTCGAGTTGCGGCAGGTGCTCTCGACTTACGACGGGGACCTCAGGGACCCGCTCTGGTGGCCTCAGGAAAGGCCAGTCCCCATGCGAGTTCCTCGGGGGCCTCTCGGGATTCCTCTCCCGTCGATGCCGGGGCCTAGAACCTTGTGTGGAGTCGGGGCCGGAACCTGAGGCTTCCTCTCCAGTGCTGACATGGATCTTGGGGTACTTCTGGAGTCTCCCCAGGGGAGTCAGTCCTCGTCTCGAATGCGGGCATGCACTTGCGCTTTCCTCCAGAGCGGTAGCAGCAGTGTCACGCAGTCCGCCGCGTGGATCAAAGGATCTATGGTTTTCCCTCGAGTCTTTCCCACGAGGCTTTCCCACGAGGCTTTCCCACAGGGCTGTCCCACGTGCACACGTGGTGGGAGTCGATCCTCGGCTTGAACGTCAAGGCAGTGCAGGGAAAACAGGTTCCTCTGGAATGGACTGACACATCCGGGGGACTCTTGGAATGGTGGCACGACCCTGGAGTTCCTCTCGCCTTTCCTGCGGAGAGCGCCTCCTCTTGAGATGCGACGGGAACGCCGGGAATTCTTTCCCTACGAAACAGGGAAAGGATCCCTCATCTCGAGCTAGGAGGCGGAAACGGGTCTCCCCTGGATGTGTGCCGGACCCCACGTGCTTCCTCTCGAGTGGAGACGGGTATGTCGCGGAACTGCTTGAGTTGCAGCAAGTGTGTGAAGGACCCTTTGGAAGTTCCAGTGGTTAGATGTGATTGGCCTTGAGAAGCCTCAGCGGAAATGGGCCTCATCTCCCTGGAGGGCAAAACCTCCTGGATTTTCTCGAGTTGCGGCAGGTGCTCTCGACTTACGACTGGGACCTCAGGGACCCGCTCTGGTGGCCTCATGAAAGGCCAGTCCCCATGCGAGTTCCTCGGGGGCGTCTCGGGATTCCTCTCCCGTCGATGCCGGGGCCTAAGACGTTGTGTGGAGTCGGGGCCGGAACCTGAGGATTCCTCTCCAGTGCTGACATGGACCTTGGGGTACTTCTGGAGTCTCCCCAGGGGAGTCAGTCCTCGTCTCGAATGCGGGCATGCACTTGCGCTTTTCTCCAGAGCGGTAGCAGCATTGTCACGCAGTCCGCCGCGTGGATCAAAGGATCTATGGTTTTCCCTCGAGTCTTTCCCACGAGGCTTTCCCACGAGGCTTTCCCACAGGGCTGTCCCACGTGCACACGTGGTGGGAGTCGATCCTCGGCTTGAACGTCAAGGCAGTGCAGGGAAAACAGGTTCCTCTGGAATGGACTGACACATCTGGGGGACTCTTGGAATGGTGGCACGACCCTTTAGTTCCTCTCGCCTTTCCTGTGGAGAGCGCCTCCTCTTGAGATGCGACGGGAACGCCGGGGATTCTTTTCCTACGAAGCAGGGAAAGGATCCCTCATCTAAAGCTAGGAGGCGGAAACGGGGCTCCCCTGGATATTTGCGGGACCCCACGTGCTTCCTCTCGAGTGGAGACGGGTATGTCGGGGAGCTTCTTGAGTTGCAGCAAGGGTGTGAAGGACCCTTTGGAAGTTCCAGCGGTTAAATGTGATTAGCCTCGCGAAGCCTCAGCGGAAATGGGCCTCATCTCGCCTGGAGGGAAAAACCTCCTGGATTTTCTCGAGTTGCGGCAGGTGCTCTCGACTTACGACGGGGACCTCAGGGACCCGCTCTGGTTGCCTCAGGAAAGGCCAGTCCCCATGCGAGTTCCTCGCGGGCCTCTCGGGATTCCTCTCCCGTCGATGCCTGGGCCTAAGACCTTGTGTGGAGTCGGGGCCGGAACCGGAGGATTCCTCTCCAGTGCTGACATGGACCTTGGGGTACTTCTGGAGTCTCCCCAGGGGAGTCAGTCCTTGTCTCGAATGCGGGCATGCACTTGCGCTTTCCTCCAGAGCGGTAGCAGCAGTGTCACACAGTCCGCCGCGTGGATCAAAAGATCTATGGTTTTCCCTCGAGTCTTTCCCACCAGGCTTTCCCACGAGGCTTTCCCACAGGGCTGTCCCACGTGCACACGTAGTGGGACTCGATCCTCGGCTTGAACGTCAAGGCAGTGCAGGGAAAACAGGTTCCTCTGGAATGGACTGACACATCTGGGGGACTCTTGGAATGGTGGCACGGCCCTGGAGTTCCTCTCGCCTTTCCTGTGGAGAGTGCCTCCTCTTGAGATGCGACGGGAACGCCGGGAATTCTTTCCTTACGAAACAGGGAAAGGATCCCTCATCTCGAGCTGGGAGGCGGAAACAGGGCTAAGCTGGATGTGTGCGGGAAACTCGTGCTTCCTCTCGAGTGGAGACGGTTATGTCGGGGAACTTCTTGAGTTGCAGCAAGGGTGTGAAGGACCCTATGGAAGTTCCAGTGGTTAGATGTGATTAGCCTCGAGAAGCCTCAGCGGAAATGGGCCTCATCTCGCCTGGAGGGCAAAACCTCCTGGATTTTCTCGAGTTGCGGCAGGTGCTCTCGACTTACGACTGGGACCTCAGGGACCCGCTCTGGTGGCCTCAGGAAAGGCCAGTCCCCATGCGAGTTCCTCGGGGGCCTCTCGGGATTCCTCTCCCGTCGATGCCGGGGCCTAAGACCTTGTGTGGAGTCGGGGCCGGAACCTGAGGATTCCTCTCCAGTGCTGACATGGACCTTGGGGTACTTCTGGAGTCTCCCCAGGGGAGTCAGTCCTCGTCTCGAATGCGGGCATGCACTTGCGCTTTCCTCCAGAGCGGTAGCAGCAGTGTCACGCAGTCCGCCGCGTGGATCAAAGGATCTATGGTTTTCCCTCGAGTCTTTCCCACGAGGCTTTCCCACGAGGCTTTCCCACAGGGCTGTCCCACGTGCACACGTGGTGGGAGTCGATCCTCGGCTTGAACGTCAAGGCAGTGCAGGGAAAACAGGTTCCTCTGGAATGGACTGACACATCTGGGGGACTCTTGGAATGGTGGCACGACCCTTTAGTTCCTCTCGCCTTTCCTGTGGAGAGCGCCTCCTCTTGAGATGCGACGGGAACGCCGGGGATTCTTTTCCTACGAAGCAGGGAAAGGATCCCTCATCTACAGCTAGGAGGCGGAAACGGGGCTCCCCTGGATATTTGCGGGACCCCACGTGCTTCCTCTCGAGTGGAGACGGGTATGTCGGGGAGCTTCTTGAGTTGCAGCAAGGGTGTGAAGGACCCTTTGGAAGTTCCAGCGGTTAGATGTGATTAGCCTCGCGAAGCCTCAGCGGAAATGGGCCTCATCTCGCCTGGAGGGAAAAACCTCCTGGATTTTCTCGAGTTGCGGCAGGTGCTCTCGACTTACGACGGGGACCTCAGGGACCCGCTCTGGTGGCCTCAGGAAAGGCCAGTCCCCATGCGAGTTCCTCGCGGGCCTCTCGGGATTCCTCTCCCGTCGATGCCTGGGCCTAAGACCTTGTGTGGAGTCGGGGCCGGAACCGGAGGATTCCTCTCCAGTGGTGACATGGATCTTGGGGTACTTCTGGAGTCTCCCCAGGGGACTCAGTCCTTGTCTCGAATGCGGGCATGCATTTGCACTTTCCTCCAGAGCGGTAGCAGCAGTGTCACGCAGTCCGCCGCGTGGATCAAAGGATCTTTGGTTTTCCCTCGAGCCTTTCCCACCAGGCTTTCCCACGTGGCTTTCCCACAGGGCTGTCCCACGTGCACACGTGGTGGGAGTCGATCCTCGGCTTGAACGTCAAGGCAGTGCAGGGAAAACAGGTTCCTCTGGAATGGACTGACACATCTGGGGGACTCTTGGAATGGTGGCACGACCCTGGAGTTCCTCTCGCCTTTCCTGTGGAGAGCGCCTCCTGTTGAAATGCGACGGGAACGCCGGGAATTCTTTCCCTACGAAACAGGGAAAGGATCCCTCATCTCGAGCTGGGAGGCGGAAACAGGGCTCCGCTGGATGTGTGCGGGAAACTCGTGCTTCCTCTCGAGTGGAGACGGTTATGTCGGGGAACTTCTTGAGTTGCAGCAAGGGTGTGAAGGACCCTTTGGAAGTTCCAGTGGTTAGATGTGATTAGCCTCGAGAAGCCTCAGCGGAAATGGGCCTCATGTCGCCTGGAGGGCAAAACCTCCTGGATTTTCTCGAGTTGCGGCAGGTGCTCTCGACTTACGACTGGGACCTCAGGGACCCGCTCTGGTGGCCTCAGGAAAGGCCAGTCCCCATGCGAGTTCCTCGGGGGCCTCTCGGGATTCACCTCCTGTCGATGCCGGGGCCTAAGACCTTGTGTGGAGTCGGGGCCGGAACCTGAGGATTCCTCTCCAGTGCTGACATGGATCTTGGGGTACTTCTGGAGTCTCCCCAGGGGAGTCAGTCCTCGTGTCGAATGCGGGTATGCACTTGCGCTTTCCTCCAGAGCGGTAGCAGCAGTGTCACGCAGTCCGCCGCGTGGATCAAAGGATCTATGGTTTTCCCTCGAGTCTTTCCCACGAGGCTTTCCCACGAGGCTTTCCCACAGGGCTGTCCCACGTGCACACGTGGTGGGAGTCGATCCTTGGCTTGAACGTCAAGGCAGTGCAGGGAAAACAGGTTCCTCTGGAATGGACTGACACATCTGGGGGACTCTTGGAATGGTGGCACGACCCTGGAGTTCCTCTCGCCTTTCCTGTGGAGAGCGCCTCCTCTTGAGATGCGACGGGAACGCCGGGAATTCTTTCCCTACGAAACAGGGAAAGGATCCCTCATCTCGAGCTAGGAATCGGAAACGGGGCTCCCCTGGATGTGTTCGGGACCCTCGTGCTTCCTCTCGAGTGGAGACGGGTATGTCGGGGAACTTCTTGAGTTGCAGCAAGGGTGAGAAGGACCCTTTGGATGTTCCAGTGGTTAGAACTGATTAGCCTCGAGAAGCCTCAGCGGAAATGGGCCTCATCTCGCCTGGAGGGCAAAACCTCCTGGATTTTCTCGAGTTGCGGCAGGTGCTCTCGACTTATGATGGGGACCTCAGGGACCCGCTCTGGTGGCCTCAGGAAAAGCCAGTCCCCATGCGAGTTCCTCGGCGACCTCTCAGGATTCCTCTCCCGTCAATGCCGGGGCCTAAGACCTTGTGTGGAGTCGGGGCCGGAACCTGAGGATTCCTCTCCAGTGCTGACATGGATCTTGGGGTACTTCTTGGAGTCTCCCCAGGGGAGTCAGTCCTCGTCTCGAATGCGGGCATGCACTTGCGCTTTTCTCCAGAGCGGCAGCAGCATTGTCACGCAGTCCGCCGCGTGGATCAAAGGATCTATGGTTTTCCCTCGAGTCTTTCCCACGAGGCTTTCCCACGAGGCTTTCCCACAGGGCTGTCCCACGTGCACACGTGGTGGGAGTCGATCCTCGGCTTGAACGTCAAGGCAGTGCAGGGAAAACAGGTTCCTCTGGAATGGACTGACACATCTGGGGGACTCTTGGAATGGTGGCACGACCCTTTAGTTCCTCTCGCCTTTCCTGTGGAGAGCGCCTCCTCTTGAGATGCGACGGGAACGCCGGGGATTCTTTTCCTACGAAGCAGGGAAAGGATCCCTCATCTATAGCTAGGAGGCGGAAATGGGGCTCCCCTGGATATTTGCGGGACCCCACGTGCTTCCTCTCGAGTGGAGACGGGTATGTCGGGGAGCTTCTTGAGTTGCAGCAAGGGTGTGAAGGACCCTTTGGAAGTTCCAGTGGTTAGATGTGATTAGCCTCGAGAAGCCTCAGCGGAAATGGGCCTCATCTCGCCTGGAGGGCAAAACCTCCTGGATTTTCTCGAGTTGCGGCAGGTGCTCTCGACTTACGACTGGGACCTCAGGTACCCTCTCTGGTGGCCTCAGGAAAGGCCAGTCCCCATGCGAGTTCCTCGGGGGCCTCTCGGGATTCCTCTCCCGTCGATGCCGGGGCCTAAGACCTTGTGTGGAGTCGGGGCCGGAACCTGAGGATTCCTCTCCAGTGCTGACATGGACCTTGGGGTACTTCTGGAGTCTCCCCAGGGGAGTCAGTCCTCGTCTCGAATGCGGGCATGCACTTGCGCTTTCCTCCAGAGCGGTAGCAGCAGTGTCACGCAGTCCGCCGCGTGGATCAAAGGATCTATGGTTTTCCCTCGAGTCTTTCCCACGAGGCTTTCCCACGAGGCTTTCCCAGAGGGCTGTCCCACGTGCACACGTGGTGGGAGTCGATCCTCGGCTTGAACGTCAAGGCAGTGCAGGGAAAACAGGTTCCTCTGGAATGGACTGACACATCTGGGGGACTCTTGGAATGGTGGCACGACCCTTTAGTTCCTCTCGCCTTTCCTGTGGAGAGCGCCTCCTCTTGAGATGCGACGGGAACGCCGGGGATTCTTTTCCTACGAAGCAGGGAAAGGATCCCTCATCTACAGCTAGGAGGCGGAAACGGGGCTCCCCTGGATATTTGCGGGACCCCACGTGCTTCCTCTCGAGTGGAGACGGGTATGTCGGGGAGCTTCTTGAGTTGCAGCAAGGGTGTGAAGGACCCTTTGGAAGTTCCAGCGGTTAGATGTGATTAGCCTCGCCAAGCCTCAGCGGAAATGGGCCTCATCTCGCCTGGAGGGAAAAACCTCCTGGATTTTCTCGAGTTGCGGCAGGTGCTCTCGACTTACGACGGGGACCTCAGGGACCCGCTCTGGTGGCCTCAGGAAAGGCCAGTCCCCATGCGAGTTCCTCGCGGGCCTCTCGGGATTCCTCTCCCGTCGATGCCTGGGCCTAAGACCTTGTGTGGAGTCGGGGCCGGAACCGGAGGATTCCTCTCCAGTGGTGACATGGATCTTGGGGTACTTCTGGAGTCTCCCCAGGGGACTCAGTCCTTGTCTCGAATGCGGGCATGCACTTGCACTTTCCTCCAGAGCGGTAGCAGCAGTGTCACGCAGTCCGCCGCGTGGATCAAAGGATCTATGGTTTTCCCTCGAGCCTTTCCCACCAGGCTTTCCCACGTGGCTTTCCCACAGGGCTGTCCCACGTGCACACGTGGTGGGAGTCGATCCTCTGCTTGAACGTCAAGGCAGTGCAGGGAAAACAGGTTCCTCTGGAATGGACTGACACATCTGGGGGACTCTTGGAATGGTGGCACGACCCTGGAGTTCCTCTCGCCTTTCCTGTGGAGAGCGCCTCCTCTTGAGATGCGACGGGAACGCCGGGAATTCTTTCCCTACGAAACAGGGAAAGGATCCCTCATCTCGACCTGGGAGGCGGAAACAGGGCTCCGCTGGATGTGTGCGGGAAACTCGTGCTTCCTCTCGAGTGGAGACGGTTATGTCGGGGAACTTCTTGAGTTGCAGCAAGGGTGAGAAGGACCCTTTGGATGTTCCAGTGTTTACATGTGATAAGCCTCGAGAAGCCTCAGCGGAAATGGGCCTCATCTCGCCTGGAGGGCAAAACCTCCTGGATTTTCTCGAGTTGCGGCAGGTGCTCTCGACTTACGAAGGGGACCTCAGGGACCCGCTCTGGAGGCCTCAGGAAAGGCCAGTCCTCATGCGAGTTCCTCGTGGGCCTCTCGGGATTCCTCTCCCGTCGATGCTGGGGCCTAAGACCTTGTGTGGAGTCGGGGCCGGAACCTGAGGATTCCTCTCCAGTGCTGACATGGATCCTGGGGTACTTCTGGAGTCTCCCCAGGGGAGTCAGTCCTCGTCTCGAATGCGGGCATGCACTTGCGCTTTCCTCCAGAGCGGAAGCAGCAGTGTCACGCAGTCTGCCGCGTGGATCAAAGGATCTATGGTTTTCCCTCGAGTCTTTCCCACGAAGCTTTCCCACGAGGCTTTCCCACAGGGCTGTCCCACGTGCACAAGTGTTGGGAGTAGATCCTCGGCTTGAACGTCAAGGTAGTGCAGGGAAAACAGGTTCCTCTGGAATGGACTGACACATCATGGGGACTCTTGGAATGGTGTCACGACCCTGGAGTTCCTCTCGCCTTTCCTGTGGAGAGCGCCTCCTCTTGAGATGCGACGGGAACGCCGGGAATTCTTTCCCTACGAAACAGGGAAAGGATCCCTCATCTCGAGCTAGGAGTCGGAAACGGGGCTCCCCTGGATGTGTGCGGGACCCCACGTGCTTCCTCTCGAGTGGAGACTGGTATGTCGGGGAACTGCTTGAGTTGCAGCAAGGGTGTGAAGGTCCATTTGGAAGATCCAATGGTTAGATGTGATTAGCCTCGAGAAGCCTCAGCGGAAATGGGCCTCATCTCGCCTGGAGGGCAAAACCTCCTGGATTTTCTTGAGTTGCGGCAGGTGCTCTCGACTTACGACTGGGACCTCAGGGACCCGCTCTGGTGACCTCAGGAAAGGCCAGTCCACATGCGAGTTCCACGGGGGCCTCTCGGGATTCCTCTCCCGTCGATGCCGGGGCCTAAGACCTTGTGTGGAGTCGGGGCCGGAACCTGAGGATTCCTCTCCAGTGCTGACATGGATCTTGGGGTAATTCTGGAGTCTCCCCAGGGGAGTCAGTCCTCGTCTTGAATGCGGGTATGCACTTGCGCTTTCCTCCAGAGCGGTAGCAGCAGTGTCACGCAGTCCGCCGCGTGGATCAAAGGATCTATGCTTTTCCCTCGAATCTTTCCCACAAGGATTTCCCACGAGGCTTTCCCACAGGGCTGTCCCACGTGCACACGTGGTGGGAGTCGATCCTCGGCTTGAACGTCAAGGCAGTGCAGGGAAAACAGGTTCCTCTGGAATGGACTGACACATCTGGGGGACTCTTGGAATGGTGGCACGACTCTGGAGTTCCTCTCGCCTTTCCTGTGGAGAGCGCCTCCTCTTGAGATGCGACGGGAACGCCGGGAATTCTTTCCCTAGGAAACAGGGAAAGGATCCCTCATCTCGAGCTAGGAGGCGGAAACGGGGCTCCCCTGGATGTGTGCGGGACCCTCGTGCTTCCTCTCGAGTGGAGACGGGTATGTCGGGGAACTTCTTGATTTGCAGCAAGGGTGAGAGGGACCCTTTGGATGTTCTATTGGTTAGATGTGATTAGCCTTGAGAAGCCTCAGCGGAAATGTGCCTCATCTCGCCTGGAGGCCAAAACCTCCTGGATTTTCTCGAGTTGCGGCAGGTGTTCTCGACTTACGACGGGGACCTCAGGGACCCGCTCTGGTGGCCTCAGGAAAGGCCAGTCCTCATGCGAGTTCCTCGGGGGCCTCTCGGGATTCCTCTCCCGTCGATTCCGGGGCCTAAGACTTTGTGTGGAGTCGGGGCCGGAACATGAGGATTCCTCTCCAGTGCTGACATGGAATTCGGGGTACTTCTGGAGTTTCCCCAGGGGAGTCAGTCCTCGTCTCGAATGCGGGCATGCACTTGCGCTTCCCTCCAGAGCGGTAGCAGCAGTGTCACGCAGTCCGCCGCGTGGATCAAAGGATCTATGGTTTTCCCTCGAGTCTTTCCCACGAGGCTTTCCCACAGGGCTGTCCCACGTGCACACGTGGTGGGACTCGATCCTCGGCTTGAACGTCAAGGCAGTGCAGGGAAAACAGGTTCCTCTGGAATGGACTGACACATCTGGGGGACTCTTGGAATGGTGGCACGACCCTGGAGTTCCTCTCGCCTTTCCTGTGGAGAGTGCCTCCTCTTGAGATGCGACGGGAACGCCGGGAATTCTTTCCCTACGAAACAGGGAAAGGATCCCTCATCTCGAGCTAGGAGGCGGAAACGGGGCTCCCCTGGATGTGTGCGGGACCCTCGTGCTTCCTCTCGAGTGGAGACGGTATGTCGGGGAACTTCTTGAGTTGCAGCAAGGGTGAGAAGGACCCTTTGGATGTTCCAGTGGTTAGATGTGATTAGCCTCGAGAAGCCTCAGCGGAAATGGGCCTCATCTCGCCTGGAAGGCAAAACCTCCTGGATTTTCTCGAGTTGCGGCAGGTGCTCTCGACTTACGACTGGGACCTCAGTGACCCGCTCTGGTGGCCTCAGGAAAGGCTAGCCCCCATGCGAGTTCCTCGGGAGCCTCTCGTTATTCCTCTCCCGTCGATTCCGGGGCCTAAGACTTTGTGTGGAGTCGGGGCCGGAACATGAGGATTTCTCTCCAGTGCTGACATGGATCTTGGGGTACTTCTGGAGTCTCCCCAGGGGAGTCAGTCATCGTCTCGAATGCGGGCATGCACTTGCGCTTTCCTCCAGGGCGGTAGCATCAGTGTCACGCAGTCCGCCGCGTGGATCAAAGGATCTATGGTTTTCCCTCGAGTCTTTCCCACGAGGCTTTCCCACGAGGCTTTCCCACAGGGCTGTCCCCCGTGCACACGTGGCGGGAGTCGAATCTCGGCTTGAACGTCAAGGCAGTGCAGGGAAAACAGGTTCCTCTGGAATGGACTGACACATCTGGGGGACTCTTGGAATGGTGGCACGACCCTGGAGTTCCTCTCGCCTTTCCTGTGGAGAGCGCCTCCTCTTGAGATACGACGGGAACGCCGGGAATTCTTTCCCTACGAAACAGGGAAAGGATCCCTCATCTCGAGCTAGGAGGCGGAAACGGGGCTCCCCTGGATGTGTGCGGGACCCTCGTGCTTCCTCTCGAGTGGAGACGGGTATGTCGGGGAACTTCTTGAGTTGCAGTAAGGGTGAGAAGGACCCTTTGGATGTTCCAGTTGTTAGATGTGATTAGCCTCGAGAAGCCTCAGCAGAAATGGGCCTCATCTCTCCGGGAGGGCAAAACCTCTGGATTTTCTCGAGTTGCGGCAGGTGCTCTCGACTTACGACGGGGACCTCAGGGACCCGCTCTGGTGGCCTCAGGAAAGGCCAGTCCCGATGCGAGTTCCTCGGGGGCCTCTCGGGATTCCTCTCCCGTCGATGCCGGGGCCTAAGACCTTGTGTGGAGTCGGGGCCGGAACCTGAGGATTCCTCTGCAGTGCTGACATGGATCTTGGGGTACTTCTGGAGTCTCCCCAGGGGAGTCAGTCCTCGTCTCGAATGCGGGCATGCACTTGCGCTTAACTCCAGGGCGGTAGCAGCAGTGTCACGCAGTCCGCCGCGTGGATCAAAGGATCTATGGTTTTCCCTCGAGTCTTTCCCACGAGGCTTTCCCACGAGGCTTTCCCACAGGGCTGTCCCACGTGCACACGTGGTGGGAGTCGATCCTCGGCTTGAACGTCAAGGCAGTGCAGGGAAAACAGGTTCCTCTGGAATGGACTGACACATCTGGGGGACTCTTGGAATGGTGACACTACCCTGGAGTTCCTCTCGCCTTTCCTGTGGAGAGCGCCTCCTCTTGAGATGCGACGGGAATGCCGGGAATTCTTTCCCTAGGAAACAGGGAAAGGATCCCTCATCTCGAGCTAGGAGGCGGAAACGGGGCTCCCCTGGATGTGTGCGGGACCCTCGTGCTTCCTCTCGAGTGGAGACAGGAATGTCGGGGAACTTCTTGAGTTGCAGCAAGGGTGTGAAGGACCCTTGGGAAGATCCAGTGGTTAGATGTGATTAGCCTCGAGAAGCCTCAGCGGAAATGGGCCTCATCTCGCCTGGAGGGCAAAACCTCCTGGATTTTCTCGAGTTGCGGCAGGTGCTCTCGACTTACGACGGGGACTTCAGGGACCCGCTCTGGTGGCCTCAGGAAAGGCCTGTCCTCATGCGAGTTCCTCGTGGGCCTCTCGGGATTCCTCTCCCGTCGATGCCGGGGCCTAAGACCTTGTGTGGAGTCGGGGCCGGAACCTGAGGATTCCTCTCCAGTGCTGACATGGATCTTGGGGTACTTCTGGAGTCTCCCCAGGGGAGTCAGTCCTCATCTCGAATGCGGGCATACACTTGCGCTTTCCTCCAGAGCGGTAGCAGCAGTGTCACGCAGTCTGCCGCGTGGATCAAAGGATCTATGGTTTTCCCTCGAGTCTTTCCCACGAGGCTTTCCCACGTGGCTTTCCCACAGGGCTGTCCCACGTGCACACGTGGTGGGAGTCGATCCTCGGCTTGAACGTCAAGGCAGTGCAGGGAAAACAGGTTCCTCTGGAATGGACTGACACATCTGGGGGACTCTTGGAATGGTGGCACGACCCTGGAGTTCCTCTCGCCTTTCCTGTGGAGAGCGCCTCCTCTTGAGATGCGACGGGAACGCCGGGAATTCTTTCCCTACGAAACAGGGAAAGGATCCCTCATCTCGAGCTAGGAGGCGGAAACGGGGCTCCCCTGGATGTGTGCGGGACCCTCGTGCTTCCTCTCGAGTGGAGACGGGTATGTCGGGGAACTTCTTGAGTTGCAGTAAGGGTGAGAAGGACCCTTTGGATGTTCCAGTTGTTAGATGTGATTAGCCTCGAGAAGCCTCAGCAGAAATGGGCCTCATCTCTCCGGGAGGGCAAAACCTCATGGATTTTCTCGAGTTGCGGCAGGTGCTCTCGACTTACGACGGGGACCTCAGGGACCCGCTCTGGTGGCCTCAGGAAAGGCCAGTCCCGATGCGAGTTCCTCGGGGGCCTCTCGGGATTCCTCTCCCGTCGATGCCGGGGCCTAAGACCTTGTGTGGAGTCGGGGCCGGAACCTGAGGATTCCTCTCCAGTGCTGACATGGATCTTGGGGTACTTCTGGAGTCTCCCCAGGGGAGTCAGTCCTCGTCTCGAATGCGGGCATGCACTTGCGCTTTCCTCCAGGGCGGTAGCAGCAGTGTCACGCAGTCCGCCGCGTGGATCAAAGGATCTATGGTTTTCCCTCGAGTCTTTCCCACGAGGCTTTCCCACGAGGCTTTCCCACAGGGCTGTCCCACGTGCACACGTGGTGGGAGTCGATCCTCGGCTTGAACGTCAAGGCAGTGCAGGGAAAACAGGTTCCTCTGGAATGGACTGACACATCTGGGGGACTCTTGTAATGGTGGCACGACCCTGGTGTTCCTCTCGCCTTTCCTGTGAAGAGCGCCTCCACTTGAGATGCGACGGGAACGCCGGGAATTCTTTCCCTACGAAACATGGAAAGGATCCCTCTTCTCGAGCTAGGAGGCGGAAACGGGGTTCCCCTGGATGTGTGCGGAACACCACGTGCTTCCTCTCGAGTGGAGACGGGTATGTCGGGGAACTTCTTTAGTTGCATCAAGGGTGTGAAGGACCCTTTGGAAGTTCCAGTGGTTAGATGTGATTAGCCTCGAGAAGCCTCAGCGGAAATGGGCCTCATCTCGCCTGGAGGCCAAAACCTCCTGGATTTTCTCGAGTTGCGGCAGGTGCTCTCGACTTATGACGGGGACCTCAGGGACCCGCTCTGGTGGCCTCAGGAAAGGCCAGTCCCCATGCGAGTTCCACGGGGGGCTCTCGGGATTCCTCTCCCGTCGATGCCGGGGCCTAAGACCTTGTGTGGAGTCGGGGCCGGAACCTGAGGATTCCTCTCCAGTGCTGACATGGATCTTGGGGTACTTCTGGAGTTTCCCCAGGGGAGTCAGTCCTCGTCTCGAATGCGGGCATGCACTTGCGCTTTCCTCCAGAGCGGTAGCAGCAGTGTCACGCAGTCCGCCGCGTGGATAAAATGATCTATGGTTTTCCCTCGAGTCTTTCCCACGAGGCTTTCCCACGAGGCTTTCCCACAGGTCTGTCCCACGTGCACACGTGGTGGGAGTCGATCCTCGGCTTGAACGTCAAGGCAGTGCAGGGAAAACAGGTGCCTCTGGAATGGACGGACACATCTGGGGGTCTCTTGGAATGGTGGCACGACCCTGGAGTTCCTCTCGCCTTTCCTGTGGAGAGCGCCTCCTCTGGAGATGCGACGGGAACGCCGGGAATTCTTTCCCTACGAAACAGGGAAAGGATCCCTCATCTCGAGCTAGGAGGCGGAAACGGGGCTCCCCTGGATGTGTGCGGGACCCCATGTACTTCCTCTCAAGTGGAGACGGGTATGTCGGGGAACTTCTTGAGTTGCAGCAAGGGTGTGAAGGACCCTTTGGAAGTTCCAGTGGTTAGATGTGATTAGCCTCGAGAAGCCTCAGCGGAAATGGGCCTCATCTCGCCTGGAGGGCAAAACCTCCTGGAATTTCTCGAGTTGCGGCAGGTGCTCTCGACTTACGAAGCGGACCTCAGGGACCCGCTCTGGTGGCCTCAGGAAGGCCAGTCCCCATGCGAGTTCTTCGGGTGTCTCTCGGGATTCCTCTCCCGTCGATGCCGGGGCCAAAGACCTTGTGTGGTGTCGAGGCCGGAACCTGAGGATTCCTCTCCAGTGCTGACATGGATCTTGGGGTACTTCTGGAGTCTCCCCAGGGGAGTCAGTCCTCGTCTCGAATGCGGGCATGCACTTGCGCTTTCCTCCAGAGCGGTAGCAGCAGTGTCACGCAGCCGCCGCGTGGATCAAAGGATCTATGGTTTTCCCTCGAGTCTTTCCCACGAGGCTTTCCCACGAGGCTTTCCCACAGGGCTGTCCCACGTGCACACGTGGTGGGAGTCGATCCTCGGCTTGAACGTCAAGGCAGTGCAGGGAAAACAGGTTCCTCTGGAATGGACTGACACATCTGGGGGACTCTTGGAATGGTGGCAAGACCCTGGAGTTCCTCTCGCCTTTCCTGTGGAGAGCGCCTCCTCTTGAGATGCGACGGGAACGCCGGGAATTCTTTCCCTAGGAAACAGGGAAAGGATCCCTCATCTCGAGCTAGGAGGCGGAAACGGGGCTCCCCTGGATGTGTGCGGGACCCTCGTGCTTCCTCTCGAGTGGAGACGGGTATGTCGGGGAACTTCTTGAGTTGCAGCAAGGGTGAGAAGGACCCTTTGGATGTTCCAGTGGTTAGATGTGATTAGCCTCGAGAAGCCTCAGCGGAAATGGGCCTCATCTCGCCTGGAGGGCAAAACCTCCTGGATTGTCTCGAGTTGTGGCAGGTGCTCTCGACTTATGACGGGGACCTCAGGGACCCGCTCTGGTGGCCTCAGGAAAGGCCAGTCCCCATGCGAGTTCCTCGGGGGCCTCTCGGGATTCCTCTCCCGTCGATGCCGGGGCCTAAGACCTTGTGTGGAGTCGGGGCCGGAACCTGAGGATTCCTCTCCAGTGCTGACATGGATCTTGGGGTACTTCTGGAGTCTCCCCAGGGGAGTCAGTCCTCGTCTCGAATGCGGGCATGCACTTGCGCTTTCCTCCAGGGCGGTAGCAGCAGTGTCACGCAGTCCGCCGCGTGGATCAAAGGATCTATGGTTTTCCCTCGAGTCTTTCCCACGAGGCTTTCCCACGAGGCTTTCCCACAGGGCTGTCCCACGTGCACATGTGGTGGGACTCGATCTTCGGCTTGAACGTCAAGGCAGTGCACGGAAAACATGTTCCTATGGAATGGACTGACACATCTGGGGGACTCTTGGAATGGTGGCACGACCCTGGAGTTCCTCTCGCCTTTCCTGTGGAGAGCGCCTCCTCCTGAGATGCGACGGGAACGCCGGGAATTCTTTCCCTACGAAACAGGGAAAGGATCCCTCATCTCAAGCTAGGAGGCGGAAACGGGGCTCCCCTGGATGTGTGCCGGACCCCACGAGCTTCCTCTCGAGTGGAGACGGGTATGTCGGGGAACTTCTTGAGTTGCAGCAAGGGTGTGAAGGACCCTTAGGAAGTTCCAGTGGTTAGACGTGATTAGCCTCGAGAAGCCTCAGCGGAAACGGGCCTCATCTCGCCTCGAGGGCAAAACCTCCTGGATTTCCTCGAGTTGCGGCAGGTGCCCTCGACTTACGACGGGGACCTCAGGGACCAGCTCAGGTGGCCTCAGGAAACGCCATTCCCCATGTGAGTTCCTCGGGGGCCTCTCGGGATTCCTCTTCCGTCGATGCCGGGGCCTAAGACCTTGTGTGGAATCGGGGCCGGAACCTGAGGATTCCTCTCCAGTGCTGACATGGATCTTGGGGTACTTCTGGAGTCTCCCCAGGGGAGTCAGTCCTCGTCTCGAATGCGGGCATGCACTTGCGCTTAACTCCAGGGCGGTAGCAGCAGTGTCACGCAGTCCGCCGCGTGGATCAAAGGATCTATGGTTTTCCCTCGAGTCTTTCCCACGAGGCTTTCCCACGAGGCTTTCCCACAGGGCTGTCCCACGTGCACACGTGGTGGGAGTCGATCCTCGGCTTGAACGTCAAGGCAGTGCAGGGAAAACAGGTTCCTCTGGAATGGACTGACACATCTGGGGGACTCTTGGAATGGTGACACTACCCTGGAGTTCCTCTCGCCTTTCCTGTGGAGAGCGCCTCCTCTTGAGATGCGTCGGGAATGCCGGGAATTCTTTCCCTAGGAAACAGGGAAAGGATCCCTCATCTCGAGCTAGGAGGCGGAAACGGGGCTCCCCTGGATGTGTGCGGGACCCTCGTGCTTCCTCTCGAGTGGAGACAGGAATGTCGGGGAACTTCTTGAGTTGCAGCAAGGGTGTTAAGGACCCTTGGGAAGATCCAGTGGTTAGATGTGATTAGCCTCGAGAAGCCTCAGCGGAAATGGGCCTCATCTCGCCTGGAGGGCAAAACCTCCTGGATTTTCTCGAGTTGCGGCAGGTGCTCTCGACTTACGACGGGGACTTCAGGGACCCGCTCTGGTGGCCTCAGGAAAGGCCAGTCCTCATGCGAGTTCCTCGTGGGCCTCTCGGGATTCCTCTCCCGTCGATGCCGGGGCCTAAGACCTTGTGTGGAGTCGGGGCCGGAACCTGAGGATTCCTCTCCAGTGCTGACATGGATCTTGGGGTACTTCTGGAGTCTCCCCAGGGGAGTCAGTCCTCATCTCGAATGCGGGCATACACTTGCGCTTTCCTCCAGAGCGGTAGCAGCAGTGTCACGCAGTCTGCCGCGTGGATCAAAGGATCTATGGTTTTCCCTCGAGTCTTTCCCACGAGGCTTTCCCACGTGGCTTTCCCACAGGGCTGTCCCACGTGCACACGTGGTGGGAGTCGATCCTCGGCTTGAACGTCAAGGCAGTGCAGGGAAAACAGGTTCCTCTGGAATGGACTGACACATCTGGGGGACTCTTGGAATGGTGGCACGACCCTGGAGTTCCTCTCGCCTTTCCTGTGGAGAGCGCCTCCTCTTGAGATGCGACGGGAACGCCGGGAATTCTTTCCCTACGAAACAGGGAAAGGATCCCTCATCTCGAGCTAGGAGGCGGAAACGGGGCTCCCCTGGATGTGTGCGGGACCCTCGTGCTTCCTCTCGAGTGGAGACGGGTATGTCGGGGAACTTCTTGAGTTGCAGTAAGGGTGAGAAGGACCCTTTGGATGTTCCAGTTGTTAGATGTGATTAGCCTCGAGAAGCCTCAGCAGAAATGGGCCTCATCTCTCCGGGAGGGCAAAACCTCCTGGATTTTCTCGAGTTGCGGCAGGTTCTCTCGACTTACGACGGGGACCTCAGGGACCCGCTCTGGTGGCCTCAGGAAAGGCCAGTCCCGATGCGAGTTCCTCGGGGGCCTCTCGGGATTCCTCTCCCGTCGATGCCGGGGCCTAAGACCTTGTGTGGAGTCGGGGCCGGAACCTGAGGATTCCTCTGCAGTGCTGACATGGATCTTGGGGTACTTCTGGAGTCTCCCCAGGGGAGTCAGTCCTCGTCTCGAATGCGGGCATGCACTTGCGCTTTCCTCCAGGGCGGTAGCAGCAGTGTCACGCAGTCCGCCGCGTGGATCAAAGGATCTATGGTTTTCCCTCGAGTCTTTCCCACGAGGCTTTCCCACGAGGCTTTCCCACAGGGCTGTCCCACGTGCACACGTGGTGGGAGTCGATCCTCGGCTTGAACGTCAAGGCAGTGCAGGGAAAACAGGTTCCTCTGGAATGGACTGACACATCTGGGGGACTCTTGGAATGGTGACACTACCCTGGAGTTCCTCTCGCCTTTCCTGTGGAGAGCGCCTCCTCTTGAGATGCGACGGGAATGCCGGGAATTCTTTCCCTAGGAAACAGGGAAAGGATCCCTCATCTCGAGCTAGGAGGCGGAAACGGGGCTCCCCTGGATGTGTGCGGGACCCTCGTGCTTCCTCTCGAGTGGAGACAGGAATGTCGGGGAACTTCTTGAGTTGCAGCAAGGGTGTGAAGGACCCTTGGGAAGTTCCAGTGGTTAGATGTGATTAGCCTCGAGAAGCCTCAGCGGAAATGGGCCTCATCTCGCCTGGAGGGCAAAACCTCCTGGATTTTCTCGAGTTGCGGCAGGTGCTCTCGACTTACGACGGGGACTTCAGGGACCCGCTCTGGTGGCCTCAGGAAAGGCCAGTCCTCATGCGAGTTCCTCGTGGGCCTCTCGGGATTCCTCTCCCGTCGATGCCGGGGCCTAAGACCTTGTGTGGAGTCGGGGCCGGAACCTGAGGATTCCTCTCCAGTGCTGACATGGATCTTGGGGTACTTCTGGAGTCTCCCCAGGGGAGTCAGTCCTCATCTCGAATGCGGGCATACACTTGCGCTTTCCTCCAGAGCGGTAGCAGCAGTGTCACGCAGTCTGCCGCGTGGATCAAAGGATCTATGGTTTTCCCTCGAGTCTTTCCCACGAGGCTTTCCCACGTGGCTTTCCCACAGGGCTGTCCCACGTGCACACGTGGTGGGAGTCGATCCTCGGCTTGAACGTCAAGGCAGTGCAGGGAAAACAGGTTCCTCTGGAATGGACTGACACATCTGCGGGACTCTTGGAATGGTAGCACGACAATGGAGTTCCTCTCGCCTTTCCTGTGGAGAGCGCCTCCTCTTGAGATGCGACGGGAACGCCAGGAATTCTTTCCCTACGAAACAGGGAAAGGATCCCTCATCTCGAGGTAGGAGGCGGAAACGGGGCTCCCCTGGATGTGTGCGGGGCCCCACGTGCTTCCTCTCGAGTGGAGACGGGTATGTCGGGGAACTTCTTGAGTTGCAGCAAGGGTGTGAAGGACCCTTTGGAAGTTCCAGTGGTTAGATATGATTAGCCTCGAGAAGCCTCAGCGGAAATGGGCCTCATCTCGCCTGGAGGGCAAAACCTCCTGGATTTCTTCGAGATGCGGAAGGTGCTCTCGACTTACGACGGGGACCTCAGGGCCCCGCTCTGGAGGCCTCAGGAAAGGCTAGTCCCCATGCGAGTTCCGCGGGGGCCTCTCGGGATTCCTCTCCCGTCGATGCCGGGGCCTAAGACCTTGTGTGGAGTCGGGGCCGGAACCTGAGGATTCCTCTCCAGTGCTGACATGGATCTTGGGGTACTTCTGGAGTCTCCCCAGGGGAGTCAGTCCTCGTCTCGAATGCGGGCATGCACTTGCGCTTTCCTCCAGAGCGGTAGCAGCAGTGTCACGCAGTCCGCCGCGTGGATCAAAGGATCTATGGTTTTCCCTCGAGTCTTTCCCACGAGGCTTTCCCACGAGGCTTTCCCACAGGGCTGTCCCACGTGCACACGTGGTGGGAGTCGATCCTCGGCTTGAACGTCAAGGCAGTGCAGGGAAAACAGGTTCCTCTGGAATGGACTGACATATCTGGGGGTCTCTTGGAATGGTGCCACGATCCTGGAGTTCCTCTCGCCTTTCCTGTGGAGAGTGCCTCCTCTTGAATGCGACGGGAACGCCGGGAATTCTTTCCCTACTAAACAGGGAAAGTATCCCTCATCTCGAGCTAGGAAGCGGAAACGGGGCTCCCCTGGATGTTTGCGGGACCCCACGTGCTTCCTCTCGAGTGGAGACGGGTATGTCGCGGAACTGCTTGAGTTGCAGCAAGGGTGTGAAGGACCCTTGGGAAGTTCCAGTGGTTAGATGTGATTAGCCTCGAGAAGACTCATGGGAAATGGGCCTCATCTCGCCTGGAGGGCAAAACCTCCTGGATTTTCTCGAGTTGCGGCAGGTGCTCTCGACTTACGACGGGGACCTCAGGGCCCCGCTCCGGAGGCCTCAGGAAAGGCTAGTCCCCATGCGAGTTCCTCGGGGGCCTCTCGGGATTCCTCTCCCGTCGATGCCGGGGCCTAAGACCTTGTGTGGAGTCGGGGCCGGAACCTGAGGATTCCTCTCCAGTGCTGACATGGATCTTGGGGTACTTCTGGAGTCTCCCCAGGGGAGTCAGTCCTCGTCTCGAATGCGGGCATGCACTTGCGCTTTCCTCCAGAGCGGTAGCAGCAGTGTCACGCAATCCGTCGAGTGGATCAAAGGATCTATGGTTTTCCCTCGAGTATTTCCCACCAGGCTTTCCCACGAGGCTTTCCCACAGGGCTGTCCCACGAGCACACGTGGTGGGATTCGATCCTCAGCTTGAACGTCAAGGCAGTGCAGGGAAAACAGGTTCCTCTGGAATGGACTGACAGATCTGGGGGACTCTTGTAATGGTGGCACGACCCTGGTGTTCCTCTCGCCTTTCCTGTGGAGAGCGCCTCCATTTGAGATGCGACGGGAACGCCGGGAATTCTTTCCCTACGAAACATGGAAAGGATCCCTCTTCTCGAGCTAGGAGGCGGAAACGGGGTTCCCCTTGATGTGTGCGGAACACCACGTGCTTCCTCTCGAGTGGAGACGGGTATGTCGGGGAACTTCTTTAGTTGCAGCAAGGGTGTGAAGGACCCTTTGGAAGTTCCAGTGGTTAGATGTGATTAGCCTCGAGAAGCCTCAGCGGAAATGGGCCTCTTCTCGCCTGGAGGGCAAAACCTCCTGGAATTTCTCGAGTTGCGGCAGGTGCTCTCGACTTACGAAGGGGACCTCAGGGACCCGCTCTGGTGGCCTCAGGAAGGCCAGTCCCCATGCGAGTTCTTCGGGTGTCTCTCGGGATTCCTCTCCCGTCGATGCCGGGGCCAAAGACCTTGTGTGGTGTCGAGGCCGGAACCTGAGGATTCCTCTCCAGTGCTGACATGGATCTTGGGGTACTTCTGGAGTCTCACCAGGGGAGTCAGTCCTCGTCTCGAATGCGGGCATGCACTTGCGCTTTCCTCCAGAGCGGTAGCAGCAGTGTCACGCAGTCCGCCGCGTGGATCAAAGGATCTATGGTTTTCCCTCGCGTCTTTCCCACGAGGCTTTCCCACGAGGCTTTCCCACAGGGCTGTCCCACGTGCACACGTGGTGGGAGTCGATCCTCGGCTTGAACGTCAAGGCAGTGCAGGGAAAACAGGTTCCTCTGGAATGGACTGACACATCTGGGGGACTCTTGGAATGGTGGCAAGACCCTGGAGTTCCTCTCGCCTTTCCTGTGGAGAGCGCCTCCTCTTGAGATGCGACGGGAACGCCGGGAATTCTTTCCCTAGGAAACAGGGAAAGGATCCCTCATCTCGAGCTAGGAGGCGGAAACGGGGCTCCCCTGGATGTGTGCGGGACCCTCGTGTTTCCTCTCGAGTGGAGACGGGTATGTCGGGGAACTTCTTGAGTTGCAGCAAGGGTGAGAAGGACCCTTTGGATGTTCCAGTGGTTAGATGTGATTAGCCTCGAGAAGCCTCAGCGGAAATGGGCCTCATCTCGCCTGGAGGGCAAAACCTCCTGGATTGTCTCGAGTTGTGGCAGGTGCTCTCGACTTATGACGGGGACCTCAGGGACCCGCTCTGGTGGCCTCAGGAAAGGCCAGTCCCCATGCGAGTTCCTCGGGGGACTCTCGGGATTCCTCTCCCGTCGATGCCGGGGCCTAAGACCTTGTGTGGAGTCGGGGCCGGAACCTGAGGATTCCTCTCCAGTGCTGACATGGATCTTGGGGTACTTCTGGAGTCTCCCCAGGGGAGTCAGTCCTCGTCTCGAATGCGGGCATGCACTTGCGCTTTCCTCCAGGGCGGTAGCAGCAGTGTCACGCAGTCCGCCGCGTGGATCAAAGGATCTATGGTTTTCCCTCGAGTCTTTCCCACGAGGCTTTCCCACGAGGCTTTCCCACAGGGCTGTCCCACGTGCACATGTGGTGGGACTCGATCTTCGGCTTGAACGTCAAGGCAGTGCACGGAAAACATGTTCCTATGGAATGGACTGACACATCTGGGGGACTCTTGGAATGGTGGCACGACCCTGGAGTTCCTCTCGCCTTTCCTGTGGAGAGCGCCTCCTCCTGAGATGCGACGGGAACGCCGGGAATTCTTTCCCTACGAAACAGGGAAAGGATCCCTCATCTCAAGCTAGGAGGCGGAAACGGGGCTCCCCTGGATGTGTGCCGGACCCCACGAGCTTCCTCTCGAGTGGAGACGGGTATGTCGGGGAACTTCTTGAGTTGCAGCAAGGGTGTGAAGGACCCTTAGGAAGTTCCAGTGGTTAGACGTGATTAGCCTCGAGAAGCCTCAGCGGAAACGGGCCTCATCTCGCCTCGAGGGCAAAACCTCCTGGATTTCCTCGAGTTGCGGCAGGTGCCCTCGACTTACGACGGGGACCTCAGGGACCAGCTCAGGTGGCCTCAGGAAACGCCATTCCCCATGTGAGTTCCTCGGGGGCCTCTCGGGATTCCTCTCCCGTCGATGCCGGGGCCTAAGACCTTGTGTGGAATCGGGGCCGGAACCTGAGGATTCCTCTCCAGTGCTGACATGGATCTTGGGGTACTTCTGGAGTCTCCCCAGGGGAGTCAGTCCTCGTCTCGAATGCGGGCATGCACTTGCGCTTTCCTCCAGAGCGGTAGCAGCAGTGTCACGCAGTCCGCCGCGTGGATCAAAGGATCTATGGTTTTCCCTCGAGTCTTTCCCACGAGGCTTTCCCACGAGGCTTTCCCACAGGGCTGTCCCACGTGCACACGTGGTGGTAGTCGATCCTCGGCTTGAACGTCAAGGCAGTGCAGGGAAAACAGCTTCCTCTGTAATGGACTGACACATCTGGGGGTCTCTTGGAATGGTGGCACGACCCTGGAGTTCCTCTCGCCTTTCCTGTGGAGAGCGCCTCCTCTTGAGATGCAACGGGAACGCCGGGAATTCTTTCCCTACGAAACAGGGAAAGGATCCCTCATCTCGGGCTAGGAGGCGGAAATGGGGCTCCCCTGGATGTGTGCGGGACCCCACGTGCTTCCTCTCGAGTGGAGACGGGTATGTCGGGGAACTTCTTGAGTTGCAGCAAGGGTGTGAAGGACCCTTTGGAAGTTCCAGTGGTTAGATGTGATTAGCCTCGAGAAGCCTCAGCGGAAATGGGCCTCATCTCGCCTGGAGGGCAAAACCTCCTGGATTTTCTCGAGTTGCGGCAGGTGCTCTCGACTTACGACGGGGACCTCAGGGACCCGCTGTGGTGGCCTCAGGAAAGGCCAGTCCCCATGCGAGTTCCTCGGGGGCCTCTCGGGATTCCTCTCCCGTCGATGCCGGGGCCTAAGACCTTGTGTGGAGTCGGGGCCGGAACCTGAGGATTCCTCTCCAGTGCTGACATGGATCTTGGGGTACTTCTGGAGTCTCCCCAGGGGAGTCAGTCCTCGTCTCGAATGCGGGCATGCACTTGCGCTTTCCTCCAGGGCGGTAGCAGCAGTGTCACGCAGTCCGCCGCGTGGATCAAAGGATCTATGGTTTTCCCTCGAGTCTTTCCCACGAGGCTTTCCCACGAGGCTTTCCCACAGGGCTGTCCCACGTGCACATGTGGTGGGACTCGATCTTCGGCTTGAACGTCAAGGCAGTGCACGGAAAACATGTTCCTATGGAATGGACTGACACATCTGGGGGACTCTTGGAATGGTGGCACGACCCTGGAGTTCCTCTCGCCTTTCCTGTGGAGAGCGCCTCCTCCTGAGATGCGACGGGAACGCCGGGAATTCTTTCCCTACGAAACAGGGAAAGGATCCCTCATCTCAAGCTAGGAGGCGGAAACGGGGCTCCCCTGGATGTGTGCCGGACCCCACGAGCTTCCTCTCGAGTGGAGACGGGTATGTCGGGGAACTTCTTGAGTTGCAGCAAGGGTGTGAAGGACCCTTAGGAAGTTCCAGTGGTTAGACGTGAT
Organism: Ovis canadensis; assembly: GCF_042477335.2. Lineage (NCBI taxonomy): Eukaryota > Metazoa > Chordata > Mammalia > Artiodactyla > Bovidae > Ovis > Ovis canadensis. Next base: position 10,453,903 of record NC_091268.1, read on the forward strand.
TAGCCTCGAGAAGCCTCAGCGGAAACGGGCCTCATCTCGCCTCGAGGGCAAAACCTCCTGGATTTCCTCGAGTTGCGGCAGGTGCCCTCGACTTACGACGGGGACCTCAGGGACCAGCTCAGGTGGCCTCAGGAAACGCCATTCCCCATGTGAGTTCCTCGGGGGCCTCTCGGGATTCCTCTCCCGTCGATGCCGGGGCCTAAGACCTTGTGTGGAATCGGGGCCGGAACCTGAGGATTCCTCTCCAGTGCTGACATGGATCTTGGGGTACTTCTGGAGTCTCCCCAGGGGAGTCAGTCCTCGTCTCGAATGCGGGCATGCACTTGCGCTTTCCTCCAGAGCGGTAGCAGCAGTGTCACGCAGTCCGCCGCGTGGATCAAAGGATCTATGGTTTTCCCTCGAGTCTTTCCCACGAGGCTTTCCCACGAGGCTTTCCCACAGGGCTGTCCCACGTGCACACGTGGTGGTAGTCGATCCTCGGCTTGAACGTCAAGGCAGTGCAGGGAAAACAGCTTCCTCTGTAATGGACTGACACATCTGGGGGTCTCTTGGAATGGTGGCACGACCCTGGAGTTCCTCTCGCCTTTCCTGTGGAGAGCGCCTCCTCTTGAGATGCAACGGGAACGCCGGGAATTCTTTCCCTACGAAACAGGGAAAGGATCCCTCATCTCGGGCTAGGAGGCGGAAATGGGGCTCCCCTGGATGTGTGCGGGACCCCACGTGCTTCCTCTCGAGTGGAGACGGGTATGTCGGGGAACTTCTTGAGTTGCAGCAAGGGTGTGAAGGACCCTTTGGAAGTTCCAGTGGTTAGATGTGATTAGCCTCGAGAAGCCTCAGCGGAAATGGGCCTCATCTCGCCTGGAGGGCAAAACCTCCTGGATTTTCTCGAGTTGCGGCAGGTGCTCTCGACTTACGACGGGGACCTCAGGGACCCGCTGTGGTGGCCTCAGGAAAGGCCAGTCCCCATGCGAGTTCCTCGGGGGCCTCTCGGGATTCCTCTCCCGTCGATGCCGGGGCCTAAGACCTTGTGTGGAGTCGGGGCCGGAACCTGAGGATTCCTCTCCAGTGCTGACATGGATCTTGGGGTACTTCTGGTGTCTCCCCAGGGGAGTCAGTCCTCGTCTCGAATGCGGGCATGCACTTGCGCTTTCCTCCAGAGCGGTAGCAGCAGTGTCACGCAGTCCGCCGCGTGGATCAAAGGATCTATGGTTTTCCCTCGAGTCTTTCCCACGAGGCTTTCCCACGAGGCTTTCCCACAGGGCTGTCCCACGTGCACACGTGGTGGGAGTCGATCCTCGGCTTGAACGTCAAGGCAGTGCGGGGAAAACAGGTTCCTCTGGAATGGACTGACACATCTGGGGGACTCTTGGAATGGTGGCACGACCCTGGAGTTCCTCTCTCCTTTCCTGTGGAGAGCACCTCCTCTTGAGATGCGACGGGAACGCCGGGAATTCTTTCCCTACGAAACAGGGAAAGGATCCCTCATCTCGGGCTAGGAGGCGGAAATGGGGCTCCCCTGGATGTGTGCGGGACCCCACGTGCTTCCTCTCGAGTGCAGACGGGTATGTCGGGGAACTTCTTGAGTTGCAGCAAGGGTGTGAAGGACCCTTTGGAAGTTCCAGTGGTTAGATGTGATTAGCCTCGAGAAGCCTCAGCGGAAATGGGCCTCATCTCGCCTGGAGGGCAACACCTCCTGGATTTTCTCGAATTGCGGCAGGTGCTCTCGACTTACGACGAGGACCTCAGGGACCCGCTCTGGTGGCCTCAGGAAAGGCCAGTCCCCATGTGAGTTCCTCGGGGGCCTCTCGGGATTCCTCTCCCGTCGATGCCGGGGCCTAAGACCTTGTGTGGAGTCGCGACCGGAACCTTAGGATTCCTCTCCAGTGCTGACATGGATCTTGGGGTACTTCTGGAGTCTCCCCAGGGGAGTCAGTCCTCGTCTCGAATGCGGGCATGCACTTGCGTTTTCCTCCAGAGCGGTAGCAGCAGTGTCACGCTGTCCGCTGCGTGGATCAAAGGACCTATGGTTTTCCCTCGAGTCTTTCCCACGAGGCTTTCCCACGAGGCTTTCCCACAGGGCTGTCCCACGTGCACACGTGGTGGGAGTCGATCCTCGGCTTGAACGTCAAGGCAGTGCAGGGAAAACAGGTTCCTCTGGAATGGACTGACACATCTGGGGGACACTTGAAATCGTGGCACGACCCTGGAGTTCCTCTCGCCTTTCCTGTGGAGAGCGCCTCCTCTTGACATGCGACGGGAACGCCGGGAATTCTTTCCCTACGAAACAGGGAAAGGATCCCTCATCTCGAGCTAGGAGGCGGAAACGGGGCTCCCATGGATGTGTGCTTGACCCTCGTGCTTCCTCTCGAGTGGAGACAGGTATGTCGGGGAACTTCTTGAGTTGCAGCAAGGGTGAGAAGGACCCTTTGGATGTTCCAGTGGTTAGATGTGATTAGCCTCGAGAAGCCTCAGCGGAAATGGGCCACATCTCGCCTGGAGGGCAAAACCTCCTGGATTTTCTCGAGTTGCGGCAGGTGCTCTCGACTTACGACGGGGACCTCAGGGACCCGCTCTGGTGGCCTCAGGAAAGGCCAGTCCCCATGCGAGTTCCTCGGGGGCCTCTCGGGATTCCTCTCCCGTGGATGCCGGGGCCTAAGACCTTGTGTGGAGTTGGGGCCGGAACCTGAGGATTCCTCTCCAGTGCTGACATGGATCTTGGGGTACTTCTGGAGTCTCCCCAGGGGAGTCAGTCCTCGTCTCGAATGCGGGCATGCACTTGCGCTTTCCTCCAGAGCGGTAGCAGCAGTGTCACGCAGTCCGCCGCGTGGATCAAAGGATCTATGGTTTTCCCTCGAGTCTTTCCCACGAGGCTTTCCCACGAGGCTTTCCCACAGGGCTGTCCCACGTGCACACGTGGTGGGAGTCGATCCTCGGCTTGAACGTCAAGGCAGTGCAGGGAAAACAGGTTCCTCTGGAATGGACTGACACATCTGGGGGTCTCTTGGAATGGTGGCAAGACCCTGGAGTTCCTCTCGCCTTTCCTGTGGAGAGCGCCTCCTCTTGAGATGCGACGGGAACGCCGGGAATTCTTTCCCTAGGAAACAGGGAAAGGATCCCTCATCTCGAGCTAGGAGGCGGAAACGGGGCTCCCCTGGATGTGTGCGGGACCCTCGTGCTTCCTCTCGAGTGGAGACGGGTATGTCGGGGAACTTCTTGAGTTGCAGCAAGGGTGAGAAGGACCCTTTGGATGTTCCAGTGGTTAGATGTGATTAGCCTCGAGAAGCCTCAGCGGAAATGGGCCTCATCTCGCCTGGAGGGCAAAACCTCCTGGATTGTCTCGAGTTGTGGCAGGTGCTCTCGACTTATGACGGGGACCTCAGGGACCCGCTCTGGTGGCCTCAGGAAAGGCCAGTCCCCATGCGAGTTCCTCGGGGGCCTCTCGGGATTCCTCTCCCGTCGATGCCGGGGCCTAAGACCTTGTGTGGAGTCGGGGCCGGAACCTGAGGATTCCTCTGCAGTGCTGACATGGATCTTGGGGTACTTCTGGAGTCTCCCCAGGGGAGTCAGTCCTCGTCTCGAATGCGGGCATGCACTTGCGCTTTCCTCCAGGGCGGTAGCAGCAGTGTCACGCAGTCCGCCGCGTGGATCAAAGGATCTATGGTTTTCCCTCGAGTCTTTCCCACGAGGCTTTCCCACGAGGCTTTCCCACAGGGCTGTCCCACGTGCACACGTGGTGGGAGTCGATCCTCGGCTTGAACGTCAAGGCAGTGCAGGGAAAACAGGTTCCTCTGGAATGGACTGACACATCTGGGGGACTCTTGGAATGGTGGCACGACCCTGGAGTTCCTCTCTCCTTTCCTGTGGAGAGCACCTCCTCTTGACATGCGACGGGAACGCCGGGAATTCTTTCCCTACGAAACAGGGAAAGTATCCCTCATCTCGGGCTAGGAGGCGGAAATGGGGCTCCCCTGGATGTGTGCGGGACCCCACGTGCTTCCTCTCGAGTGGAGACGGGTATGTCGGGGAACTTCTTGAGTTGCAGCAAGGGTGTGAAGGACCCTTTGGAAGTTCCAGTGGTTAGATGTGATTAGCCTCGAGAAGCCTCAGCGGAAATGGGCCTCATCTCGCCTGGAGGGCAAAACCTCCTGGATTTTCTCGAGTTGCGGCAGGTGCTCTCGACTTACGACGGGGACCTCAAGGACCCGCTGTGGTGGCCTCAGGAAAGGCCAGTCCCCATGCGAGTTCCTCGGGGGCCTCTCGGGATTACTCTCCCGTCGATGCCGGGGCCTAAGACCTTGTGTGGAGTCGGGGCCGGAACCTGAGGATTCCTCTCCAGTGCTGACATGGATCTTGGGGTACTTCTGGAGTCTCCCCAGGGGAGTCAGTCCTCGTCTCGAATGCGGGCATGCACTTGCGCTTTCCTCCAGAGCGGTAGCAGCAGTGTCACGCAGTCCGCCGCGTGGATCAAAGGATCTATGGTTTTCCCTCGAGTCTTTCCCACGAGGCTTTCCCACGAGGCTTTCCCACAGGGCTGTCCCACGTGCACACGTGGTGGGAGTCGATCCTCGGCTTGAACGTCAAGGCAGTGCGGGGAAAACAGGTTCCTCTGGAATGGACTGACACATCTGGGGGACTCTTGGAATGGTGGCACGACCCTGGAGTTCCTCTCTCCTTTCCTGTGGAGAGCACCTCCTCTTGAGATGCGACGGGAACGCCGGGAATTCTTTCCCTACGAAACAGGGAAAGGATCCCTCATCTCGGGCTAGGAGGTGGAAATGGGGCTCCCCTGGATGTGTGCGGGACCCCACGTGCTTCCTCTCGAGTGCAGACGGGTATGTCGGGGAACTTCTTGAGTTGCAGCAAGGGTGTGAAGGACCCTTTGGAAGTTCCAGTGGTTAGATGTGATTAGCCTCGAGAAGCCTCAGCGGAAATGGGCCTCATCTCGCCTGGAGGGCAACACCTCCTGGATTTTCTCGAATTGCGGCAGGTGCTCTCGACTTACGACGAGGACCTCAGGGACCCGCTCTGGTGGCCTCAGGAAAGGCCAGTCCCCATGTGAGTTCCTCGGGGGCCTCTCGGGATTCGTCTCCCGTCGATGCCGGGGCCTAAGACCTTGTGTGGAGTCGCGACCGGAACCTTAGGATTCCTCTCCAGTGCTGACATGGATCTTGGGGTACTTCTGGAGTCTCCCCAGGGGAGTCAGTCCTCGTCTCGAATGCGGGCATGCACTTGCGTTTTCCTCCAGAGCGGTAGCAGCAGTGTCACGCTGTCCGCTGCGTGGATCAAAGGATCTATGGTTTTCCCTCGAGTCTTTCCCACGAGGCTTTCCCACGAGGCTTTCCCACAGGGCTGTCCCACGTGCACACGTGGTGGGAGTCGATCCTCGGCTTGAACGTCAAGGCAGTGCAGGGAAAACAGGTTCCTCTGGAATGGACTGACACATCTGGGGGACACTTGAAATCGTGGCACGACCCTGGAGTTCCTCTCGCCTTTCCTGTGGAGAGCGCCTCCTCTTGACATGCGACGGGAACGCCGGGAATTCTTTCCCTACGAAACAGGGAAAGGATCCCTCATCTCGAGCTAGGAGGCGGAAACGGGGCTCCCCTGGATGTGTGCTTGACCCTCGTGCTTCCTCTCGAGTGGAGACAGGTATGTCGGGGAACTTCTTGAGTTGCAGCAAGGGTGAGAAGGACCCTTTGGATGTTCCAGTGGTTTGATGTGATTAGCCTCGAGAAGCCTCAGCGGAAATGGGCCTCATCTCGCCTGGAGGGCAAATCCTCCTGGATTTTCTCGAGTTGCGGCAGGTGCTCTCGACTTAAGACGGGGACCTCAGGGACCCGCTCTGGTGGCCTCAGGAAAGGCCAGTCCCCATGCGAGTTCCTCGGGGGCCTCTCGGGATTCCTCTCCCGTGGATGCCGGTGCCTAAGACCTTGTGTGGAGTTGGGGCCGGAACCTGAGGATTCCTCTCCAGTGCTGACATGGATCTTGGGGTACTTCTGTAGTCTCCCCAGGGGAGTCAGTCCTCGTCTCGAATGCGGGCATGCACTTGTGCTTTCCTCCAGAGCGGTAGCAGCAGTGTCACGCAGTCCGCCGCGTGGATCAAAGGATCTATGGTTTTCCCTCGAGTCTTTCCCACGAGGCTTTCCCACGAGGCTTTCCCACAGGGCTGTCCCACGTGCACACGTGGTGGGAGTCGATCCTCGGCTTGAACGTCAAGGCAGTGCAGGGAAAACAGGTTCCTCTGGAATGGACTGACACATCTGGGGGACTCTTGGAATGGTGGCACGACCCTGGAGTTCCTCTCTCCTTTCCTGTGGAGAGCACCTCCTCTTGAGATGCGACGGGAACGCCGGGAATTCTTTCCCTACGAAACAGGGAAAGGATCCCTCATCTCGGGCTAGGAGGCGGAAATGGGGCTCCCCTGGATGTGTGCGGGACCCCACGTGCTTCCTCTCGAGTGGAGACGGGTATGTCGGGGAACTTCTTGAGTTGCAGCAAGGGTGTGAAGGACCCTTTGGAAGTTCCAGTGGTTAGATGTGATTAGCCTCGAGAAGCCTCAGCGGAAATGGGCCTCATCTCGCCTGGAGGGCAAAACCTCCTGGATTTTCTCGAGTTGCGGCAGGTGCTCTCGACTTACGACGGGGACCTCAGGGACCCGCTCTGGTGGCCTCAGGAAAGGCCAGTCCCCATGCGAGTTCCTCGGGGGCCTCTCGGGATTCCTCTCCCGTCGATGCCGGGGCCTAAGACCTTGTGTGGAGTCGGGGCCGGAACCTGAGGATTCCTCTCCAGTGCTGACATGGATCTTGGGGTACTTGTGGAGTCTCCCCAGGGGAGTCAGTCCTCGTCTCAAATGCGGGCATGCACTTGCGCTTTCCTCCAGAGCGGTAGCAGCAGTGTCACCCAGTCCGCCACGTGGATCAAAGGATCTATGGTTTTCCCTCCAGTCTTTCCCAAGAGGCTTTCCCACGAGGCTTTCCCACAGGGCTGTCCCACGTGCACACGTGGTGGGAGTCGATCCTCGGCTTGAACGTCAAGGCAGTGCAGGGAAAACAGCTTCCTCTGTAATTGACTGACACATCTGGGGGTCTCTTGGAATGGTGGCACGACCCTGGAGTTCCTCTCGCCTTTCCTGTGGAGAGCACCTCCTCTTGAGATGCGACGGGAACGCCGGGAATCTTTCCCTACGAAACAGGGAAAGGATCCCTCATCTCGAGCTAGGAGGCGGAAACGGGGCTCCCCTGGATGTGTGCTTGACCCTCGTGCTTCCTCTCGAGTGGAGACGGGTATGTCGGGGAACTTCTTGAGTTGCAGCAAGGGTGTGAAGGACCCTTTGGAAGTTCCAGTGGTTAGATGTGATTAGCCTCAAGAAGCCTCAGCGGAAATGGGCCTCATCTCGCCTGGAGGGCAAAACCTCCTGGATTTTCTCGAGTTGCGGCAGGTGCTCTCGACTTACGACGGGGACCTCAGGGACCCGCTCTGGTGGCCTCAGGAAAGGCCAGTCCCCATGCGAGTTCCTCGGGGGCCTCTCGGGATTCCTCTCCCGTCGATGCCGGGGCCTAAGACCTTGTGTGGAGTCGTGGCCGGAACCTGAGGATTTCTCTCCAGTGCTGACATGGATCTTGGGGTATTTCTGGAGTCTCCCCAGGGGAGTCAGTCCTCGTCTCGAATGCGGGCATGCACTTGCGCTTTCCTCCAGAGCGGTAGCAGCAGTGTCACACAGTCCGCGCGTGGACAAAAGGATCTTTGGTTTTCCCTCGAGTCTTTCCCACGAGGCTGTCCCACGAGGCTTTCCCACAGGGCCGTCCCACGTGCACAAGTGTTGGGAGTCGATCCTCGGCTTGAACGTCAAGGCAGTTCAGGGAAAACAGGTTCCTCTGGAATGGACTGACACATCTGGGGGACTCGTGGAATGGTGGCACGACCCTGGAGTTCCTCTCGCCTTTCCTGTGGAGAGCGCCTCCTCTTGAGATGCGAAGGGAACGCCGGGAATTCTTTCCCTACGAAACAGGGAAAGGATCCCTCATCTCAAGCTAGGAGGCGGAAACGGGGCTCCCGTGGATGTGTGCGGGACCCTCGTGCTTCCTCTCGAGTGGAGACGGGTATGTCGGGGAACTTCTTGAGTTGCAGCAAGGGTGTGAAGGACCCTTTGGAAGTTCCAGTGGTTAGATGTGATTAGCCTCGAGAAGCCTCAGCGGAAATGGGCCTCATCTCGCCTGGAGGGCAACACCTCCTGGATTTTCTCGAGTTGCGGCAGGTGCTCTCGACTTACGACGAGGACCTCAGGGACCCGCTCTGGTGGCCTCAGGAAAGGCCAGTCCCCATGTGAGTTCCTCGGGGGCCTCTCGGGATTCCTCTCCCGTCGATGCCGGGGCCTAAGACCTTGTGTGGAGTCGCGACCGGAACCTTAGGATTCCTCTCCAGTGCTGACATGGATCTTGGGGTACTTCTGGAGTCTCCCAAGGGGAGTCAGTCCTCGTCTCGAATGCGGGCATGCACTTGCGCTTTCCTCCAGAGCGGTAGCAGCAGTGTCACGCTGTCCGCCGCGTGGATCAAAGGATCTATGGTTTTCCCTCGAGTCTTTCCCACGAGGCTTTCTCACGAGGCTTTCCCACAGGGCTGTCCCACGTGCACACGTGGTGGGAGTCGATCCTCGGCTTGAACGTCAAGGCAGTGCAGGGAAAACAGGTTCCTCTGTAATGGACTGACACATCTGGGGGTCTCTTGGAATGCTGGCAAGACCCTGGAGTTCCTCTCCCCTTTCCTGTGGAGAGCGCCTCCTCTTGAGATGTGAAGGGAACGCCGGGAATTCTTTCCCTACGAAACAGGGAAAGGATCCCTCATCTCGAGCTAGGAGGTGGAAACGGGGCTCCCCTGGATGTTTGCGGGACCCCATGTGCTTCCTCTCGAGTGGAGACGGGTATGTCGGGGAACTTCTTGAGTTGCAGCAAGGGTGTGAAGGACCCTTTGGAAGTTCCAGTGGTTAGATGTGATTAGCCTCGAGAAGCCTCAGCGGAAATGGGCCTCATCTCGCCTGGAGGGCAAAACCTCCTGGATTTTCTCGAGTTGCGGCAGGTGCTCTCGACTTACGACGGGGACCTCAGGGACCCGCTCTGGTGGCCTCAGGAAAGGCCACTCCCCATGCGAGTTCCTGGCGAGCCTCTCGGAATTCCTCTCCCGTCGATGTCAGGGCCTAAGACCTTGTGTGGAGTCGGGGCCGAAACCTGAGGATTCCTCTCCAGTGCTGACATGGATCTTGGGGTACTTCTGGAGTCTCCCCAGGGGAGTCAGTCCTCGTCTCGAATGCGGGCATGCACTTGCGCTTTCCTCCAGAGCGGTAGCAGCAGTGTCACGCAGTCCGCCGCGTGGATCAAAGGATCTATGGTTTTCCCTCCAGTCTTTCCCATGAGGCTTTCCCACGAGGCTTTCCCACAGGGCTGTCCCACGTGCACACGTGGTGGGAGTCGATCCTCGGCTTGAACGTCAAGGCAGTGCAGGGAAAACAGGTTCCTCAGGAATGGACTGACCCATCTGGGGGACTCTTGGAATGGTGGCACGACCCTGGAGTTCCTCTCGCCTTTCCTGCGGAGAGCACCTCCTCTTGAGATGCGACGGGAACGCCGGGAATTCTTTCCCTACGAAACAGGGAAAGGATCCCTCATCTCGAGCTAGGAGGCAGAAACGGGGCTCCCTTGGATGTGTGCGGGACCCCACGTGCTTCCTCTCCAGTGGAGACGGGTATGTCGCGGAACTGCTTCAGTTGCAGCAAGGGTGTGAAGGACCCTTTGGAAGTTCCAGTGGTTAGATGTGATTAGCCTCGAGAAGCCGCAGCGGAAATGGGCCTCATCTCGCCTGGAGGGCAACACCTCCTGGATTTTCTCGAATTGCGGCAGGTGCTCTCGACTTACGACGAGGACCTCAGGGACCCGCTCTGGTGGCCTCAGGAAAGGCCAGTCCCCATGTGAGTTCCTCGGGGGCCTCTCGGGATTCCTCTCCCGTCGATGCCGGGGCCTAAGACCTTGTGTGGAGTCGCGACCGGAACCTTAGGATTCCTCTCCAGTGCTGACATGGATCTTGGGGTACTTCTGGAGTCTCCCCAGGGGAGTCAGTCCTCGTCTCGAATGCGGGCATGCACTTGCGTTTTCCTCCAGAGCGGTAGCAGCAGTGTCACGCTGTCCGCCGCGTGGATCAAAGGATCTATGGTTTTCCCTCGAGTCTTTCCCACGAGGCTTTCCCACGAGGCTTTCCCACAGGGCTGTCCCACGTGCACACGTGGTGGGAGTCGATCCTCGGCTTGAACGTCAAGGCAGTGCAGGGAAAACAGGTTCCTCTGGAATGGACTGACACATCTGGGGGACACTTGAAATCGTGGCACGACCCTGGAGTTCCTCTCGCCTTTCCTGTGGAGAGCGCCTCCTCTTGAGATGCGACGGGAACGCCGGGAATTCTTTCCCTACGAAACAGGGAAAGGATCCCTCATCTCGAGCTAGGAGGCGGAAACGGGGCTCCCCTGGATGTGTGCTTGACCCTCGTGCTTCCTCTCGAGTGGAGACAGGTATGTCGGGGAACTTCTTGAGTTGCAGCAAGGGTGAGAAGGACCCTTTGGATGTTCCAGTGGTTAGATGTGATTAGCCTCGAGAAGCCTCAGCGGAAATGGGCCTCATCTCGCCTGGAGGGCAAAACCTCCTGGATTTTCTCGAGTTGCGGCAGGTGCTCTCGACTTAAGACGGGGACCTCAGGGACCCGCTCTGGTGGCCTCAGGAAAGGCCAGTCCCCATGCGAGTTCCTCGGGGGCCTCTCGGGATTCCTCTCCCGTGGATGCCGGGGCCTAAGAACTTGTGTGGAGTTGGGGCCGGAACCTGAGGATTCCTCTCCAGTGCTGACATGGATCTTGGGGTACTTCTGGAGTCTCCCCAGGGGAGTCAGTCCTCGTCTCAAATGCGGGCATGCACTTGCGCTTTCCTCCAGAGCGGTAGCAGCAGTGTCACGCAGTCCGCCGCGTGGATCAAAGATCTATGGTTTTCCCTCGAGTCTTTCCCACGAGGCTTTCCCACGAGGCTTTCCCACAGGGCTGTCCCACGTGCACACGTGGTGGGAGTCGATCCTCGGCATGAACGTCAAGGCAGTGCAGGGAAAACAGCTTCCTCTGTAATGGACTGACACATCTGGGGGTCTCTTGGAATGGTGGCACGACCCTGGAGTTACTCTCGCCTTTCCTGTGGAGAGCGCCTCCTCTTGAGATGCGACGGGAACGCCGGGAATTCTTTCCCTACGAAACAGGGAAAGGATCCCTCATCTCGGGCTAGGAGGCGGAAATGGGGCTCCCCTGGATGTGTGCGGGACCCCACGTGCTTCCTCTCGAGTGCAGACGGGTATGTCGGGGAACTTCTTGAGTTGCAGCAAGGGTGTGAAGGACCCTTTGGAAGTTCCAGTGGTTAGATGTGATTAGCCTCGAGAAGCCTCAGCAGAAATGGGCCTCATCTCGCCTGGAGGGCAAAACCTCCTGAATTTTCTCGAGTTGCGGCAGGTGCTCTCGACTTACGACGGGGACCTCAGGGACCCGCTCTGGTGGCCTCAGGAAAGGCCAGTCCCCATGCGAGTTCCTCGGGGGCCTCTCGGTATTCCTCTCCCGTTGATGCCGGGGCCTAAGACCTTGTGTGGAGTCGGGGCCGGAACCTGAGGATTCCTCTCCAGTGCTGACATGGATCTTGGGGTACTTCTGGAGTCTCCCCAGGGGAGTCAGTCCTCGTCTCAAATGCGGGCATGCACTTGCGCTTTCCTCCAGAGCGGTAGCAGCAGTGTCACGCAGTCCGCCACGTGGATCAAAGGATCTATGGTTTTCCCTCCAGTCTTTCCCACGAGGCTTTCCCACGAGGCTTTCCCACAGGGCTGTCCCACGTGCACACGTGGTGGGAGTCGATCCTCGGCTTGAACGTCAAGGCAGTGCAGGGAAAACAGGTTCCTCTGGAATGGACTGACACATCTGGGGGACTCGTGGAATGGTGGCACGACCCTGGAGTTCCTCTCGCCTTTCCTGTGGAGAGCGCCTCCTCTTGAGATGCGAAGGGAACGCCGGGAATTCTTTCCCTACGAAACAGGGAAAGGATCCCTCATCTCAAGCTAGGAGGCGGAAACGGGGCTCCCGTGGATGTGTGCGGGACCCTCGTGCTTCCTTTCGAGTGGAGACGGGTATGTCGGGGAACTTCTTGAGTTGCAGCAAGGGTGTGAAGGACCCTTTGGAAGTTCCAGTGGTTAGATGTGATTAGCCTCGAGAAGCCTCAGCGGAAATGGGCCTCATCTCGCCTGGAGGGCAACACCTCCTGGATTTTCTTGAGTTGCGGCAGGTGCTCTCGACTTACGACGAGGACCTCAGGGACCCGCTCTGGTGGCCTCAGGAAAGGCCAGTCCCCATGTGAGTTCCTCGGGGGCCTCTCGGGATTCCTCTCCCGTCGATGCCGGGGCCTAAGACCTTGTGTGGAGTCGCGACCGGAACCTTAGGATTCCTCTCCAGTGCTGACATGGATCTTGGGGTACTTCTGGAGTCTCCCCAGGGGAGTCAGTCCTCGTCTCGAATGCAGGCATGCACTTGCGCTTTCCTCCAGAGCGGTAGCAGCAGTGTCACGCAGTCCGCCGCGTGGATCAAAGGATCTATGGTTTTCCCTCGAGTCTTTCCCACGAGGCTTTCCCACCAGGCTTTCCCACAGGGCTGTCCCACGTGCACACGTGGTGGGAGTCGATCCTCGGCTTGAACGTCAAGGCAGTGCAGGGAAAACAGGTTCCTCTGGAATGGACTGACACGTCTGGTGGTCTCTTGGAATGGTGCCACGACCCTGGAGTTCCTCTCGCCTTACCTGTGGAGAGTGCCTCCTCTTGAGATGCGACGGGATCGCCGGGAATTCTTTCCCTACGAAACAGGGAAAGGTTCCCTCATCTCGAGCTAGGAGGCGGAAACGGGGCTCCCCTGGATGTGTGCGGGACCCCACGTGCTTCCTCTCGAGTGGAGACGGGTATGTCGCGGAACTGCTTGAGTTTCAGCAAGGGTGTGAAGGACCCTTTGGAAGTTCCAGTGGTTAGATGTGATTAGCCTCGAGAAGCCTCAGCGGAAATGGGCCTCATCTCGCCTGGAGGGCAACACCTCCTGGATTTTCTCGAGTTGCGGCAGGTGCTCTAGACTTACGACGGGGACCTCAGGGACCCGCTCTGGATGCCTCAGGAAAGGCCAGTCCCCATGCGAGTTCCTCGGGGGCCTCTCGGGATTCCTCTCCCGTCGATGCCGGGGCCTAAGACCTTGTGTGGAGTCGGGGCCGGAACCTGAGGATTCCTCTCCAGTGCTGACATGGATCTTGGGGTACTTCTGGAGTCTCCCCAGGGGAGTCAGTCCTCGTCTCGAATGCGGGCATGCACTTGCGCTTTCCTCCAGAGCGGTAGCAGCAGTGTCACGCTGTCCGCCGCGTGGATCAAAGGATCTATGGTTTTCCCTCGAGTCTTTCCCACGAGGCTTTCCCACGAGGCTTTCCCACAGGGCTGTCCCACGTGCACACGTGGTGGGAGTCGATCCTCGGCTTGAACGTCAAGGCAGTGCAGGGAAAACAGGTTCCTCTGGAATGGACTGACACATCTGGGGGACACTTGAAATGGTGGCACGACCCTGGAGTTCCTCTCGCCTTTCCTGTGGAGAGCGCCTCCTCTTGACATGCGACGGGAACGCCGGGAATTCTTTCCCTACGAAACAGGGAAAGGATCCCTCATCTCGAGCTAGGAGGCGGAAACGGGGCTCCCCTGGATGTGTGCGGGACCCCACGTGCTTCCTCTCGAGTGGAGACGGGTATGTCGGGAATCTTCTTGAGTTGCAGCAAGGGTGAGAAGGACCCTTTGGATGTTCCCGTGGTTAGATGTGATTAGCCTCGAGAAGCCTCAGCGGAAATGGGCCTCATCTCGCCTGGAGGGCAAAACCTCCTGGATTTTCTCGAGTTGTGGCAGGTGCTCTCGACTTACGACGGGGACCTCAGGGACCCGCTCTGGTGGCCTCAGGAAAGGCCAGTCCCCATGCGAGTTCCTCGGGGGCCTCTCGGGATTCCTCTCCCGTGGATGCCGGGGCCTAAGACCTTGTGTGGAGTTGGGGCCGGAACCTGAGGATTCCTCTCCAGTGCTGACATGGATCTTGGGGTACTTCTGGAGTCTCCCCAGGGGAGTCAGTCCTCGTCTCGAATGCGGGCATGCACTTGCGCTTTCCTCCAGAGCGGTAGCAGCAGTGTCACGCAGTCCGCCGCGTGGATCAAAGGATCTATGGTTTTCCCTCGAGTCTTTCCCACGAGGCTTTCCCACGAGGCTTTCCCACAGGGCTGTCCCACGTGCACACGTGGTGGGAGTCGATCCTCGGCATGAACGTCAAGGCAGTGCAGGGAAAACAGCTTCCTCTGTAATGGACTGACACATCTGGGGGTCTCTTGGAATGGTGGCACGACCCTGGAGTTCCTCTCGCCTTTCGTGTGGAGAGCGCCTCCTCTTGAGATGCGACGGGAACGCCGGGAATTCTTTCCCTAAGAAACAGGGAAAGGATCCCTCATCTCGGGCTAGGAGGCGGAAATGGGGCTCCCCTGGATGTGTGCGGGACCCCACGTGCTTCCTCTCGAGTGCAGACGGGTATGTCGGGGAACTTCTTGAGTTGCAGCAAGGGTGTGAAGGACCCTTTGGAAGTTCCAGTGGTTAGATGTGATTAGCCTCGAGAAGCCTCAGCGGAAATGGGCCTCATCTCGCCTGGAGGGCAAAACCTCCTGGATTTTCTCGAGTTGCGGCAGGTGCTCTCGACTTACGACGGGGACCTCAGGGACCCGCTGTGGTGGCCTCAGGAAAGGCCAGTCCCCATGCGAGTTCCTCGGGGGCCTCTCGGGATTCCTCTCCCGTCGATGCCGGGGCCTAAGACCTTGTGTGGAGTCGGGGCCGGAACCTGAGGATTCCTCTCCAGTGCTGACATGGATCTTGGGGTACTACTGGAGTCTCCCCAGGGGAGTCAGTCCTCGTCTCGAATGCGGGCATGCACTTGCGCTTTCCTCCAGAGCGGTAGCAGCAGTGTCACGCAGTCCGCAGCGTGGATCAAAGGATCTATGGTTTTCCCTCGAGTCTTTCCCACGAGGCTTTCCCACGAGGCTTTCCCACAGGGCTGTCCCACGTGCACACGTGGTGGGAGTCGATCCTCGGCTTGAACGTCAAGGCAGTGCAGGGAAAACAGGTTCCTCTGGAATGGACTGACACATCTGGGGGTCTCTTGGAATGGTGGCACGACCCTGGAGTTCCTCTCTCCTTTCCTGTGGAGAGCACCTCCTCTTGAGATGCGACGGGAACGCCGGGAATTCTTTCCCTACGAAACAGGGAAAGGATCCCTCATCTCGCGCTAGGAGGCGGAAATGGGGCTCCCCTGGATGTGTGCGGGACCCCACGTGCTTTCTCTCGAGTGCAGACGGGTATGTCGGGGAACTTCTTGAGTTGCAGCAAGGGTGTGAAGGACCCTTTGGAAGTTCCAGTGGTTAGATGTGATTAGCCTCGAGAAGCCTCAACGGAAATGGGCCTCATCTCGCCTGGAGGGCAAAACCTCCTGAATTTTCTCGAGTTGCGGCAGGTGCTCTCGACTTACGACGGGGACCTCAGGGACCCGCTCTGGTGGCCTCAGGAAAGGCCAGTCCCCATGCGAGTTCCTCGGGGGCCTCTCGGGATTCCTCTCCCGTCGATGCCGGGGCCTAAGACCTTGTGTGGAGTCGGGGCCGGAACCTGAGGATTCCTCTCCAGTGCTGACATGGATCTTGGGGTACTTCTGGAGTCTCCCCAGGGGAGTCAGTCCTCGTCTCAAATGCGGGCATGCACTTGCGCTTTCCTCCAGAGCGGTAGCAGCAGTGTCACGCAGTCCGCCGCGTGGATCAAAGGATCTATGGTTTTCCCTCGAGTCTTTCCCACGAGGCTTTCTCACGAGGCTTTCCCACAGGGCTGTCCCACGTGCACACGTGGTGGGAGTCGATCCTCGGCTTGAACGTCAAGGCAGTGCAGGGAAAACTGCTTCCTCTGTAATTGACTGACACATCTGGGGGTCTCTTGGAATGGTGGCACGACCCTGGAGTTCCTCTCTCCTTTCCTGTGGAGAGCACCTCCTCTTGAGATGCGACGGGAACGCCGGGAATTCTTTCCCTACGAAACAGGGAAAGGATCCCTCATCTCGAGCTAGGAGTCGGAAACGGGGCTCCCCTGGATGTGGGCGGGACCCTCGGACTTCCTCTCGAGTGGAGACGGGTATGTCGGGGAACTTCTTGAGTTGCAGCAAGGGTGTGAAGGACCCTTGGGAAGTTCCAGTGGTTAGATGTGATTAGCCTCGAGAAGACTCATGGGTAATGGGCCTCATCTCGACTGGAGGGCAAAACCTCCTGGATTTTCTCGAGTTGCGGCAGGTGCTCTCGACTTACGACGGGGACCTCAGGGACCCGCTCTGGTGGCCTCAGGAAAGGCCAGTCCCCATGCGAGTTCCTCGGGGGCCTCTCGGGATTCCTCTCCTGTCGATGCCGGGGCCTAAGACCTTGTGTGGAGTCCGGGCCGGAACCTGAGGATTCCTCTCCAGTGCTGACATGGATCTTGGGGTTCTTCTGGAGTCTCCCCAGGGAATCAGTCCTCGTCTCGAATGCGGGCATGCACTTGCGCTTTCCTCCAGAGCGGTAGCAGCAGTGTCACACAGTCCGCGCGTGGACAAAAGGACCTTTGGTTTTCCCTCGAGTCTTTCCCACGAGGCTGTCCCAGGAGGCTTTCCCACAGGGCTGTCCCACGTGCACACGTGGTGGCAGTCGATCCTCGGCTTGAACGTCAAGGCAGTTCAGGGAAAACACGTTCCTCTGGAATGGACTGACACATCTGGGGGACTCGTGGAATGGTGGCACGACCCTGGAGTTGCTCTCGCCTTTCCTGTGGAGAGCGCCTCCTCTTGAGATGCGAAGGGAACGCTGGGAATTCTTTCCCTACGAAACAGGGAAAGGATCCCTCATCTCAAGCTAGGAGGCGGAAACGGGGCTCCCGTGGATGTGTGCGGGACCCTCGTGCTTCCTCTCGAGTGGAGACGGGTATGTCGGGGAACTTCTTGAGTTACAGCAAGGGTGTGAAGGACCCTTTGGAAGTTCCAGTGGTTAGATGTGATTAGCCTCGAGAAGCCTCAGCGGAATTGGGCCTCATCTCGGCTGGAGGGCAAAATAACCTATATTTTCTCGAGTTGCGGCAGGTGCTCTCGTCTTATGACGGGGACCTCAGGGACCCGCTCTGGTGGCCTCAGGAAAGGCCAGTCCCCATGCGAGTTCCTCGGGGGCCTCTCGGGATTCCTCTCCCGTGGATGCCGGCGCCTAAGACCTTGTGTGGAGTCAGGGCCGGAACCTGAGGATTCCTCTCCAGTGCTGACATGGATCTTGGGGTACTTCTGGAGTCTCCCAAGGGGAGTCAGTCCTCGTCTCGAATGCGGACATGCACTTGCGCTTTCCTCCAGAGCGGTAGCAGCAGTGTCACGCTCTCCGCCGCGTGGATCAAAGGATCTATGGTTTTCCCTCGAGTCTTTCCCACGAGGCTTTCCCACGAGGCTTTCCCACAGGGCTGTCCCACGTGCACACGTGGTGGGAGTCGATCCTCGGCTTGAACGTCAAGGCAGTGCAGGGAAAACAGGTTCCTCTGGAATGGACTGACACATCTGGGGGACACTTGAAATGGTGGCACGACCCTGGAGTTCCTCTCGCCTTTCCTGTGGAGAGCACCTCCTCTTGACATGCGACGGGAACGCCGGGAATTCTTTCCCTACGAAACAGGGAAAGAATCCCTCATCTCGAGCTAGGAGGCGGAAACGGGGCTCCCCTGGATGTGTGCTTGACCCTCGTGCTTCCTCTCGAGTGGAGACGGGTATGTCGGGAATCTTCTTGAGTTGCAGCAAGGGTGAGAAGGACCCTTTGGATGTTCCAGTGGTTAGATGTGATTAGCCTTGAGAAGCCTCAGCGGAAATGGGCCTCATCTCGCCTGGAGGGCAAAACCTCCTGGATTTTTTCGAGTTGCGGCAGGTGCTCTCGACTTAAGACGGGGACCTCAGGGAACCGCTCTGGTGGCCTCAGGAAAGGCCAGTCCCCATGCGAGTTCCTCGGGGGCCTGTCGGGATTCCTCTCCCGTGGATGCCGGGGCCTAAGACCTTGTGTGGAGTTTGGGCCGGAACCTGAGGATTCCTCTCCAGTGCTGACATGGATCTTGGGGTACTTCTGGAGTCTCCCCAGGGGAGTCAGTCCTCGTCTCGAATGCGGGCATGCACTTGCGCTTTCCTCCAGAGCGGTAGCAGCAGTGTCACGCAGTCCGCCGCGTGGATCAAAGGATCTATGGTTTTCCCTCGAGTCTTTCCCACGAGGCTTTCCCACCAGGCTTTCCCACAGGGCTGTCCCACGTGCACACGTGGTGGGAGTCGATCCTCGGCTTGAAAGTCAAGGCAGTGCAGGGAAAACAGGTTCCTCTGGAATGGACTGACACATCTGCTGGTCTCTTGGAATGGTGCCACGACACTGGAGTTCCTCTCGCCTTACCTGTGGAGAGCGCCTCCTCTTGAGATGCGACGGGAACGCCGGGAATTCTTTCCCTACGAAACAGGGAAAGGATCCCTCATCTCGAGCTAGGAGGCGGAAACGGGGCTCCCCTGGATGTGTGCGGGACCCCACGTGCTTCCTCTCGAGTGGAGACGGGTATGTCGCGGAACTGCTTGAGTTGCAGCAAGGGTGTGAAGGACCCTTTGGAAGTTCCAGTGGTTAGAGGTGATTAGCCTCGAGAAGCCTCAGCGGAAATGGGCCTCATCTCGCCTGGAGCGCAAAACCTCCTGGATTTTCTCGAGTTGCGGCAGGTGCTCTCGACTTACGACGGGGACCTCCGGGACCCGCTCTGGAGGCCTCAGGAAAGGCCAGTCCCCATGCGAGTTCCTCGGGGGCCTCTCGGGATTCCTCTCCCGTCGATGCCGGGGCCTAAGACCTTGTGTGGAGTCGGGGCCGGAACCTGAGGATTCCTCTCCAGTGCTGACATGGATCTTGGGGTACTTCTGGAGTCTCCCCAGGGGAGTCAGTCCTCGTCTCGAATGCGGGCATGCACTTGCGATTTCCTCCAGAGCAGTAGCAGCAGTGTCACGCAGTCCGCCACGTGGATCAAAGGATCTATGATTTTCCCTCGAGTCTTTCCCAGGAGGCTTTCCCACGAGGCTTTCCCACAGGGCTGTCCCACGTGCACACGTGGTGGGAGTCGATCCTCGGCTTGAACGTCAAGGCAGTGCGGGGAAAACAGGTTCCTCTGGAATGGACTGACACATCTGGGGGACTCTTGGAATGGTGGCACGACCCTGGAGTTCCTCTCTCCTTTCCTGTGGAGAGCACCTCCTCTTGAGATTCGACGGGAACGCTGGGAATTCTTTCCCTACGAAATAGGGAAAGGATCCCTCATCTCGGGCTAGGAGGCGGAAATAGGGCTCCCCTGGATGTGTGCGGGACCCCACGTGCTACCTCTCGAGTGCAGACGGGTATGTCGGGGAACTTCTTGAGTTGCAGCAAGGGTGTGAAGGACCCTTTGGAAGTTCCAGTGGTTAGATGTGATTAGCCTCGAGAAGCCTCAGCGGAAATGGGCCTCATCTCGCCTGGAGGGCAAAACCTCCTGGATTTTCTCGAGTTGCGGCAGGTGCTCTCGACTTACGACGGGGACCTCAGGGACCCGCTCTGGTGGCCTCAGGAAAGGCCAGTCCCCATGCGAGTTCCTCAGGGGCCTCTCGGGATTCCTCTCCCGTCGATGCCGGGGCCTAAGACCTTGTGTGGAGTCGGGGCCGGAACCTGAGTATTCCTCTCCAGTGCTGACATGGATCTTGGGGTACTTCTGGAGTCTCCCCAGGGGAGTCAGTCCTCGTCTCAAATGCGGGCATGCACTTGCGCTTTCCTCCAGAGCGGTAGCAGCAGTGTCACGCAGTCCGCCGCGTGGATCAAAGGATCTATGATTTTCCCTCGAGTCTTTCCCACGAGGCTTTCCCACGAGGCTTTCCCACAGGGCTGTACCACGTGCACACGTGGTGGGAGTCGATCCTCGGCTTGAACGTCAAGGCAGTGCAGGGAAAACAGGTTCCTCTGTAATGGACTGACACATCTGGGGGATTCGTGGAATGGTGGCACGACCCTGGAGTTCCTCTCGCCTTTCCTGTGGAGAGCGCCTCCACTTGAGATGCGACGGGAATGCCGGGAATTCTTTCCCTACGAAACAGGGAAAGGATCCCTCATTTCAAGCTAGGAGGCGGAAACGGGGCTCCCGTGGATGTGTGCGGGACCCTCGTGCTTCCTCTCGAGTGGAGACGGGTATGTCGGGGAACTTCTTGAGTTGCAGCAAGGGTGTGAAGGACCCTTTGGAAGTTCCAGTGGTTAGATGTGATAAGCCTCGAGAAGCCTCAGCGGAAATGGGCCTCATCTCGCCTGGAGGGCAACACCTCCTGGATTTTCTCGAGTTGCGGCAGGTGCTCTCGACTTACAAGGGGGACCTCAGGGACCCGCTCTGGTGGCCTCAGGAAAGGCCAGTCCCCATGTGAGTTCCTCGGGGGACTCTCGGGATTCCTCTCCCGTCGATGCCGGGGCCTAAAACCTTGTGTGGAGTCGGGGCCGGAACCTGAGGATTCCTCTCCAGTGCTGACATGGATCTTGGGGTACTTCTGGAGTCTCCCCAGGGGAGTCAGTCCTCGTCTCGAATGCAGGCATGCACTTGCGCTTTCCTCCAGAGCGGTAGCAGCAGTGTCACGCAGTCCGCCGCGTGGATCAAAGGATCTATGGTTTTCCCTCGAGTCTTTCCCACGAGGCTTTCCCACCAGGCTTTCCCACAGGGCTGTCCCACGTGCACACGTGGTGGGAGTCGATCCTCGGCTTGAACGTCAAGGCAGTGCAGGGAAAACATGTTCCTCTGGAATGGACTGACACATCTGGTGGTCTCTTGGAATGGTGCCACGCCCCTGGAGTTCCTCTCGCCATACCTGTGGAGAGTGCCTCCTCTTGAGATGCGACGGGAACGCCAGGAATTCTTTCCCTACGAAACAGGGAAAGGTTCCCTCATCTCGAGCTAGGAGGCGGAAACGGGGCTCCCCTGGATATGTGCGGGACCCCACGTGCTTCCTCTCGAGTGGAGACGGGTATGTCGGGGAACTTCTTGAGTTGCAGCAAGGGTGTGAAGGACCCTTTGGAAGTTCCAGTGGTTAGATGTGATTAGCCTCGAGAAGCCTCAGCGGAAATGGGCCTCATCTCGCCTGGAGGGCAAAACCTCCTGGATTTTCTCGAGTTGCGGCAGGTGCTCTCGACTTACGACGGGGACCTCAGGGACCCGCTCTGGATGCCTCAGGAAAGGCCAGTCCCCATTCGAGTTCCTCGGGGGCCTCTCGGGATTCCTCTCCCGTCGATGCCGGGGCCTAAGACCTTGTGTGGAGTCGGGGCCGGAACCTGAGGATTCCTCTCCAGTGCTGACATGGATCTTGGGGTACTTCTGGAGTCTCCCCAGGGGAGTCAGTCCTCGTCTCGAATGCGGGCATGCACTTGCGCTTTCCTCCAGAGCGGTAGCAGCAGTGTCACGCTGTCCGCCGCGTGGATCAAAGGATCTATGGTTTTCCCTCGTGTCTTTCCCACGAGGCTTTCCCACGAGGCTTTCCCACAGGGCTGTCCCACGTGCACACGTGGTGGGAGTCGATCCTCGGCTTGAACGTCAAGGCAGTGCAGGGAAAACAGGTTCCTCTGGAATGGACTGACACATCTGGGGGACACTTGAAATGGTGGCACGACCCTGGAGTTCCTCTCGCCTTTCCTGTGGAGAGCGCCTCCTCTTGACATGCGACGGGAACGCCGGGAATTCTTTCCCTACGAAACAGGGAAAGGATCCCTCATCTCGAGCTAGGAGGCGGAAACGGGGCTCCCCTGGATGTGTGCGGGACCCCACGTGCTTCCTCTCGAGTGGAGACGGTTATGTCGTGGAACTTCGGGAGTTACAGCAAGGGTGTGAAGGACCCTTTGGAAGTTCCAGTGGTTAGATGTGATTAGCCTCGAGAAGCCTCAGCGGAAATGGGCCTCATCTCGCCTGGAGGGCAAAACCTCCTGGATTTTCTCGAGTTGCGGCAGGTGCTCTCGACTTACGACGAGGACCTCAGGGACCCGCTCTGGTGGCCTCAGGAAAGGCCAGTCCCCATGTGAGTTCCTCGGGGGCCTCTCGGGATTCCTCTCCCGTCGATGCCGGGGCCTAAGACCTTGTGTGGAGTCGGGGCCGGAACCTGAGGATTCCTCTCCAGTGCTGACATGGATCTTGGGGTACTTCTGGAGTCTCCCCAGGGGAGTCAGTCCTCGTCTCGAATGCAGGCATGCACTTGCGCTTTCCTCCAGAGCGGTAGCAGCAGTGTCACGCAGTCCGCCGCGTGGATCAAAGGATCTATGGTTTTCCCTCGAGTCTTTCCCACGAGGCTTTCCCACCAGGCTTTCCCACAGGGCTGTCCCACGTGCACACGTGGTGGGAGTCGATCCGCGGCTTGAACGTCAAGGCAGTGCAGGGAAAACAGGTGCCTCTGGAATGGACTGACACCTCTGGGGGTCTCTTCTAATGGTGGCACGACCCTGGAGTTCCTCTCGCCTTTCCTGTGGAGAGTGCCTCCTTTTGATATGCGGCGGGAACGCCGGGAATTCTTTCCCTACGAAAAAGGGAAAGGATCCCTCATCTCGAGCTAGGAGGCGGAAACAGGGCTCCCCTGGATGTGTGCGGGACCCCATGTGCTTCCTGTCAAGTGGAGACGGGTATGTCGGGGAACTTCTTGAGTTGCAGCAAGGGTGTGAAGGACCCTTTGGAAGTTCCAGTGGTTAGATGTGATTAGCCTCGAGAAGCCTCAGCGGAAATGGGCCTCATCTCGCCTGGAGGGCAAAACCTCCTGGATTTTCTCGAGTTGCGGCAGGTGCTCTCGACTTACGATGGGGACCTCAGGGACCCGCTCTGGTGCCCTCAGGAAAGGCCAGTCCCCATGCGAGTTCCTCGAGGGCCTCTTGGGATTCCTCTCCTGTCGATGCCGGGGCCTAAGACCTTGTGTGGAGACGGGGCCGGAACCTGAGGATTCCTCTCCAGTGCTGACATGGATCTTGGGGTGCTTCTGGAGTCTCCCCAGGGGAGTCAGTCCTCGTCTCGAATGCGGGCATGCACTTGCGCTTTCCTCCAGAGCGGTGGCAGCAGTGTCACGCAGTCCGCCGCGTGGATCAAAGGATCTATGGTTTTCCCTCCAGTCTTTCCCACGAGGCTTTCCCACGCGGCTTTCCCACAGGGCTGTCCCACGTTCACACGTGGTGGGAGTCGATCCTCGGCTTGAACATCAAGGCAGTGCAGGGAAAACAGGTTCCTCTGTAATGGACTGACACATCTGGGGGATTCGTGGAATGGTGGCACGACCCTGGAGTTCCTCTCGCCTTTCCTGTGGAGAGCGCCTCCTCTTGAGATGCGAAGGGAACGCCGGGAATTCTTTCCCTACGAAACAGGGAAAGGATCCCTCATCTCAAGCTAGGAGGGGGAAACGGGGCTCCCGTGGATGTGTGCGGGACCCTCGTGCTTCCTCTCGAGTGGAGACGGTTATGTCGTGGAACTTCTTGAGTTACAGCAAGGGTGTGAAGGACCCTTTGGAAGTTCCAGTGGTTAGATGTGATTAGCCTCGAGAAGCCTCAGCGGAAATGGGCCTCATCTCGCCTGGAGGGCAACACCTCCTGGATTTTCTCGAGTTGCGGCAGGTGCTCTCGACTTACGACGAGGACCTCAGGGACCCGCTCTGGTGGCCTCAGGAAAGGCCAATCCCCATGGGAGTTCCACGGGGGCCTCTCGGGATTCCTCTCCCGTCGATGCCGGGCCCTAAAACCTTGTGTGGAGTCGGGGCCGGAACCTGAGGATTCCTCTCCAGTGCTGACATGGATCTTGGGGTACTTCTAGAGTCTCCCCAGGGGAGTCAGTCCTCGTCTCGAATGCGGGCATGCACTTGCGCTTTCCTCCAGAGCGTTAGCAGCCGTGTCACGCAGTTCACCGCGTGGATCAAAGGATCTATGGTTTTCCCTCGAGTCTTTCCCACGAGGCTTTCCCACGAGGCTTTCCTACAGGGCTGTCCCACGTGCACACGTGGTGGGAGTCGATCCTCGGCTTGAACGACAAGGAAGTGCAGGGAAAACAGGTTCCTCTGGAATGGACTGACACATCTGGGGGACTCTTGGAATGGTGGCACGACCCTGGAGTTCCTCTCACCTTTCCTGTGGAGAGCGCCTCCTCTTGAGATGCGACGGGAACGCCGGGATTTCTTTCCTTACGAAACAGGGAAAGGATCCCTCATCTCGAGCTAGGAGGCGGAAACGGGGATTCCCTGGATGTGTGCGGGACCCCGGTGCTTCCTCTCGAGTGGAGACGGGTATGTCGGGGAACTTCTTGAGTTGCAGCAAGGGTGTGAAGGACCCTTTGAAAGTTCCAGTGGTTAGATGTGATTAGCCTCGAGAAGCCTCAGCGGAAATGGGCCTCATCTCGCCTGGAGGGCAACACCTCCTGGATTTTCTCGAGTTGCGGCAGGTGCTCTCGACTTACGACGGGGACCTCAGGGACCCGCTCTGGAGGCCTCAGGAAAGGCCAGTCTCCATGCGAGTTCCTCGGGGGCCTCTCGGGATTCCTCTCCCGTCGATGCCGGGGCCTAAGACCTTGTGTGGATTCGGGGCCGGAACCTGAGGATTCCTCTCCAGTGCTGACATGGATCTTGGGGTACTTCTGGAGTCTCCCCAGGGGAGTCAGTCCTCGTCTCGAATGCGGGCATGCACTTGCGCTTTCCTCCAGAGCGGTAGCAGCAGTGTCACGCAGTCCGCCGCGTGGATCAAAGGATCTATGGTTTTCCCTCGAGTCTTTCCCACGAGGCTTTCCCACGAGGCTTTCCCACAGGGCTGTCCCACGTGCACACGTGGTGGGAGTCGATCCTCGGCTTGAACGTCAAGGCAGTGCGGGGAAAACAGGTTCCTCTGGAATGGACTGACACATCTGGTGGTCTCTTGGAATGGTGCCACGACCCTGGAGTTCCTCTCGCCTTACCTGTAGAGAGCGCCTCCTCTTGAGATGCGACGGGAACGCCGGGAATTATTTCCCTACGAAACAGGGAAAGGATCCCTCATCTCGAGCTAGGAGGCGGAAACGGGGCTCCCCTGGATGTGTGCGGGACCCCACGTGCTTCCTCTCGAGTGGAGACGGGTATGTCGCGGATCTGCTTGAGTTGCAGCAAGGGTGTGAAGGACCCTTTGGAAGTTCCAGTGGTTAGATGTGATTAGCCTCGAGAAGCCTCAGCGGAAATGGGCCTCATCTCGCCTGGAGGGCAAAACCTCCTGGATTTTCTCGAGTTGCGGCAGGTGCTCTCGACTTACGACGGGGACCTCAGGGACCCGCTCTGGAGGCCTCAGGAAAGGCCAGTCCCCATGCGAGTTCCTCGGGGGCCTCTCGGGATTCCTCTCCCATCGATGCCGGGGACTAAGACCTTGTGTGGAGTCGGGGCCGGAACCTGAGGATTCCTCTCCAGTGCTGACATGGATCTTGGGGTACTTCTGGAGTCTCCCCAGGGGAGTCAGTCCTCATCTCGAATGCGGGCATGCACTTGCGCTTTCCTCCAGAGCAGTAGCAGGAGTGTTACGCAGTCCGCCGCGTGGATCAAAGGATCTATGGTTTTCCCTCGAGTCTTTCCCACGAGGCTTTCCCACCAGGCTTTCCCACACGGCTGTCCCACGTGCACACGTGGTGGGATTCGATCCTCGGCTTGAACGTCAAGGCAGTGCAGGGAAAACAGGTTCCTCTGGAATGGACTGACATATCTGGGGGCCTCTTGGAATGGTGCCACGACCCTGGAGTTCCTCTCGCCTTACCTGTGGAGAGCGACTCCTCTTGAGATGCGACGGGAACGCCGGGAATTCTTTCCCTACGAAACAGGGAAAGGATCCCTCATCTCGAGCTAGGAGGCGGAAACGGGGCTCCCATGGATGTGTGCGGGACCCCAAGTGCTTCCTCTCGAGTGGAGACGGGTATGTCGCGGAACTGCTTGAGTTGCAGCAAGGGTGTGAAGGACCCTTTGGAAGTTCCAGTGGTTAGATGTGATTAGCCTAGAGAAGCCTCAGCGGAAATGGGCCTCATCTCGCCTGAAGGGCAAAACCTCGTGGATTTTCTCGAGTTGCGGCAGGTGCTCTCGACTTACGACGGGGACCTCAGGGACCCGCTCTGGTGGCCTCAGGAAAGGCTAGTCCCCATGCGAGTTCCTCGGGGGCCTCTCGGGATTCCTCTCCCTTCGATGCCGGGGACTAAGACCTTGTGTGGAGTCGGGGCCGGAACCTGAGGATTCCTCTCCAGTGCTGACATGGATCTTGGGGTACTTCTGGAGTCTCCCCAGGGGAGTCAGTCCTCGTCTCGAATGCGGTCATGCGCTTGCGCTTTCCTCCAGAGCGGTAGCAGCAGTGTCACGCAGTCCGCCGCGTGGATCAAAGGATCTATGGTTTTCCCTCGAGTCTTTCCCACGAGGCTTTCAAACAAGGCTTTCCCACAGGGCTGTCCCACGTGCACACGTGGTGGGAGTCGATCCTCAGCTTGAACGTCAAGGCAGTGCAGGGAAAAACAGGTTCCTCTGGAATGGACTGACACATCTGGGTGTCTCTTGGAATGCTGGCACGACACTGGAGTTCCTCTCGCCTTTCCTTTGGATAGCGCCTCCTCTTGAGATGCGACGGGAACGCCGGGAATTCTTTCGCTACGAAACAGGGAAAGGATCCCTCATCTCGAGCTAGGAGGCGGAAACGGTCCTCCCCTGGATGTGTGCATGACCCCACGTGCTTCCTCTCGAGTGGAGACGGGTATGTCGCGGAACTTCTTGAGTTGCAGCAAGGGTGTGAAGGACCCTTTGGAAATTCCAGTGGTTAGATGTGATTAGCCTCGAGAAGCCTCAGCTGAAATGGGCCTCATCTCGCCTGGAGGGCAAAACCTCCTGGATTTTCTCGAGTTGCGGCAGGTGCTCTCAACTTACGACAGGGACCTCAGGGACCCGCTCTGGTGGCCTCAGGAAAGGCCAGTCCCCATGCGAGTTCCTCGGGGGCTTCTCGGGATTCCTCTCCCGTCGATGCCGGGGACTAAGACCTTGTGTGGATTCGGGGCCGGAACCTGAGGATTCCTCTCCAGTGCTGACATGGATCTTGGGGTACTTCTGGAGTCTCCCCAGGGGAGTCAGTCCTCGTCTCGAATGCGGGCATGCACTTGCGCTTTCCTCCAGAGCAGTAGCAGCACTGTCACGCAGTCCGCCGCGTGGATCAAAGGATTTATGGTTTTCCCTCGAGTCTTTCCCACGAGGCTTTCCCACGAGGCTTTCCCACAGGGCTGTCCCACGTGCACACGTGGTGGGAGTCGATCCTCGGCTTGAACGTCAAGGCAGTGCAGGGAAAACAGGTTCCTCTGGAATGGACTGAAACATCTGGGGGTCTCTTGGAATGGTAGCACGACTCTGGAGTTCCTCTCCCCTTTCCTGTGGAGAGCGCCTCCTCTTGAGATGCGACGGGAACGCCGGGAATTCTTTCCCTACGAAACAGGGAAAGGATCCCTCATCTCGAGCTAGGAGGCGGAAACGGGGCTCCCCTGGATGTGTGCGGGACCCCATGTGCTTCCTCTCGAGTGGAGACGAGTATGTCGGGGAACTTCTGGACTTGCAGGAAGGGTGTGAAGGACCCTTAGGAAGTTCCAGTTGTTAGACGTGATTATCCTCGAGAAGCCTCAGCGGAAATGGGCCTCATCTCGCCTGGAGGGCAAAACCTCCTGGATTTTCTCGAGTTGCGGCAGGTGCTTCGACTTACGAGGGGGACCTCAGGGACCCGCTCTGGTGGCCTCAGGAAAGGCCAGTCCCCATGCGAGTTCCTCGGGGGCCTCTCAGGATTCCTCTCCCGTCGATGCCGGGTCCTAAGACCTTGTGTGGAGTCGGGACCGGGACCTGAGGATTCCTCTCCAGTGCTGACATGGATCTTGGGGTACTTCTGGAGTCTCCCCAGGGGAGTCAGTCCTCGTCTCGAATGCGGGCCTGCACTTGCGCTTTCCTCCAGAGCGGTAGCAGCAGTGTCACGCAGTCCCGCGTGGATCAAAGGATGTATGGTTTTCCCTCGAGTCTTTCCCACGAGGCTTTCCCACGAGGCTTTCCCACAGGGCTGTCCCACGTGCACACGTGGTGGGAGTCGATCCTCGGCATGAACGTCAAGGCAATGCAGGGAAAACAGGTTCCTCTGGAATGGACTGACCCATCTGGGGGACTCTTGGAATGGTGGCACGACCCTGGAGTTCCTCTCGCCTCT
Organism: Ovis canadensis; assembly: GCF_042477335.2. Taxonomy (NCBI): domain Eukaryota; kingdom Metazoa; phylum Chordata; class Mammalia; order Artiodactyla; family Bovidae; genus Ovis; species Ovis canadensis. The sequence goes on from NC_091268.1 coordinate 10,482,282, forward strand.
CCTGTGGAGAGCGCCTCCTCTTGAGATGCGACGGGAACGCCGGGAATTCTTTCCCTACGAAATAGGGAAAGGATCCCTCATCTCGAGCTAGGAGGCGGAAACGGGGCTCCCCTGGATGTGTGCGGGACCCCACGTGCTTCCTCTCGAGTGGAGACGGTTATGTCGGGGAACATCTTGAGTTGCAGCAAGGGTGTGAAGGACCCTTTGGAAGTTCCAGTGGTTAGATGTGATTAGCCTCGAGAAGCCTCAGCTGAAATGGGCCTCATCTCGCCTGGAGGGCAAAACCTCCTGGATTTTCTCGAGTTGCGGCAGGTGCTCTCAACTTACGACAGGGACCTCAGGGACCCGCTCTGGTGGCCTCAGGAAAGGCCAGTCCCCATGCGAGTTCCTCGGGGGCCTCTCGGGATTCCTCTCCCGTCGATGCCGGGGCCTAAGACCTTGTGTGGAGTCGGGACCGGGACCTGAGGATTCCTCTCCAGTGCTGACATGGATCTTGGGCTACTTCTGGAGTCTCCCCAGGGGAGTCAGTCCTCGTCTCGAATGCGGGCATGCACTTGCGCTTTCCTCCAGAGCGGTAGCAGCAGTGTCTCGCAGTCCGCCGCCTGGATCAAAGGATCTATGGATTTCCCTCGAGTCTTTCCCACGAGGCTTTCCCACGAGGCTTTCCCACAGGGCTGTCCCACGTGCACACGTGGTGGGAGTCGATCCTCGGCTTGAACGGCAAGGCAGTGCAGGGAAACAGGTTCCTCTCGAATGGACTGACACATCTGGGGGTCTCTTGGAATGGTGGCACGACCCTGGAGTTCCTCTCCCCTTTCCTGTGGAGAGCGCCTCCTCTTGAGATGCGACGGGAATGCCGGGAATTCTTTCCCTACAATACAGGGAAAGGATCCCTCATCTCGAGCTAGGAGTCGGAAACGGGGCTCCCCTGGATGTGTGCGGGACCCTCGTGCTTCCTCTCGAGTGGAGACGGTTATGTCGGGGAACTTCTTGAGTTGCAGCAAGGGTGTGAGGGACCCGTTGGAAGTTCCAGTGGTTAGATGTGATTAGCCTCGAGAAGCCTCAGCGGAAATGGGCCTCATCTCGCCTGGAGGGCAAAAACTCCTGGAATTTCTCGAGTTGCGGCAGGTGCTCTCGACTTACGATGGGGAATTCGGGGAGACGCTCTGGAGGCTGCAGGAAAGGCCAGTCCCCATGCGAGTTCCTCGGGGGCCTCTCGGGATTCCTCTCCCGTCGATGCCGGGGCCTAAGACCTTATGTGGAGTCGGGGCCGGAACCTGAGGATTCCTCTCCAGTGCTGACATGGATCTTGGGGTACTTCTGGAGTCTCCCCAGGGGAGTCAGTCCTCGTCTCGAATGCGGGCATGCACTTGCGCTTTCCTCCAGAGCGGAGCAGCAGTGTTACGCAGTCCGCCGCGTGGATCAAAGGATCTATGGTTTTCCCTCGAGTCTTTCCCACGAGTCTTTCCCTCGAGGCTTTCCCACAGGGCTGTCCCACGTGCACACGTGGTGGGAGTCGATCCTCGGCTTGAACGTCAAGGCAGTGCAGGGAAAACAGGTTCCTCTGGAATGGACTGACACATCTGGGGGACTCTTGGAATGGTGGCCCGACCCTGGAGTTCCTCTCGCCTTTTCTGTGGAGAGCGCTTCATTTTGAGATGCGACGGGAACGCCGGGAATTCTTTGCCTACGAAACAGGGAAAGGGTCCCTCATCTCGAGCTAGGAGGTGGAATCGGGGCTCCCCTGGATGTGTGCGGGACCCTCGTGCTTCCTCTCGAGTGGAGACGGGTATGTCGGGGAACTTCTTGAGTTGCAGCAAGGGTGTGAAGGACCCTTTGGAAGTTCCAGTGGTTAGATGTGATTAGCCTCGAGAAGCCTCAGCGGAAATGGGCCTCATCTCGCCTGGAGGGCAAAACCTCCTGGAATTTCTCGAGTTGCGGCAGGTTCTCTCGACTTACGATGGGGACCTCGGGGACACGCTCTGCTGGCTGCAGGAAAGGCCAGTCCCCATGCGAGTTCCTCGGGGGCCTCTCGGGATTCCTCTCCCTTCGATGGCGGGGCCTAAGACCTTGTGTGGAGTCGGGGCCGGAACCTGAGGATTCCTCTCCAGTCCTGACATGGATCTTGGGGTACTTCTGGAGTCTCCCCAGGGGAGTCAGTCCTTGTCTCGAATGCGGGCATGCACTTGCGCTTTCCTCCAGAGCGGTAGCAGCAGTGTCACGCAGTCCGCCGCGTGGATCAAAGGATCTATGTTTTTCCCTCGAGTCTTTCCCACGAGGCTTTCCCACGACGCTTTCCCACAGGACTGTCCCACGTGCACACGTGGTGGGAGTCGATCCTCGGCTTGAACGTCAAGGCAGTGCAGGGAAAAACAGGTTCCTCTGGAATGGACTGACACATCTGGGTGTCTCTTGGAATGCTGGCACGACACTGGAGTTCCTCTCGCCTTTCCTTTGGATAGCGCCTCCTCTTGAGATGCGACGGGAACGCCGGGAATTCTTTCGCTACGAAACAGGGAAAGGATCCCTCATCTCGAGCTAGGAGGCGGAAACGGTCCTCCCCTGGATGTGTGCATGACCCCACGTGCTTCCTCTCGAGTGGAGACGGGTATGTCGCGGAACTTCTTGAGTTGCAGCAAGGGTGTGAAGGACCCTTTGGAAATTCCAGTGGTTAGATGTGATTAGCCTCGAGAAGCCTCAGCTGAAATGGGCCTCATCTCGCCTGGAGGGCCAAACCTCCTGGATTTTCTCGAGTTGCGGCAGGTGCTCTCAACTTACGACAGGGACCTCAGGGACCCGCTCTGGTGGCCTCAGGAAAGGCCAGTCCCCATGCGAGTTCCTCGGGGGCTTCTCGGGATTCCTCTCCCGTCGATGCCGGGGACTAAGACCTTGTGTGGATTCGGGGCCGGAACCTGAGGATTCCTCTCCAGTGCTGACATGGATCTTGGGGTACTTCTGGAGTCTCCCCAGGGGAGTCAGTCCTCGTATCGAATGCGGGCATGCACTTGCGCTTTCCTCCAGAGCAGTAGCAGCACTGTCACGCAGTCCGCCGCGTGGATCAAAGGATTTATGGTTTTCCCTCGAGTCTTTCCCACGAGGCTTTCCCACGAGGCTTTCCCACAGGGCTGTCCCACGTGCACACGTGGTGGGAGTCGATCCTCGGCTTGAACGTCAAGGCAGTGCAGGGAAAACAGGTTCCTCTGGAATGGACTGACACATCTGGGGGTCTCTTGGAATGGTAGCACGACTCTGGAGTTCCTCTCCCCTTTCCTGTGGAGAGCGCCTCCTCTTGAGATGCGACGGGAACGCCGGGAATTCTTTCCCTACGAAACAGGGAAAGGATCCCTCATCTCGAGCTAGGAGGCGGAAACGGGGCTCCCCTGGATGTGTGCGGGACCCCATGTGCTTCCTCTCGAGTGGAGACGAGTATGTCGGGGAACTTCTGGACTTGCAGGAAGGGTGTGAAGGACCCTTAGGAAGTTCCAGTTGTTAGACGTGATTATCCTCGAGAAGCCTCAGCGGAAATGGGCCTCATCTCGCCTGGAGGGCAAAACCTCCTGGATTTTCTCGAGTTGCGGCAGGTGCTTCGACTTACGAGGGGGACCTCAGGGACCCGCTCTGGTGGCCTCAGGAAAGGCCAGTCCCCATGCGAGTTCCTCGGGGGCCTCTCAGGATTCCTCTCCCGTCGATGCCGGGTCCTAAGACCTTGTGTGGAGTCGGGACCGGGACCTGAGGATTCCTCTCCAGTGCTGACATGGATCTTGGGGTACTTCTGGAGTCTCCCCAGGGGAGTCAGTCCTCGTCTCGAATGCGGGCCTGCACTTGCGCTTTCCTCCAGAGCGGTAGCAGCAGTGTCACGCAGTCCCGCGTGGATCAAAGGATGTATGGTTTTCCCTCGAGTCTTTCCCACGAGGCTTTCCCACGAGGCTTTCCCACAGGGCTGTCCCACGTGCACACGTGGTGGGAGTCGATCCTCGGCATGAACGTCAAGGCAATGCAGGGAAAACAGGTTCCTCTGGAATGGACTGACCCATCTGGGGGACTCTTGGAATGGTGGCACGACCCTGGAGTTCCTCTCGCCTCTCCTGTGGAGAGCGCCTCCTCTTGAGATGCGACGGGAACGCCGGGAATTCTTTCCCTACGAAATAGGGAAAGGATCCCTCATCTCGAGCTAGGAGGCGGAAACGGGGCTCCCCTGGATGTGTGCGGGACCCCACGTGCTTCCTCTCGAGTGGAGACGGTTATGTCGGGGAACATCTTGAGTTGCAGCAAGGGTGTGAAGGACCCTTTGGAAGTTCCAGTGGTTAGATGTGATTAGCCTCGAGAAGCCTCAGCTGAAATGGGCCTCATCTCGCCTGGAGGGCAAAACCTCCTGGATTTTCTCGAGTTGCGGCAGGTGCTCTCAACTTACGACAGGGACCTCAGGGACCCGCTCTGGTGGCCTCAGGAAAGGCCAGTCCCCATGCGAGTTCCTCGGGGGCCTCTCGGGATTCCTCTCCCGTCGATGCCGGGGCCTAAGACCTTGTGTGGAGTCGGGACCGGGACCTGAGGATTCCTCTCCAGTGCTGACATGGATCTTGGGCTACTTCTGGAGTCTCCCCAGGGGAGTCAGTCCTCGTCTCGAATGCGGGCATGCACTTGCGCTTTCCTCCAGAGCGGTAGCAGCAGTGTCTCGCAGTCCGCCGCGTGGATCAAAGGATCTATGGATTTCCCTCGAGTCTTTCCCACGAGGCTTTCCCACGAGGCTTTCCCACAGGGCTGTCCCACGTGCACACGTGGTGGGAGTCGATCCTCGGCTTGAACGGCAAGGCAGTGCAGGGAAACAGGTTCCTCTCGAATGGACTGACACATCTGGGGGTCTCTTGGAATGGTGGCACGACCCTGGAGTTCCTCTCCCCTTTCCTGTGGAGAGCGCCTCCTCTTGAGATGCGACGGGAATGCCGGGAATTCTTTCCCTACGATACAGGGAAAGGATCCCTCATCTCGAGCTAGGAGTCGGAAACGGGGCTCCCCTGGATGTGTGCGGGACCCTCGTGCTTCCTCTCGAGTGGAGACGGTTATGTCGGGGAACTTCTTGAGTTGCAGCAAGGGTGTGAGGGACCCGTTGGAAGTTCCAGTGGTTAGATGTGATTAGCCTCGAGAAGCCTCAGCGGAAATGGGCCTCATCTCGCCTGGAGGGCAAAAACTCCTGGAATTTCTCGAGTTGCGGCAGGTGCTCTCGACTTACGATGGGGAATTCGGGGAGACGCTCTGGAGGCTGCAGGAAAGGCCAGTCCCCATGCGAGTTCCTCGGGGGCCTCTCGGGATTCCTCTCCCGTCGATGCCGGGGCCTAACACCTTATGTGGAGTCGGGGCCGGAACCTGAGGATTCCTCTCCAGTGCTGACATGGATCTTGGGGTACTTCTGGAGTCTCCCCAGGGGAGTCAGTCCTCGTCTCGAATGCGGGCATGCACTTGCGCTTTCCTCCAGAGCGGAGCAGCAGTGTTACGCAGTCCGCCGCGTGGATCAAAGGATCTATGGTTTTCCCTCGAGTCTTTCCCACGAGTCTTTCCCTCGAGGCTTTCCCACAGGGCTGTCCCACGTGCACACGTGGTGGGAGTCGATCCTCGGCTTGAACGTCAAGGCAGTGCAGGGAAAACAGGTTCCTCTGGAATGGACTGACACATCTGGGGGACTCTTGGAATGGTGGCCCGACCCTGGAGTTCCTCTCGCCTTTTCTGTGGAGAGCGCTTCATTTTGAGATGCGACGGGAACGCCGGGAATTCTTTGCCTACGAAACAGGGAAAGGGTCCCTCATCTCGAGCTAGGAGGTGGAATCGGGGCTCCCCTGGATGTGTGCGGGACCCTCGTGCTTCCTCTCGAGTGGAGACGGGTATGTCGGGGAACTTCTTGAGTTGCAGCAAGGGTGTGAAGGACCCTTTGGAAGTTCCAGTGGTTAGATGTGATTAGCCTCGAGAAGCCTCAGCGGAAATGGGCCTCATCTCGCCTGGAGGGCAAAACCTCCTGGAATTTCTCGAGTTGCGGCAGGTTCTCTCGACTTACGATGGGGACCTCGGGGACACGCTCTGCTGGCTGCAGGAAAGGCCAGTCCCCATGCGAGTTCCTCGGGGGCCTCTCGGGATTCCTCTCCCTTCGATGCCGGGGCCTAAGACCTTGTGTGGAGTCGGGGCCGGAACCTGAGGATTCCTCTCCAGTCCTGACATGGATCTTGGGGTACTTCTGGAGTCTCCCCAGGGGAGTCAGTCCTTGTCTCGAATGCGGGCATGCACTTGCGCTTTCCTCCAGAGCGGTAGCAGCAGTGTCACGCAGTCCGCCGCGTGGATCAAAGGATCTATGTTTTTCCCTCGAGTCTTTCCCACGAGGCTTTCCCACGACGCTTTCCCACAGGACTGTCCCACGTGCACACGTGGTGGGAGTCGATCCTCGGCTTGAACGTCAAGGCAGTGCAGGGAAAACAGGTTCCTCTGGAATGGACTGACACATCTGGGGGACTCTTGGAATGGTGGCCCGACCCTGGAGTTCCTCTCGCCTTTTCTGTGGAGAGCGCTTCATCTTGAGATGCGACGGGAACGCCGGGAAATCTTTTCCTACGAAACAGGGAAAGGATACCTCATCTCGAGCTAGGAGGTGGAAACGGGGCTCCCCTGGATGTGTGCGGGACCCTCGTGTTTCCTCTCGAGTGGATACGGGTATGTCGGGGAACTTCTTGAGTTGCAGCAAGGGTGTGAAGGACCCTTTGTATGTTCCAGTGGTTAGATGTGATTAGCCTCGAGAAGCCTCAGCGGAAATGGGCCTCATCTCGCCTGGAGGGCAAAACCTCCTGGAATTTCTCGAGTTGTGGCAGGTGATCTCGACTTCCGACGGGGACCTCGGGGATCCGCCCTGGTGTCCTCATGTAAGGCCAATCCCTATGGGAGTTCCACGGGGGCCTCTCGGGATTCCTCTCCCGTCGATGCCGGGGCCTAAAACCTTGTGTGGAGTCGGGGCCGGAACCTGAGGATTCCTCTCCAGTGCTGACATGGAATTTGGGGTACTTCTAGAGTCTCCCCAGGGGAGTCAGTCCTCGTCTCGAATGCGGGCATGCACTTGCGCTTTCCTCCAGAGCGTTAGCAGCCGTGTCACGCAGTTCACCGCGTGGATCAAAGGATCTATGGTTTTCCCTCGAGTCTTTCCCACGAGGCTTTCCCACGAGGCTTTCCTACAGGGCTGTCCCACGTGCACACGTGGTGGGAGTCGATCCTCGGCTTGAACGACAAGGAAGTGCAGGGAAAACAGGTTCCTCTGGAATGGACTGACACATCTGGGGGACTCTTGGAATGGTGGCACGACCCTGGAGTTCCTCTCACCTTTCCTGTGGAGAGCGCCTCCTCTTGAGATGCGACGGGAACGCCGGGATTTCTTTCCTTACGAAACAGGGAAAGGATCCCTCATCTCGAGCTAGGAGGCGGAAACGGGGATTCCCTGGATGTGTGCGGGACCCCGGTGCTTCCTCTCGAGTGGAGACGGGTATGTCGGGGAACTTCTTGAGTTGCAGCAAGGGTGTGAAGGACCCTTTGGAAGTTCCAGTGGTTAGATGTGATTAGCCTCAAGAAGCCTCAGTGGAAATGGGCCTCATCTCGCGTGGAGAGCAAAACCTCCTCGATTTTCTCGAGTTGCGGCAGGTGCTCTCGGCTTACGACGGGGACCTCGGGGACCCGCTCTGGTGGCCTCAGCAAAGGCCAGTCCCCATGCGATTTCCTCGGGGGCCTCTCGGGATTCCTCTCCGGTCGATGCCGGGGCCTAAGACCTTGTGTGGAGTCGGGGACGGAACCTGAGGATTCCTCTCCAGTGCTGACATGGATCTTGGGGGTCTTCTGGAGTCTCCCCAGGAGAGTCAGTCCTCGTCTCGAATGCGGGCATGCACTTGCGCTTTCCTGCAGAGCGGTAGTAGCAGTGTCACGCAGTCCTCCGCCTGGATCAAAGGATCTATGGTTTTCCCTCGAGTCTTTCCCACGAGGCTTTCCCACGAGGCTTTCCGACAGGGCTGTCCCACGTGCACACGTGGTGGGAGTCGATCCTCGGCTTGAACGGCAAGGCAGTGCAGGGAAAACAGGTTCCTCTGGAATGGACTGACACATCTGGGTGACTATTGGAATGGTGGCACGACCCTGGAGTTCCTCTCGCCTTTCCTGTGGAGAGCGCCTCCTCTAGAGATGCGACGGGAATGCCGGGAATTCTTTCCCTACGAAACAGGGAAAGGATCCCTCATCTCGAGCTAGGAGGCGGAAACGGGGCTCCCCTGGATGTGTGCGGGACCCTCGTGCATCCTCTCGAGTGGAGACGGGTATGTCGGGGAACTTCTTGAGTTGCAGCAAGGGTGTGAAGGACCCTTTGGAAGTTCCAGTGGTTAGATGTGATTAGCCTCGAGAAGTCTCAGCGGAAATGGGCCTCATCTCACCTGGAGGGCAAAACCTCCTGGATTTTCTCGAGTTGCGGCAGGTGCTCTCGACTTACGACGGGGACCTCGGGGACACGCTCTGCTGGCTGCAGGAAAGGCCAGTCCCCATGCGAGTTCCTCGGGGGCCTCTCGGGATTCCTCTCCCGTCGATGCCGGGGCCTAAGACCTTGTGTGGAGTCGGGGCCGGAACCTGAGGATTCCTCTCCAGTGCTGACATGGATCTTGGGGTACTTCTGGAGTCTCCCCAGGGGAGTCAGTCCTCGTCTCGAATGCGGGCATGCACTTGCGCTTTCCTCCAGAGCGGTAGCAGCAGTGTCACGCAGTCCGCTGCGTGGATAAAAGGATCTATGGTTTTCCCTCGAGTCTTTCCCACGAGGATTTCAAACGAGGCTTTCCCACAGGGCTGTCCCACGTGCACACGTGGTGGGAGTCGATCCTCGGCTTGAACGTCAAGGCAGTGCAGGGAAAACAGGTTCCTCTGGAATGGACTGACACATCTGGGGGACTCTTGAAATGGTGGCACGACCCTGGAGTTCCTCTCACCTTTCCTGTGGAGAGCGCCTCCTCTTGAGATGCGACGGGAACACCGTGAATTCGTTCCCTACGGAACAGGGAAAGGATCCCTCATCTCGAGCTAGGAGGCGGGAACGGGGCTCCCCTGGATGTGTGCGGGACCCTCGTGCTTCCTCTCGAGTGGAGAAGGGTATGTCAGGGAACATCTTGAGTTGCAGCAAGGGTGTGAAGGACCCTTTGGAAGTTCCAGTAGTTAGATGTGATTAGCCTCGAGAAGCCTCAGCTGAAATGGGCCTCATCTCGCCTGGAGGGCAAAACCTCCTGGATTTTCTCGAGTTGCGGCAGGTGCTCTCGACTTACGACGGGGACCTCAGGGACCCGCTCTGGTGGCCTCAGGAAACGCCAGTCCCCATGCGAGTTCCTCGGGGGCCTCTCGGGATTCCTCTCCCGTCGATGCCGGGGCCTAAGACCTTGTGTGGAGTCGGGGCCGGAACCTGAGGATTCCTCTCCAGTGCTGACATGGATCTTTGGGTACTTCTGGAGTCTCCCCAGGGAAGTCAGTCCTCGTCTCCAATGCGGGCATGCACTTGCGCTTTCCTCCAGAGCGGTAGCAGCAGTGTCACGCAGTCCGCCGCCTGGATCAAAGGATCTATGGTTTTCCCTCGAGCCTTTCCCACGAGGCTTTCCCACGAGGCTTTCCCACATGGCTGACCCACGTGCACACGTGGTGGGAGTCGATCCTCGGCTTGAACGGCAAGGCAGTGCAGGGAAAACAGGTTCCTCTGGAATGGACTGACACATCTGGGGGACTCTTGGAATGGTGGCACGACCCTGGAGTTCCTCTCGCCTTTCCTGTGGAGAGCGCCTCCTCTTGAGATGCGACGGGAACGCCGGGAATTCTTTCCCTACGAAACAGGGAAAGGATCCCTCATCTCGAGCTAGGAGGCGGATACGGGGATCCCCTGGATGTGTGCGGGACCCCCGTGCTTCCTCTCGAGTGGAGTCGGGTATGTCGGGGATCTTCTTGAGTTGCAGCAAGGGTGTGAAGGACCCTTTGGAAGTTTCAGTGGTTAGATGTGATTAGCCTCGAGAAGCCTCAGTGGAAATGGGCCTCATCTCGCCTGGAGAGCAAAACCTCCTGGATTTTCTCGAGTTGCGGCAGGTGCTCTCGGCTTACGACGGGGACCTCGGGGACCCGCTCTGGTGGCCTCAGGAAAGGCCAGTCCCCATGCGATTTCCTCGGGGGCCTCTCGGTATTCCTCTCCCGTCGATGCCGGGGCCTAAGACCTTGTGTGGAGTCGGGGCCGGAACCTGAGGATTCCTCTCCAGTGCTGACATGGATCTTGGGGTTCTTCTGGAGTCTCCCCAGGGGAGTCAGTCCTCGTCTCGAATGCGGGCATGCACTTGCGCTTTCCCCCAGAGCGGTAGCAGCAGTGTCCCGCAGTCCGCCGCCTGGATCAAAGGATCTATGGTTTTCCCTCGAGTCTTTCCCACGAGGCTTTCCCACGAGGCTTTCCCACGAGGCTTTCCCACAGGGCTGTTCCACGTGCACACGTGGTGGGAGTCGATCCTCGGCTTGAACGTCAAGGCAGTGCAGGGAAAACAGGCTACTCTCTAATGGACTGACACATCTGGGGGTCTCTTGGAATGGCGGCACGACTCTGGAAATCCTCTCCCCTTTCCTGTTGAGGGCGCCTCCTCTTGAGATGCGACGGGAACGCCGGGAATTCTTTCCCTACGAAACAGGGAAAGTATCCCTCATCTCGAGCTAGGAGGCGGAAACGGGGCTCCCCTGGATGTGTGCGGGACATCACGCGCTTCCTCTCGAGTGGAGACGGGTATGTCGCGGAACTGCTTGAGTTGCAGCACGGTTGTGAAGGACCCTTTGGAAGTTCCAGTGGTTAGATGTGATTAGCCTCGAGAAGCCTCAGCGGAAATGGGCCTCATCTCGCCTGGAGGGCAAAACCTCCTGGATTTTCTCGAGTTGCGGCAGGTGCTCTCGACTTACGACTGGGACCTCAGGGACCCGCTCTGGTGGCCTCAGGAAAGGCCAGTCCCCATGCGAGTTCCTCGGGGGCCTCTCGGGATTCCTCTCCCGTCGATGCCGGGGCCTAAGACCTTGTGTGGAGTCGGGGCCGGAAACTGAGTATTCCTCTCTAGTGCTGACATGGACCTTGGGGTACTTCTGGAGTCTCCCCAGGGGAGTCAGTCCTCGTCTCGAATGCGGGCATGCACTTGCGCTTTCCTCCAGAGCGGTAGCAGCAGTGTCACGCAGTCCGCCGCGTGGATCAAAGGATCTATGGTTTTCCCTCGAGTCTTTCCCACGAGGCTTTCCCACGAGGCTTTCCCACAGGGCTGTCCCACGTGCACACGTGGTGGGAGTCGATCCTCGGCTTGAACGTCAAGGCAGTGCAGGGAAAACAGGTTCCTCTGGAATGGACTGACACATCTGGGGGACTCTTGGAATGGTGGCACGACCCTGGAGTTCCTCTCGCCTTTCCTGTGGAGAGCGCCTCCTCTTGAGATGCGACGGGAACGCCGGGAATTCTTTCCCTACGAAACAGGGAAAGGATCCCTCATGTCGAGCTAGGAGGCGGAAACGGTTCTCCCCTGGATGTGTGCGGGACCCTCGTGCTTCCTCTCGAGTGGAGACGGGTATGTAGCGGAACTGCTTGAGTTGCAGCAAGGGTGTGAAGGTCCCTTTGGAAGTTCCAGTGGTTAGATTTGATTAGCCTCGAGAAGCCTCAGCGGAAATTGGCCTCATCTCGCCTGGAGGGCAAAACCTCCTGGATTTTCTCGAGTTGCGGCAGGTGCTCTCGACTTACGACGGGGACCTCAGGGACCCGCTCTGGTGGCCTCAGGAAAGGCCAGTCCCCATGCAAGTTCCTCGGGGGCCTCTTGGGATTCCTCTCCCGTCGATGCCGGGGCCTAAGACCTTGTGTGGAGTCGGGGCCGGAACCTGAGGATTCCTCTCCAGTGCTGACATGGACCTTGGGGTACTTCTGGAGTCTCCCCAGGGGAGTCAGTCCTCGTCTCGAATGCGGGCATGCACTTGCGCTTTCCTCCAGAGCGGTAGCAGCAGTGTCACGCAGTCCGCCGCGTGGATCAAGGATCTATGGTTTTCCCTCGAGTCTTTCCCACGAGGCTTTCCCACGAGGCTTTCCCACAGGGCTGTCCCACGTGCACACGTGGTGGGAGTCGATCCTCGGCTTGAACGTCAAGGCAGTGCAGGGAAAACAGGTTCCTCTGGAATGGACTGACACATCTGGGGGACTCTTGGAATGGTGGCACGACCCTGGAGTTCCTCTCGCCTTTCCTGTGGAGAGCGCCTCCTCTTGAGATGCGACGGGAACGCCGGGAATTCTTTCCCTACGAAACATGGAAAGGATCCCTCATCTCGAGCTAGGAGGCGGAAACGGGGCTCCCCTGGATGTGTGCGGGAACCTCGTGCTTCCTCTCAAGTGGACACGGCTATGTCGGGGAACTTCTTGAGTTGCAGCAAGGGTGTGAAGGACCCTTTGGAAGTTCCAGTGGTTAGATGTGATTAGCCTCGAGAAGCCTCAGCGGAAATGGGCCTCATCTCGCCTGGAGGGCAAAACCTCCTGGAATTTCTCGAGTTGCGGGAGGTGCTCTCGACTTACGACGGGGACCTCAGGGACCCGCTCTGGTGGCCTCAGGAAAGGCCAGTCCCCATGCGAGTTCCTCGGGGGCCTCTCGGGATTCCTCTCCCGTCGATGCCGGGGCCTAAGACCTTGTGTGGAGTCGGGGCCGGAACCTGAGGATTCCTCTCCAGTGCTGACATGGATCTTGGGGTACTTCTGGAATCTCCCCAGGGGAGTCAGTCCTCGTCTCGAATGCGGGCATGCACTTGCGCTTTCCTCCAGAGCGGTAGCAGCAGTGTCACGCAGTCCGCCACGTGGATCAAAGGATCTATGGTTTCCCCTCGAGTCTTTCCCACGAGGCTTTCCCACGAGGCTTTCCCACGAGGCTTTCCCACAGGGCTGTCCCACGTGCACACGTGGTGGGACTCGATCCTCGGCTTGAACGTCAAGGCAGTGCAGGGAAAACAGGTTCCTCTGGAATGGACTGACATATCCGGGGGACTCTTGGAATGGTGGCACGACCCTGGAGATCCTCTCGCCTTTCCTGTGGAGAGCGCCTCCTCTTGAGATGCGACGGGAACGCCGGGAATTCTTTCCCTACGAAACAGGGAAAGGATCCCTCATCTCGAGCTACGAGGCGGAAACGGGGCTCCCCTGGATGTGTGGGGGACCCTCGTGCTTCCTCTCGAGTGGAGACGGGTATGTCGGGGAACTTCTTTAGTTGCAGCAAGGGTGTGAAGGACCCTTTGGAAGTTCCAGTGGTTAGACGTGATTAGCCTCGAGAAGCCTCAGCGGAAATGGGCCTCATCTCGCCTGGAGGGTAAAACCTCCTGGATTTTCTCGAGTTGCGGCAGGTGCTCTCGACTTACGAAGGGGACTACAGGTACTCGCTCTGGAGGCCTCAGGAAAGGCCAGTCCCCTTGCGAGTTCCTCGGGGGCCTCTCGGGATTCCTCTCCCGTCGATGCCGGGGCCTAAGACCTTGTGTGGAGTCGGGCCCGGAACCTGAAGATTCCTCTCCAGTGCTGACGTGGATCTTGGGGTACTTCTGGAGTCTCCCCAGGGGAGTCAGTCCTCGTCTCGAATGCGGGCATGCACTTGCGCTTTCCTCCAGAGCGGTAGCAGCAGTGTCACGCAGTCCGCCGCGTGGATCAAAGGATCTATGGTTTTCCCTCGAGTCTTTCCCACGAGGCTTTCCCACGAGGCTTTCCCACAGGGCTGTCCCACGTGCACACGTGGTGGGAGTCGATCCTCGGCTTGAACGTCAAGGCAGTGTAGGGAAAACAGGTTCCTCTGGAATGGACTGACATATCTGGGGGACTCTTGGAATGGTGGCACGAACCTGGAGTTCCTCTCGCCTTTCCTGTGGAGAGCGCCTCCTCTTGAGATGCGACGGGAACGCCGGGAATTCTTTCCCTACGAAACAGGGAAAGGATCCCTCATCTCGAGCTATTAGGCGGAAACGGGGCTCCCCTGGATGTGTGCGGGACCCCACGTGCTTCCTCTCGAGTGGAGACGGGTATGTCGGGGAACTTCTTGAGTTGCAGCAAGGGTGTGAACGACCCTTTGGAAGTTCCAGTGGTTAGACGTGATTAGCCTCGAGAAGCCTCAGCGGAAATGGGCCTCATCTCGCCTGGAGGGCAAAACCTCCTGGATTTTCTCGATTTGCGGCAGGTGCTCTCGACTTACGACGGGGACCTCAGGGACCCGCTCTGGTGGCCTCAGGAAAGGCCAGTCCCCATGCGAGTTCCTCAGGGGCCTCTCGGGATTCCTCTCCAGTCGATGCCGGGCCCTAAGACCTTGTGTGGAGTCGGGGCCGGAACCTGAGGATTCCTCTCCAGTGCTAACATGGATCTTGGGGTACTTCTGGAGTCTCCCCAGGGGAGTCAGTCCTCATCTCGAATGCGGCATGCACTTGCGCTTTCCTCCAGAGCGGTAGCAGCAGTGTCAGGCAGCCCGCCTCTTAGATCAAAGGATCTATGGTTTTCCCTCGAGTCTTTCCCACGAGGCTTTCCCACGAGGCTTTCCCACAGGGCTGTCCCACGTGCACACGTGGTGGGAGTCGATCCTCGGCTTGAACGTCAAGGCAGTGCAGGGAAAACAGGTTCCTCTGGAATGGACTGACACATCTGGGGGACTCTTGGAATGGTGGCAGGACCCTGGAGTTCCTCTCAGCTTTCCTGTGGAGTGCGCCTGCTCTTGAAATGCGACGGGAACGCCGGGAATTCTTTCCCTACGAAACAGGGAAAGGATCCCTCATCTCGAGCTAGGAGGCGGAAACGGGTCTCCCCTGGATGTGTGCGGGACCCTCGTGCCTCCTCTCGAGTGGAGACGGGTATGTCGGGGAACTTCTTGAGTTGCAGCAAGGGTGTGAAGGACCCTTTGGAAGTTCCAGTGGTTAGACGTGATTAGCCTCGAGAAGCCTCAGCGGAAATGGGCCTCATCTCGCCTGGAGGGCAAAACCTCCTGGATTTTCTCGAGTTGCGGCAGGTGCTCTCGACTTACGACGGGGACCTCAGGGACCCGCTCTGGTGGCCTCAGGAAAGGCCAGGCCCCATGCGAGTTCCTCCGGGGCCTCTCAGGATTCCTCTCCCGTCGATGCCGGGGCCTAAGACCTTGTGTGGAGTCGGGGCCGGAACCTGAGGATTCCTCTCCAGTGCTGACATGGATCTTGGGGTACTTCTGGAGTCTCCCCAGGGGAGTCAGTCCTCGTCTCGAATGCGGGCATGCACTTGCACTTTCCTCCAGAGCGGTAGCAGCAGTGTCACGCAGTCCGCCGCGTGGATCAAAGGATCTATGGTTTTCCCTCGAGTCTTTCCCACGAGGCTTTCCCACGAGGCTTTCCCACAGGGCTGTCCCACGTGCACACGTGGTGGGAGTCGATCCTCGGCTTGAATCTCAAGGCAGTGCAGGGAAAACAGGTTCCTCTGGAATGGACCGACACATCTGGGGGTCTCTTGGAATGGTGGCACGACCCTGGAGTTCCTCTCGCCTTTCCTGTGGAGAGCGCCTCCTCTTGAGATGCGACGGGAACGCCGGGAATTCTTTCCCTACGAAACAGGGAAAGGATCCCTCATCTCGAGCTAGGAGGCGGAAACGGGGCTCCCCTGGATGTGTGCGGGACCCCACGTGCTTCCTCTCGAGTGGAGACGGTTATGTCGGGGAACTTCTTGAGTTGCAGCAAGGGTGTGAAGGACCCTTTGGAAGTTCCAGTGGTTAGACGTGATTAGACTCGAGAAGCCTCAGCGGAAATGGGCCTCATCTCGCCTGGAGGGCAAAACCTCCTGGATTTTCTCGAGTTGCGGCAGGTGCTCTTGACTTACGACGGGGACCTCATGGACCCGCTCTGGTGGCCTCAGGAAAGGCCAGTCCCCATGCGAGTTCCTCGGGGGCCTCTCGGGATTCCTCTCCTGTCGATGCCGGGGCCTAAGACCTTGTGTGGAGTCGGGGCCGGAACTTGAGGATTCCACTCCAGTGCTGACATGGATCTTGGGGTACTTCTGGAGTCTCCCCAGGGGAGTCAGTCCTCGTCTCGAATGCGGGCATGCACTTGCGCTTTCCTCCAGAGCGGTAGCAGCAGTGTCACGCAGTCCGCCGCGTGGATCAAAGGATCTATGGTTTTCCCTCGAGTCTTTCCCACGAGGCTTTCCCACGAGGCTTTCCCACAGGGCTGTCCCACGTGCACACGTGGTGGGAGTCGATCCTCGGCTTGAACGTCAAGGCAGTGCAGGGAAAACAGGTTCCTCTGGAATGGACTGACACATCTGGGGGACTCTTGGAATGGTGGCACGACCCTGGAGTTCCTCTCGCCTTTCCTGTGGAGAGCTCCTCCTCTTGAGATGCGACGGGAACGCCGGGAATTCTTTCCCTACGAAACAGGGAAAGGATCCCTCATCTCGACCTAGGAGGCGGAAACGGGGCTCCCCTGGATGTGTGCGTGACCCTCGTGCTTCCTCTCGAGTGGAGACGGGTATGTCGCGGAACTGCTTGAGTTGCAGCAAGGGTGAGAAGGACCCTTTGGATGTTCCAGTGGTTAGATGTGAGTAGCCTCGAGAAGCCTCAGCGGAAATGGGCCTCATCTCGCCTGAAGGGCAAAACCTCCTGGATTTTCTCGAGTTGCGGCAGGTGCTCTCGACTTACGACGGGGACCTCAGGGACCCGCTCTGGTGGCCTCAGGAAAGGCCAGTCCCCATGCGAGTTCCTCGGGGGCCTCTCGGGATTCCTCTCCCGTCGATGCCGGGGCCTAAGACCTTGTGTGGAGTCGGGGCCGGAACCTGAGGATTCCTCTCCAGTGCTGACATGGATCTTGGGGTACTTCTGGAGTCTCCCCAGGGGAGTCAGTCCTCGTCTCGAATGCGGGCATGCACTTGCGCTTTCCTCCAGAGCGGTAGCAGCAGTGTCACGCAGTCCGCCGCGTGGATCAAAGGATCTATGGTTTTCCCTCGAGTCTTTCCCACGAGGCTGTCCCACGAGGCTTTCCCACAGGGCTGTCCCACGTGCACACGTGGTGGGAGTCGATCCTCGGCTTGAACGTCAAGGCAGTGCAGGGAAAACAGGTTCCTCTGGAATGGACTGACACATCTGGGGGACTCTTGGAATGGTGGCACGACCCTGGAGTTCCTCTCGCCTTTCCTGTGGAGAGCGCCTCCTCTTGAGATGTGACGGGAACGCCGGGAATTCTTTCCCTACGAAACAGGGAAAGGATCCCTCATCTCGAGCTAGGAGGCGGAAACGGGGCTCCCCTGGATGTGTGCGGGACCCTCGTGCTTCCTCTCGAGTGGAGACGGGTATGTCGCGGAACTGCTTGAGTTGCAGCAAGGGTGAGAAGGACCCTTTGGATGTTCCAGTTGTTAGATGTGATTAGCCTCGAGAAGCCTCAGCGGAAATGGGCCTCATCTCGCCTGGAGGGCAAAACCTCCTGGATTTTCTCGAGTTGCGGCAGGTGTTCTCGACTTACGACGGGGACCTCAGGGACCCGCTCTGGTGGCCTCAGGAAAGGCCAGTCCCCATGCGAGTTCCTCGGGGCCACTCGGGATTCCTCTCCCGTCGATGCCGGGGCCTAAGACCTTGTGTGGAGTCGGGGCCGGAACCTGAGGATTCCTCTCCAGTGCTGACATGGATCTTGGGGTACTTCTGGAGTCTCCCCAGGGGAGTCAGTCCTCGTCTCGAATGCGGGCATGCACTTGCGCTTTCCTCCAGAGCGGTAGCAGCAGTGTCACGCAGTCCGCCGCGTGGATCAAAGGATCTATGGTTTTCCCTCGAGTCTTTCCCACGAGGCTTTCCCACGAGGCTTTCCCACAGGGCTGTCCCACGTGCACACGTGGTGGGAGTCGATCGTCGGCTTGAACGTCAAGGCAGTGCAGGGAAAACAGGTTCCTCTGGAATGGACTGACACATCTGGGGGACTCTTGGAATGGTGGCACGACCCTGGAGTTCCTCTCGCCTTTCCTGTGGAGAGCGCCTCCTCTTGAGATGCGCCGGGAACGCCGCGAATTCTTTCCCTACGAAACAGGGAAAGGATCCCTCATCTCGAGCTAGGAGGCAGAAACGGGGCTCCCCTGGATGTGTGCGGGACCCTCGGGCATCATCTCGAGTGGAGACGGTATGTCGGGGAACTTCTTGAGTTGCAGCAAGGGTGTGAAGGACACTTGGGAAGTTCCAGTGGTTAGATGTGATTAGCCTCGAGAAGCCTCAGCGGAAATGGGCCTCATCTCGCCTGCAGGGCAAAACCTCCTGGATTTTCTCGAGTTGCGGCAGGTGCTCTCGACTTATGACGGGGACCTCAGGGACCCGCTCTGGTGGCCTCAGGAATGGCCAGTCCCCATGCGAGTTCCTCGGGGGCCTCTCGGGATTCCTCTCCCGTCGATGCCGGGGCCTAAGACCTTGTGTGGATTAGGGGCCGGAACCTGAGGATTCCTCTCCAGTGCTGACATGGATCTTGGGGTTCTTCTGGAGTCTACCCAGGGGAGTCAGTCCTCGTCTCGAATGCGGGCATGCACTTGCGCTTTCCTCCAGAGCGGTAGCAGCAGTGTCACGCAGTCCGCCGCGTGGATCAAAGGATCTATGGTTTTCCCTCGAGTCTTTCCCACGAGGCTTTCCCACGAGGCTTTCCCACAGGGCTGTCCCACGTGCACACGTGGTGGGAGTCGATCCTCGGCTTGAACGTCAAGGCAGTGCAGGGAAAACAGGTTCCTCTGGAATGGACTGAC
This sequence comes from Ovis canadensis, assembly GCF_042477335.2. Classification (NCBI taxonomy): domain Eukaryota; kingdom Metazoa; phylum Chordata; class Mammalia; order Artiodactyla; family Bovidae; genus Ovis; species Ovis canadensis. Next base: position 10,501,042 of record NC_091268.1, read on the forward strand.
ACATCTGGGGGACTCTTGGAATGGTGGCACGACCCTGGAGTTCCTCTCGCCTTTCCTGTGGAGAGCTCCTCCTCTTGAGATGCGACGGGAACGCCGGGAATTCTTTCCCTACGAAACAGGGAAAGGATCCCTCATCTCGACCTAGGAGGCGGAAACGGGGCTCCCCTGGATGTGTGCGTGACCCTCGTGCTTCCTCTCGAGTGGAGACGGGTATGTCGCGGAACTGCTTGAGTTGCAGCAAGGGTGAGAAGGACCCTTTGGATGTTCCAGTGGTTAGATGTGATTAGCCTCGAGAAGCCTCAGCGGAAATGGGCCTCATCTCGCCTGGAGGGCAAAACCTCCTGGATTTTCTCGAGTTGCGGCAGGTGCTCTCGACTTACGACGGGGACCTCAGGGACCCGCTCTGGTGGCCTCAGGAAAGGCCAGTCCCCATGCGAGTTCCTCGGGGGCCTCTCGGGATTCCTCTCCCGTCGATGCCGGGGCCTAAGACCTTGTGTGGAGTCGGGGACGGAACCTGAGGATTCCTCTCCAGTGCTGACATGGATCTTGGGGTACTTCTGGAGTCTCCCCAGGGGAGTCAGTCCTCGTCTCGAATGCGGGCATGCACTTGCGCTTTCCTCCAGAGCGGTAGCAGCAGTGTCACGCAGTCCGCCGCGTGGATCAAAGGATCTATGGTTTTCCCTCGAGTCTTTCCCACGAGGCTGTCCCACGAGGCTTTCCCACAGGGCTGTCCCACGTGCACACGTGGTGGGAGTCGATCCTCGGCTTGAACGTCAAGGCAGTGCAGGGAAAACTGGTTCCTCTGGAATGGACTGACACATCTGGGGGACTCTTTGAATGGTGGCACGACCCTGGAGTTCCTCTCGCCTTTCCTGTGGAGAGCGCCTCCTCTTGAGATGTGACGGGAACGCCGGGAATTCTTTCCCTACGAAACAGGGAAAGGATCCCTCATCTCGAGCTAGGAGGCGGAAACGGGGCTCCCCTGGATGTGTGCGGGACCCTCGTGCTTCCTCTCGAGTGGAGACGGGTATGTCGCGGAACTGCTTGAGTTGCAGCAAGGGTGAGAAGGACCCTTTGGATGTTCCAGTGGTTAGATGTGATTAGCCTCGAGAAGCCTCAGCGGAAATGGGCCTCATCTCGCCTGGAGGGCAAAACCTCCTGGATTTTCTCGAGTTGCGGCAGGTGCTCTCGACTTACGACGGGGACCTCAGGGACCCGCTCTGGTGGCCTCAGGAAAGGCCAGTCCCCATGCGAGTTCCTCGGGGCCACTCGGGATTCCTCTCCCGTCGATGCCGGGGCCTAAGACCTTGTGTGGAGTCGGGGCCGGAACCTGAGGATTCCTCTCCAGTGCTGACATGGATCTTGGGGTACTTCTGGAGTCTCCCCAGGGGAGTCAGTCCTCGTCTCGAATGCGGGCATGCACTTGCGCTTTCCTCCAGGGCGGTAGCAGCAGTGTCACGCAGTCCGCCGCCTGGATGAAAGGATCTATGGTTTTCCCTCGAGTCTTTCCCACGAGGCTTTCCCACGAGGCTTTCCCACAGGGCTGTCCCACGTGCACACGTGGTGGGAGTCGATCCTCGGCTTGAACGTCAAGGCAGTGCAGGGAAAACAGTTTCCTCTGGAATGGACTGACACATCTGGGGGACTCTTGGAATGGTGGCACGACCCTGGAGTTCCTCTCGCCTTTCCTGTGGAGAGCGCCTCCTCTTGAGATGCGACGGGAACGCCGGGAATTCTTTCCCTACGAAACAGGGAAAGGATCCCTCATCTCGAGCTAGGAGGCGGAAACGGGGCTCCCCTGGATGTGTGCGGGACCCCACGTGCTTCCTCTCGAGTGGAGACCGGTATGTCGGGGAACTTCTTGAGTTGCAGCAAGGGTGTGAAGGACCCTTTGGAAGTTCCAGTGGTTAGACGTGATTAGCCTCGAGAAGCCTCAGCGGAAATGGGCCTCATCTCGCCTGGAGGGCAAAACCTCCTGGATTTTCTCGAGTTGCGGCATGTGCTCTCGACTTACGACGGGGACCTCAGGGACCCGCTCTGGTGGCCTCAGGAAAGGCCAGTCCCCATGCGAGTTCCTCGGGGGCCTCTCGGGATTCCTCTCCCGTCGATGCCGGGGCCTAAGACCTTGTGTGGAGTCGGGGCCGGAACCTGAGGATTCCTCTCCAGTGCTGACATGGATCTTGGGGTACTTCTGGAGTCTCCCCAGGGGAGTCAGTCCTCGTCTCGAATGCGGGCATGCACTTGGGCTTTCCTCCAGAGCGTTAGCAGCAGTGTCACGCAGTCCGCCACGTGGATCAAAGGATCTATGGTTTTCCCTCGAGTCTTTCCCACGAGGCTTTCCCACGAGGCTTTCCCACAGGGCTGTCCCACGTGCACACGTGGTGGGAGTCGATCCTCGGCTTGAACCTCAAGGCAGTGCAGGGAAAACAGGTTCCTCTGGAATGGACTGACACATCTGGGGGACTCTTGGAATGGTGGCACGACCCTGGAGTTCCTCTCCCCTTTCCTATGGAGAGCGCCTCCTCTTGAGATGCGACGGGAACGCCGGGAATTCTTCCCCTACGAAACAGGGAAAGGATACCTCATCTCGAGCTAGGAGGCGGAAACGGGGCTCCCCTGGATGTGTGCGGGACCCTCGGGCTTCATCTCGAGTGGAGACGGTATGTCGGGGAACTTCTTGAGTTGCAGCAAGGGTGTGAAGGACACTTGGGAAGTTCCAGTGGTTAGATGTGATTAGCCTCGAGAAGCCTCAGCGGAAATGGGCCTCATCTCGCCTGCAGGGCAAAACCTCCTGGATTTTCTCGAGTTGCGGCAGGTGCTCTCCACTTATGACGGGGACTTCAGGGACCCGCTCTGGTGGCCTCAGGAATGGCCAGTCCCCATGCGAGTTCCTCGGGGGCCTCTCGGGATTCCTCTCCCGTCAATGCCGGGGCCTAAGACCTTGTGTGGATTCGGGGCCGGAACCTGAGGATTCCTCTCCAGTGCTGACATGGATATTGGGGTTCTTCTGGAGTCTCCCCAGGGGAGTCAGTCCTCGTCTCGAATGCGGGCATGCACTTGCGCTTTCCTCCAGAGCGTTAGCAGCAGTGTCACGCAGTCCGCCGCGTGGATCAAAGGATCTATGGTTTTCCCTCGAGTCTTTCCCACGAGGCTTTCCCACGAGGCTTTCCCACAGGGCTGTCCCACGTGCACACGTGGTGGGAGTCGATCCTCGGCTTGAACGTCAAGGCAGTGCAGGGAAAACATGTTCCTCTGGAATGGACTGACACATCTGGGGGACTCTTGGAATGGTGGCACGACCCTGGAGTTCCTCTCGCCTATCCTGTGGAGAGCTCCTCCTCTTGAGATGCGACGGGAACGCCGGGAATTCTTTCCCTACGAAACAGGGAAAGGATCCCTCATCTCGACCTAGGAGGCGGAAACGGGGCTCCCCTGGATGTGTGCGTGACCCTCGTGCTTCCTCTCGAGTGGAGACGGGTATGTCGCGGAACTGCTTGAGTTGCAGCAAGGGTGAGAAGGACCCTTTGGATGTTCCAGTGGTTAGATGTGATTAGCCTCGAGAAGCCTCAGCGGAAATGGGCCTCATCTCGCCTGGAGGGCAAAACCTCCTGGATTTTCTCGAGTTGCGGCAGGTGCTCTCGACTTACGACGGGGACCTCAGGGACCCGCTCTGGTGGCCTCAGGAAAGGCCAGTCCCCATGCGAGTTCCTCGGGGGCCTCTCGGGATTCCTCTCCCGTCGATGCCGGGGCCTAAGGCCTTGTGTGGAGTCGGGGCCGGAACCTGAGGATTCCTCTCCAGTGCTGACATGGATCTTGGGGTACTTCTGGAGTCTCCCCAGGGGAGTCAGTCCTCGTCTCGAATGCGGGCATGCACTTGCCCTTTCCTCCAGAGCGGTAGCAGCAGTGTCACGCAGTCCGCCGCGTGGATTAAATGATCTATGGTTTTCCCTCGAGTCTTTCCCACGAGGCTGTCCCACGAGGCTTTCCCACAGGGCTGTCCCACGTGCACACGTGGTGGGAGTCGATCCTCGGCTTGAACGTCAAGGCAGTGCAGGGAAAACAGATTCCTCTGGAATGGACTGACACATCTGGGGGACTCTTGGAATGGTGGCACGACCCTGGAGTTCCTCTCGCCTTTCCTGTGGAGAGCGCCTCCTCTTGAGATGTGACGGGAACGCCGGGAATTCTTTCCCTACGAAACAGGGAAAGGATCCCTCATCTCGAGCTAGGAGGCGGAAACGGGGCTCCCCTGGATGTGTGCGGGACCCTCGTGCTTCCTCTCGAGTGGAGACGGGTATGTCGCGGAACTGCTTGAGTTGCAGCAAGGGTGAGAAGGACCCTTTGGATGTTCCAGTGGTTAGATGTGATTAGCCTCGAGAAGCCTCAGCGGAAATGGGCCTCATCTCGCCTGGAGGGCAAAACCTCCTGGATTTTCTCGAGTTGCGGCAGGTGCTCTCGACTTACGACGGGGACCTCAGGGACCCGCTCTGGTGGCCTCAGGAAAGGCCAGTCCCCATGCGAGTTCCTCGGGGCCTCTCGGGATTCCTCTCCCGTCGATGCCGGGGCCTAAGACCTTGTGTGGAGTCGGGGCCGGAACCTGAGGATTCCTCTCCAGTGCTGACATGGATCTTGGGGTACTTCTGGAGTCTCCCCAGGGGAGTCAGTCCTCGTCTCGAATGCGGGCATGCACTTGCGCTTTCCTCCAGAGCGGTAGCAGCAGTGTCACGCAGTCCGCCGCGTGGATCAAAGGATCTATGGTTTTCCCTCGAGTCTTTCCCACGAGGCTTTCCCACGAGGCTTTCCCACAGGGCTGTCCCACGTGCACACGTGGTGGGAGTCGATCCTCGGCTTGAACGTCAAGGCAGTGCAGGGAAAACAGGTTCCTCTGGAATGGACTGACACATCTGGGGGACTCCTGGAATGGTGGCACGACCCTGGAGTTCCTCTCGCCTTTCCTGTGGAGAGCGCCTCCTCTTGAGATGCGACGGGAACGCCGCGAATTCTTTCCCTACGAAACAGGGAAAGGATCCCTCATCTCGAGCTAGGAGGCGGAAACGGGGCTCCCCTGGATGTGTGCGGGACCCTCGTGCTTCCTCTCTTGTGGAGACGGGTATGTCGGGGAATTTCTTGAGTTGCAGCAAGGGTGTGAAGGACACTTGGGAAGTTCCAGTGGTTAGATGTGATTAGCCTCGAGAAGCCTCAGCGGAAATGGGCCTCATCTCGCCTGCAGGGCAAAACCTCCTGGATTTTCTCGAGTTGCGGCAGGTGCTCTCCACTTATGACGGGGACCTCAGGGACCCGCTCTGGTGGCCTCAGGAATGGCCAGTCCCCATGCGAGTTCCTCGGGGGCCTCTCGGGATTCCTCTCCCTTCGATGCCGGGGCCTAAGACCTTGTGTGAATTCGGGGCCTGAACCTGAGGATTCCTCTCCAGTGCTGACATGGATCTTGGGGTTCTTCTGGAGTCTACGCAGGGGAGTCAGTCCTCGTCTCGAATGCGGGCATGCACTTGCGCTTTCCTCCAGAGCGGTAGCAGCAGTGTCACGCAGTCCGCCGCGTGGATCAAAGGATCTATGGTTTTCCCTCGAGTCTTTCCCACGAGGCTTTCCCACGAGGCTTTCCCACAGGGCTGTCCCACGTGCACACGTGGTGGGAGTCGATCCTCGGCTTGAACGTCAAGGCAGTGCAGGGAAAACAGGTTCCTCTGGAATGGACTGACACATGTGGGGGACTCTTGGAATGGTGGCACGACCCTGGAGTTCCTCTCGCCTTTCCTGTGGAGAGCTCCTCCTCTTGAGATGCGACGGGAACGCCGGGAATTCTTTCCCTACGAAACAGGGAAAGGATCCCTCATCTCGACCTAGGAGGCGGAAACGGGGCTCCCCTGGATGTGTGCGTGACCCTCGTGCTTCCTATCGAGTGGAGACGGGTATGTCGCGGAACTGCTTGAGTTGCAGCAAGGGTGAGAAGGACCCTTTGGATGTTCCAGTGGTTAGATGTGATTAGCCTCGAGAAGCCTCAGCGGAAATGGGCCTCATCTCGCCTGGAGGGCAAAACCTCCTGGATTTTCTCGAGTTGCGGCAGGTGCTCTCGACTTACGACGGGGACCTCAGGGACCCGCTCTGGTGGCCTCAGGAAAGGCCAGTCCCCATGCGAGTTCCTCGGGGGCCTCTCGGGATTCCTCTCCCGTCGATGCCGGGGCCTAAGACCTTGTGTGGAGTCGGGGCCGGAACCTGAGGATTCCTCTCCAGTGCTGACATGGATCTTGGGGTACTTCTGGAGTCTCCCCAGGGGAGTCAGTCCTCGTCTCGAATGCGGGCATGCACTTGGGCTTTCCTCCAGAGCGTTAGCAGCAGTGTCACGCAGTCCGCCGCGTGGATCAAAGGATCTATGTTTTTCCCTCGAGTCTTTCCCACGAGGCTTTCCCACGAGGCTTTCCCACAGGGCTGTCCCACGTGCACACGTGGTGGGAGTCGATCCTCGGCTTGAACCTCAAGGCAGTGCAGGGAAAACAGGTTCCTCTGGAATGGACTGACACATCTGGGGGACTCTTGGAATGGTGGCACGACCCTGGAGTTCCTCTCCCCTTTCCTATGGAGAGCGCCTCCTCTTGAGATGCGACGGGAACGCCGGTAATTCTTTCCCTACGAAACAGGGAAAGGATACCTCATCTCGAGCTAGGAGGCGGAAACGGGGCTCCCCTGGATGTGTGCGGGACCCTCGGGCTTCATCTCGAGTGGAGACGGTATGTCGGGGAACTTCTTGAGTTGCAGCAAGGGTGTGAAGGACACTTGGGAAGTTCCAGTGGTTAGATGTGATTAGCCTCGAGAAGCCTCAGCGGAAATGGGCCTCATCTCGCCTGCAGGGCAAAACCTCCTGGATTTTCTCGAGTTGCGGCAGGTGCTCTCCACTTATGACGGGGACTTCAGGGACCCGCTCTGGTGGCCTCAGGAATGGCCAGTCCCCATGCGAGTTCCTCGGGGGCCTCTCGGGATTCCTCTCCCGTCAATGCCGGGGCCTAAGACCTTGTGTGGATTCGGGGCCGGAACCTGAGGATTCCTCTCCAGTGCTGACATGGATATTGGGGTTCTTCTGGAGTCTCCCCAGGGGAGTCAGTCCTCGTCTCGAATGCGGGCATGCACTTGCGCTTTCCTCCAGAGCGGTAGCAGCAGTGTCACGCAGTCCGCCGCGTGGATCAAAGGATCTATGGTTTTCCCTCGAGTCTTTCCCACGAGGCTTTCCCACGAGGCTTTCCCACAGGGCTGTCCCACGTGCACACGTGGTGGGAGTCGATCCTCGGCTTGAACGTCAAGGCAGTGCAGGGAAAACAGGTTCCTCTGGAATGGACTGACACATCTGGGGGACTCTTGGAATGGTGGCACGACCCTGGAGTTCCTCTCGCCTATCCTGTGGAGAGCTCCTCCTCTTGAGATGCGACGGGAACGCCGGGAATTCTTTCCCTACGAAACAGGGAAAGGATCCCTCATCTCGACCTAGGAGGCGGAAACGGGGCTCCCCTGGATGTGTGCGTGACCCTCGTGCTTCCTCTCGAGTGGAGACGGGTATGTCGCGGAACTGCTTGAGTTGCAGCAAGGGTGAGAAGGACCCTTTGGATGTTCCAGTGGTTAGATGTGATTAGCCTCGAGAAGCCTCAGCGGAAATGGGCCTCATCTCGCCTGGAGGGCAAAACCTCCTGGATTTTCTCGAGTTGCGGCAGGTGCTCTCGACTTACGACGGGGACCTCAGGGACCCGCTCTGGTGGCCTCAGGAAAGGCCAGTCCCCATGCGAGTTCCTCGGGGGCCTCTCGCGATTCCTCTCCCGTCGATGCCGGGGCCTAAGGCCTTGTGTGGAGTCGGGGCCGGAACCTGAGGATTCCTCTCCAGTGCTGACATGGATCTTGGGGTACTTCTGGAGTCTCCCCAGGGGAGTCAGTCCTCGTCTCGAATGCGGGCATGCACTTGCCCTTTCCTCCAGAGCGGTAGCAGCAGTGTCACGCAGTCCGCCGCGTGGATCAAAGGATCTATGGTTTTCCCTCGAGTCTTTCCCACGAGGCTGTCCCACGAGGCTTTCCCACAGGGCTGTCCCACGTGCACACGTGGTGGGAGTCGATCCTCGGCTTGAACGTCAAGGCAGTGCAGGGAAAACAGATTCCTCTGGAATGGACTGACACATCTGGGGGACTCTTGGAATGGTGGCACGACCCTGGAGTTCCTCTCGCCTTTCCTGTGGAGAGCGCCTCCTCTTGAGATGTGACGGGAACGCCGGGAATTCTTTCCCTACGAAACAGGGAAAGGATCCCTCATCTCGAGCTAGGAGGCGGAAACGGGGCTCCCCTGGATGTGTGCGGGACCCTCGTGCTTCCTCTCGAGTGGAGACGGGTATGTCGCGGAACTGCTTGAGTTGCAGCAAGGGTGAGAAGGACCCTTTGGATGTTCCAGTGGTTAGATGTGATTAGCCTCGAGAAGCCTCAGCGGAAATGGGCCTCATCTCGCCTGGAGGGCAAAACCTCCTGGATTTTCTCGAGTTGCGGCAGGTGCTCTCGACTTACGACGGGGACCTCAGGGACCCGCTCTGGTGGCCTCAGGAAAGGCCAGTCCCCATGCGAGTTCCTCGGGGCCTCTCGGGATTCCTCTCCCGTCGATGCCGGGGCCTAAGACCTTGTGTGGAGTCGGGGCCGGAACCTGAGGATTCCTCTCCAGTGCTGACATGGATCTTGGGGTACTTCTGGAGTCTCCCCAGGGGAGTCAGACCTCGTCTCGAATGCGGGCATGCACTTGCGCTTTCCTCCAGAGCGGTAGCAGCAGTGTCACGCAGTCCGCCGCGTGGATCAAAGGATCTATGGTTTTCCCTCGAGTCTTTCCCACGAGTCTTTCCCACGAGGCTTTCCCACAGGGCTGTCCCACGTGCACACGTGGTGGGAGTCGATCGTCGGCTTGAACGTCAAGGCAGTGCAGGGAAAACAGGTTCCTCTGGAATGGACTGACACATCTGGGGGACTCCTGGAATGGTGGCACGACCCTGGAGTTCCTCTCGTCTTTCCTGTGGAGAGCGCCTCCTCTTGAGATGCGACGGGAACGCCGCGAATTCTTTCCCTACGAAACAGGGAAAGGATCCCTCATCTCGAGCTAGGAGGCGGAAACGGGGCTCCCCTGGATGTGTGCGGGACCCCACGTGCTTCCTCTCGAGTGGAGACGGGTATGTCGGGGAACTTCTTGTGTTGCAGCAAGGGTGTGAAGGACCCTTTGGAAGTTCCAGTGGTTAGATGTGATTAGCCTCGAGAAGCCTCAGCGGAAATGGGCCCCATCTCGCCTGGAGGGCAAAACCTCCTGGATTTTCTCGAGTTGCGGCAGGTGCTCTCGACTTACCACGGGGACCTCAGGGACCCGCTCTGGTGGCCTCAGGAAAGGCCAGTCCCCATGCGAGTTCCTCGGGGGCCTCTCGGGATTCCTCTCCCGTCGATGCCGGGGCCTAAGACCTTGTGTGGAGTCGGGGCCGGAACCTGAGGATTCCTCTCCAGTGCTGACATGGATCTTGAGGTACTTCTGGAGTCTCCCCAGGGGAGTCAGTCCTCGTCTCGAATGCGGGCATGCACTTGGGCTTTCCTCCAGAGCGGTTGCAGCAGTGTCACGCAGTCCGCCGCGTGGATCAAAGGATCTATGGTTTTCCCTCGAGTCTTTCCCACGAGGCTTTCCCACGAGGCTTTCCCACAGGGCTGTCCCACGTGCACACGTGGTGGGAGTCGATCCTCGGCTTGAACGTCAAGGCAGTGCAGGGAAAACAGGTTCCTCTGGAATGGACTGACACATTTGGGGGACTCTTGGAATGGTGGCACGACCCTGGAGTTCCTCTCGCCTTTCCTGTGGAGAGCGCCTCCTCTTGAGATGCGACGGGAACGCCGGGAATTCTTTCCCTACGAAACAGGGAAAGGATCCCTCATCTCGAGCTAGGAGGCGGAAACGGGGCTCCCCTGGATGTGTGCGGGACCCTCGGGCTTCATCTCGAGTGGAGACGGGTATGTCGGGGAACTTCTTGAGTTGCAGCAAGGGTGTGAAGGACACTTTGGAAGTTCCAGTGGTTAGATGTGATTAGCCTCGAGAAGCCTCAGCGGAAATGGGCCTCATCTCGCCTGGAGGGCAAAACCTCCTGGATTTTCTCGAGTTGCGGCAGGTGCTCTCGACTTACGACGGGGACCTCAGGGACCCGCTCTGGTGGCCTCAGGAAAGGCCAGTCCCCATGCGAGTTCCTCGGGGCCTCTCGGGATTCCTCTCCCGTCGATGCCGGGGCCTAAGACCTTGTGTGGAGTCGGGGCCGGAACCTGAGGATTCCTCTCCAGTGCTGACATGGATCTTGGGGTACTTCTGGAGTCTCCCCAGGGGAGTCAGTCCTCGTCTCGAATGCGGGCATGCACTTGCGCTTTCCTCCAGAGCGGTAGCAGCAGTGTCACGCAGTCCGCCGCGTGGATCAAAGGATCTATGGTTTTCCCTCGAGTCTTTCCCACGAGGCTTTCCCACGAGGCTTTCCCACAGGGCTGTCCCACGTGCACACGTGGTGGGAGTCGATCCTCGGCTTCAACGTCAAGGCAGTGCAGGGAAAACAGGTTCCTCTGGAATGGACTGACACATCTGGGGGACTCCTGGAATGGTGGCACGACCCTGGAGTTCCTCTCGCCTTTCCTGTGGAGAGCGCCTCCTCTTGAGATGCGACTTGAACGCCGCGAATTCTTTCCCTACGAAACAGGGAAAGGATCCCTCATCTCGAGCTAGGAGGCGGAAACGGGGCTCCCCTGGATGTGTGCGGGACCCCACGTGCTTCCTCTCGAGTGGAGACGGGTATGTCGGGGAACTTCTTGTGTTGCAGCAAGGGTGTGAAGGACCCTTTGGAAGTTCCAGTGGTTAGATGTGATTAGCCTCGAGAAGCCTCAGCGGAAATGGGCCTCATCTCGCCTGGAGGGCAAAACCTCCTGGATTTTCTCGAGTTGCGGCAGGTGCTCTCGACTTACCACGGGGACCTCAGGGACCCGCTCTGGTGACCTCAGGAAAGGCCAGTCCCCATGCGAGTTCCTAGGGGGCCTCTCGGGATTCCTCTCCCGTCGATGCCGGGGCCTAAGACCTTGTGTGGAGTCGGGGCCGGAACCTGAGGATTCCTCTCCAGTGCTGACATGGATCTTGGGGTACTTCTGGAGTCTCCCCAGGGGAGTCAGTCCTCGTCTCGAATGCGGGCATGCACTTGCGCTTTCCTCCAGAGCGGTAGCAGCAGTGTCACGCAGTCCGCCGCGTGGATCAAAGGATCTATGGTTTTCCCTCGAGTCTTTCCCACGAGGCTTTCCCACGAGGCTTTCCCACAGGGCTGTCCCACGTGCACACGTGGTGGGAGTCGATCCTCGGCTTGAACGTCAAGGCAGTGCAGGGAAAACAGGTTCCTCTGGAATGGACTGACACATCTGGGGGACTCCTGGAATGGTTTCACGACCCTGGAGTTCCTCTCGCCTTTCCTGTGGAGAGCGCCTCCTCTTGAGATGCGACGGGAACGCCGCGAATTCTTTCCCTACCAAACAGGGAAAGGATCCCTCATCTCGAGCTAGGAGGCGGAAACGGGGCTCCCCTGGATGTGTGCGGGACCCCACGTGCTTCCTCTCGAGTGGAGACGGGTATGTCGGGGAACTTCTTGTGTTGCAGCAAGGGTGAGAAGGACCCTTTGGAAGTTCCAGTGGTTAGATGTGATTAGCCTCGAGAAGCCTCAGCGGAAATGGGCCTCATCTCGCCTGGAGGGCAAAACCTCCTGGATTTTCTCGAGTTGCGGCAGGTGCTCTCGACTTACCACGGGGACCTCAGGGACCCGCTCTGGTGACCTCAGGAAAGGCCAGTCCCCATGCGAGTTCCTAGGGGGCCTCTCGGGATTCCTCTCCCGTCGATGCCGGGGCCTAAGACCTTGTGTGGAGTCGGGGCCGGAACCTGAGGATTCCTCTCCAGTGCTGACATGGATCTTGGGGTACTTCTGGAGTCTCCCCAGGGGAGTCAGTCCTCGTCTCGAATGCGGGCATGCACTTGCGCTTTCCTCCAGAGCGGTAGCAGCAGTGTCACGCAGTCCGCCGCGTGGATCAAAGGATCTATGGTTTTCCCTCGAGTCTTTCCCACGAGGCTTTCCCACGAGGCTTTCCCACAGGGCTGTCCCACGTGCACACGTGGTGGGAGTCGATCCTCGGCTTGAACGTCAAGGCAGTGCAGGGAAAACAGGTTTCTCTGGAATGGACTGACACATCTGGGGGACTCCTGGAATGGTGGCACGACCCTGGAGTTCCTCTCGCCTTTCCTGTGGAGAGCGCCTCCTCTTGAGATGCGACGGGAACGCTGCGAATTCTTTCCCTACGAAAGAGTGAAAGGATTCCTCATCTCGAGCTAGGAGGCGGAAACGGGGCTCCCCTGGATGTGTGCGGGACCCCACGTGCTTCCTCTCGAGTGGAGACGGGTATGTCGGGGAACTTCTTGAGTTGCAGCAAGGGTGAGAAGGACCCTTTGGATGTTCCAGTGGTTTGATGTGATTAGCCTCGAGAAGCCTCAGCAGAAATGGGCCTCATCTCGCCTGGAGGGCAAAACCTCCTGGATTTTCTCGAGTTGCGGCAGGTGCTCTCGACTTACGACGGGGACCTCAGGGACCCGCTCTGGTGGCCTCAGGAAAGGCCAGTCCCCATGCGAGTTCCTCGGGGGCCTCTCGGGATTCCTCTCCCGTCGATGCCGGGGCCTAAGACCTTGTGTGGAGTCGGGGCCGGAACCTGAGGATTCCTCTCCAGTGCTGACATGGATCTTGGGGTACTTCTGGAGTCTCCCCAGGGGAGTCAGTCCTCGTCTCGAATGCGGGCATGCACTTGCGCTTTCCTCCAGGGCGGTAGCAGCAGTGTCACGCAGTCCGCCGCGTGGATCAAAGGATCTATGGTTTTCCCTCGAGTCTTTCCCACGAGGCTTTCCCACGAGGCTTTCCCACAGGGCTGTCCCACGTGCACACGTGGTGGGAGTCGGTCCTCGGCTTGATCGTCAAGGCAGTGCAGGGAAAACAGGGTCCTCTGTAATGGACTGACACATCTGGGGGACTCTTGGAATGGTGGCACGACCCTGGAGTTCCTCTCGCCTTTCCTGTGGAGAGCGCCTCCTCTTGAGATGCGACGGGAACGCCGGGAATTCTTTCCCTACGAAACAGGGAAAGGATTCCTCATCTCGAGCTAGGAGGCGGAAACGGGGCTCCCCTGGATGTGTGCGGGACCCCACGTGCTTCCTCTCGAGTGGAGACGGGTATGTCGGGGAACTTCTTGAGTTGCAGCAAGGGTGTGAAGGACCCTTTGGAAGTTCCAGTGATTAGACGTGATTAGCCTCGAGAAGCCTCAGCGGAAATGGGCCTCATCTCGCCTGGAGGGCAAAACCTCCTGGATTTTCTCGAGTTGCGGCAGGTGCTCTCGACTCACTACGGGGACCTCAGGGACCCGCTCTGGTGGCCTCAGGAAAGGCCAGTCCCCATGCGCGTTCCTCGGGGGCCTCTCGGGATTCCTCTCCCGTCGATGCCGGGGCCTAAGACCTTGTGTGGAGTCGGGGCCGAAACCTGAGGATTCCTCTCCAGTGCTGACATGGATCTTGGGGTACTTCTGGAGTCTCCCCAGGGGAGTCAGTCCTCGTGTCGAATGCGGGCATGCACTTGCGCTTTCCTCCAGAGCGGTAGCAGCAGTGTCACGCAGTCCGCCGCGTGGATCAATGGATCTAAGGTTTTCCCTCGAGTCTTTCCCACGTGGCTTTCCCACGAGGCTTTCCCACAGGGCTGTCCCACGTGCACACGTGGTGGGAGTCGAATCTCGGCTTGAACGTCAAAGCAGTGCAGGGAAAACAGCTTCCTCTTAAATGGACTGACACATCTGGGGGACTCTTGGAATGGTGGCACGACCCTGGAGTTCCTCTCGCCTTTCCTGTGGAGAGCGCCTCCTCTTGAGATGCGACGGGAACGCCGGGAATTCTTTCCCTAGGAAACAGGGAAAGGATCCCTCATCTCGAGCTAGGAGGCGGAAACGGGGCTCCCCTGGATGTGTGCGGGACCCTCGTGCTTCCTCTCGAGTGGAGACGGGTATGTCGGGGAACTTCTTGAGTTGCAGCAAGGGTGAGAAGGACCCTTTGGATGTTCCAGTGGTTAGATGTGTTTAGCCTCGAGAAGCCTCAGCGGAAATGGGCCTCATCTCGCCTGGAGGGCAAAACCTCCTGGATTTTCTCGAGTTGCGGCAGGTGCTCTCGACTTACGACGGGGACCTCAGGGACCCGCTCTGGTGGCCTCAGGAAAGGCCAGTCCCCATGCGAGTTCCTCGGGGGCCTCTCGGGATTCCTCTCCCGTCGATGCCGGGGCCTAAGACCTTGTGTGGAGTCGGGGCCGGAACCTGAGGATTCTTCTCCAGTGCTGACATGGATCTTGGGGTACTTCTGGAGTCTCCCCAGGGGAGTCAGTCCTCGTCTCGAATGCGGGCATGCACTTGCGCTTTCCTCCAGAGCGGTAGCAGCAGTGTCACGCAGTCCGCCGCGTGGATCAAAGGATCTATGGTTTTCCCTCGAGTCTTTCCCACGAGGCTTTCCCACGAGGCTTTCCCACAGGGCTGTCCCACGTGCACACGTGGTGGGAGTCGATCCTCGGCTTCAACGTCAAGGCAGTGCAGGGAAAACAGGTTCCTCTGGAATGGACTGACACATCTGGGGGACTCCTGGAATGGTGGCACGACCCTGGAGTTCCTCTCGCCTTTCCTGTGGAGAGCGCCTCCTCTTGAGATGCGACGGGAACGCCGCGAATTCTTTCCCTACGAAACAGGGAAAGGATCCCTCATCTCGAGCTAGGAGGCGGAAACGGGGCTCCCCTGGATGTGTGCGGGACCCCACGTGCTTCCTCTCGAGTGGAGACGGGTATGTCGGGGAACTTCTTGTGTTGCAGCAAGGGTGTGAAGGACCCTTTGGAAGTTCCAGTGGTTAGATGTGATTAGCCTCGAGAAGCCTCAGCGGAAATGGGCCTCATCTCGCCTGGAGGGCAAAACCTCCTGGATTTTCTCGAGTTGCGGCAGGTGCTCTCGACTTACCACGGGGACCTCAGGGACCCGCTCTGGTGACCTCAGGAAAGGCCAGTCCCCATGCGAGTTCCTAGGGGGCCTCTCGGGATTCCTCTCCCGTCGATGCCGGGGCCTAAGACCTTGTGTGGAGTCGGGGCCGGAACCTGAGGATTCCTCTCCAGTGCTGACATGGATCTTGGGGTACTTCTGGAGTCTCCCCAGGGGAGTCAGTCCTCGTCTCGAATGCGGGCATGCACTTGCGCTTTCCTCCAGAGCGGTAGCAGCAGTGTCACGCAGTCCGCCGCGTGGATCAAAGGATCTATGGTTTTCCCTCGAGTCTTTCCCACGAGGCTTTCCCACGAGGCTTTCCCACAGGGCTGTCCCACGTGCACACGTGGTGGGAGTCGATCCTCGGCTTGAACGTCAAGGCAGTGCAGGGAAAACAGGTTCCTCTGGAATGGACTGACACATCTGGGGGACTCCTGGAATGGTGGCACGACCCTGGAGTTCCTCTCGCCTTTCCTGTGGAGAGCGCCTCCTCTTGAGATGCGACGGGAACGCCGCGAATTCTTTCCCTACGAAACAGGGAAAGGATTCCTCATCTCGAGCTAGGAGGCGGAAACGGGGCTCCCCTGGATGTGTGCGGGACCCCACGTGCTTCCTCTCGAGTGGAGACGGGTATGTCGGGGAACTTCTTGAGTTGCAGCAAGGGTGTGAAGGACCCTTTGGAAGTTCCAGTGATTAGACGTGATTAGCCTCGAGAAGCCTCAGCGGAAATGGGCCTCATCTCGCCTGGAGGGCAAAACCTCCTGGATTTTCTCGAGTTGCGGCAGGTGCTCTCGACTTACTACGGGGACCTCAGGGACCCGCTCTGGTGGCCTCAGGAAAGGCCAGTCCCCATGCGCGTTCCTCGGGGGCCTCTCGGGATTCCTCTCCCGTCGATGCCGGGGCCTAAGACCTTGTGTGGAGTCGGGGCCGAAACCTGAGGATTCCTCTCCAGTGCTGACATGGATCTTGGGGTACTTCTGGAGTCTCCCCAGGGGAGTCAGTCCTCGTATCGAATGCGGGCATGCACTTGCGCTTTCCTCCAGAGCGGTAGCAGCAGTGTCACGCAGTCCGCGCGTGGATCAATGGATCTAAGGTTTTCCCTCGAGTCTTTCCCACGTGGCTTTCCCACGAGGCTTTCCCACAGGGCTGTCCCACGTGCACACGTGGTGGGAGTCGAATCTCGGCTTGAACGTCAAAGCAGTGCAGGGAAAACAGCTTCCTCTTAAATGGACTGACACATCTGGGGGACTCTTGGAATGGTGGCACGACCCTGGAGTTCCTCTCGCCTTTCCTGTGGAGAGCGCTTCATCTTGAGATGCGACGGGAACGCCGGGAATTCTTTCCCTACGAAACAGGGAAAGGATCCCTCATCTCGAGCTAGGAGGCGGAAACAGGGCTCCCCTGGATGTGTGCGGGACCCCACGTGCTTCCTCTCGAGTGGAAACGGGTATGTCGGGAACTTCTTGAGTTGCAGCAAGGGTGTGAAGGACCCTTTGGAAATTCCAGTGGTTAGATGTGATTAGCCTCGAGAAGCCTCAGCGGAAATGGGCCTCATCTCGCCTGGAGGGCAAAACCTCCTGGATTTTCTCGAGTTGCGGCAGGTGCTCTCGACTTACGACGGGGACCTCAGGGACCCGCTCTGGTGGCCTCAGGAAAGGCCAGTCCCCATGCGAGTTCCTCGGGGGCGTCTCGGGATTCCTCTCCCGTCGATGCCGGGGCCTAAGACCTTGTGTGGAGTCGGGGCCGGAACCTGAGGATTCCTCTCCAGTGCTGACATGGATCTTGGGGTTCTTCTGGAGTCTCCCCAGGGGAGTCAGTCCTCGTCTCGAATGCGGGCATGCACTTGCACTTTCCTCCAGAGCGGTAGCAGCAGTGTCACGCAGTCCGCCGCGTGGATCAAAGGATCTATGGTTTTGCCTCGAGTCTTTCCCACGAGGCTTTCCCATGAGGCTTTCCCACAGGGCTGTCCCACGTGCACACGTGGTGGGAGTCGATCCTCGGCTTGAACGTCAAGGCAGTGCAGGGAAAACAGGTTCCTCTGGAATGGACTGACACATCTGGGGGTCTCTTGGAATGGTGGCACGATCCTGGAGTTCCTCTTGCCTTTCCTGTGGAGAGCGCCTCCTCTTAAGATGCGACGGGATCGCCGGGAATTCTTTCCCTACGAAACAGGGAAAGGATCCCTCATCTCGAGCTAGGATGCGGAAACGGGGCTCCCCTGGATGTGTGCGGGACCCCACGTGCTTCCTCTCGAGTGGAGACGGGTATGTCGGGGAACTTATTGAGTTGCAGAAAGGGTGTGAAGGACCCTTTGGAAGTTCCAGTGGTTAGACGTGATTAGCCTCGAGAAGCCTCAGTGGAAATGTGCCTCAACTCGCCTGGAGGGCAAAACCTCGTGGAATTTCTCGAGTTGCGGCAGGTGCTCTCGACTTACGACGGGGACCTCAGGGACCCGCTCTGGTGGCCTCAGGAAAGGCCAGTCCCCATGCGAGTTCCTCGGGGGCCTCTTGGGATTCCTCTCCCGTCGATGCCGGGGCCTAAGACCTTGTGTGGAGTCGGGGCCGGAACCTGAGGATTCCTCTCCAGTGCTGACATGGATCTTGGGGTACTTCTGGAGTCTCCCCAGGGGAGTTAGTCCTCGTCTCGAATGCGGGCATGCACTTGCGCTTTCCTCCAGAGCGGTAGCAGCAGTGTCACGCAGTCCGCCGCGTGGATCAAAGGATCTATGGTTTTCCCTCGAGTCTTTCCCACGAGGCTTTCCCACGAGGCTTTCCCACAGGGCTGTCCCACGTGCACACGTGGTGGGAGTCGATCCTCGGCTTGAACGTCAAGGCAGTGCAGGGAAAACAGGTTCCTCTGGAATGGACTGACACATCCGGGGGAGTCTTGGAATGGTGGCACGACCCTGGAGTTCCTCTCGCCTTTCCTGTGGAGAGCGCCTCCTCTTGAGATGCGACGGGAACGCCGGGAATTCTTTCCCTACGAAACAGGGAAAGGATACCTCATCTCGAGCTAGCAGGCGGAAACGGGGCTCCCCTGGATGTGTGCGGGACCCCACGTGCTTCCTCTCGAGTGGAGACGGGTATGTCGCGGAACTGCTTGAGTTGCAGCAAGGGTGTGAAGGACCCTTTGGAAGTTCCAGTGGTTAGACGTGATTAGCCTCGAGAAGCCTCATCGGAAATGGGCCTCATCTCGCCTGGAGGGCAAAACCTCCTGGATTTTCTCGAGTTGCGGCAGGTGCTCTCGACTTACGACGGGGACCTCAGGGACCCGCTCTGGTGGCCTCAGGAAAGGCCAGTCCCCATGCGAGTTCCTCGGGGGCCTCTCCGGATTCCTCTTCCGTCGATGCCTGGGCCTAAGACCTTGTGCTGAGTCGGGGCCGGAACCTGAGGATTGCTCTCCAGTGCTGACATGGATCTTGGGGTACTTCTGGAGTCTCCCCAGGGGAGTCAGTCCTCGTCTCGAATGCGGGCATGCACTTGCTCTTTCCTCCAGGGCGGTAACAACATTGTCACGCAGTCCGGCGCGTGGATCAAAGGATCTATGGTTTTCCCTCGAGTCTTTCCCACGAGGCCATCCCACGAGGCTTTCCCACAGGGCTGTCCCACGTGCCCACGTGGTGGGTGTCGATCCTCGGCTTGAACGTCAAGGCAGTGCAGGCAAAACAGGTTCCTCTGGAATGGACTGACACATCTGGGGGACTCTTGGAATGGTGGCACGACCCTGGAGTTCCTCTCGCCTTTCCTGTGGAGAGCGCCTCTTCTTGAGATGCAACGGGAACGCCGGGAATTCTTTCCCTACGAAACAGGGAAAGGATCCCTCATCTCGAGCTAGCAGGCGGAAACGGGGCTCCCCTGGATGTGTGCGGGACCCCACGTGCTTCCTCTCGAGTGGAGACGGGTATGTCGGGGAACTTCTTGAGTTGCAGCAAGGGTGTGAAGGACCCTTTGGAAGTTCCAGTGGTTAGACGTGATTAGCCTCGAGAAGCCTCAGCGGAAATGGGCCTCATCTCGCCTGGAGGGCAAAACCTCCTGGATTTTCTCGAGTTGCGGCAGGTGCTCTCGACTTACGACGGGGACCTCAGGGACCCGCTCTGGTGCCCTCAGGAAAGGCCAGTCCCCATGCGAGTTCCTGGGGGCCTCTCGGGATTCCTCTCCCATCGATGCCGGGGCCTAAGACCTTGTGTGGAGTCGGGGCCGGAACCTGAGGATTCCTCTCCAGTGCTGACATACATCTTGGGGTACTTCTGGAGTCTCCCCAGGGGAGTCAGTCCTCGTCTCGAATGCGGGCATGCACTTGCGCTTTCCCCCAGGGCGGTAGCAGCAGTGTCACGCAGTCCGCCGCGTGGATCAAAGGATCTATGGTTTTCCCTCGAGTCTTTCCCACGAGGCTTTACCACGAGGCTTTCCCACAGGGCTGTCCCACGTGCACACGTGGTGGGAGTCGATCCTCGGCTTGAACGTCAAGGCAGTGCAGGGAAAACAGGTTCCTCTGGAATGGACTGACACATCTGGGGGACTCTTGGAATGGTGGCACGACCCTGGAGTTCCTCTCGCCTTTCCTGTGGAGAGCGCCTCCTCTTGAGATGCGACGGGAACGCCGGGAATTCTTTCCCTACGAAACAGGGAAAGGATCCCTCATCTCGAGCTAGGAGGTGGAAACGGGGCTCCCCTGGATGTGTGCGGGACCCTCGTGCTTCCTCTCGAGTGGAGACGGGTATGTCGGGAAACTTCTTGAGTTGCAGCAAGGGTGTGAAGGACCCTTTGGAAGTTC
The DNA here is from genome assembly GCF_042477335.2 of Ovis canadensis. Classification (NCBI taxonomy): domain Eukaryota; kingdom Metazoa; phylum Chordata; class Mammalia; order Artiodactyla; family Bovidae; genus Ovis; species Ovis canadensis. The sequence goes on from NC_091268.1 coordinate 10,520,920, forward strand.
CAGTGGTTAGATGTGATTAGCCTCGAGAAGCCTCAGCGGAAATGGGCCTCATCTCGCCTGGAGGGCAAAACCTCCTGGATTTTCTCGAGTTGCGGCAGGTGCTCTCGACTTACGACGGGGACCTCAGGGACCCGCTCTGGTGGCCTCAGGAAAGGCCAGTCCCCATGCGAGTTCCTCGGAGGCCTCTCGGGATTCCTCTCCCGTCGATGCCGGGGCCTAAGACCTTGTGTGGAGTCGGGGCCGGAACCTGAGGATTCCTCTCCAGTGCTGACATGGATCTTGGGGTACTTCTGGAGTCTCCCCAGGGGAGTCAGTCCTCGTCTCGAATGCGGACATGCACTTGCGCTTTCCTCCAGAGCGGTAGCAGCAGTGTCACGCAGTCCGCCGCGTGGATCAAAGGATCTATGATTTTCCCTCGAGTCTTTTCCACGAGGCTTTCCCACGAGGCTTTCTCACAGGGCTGTCCCACGTGCACACGTGGTGGGAGTCGATCCTCGGCTTGAACGTCAAGGCAGTGCAGGGAAAACAGGTTCGTCTGGAATGGACTGACACATCTGGGGGACTCTTGGAATGGTGGCACGACCCTGGAGTTCCTCTCGCCTTTCCTGTGGAGAGCGCCTCCTCTTGAGATGTGACGGGAACGCCGGGAATTCTTTCCCTACGAAACAGGGAAAGGATCCCTCATCTCGAGCTAGGAGGCGGAAACGGGTCTCCCCTGGATGTGTGCGGGACCCTCGTGCTTTCTCTCGAGTGGAGACGGGTATGTCGGGGAACTTCTTGAGTTGCAGCAGGGTGAGAAGGACCCTTTGGAAGTTCCAGTGGTTAGACGTGATTAGCCTCAAGAAGCCTCAGCGGAAATGGGCCTCATCTCGCCTGGAGGGCAAAACCTCCTGGATTTTCTCGAGTTGCGGCAGGTGCTCTCGACTTACGACAGGGACCTCAGGGACCCGCTCTGGTGGCCTCAGGAAAGGCCAGTCCTCATGCGAGTTCCTCGGGGGCCTCTCGGGATTCCTCTCCCGTCGATGCCGGGGCCTAAGACCTTGTGTGGAGTCGGTGCAGGAACCTGAGGATTCCTCTCCAGTGCTGACATGGATCTTGGGGTACTTCTGGAGTCTCCCCAGGGGAGTCAGTCCTCGTCTCGAATGCGGGCATGCACTTGCGCTTTCCCCCAGGGCGGTAGCAGCAGTGTCACGCAGTCCGCCGCGTGGATCAAAGGATCTATGGTTTTCCCACGAGTCTTTCCCACGAGGCTTTCCCACGAGGCTTTCCCACAGGGCTGTCCCACGTGCACACGTGGTGGGAGTCGATCCTCGGCTTGAACGTCAAGGCAGTGCAGGGAAAACAGGTTCCTCTGGAATGGACTGACACATCTGGGGGACTCTTGGAATGGTGGCACGACCCTGGAGTTCCTTTCGTCTTTCCTGTGGAGAGCGCCACCTCTTGAGATGCGACGGGAACGCCGGGAATTCTTTCCCTAGGAAACAGGGAAAGGATCCCTCATCTCGAGCTAGGAGGCGGAAACGGGGCTCCCCTGGATGTGTGCGGGACCCCACGTGCTTCCTCTCGAGTGGAGACGGGTATGTCGGGGAACAACTTGAGTTGCAGCAAGGGTGTGAAGGACCCTTTGGAAGTTCCAGTGGTTAGACGTGATTAGCCTCGAGAAGCCTCAGCAGAAATGGGCCTCATCTCGCCTGGAGGGCAAAAACTCCTGGATTTTCTCGAGTTGCGGCAGGTGCTCTCGACTTACGACGGGGACCTCAGGGACCCGCTCTGGTGGCTTCAGGAAAGGCCAGTCCCCATGCGAGTTCCTGGGGGCCTCTCGGGATTCCTCTCCCGTCGATGCCGGGGCCTAAGACCTTGTGTGGAGTCGGGGCCGGAACCTGAGGATTCCTCTCCAGTGCTGACATGGATCTTGGGGTACTTCTGGAGTCTCCCCAGGGGAGTCAGTCCTCGTCTCGAATGCGGACATGCACTTGCGCTTTCCTCCAGAGCGGTAGCAGCAGTGTCACGCAGTCCGCCGCGTGGATCAAAGGATCTATGATTTTCCCTCGAGTCTTTTCCACGAGGCTTTCCCACGAGGCTTTCTCACAGGGCTGTCCCACGTGCACACGTGGTGGGAGTCGATCATCGGCTTGAACGTCAAGGCAGTGCAGGGAAAACAGCTTCCTCTGTAATGGACTGACATATCTGGGGCCTCTTGGAATGGTGGCACGACCCTGGAGTTCCTCTCGCCTTTCCTGTGGAGAGCGCCTCCTCTTGGGATGCGACGGAAACGCCGGGAATTCTTTCCCTAAGAAACAGGGAAAGGATCCCTCATCTCGAGCTAGGAGGCGGAAACGGGGCTCCCCTGGATGTGTGCGGAACCCTCGTGCTTCCTCTCGAGTGGAGACGGGTATGTCGGGGAACTTCTTGAGTTGCAGCAAGGGTGAGAAGGACCCTTTGGATGTTCCAGTGGTTAGATGTGATTAGCCTCGAGAAGCCTCAGCAGAAATGGGCCTCATCTCGCCTGGAGGGCAAAACCTCCTGTATTTTCTCGAGTTGCGGCAGGTGCTCTCGACTTACGACGGGGACCTCAGGGACCCGCTCTGGTGGCCTCAGGAAAGGCCAGTCCCCATGCGAGTTCCTCGGGGGGCTCTCGGGGTTCCTCTCCCGTCAATGCCGGGGCCTAAGACCTTGTGTGGAATCGGGGCCGGAACCTGAGGATTCCTCTCCAGTGCTGACATGGATCTTGGGGTACTTCTGGAGTCTCCCCAGGGGAGTCAGTCCTCGTCTCGAATGCGGGCATGCACTTGCACTTTCCTCCAGGGCGGTAGCAGCAGTGTCACGCAGTCCGCCGCGTGGATCAAAGGATCTATGGTTTTCCCTCGAGTCTTTCCCACGAGGCTTTCCCACGAGGCTTTCCCACAGGGCTGTCCCACGTGCACACGTGGTGGGAGTCGATCCTCGGCTTGAACGTCAAGGCAGTGCAGGGAAAACAGGTTCCTCTGGAATGGACTGACACATCTGGGGGACTCTTGGAATGGTGGAACGACCCTGGAGTTCCTCTCGCCTTTCCTGTGGAGAGCGCCTCCACTTGAGATACGACGGGAACGCCGGGAATTCTTTCCCTACGAAACAGGGAAAGGATCCCTCATCTCGAGCTAGGAGGCGGAAACGGGGCTCCCCTGGATGTGTGCGGGACCCTCTTGCTTCCTCTCGAGTGGAGACGGGTATGTCGGGGAACTTCTTGAGTTGCAGCAAGGGTGTGAAGGACACTTTGGAAGTTCCAGTGGTTAGATGTGATTGGCCTCGAGAAGCCTCAGCGGAAATGGGCCTCATCTCGCCTGGAGGGCAAAACCTCCTGGATTTTCTCGAGTTGCGGCAGGTGCTCTCGACTTACGACGGGGACCTCAGGGACCCGCTCTGGTGGCCTCAGGAAAGGCCAGTCCCCATGCGAGTTCCTCGGGGGCCTCTCCGGATTCCTCTCCCGTCGATGCCGGGGCCTAAGACCTTGTGTGGAGTCGGGGCCGGAACCTGAGGATTCCTCTCCAGTGCTGACATGGATCTTGGGGTACTTCTGGAGTCTCCCCAGGGGAGTCAGTCCTCGTCTCGAATGCGGGCATGCACTTGTGCTTTCCTCCAGAGCGGTAGCAGCAGTGTCACGCAATCCGCCGCGTGGATCAAAGGATCTATGGTTTTCCCTCGAGTCTTTCCCACGAGGCTTTCCCACGAGGCTTTCCCACAGGGCTGTCCCACGTGCACACGTGGTGGGAGTCGATCCTCAGCTTGAACGTCAAGGCAGTGAAGGGAAAACAGGTTCGTCTGGAATGGACTGACACATCGGGGGACTCTTGGAATGGTGGCACGACCGTGGAGTTCCTCTCGCCTTTCCTGTGGAGAGCGCCTCCTCTTGAGATGCGACGGGAACGCCGGGAATTCTTTCCCTACGAAACAGGGAAAGGATCCCTCATCTCGAGCTAGGAGGCGGAAACGGGGCTCCCATGGATGTGTGCGGGACCCCACGTGCTTCCTCTCGAGTGGAGACGGGTATGTCGGGGAACTTCTTGAGTTGCAGCAAGGGTGTGAAGGACCCTTTGGAAGTTCCAGTGGTTAGACGTGATTAGCCTCGAGAAGCCTCAGCGGAAATGGGCCTCATCTCGCCTGGAGTGCAAAACCTCCTGGATTTTCTCGAGTTGCGGCAGGTGCTCTCGACTTACGACGGGGACCTCAGGGACCCGCTCTGGTGGCCTCAGGAAAGGCCAGTCCCCATGCGAGTTCCTGGGGGCCTCTCGGGATTCCTCTCCCGTCGATGCCGGGGCCTAAGACCTTGTGTGGAGTCGGGGCCGGAACCTGAGGATTCCTCTCCAGTGCTGACATGGATCTTGGGGTACTTCTGGAGTCTCCCCAGGGGAGTCAGTCCTCGTCTCGAATGCGGACATGCACTTGCGCTTTCCTCCAGAGCGGTAGCAGCAGTGTCACGCAGTCCGCCGCGTGGATCAAAGGATCTATGATTTTCCCTCGAGTCTTTTCCACGAGGCTTTCCCACGAGGCTTTCTCACAGGGCTGTCCCACGTGCACACGTGGTGGGAGTCGATCATCGGCTTGAACGTCAAGGCAGTGCAGGGAAAACAGCTTCCTCTGTAATGGACTGACATATCTGGGGCCTCTTGGAATGGTGGCACGACCCTGGAGTTCCTCTCGCCTTTCCTGTGGAGAGCGCCTCCTCTTGGGATGCGACGGAAACGCCGGGAATTCTTTCCCTAAGAAACAGGGAAAGGATCCCTCATCTCGAGCTAGGAGGCGGAAACGGGGCTCCCCTGGATGTGTGCGGAACCCTCGTGCTTCCTCTCGAGTGGAGACGGGTATGTCGGGGAACTTCTTGAGTTGCAGCAAGGGTGAGAAGGACCCTTTGGATGTTCCAGTGGTTAGATGTGATTAGCCTCGAGAAGCCTCAGCAGAAATGGGCCTCATCTCGCCTGGAGGGCAAAACCTCCTGTATTTTCTCGAGTTGCGGCAGGTGCTCTCGACTTACGACGGGGACCTCAGGGACCCGCTCTGGTGGCCTCAGGAAAGGCCAGTCCCCATGCGAGTTCCTCGGGGGGCTCTCGGGGTTCCTCTCCCGTCAATGCCGGGGCCTAAGACCTTGTGTGGAATCGGGGCCGGAACCTGAGGATTCCTCTCCAGTGCTGACATGGATCTTGGGGTACTTCTGGAGTCTCCCCAGGGGAGTCAGTCCTCGTCTCGAATGCGGGCATGCACTTGCACTTTCCTCCAGGGCGGTAGCAGCAGTGTCACGCAGTCCGCCGCGTGGATCAAAGGATCTATGGTTTTCCCTCGAGTCTTTCCCACGAGGCTTTCCCACGAGGCTTTCCCACAGGGCTGTCCCACGTGCACACGTGGTGGGAGTCGATCCTCGGCTTGAACGTCAAGGCAGTGCAGGGAAAACAGGTTCCTCTGGAATGGACTGACACATCTGGGGGACTCTTGGAATGGTGGAACGACCCTGGAGTTCCTCTCGCCTTTCCTGTGGAGAGCGCCTCCACTTGAGATACGACGGGAACGCCGGGAATTCTTTCCCTACGAAACAGGGAAAGGATCCCTCATCTCGAGCTAGGAGGCGGAAACGGGGCTCCCCTGGATGTGTGCGGGACCCTCTTGCTTCCTCTCGAGTGGAGACGGGTATGTCGGGGAACTTCTTGAGTTGCAGCAAGGGTGTGAAGGACACTTTGGAAGTTCCAGTGGTTAGATGTGATTGGCCTCGAGAAGCCTCAGCGGAAATGGGCCTCATCTCGCCTGGAGGGCAAAACCTCCTGGATTTTCTCGAGTTGCGGCAGGTGCTCTCGACTTACGACGGGGACCTCAGGGACCCGCTCTGGTGGCCTCAGGAAAGGCCAGTCCCCATGCGAGTTCCTCGGGGGCCTCTCCGGATTCCTCTCCCGTCGATGCCGGGGCCTAAGACCTTGTGTGGAGTCGGGGCCGGAACCTGAGGATTCCTCTCCAGTGCTGACATGGATCTTGGGGTACTTCTGGAGTCTCCCCAGGGGAGTCAGTCCTCGTCTCGAATGCGGGCATGCACTTGTGCTTTCCTCCAGAGCGGTAGCAGCAGTGTCACGCAATCCGCCGCGTGGATCAAAGGATCTATGGTTTTCCCTCGAGTCTTTCCCACGAGGCTTTCCCACGAGGCTTTCCCACAGGGCTGTCCCACGTGCACACGTGGTGGGAGTCGATCCTCAGCTTGAACGTCAAGGCAGTGAAGGGAAAACAGGTTCGTCTGGAATGGACTGACACATCGGGGGACTCTTGGAATGGTGGCACGACCGTGGAGTTCCTCTCGCCTTTCCTGTGGAGAGCGCCTCCTCTTGAGATGCGACGGGAACGCCGGGAATTCTTTCCCTACGAAACAGGGAAAGGATCCCTCATCTCGAGCTAGGAGGCGGAAACGGGGCTCCCATGGATGTGTGCGGGACCCCACGTGCTTCCTCTCGAGTGGAGACGGGTATGTCGGGGAACTTCTTGAGTTGCAGCAAGGGTGTGAAGGACCCTTTGGAAGTTCCAGTGGTTAGACGTGATTAGCCTCGAGAAGCCTCAGCGGAAATGGGCCTCATCTCGCCTGGAGTGCAAAACCTCCTGGATTTTCTCGAGTTGCGGCAGGTGCTCTCGACTTACGACGGGGACCTCAGGGACCCGCTCTGGTGGCCTCAGGAAAGGCCAGTCCCCATGCGAGTTCCTGGGGGCCTCTCGGGATTCCTCTCCCGTCGATGCCGGGGCCTAAGACCTTGTGTGGAGTCGGGGCCGGAACCTGAGGATTCCTCTCCAGTGCTGACATGGATCTTGGGGTACTTCTGGAGTCTCCCCAGGGGAGTCAGTCCTCGTCTCGAATGCGGGCATGCACTTGCGCTTTCCTCCAGGGCGGTAGCAGCAGTGTCACGCAGTCCGCCGCGTGGATCAAAGGATCTATGGTTTTCCCTCGAGTCTTTCCCACGAGGCTTTCCCACGAGGATTTCCCACAGGGCTGTCCCACGTGCACACGTGGTGGGAGTCGATCCTCGGCTTGAACGTCAAGGCAGTGCAGGGAAAACAGGTTCCTCTGGAATGGACTGACTCATCTGGGGGACTCTTGGAATGGTGGCACGACCCTGGAGTTCCTCTCGCCTTACCTGTGGAGAGCGCCTCCTCTTGAGATGCGACGGGAACGCCGGGAATTCTTTCCCTACGAAACAGGGAAAGGATCCCTCATCTCGAGCTAGGAGGCGGAAACGGGGCTCCCCTGGATGTGTGCGGGACCCCACGTGCTTCCTCTCGAGTGGAGACGGGTATGTCGGGGAACTTCCTGAGTTGCAGCAAGGGTGTGAAGGACCCTTTGGAAGTTCCAGTGGTTAGACGTGATTAGCCTCGAGAAGCCTCAGCGGAAATGGGCCTCATCTCGCCTGGAGGGCAAAACCTCCTGGATTTCCTCGAGTTGCGGCAGGTGCTCTCGACTTACGACGGGGACCTCAGGGACCCGCTCTGGTGGCCTCAGGAAAGGCCAGTCCCCATGCGAGTTCCTGGGGGCCTCTTGGGATTCCTCTCCCGTCGATGCCTGGGCCTAAGACCTTGTGTGGAGTCGGGGCCGGAACCTGAGGATTCCTCTCCAGTGCTGACATGGATCTTTGGGTACTTCTGGAGTCTCCCCAGGGGATTCAGTCCTCGTCTCGAATGCGGGCATGCACTTGCGCTTTCCTCCAGGGCGGTAGCAGCAGTGTCACGCAGTCCGCCGCGTGGATCAAAGGATCTATGGTTTTCCCTCGAGTCTTTCCCACGAGGCTTTCCCACGAGGCTTTCCCACAGGGCTGTCCCACGTGCACACGTGGTGGGAGTCGATCCTCGGCTTGAACGTCAAGGCAGTGCAGGGAAAACAGGTTCCTCTGGAATGGACTGACTCATCTGGGGGACTCATGGAATGGTGGCACGACCCTGGAGTTCCTCTTGCCTTTCCTGTGGAGAGAGCCTCCTCTTGAGATGCGACGGGAACGCCGGGAATTCTTTCCCAAAGAAACAGGGAAAGGATCCCTCATCTCGAGCTAGGAGGCGGAAACGGGGCTCCCCTGGATGTGTGCGGGACCCCACGTGCTTCCTTTCGAGTGGAGACGGGTATGTCGGGGAACTACTTGAGTTGCAGCAAGGGTGTGAAGGACCCTTTGGAATTTCCAGTGGTTAGACGTGATTAGCCTCGAGAAACCTCTGCGGAAATGTGCCTCATCTCGACTGGAGGGCAAAACCTCCTGGATTTTCTCGAGTTGCGGCAGGTGCTCTGGACTTACGACGGGGACCTCATGGACCCGCTCTGGTGGCCTCAGGAAAGGCCAGTCCCCATGCGAGTTCCTCGGGGGCTTCTCGGGATTCCTCTCCCGTCGATGCCAGGGCCTAAGACCTTGTGTGGAATCGGGGCCTGAACCTGAGGATTGCTCTCCAGTGCTGACATGGATCTTGGGGTACTTCTGGAGTGTCCCCAGGGGAGTCAGTCCTCGTCTCGAATGCGGGCATGCACTTGCGCTTTCCTCCAGAGCGGTAGCAGCAGTGTCACGCAGTCCGTCGCGTGGATCAAAGGATCTATGGTTTTCCCTCGAGTCTTTCCCACGAGGCTTTCCCACGAGGCTTTCCCACAGGGCTGTCCCACGTGCACACGTGGTGGGAGTCGATCCTCAGCTTGAACGTCAAGGCAGTGCAGGGAAAACAGGTTCCTCTGGAATGGACTGACTCATCTGGAGGACTCTTGGAATGGTGTCACGACCCTGGAGTTCCTCTCGCCTTTCCTGTGGAGAGCGCCTCCTCTTGAGATGCGACGGGAACGCCGGGAATTCTTTCCCTACGAAACAGGGAAAGGATCCCTCATCTCGAGCTAGGAGGCGGAAACGGGGCTCCCCTGGATGTGTGCGGGACCCCACGTGCTTCCTCTCGAGTGAAGATGGGTATGTCGGGGAACTTTTGAGTTGCAGCAAGGGTGTGAAGGAACCTTAGGAAGTTCCAGTGGTTAGACTTGATAAGCCTCGAGAAGTCTCAGGGGAAATGGGCCTCATCTCGCCTGGAGGGCAAAACCTCCTTGATTTTCTCGAGTTGCGGCAGGTGCTCTTGACTTACGACGGGGACCTCATGGACCCGCTCTGGTGGCCTCAGGAAAGGCCAGTCCCCATGCGAGTTCCTCGGGGGCCTCTCGGGATTCCTCTCCTGTCGATGCCGGGGCCTAAGACCTTGTGTGGAGTCGGGGCCGGAACCTGAGGATTCCTCTCCAGTGCTGACATGGATCTTGGGGTACTTCTGGAGTCTCCCCAGGGGAGTCAGTCCTCGTCTCGAATGCGGGCATGCACTTGCGCTTTCCCCCAGGGCGGTAGCAGCAGTGTCACGCAGTCCGCCGCCTGGATCAAAGGATCTATGGTTTTCCTTCGAGTCTTTCCCACGAGGCTTTCCCACGAGGCTTTAACACAGGGCTGTCCCACGTGCACACGTGGTGGGAGTCTATCCTCGGATTGAACGTCAAGGCAGTGCAGGGAAAACAGGTTCCTCTGGAATGGACTGACACATCTGGGGGACTCTTGGAATGGTGGCACGACCCTGGATTTCCTCTCGCCTTTCCTGTGGAGAGCGCCTCCTCTTGAGATGCGACGGGAACGCCGGGAATTCTTTCCCTACGAAACAGGGAAAGGATCCCTCATCTCGAGCTAGGAGGCGGAAACGGGGCTCCCCTGGATGTGTGCGGGACCACACGTGCTTCCTCTCGAGTGGAGACGGGTATGTCGGGGAACTTCTTGAGTTGCAGCAAGGGTGTGAAGGACCCTTTGGAAGTTCCAGTGGTTAGACGTGATTAGCCTCGAGAAGCCTCAGCGGAAATGGGCCTCATCTCCCCTGGAGGGCAAAACCTCCTGGATTTTCTCGAGTTGCGGCAGGTGCTCTCGACTTACGACGGGGAACTCAGGGACCCGCTCTGGTGGCCTCAGGGAAGGCCAGTCCCCATGCGAGTTCCTCGGGGGCCTCTCGGGATTCCTCTCCCGTCGATGCCGGGGCCTAAGACCTTGTGTGGAGTCGGGGCCGGAACCTGAGGATTCCTCTCCAGTGCTGACATGGATCTTGTGTTACTTCTGGAGTATCCCCAGGGGAATCAGTCCTCGTCTCGAATGCGGGCATGCACTTGCGCTTTCCTCCAGAGCGGTAGCAGCAGTGTCACGCAGTCCGCCGCGTGGATCAAAGGATCTATGGTTTTCCCTCGAGTCTTTCCCACGAGGCTTTCCCACGAGGCTTTCCCACAGGGCCGTCCCACGTGCACACGTGGTGGGACTCGATCCTCGGCTTGAACGTCAAGGCAGTGCAGGGAAAACAGGTTCCTCTGGAATGGACTGACCCATCTCGGGGTCTCTTGGAATGGTGGCACGACCCTGGAGTTCCTCTCGCCTTTCCTGTGGAGAGCGCCTCCTCTTAAGATGCGACGGGAACGCCGGGAATTCTTTCCCTACGAAACAGGGAAAGGATCCCTCATCTCGAGCTAGGAGCCGGAAACGGGGCTCCCCTGGATGTGTGCGGGACCCCACGAGCTTCCTCTCGAGTGAAGATGGGTATGTCGGGGAACTTTTGAGTTGCAGCAAGGGTGTGAAGGAACCTTAGGCCGTTCCAGTGGTTAGACTTGATTAGCCTCGAGAAGTCTCAGCGGAAATGGGTCTCATCTCGCCTGGAGGGCAAAACCTCCTGGATTTTCTCGAGTTGCGGCAGGTGCTCTCGACTTACGATGGGGAACTCAGGGACCCGCTCTGGTAGCCTCAGGAAAGGCCAGTCCCCATGCGAGTTCCTCGGGGGCCTCTCGGGATTCCTCTCCCGTCAATGCCGGGGACTAAGACCTTGTGTGGAGTCGGGGCCGGAACCTGAGATTTCCTCTCCAGTGCTGACATGGATCTTGGGGTACTTCTGGAGTCTCCCCAGGGGAGTCAGTCCTCGTCTCGCATGCGGGCATGCAATTGCGCTTTCCTCCAGAGCGGTAGCAGCAGTGTCACGCAGTCCGCCGTGTAGATCAAAGGATCTATGGTTTTCCCTCGAGTCTTTCCCAGGAGGCTTTCCCACAGGGCTGTCCCATGTGCACACGTGGTGGGAGTCGATCCTCGGCTTGAACGTCAAGGCAGTGCAGGGAAAACAGTTTCCTCTGGAATGGACTGACACATCTGGGGGACTCTTGGATTGGTGGCACGACCCTGGAGTTCCTCTCGCCTTTCCTGTGGAGAGCGCCTCCTCTTGAGATGCGACGGGAACGCCGGGAATTCTTTCCCTAGGAAACAGGGAAAGGATCCCTCATCTCGAGCTAGGAGGCAGAAACGGGGCTCCCCTGGATGTGTGTGGGACCCCACGTGCTTCCTCTCGAGTGGAGACGGGTATGTCGCGGAACTTCTTGAGTTGCAGCAAGGGTGTGAAGGACCCTTTGGAAGTTCCAGTGGTTAGATGTGATTAGCCTCGAGAAGCCTCAGCGGAAATGGGCCTCATCTCGCCTGGAGGGCAAAACCTCCTGGATTTTCTCGAGTTGCGGCAGGTGCTGTTGACTTACGACGGGGACCTCATGGACCCGCTCTGGTGGCCTCAGGAAAGGCCAGTCCCCATGCGAGTTCCTCGGGGGCCTCTCGGGATTCCTCTCCTGTCGATGCCGGGGCCTAAGACCTTGTGTGGAGTCGGGGTCGGAACCTGAGGATTCCTCTCCAGTGCTGACATGGATCTTGGGGTACTTCTGGAGTCTCCCCAGGGGAGTCAGTCCTCGTCTCGAATGCGGGCATGCACTTGCGCTTTCCTCCAGAGCGGTAGCAGCAGTGTCACGCAGTCCGACGCGTGGATCAAAGGATCTATAGTTTTCCTTCGAGTCTTTCCCACGAGGCTTTCCCACGAGGCGTTCCCACAGGGCTGTCCCACGTGCACACGTGGTGGGAGTCTATCCTCGGATTGAACGTCAAGGCAGTGCAGGGAAAACAGGTTCCTCTGGAATGGACTGACACATCTGGGGGACTCTTGGAATGGTGGCACGACCCTGGAGTTCCTCTCGCCTTTCCTGTGGAGAGCGCCTCCTCTTGAGATGCGACGGGAACGCCGGGAATTCTTTCCCTACGAAACAGGGAAAGGATCCCTCATCTCGAGCTAGCAGGCGGAAACGGGGCTCCCCTGGATGTGTGCGGGACCCCACGTGCTTCCTCTCGAGTGGAGACGGGTATGTCGGGGAACTTCTTGAGTTGCAGCAAGGGTGTGAAGGACCCTTTGGAAGTTCCAGTGGTTAGACGTGATTAGCCTCGAGAAGCCTCAGCGGAAATCGGCCTCATCTCGCCTGCAGGGCAAAACCTCCTGGATTTTCTCGAGTTGCGGCAGGTGCTCTCCACTTATGACGGGGACCTCAGGGACCCGCTCTGGTGGCCTCAGGAATGGCCAGTCCCCATGCGAGTTCCTTGGGGGCCTCTCGGGATTCCTCTCCCGTCGATGCCGGGGCCTAAGACCTTGTGTGGATTAGGGGCCGGAACCTGAGGATTCCTCTCCAGTGCTGACATGGATCTTGGGGTTCTTCTGGAGTCTACCCAGGGGAGTCAGTCCTCGTCTCGAATGCGGGCATGCACTTGCGCTTTCCTCCAGAGCGGTAGCAGCAGTGTCACGCAGTCCGCCGCGTGGATCAAAGGATCTATGGTTTTCCCTCGAGTCTTTCCCACGAGGCTTTCCCACGAGGCTTTCCCACAGGGCTGTCCCACGTGCACACGTGGTGGGAGTCGATCCTCGGCTTGAACGTCAAGGCAGTGCAGGGAAAACAGGTTCCTCTGGAATGGACTGACACATCTGGGGGACTCTTGGAATGGTGGCACGACCCTGGAGTTCCTCTCGCCTTTCCTGTGGAGAGCTCCTCCTCTTGAGATGCGACGGGAACGCCGGGAATTCTTTCCCTACGAAACAGGGAAAGGATCCCTCATCTCGACCTAGGAGGCGGAAACGGGGCTCCCCTGGATGTGTGCGTGACCCTCGTGCTTCCTCTCGAGTGGAGACGGGTATGTCGCGGAACTGCTTGAGTTGCAGCAAGGGTGAGAAGGACCCTTTGGATGTTCCAGTGGTTAGATGTGATTAGCCTCGAGAAGCCTCAGCGGAAATGGGCCTCATCTCGCCTGGAGGGCAAAACCTCCTGGATTTTCTCGAGTTGCGGCAGGTGCTCTCGACTTACGACGGGGACCTCAGGGACCCGCTCTGGTGGCCTCAGGAAAGGCCAGTCCCCATGCGAGTTCCTCGGGGGCCTCTCGGGATTCCTCTCCCGTCGATGCCGGGGCCTAAGACCTTGTGTGGAGTCGGGGACGGAACCTGAGGATTCCTCTCCAGTGCTGACATGGATCTTGGGGTACTTCTGGAGTCTCCCCAGGGGAGTCAGTCCTCGTCTCGAATGCGGGCATGCACTTGCGCTTTCCTCCAGAGCGGTAGCAGCAGTGTCACGCAGTCCGCCGCGTGGATCAAAGGATCTATGGTTTTCCCTCGAGTCTTTCCCACGAGGCTGTCCCACGAGGCTTTCCCACAGGGCTGTCCCACGTGCACACGTGGTGGGAGTCGATCCTCGGCTTGAACGTCAAGGCAGTGCAGGGAAAACTGGTTCCTCTGGAATGGACTGACACATCTGGGGGACTCTTTGAATGGTGGCACGACCCTGGAGTTCCTCTCGCCTTTCCTGTGGAGAGCGCCTCCTCTTGAGATGTGACGGGAACGCCGGGAATTCTTTCCCTACGAAACAGGGAAAGGATCCCTCATCTCGAGCTAGGAGGCGGAAACGGGGCTCCCCTGGATGTGTGCGGGACCCTCGTGCTTCCTCTCGAGTGGAGACGGGTATGTCGCGGAACTGCTTGAGTTGCAGCAAGGGTGAGAAGGACCCTTTGGATGTTCCAGTGGTTAGATGTGATTAGCCTCGAGAAGCCTCAGCGGAAATGGGCCTCATCTCGCCTGGAGGGCAAAACCTCCTGGATTTTCTCGAGTTGCGGCAGGTGCTCTCGACTTACGACGGGGACCTCAGGGACCCGCTCTGGTGGCCTCAGGAAAGGCCAGTCCCCATGCGAGTTCCTCGGGGCCACTCGGGATTCCTCTCCCGTCGATGCCGGGGCCTAAGACCTTGTGTGGAGTCGGGGCCGGAACCTGAGGATTCCTCTCCAGTGCTGACATGGATCTTGGGGTACTTCTGGAGTCTCCCCAGGGGAGTCAGTCCTCGTCTCGAATGCGGGCATGCACTTGCGCTTTCCTCCAGGGCGGTAGCAGCAGTGTCACGCAGTCCGCCGCCTGGATGAAAGGATCTATGGTTTTCCCTCGAGTCTTTCCCACGAGGCTTTCCCACGAGGCTTTCCCACAGGGCTGTCCCACGTGCACACGTGGTGGGAGTCGATCCTCGGCTTGAACGTCAAGGCAGTGCAGGGAAAACAGTTTCCTCTGGAATGGACTGACACATCTGGGGGACTCTTGGAATGGTGGCACGACCCTGGAGTTCCTCTCGCCTTTCCTGTGGAGAGCGCCTCCTCTTGAGATGCGACGGGAACGCCGGGAATTCTTTCCCTACGAAACAGGGAAAGGATCCCTCATCTCGAGCTAGGAGGCGGAAACGGGGCTCCCCTGGATGTGTGCGGGACCCCACGTGCTTCCTCTCGAGTGGAGACCGGTATGTCGGGGAACTTCTTGAGTTGCAGCAAGGGTGTGAAGGACCCTTTGGAAGTTCCAGTGGTTAGACGTGATTAGCCTCGAGAAGCCTCAGCGGAAATGGGCCTCATCTCGCCTGGAGGGCAAAACCTCCTGGATTTTCTCGAGTTGCGGCATGTGCTCTCGACTTACGACGGGGACCTCAGGGACCCGCTCTGGTGGCCTCAGGAAAGGCCAGTCCCCATGCGAGTTCCTCGGGGGCCTCTCGGGATTCCTCTCCCGTCGATGCCGGGGCCTAAGACCTTGTGTGGAGTCGGGGCCGGAACCTGAGGATTCCTCTCCAGTGCTGACATGGATCTTGGGGTACTTCTGGAGTCTCCCCAGGGGAGTCAGTCCTCGTCTCGAATGCGGGCATGCACTTGGGCTTTCCTCCAGAGCGTTAGCAGCAGTGTCACGCAGTCCGCCACGTGGATCAAAGGATCTATGGTTTTCCCTCGAGTCTTTCCCACGAGGCTTTCCCACGAGGCTTTCCCACAGGGCTGTCCCACGTGCACACGTGGTGGGAGTCGATCCTCGGCTTGAACCTCAAGGCAGTGCAGGGAAAACAGGTTCCTCTGGAATGGACTGACACATCTGGGGGACTCTTGGAATGGTGGCACGACCCTGGAGTTCCTCTCCCCTTTCCTATGGAGAGCGCCTCCTCTTGAGATGCGACGGGAACGCCGGGAATTCTTCCCCTACGAAACAGGGAAAGGATACCTCATCTCGAGCTAGGAGGCGGAAACGGGGCTCCCCTGGATGTGTGCGGGACCCTCGGGCTTCATCTCGAGTGGAGACGGTATGTCGGGGAACTTCTTGAGTTGCAGCAAGGGTGTGAAGGACACTTGGGAAGTTCCAGTGGTTAGATGTGATTAGCCTCGAGAAGCCTCAGCGGAAATGGGCCTCATCTCGCCTGCAGGGCAAAACCTCCTGGATTTTCTCGAGTTGCGGCAGGTGCTCTCCACTTATGACGGGGACTTCAGGGACCCGCTCTGGTGGCCTCAGGAATGGCCAGTCCCCATGCGAGTTCCTCGGGGGCCTCTCGGGATTCCTCTCCCGTCAATGCCGGGGCCTAAGACCTTGTGTGGATTCGGGGCCGGAACCTGAGGATTCCTCTCCAGTGCTGACATGGATATTGGGGTTCTTCTGGAGTCTCCCCAGGGGAGTCAGTCCTCGTCTCGAATGCGGGCATGCACTTGCGCTTTCCTCCAGAGCGTTAGCAGCAGTGTCACGCAGTCCGCCGCGTGGATCAAAGGATCTATGGTTTTCCCTCGAGTCTTTCCCACGAGGCTTTCCCACGAGGCTTTCCCACAGGGCTGTCCCACGTGCACACGTGGTGGGAGTCGATCCTCGGCTTGAACGTCAAGGCAGTGCAGGGAAAACATGTTCCTCTGGAATGGACTGACACATCTGGGGGACTCTTGGAATGGTGGCACGACCCTGGAGTTCCTCTCGCCTATCCTGTGGAGAGCTCCTCCTCTTGAGATGCGACGGGAACGCCGGGAATTCTTTCCCTACGAAACAGGGAAAGGATCCCTCATCTCGACCTAGGAGGCGGAAACGGGGCTCCCCTGGATGTGTGCGTGACCCTCGTGCTTCCTCTCGAGTGGAGACGGGTATGTCGCGGAACTGCTTGAGTTGCAGCAAGGGTGAGAAGGACCCTTTGGATGTTCCAGTGGTTAGATGTGATTAGCCTCGAGAAGCCTCAGCGGAAATGGGCCTCATCTCGCCTGGAGGGCAAAACCTCCTGGATTTTCTCGAGTTGCGGCAGGTGCTCTCGACTTACGACGGGGACCTCAGGGACCCGCTCTGGTGGCCTCAGGAAAGGCCAGTCCCCATGCGAGTTCCTCGGGGGCCTCTCGGGATTCCTCTCCCGTCGATGCCGGGGCCTAAGGCCTTGTGTGGAGTCGGGGCCGGAACCTGAGGATTCCTCTCCAGTGCTGACATGGATCTTGGGGTACTTCTGGAGTCTCCCCAGGGGAGTCAGTCCTCGTCTCGAATGCGGGCATGCACTTGCCCTTTCCTCCAGAGCGGTAGCAGCAGTGTCACGCAGTCCGCCGCGTGGATTAAATGATCTATGGTTTTCCCTCGAGTCTTTCCCACGAGGCTGTCCCACGAGGCTTTCCCACAGGGCTGTCCCACGTGCACACGTGGTGGGAGTCGATCCTCGGCTTGAACGTCAAGGCAGTGCAGGGAAAACAGATTCCTCTGGAATGGACTGACACATCTGGGGGACTCTTGGAATGGTGGCACGACCCTGGAGTTCCTCTCGCCTTTCCTGTGGAGAGCGCCTCCTCTTGAGATGTGACGGGAACGCCGGGAATTCTTTCCCTACGAAACAGGGAAAGGATCCCTCATCTCGAGCTAGGAGGCGGAAACGGGGCTCCCCTGGATGTGTGCGGGACCCTCGTGCTTCCTCTCGAGTGGAGACGGGTATGTCGCGGAACTGCTTGAGTTGCAGCAAGGGTGAGAAGGACCCTTTGGATGTTCCAGTGGTTAGATGTGATTAGCCTCGAGAAGCCTCAGCGGAAATGGGCCTCATCTCGCCTGGAGGGCAAAACCTCCTGGATTTTCTCGAGTTGCGGCAGGTGCTCTCGACTTACGACGGGGACCTCAGGGACCCGCTCTGGTGGCCTCAGGAAAGGCCAGTCCCCATGCGAGTTCCTCGGGGCCTCTCGGGATTCCTCTCCCGTCGATGCCGGGGCCTAAGACCTTGTGTGGAGTCGGGGCCGGAACCTGAGGATTCCTCTCCAGTGCTGACATGGATCTTGGGGTACTTCTGGAGTCTCCCCAGGGGAGTCAGTCCTCGTCTCGAATGCGGGCATGCACTTGCGCTTTCCTCCAGAGCGGTAGCAGCAGTGTCACGCAGTCCGCCGCGTGGATCAAAGGATCTATGGTTTTCCCTCGAGTCTTTCCCACGAGGCTTTCCCACGAGGCTTTCCCACAGGGCTGTCCCACGTGCACACGTGGTGGGAGTCGATCCTCGGCTTGAACGTCAAGGCAGTGCAGGGAAAACAGGTTCCTCTGGAATGGACTGACACATCTGGGGGACTCCTGGAATGGTGGCACGACCCTGGAGTTCCTCTCGCCTTTCCTGTGGAGAGCGCCTCCTCTTGAGATGCGACGGGAACGCCGCGAATTCTTTCCCTACGAAACAGGGAAAGGATCCCTCATCTCGAGCTAGGAGGCGGAAACGGGGCTCCCCTGGATGTGTGCGGGACCCTCGTGCTTCCTCTCTTGTGGAGACGGGTATGTCGGGGAATTTCTTGAGTTGCAGCAAGGGTGTGAAGGACACTTGGGAAGTTCCAGTGGTTAGATGTGATTAGCCTCGAGAAGCCTCAGCGGAAATGGGCCTCATCTCGCCTGCAGGGCAAAACCTCCTGGATTTTCTCGAGTTGCGGCAGGTGCTCTCCACTTATGACGGGGACCTCAGGGACCCGCTCTGGTGGCCTCAGGAATGGCCAGTCCCCATGCGAGTTCCTCGGGGGCCTCTCGGGATTCCTCTCCCTTCGATGCCGGGGCCTAAGACCTTGTGTGAATTCGGGGCCTGAACCTGAGGATTCCTCTCCAGTGCTGACATGGATCTTGGGGTTCTTCTGGAGTCTACGCAGGGGAGTCAGTCCTCGTCTCGAATGCGGGCATGCACTTGCGCTTTCCTCCAGAGCGGTAGCAGCAGTGTCACGCAGTCCGCCGCGTGGATCAAAGGATCTATGGTTTTCCCTCGAGTCTTTCCCACGAGGCTTTCCCACGAGGCTTTCCCACAGGGCTGTCCCACGTGCACACGTGGTGGGAGTCGATCCTCGGCTTGAACGTCAAGGCAGTGCAGGGAAAACAGGTTCCTCTGGAATGGACTGACACATGTGGGGGACTCTTGGAATGGTGGCACGACCCTGGAGTTCCTCTCGCCTTTCCTGTGGAGAGCTCCTCCTCTTGAGATGCGACGGGAACGCCGGGAATTCTTTCCCTACGAAACAGGGAAAGGATCCCTCATCTCGACCTAGGAGGCGGAAACGGGGCTCCCCTGGATGTGTGCGTGACCCTCGTGCTTCCTATCGAGTGGAGACGGGTATGTCGCGGAACTGCTTGAGTTGCAGCAAGGGTGAGAAGGACCCTTTGGATGTTCCAGTGGTTAGATGTGATTAGCCTCGAGAAGCCTCAGCGGAAATGGGCCTCATCTCGCCTGGAGGGCAAAACCTCCTGGATTTTCTCGAGTTGCGGCAGGTGCTCTCGACTTACGACGGGGACCTCAGGGACCCGCTCTGGTGGCCTCAGGAAAGGCCAGTCCCCATGCGAGTTCCTCGGGGGCCTCTCGGGATTCCTCTCCCGTCGATGCCGGGGCCTAAGACCTTGTGTGGAGTCGGGGCCGGAACCTGAGGATTCCTCTCCAGTGCTGACATGGATCTTGGGGTACTTCTGGAGTCTCCCCAGGGGAGTCAGTCCTCGTCTCGAATGCGGGCATGCACTTGGGCTTTCCTCCAGAGCGTTAGCAGCAGTGTCACGCAGTCCGCCGCGTGGATCAAAGGATCTATGTTTTTCCCTCGAGTCTTTCCCACGAGGCTTTCCCACGAGGCTTTCCCACAGGGCTGTCCCACGTGCACACGTGGTGGGAGTCGATCCTCGGCTTGAACCTCAAGGCAGTGCAGGGAAAACAGGTTCCTCTGGAATGGACTGACACATCTGGGGGACTCTTGGAATGGTGGCACGACCCTGGAGTTCCTCTCCCCTTTCCTATGGAGAGCGCCTCCTCTTGAGATGCGACGGGAACGCCGGGAATTCTTTCCCTACGAAACAGGGAAAGGATACCTCATCTCGAGCTAGGAGGCGGAAACGGGGCTCCCCTGGATGTGTGCGGGACCCTCGGGCTTCATCTCGAGTGGAGACGGTATGTCGGGGAACTTCTTGAGTTGCAGCAAGGGTGTGAAGGACACTTGGGAAGTTCCAGTGGTTAGATGTGATTAGCCTCGAGAAGCCTCAGCGGAAATGGGCCTCATCTCGCCTGCAGGGCAAAACCTCCTGGATTTTCTCGAGTTGCGGCAGGTGCTCTCCACTTATGACGGGGACTTCAGGGACCCGCTCTGGTGGCCTCAGGAATGGCCAGTCCCCATGCGAGTTCCTCGGGGGCCTCTCGGGATTCCTCTCCCGTCAATGCCGGGGCCTAAGACCTTGTGTGGATTCGGGGCCGGAACCTGAGGATTCCTCTCCAGTGCTGACATGGATATTGGGGTTCTTCTGGAGTCTCCCCAGGGGAGTCAGTCCTCGTCTCGAATGCGGGCATGCACTTGCGCTTTCCTCCAGAGCGGTAGCAGCAGTGTCACGCAGTCCGCCGCGTGGATCAAAGGATCTATGGTTTTCCCTCGAGTCTTTCCCACGAGGCTTTCCCACGAGGCTTTCCCACAGGGCTGTCCCACGTGCACACGTGGTGGGAGTCGATCCTCGGCTTGAACGTCAAGGCAGTGCAGGGAAAACAGGTTCCTCTGGAATGGACTGACACATCTGGGGGACTCTTGGAATGGTGGCACGACCCTGGAGTTCCTCTCGCCTATCCTGTGGAGAGCTCCTCCTCTTGAGATGCGACGGGAACGCCGGGAATTCTTTCCCTACGAAACAGGGAAAGGATCCCTCATCTCGACCTAGGAGGCGGAAACGGGGCTCCCCTGGATGTGTGCGTGACCCTCGTGCTTCCTCTCGAGTGGAGACGGGTATGTCGCGGAACTGCTTGAGTTGCAGCAAGGGTGAGAAGGACCCTTTGGATGTTCCAGTGGTTAGATGTGATTAGCCTCGAGAAGCCTCAGCGGAAATGGGCCTCATCTCGCCTGGAGGGCAAAACCTCCTGGATTTTCTCGAGTTGCGGCAGGTGCTCTCGACTTACGACGGGGACCTCAGGGACCCGCTCTGGTGGCCTCAGGAAAGGCCAGTCCCCATGCGAGTTCCTCGGGGGCCTCTCGCGATTCCTCTCCCGTCGATGCCGGGGCCTAAGGCCTTGTGTGGAGTCGGGGCCGGAACCTGAGGATTCCTCTCCAGTGCTGACATGGATCTTGGGGTACTTCTGGAGTCTCCCCAGGGGAGTCAGTCCTCGTCTCGAATGCGGGCATGCACTTGCCCTTTCCTCCAGAGCGGTAGCAGCAGTGTCACGCAGTCCGCCGCGTGGATCAAAGGATCTATGGTTTTCCCTCGAGTCTTTCCCACGAGGCTGTCCCACGAGGCTTTCCCACAGGGCTGTCCCACGTGCACACGTGGTGGGAGTCGATCCTCGGCTTGAACGTCAAGGCAGTGCAGGGAAAACAGATTCCTCTGGAATGGACTGACACATCTGGGGGACTCTTGGAATGGTGGCACGACCCTGGAGTTCCTCTCGCCTTTCCTGTGGAGAGCGCCTCCTCTTGAGATGTGACGGGAACGCCGGGAATTCTTTCCCTACGAAACAGGGAAAGGATCCCTCATCTCGAGCTAGGAGGCGGAAACGGGGCTCCCCTGGATGTGTGCGGGACCCTCGTGCTTCCTCTCGAGTGGAGACGGGTATGTCGCGGAACTGCTTGAGTTGCAGCAAGGGTGAGAAGGACCCTTTGGATGTTCCAGTGGTTAGATGTGATTAGCCTCGAGAAGCCTCAGCGGAAATGGGCCTCATCTCGCCTGGAGGGCAAAACCTCCTGGATTTTCTCGAGTTGCGGCAGGTGCTCTCGACTTACGACGGGGACCTCAGGGACCCGCTCTGGTGGCCTCAGGAAAGGCCAGTCCCCATGCGAGTTCCTCGGGGCCTCTCGGGATTCCTCTCCCGTCGATGCCGGGGCCTAAGACCTTGTGTGGAGTCGGGGCCGGAACCTGAGGATTCCTCTCCAGTGCTGACATGGATCTTGGGGTACTTCTGGAGTCTCCCCAGGGGAGTCAGACCTCGTCTCGAATGCGGGCATGCACTTGCGCTTTCCTCCAGAGCGGTAGCAGCAGTGTCACGCAGTCCGCCGCGTGGATCAAAGGATCTATGGTTTTCCCTCGAGTCTTTCCCACGAGTCTTTCCCACGAGGCTTTCCCACAGGGCTGTCCCACGTGCACACGTGGTGGGAGTCGATCGTCGGCTTGAACGTCAAGGCAGTGCAGGGAAAACAGGTTCCTCTGGAATGGACTGACACATCTGGGGGACTCCTGGAATGGTGGCACGACCCTGGAGTTCCTCTCGTCTTTCCTGTGGAGAGCGCCTCCTCTTGAGATGCGACGGGAACGCCGCGAATTCTTTCCCTACGAAACAGGGAAAGGATCCCTCATCTCGAGCTAGGAGGCGGAAACGGGGCTCCCCTGGATGTGTGCGGGACCCCACGTGCTTCCTCTCGAGTGGAGACGGGTATGTCGGGGAACTTCTTGTGTTGCAGCAAGGGTGTGAAGGACCCTTTGGAAGTTCCAGTGGTTAGATGTGATTAGCCTCGAGAAGCCTCAGCGGAAATGGGCCCCATCTCGCCTGGAGGGCAAAACCTCCTGGATTTTCTCGAGTTGCGGCAGGTGCTCTCGACTTACCACGGGGACCTCAGGGACCCGCTCTGGTGGCCTCAGGAAAGGCCAGTCCCCATGCGAGTTCCTCGGGGGCCTCTCGGGATTCCTCTCCCGTCGATGCCGGGGCCTAAGACCTTGTGTGGAGTCGGGGCCGGAACCTGAGGATTCCTCTCCAGTGCTGACATGGATCTTGAGGTACTTCTGGAGTCTCCCCAGGGGAGTCAGTCCTCGTCTCGAATGCGGGCATGCACTTGGGCTTTCCTCCAGAGCGGTTGCAGCAGTGTCACGCAGTCCGCCGCGTGGATCAAAGGATCTATGGTTTTCCCTCGAGTCTTTCCCACGAGGCTTTCCCACGAGGCTTTCCCACAGGGCTGTCCCACGTGCACACGTGGTGGGAGTCGATCCTCGGCTTGAACGTCAAGGCAGTGCAGGGAAAACAGGTTCCTCTGGAATGGACTGACACATTTGGGGGACTCTTGGAATGGTGGCACGACCCTGGAGTTCCTCTCGCCTTTCCTGTGGAGAGCGCCTCCTCTTGAGATGCGACGGGAACGCCGGGAATTCTTTCCCTACGAAACAGGGAAAGGATCCCTCATCTCGAGCTAGGAGGCGGAAACGGGGCTCCCCTGGATGTGTGCGGGACCCTCGGGCTTCATCTCGAGTGGAGACGGGTATGTCGGGGAACTTCTTGAGTTGCAGCAAGGGTGTGAAGGACACTTTGGAAGTTCCAGTGGTTAGATGTGATTAGCCTCGAGAAGCCTCAGCGGAAATGGGCCTCATCTCGCCTGGAGGGCAAAACCTCCTGGATTTTCTCGAGTTGCGGCAGGTGCTCTCGACTTACGACGGGGACCTCAGGGACCCGCTCTGGTGGCCTCAGGAAAGGCCAGTCCCCATGCGAGTTCCTCGGGGCCTCTCGGGATTCCTCTCCCGTCGATGCCGGGGCCTAAGACCTTGTGTGGAGTCGGGGCCGGAACCTGAGGATTCCTCTCCAGTGCTGACATGGATCTTGGGGTACTTCTGGAGTCTCCCCAGGGGAGTCAGTCCTCGTCTCGAATGCGGGCATGCACTTGCGCTTTCCTCCAGAGCGGTAGCAGCAGTGTCACGCAGTCCGCCGCGTGGATCAAAGGATCTATGGTTTTCCCTCGAGTCTTTCCCACGAGGCTTTCCCACGAGGCTTTCCCACAGGGCTGTCCCACGTGCACACGTGGTGGGAGTCGATCCTCGGCTTCAACGTCAAGGCAGTGCAGGGAAAACAGGTTCCTCTGGAATGGACTGACACATCTGGGGGACTCCTGGAATGGTGGCACGACCCTGGAGTTCCTCTCGCCTTTCCTGTGGAGAGCGCCTCCTCTTGAGATGCGACTTGAACGCCGCGAATTCTTTCCCTACGAAACAGGGAAAGGATCCCTCATCTCGAGCTAGGAGGCGGAAACGGGGCTCCCCTGGATGTGTGCGGGACCCCACGTGCTTCCTCTCGAGTGGAGACGGGTATGTCGGGGAACTTCTTGTGTTGCAGCAAGGGTGTGAAGGACCCTTTGGAAGTTCCAGTGGTTAGATGTGATTAGCCTCGAGAAGCCTCAGCGGAAATGGGCCTCATCTCGCCTGGAGGGCAAAACCTCCTGGATTTTCTCGAGTTGCGGCAGGTGCTCTCGACTTACCACGGGGACCTCAGGGACCCGCTCTGGTGACCTCAGGAAAGGCCAGTCCCCATGCGAGTTCCTAGGGGGCCTCTCGGGATTCCTCTCCCGTCGATGCCGGGGCCTAAGACCTTGTGTGGAGTCGGGGCCGGAACCTGAGGATTCCTCTCCAGTGCTGACATGGATCTTGGGGTACTTCTGGAGTCTCCCCAGGGGAGTCAGTCCTCGTCTCGAATGCGGGCATGCACTTGCGCTTTCCTCCAGAGCGGTAGCAGCAGTGTCACGCAGTCCGCCGCGTGGATCAAAGGATCTATGGTTTTCCCTCGAGTCTTTCCCACGAGGCTTTCCCACGAGGCTTTCCCACAGGGCTGTCCCACGTGCACACGTGGTGGGAGTCGATCCTCGGCTTGAACGTCAAGGCAGTGCAGGGAAAACAGGTTCCTCTGGAATGGACTGACACATCTGGGGGACTCCTGGAATGGTTTCACGACCCTGGAGTTCCTCTCGCCTTTCCTGTGGAGAGCGCCTCCTCTTGAGATGCGACGGGAACGCCGCGAATTCTTTCCCTACGAAACAGGGAAAGGATCCCTCATCTCGAGCTAGGAGGCGGAAACGGGGCTCCCCTGGATGTGTGCGGGACCCCACGTGCTTCCTCTCGAGTGGAGACGGGTATGTCGGGGAACTTCTTGTGTTGCAGCAAGGGTGAGAAGGACCCTTTGGAAGTTCCAGTGGTTAGATGTGATTAGCCTCGAGAAGCCTCAGCGGAAATGGGCCTCATCTCGCCTGGAGGGCAAAACCTCCTGGATTTTCTCGAGTTGCGGCAGGTGCTCTCGACTTACCACGGGGACCTCAGGGACCCGCTCTGGTGACCTCAGGAAAGGCCAGTCCCCATGCGAGTTCCTAGGGGGCCTCTCGGGATTCCTCTCCCGTCGATGCCGGGGCCTAAGACCTTGTGTGGAGTCGGGGCCGGAACCTGAGGATTCCTCTCCAGTGCTGACATGGATCTTGGGGTACTTCTGGAGTCTCCCCAGGGGAGTCAGTCCTCGTCTCGAATGCGGGCATGCACTTGCGCTTTCCTCCAGAGCGGTAGCAGCAGTGTCACGCAGTCCGCCGCGTGGATCAAAGGATCTATGGTTTTCCCTCGAGTCTTTCCCACGAGGCTTTCCCACGAGGCTTTCCCACAGGGCTGTCCCACGTGCACACGTGGTGGGAGTCGATCCTCGGCTTGAACGTCAAGGCAGTGCAGGGAAAACAGGTTTCTCTGGAATGGACTGACACATCTGGGGGACTCCTGGAATGGTGGCACGACCCTGGAGTTCCTCTCGCCTTTCCTGTGGAGAGCGCCTCCTCTTGAGATGCGACGGGAACGCTGCGAATTCTTTCCCTACGAAAGAGTGAAAGGATTCCTCATCTCGAGCTAGGAGGCGGAAACGGGGCTCCCCTGGATGTGTGCGGGACCCCACGTGCTTCCTCTCGAGTGGAGACGGGTATGTCGGGGAACTTCTTGAGTTGCAGCAAGGGTGAGAAGGACCCTTTGGATGTTCCAGTGGTTTGATGTGATTAGCCTCGAGAAGCCTCAGCAGAAATGGGCCTCATCTCGCCTGGAGGGCAAAACCTCCTGGATTTTCTCGAGTTGCGGCAGGTGCTCTCGACTTACGACGGGGACCTCAGGGACCCGCTCTGGTGGCCTCAGGAAAGGCCAGTCCCCATGCGAGTTCCTCGGGGGCCTCTCGGGATTCCTCTCCCGTCGATGCCGGGGCCTAAGACCTTGTGTGGAGTCGGGGCCGGAACCTGAGGATTCCTCTCCAGTGCTGACATGGATCTTGGGGTACTTCTGGAGTCTCCCCAGGGGAGTCAGTCCTCGTCTCGAATGCGGGCATGCACTTGCGCTTTCCTCCAGGGCGGTAGCAGCAGTGTCACGCAGTCCGCCGCGTGGATCAAAGGATCTATGGTTTTCCCTCGAGTCTTTCCCACGAGGCTTTCCCACGAGGCTTTCCCACAGGGCTGTCCCACGTGCACACGTGGTGGGAGTCGGTCCTCGGCTTGATCGTCAAGGCAGTGCAGGGAAAACAGGGTCCTCTGTAATGGACTGACACATCTGGGGGACTCTTGGAATGGTGGCACGACCCTGGAGTTCCTCTCGCCTTTCCTGTGGAGAGCGCCTCCTCTTGAGATGCGACGGGAACGCCGGGAATTCTTTCCCTACGAAACAGGGAAAGGATTCCTCATCTCGAGCTAGGAGGCGGAAACGGGGCTCCCCTGGATGTGTGCGGGACCCCACGTGCTTCCTCTCGAGTGGAGACGGGTATGTCGGGGAACTTCTTGAGTTGCAGCAAGGGTGTGAAGGACCCTTTGGAAGTTCCAGTGATTAGACGTGATTAGCCTCGAGAAGCCTCAGCGGAAATGGGCCTCATCTCGCCTGGAGGGCAAAACCTCCTGGATTTTCTCGAGTTGCGGCAGGTGCTCTCGACTCACTACGGGGACCTCAGGGACCCGCTCTGGTGGCCTCAGGAAAGGCCAGTCCCCATGCGCGTTCCTCGGGGGCCTCTCGGGATTCCTCTCCCGTCGATGCCGGGGCCTAAGACCTTGTGTGGAGTCGGGGCCGAAACCTGAGGATTCCTCTCCAGTGCTGACATGGATCTTGGGGTACTTCTGGAGTCTCCCCAGGGGAGTCAGTCCTCGTATCGAATGCGGGCATGCACTTGCGCTTTCCTCCAGAGCGGTAGCAGCAGTGTCACGCAGTCCGCCGCGTGGATCAATGGATCTAAGGTTTTCCCTCGAGTCTTTCCCACGTGGCTTTCCCACGAGGCTTTCCCACAGGGCTGTCCCACGTGCACACGTGGTGGGAGTCGAATCTCGGCTTGAACGTCAAAGCAGTGCAGGGAAAACAGCTTCCTCTTAAATGGACTGACACATCTGGGGGACTCTTGGAATGGTGGCACGACCCTGGAGTTCCTCTCGCCTTTCCTGTGGAGAGCGCCTCCTCTTGAGATGCGACGGGAACGCCGGGAATTCTTTCCCTAGGAAACAGGGAAAGGATCCCTCATCTCGAGCTAGGAGGCGGAAACGGGGCTCCCCTGGATGTGTGCGGGACCCTCGTGCTTCCTCTCGAGTGGAGACGGGTATGTCGGGGAACTTCTTGAGTTGCAGCAAGGGTGAGAAGGACCCTTTGGATGTTCCAGTGGTTAGATGTGTTTAGCCTCGAGAAGCCTCAGCGGAAATGGGCCTCATCTCGCCTGGAGGGCAAAACCTCCTGGATTTTCTCGAGTTGCGGCAGGTGCTCTCGACTTACGACGGGGACCTCAGGGACCCGCTCTGGTGGCCTCAGGAAAGGCCAGTCCCCATGCGAGTTCCTCGGGGGCCTCTCGGGATTCCTCTCCCGTCGATGCCGGGGCCTAAGACCTTGTGTGGAGTCGGGGCCGGAACCTGAGGATTCTTCTCCAGTGCTGACATGGATCTTGGGGTACTTCTGGAGTCTCCCCAGGGGAGTCAGTCCTCGTCTCGAATGCGGGCATGCACTTGCGCTTTCCTCCAGAGCGGTAGCAGCAGTGTCACGCAGTCCGCCGCGTGGATCAAAGGATCTATGGTTTTCCCTCGAGTCTTTCCCACGAGGCTTTCCCACGAGGCTTTCCCACAGGGCTGTCCCACGTGCACACGTGGTGGGAGTCGATCCTCGGCTTCAACGTCAAGGCAGTGCAGGGAAAACAGGTTCCTCTGGAATGGACTGACACATCTGGGGGACTCCTGGAATGGTGGCACGACCCTGGAGTTCCTCTCGCCTTTCCTGTGGAGAGCGCCTCCTCTTGAGATGCGACGGGAACGCCGCGAATTCTTTCCCTACGAAACAGGGAAAGGATCCCTCATCTCGAGCTAGGAGGCGGAAACGGGGCTCCCCTGGATGTGTGCGGGACCCCACGTGCTTCCTCTCGAGTGGAGACGGGTATGTCGGGGAACTTCTTGTGTTGCAGCAAGGGTGTGAAGGACCCTTTGGAAGTTCCAGTGGTTAGATGTGATTAGCCTCGAGAAGCCTCAGCGGAAATGGGCCTCATCTCGCCTGGAGGGCAAAACCTCCTGGATTTTCTCGAGTTGCGGCAGGTGCTCTCGACTTACCACGGGGACCTCAGGGACCCGCTCTGGTGACCTCAGGAAAGGCCAGTCCCCATGCGAGTTCCTAGGGGGCCTCTCGGGATTCCTCTCCCGTCGATGCCGGGGCCTAAGACCTTGTGTGGAGTCGGGGCCGGAACCTGAGGATTCCTCTCCAGTGCTGACATGGATCTTGGGGTACTTCTGGAGTCTCCCCAGGGGAGTCAGTCCTCGTCTCGAATGCGGGCATGCACTTGCGCTTTCCTCCAGAGCGGTAGCAGCAGTGTCACGCAGTCCGCCGCGTGGATCAAAGGATCTATGGTTTTCCCTCGAGTCTTTCCCACGAGGCTTTCCCACGAGGCTTTCCCACAGGGCTGTCCCACGTGCACACGTGGTGGGAGTCGATCCTCGGCTTGAACGTCAAGGCAGTGCAGGGAAAACAGGTTCCTCTGGAATGGACTGACACATCTGGGGGACTCCTGGAATGGTGGCACGACCCTGGAGTTCCTCTCGCCTTTCCTGTGGAGAGCGCCTCCTCTTGAGATGCGACGGGAACGCCGCGAATTCTTTCCCTACGAAACAGGGAAAGGATTCCTCATCTCGAGCTAGGAGGCGGAAACGGGGCTCCCCTGGATGTGTGCGGGACCCCACGTGCTTCCTCTCGAGTGGAGACGGGTATGTCGGGGAACTTCTTGAGTTGCAGCAAGGGTGTGAAGGACCCTTTGGAAGTTCCAGTGATTAGACGTGATTAGCCTCGAGAAGCCTCAGCGGAAATGGGCCTCATCTCGCCTGGAGGGCAAAACCTCCTGGATTTTCTCGAGTTGCGGCAGGTGCTCTCGACTTACTACGGGGACCTCAGGGACCCGCTCTGGTGGCCTCAGGAAAGGCCAGTCCCCATGCGCGTTCCTCGGGGGCCTCTCGGGATTCCTCTCCCGTCGATGCCGGGGCCTAAGACCTTGTGTGGAGTCGGGGCCGAAACCTGAGGATTCCTCTCCAGTGCTGACATGGATCTTGGGGTACTTCTGGAGTCTCCCCAGGGGAGTCAGTCCTCGTATCGAATGCGGGCATGCACTTGCGCTTTCCTCCAGAGCGGTAGCAGCAGTGTCACGCAGTCCGCGCGTGGATCAATGGATCTAAGGTTTTCCCTCGAGTCTTTCCCACGTGGCTTTCCCACGAGGCTTTCCCACAGGGCTGTCCCACGTGCACACGTGGTGGGAGTCGAATCTCGGCTTGAACGTCAAAGCAGTGCAGGGAAAACAGCTTCCTCTTAAATGGACTGACACATCTGGGGGACTCTTGGAATGGTGGCACGACCCTGGAGTTCCTCTCGCCTTTCCTGTGGAGAGCGCTTCATCTTGAGATGCGACGGGAACGCCGGGAATTCTTTCCCTACGAAACAGGGAAAGGATCCCTCATCTCGAGCTAGGAGGCGGAAACAGGGCTCCCCTGGATGTGTGCGGGACCCCACGTGCTTCCTCTCGAGTGGAAACGGGTATGTCGGGAACTTCTTGAGTTGCAGCAAGGGTGTGAAGGACCCTTTGGAAATTCCAGTGGTTAGATGTGATTAGCCTCGAGAAGCCTCAGCGGAAATGGGCCTCATCTCGCCTGGAGGGCAAAACCTCCTGGATTTTCTCGAGTTGCGGCAGGTGCTCTCGACTTACGACGGGGACCTCAGGGACCCGCTCTGGTGGCCTCAGGAAAGGCCAGTCCCCATGCGAGTTCCTCGGGGGCGTCTCGGGATTCCTCTCCCGTCGATGCCGGGGCCTAAGACCTTGTGTGGAGTCGGGGCCGGAACCTGAGGATTCCTCTCCAGTGCTGACATGGATCTTGGGGTTCTTCTGGAGTCTCCCCAGGGGAGTCAGTCCTCGTCTCGAATGCGGGCATGCACTTGCACTTTCCTCCAGAGCGGTAGCAGCAGTGTCACGCAGTCCGCCGCGTGGATCAAAGGATCTATGGTTTTGCCTCGAGTCTTTCCCACGAGGCTTTCCCATGAGGCTTTCCCACAGGGCTGTCCCACGTGCACACGTGGTGGGAGTCGATCCTCGGCTTGAACGTCAAGGCAGTGCAGGGAAAACAGGTTCCTCTGGAATGGACTGACACATCTGGGGGTCTCTTGGAATGGTGGCACGATCCTGGAGTTCCTCTTGCCTTTCCTGTGGAGAGCGCCTCCTCTTAAGATGCGACGGGATCGCCGGGAATTCTTTCCCTACGAAACAGGGAAAGGATCCCTCATCTCGAGCTAGGATGCGGAAACGGGGCTCCCCTGGATGTGTGCGGGACCCCACGTGCTTCCTCTCGAGTGGAGACGGGTATGTCGGGGAACTTATTGAGTTGCAGAAAGGGTGTGAAGGACCCTTTGGAAGTTCCAGTGGTTAGACGTGATTAGCCTCGAGAAGCCTCAGTGGAAATGTGCCTCAACTCGCCTGGAGGGCAAAACCTCGTGGAATTTCTCGAGTTGCGGCAGGTGCTCTCGACTTACGACGGGGACCTCAGGGACCCGCTCTGGTGGCCTCAGGAAAGGCCAGTCCCCATGCGAGTTCCTCGGGGGCCTCTTGGGATTCCTCTCCCGTCGATGCCGGGGCCTAAGACCTTGTGTGGAGTCGGGGCCGGAACCTGAGGATTCCTCTCCAGTGCTGACATGGATCTTGGGGTACTTCTGGAGTCTCCCCAGGGGAGTTAGTCCTCGTCTCGAATGCGGGCATGCACTTGCGCTTTCCTCCAGAGCGGTAGCAGCAGTGTCACGCAGTCCGCCGCGTGGATCAAAGGATCTATGGTTTTCCCTCGAGTCTTTCCCACGAGGCTTTCCCACGAGGCTTTCCCACAGGGCTGTCCCACGTGCACACGTGGTGGGAGTCGATCCTCGGCTTGAACGTCAAGGCAGTGCAGGGAAAACAGGTTCCTCTGGAATGGACTGACACATCCGGGGGAGTCTTGGAATGGTGGCACGACCCTGGAGTTCCTCTCGCCTTTCCTGTGGAGAGCGCCTCCTCTTGAGATGCGACGGGAACGCCGGGAATTCTTTCCCTACGAAACAGGGAAAGGATACCTCATCTCGAGCTAGCAGGCGGAAACGGGGCTCCCCTGGATGTGTGCGGGACCCCACGTGCTTCCTCTCGAGTGGAGACGGGTATGTCGCGGAACTGCTTGAGTTGCAGCAAGGGTGTGAAGGACCCTTTGGAAGTTCCAGTGGTTAGACGTGATTAGCCTCGAGAAGCCTCATCGGAAATGGGCCTCATCTCGCCTGGAGGGCAAAACCTCCTGGATTTTCTCGAGTTGCGGCAGGTGCTCTCGACTTACGACGGGGACCTCAGGGACCCGCTCTGGTGGCCTCAGGAAAGGCCAGTCCCCATGCGAGTTCCTCGGGGGCCTCTCCGGATTCCTCTTCCGTCGATGCCTGGGCCTAAGACCTTGTGCTGAGTCGGGGCCGGAACCTGAGGATTGCTCTCCAGTGCTGACATGGATCTTGGGGTACTTCTGGAGTCTCCCCAGGGGAGTCAGTCCTCGTCTCGAATGCGGGCATGCACTTGCTCTTTCCTCCAGGGCGGTAACAACATTGTCACGCAGTCCGGCGCGTGGATCAAAGGATCTATGGTTTTCCCTCGAGTCTTTCCCACGAGGCCATCCCACGAGGCTTTCCCACAGGGCTGTCCCACGTGCCCACGTGGTGGGTGTCGATCCTCGGCTTGAACGTCAAGGCAGTGCAGGCAAAACAGGTTCCTCTGGAATGGACTGACACATCTGGGGGACTCTTGGAATGGTGGCACGACCCTGGAGTTCCTCTCGCCTTTCCTGTGGAGAGCGCCTCTTCTTGAGATGCAACGGGAACGCCGGGAATTCTTTCCCTACGAAACAGGGAAAGGATCCCTCATCTCGAGCTAGCAGGCGGAAACGGGGCTCCCCTGGATGTGTGCGGGACCCCACGTGCTTCCTCTCGAGTGGAGACGGGTATGTCGGGGAACTTCTTGAGTTGCAGCAAGGGTGTGAAGGACCCTTTGGAAGTTCCAGTGGTTAGACGTGATTAGCCTCGAGAAGCCTCAGCGGAAATGGGCCTCATCTCGCCTGGAGGGCAAAACCTCCTGGATTTTCTCGAGTTGCGGCAGGTGCTCTCGACTTACGACGGGGACCTCAGGGACCCGCTCTGGTGCCCTCAGGAAAGGCCAGTCCCCATGCGAGTTCCTGGGGGCCTCTCGGGATTCCTCTCCCATCGATGCCGGGGCCTAAGACCTTGTGTGGAGTCGGGGCCGGAACCTGAGGATTCCTCTCCAGTGCTGACATACATCTTGGGGTACTTCTGGAGTCTCCCCAGGGGAGTCAGTCCTCGTCTCGAATGCGGGCATGCACTTGCGCTTTCCCCCAGGGCGGTAGCAGCAGTGTCACGCAGTCCGCCGCGTGGATCAAAGGATCTATGGTTTTCCCTCGAGTCTTTCCCACGAGGCTTTACCACGAGGCTTTCCCACAGGGCTGTCCCACGTGCACACGTGGTGGGAGTCGATCCTCGGCTTGAACGTCAAGGCAGTGCAGGGAAAACAGGTTCCTCTGGAATGGACTGACACATCTGGGGGACTCTTGGAATGGTGGCACGACCCTGGAGTTCCTCTCGCCTTTCCTGTGGAGAGCGCCTCCTCTTGAGATGCGACGGGAACGCCGGGAATTCTTTCCCTACGAAACAGGGAAAGGATCCCTCATCTCGAGCTAGGAGGTGGAAACGGGGCTCCCCTGGATGTGTGCGGGACCCTCGTGCTTCCTCTCGAGTGGAGACGGGTATGTCGGGAAACTTCTTGAGTTGCAGCAAGGGTGTGAAGGACCCTTTGGAAGTTCCAGTGGTTAGATGTGATTAGCCTCGAGAAGCCTCAGCGGAAATGGGCCTCATCTCGCCTGGAGGGCAAAACCTCCTGGATTTTCTCGAGTTGCGGCAGGTGCTCTCGACTTACGACGGGGACCTCAGGGACCCGCTCTGGTGGCCTCAGGAAAGGCCAGTCCCCATGCGAGTTCCTCGGAGGCCTCTCGGGATTCCTCTCCCGTCGATGCCGGGGCCTAAGACCTTGTGTGGAGTCGGGGCCGGAACCTGAGGATTCCTCTCCAGTGCTGACATGGATCTTGGGGTACTTCTGGAGTCTCCCCAGGGGAGTCAGTCCTCGTCTCGAATGCGGACATGCACTTGCGCTTTCCTCCAGAGCGGTAGCAGCAGTGTCACGCAGTCCGCCGCGTGGATCAAAGGATCTATGATTTTCCCTCGAGTCTTTTCCACGAGGCTTTCCCACGAGGCTTTCTCACAGGGCTGTCCCACGTGCACACGTGGTGGGAGTCGATCCTCGGCTTGAACGTCAAGGCAGTGCAGGGAAAACAGGTTCGTCTGGAATGGACTGACACATCTGGGGGACTCTTGGAATGGTGGCACGACCCTGGAGTTCCTCTCGCCTTTCCTGTGGAGAGCGCCTCCTCTTGAGATGTGACGGGAACGCCGGGAATTCTTTCCCTACGAAACAGGGAAAGGATCCCTCATCTCGAGCTAGGAGGCGGAAACGGGTCTCCCCTGGATGTGTGCGGGACCCTCGTGCTTTCTCTCGAGTGGAGACGGGTATGTCGGGGAACTTCTTGAGTTGCAGCAGGGTGAGAAGGACCCTTTGG
Source organism: Ovis canadensis (assembly GCF_042477335.2). Classification (NCBI taxonomy): domain Eukaryota; kingdom Metazoa; phylum Chordata; class Mammalia; order Artiodactyla; family Bovidae; genus Ovis; species Ovis canadensis. The sequence goes on from NC_091268.1 coordinate 10,554,399, forward strand.
AAGTTCCAGTGGTTAGACGTGATTAGCCTCAAGAAGCCTCAGCGGAAATGGGCCTCATCTCGCCTGGAGGGCAAAACCTCCTGGATTTTCTCGAGTTGCGGCAGGTGCTCTCGACTTACGACAGGGACCTCAGGGACCCGCTCTGGTGGCCTCAGGAAAGGCCAGTCCTCATGCGAGTTCCTCGGGGGCCTCTCGGGATTCCTCTCCCGTCGATGCCGGGGCCTAAGACCTTGTGTGGAGTCGGTGCAGGAACCTGAGGATTCCTCTCCAGTGCTGACATGGATCTTGGGGTACTTCTGGAGTCTCCCCAGGGGAGTCAGTCCTCGTCTCGAATGCGGGCATGCACTTGCGCTTTCCCCCAGGGCGGTAGCAGCAGTGTCACGCAGTCCGCCGCGTGGATCAAAGGATCTATGGTTTTCCCACGAGTCTTTCCCACGAGGCTTTCCCACGAGGCTTTCCCACAGGGCTGTCCCACGTGCACACGTGGTGGGAGTCGATCCTCGGCTTGAACGTCAAGGCAGTGCAGGGAAAACAGGTTCCTCTGGAATGGACTGACACATCTGGGGGACTCTTGGAATGGTGGCACGACCCTGGAGTTCCTTTCGTCTTTCCTGTGGAGAGCGCCACCTCTTGAGATGCGACGGGAACGCCGGGAATTCTTTCCCTAGGAAACAGGGAAAGGATCCCTCATCTCGAGCTAGGAGGCGGAAACGGGGCTCCCCTGGATGTGTGCGGGACCCCACGTGCTTCCTCTCGAGTGGAGACGGGTATGTCGGGGAACAACTTGAGTTGCAGCAAGGGTGTGAAGGACCCTTTGGAAGTTCCAGTGGTTAGACGTGATTAGCCTCGAGAAGCCTCAGCAGAAATGGGCCTCATCTCGCCTGGAGGGCAAAAACTCCTGGATTTTCTCGAGTTGCGGCAGGTGCTCTCGACTTACGACGGGGACCTCAGGGACCCGCTCTGGTGGCTTCAGGAAAGGCCAGTCCCCATGCGAATTCCTGGGGGCCTCTCGGGATTCCTCTCCCGTCGATGCCGGGGCCTAAGACCTTGTGTGGAGTCGGGGCCGGAACCTGAGGATTCCTCTCCAGTGCTGACATGGATCTTGGGGTACTTCTGGAGTCTCCCCAGGGGAGTCAGTCCTCGTCTCGAATGCGGACATGCACTTGCGCTTTCCTCCAGAGCGGTAGCAGCAGTGTCACGCAGTCCGCCGCGTGGATCAAAGGATCTATGATTTTCCCTCGAGTCTTTTCCACGAGGCTTTCCCACGAGGCTTTCTCACAGGGCTGTCCCACGTGCACACGTGGTGGGAGTCGATCATCGGCTTGAACGTCAAGGCAGTGCAGGGAAAACAGCTTCCTCTGTAATGGACTGACATATCTGGGGCCTCTTGGAATGGTGGCACGACCCTGGAGTTCCTCTCGCCTTTCCTGTGGAGAGCGCCTCCTCTTGGGATGCGACGGAAACGCCGGGAATTCTTTCCCTAAGAAACAGGGAAAGGATCCCTCATCTCGAGCTAGGAGGCGGAAACGGGGCTCCCCTGGATGTGTGCGGAACCCTCGTGCTTCCTCTCGAGTGGAGACGGGTATGTCGGGGAACTTCTTGAGTTGCAGCAAGGGTGAGAAGGACCCTTTGGATGTTCCAGTGGTTAGATGTGATTAGCCTCGAGAAGCCTCAGCAGAAATGGGCCTCATCTCGCCTGGAGGGCAAAACCTCCTGTATTTTCTCGAGTTGCGGCAGGTGCTCTCGACTTACGACGGGGACCTCAGGGACCCGCTCTGGTGGCCTCAGGAAAGGCCAGTCCCCATGCGAGTTCCTCGGGGGGCTCTCGGGGTTCCTCTCCCGTCAATGCCGGGGCCTAAGACCTTGTGTGGAATCGGGGCCGGAACCTGAGGATTCCTCTCCAGTGCTGACATGGATCTTGGGGTACTTCTGGAGTCTCCCCAGGGGAGTCAGTCCTCGTCTCGAATGCGGGCATGCACTTGCACTTTCCTCCAGGGCGGTAGCAGCAGTGTCACGCAGTCCGCCGCGTGGATCAAAGGATCTATGGTTTTCCCTCGAGTCTTTCCCACGAGGCTTTCCCACGAGGCTTTCCCACAGGGCTGTCCCACGTGCACACGTGGTGGGAGTCGATCCTCGGCTTGAACGTCAAGGCAGTGCAGGGAAAACAGGTTCCTCTGGAATGGACTGACACATCTGGGGGACTCTTGGAATGGTGGAACGACCCTGGAGTTCCTCTCGCCTTTCCTGTGGAGAGCGCCTCCACTTGAGATACGACGGGAACGCCGGGAATTCTTTCCCTACGAAACAGGGAAAGGATCCCTCATCTCGAGCTAGGAGGCGGAAACGGGGCTCCCCTGGATGTGTGCGGGACCCTCTTGCTTCCTCTCGAGTGGAGACGGGTATGTCGGGGAACTTCTTGAGTTGCAGCAAGGGTGTGAAGGACACTTTGGAAGTTCCAGTGGTTAGATGTGATTGGCCTCGAGAAGCCTCAGCGGAAATGGGCCTCATCTCGCCTGGAGGGCAAAACCTCCTGGATTTTCTCGAGTTGCGGCAGGTGCTCTCGACTTACGACGGGGACCTCAGGGACCCGCTCTGGTGGCCTCAGGAAAGGCCAGTCCCCATGCGAGTTCCTCGGGGGCCTCTCCGGATTCCTCTCCCGTCGATGCCGGGGCCTAAGACCTTGTGTGGAGTCGGGGCCGGAACCTGAGGATTCCTCTCCAGTGCTGACATGGATCTTGGGGTACTTCTGGAGTCTCCCCAGGGGAGTCAGTCCTCGTCTCGAATGCGGGCATGCACTTGTGCTTTCCTCCAGAGCGGTAGCAGCAGTGTCACGCAATCCGCCGCGTGGATCAAAGGATCTATGGTTTTCCCTCGAGTCTTTCCCACGAGGCTTTCCCACGAGGCTTTCCCACAGGGCTGTCCCACGTGCACACGTGGTGGGAGTCGATCCTCAGCTTGAACGTCAAGGCAGTGAAGGGAAAACAGGTTCGTCTGGAATGGACTGACACATCGGGGGACTCTTGGAATGGTGGCACGACCGTGGAGTTCCTCTCGCCTTTCCTGTGGAGAGCGCCTCCTCTTGAGATGCGACGGGAACGCCGGGAATTCTTTCCCTACGAAACAGGGAAAGGATCCCTCATCTCGAGCTAGGAGGCGGAAACGGGGCTCCCATGGATGTGTGCGGGACCCCACGTGCTTCCTCTCGAGTGGAGACGGGTATGTCGGGGAACTTCTTGAGTTGCAGCAAGGGTGTGAAGGACCCTTTGGAAGTTCCAGTGGTTAGACGTGATTAGCCTCGAGAAGCCTCAGCGGAAATGGGCCTCATCTCGCCTGGAGTGCAAAACCTCCTGGATTTTCTCGAGTTGCGGCAGGTGCTCTCGACTTACGACGGGGACCTCAGGGACCCGCTCTGGTGGCCTCAGGAAAGGCCAGTCCCCATGCGAGTTCCTGGGGGCCTCTCGGGATTCCTCTCCCGTCGATGCCGGGGCCTAAGACCTTGTGTGGAGTCGGGGCCGGAACCTGAGGATTCCTCTCCAGTGCTGACATGGATCTTGGGGTACTTCTGGAGTCTCCCCAGGGGAGTCAGTCCTCGTCTCGAATGCGGACATGCACTTGCGCTTTCCTCCAGAGCGGTAGCAGCAGTGTCACGCAGTCCGCCGCGTGGATCAAAGGATCTATGATTTTCCCTCGAGTCTTTTCCACGAGGCTTTCCCACGAGGCTTTCTCACAGGGCTGTCCCACGTGCACACGTGGTGGGAGTCGATCATCGGCTTGAACGTCAAGGCAGTGCAGGGAAAACAGCTTCCTCTGTAATGGACTGACATATCTGGGGCCTCTTGGAATGGTGGCACGACCCTGGAGTTCCTCTCGCCTTTCCTGTGGAGAGCGCCTCCTCTTGGGATGCGACGGAAACGCCGGGAATTCTTTCCCTAAGAAACAGGGAAAGGATCCCTCATCTCGAGCTAGGAGGCGGAAACGGGGCTCCCCTGGATGTGTGCGGAACCCTCGTGCTTCCTCTCGAGTGGAGACGGGTATGTCGGGGAACTTCTTGAGTTGCAGCAAGGGTGAGAAGGACCCTTTGGATGTTCCAGTGGTTAGATGTGATTAGCCTCGAGAAGCCTCAGCAGAAATGGGCCTCATCTCGCCTGGAGGGCAAAACCTCCTGTATTTTCTCGAGTTGCGGCAGGTGCTCTCGACTTACGACGGGGACCTCAGGGACCCGCTCTGGTGGCCTCAGGAAAGGCCAGTCCCCATGCGAGTTCCTCGGGGGGCTCTCGGGGTTCCTCTCCCGTCAATGCCGGGGCCTAAGACCTTGTGTGGAATCGGGGCCGGAACCTGAGGATTCCTCTCCAGTGCTGACATGGATCTTGGGGTACTTCTGGAGTCTCCCCAGGGGAGTCAGTCCTCGTCTCGAATGCGGGCATGCACTTGCACTTTCCTCCAGGGCGGTAGCAGCAGTGTCACGCAGTCCGCCGCGTGGATCAAAGGATCTATGGTTTTCCCTCGAGTCTTTCCCACGAGGCTTTCCCACGAGGCTTTCCCACAGGGCTGTCCCACGTGCACACGTGGTGGGAGTCGATCCTCGGCTTGAACGTCAAGGCAGTGCAGGGAAAACTGGTTCCTCTGGAATGGACTGACACATCTGGGGGACTCTTGGAATGGTGGAACGACCCTGGAGTTCCTCTCGCCTTTCCTGTGGAGAGCGCCTCCACTTGAGATACGACGGGAACGCCGGGAATTCTTTCCCTACGAAACAGGGAAAGGATCCCTCATCTCGAGCTAGGAGGCGGAAACGGGGCTCCCCTGGATGTGTGCGGGACCCTCTTGCTTCCTCTCGAGTGGAGACGGGTATGTCGGGGAACTTCTTGAGTTGCAGCAAGGGTGTGAAGGACACTTTGGAAGTTCCAGTGGTTAGATGTGATTGGCCTCGAGAAGCCTCAGCGGAAATGGGCCTCATCTCGCCTGGAGGGCAAAACCTCCTGGATTTTCTCGAGTTGCGGCAGGTGCTCTCGACTTACGACGGGGACCTCAGGGACCCGCTCTGGTGGCCTCAGGAAAGGCCAGTCCCCATGCGAGTTCCTCGGGGGCCTCTCCGGATTCCTCTCCCGTCGATGCCGGGGCCTAAGACCTTGTGTGGAGTCGGGGCCGGAACCTGAGGATTCCTCTCCAGTGCTGACATGGATCTTGGGGTACTTCTGGAGTCTCCCCAGGGGAGTCAGTCCTCGTCTCGAATGCGGGCATGCACTTGTGCTTTCCTCCAGAGCGGTAGCAGCAGTGTCACGCAATCCGCCGCGTGGATCAAAGGATCTATGGTTTTCCCTCGAGTCTTTCCCACGAGGCTTTCCCACGAGGCTTTCCCACAGGGCTGTCCCACGTGCACACGTGGTGGGAGTCGATCCTCAGCTTGAACGTCAAGGCAGTGAAGGGAAAACAGGTTCGTCTGGAATGGACTGACACATCGGGGGACTCTTGGAATGGTGGCACGACCGTGGAGTTCCTCTCGCCTTTCCTGTGGAGAGCGCCTCCTCTTGAGATGCGACGGGAACGCCGGGAATTCTTTCCCTACGAAACAGGGAAAGGATCCCTCATCTCGAGCTAGGAGGCGGAAACGGGGCTCCCATGGATGTGTGCGGGACCCCACGTGCTTCCTCTCGAGTGGAGACGGGTATGTCGGGGAACTTCTTGAGTTGCAGCAAGGGTGTGAAGGACCCTTTGGAAGTTCCAGTGGTTAGACGTGATTAGCCTCGAGAAGCCTCAGCGGAAATGGGCCTCATCTCGCCTGGAGTGCAAAACCTCCTGGATTTTCTCGAGTTGCGGCAGGTGCTCTCGACTTACGACGGGGACCTCAGGGACCCGCTCTGGTGGCCTCAGGAAAGGCCAGTCCCCATGCGAGTTCCTGGGGGCCTCTCGGGATTCCTCTCCCGTCGATGCCGGGGCCTAAGACCTTGTGTGGAGTCGGGGCCGGAACCTGAGGATTCCTCTCCAGTGCTGACATGGATCTTGGGGTACTTCTGGAGTCTCCCCAGGGGAGTCAGTCCTCGTCTCGAATGCGGGCATGCACTTGCGCTTTCCTCCAGGGCGGTAGCAGCAGTGTCACGCAGTCCGCCGCGTGGATCAAAGGATCTATGGTTTTCCCTCGAGTCTTTCCCACGAGGCTTTCCCACGAGGATTTCCCACAGGGCTGTCCCACGTGCACACGTGGTGGGAGTCGATCCTCGGCTTGAACGTCAAGGCAGTGCAGGGAAAACAGGTTCCTCTGGAATGGACTGACTCATCTGGGGGACTCTTGGAATGGTGGCACGACCCTGGAGTTCCTCTCGCCTTACCTGTGGAGAGCGCCTCCTCTTGAGATGCGACGGGAACGCCGGGAATTCTTTCCCTACGAAACAGGGAAAGGATCCCTCATCTCGAGCTAGGAGGCGGAAACGGGGCTCCCCTGGATGTGTGCGGGACCCCACGTGCTTCCTCTCGAGTGGAGACGGGTATGTCGGGGAACTTCCTGAGTTGCAGCAAGGGTGTGAAGGACCCTTTGGAAGTTCCAGTGGTTAGACGTGATTAGCCTCGAGAAGCCTCAGCGGAAATGGGCCTCATCTCGCCTGGAGGGCAAAACCTCCTGGATTTCCTCGAGTTGCGGCAGGTGCTCTCGACTTACGACGGGGACCTCAGGGACCCGCTCTGGTGGCCTCAGGAAAGGCCAGTCCCCATGCGAGTTCCTGGGGGCCTCTTGGGATTCCTCTCCCGTCGATGCCTGGGCCTAAGACCTTGTGTGGAGTCGGGGCCGGAACCTGAGGATTCCTCTCCAGTGCTGACATGGATCTTTGGGTACTTCTGGAGTCTCCCCAGGGGATTCAGTCCTCGTCTCGAATGCGGGCATGCACTTGCGCTTTCCTCCAGGGCGGTAGCAGCAGTGTCACGCAGTCCGCCGCGTGGATCAAAGGATCTATGGTTTTCCCTCGAGTCTTTCCCACGAGGCTTTCCCACGAGGCTTTCCCACAGGGCTGTCCCACGTGCACACGTGGTGGGAGTCGATCCTCGGCTTGAACGTCAAGGCAGTGCAGGGAAAACAGGTTCCTCTGGAATGGACTGACTCATCTGGGGGACTCATGGAATGGTGGCACGACCCTGGAGTTCCTCTTGCCTTTCCTGTGGAGAGAGCCTCCTCTTGAGATGCGACGGGAACGCCGGGAATTCTTTCCCAAAGAAACAGGGAAAGGATCCCTCATCTCGAGCTAGGAGGCGGAAACGGGGCTCCCCTGGATGTGTGCGGGACCCCACGTGCTTCCTTTCGAGTGGAGACGGGTATGTCGGGGAACTACTTGAGTTGCAGCAAGGGTGTGAAGGACCCTTTGGAATTTCCAGTGGTTAGACGTGATTAGCCTCGAGAAACCTCTGCGGAAATGTGCCTCATCTCGACTGGAGGGCAAAACCTCCTGGATTTTCTCGAGTTGCGGCAGGTGCTCTGGACTTACGACGGGGACCTCATGGACCCGCTCTGGTGGCCTCAGGAAAGGCCAGTCCCCATGCGAGTTCCTCGGGGGCTTCTCGGGATTCCTCTCCCGTCGATGCCAGGGCCTAAGACCTTGTGTGGAATCGGGGCCTGAACCTGAGGATTGCTCTCCAGTGCTGACATGGATCTTGGGGTACTTCTGGAGTGTCCCCAGGGGAGTCAGTCCTCGTCTCGAATGCGGGCATGCACTTGCGCTTTCCTCCAGAGCGGTAGCAGCAGTGTCACGCAGTCCGTCGCGTGGATCAAAGGATCTATGGTTTTCCCTCGAGTCTTTCCCACGAGGCTTTCCCACGAGGCTTTCCCACAGGGCTGTCCCACGTGCACACGTGGTGGGAGTCGATCCTCAGCTTGAACGTCAAGGCAGTGCAGGGAAAACAGGTTCCTCTGGAATGGACTGACTCATCTGGAGGACTCTTGGAATGGTGTCACGACCCTGGAGTTCCTCTCGCCTTTCCTGTGGAGAGCGCCTCCTCTTGAGATGCGACGGGAACGCCGGGAATTCTTTCCCTACGAAACAGGGAAAGGATCCCTCATCTCGAGCTAGGAGGCGGAAACGGGGCTCCCCTGGATGTGTGCGGGACCCCACGTGCTTCCTCTCGAGTGAAGATGGGTATGTCGGGGAACTTTTGAGTTGCAGCAAGGGTGTGAAGGAACCTTAGGAAGTTCCAGTGGTTAGACTTGATAAGCCTCGAGAAGTCTCAGGGGAAATGGGCCTCATCTCGCCTGGAGGGCAAAACCTCCTTGATTTTCTCGAGTTGCGGCAGGTGCTCTTGACTTACGACGGGGACCTCATGGACCCGCTCTGGTGGCCTCAGGAAAGGCCAGTCCCCATGCGAGTTCCTCGGGGGCCTCTCGGGATTCCTCTCCTGTCGATGCCGGGGCCTAAGACCTTGTGTGGAGTCGGGGCCGGAACCTGAGGATTCCTCTCCAGTGCTGACATGGATCTTGGGGTACTTCTGGAGTCTCCCCAGGGGAGTCAGTCCTCGTCTCGAATGCGGGCATGCACTTGCGCTTTCCCCCAGGGCGGTAGCAGCAGTGTCACGCAGTCCGCCGCCTGGATCAAAGGATCTATGGTTTTCCTTCGAGTCTTTCCCACGAGGCTTTCCCACGAGGCTTTAACACAGGGCTGTCCCACGTGCACACGTGGTGGGAGTCTATCCTCGGATTGAACGTCAAGGCAGTGCAGGGAAAACAGGTTCCTCTGGAATGGACTGACACATCTGGGGGACTCTTGGAATGGTGGCACGACCCTGGATTTCCTCTCGCCTTTCCTGTGGAGAGCGCCTCCTCTTGAGATGCGACGGGAACGCCGGGAATTCTTTCCCTACGAAACAGGGAAAGGATCCCTCATCTCGAGCTAGGAGGCGGAAACGGGGCTCCCCTGGATGTGTGCGGGACCACACGTGCTTCCTCTCGAGTGGAGACGGGTATGTCGGGGAACTTCTTGAGTTGCAGCAAGGGTGTGAAGGACCCTTTGGAAGTTCCAGTGGTTAGACGTGATTAGCCTCGAGAAGCCTCAGCGGAAATGGGCCTCATCTCCCCTGGAGGGCAAAACCTCCTGGATTTTCTCGAGTTGCGGCAGGTGCTCTCGACTTACGACGGGGAACTCAGGGACCCGCTCTGGTGGCCTCAGGGAAGGCCAGTCCCCATGCGAGTTCCTCGGGGGCCTCTCGGGATTCCTCTCCCGTCGATGCCGGGGCCTAAGACCTTGTGTGGAGTCGGGGCCGGAACCTGAGGATTCCTCTCCAGTGCTGACATGGATCTTGTGTTACTTCTGGAGTATCCCCAGGGGAATCAGTCCTCGTCTCGAATGCGGGCATGCACTTGCGCTTTCCTCCAGAGCGGTAGCAGCAGTGTCACGCAGTCCGCCGCGTGGATCAAAGGATCTATGGTTTTCCCTCGAGTCTTTCCCACGAGGCTTTCCCACGAGGCTTTCCCACAGGGCCGTCCCACGTGCACACGTGGTGGGACTCGATCCTCGGCTTGAACGTCAAGGCAGTGCAGGGAAAACAGGTTCCTCTGGAATGGACTGACCCATCTCGGGGTCTCTTGGAATGGTGGCACGACCCTGGAGTTCCTCTCGCCTTTCCTGTGGAGAGCGCCTCCTCTTAAGATGCGACGGGAACGCCGGGAATTCTTTCCCTACGAAACAGGGAAAGGATCCCTCATCTCGAGCTAGGAGCCGGAAACGGGGCTCCCCTGGATGTGTGCGGGACCCCACGAGCTTCCTCTCGAGTGAAGATGGGTATGTCGGGGAACTTTTGAGTTGCAGCAAGGGTGTGAAGGAACCTTAGGCCGTTCCAGTGGTTAGACTTGATTAGCCTCGAGAAGTCTCAGCGGAAATGGGTCTCATCTCGCCTGGAGGGCAAAACCTCCTGGATTTTCTCGAGTTGCGGCAGGTGCTCTCGACTTACGATGGGGAACTCAGGGACCCGCTCTGGTAGCCTCAGGAAAGGCCAGTCCCCATGCGAGTTCCTCGGGGGCCTCTCGGGATTCCTCTCCCGTCAATGCCGGGGACTAAGACCTTGTGTGGAGTCGGGGCCGGAACCTGAGATTTCCTCTCCAGTGCTGACATGGATCTTGGGGTACTTCTGGAGTCTCCCCAGGGGAGTCAGTCCTCGTCTCGCATGCGGGCATGCAATTGCGCTTTCCTCCAGAGCGGTAGCAGCAGTGTCACGCAGTCCGCCGTGTAGATCAAAGGATCTATGGTTTTCCCTCGAGTCTTTCCCACGAGGCTTTCCCACAGGGCTGTCCCATGTGCACACGTGGTGGGAGTCGATCCTCGGCTTGAACGTCAAGGCAGTGCAGGGAAAACAGTTTCCTCTGGAATGGACTGACACATCTGGGGGACTCTTGGATTGGTGGCACGACCCTGGAGTTCCTCTCGCCTTTCCTGTGGAGAGCGCCTCCTCTTGAGATGCGACGGGAACGCCGGGAATTCTTTCCCTAGGAAACAGGGAAAGGATCCCTCATCTCGAGCTAGGAGGCAGAAACGGGGCTCCCCTGGATGTGTGTGGGACCCCACGTGCTTCCTCTCGAGTGGAGACGGGTATGTCGCGGAACTTCTTGAGTTGCAGCAAGGGTGTGAAGGACCCTTTGGAAGTTCCAGTGGTTAGATGTGATTAGCCTCGAGAAGCCTCAGCGGAAATGGGCCTCATCTCGCCTGGAGGGCAAAACCTCCTGGATTTTCTCGAGTTGCGGCAGGTGCTGTTGACTTACGACGGGGACCTCATGGACCCGCTCTGGTGGCCTCAGGAAAGGCCAGTCCCCATGCGAGTTCCTCGGGGGCCTCTCGGGATTCCTCTCCTGTCGATGCCGGGGCCTAAGACCTTGTGTGGAGTCGGGGTCGGAACCTGAGGATTCCTCTCCAGTGCTGACATGGATCTTGGGGTACTTCTGGAGTCTCCCCAGGGGAGTCAGTCCTCGTCTCGAATGCGGGCATGCACTTGCGCTTTCCTCCAGAGCGGTAGCAGCAGTGTCACGCAGTCCGACGCGTGGATCAAAGGATCTATGGTTTTCCTTCGAGTCTTTCCCACGAGGCTTTCCCACGAGGCTTTCCCACAGGGCTGTCCCACGTGCACACGTGGTGGGAGTCTATCCTCGGATTGAACGTCAAGGCAGTGCAGGGAAAACAGGTTCCTCTGGAATGGACTGACACATCTGGGGGACTCTTGGAATGGTGGCACGACCCTGGAGTTCCTCTCGCCTTTCCTGTGGAGAGCGCCTCCTCTTGAGATGCGACGGGAACGCCGGGAATTCTTTCCCTACGAAACAGGGAAAGGATCCCTCATCTCGAGCTAGGAGGCGGAAACGGGTCTCCCCTGGATGTGTGCGGGAACCCACGTGCTTCCTCTCGAGTGGAGACGGGTATGTCGGGGAACTTCTTGAGTTGCAGCAAGGGTGTGAAGGACCCTTTGGAAGTTCCAGCGGTTAGACGTGATTAGCCTAGAGAAGCCTCAGCGGAAATGGGCCTCATCTCGCCTGCAGGGCAAAACCTCCTGGATTTTCTCGAGTTGCGGCAGGTGCTCTCGACTTACGACGGGGACCTCAGGGAACCGCTCTGGTGGCCTCAGGAAAGGCCAGTCCCCATGCGAGTTCCGCGGGGGCCTCTCGGGATTCCTCTCCCGTCGATGCCGGGGCCTAAGACCTTGTGTGGAGTCGGGGCCGGAACCTGAGGATTCCTCTCCAGGGCTGTAATGGATCTTGTGGTACTTCTGGAGTATCCCCAGGGGAGTCAGTCCTCGTCTCGAATGCGGGCAGGCACTTGCGCTTTCCTCCAGAGCGGTAGCAGCAGTGTCACGCAGTCCGCCGCGTGGATCAAAGGATCTATGGTTTTCCCTCGAGTCTTTCCCACGAGGCTTTCCCACGAGGCTTTCCCACAGGGCCGTCCCACGTGCACACGTGGTGGGACTCGATCCTCGGCTTGAACGTCAAGGCAGTGCAGGGAAAACAGGTTCCTCTGGAATGGACTGACCCATCTCGGGGTCTCTTGGAATGGTGGCACGACCCTGGAGTTCCTCTCGCCTTTCGTGTGGAGAGCGCCTCCTCTTGAGATGCGACGGGAACGCCGGGAATTCTTTCCCTACGAAACAGGGAAAGGATCCCTCATCTCGAGCTAGGAGGCGAAAACGGGGCTCCCCTGGATGTGTGCGGGACGCCACGTGCTTCCTCTCGAGTGGAGACGGGTATGTCGGGGAACTTCTTGAGTTGCAGCAAGGGTGTGAAGGACCCTTTGTAAGTTCCGGTGGTTAGACGTGATTAGCCTCGAGAAGCCTCAGCGGAAATGTGCCTCATCTCGCCTGGAGGGCAAAACCTCCTGGATTTTCTCGAGTTGCGGCAGGTGCTCTCGACTTACGACGGGGACCTCAGGGACCCGCTCTGGTGGCCTCAGGAAAGGCCAGTCCCCATGCGAGTTCCTCGGGGGCCTCTCGGGATAACTCTCCCGTCGATGCCAGGGCCTAAGACCTTGTGTGGAGTCGGGGCCGGAACCTGAGGATTCCTCTCCAGTGCTGACATGGATCTTGGGGTACTTCTGGAGTCTCCCCAGGGGAGTCAGTCCTCGTCTCGAATGCGGGCATGCACTTGCGCTTACCTACAGAGCGGTAGCAGCAGTGTCACGCAGTCCACCGCGTGGATCAAAGGATCTATGGTTTTCCCTCGAGTCTTTCACACGAGGCTTTCCCACGAGGCTTTCCCGCAGGGCTGTCCCACGTGCACACGTGGTGGGAGTCGATCCTCGGCTTGAACGTCAAGGCAGTGCAGGTAAAACAGGTTCCTCTGGAATGGACTGACACATCTGGGGGACTCTTGGAATGGTGGCACGACCCTGGAGTTCCTCTCCCCGTTCCTGCGGAGAGCGCCTCCTCTTGAGATGCGACGGGAACGCCGGGTATTCTTTCCCTACGAAACAGGGAAAGGATCCCTCATCTCGAGCTAGGAGGCGGAAACGGGGCTCCCCTGGATGTGTGCGGGATCCCACGTGCTTCCTCTCGAGTGGAGACGGGTATGTCAGGGAACTTCTTGAGTTGCAGCAAGGGTGTGAAGGACCCTTTTTAAGTTCCAGTGGTTAGACGTGATTAGCTTCGAGAAGCCTCAGCGGAAATGGGCCTCATCTCGCCTGGAGGGCAAAACCTCCTGGATTTTCTCGAGTTGCGGCACGTGCTCTCGACTTACGATGGGGACCTCAGGGACCCGCTCTGGTGGCCTCAGGAAAGGCCAGTCCCCATGCGAGTTCCTTGGGGCCTCTCGGGATTCCTCTCCCGTCGATGCCGGGGCCTAAGACCTTGTGTGGAGTCGGGGCCGGAACCTGAGGATTCCTCTCCAGTGCTGACATGGATCTTGGGGTACTTCTGGAGTCTCCCCAGGGGAGTCAGTCCTCGTCTCGAATGCGGGCATGCACTTGCGCTTTCCTCCAGAGCGGTAGCAGCAGTGTCACGCAATCCGCCGCGTGGATCAAAGGATCTATGGTTTTCCCTCGAGTCTTTCCCACGAGGCTTTCCCACGAGGCTTTCCCACAGGGCTGTCCCACGTGTACACGTCGTGGGAGTCGATCCTCGGCTTGAACGTCAAGGCAGTGCAGGGAAAACAGGTTCCTCTGGAATGGACTGACACATCTGGGGGACTCTTGGAATGGTGGCACGACCCTGGAGTTCCTCTCGCCTTTCCTGTGGAGAGTGCCTCCTCTTGAGTTGCGACGGGAATGCCGGGAATTCTTTCCCTAGGAAACAGGGAAAGGATCCCTCATCTCGAGCTAGGAGGCGGAAACGGGGCTCCTCTGGATGTGTGCGGGACCCTCGGGCATCCTCTCTTGTGGAGACGGGTATGTCGGGGAACTTCTTGAGTTGCAGCAAGAGTGAGAAGGACCCTTTGGATGTTCCAGTGGTTAGATGTGATTAGCCTCGAGAAGCCTCAGCGGAAATGGGCCTCATCTCGCCTGGAGGGCAAAACCTCCTGGATTTTCTCGAGTTGCGGCAGGTGCTCTCGACTTACGATGGGGACCTCAGGGACCCGCTCTGGTGGCCTCAGGAAAGGCCAGTCCCCATGCGAGTTCCTCGGGGGCCTCTCGGGATTCCTCTCACGTCGATGCCGGGGCCTAGAACCTTGTGTGGAATCGGGGCGGGAACCTGAGGCTTCCTCTCCAGTGCTGACATGGATCTTGGGGTACTTCTGGAGTCTCCCCAGGGGAGTCAGTCCTCATCTCGAATGCGGGCATACACTTGCGCTTTCCTCCTGGGCGGTAGGAGCAGTGTCACGCAGTCCGCCGCGTGGATCAAAGGATCTATGGTTTTCCCTCGAGTCTTTCCCAAGAGGCTTTCCCACGAGGATTTCCCACAGGGCTGTCCCACGTGCACACGTGGTGGGAGTCGATCATCGGCTTGAACGTCAAGGCAGTGCAGGGAAAACAGGTTCCTCTGGAATGGACTGACACATCTGGGGGACTCTTGGAATGGTGGCAAGACCCTGGAGTTCCTCTCGCCTTTCCTGTGGAGAGCGCCTCCTCTTGAGATGAGACGGGAACGCCGGGAATTCTTTCCCTACGAAACAGGGAAAGGATCCCTCATCTCGAGCTAGGAGGCGGAAACGGGCTCCTCTGGATGTGTGCGGGACACCATGTGCTTCCTCTCGAGTGGAGACGGGTATGTCGGGGAACTTCTTGAGTTGCAGCAAGGGTGTGAAGGCCCCTTTGGAAGTTCCAGTGGTTAGACGTGATTAGCCTCGAGAAGCCTCAGCGGAAATGTGCCTCATCTCGCCTGGAGGGCAAAACCTCCTGGATTTTCTCGAGTTGCGGCAGGTGCTCTCGTCTTACGACGGGAACCTCAGGGACCCGCTCTGGTGGCCTCAGGAAAGGCCAGTCCCCATGCGAGTTCCTCGGGGGCCTCTCGGGATTCCTCTCCCGTCGATGCCGGGGCCTAGAACCTTGTGTGGAGTCGGGGCCGGAACCTGAGGCTTCCTCTCCAGTGCTGACATGGATCTTGGGGTACTTCTGGAGCCTCCCCAGGGGAGTCAGTCCTCGTCTCGAATGCGGGCATGCACTTGCGCTTTCCTCCAGGGCGGTAGGAGCAGTTTCACACAGTCCGCCGCGTGGATCAAAGGATCTATGGTTTTCCCTCGAGTCTTTCCCTCGAGGCTTTCCCACGAGGCTTTCCCACAGGGCTGTCCCACGTGCACACGTGGTGGGAGTCGATCATCGGCTTGAACGTCAAGGCAGTGCAGGGAAAACAGGTTCCTCTGGAATGGACTGACACATCTGGGGGACTCTTGGAATGGTGGCACGACCCTGGAGTTCCTCTCGCCTTTCCTGTGGAGAGCGCCTCCTCTTGAGATGCGACGGGAACGCCGGGAATTCTTTCCCTACGAAACAGGGAAAGGATCCCTCATCTCGAGCTAGGAGGCGGAAACGGGGCTCCCCTGGATGTGTGCGGGACCCCACGTGCTTCCTCTCGAGTGGAGACGGGTATGTCGGGGAACTTCTTGAGTTGCAGCAAGGGTGTGAGGGACCCTTTGGAAGTTCCAGTGGTTAGAACTGATTAGCTTCGAGAAGCCTCAGCGGAAATGTGCCTCATCTGGCCTGGAGGGCAAAACCTCCTGGATTTTCTCGAGTTGCGGCAGGTGCTCTCGACTTACGACGCGGACCTCAGGGACCCGCTCTGGTGGCCTCAGGAAAGGCCAGTCCCCATGCGAGTTCCTCGGGGGCCTCTCGGGATTCCTCTCCCGTCGATGCCGGGGCCTAAGACCTTGTGTGTAGTCGGGCCCGAACCTGAGGCTTCCTCTCCAGTGCTGACATGGATCTTGGGGTACTTCTGGAGTCTCCCCAGAGGAGTCAGTCCTCGTCTCGAATGCGGGCATGCACTTGCGCTTTCCTCCAGAGCGGTAGCAGCAGTGTCACTCAATCCGCCGCGTAGATCAATGGATCTATGGTTTTCCCTCGAGTCTTTCCCACGAGGCTTTCCCACGAGGCTTTCCCACAGGGCTGTCCCACGTGCACACGTGGTGGGAGTCGATCCTCGGCTTGAACGTCAACGGCAGTGCAGGCAAAACAGCTTCCTCTGTAATGGACTGACACATCTGGGGGTCTCTTGGAATGGTGGCACGACCCTTGAGTTCCTCTGGCCTTTCCTGTGGAGAGCACCTCCTCTGAGATGTGACGGGAACGCCAGGAATTCTTTCCCTACGAAACAGGGAAAGGATCCCTCATCTCGAGCAAGGAGGCGGAAACGGGGCTCCCCTGGATGTGTGAGGGACCCCACGTGCTTCCTCTCGAGTGGAGACGGGTAGGTGGGGAACTTCTTGAGTTGAGGCAACGGTGTGAAGGACCCTTTGGAAGTTCCAGTGGTTAGATGTGATTAGCCTCGAGAAGCCTCAGCGGAAATGGGCCTCATCTCGCCTGGAGGGCAAAACCTCCCGGATTTTCTCGAGTTGCGGCAGGTGCTCTCGACTTACGACGGGGACCTCAGGGACCCGCTCTGGTGGCCTCAGGAAAGGCCAATCCCCATGCGAGTTCCTCGGGGGCCTCTCGGGATTCCTCTCCCGTCGATGCCGGGGCCTAAAACCTTGTGTGGAGTCGGGGCCGGAACCTGAGGATTCCTCTCCAGTTCTGACATGGATCTTGGGGTACTTCTGGAGTCTCCCCAGGGGAGTCAGTCCTCGTCTCGAATGCGGGCATGCACTTACGCTTTCCTCCAGAGCGGTAGCAGCAGTGTCACGCAGTCCGCCGCGTGGATCAAAGGATCTATGGTTTTCCCTCGAGTCTTTCCCACGAGGCTTTCCCACGAGGCTTTCCCACAGGGCTGTCCCACGTGCACACGTGGTGGGAGTCGATCCTCGGCATGAACGTCAAGGCAGTGCAGGGAAAACAGGTTCCTCTGGAATGGACTGACACATCTGGGGGACTCTTGGAATGGTGGCACGACCCTGGAGTTCCTCTCGCCTTTCCTGTGGAGAACGCCTCCTCTTGAGATGCGACGGGAACGCCAGGAATTCTTTCCCTACGAAACAGGGAAAGGATCCCTCATCTCGAGCTAGGAGGCGGAAACGGGGCTCCCCTGGATGTGTGAGGGACCCCACGTGCTTCCTCTCGAGTGGAGACGGGTATGTCGGGGAACTTCTTGAGTTGCAGCAAGGGTGTGAAGGACCCTTTGGAAGTTCCAGTGGTTAGACGTGATTAGCCTCGAGAAGCCTCAGGGGAAATGGGCCTCATCGCGCCTGGAGGGCAAAACCTCCTGGATTTTCTCGAGTTGCGGCAGGTGCTCTCGACTTACGACGGGGACCTCAGGGACCCGCTCTGGTGGCCTCAGGAAAGGCCAGTCCCCATGCGAGTTCCTCGGGGGCCTCTCGGGATTCCTCTCCCGTCGATGCCGGGGCCTAAGACCTTGTGTGGAGTCGGGGCCGGAACCTGAGGATTCCTCTCCAGTGCTGACATGGATCTTGGGGTACTTCTGGAGTCTCCCCAGGGGAGTCAGTCCTCGTCTCGAATGCGGGCATGCACTTGCGCTTTCCTCCAGAGCGGTAGCAGCAGTTTCACGCAGTCCGCCGCGTGGATCAAAGGATCTATGGTTTTCCCTCGAGTCTTTCCCACGAGGCTTTCCCACGAGGCTTTCCCACAGGGCTGTCCCACGTGCACACGTGGTGGGAGTCGATCCTCGGCTTGAACGTCAAGGCAGTGCAGGGAAAACAGGTTCCTCTGGAATGGACTGACACATCTGGGGGACTCTTGGAATGGTGGCACGACCCTTGAGTTCCTCTGGCCTTTCCTGTGGAGAGCACCTCCTCTGAGATGCGACGGGAACGCCAGGAATTCTTTCCCTACGAAACAGGGAAAGGATCCCTTATCTCGAGCAAGGAGGCGGAAACGGGGCTCCCCTGGATGTGTGAGGGACCCCAAGTGCTTCCTCTCGAGTGGAGACGGGTAGGTGGGGAACTTCCTGAGTTGAGGCAACGGTGTGAAGGACCCTTTGGAAGTTCCAGTGGTTAGATGTGATTAGCCTCGAGAAGCCTCAGCGGAAATGGGCCTCATCTCGCCTGGAGGGCAAAACCTCCTGGATTTTCTCGAGTTGCGGCAGGTGCTCTCGACTTACGACGGGGACCTCACGGACCCGCACTGGTGGCCTCAGGAAAGGCCAGTCCCCATGCGAGTTCCTCGGGGGCCTCTCGGGATTCCTCTCCCGTCGATGCCGGGGCCTAAAACCTTGTGTGGAGTCGGGGCCGGAAACTGAGGATTCCTCTCCAGTTCTGACATGGATCTTGGGGTACTTCTGGAGTCTCCCCAGGGGAGTCAGTCCTCGTCTCGAATGCGGGCATGCACTTGCGCTTTCCTCCAGAGCGGTAGCAGCAGTGTCACGCAGTCCGCCGCATGGATCAAAGGATCTATGTTTTTCCCTCGAGTCTTTCCCACGAGGCTTTCCCACGAGGCTTTCCCACAGGGCTGTCCCACGTGCACACGTGGTGGGAGTCGATCCTCAGCATGAACGTCAAGGCAGTGCAGGGAAAACAGGTTTCTCTGGAATGGACTGACACATCTGGGGGACTCTTGGAATGGTGGCACGACCCTGGAGTTCCTCTCGCCTTTCCTGTGGAGAACGCCTCCTCTTGAGATGCGACGGGAACGCCAGGAATTCTTTCCCTACGAAACAGGGAAAGGATCCCTCATGTCGAGCTAGGAGGCGGAAACGGGGCTCCCCTGGATGTGTGCGGGACCCCACGTGCTTCCTCTCGAGTGGAGACGGGTATGTCGGGGAACTTCTTGAGTTGCAGCAAGGGTGTGAAGGACCCTTTGGAAGTTCCAGTGGTTAGATGTGATTAGCCTCGAGAAGCCTCAGCGGAAATGGGCCTCATCTCGCCTGGACGGCAAAACCTCCTGGATTTTCTCGAGTTGCGGCAGGTGCTCTCGACTTACGACGGGGACCTCAGGGACCCGCTCTGGTGGCCTCAGGAAAGGCCAGTCCCCATGCGAGTTCCTCGGGGGCCTCTCGGGATTCCTCTCCCGTCGATGCCGGGGCCTAAGACCTTGTGTGGAGTCGGGGCCGGAACCTGAGGATTCCTCTCCAGTGCTGACATGGATCTTGGGGTACTTCTGGAGTCTCCCCAGGGGAGTCAGTCCTCGTCTCGAATGCGGGCATGCACTTGCGCTTTCCTCCAGAGCGGTAGCAGCAGTGTCACGCAGTCCACCGCGTGGATCAAAGGATCTATGGTTTTCCCTCGAGTCTTTCCCACGAGGCTTTCCCACGAGGCTTTCCCACAGGGCTGTCCCACGTGCACACGTGGTGGGAGTCGATCCTCGGCTTGAACGTCAAGGCAGTGCAGGGAAAACAGGTTCCTCTGGAATGGACTAACACATCTGGTGGACTCTTGGAATGGTGGCACGACCCTGGAGTTCCTCTCCCCTTTCCTGTGGAGAGCGCCTCCTCTTGAGATGCGACGGGAACACCGGGAATTCTTTCCCTACGAAAGAGGGAAAGGATCCCTCATCTCGAGCTAGGAGGCGGAAACGGGGCTCCCCTGGATATGTGCGGGACCCCACGTGCTTCCTCTCGAGTGCAGACGGGTATGTCGGGGAACTTCTTGAGTTGCAGCAAGGGTGTGAAGGACCCTTTGGAAGTTCCAGTGGTTAGACGTGATTAGACTCGAGAAGCCTCAGGGGAAATGTGCCTCATCTCGCCTGGAGGGCAAAACCTCCTGGATTTTCTCGAGTTGCGGCAGGTGCTCTTGACTTACTACGGGGACCTCAGGGACCCGCTCTGGTGGCCTCAGGAAAGGCCAGTCCCCATGCGAGTTCCTCGGGGGCCTCTCGGGATTCCTCTCCCGACGATGCCGGGGCCTAAGACCTTGTGTGGAGTCGGGGCCGGAACCTGAGGATTCCTCTCCAGTGCTGACATGGATCTTGGGGTACTTCTGGAGTCTCCCCAGGGGAGTCAGTCCTCGTCTCGAATGCGGGCATGCACTTGCTCTTTCCTCCAGAGCGGTAGCAGCAGTGTCACGCAGTCCGCCTCGTGGATCAAAGGATCTATGGTTTTCCCTCGAGTCTTTCCCACGAGGCTTTCCCACAGGGCTGTCCCACGTGCACACGTGGTGGGAGTCGATCCTCGGCTTGAACGTCAAGGCAGTGCAGGGAAAACAGGTTCCTCTGGAATGGACTGACACATCTGGGGGACTCTTGGAATGGTGGCACGACCCTGGAGTACCTCTCGCCTTTCCTGTGGAGAGCGCCTCCTCTTGAGATGCGACGGGAACGCCGGGAATTCTTTCCCAGGAAACAGGGAAAGGATCCCTCATCTCGAGCTAGGAGGCGGAAACGGGGCTCCCCTGGATGTGTGAGGGACCCCACGTGCTTCCTCTCGAGTGGAGACGGGTATGTCGGGGAACTTCTTGAGTTGCAGCAAGGGTGTGAAGGACCCTTTGGAAGTTCCAGTGGTTAGACGTGATTAGCCTCGAGAAGCCTCAGCGGAAATGTGCCTCATCTCGCCTGGAGGGCAAAACCTCCTGGATTTTCTCGAGTTGCGGCAGGTGCTCTCGACTTACGACGGGGACCTCAGGGACCCGCTCTGGTGGCCTCAGGAAAGGCCAGTCCCCATGCGAGTTCCTCGGGGGCCTCTCGGGATTCCTCTCCCGTCGATGCCGGGGCCTAAGACCTTGTGTGGAGTCGGGGCCGGAACCTGAGGATTCCTCTCCAGTGCTGACATGGATCTTGGGGTACTTCTGGAGTCTCCCCAGGGGAGTCAGTCCTTCTCTCGAATGCGGGCATGCACTTGCGCTTTCCTCCAGAGCGGTAGCAGCAGTGTCACGCAGTCCGCCGCGTGGATCAAAGGATCTATGGTTTTCCCTCGAGTCTTTCCCACGAAGCTTTCCCACGAAGCTTTCCCACAGGGCTGTCCCACGTGCACACGTGGTGGGAGTCGATCCTCGGCTTGAAGGTCAAGGCAGTGCAGGGAAAACAGGTTCCTCTGGAATGGACTGACACATCTGGGGGTCTCTTGGAATGGTGGCACGACCCTGGAGTTACTCTCGCCTTTCCTGTGGAGAGCGCCTCCTCTTGAGATGTGACGGGAACGCCGGGAATTCTTTCCCTACGAAACAGGGAAAGGATCCCTCATCTCGAGCTAGGAGGCGGAAACGGGGATTCCCTGGATGTGTGCGGGACCCCACGTGCTTCCTCTCCAGTGGAGACGGGTATGTCGGGGAACTTCTTGAGTTGCAGCAAGGGTGTGAAGGACCCTTAGGAAGTTCCAGTGGTTAGATGTGATTAGCCTCGAGAAGCCTCAGCGGAAATGGGCCTCATCTCTCCTGGAGGGCAAAACCTCCTGGATTTTCTCGAGTTGCGGCAGGTGCTCTCGACTTACGACGGGGACCTCGGGGACCCGCTCTGGTGGCCTCAGGAAAGGCCAGTCCCCATGCGAGTTCCTCGGGGGCCTCTCGGGATTCCTCTCCCGTCGATGCCGGGGCCTAAGACCTTGTGTGGGGTTGGGGCCGGAACCTGAGGATTCCTCTCCAGTGCTGACATGGATCTTGGGGTACTACTGGAGTCTCCCCTGGGGAGTCAGTCCTCGTCTCGAATGCGGGCATGCACTTGCTCTTTCCACCAGAGCGGTAGCAGCAGTGTCACGCAGTCCGCCGCGTGGATCAAAGGATCTATGGTTTTCCCTCGAGTCTTTCCCAGGAGGCTTTCCCACAGGGCTGTCCCACGTGCACACGTGGTGGGAGTCGATCCTCGGCTTGAACGTCAAGGCAGTGCAGGGAAAACAGGTTCCTCTGGAATGGACTGACACATCTGGGGTACTCTTGGAATGGTGGCACGACCCTGAAGTTCCTCTCCCCTTTCCTGTGGAGAGCGCCTCCTCTTGAGATGCGACGGGAACGCCGGGAATTCTTTCCCTACGAAAGAGGGAAAGGATCCCTCATCTCGAGCTAGGAGGCGGAAACGGGGCTCCCCTGGATGTGTGCGGGACCCCACGTGCTTCCTCTCGAGTGGAGACTGGTATGTCGGGGAACTTCGTGAGTTGCAGCAAGGGTGTGAAAGACCCTTAGGAAGTTCCAGTGGTTAGATGTGATTAGCCTCGAGAAGCCTCAGCGGAAATGGGCCTCATCTCTCCTGGAGGGCAAAACCTCCTGGATTTTCTCGAGTTGCGGCAGGTGCTCTCGACTTACGACGGGGACCTCGGGGACCCGCTCTGGTGGCCTCAGGAAAGGCCAGTCCCCATGCGAGTTCCTCGGGGGCCTCTCGGGATTCCTCTCCCGTCGATGCCGGGGCCTAAGACCTTGTGTGGGGTTGGGGCCGGAACCTGAGGATTCCTCTCCAGTGCTGACATGGATCTTGGGATACTACTGGAGTCTCCCCTGGGGAGTCAGTCCTCGTCTCGAATGCGGGCATGCACTTGCTCTTTCCACCAGAGCGGTAGCAGCAGTGTCACGCAGTCCGCCGCGTGGATCAAAGGATCTATGGTTTTCCCTCGAGTCTTTCCCAGGAGGCTTTCCCACAGGGCTGTCCCACGTGCACACGTGGTGGGAGTCGATCCTCGGCTTGAACGTCAAGGCAGTGCAGGGAAAACAGGTTCCTCTGGAATGGACTGACACATCTGGGGTACTCTTGGAATGGTGGCACGACCCTGAAGTTCCTCTCCCCTTTCCTGTGGAGAGCGCCTCCTCTTGAGATGCGACGGGAACGCCGGGAATTCTTTCCCTACGAAAGAGGGAAAGGATCCCTCATCTCGAGCTAGGAGGCGGAAACGGGGCTCCCCTGGATGTGTGCGGGACCCCACGTGCTTCCTCTCGAGTGGAGACTGGTATGTCGGGGAACTTCGTGAGTTGCAGCAAGGGTGTGAAAGACCCTTAGGAAGTTCCAGTGGTTAGATGTGATTAGCCTCGAGAAGCCTCAGCGGAAATGGGCCTCATCTCTCCTGGAGGGCAAAACCTCCTGGATTTTCTCGAGTTGCGGCAGGTGCTCTCGACTTACGACGGGGACCTCGGGGACCCGCTCTGGTGGCCTCAGGAAAGGCCAGTCCCCATTCGAGTTCCTCGGGGGCCTCTCGGGATTCCTCTCCCGTCGATGCCGGGGCCTAAGACCTTGTGTGGGGTTGGGGCCGGAACCTGAGGATTCCTCTCCAGTGCTGACATGGATCTTGGGGTACTTCTGGAGTCTCCCCAGGGGAGTCAGTCCTCATCTCGAATGCGGGCATGCCCTTGCGCTTTCCTCGAGAGCTGTAGCAGCAGTGTTATGCTGTCGGCCGCGTGGATCAAAGGATCTATGGTTTTCCCTCGAGTCTTTCCCACGAGGCTTTCCCACGAGGCTTTCCCACAGGGCTGTCCCACGTGCACACGTGGTGGGAGTCGATCCTCGGCTTGAACGTCAAGGCCGTGCAGGGAAAACAGGTTCCTCTGGAATGGACTGACACATCTGGGGGACTCTTGGAATGGTGGCACGACCCTGGAGTTACTCTCGCCTTTCCTGTGGAGAGCGCCTCCTCTTGAGATGCGACGGGAACGCCGGGAATCTTTCCCTACGAAACAGGGAAAGGATCCCACATCTCGAGCTAGGAGGCGGAAACGGGGCTCCCCTGGATGTGTGCGGGACCCTCGTGCTTCCTCTCGAGTGGAGACGGGTATGTCGGGGAACTTCTTCAGTTGCAGCAAGGGTGAGAAGGACCCTTTGGAAGTTCCAGTGGTTCCACGTGATTAGCCTCGAGAAGCCTCAGCGGAAATGGGCCTCATCGCGCCTGGAGGGCAAAACCTCCTGGATTTTCTCGAGTTGCGGCAGGTGCTCTCGGCTTACGACGGGGACCTCAGGGACCCGCTCTGGTGGCCTCAGGAAAGACCAGTCCCCATGCGAATTCCTCGGGGGCCTCTCGGGATAACTCTCCCGTCGATGCCGGGGCCTAAGACCTTTGTGGAGTCGGGGCCGGAACCTGAGGCTTCCTCTCCAGTGCTGACATGGATCTTGGGGTACTTCTGGAGTCTCCCCAGGGGAGTCAGTCCTCGTCTCGAATGCGGGCATGCACTTGCGCTTACCTCCAGAGCGGTAGCTGCAGTGTCACGCAGTCCACCGCGTGGATCAAAGGATCTATGGTTTTCCCTCGAGTCTTTCACACGAGGCTTTCCCACAGGGCTGTCCCACGTGCACACGTGGTGGGAGTCGATCCTCGGCTTGAACGTCAAGGCAGTGCAGGGAAAACAGGTTCCTCTGGAATGGAATGACACATCTGGGGGACTCTTGGAATGGTGGCACGACCCTGGAGTTCCTCTCGCCTTTCCTGTGGAGAGCGCCTTCTCTTGAGATGCGACGGGAACGCCGGGAATTCTTTCCCTACGAAACAGGGAATGGATCCCTCATCTCGAGCTAGGAGGCGGAAACGGGGCTCCCCTGTATGTGTGCGGGACGCCACGTGCTTCCTCTCGAGTGGAGACGGGTATGTCGGGGAACTTCTTGAGTTGCAGCAAGGGTGTGAAGGACCCTTTGTAAGTTCCAGTGGTTAGACGTGATTAGCCTCGAGAAGCCTCAGCGGAAATGGGCCTCATCTCGCCTGGAGGGCAAAACCTCCTGGATTTTCTCGAGTTGCGGCAGGTGCTCTCGACTTACGACGGGGACCTCAGGGACCCGCTCTGGTGGCCTCAGGAAAGGCCAGTCTCCATGCGAGTTCCTCGGGGCCCTCTCGGGATTCCTCTCCCGTCGATGCCGGGGCTTAAGACGTTGTGTGGAGTAGGGGCCGGAACCTGAGGATTCCTCTCCAGTGCTGACATGGATCTTGGGGTACTTCTGGAGTTTCCCCAGGGGAGTCAGTCCTCGTCTCGAATGCGGGCATGCACTTGCGCTTTCCTCCAGAGCGGAAACAGCAGTGTCACGCAGTCCGTCGCGTGGATCAAAGGATCTATGGTTTTCCCTCGAGTCTTTCCCACGAGGCTTTCCCACGAGGCTTTCCCACAGGGCTGTCCCACGTGCACACGTGGTGGGAGTCGATCCTCGGCTTGAACGTCAAGGCCGTGCAGGGAAAACAGGTTCCTCTGGAATGGACTGACACATCTGGGGACTCTTGGAATGGTGGCACGACCCTGGAGTTACTCTCGCCTTTCCTGTGGAGAGCGCCTCCTCTTGAGATGCGACGGGAACGCCGGGAATCTTTCCCTACGAAACAGGGAAAGGATCCGTCATCTCGAGCTAGGAGGCGGAAACGGGGCTCCCCTGGATGTGTGCGGGACCCCACGTGCTTCCTCTCGAGTGGAGACGGGTATGTCGGGGAACTTCTTCAGTTGCAGCAAGGGTGTGAAGGACCCTTTGGAAGTTCCAGTGGTTAGACGTGATTGGCCTCGAGATGCCTCAGCGGAAATGGGCCTCATCTCGCCTGGAGGGCAAAACCTCCTGGATTTTTTCTAGTTGCGGCAGGTGCTCTCGACTTACGACGCGGACGACAGGGACCCGCTCTGGTGGCCTCAGGAAAGGCCAGTCCCCATGCGAGTTCCTCGGGGGCCTCTCGGGATTCCTCTCCCGTCGATGCCGGGGCCTAAGACCTTGTGTGGAGTCGGGGCCGGAACCTGAGGATTCCTCTCCAGTGCTGACATGGATCTTGGGGTACTTCTGGAGTCTCCCCAGGGGAGTCAGTCCTCGTCTCGAATGCGGGCATGCACTTGGGCTTTCCTCCAGAGCGGTAGCAGCAGTGTCACGCAGTCCGCCGCGTGGATCAAAGGATCTATGGTTTTCCCTCGAGTCTTTCCCACGAGGCTTTCCCACGAGGCTTTCCCACAGGGCTGTCCCACGTGCACACGTGGTGGGAGTCGATCCTCGGCTTGAACGTCAAGGCAGTGCAGGGAAAACAGGTTCCTCTGTAATGGACTGACACATCTGGGGGTCTCTTGGAATGGTGGCACGACTCTGGAGTTCCTCTTCCCTTTCCTGTGGAGAGCGCCTCCTCTTGAGATGCGACGGGAACGCCGGGAATTCTTTCCCTACGAAACAGGGAAAGGATCCCTCATCTCGAACTAGGAGGTGGAAACGGGGCTCCCCTGGATGTGTGCGGGACCCCACGTGCTTCCTCTCGAGTGGAGACGGGTATGCCGCGGAACTGCTTGAGTTGCAGCAAGGGTGTGAAGGACCCTTTGGAAGTTCCAGTGGTTAGATGTGATTAGCCTCGATAAGCCTAGCGGAAATGGGCCTCATCTCGCCTGGAGGGCAAAACCTCCTGGATTTTCTCGAGTTGCGGCAGGTGCTCTCGACTTACGACGGGGTCCTCGGGGACCCGCTCTGGTGGCCTCAGGAAAGGCCAGTCCCCATGTGAGTTCTTCGGGGGCCTCTCGGGATTCCTCTCCCATCGATGCCGGGCCCTAAGACCTTGTGTGGAGTCGGGGCCGGAACCTGAGGATTCCTCTCCAGTGCTGACATGGATCTTGGGGTACTTCTGGAGTCTCCCCAGGGGAGTCAGTCCTCGTCTCGAATGCGGGCATGCACTTGCGCTTTCCTCCAGAGCGGTAGCAGCAGTGTCACGCAATCCGCCGCGTGGATCAAAGGATCTATGGTTTTCCCTCGAGTCTTTCCCACGAGGCTTTCCCACGAGGCTTTCCCACAGGGCTGTCCCACGTGTACACGTCGTGGGAGTCGATCCTCGGCTTGAACGTCAAGGCAGTGCAGGGAAAACAGGTTCCTCTGGAATGGACTGACACATCTGGGGGACTCTTGGAATGGTGGCACGACCCTGGAGTTCCTCTCGCCTTTCCTGTGGAGAGCGCCTCCACTTGAGATGCGACGGGAACGCCGGGAATTCTTTCCCTAGGAAACAGGGAAAGGATCCCTCATCTCGAGCTAGGAGGCGGAAACGGGGCTCCTCTGGATGTGTGCGGGACCCTCGGGCTTCCTCTCTTGTGGAGACGGGTATGTCGGGGAACTTCTTGAGTTGCAGCAAGGGTGTGAAGGACCCTTAGGAAGTTCCAGTGGTTAGATGTGATTAGCCTCGAGAAGCCTCAGCGGAAATGGGCCTCATCTCTCCTGGAGGGCAAAACCTCCTGGATTTTCTCGAGTTGCGGCAGGTGCTCTCGACTTACGACGGGGACCTCGGGGACCCGCTCTGGTGGCCTCAGGAAAGGCCAGTCCCCATGCGAGTTCCTCGGGGGCCTCTCGGGATTCCTCTCCCGTCGATGCCGGGGCCTAAGACCTTGTGTGGGGTTGGGGCCGGAACCTGAGGATTCCTCTCCAGTGCTGACATGGATCTTGGGATACTACTGGAGTCTCCCCTGGGGAGTCAGTCCTCGTCTCGAATGCGGGCATGCACTTGCTCTTTCCACCAGAGCGGTAGCAGCAGTGTCACGCAGTCCGCCGCGTGGATCAAAGGATCTATGGTTTTCCCTCGAGTCTTTCCCAGGAGGCTTTCCCACAGGGCTGTCCCACGTGCACACGTGGTGGGAGTCGATCCTCGGCTTGAACGTCAAGGCAGTGCAGGGAAAACAGGTTCCTCTGGAATGGACTGACACATCTGGGGTACTCTTGGAATGGTGGCACGACCCTGAAGTTCCTCTCCCCTTTCCTGTGGAGAGCGCCTCCTCTTGAGATGCGACGGGAACGCCGGGAATTCTTTCCCTACGAAAGAGGGAAAGGATCCCTCATCTCGAGCTAGGAGGCGGAAACGGGGCTCCCCTGGATGTGTGCGGGACCCCACGTGCTTCCTCTCGAGTGGAGACTGGTATGTCGGGGAACTTCGTGAGTTGCAGCAAGGGTGTGAAAGACCCTTAGGAAGTTCCAGTGGTTAGATGTGATTAGCCTCGAGAAGCCTCAGCGGAAATGGGCCTCATCTCTCCTGGAGGGCAAAACCTCCTGGATTTTCTCGAGTTGCGGCAGGTGCTCTCGACTTACGACGGGGACCTCGGGGACCCGCTCTGGTGGCCTCAGGAAAGGCCAGTCCCCATTCGAGTTCCTCGGGGGCCTCTCGGGATTCCTCTCCCGTCGATGCCGGGGCCTAAGACCTTGTGTGGGGTTGGGGCCGGAACCTGAGGATTCCTCTCCAGTGCTGACATGGATCTTGGGGTACTTCTGGAGTCTCCCCAGGGGAGTCAGTCCTCATCTCGAATGCGGGCATGCCCTTGCGCTTTCCTCGAGAGCTGTAGCAGCAGTGTTATGCTGTCGGCCGCGTGGATCAAAGGATCTATGGTTTTCCCTCGAGTCTTTCCCACGAGGCTTTCCCACGAGGCTTTCCCACAGGGCTGTCCCACGTGCACACGTGGTGGGAGTCGATCCTCGGCTTGAACGTCAAGGCCGTGCAGGGAAAACAGGTTCCTCTGGAATGGACTGACACATCTGGGGGACTCTTGGAATGGTGGCACGACCCTGGAGTTACTCTCGCCTTTCCTGTGGAGAGCGCCTCCTCTTGAGATGCGACGGGAACGCCGGGAATCTTTCCCTACGAAACAGGGAAAGGATCCCACATCTCGAGCTAGGAGGCGGAAACGGGGCTCCCCTGGATGTGTGCGGGACCCTCGTGCTTCCTCTCGAGTGGAGACGGGTATGTCGGGGAACTTCTTCAGTTGCAGCAAGGGTGAGAAGGACCCTTTGGAAGTTCCAGTGGTTCCACGTGATTAGCCTCGAGAAGCCTCAGCGGAAATGGGCCTCATCGCGCCTGGAGGGCAAAACCTCCTGGATTTTCTCGAGTTGCGGCAGGTGCTCTCGGCTTACGACGGGGACCTCAGGGACCCGCTCTGGTGGCCTCAGGAAAGACCAGTCCCCATGCGAATTCCTCGGGGGCCTCTCGGGATAACTCTCCCGTCGATGCCGGGGCCTAAGACCTTTGTGGAGTCGGGGCCGGAACCTGAGGCTTCCTCTCCAGTGCTGACATGGATCTTGGGGTACTTCTGGAGTCTCCCCAGGGGAGTCAGTCCTCGTCTCGAATGCGGGCATGCACTTGCGCTTACCTCCAGAGCGGTAGCTGCAGTGTCACGCAGTCCACCGCGTGGATCAAAGGATCTATGGTTTTCCCTCGAGTCTTTCACACGAGGCTTTCCCACAGGGCTGTCCCACGTGCACACGTGGTGGGAGTCGATCCTCGGCTTGAACGTCAAGGCAGTGCAGGGAAAACAGGTTCCTCTGGAATGGAATGACACATCTGGGGGACTCTTGGAATGGTGGCACGACCCTGGAGTTCCTCTCGCCTTTCCTGTGGAGAGCGCCTTCTCTTGAGATGCGACGGGAACGCCGGGAATTCTTTCCCTACGAAACAGGGAATGGATCCCTCATCTCGAGCTAGGAGGCGGAAACGGGGCTCCCCTGTATGTGTGCGGGACGCCACGTGCTTCCTCTCGAGTGGAGACGGGTATGTCGGGGAACTTCTTGAGTTGCAGCAAGGGTGTGAAGGACCCTTTGTAAGTTCCAGTGGTTAGACGTGATTAGCCTCGAGAAGCCTCAGCGGAAATGGGCCTCATCTCGCCTGGAGGGCAAAACCTCCTGGATTTTCTCGAGTTGCGGCAGGTGCTCTCGACTTACGACGGGGACCTCAGGGACCCGCTCTGGTGGCCTCAGGAAAGGCCAGTCTCCATGCGAGTTCCTCGGGGCCCTCTCGGGATTCCTCTCCCGTCGATGCCGGGGCTTAAGACGTTGTGTGGAGTAGGGGCCGGAACCTGAGGATTCCTCTCCAGTGCTGACATGGATCTTGGGGTACTTCTGGAGTTTCCCCAGGGGAGTCAGTCCTCGTCTCGAATGCGGGCATGCACTTGCGCTTTCCTCCAGAGCGGAAACAGCAGTGTCACGCAGTCCGTCGCGTGGATCAAAGGATCTATGGTTTTCCCTCGAGTCTTTCCCACGAGGCTTTCCCACGAGGCTTTCCCACAGGGCTGTCCCACGTGCACACGTGGTGGGAGTCGATCCTCGGCTTGAACGTCAAGGCCGTGCAGGGAAAACAGGTTCCTCTGGAATGGACTGACACATCTGGGGGACTCTTGGAATGGTGGCACGACCCTGGAGTTACTCTCGCCTTTCCTGTGGAGAGCGCCTCCTCTTGAGATGCGACGGGAACGCCGGGAATCTTTCCCTACGAAACAGGGAAAGGATCCGTCATCTCGAGCTAGGAGGCGGAAACGGGGCTCCCCTGGATGTGTGCGGGACCCCACGTGCTTCCTCTCGAGTGGAGACGGGTATGTCGGGGAACTTCTTCAGTTGCAGCAAGGGTGTGAAGGACCCTTTGGAAGTTCCAGTGGTTAGACGTGATTGGCCTCGAGATGCCTCAGCGGAAATGGGCCTCATCTCGCCTGGAGGGCAAAACCTCCTGGATTTTTTCTAGTTGCGGCAGGTGCTCTCGACTTACGACGCGGACGACAGGGACCCGCTCTGGTGGCCTCAGGAAAGGCCAGTCCCCATGCGAGTTCCTCGGGGGCCTCTCGGGATTCCTCTCCCGTCGATGCCGGGGCCTAAGACCTTGTGTGGAGTCGGGGCCGGAACCTGAGGATTCCTCTCCAGTGCTGACATGGATCTTGGGGTACTTCTGGAGTCTCCCCAGGGGAGTCAGTCCTCGTCTCGAATGCGGGCATGCACTTGGGCTTTCCTCCAGAGCGGTAGCAGCAGTGTCACGCAGTCCGCCGCGTGGATCAAAGGATCTATGGTTTTCCCTCGAGTCTTTCCCACGAGGCTTTCCCACGAGGCTTTCCCACAGGGCTGTCCCACGTGCACACGTGGTGGGAGTCGATCCTCGGCTTGAACGTCAAGGCAGTGCAGGGAAAACAGGTTCCTCTGTAATGGACTGACACATCTGGGGGTCTCTTGGAATGGTGGCACGACTCTGGAGTTCCTCTTCCCTTTCCTGTGGAGAGCGCCTCCTCTTGAGATGCGACGGGAACGCCGGGAATTCTTTCCCTACGAAACAGGGAAAGGATCCCTCATCTCGAACTAGGAGGTGGAAACGGGGCTCCCCTGGATGTGTGCGGGACCCCACGTGCTTCCTCTCGAGTGGAGACGGGTATGCCGCGGAACTGCTTGAGTTGCAGCAAGGGTGTGAAGGACCCTTTGGAAGTTCCAGTGGTTAGATGTGATTAGCCTCGATAAGCCTAGCGGAAATGGGCCTCATCTCGCCTGGAGGGCAAAACCTCCTGGATTTTCTCGAGTTGCGGCAGGTGCTCTCGACTTACGACGGGGTCCTCGGGGACCCGCTCTGGTGGCCTCAGGAAAGGCCAGTCCCCATGTGAGTTCTTCGGGGGCCTCTCGGGATTCCTCTCCCATCGATGCCGGGCCCTAAGACCTTGTGTGGAGTCGGGGCCGGAACCTGAGGATTCCTCTCCAGTGCTGACATGGATCTTGGGGTACTTCTGGAGTCTCCCCAGGGGAGTCAGTCCTCGTCTCGAATGCGGGCATGCACTTGCGCTTTCCTCCAGAGCGGTAGCAGCAGTGTCACGCAATCCGCCGCGTGGATCAAAGGATCTATGGTTTTCCCTCGAGTCTTTCCCACGAGGCTTTCCCACGAGGCTTTCCCACAGGGCTGTCCCACGTGTACACGTCGTGGGAGTCGATCCTCGGCTTGAACGTCAAGGCAGTGCAGGGAAAACAGGTTCCTCTGGAATGGACTGACACATCTGGGGGACTCTTGGAATGGTGGCACGACCCTGGAGTTCCTCTCGCCTTTCCTGTGGAGAGCGCCTCCACTTGAGATGCGACGGGAACGCCGGGAATTCTTTCCCTAGGAAACAGGGAAAGGATCCCTCATCTCGAGCTAGGAGGCGGAAACGGGGCTCCTCTGGATGTGTGCGGGACCCTCGGGCTTCCTCTCTTGTGGAGACGGGTATGTCGGGGAACTTCTTGAGTTGCAGCAAGGGTGAGAAGGACCCTTTGGATGTTCCAGTGGTTAGATGTGATTGGCCTCGAGAAGCCTCAGAGGAAATGGGCTTCATCTCGCCTGGAGGGCAAAACCTCCTGGATTTTCTCGAGTTGCGGCAGGTGCTCTCGACTTACGACGGGGACCTCAGGGACCCGCTCTGGTGGCCTCAGGAAAGGCCAGTCCCCATGCGAGTTCCTCGGGGGCCTCTCGGGATTACTCTCACGTCGATGCCGGGGCCTAGAACCTTGTGTGGAGTCGGGGCGGGAACCTGAGGCTTCCTCTCCAGTGCTGACATGGATCTTGGGGTACTTCTGGAGTCTCCCCAGGGGAGTCAGTCCTCATCTCGAATGCGGGCATACACTTGCGCTTTCCTCCTGGGCGGTAGGAGCAGTGTCACGCAGTCCGCCGCGTGGATCAAAGGATCTATGGTTTTCCCTCGAGTCTTTCCCACGAGGCTTTCCCACGAGGCTTTCCCACAGGGCTGTCCCACGTGCACACGTGGTGGGAGTCGATCATCGGCTTGAACGTCAAGGCAGTTCAGGGAAAACAGGTTCCTCTGGAATGGACTGACACATCTGGGGGACTCTTGGAATGGTGGCACGACCCTGGAGTTCATCAAGCCTTTCCTGTGGGGAGCGCCTCCTCTTGAGATGCGACGGGAACGCCGGGAATTCTTTCCCTACGAAACAGGGAAAGGATCCCTCATCTCGAGCTAGGAGGCGGAAACGGGCTCCTCTGGATGTGTGCGGGACACCATGTGCTTCCTCTCGAGTGGAGACGGGTAGGTGGGGAACTTCTTGAGTTGCAGCAAGGGTGTGAAGGACCCTTTGGAAGTTCCAGTGGTTAGACGTGATTAGCCTCGAGAAGCCTGAGCCGAAATGTGCCTCATCTCGCCTGGAGGGCAAAACCTCCTGGATTTTCTCGAGTTGCGGCAGGTGCTCTCGACTTACGACGTGGACCTCAGGGACCCGCTCCGGTGGCCTCAGGAAAGGCCAGTCCCCATGCGAGTTCCTCGGGGGCCTCTCGGGATTCCTCTCCCGTCGATGCCGGGGCCTAGAACCTTGTGTGGAGTCGGGGCGGGAACCTGAGGCTTCCTCTCCAGTGCTGACATGGATCTTGGGGTACTTCTGTAGTCTCCCCAGGGGAGTCAGTCCTCGTCTCGAATGCGGGCATGCACTTGCGCTTTCCTCCAGGGCGGTAGGAGCAGTGTCACGCAGTCCGCCGCGTGGATCAAAGGATCTATGGTTTTCCCTCGAGTCTTTCCCTCGAGGCTTTCCCACGAGGCTTTCCCACAGGGCTGTCCCACGTGCACACGTGGTGGGAGTCGATCCTCGGCTTGAACGTCAAGGCAGTGCAGGGAAAACAGGTTCCTCTGGAATGGACTGACACATCTGGGGGACTCTTGGAATGGTGGCACGACCCTGGAGTTACTCTCCCCTTTCCTGTGGAGAGCGCCTCCTCTTGAGATGCGACGGGAACGCCGGGAATTCTTTCCCTACAAAACAGGGAAAGGATCCCTCATCTCGAGCTAGAAGGCGGAAACGGGGCTCCTCTGGATGTGTGCGGGACCCCACGTGCTTCCTCTCGAGTGGAGACGGGTATGTCGTGGAACTTCTTGAGTTGCAGCAAGGGTGTGAAGGACCCTTTGGAAGTTCCAGTGGTTAGACGTGATTAGCCTCGAGAAGCCTCAGCGGAAATGGGCCTCATCTCGCTTGGAGGGCAAAACCTCCTGGATTTTCTCGAGTTGCGGCAGGTGCTCTCGACTTACGACGGGGACCTCAGGGACCCGCTCTGGAGGCCTCAGGAAAGGCCAGTCCCCATGCGAGTTCCTTGGGGGCCTCTCGGGATTCCTCTCCCGTCGATGCCGGGGCCTAAGACCTTGTGTGGAGTCGGGGCCGGAACCTGAGGATTCCTCTCCAGTGCTGACATGGATCTTGGGGTATTTCTGGAGTCTCCCCAGGGGAGTCAGTCCTCGTCTCGAATGCGGGCATGCACTTGCGCTTTCCTCCAGAGCGGTAGCAGCAGTGTCACGCAATCCGCCGCGTGAATCAAAGGATCTATGGTTTTCCCTCGAGTCTTTCCCACGAGGCTTTCCCACAGGGCTGTCCCACGTGCACACGTGGTGGGAGTCGATCCTCAGCTTGAACGTCAAGGCAGTGCAGGGAAAACAGGTTCCTCTGGAATGGACTGACACATCTGGGGGACTCTTGGAATGGTGGCACGACCCTGGAGTTCCTCTCGCCTTTCCTGTCGAGAGCGCCTCCTCTTGAGATGCGACGGGAACGCCGGGAATTCTTTCCCTACGAAACAGGGAAAGGATCCCTCATCTCGAGCTAGGAGGCGGAAACGGGGCTCCCCTGGATGTGTGCGGGACCCTCGTGCTTCCTCTCGAGTGGAGACGGGTATGTCGGGGAACTTCTTCAGTTGCAGCAAGGGTGAGAAGGACCCTTTGGAAGTTCCAGTGGTTAGACGTGATTAGCCTCGAGAAGCCTCAGCGGAAATGGGCCTCATCTCACCTGGAGGGCAAAACCTCCTGGAT
Source organism: Ovis canadensis (assembly GCF_042477335.2). Taxonomy (NCBI): domain Eukaryota; kingdom Metazoa; phylum Chordata; class Mammalia; order Artiodactyla; family Bovidae; genus Ovis; species Ovis canadensis. The sequence goes on from NC_091268.1 coordinate 10,588,699, forward strand.
TTTCTCGAGTTGCGGCAGGTGCTCTCGACTTACGACAGGGACCTCAGGGACCCGCTGTGGTGGCCTCAGGAAAGGCCAGTCCCCATGCGAGTTCCTCGGGGGCCTCTCGGGATTCCTCTCCCGTCGATGCCGGGGCCTAAGACCTTGTGTGGAGTCGGGGCCGGAACCTGAGGATTCCTCTCCAGTGCTGACATGGATCTTGGGGTACTTCTGGAGTCTCCCCAGGGGAGTCAGTCCTCGTCTCGAATGCGGGCATGCACTTGGGCTTTCCTCCAGAGCGGAAGCAGCAGTGTCACGCAGTCCGCCGCGTGGATCAAAGGATCTATGGTTTTCACTCGAGTCTTTCCCACGAGGCTTTCCCACGAGGCTTTCCCACAGGGCTGTCCCACGTGCACACGTGGTGGGAGTCGATCCTCGGCTTGAACGTCAAGGCAGTGCAGGGAAAACAGGTTCCTCTGGAATGGACTGACACATCTGGGGGACTCTTGGAATGGTGGCACGACCCTGGAGTTCCTCTCGCCTTTCCTGTGGAGAGCGCCTCCTCTTGAGATGCGACGGGAACGCCGGGAATTCTTTCCCTAGGAAACAGGGAAAGGATCCCTCATCTCGAGCTAGGAGGCGGAAACGGGGCTCCCCTGGATGTGTGCGGGACCCCACGTGCTTCCTCTCGAGTGGAGACGGGTATGTCGGGGAACTTCTTGAGTTGCAGCAAGGGTGTGAAGGACCCTTTGGAAGTTCCAGTGGTCAGATGTGATTAGCCTCGAGAAGCCTCAGCGGAAATGGGCCTCATCTCCCCTGGAGGGCAAAACCTCCTGGATTTTCTCGAGTTGCGGCAGGTGCTCTCGACTTACGACGGGAACCTCAGGGACCCGCTCTGGTGGCCTCAGGAAAGGCCCGTCCCCATGCGAGTTCCTCGGGGGCCTTTCGGGATTCCTCTCCCGTCGATGCCGGGGCCTAAGACCTTGTGTGGAGTCGGGGCCGGAACCTGAGGATTCCTCTCCAGTGCTGACATGGATCTTTGGGTACTTCTGGAGTCTCCCCAGGGGAGTCAGTGCTCGTCTCGAATGCGGGCATGCACTTGCGCTTTCCTCCAGAGCGGTAGCAGCAGTGTCACGCAGTCCGCCGCGTGGATCAAAGGATCTATGGTTTTCCCTCGTGTCTTTCCCACGAGGCTTTCCCACGAGGCTTTCCCACAGGGCTGTCCCACGTGCACACGTGGTGGGAGTCGATCCTCGGCTTGAACGTCAAGGCAGTGCAGGGAAAACAGGTTCCACTGGAATGGACTGACACATCTGGGGGACTCTTGGAATGGTGGCACGACACTTGAGTTTCTCTCGCCTTTCCTGTGGAGAGCGCCTTCTCTTGAGATGCGACGGGAACGCCGGGAATTCTTTCCCTACGAAACAGGGAAAGGATTCCTCATCTCGATCTAGGAGGCGGAAACGGGGCTCCCCTGGATGTGTGCGGGACGCCACGTGCTTCCTCTCGAGTGGAGACGGGTATGTCGGGGAACTTCTTGAGTTGCAGCAAGGGTGTGAAGGACCCTTTGTAAGTTCCGGTGGTTAGACGTGATTAGCCTCGAGAAGCCTCAGCGGAAATGTGCCTCATCTGGCCTGGAGGGCAAAACCTCCTGGATTTTCTCGAGTTGCGGCAGGTGCTCTCGACTTACGACGGGGACCTCAGGGACCCGCTCTGGTGGCCTCAGGAAAGGCCAGTCTCCATGCGAGTTCCTCGGGGGCCTCTCGGGATTCCTCTCCCGTCGATGCCGGGGCTTAAGACGTTGTGTGGAGTAGGGGCCGGAACCTGAGGATTCCTCTCCAGTGCTGACATGGATCTTGGGGTACTTCTGGAGTCTCCCCAGGGGAGTCAGTCCTCGTCTCGAATGCGGGCATGCACTTGCGCTTTCCTCCAGAGCGGTAGCAGCAGTGTCACGCAATCCGCCGCGTGGATCAAAGGATCTATGGTTTTCCCTCGAGTCTTTCCCACGAGGCTTTCCCACGAGGCTTTCCCACAGGGCTGTCCCACGTGTACACGTCGTGGGAGTCGATCCTCGGCTTGAACGTCAAGGCAGTGCAGGGAAAACAGGTTCCTCTGGAATGGACTGACACATCTGGGGGACTCTTGGAATGGTGGCACGACCCTGGAGTTCCTCTCGCCTTTCCTGTGGAGAGCGCCTCCTCTTGAGATGCGACGGGAACGCCGGGAATTCTTTCCCTAGGAAACAGGGAAAGGATCCCTCATCTCGACCTAGGAGGCGGAAACGGGGCTCCCCTGGATGTGTGCGGGACCCTCGGGCTTCCTCTCTTGTGGAGACGGGTATGTCGGGGAACTTCTTGAGTTGCAGCAAGGGTGAGAAGGACCCTTTGGATGTTCCAGTGGTTAGATGTGATTAGCCTCGAGAAGCCTCAACGGAAATGGGCCTCATCTCGCCTGGAGGGCAAAACCTCCTGGATTTTCTCGAGTTGCGGCAGGTGCTCTCGACTTACGACGGGGACCTCAGGGACCCGCTCTGGTGGCCTCAGGAAAGGCCAGTCCCCATGCGAGTTCCTCGGGGGCCTCTCGGGATTCCTCTCCCGTCGATGCTGGGGCCTAAGACCTTGTGTGGAGTCGGGGCCGGAACCTGAGGATCCCTCTCCAGTGCTGACATGGATCTTGGGGTACTTCTGGAGTCTCCCCAGGGGAGTCAGTCCTCGTCTCGAATGCGGGCATGCACTTGCGCTTTCCTCCAGGGCGGTAGGAGCAGTTTCACGCAGTCGGCCTCGTGGATCAAAGGATCTATGGTTTTCCCTCGAGTCTTTCCCACGAGGCTTTCCCACGAGGCTTTCCCACAGGGCTGTCCCACGTTCACACGTGGTGGGAGTCGATCCTCAGCTTGAACGTCAAGGCAGTGCAGGGAAAACAGGTTCCTCTGGAATGGACTGACACATCTGGGGGACTCTTGGAATGGTGGCACGACCCTGGATTTCCTCTCGCCTTTCCTGTGGAGAGCGCCTCCTCTTGAGATGCGACGGGAACGCCGGGAAATCTTTCCCTACGAAACAGGGAAAGGATCCCTCATCTCGAGCTAGGAGGCGGAAACGGGGCTCCCCTGGATGTGTGCGGGACCCCATGTGCTTCCTCTCGAGTGGAGACGGGTATGTCGGGGAACTTCTTGAGTTGCAGCAAGGGTGTGAAGGACCCTTTGGAAGTTCCAGTGGTTAGACGTGATTAGCCTCGAGAAGCCTCAGCGGAAATGGGCCTCATGTCGCCTGGAGGGCAAAACCTACTGGATTTTCTCGAGTTGCGGCAGGTGCTCTCGACTTACGACGGGGACCTCAGGGACCCGCTCTGGTGGCCTCAGGAAAGGCCAGTCCCCATGCGAGTTCCTCGGTGGCCTCTCGGGATATCTCTCCCGTCGATGCCGGGGCCTAAGACCTTGTGTGGAGTCGGGGCCGGAACCTGAGGATTCCTCTCCAGTGCTGACATGGATCTTGGGGTACTTCTGGAGTCTCCCCAGGGGAGTCAGTCCTCGTCTCGAATGCGGGCATGCACTTGCGCTTACCTCCAGAGCGGTAGCAGCAGTGTCACGCAGTCCACCGCGTGGATCAAAGGATCTATGGTTTTCCCTCGAGTCTTTCACACGAGGCTTTCCCACGAGGCTTTCCCACAGGGCTGTCCCACGTGCACACGTGGTGGGAGTCGATCCTCGGCTTGAACGTCAAGGCAGTGCAGGTAAAACAGGTTCCTCTGGAATGGACTGACACATCTGGGGGACTCTTGGAATGGTGGCACGACCCTGGAGTTCCTCTCGCCTTTCCTGTGGAGAGCGCCTCCTCTTGAGATGCGACGGGAACGCCGGGAATTCTTTCCCTAGGAAACAGGGAAAGGATCCCTCATCTCGAGCTAGGAGGCGGAAACGGGGCTCCTCTGGATGTGTGCGGGACCCTCGGGCTTCCTCTCTTGTGGAGACGGGTATGTCGGGGAACTTCTTGAGTTGCAGCAAGGGTGAGAAGGACCCTTTGGATGTTCCAGTGGTTAGATGTGATTAGCCTCGAGAAGCCTCAGAGGAAATGGGCCTCATCTCGCCTGGAGGGCAAAACCTCCTGGATTTTCTCGAGTTGCGGCAGGTGCTCTCGACTTACGACCGGGACCTCAGGGACCCGCTCTGGTGGCCTCAGGAAAGGCCAGTCCCCATGCGAGTTCCTCGGGGGCCTCTCGGGGTTCCTCTCCTGTCGATGCCGGGGCCTAAGACCTTGTGTGGACTCGGGGCCGGAACCTGAGGATTCCTCTCCAGTGCTGACATGGATCTTGGGGTTCTTCTGGAGTCTCCCCAGGGGAGTCAGTCCTCGTCTCGAATGCGGGCATGCACTTGCGCTTTCCTCCAGAGCGGTAGCAGCAGTGTCACGCAGTCTGCCGCGTGGATCAAAGGATCTATGGTTTTCCCTCGAGTCTTTCCCACGAGGCTTTCCCATGAGGCTTTCCCATAGGGCTGTCCCACGTGCACAAGTGGTGGGAGTCGATCCTCGGCTTGAACGTCAAGGCAGTGCAGGGAAAACAGGTTCCTCTGGAATGGACTGACACATCTGGGGGTCTCTTGGAATGGTGCCACGATCCTGGAGTTCCTCTCGCCTTTCCTGTGGAGAGCGCCTCCTCTTGAGATGCGACGGGAATGCCGGGAATTCTTTCCCTACGAAACAGGGAAAGGATCCCTCATCTCGAGCTAGGAGGCGGAAACGGGGCTCCCCTGGATGTGTGCGGGACCCCACGTGCTTCCTCTCGAGTGGAGACGGGTATGTCGGGGAACTTCTTGAGTTGCAGCAAGGGTGTGAAGGACCCTTTGGAAGTTCCAGTGGTTAGACGTGATTAGCCTCGAGAAGCCTCAGCGGAAATGTGCCTCATCTCGCCTGGAGGGCAAAACCTCGTGGAATTTCTCGAGTTGCGGCAGGTGCTCTCGACTTACGACGGGGACCTCAGGGACCCGCTCTGGTGGCCTCAGGAAAGGCCAGTCCCCATGCGAGTTCCTTGGGGGCCTCTCGGGATTCCTCTCCCGTCGATGCCGGGGCCTAAGACCTTGTGTGGAGTCGGGGCCGGAACCTGAGGATTCCTCTCCAGTGCTGACATGGATCTTGGGGTACTTCTGGAGTCTCCCCAGGGGAGTCAGTCCTCATCTCGAATGCGGGCATGCACTTGCGGTTTCCTCCAGAGCGGTAGCAGCAGTGTCACGCAGTCCGCCGCGTGGATCAAAGGATCTATGGTTTTACCTCGAGTCTTTCCCACGAGGCTTTCCCACGAGGCTTTCCCACAGGGCTGTCCCACGTGCACACGTGGTGGGAGTCGATCCTCGGCTTGAACGTCAAGGAAGTGCAGGGAAAACAGCTTCCTCTGGAATGGACTGACACATCTGGGGGACTCTTGGAATGGTGGCACGACCCTGGAGTTCCTCTCGCCTTTCCTGTGGAGAGCGCCTCCTCTTGAGATGCGACGGGAACGCCGGGAATTCTTTCCCTACGAAACAGGGAAAGGATCCCTCATCTCGAGCTAGGAGGCGGAAACGGGGCTCCCCTGGATGTGTGCGGGACCCTCGGGCTTCCTCTCTTGTGGAGACGGGTATGTCGGGGAACTTCTTGAGTTGCAGCAAGGGTGAGAAGGACCCTTTGGATGTTCCAGTGGTTAGATGTGATTAGCCTCGAGAAGCCTCAACGGAAATGGGCCTCATCTCGCCTGGAGGGCAAAACCTCCTGGATTTTCTCGAGTTGCGGCAGGTGCTCTCGACTTACGACGGGGACCTCAGGGACCCGCTCTGGTGGCCTCAGGAAAGGCCAGTCCCCATGCGAGTTCCTCGGGGGCCTCTCGGGATTCCTCTCCCGTCGATGCTGGGGCCTAAGACCTTGTGTGGAGTCGGGGCCGGAACCTGAGGATCCCTCTCCAGTGCTGACATGGATCTTGGGGTACTTCTGGAGTCTCCCCAGGGGAGTCAGTCCTCGTCTCGAATGCGGGCATGCACTTGCGCTTTCCTCCAGGGCGGTAGGAGCAGTTTCACGCAGTCGGCCTCGTGGATCAAAGGATCTATGGTTTTCCCTCGAGTCTTTCCCACGAGGCTTTCCCACGAGGCTTTCCCACAGGGCTGTCCCACGTTCACACGTGGTGGGAGTCGATCCTCAGCTTGAACGTCAAGGCAGTGCAGGGAAAACAGGTTCCTCTGGAATGGACTGACACATCTGGGGGACTCTTGGAATGGTGGCACGACCCTGGATTTCCTCTCGCCTTTCCTGTGGAGAGCGCCTCCTCTTGAGATGCGACGGGAACGCCGGGAAATCTTTCCCTACGAAACAGGGAAAGGATCCCTCATCTCGAGCTAGGAGGCGGAAACGGGGCTCCCCTGGATGTGTGCGGGACCCCATGTGCTTCCTCTCGAGTGGAGACGGGTATGTCGGGGAACTTCTTGAGTTGCAGCAAGGGTGTGAAGGACCCTTTGGAAGTTCCAGTGGTTAGACGTGATTAGCCTCGAGAAGCCTCAGCGGAAATGGGCCTCATGTCGCCTGGAGGGCAAAACCTACTGGATTTTCTCGAGTTGCGGCAGGTGCTCTCGACTTACGACGGGGACCTCAGGGACCCGCTCTGGTGGCCTCAGGAAAGGCCAGTCCCCATGCGAGTTCCTCGGTGGCCTCTCGGGATATCTCTCCCGTCGATGCCGGGGCCTAAGACCTTGTGTGGAGTCGGGGCCGGAACCTGAGGATTCCTCTCCAGTGCTGACATGGATCTTGGGGTACTTCTGGAGTCTCCCCAGGGGAGTCAGTCCTCGTCTCGAATGCGGGCATGCACTTGCGCTTACCTCCAGAGCGGTAGCAGCAGTGTCACGCAGTCCACCGCGTGGATCAAAGGATCTATGGTTTTCCCTCGAGTCTTTCACACGAGGCTTTCCCACGAGGCTTTCCCACAGGGCTGTCCCACGTGCACACGTGGTGGGAGTCGATCCTCGGCTTGAACGTCAAGGCAGTGCAGGTAAAACAGGTTCCTCTGGAATGGACTGACACATCTGGGGGACTCTTGGAATGGTGGCACGACCCTGGAGTTCCTCTCGCCTTTCCTGTGGAGAGCGCCTCCTCTTGAGATGCGACGGGAACGCCGGGAATTCTTTCCCTAGGAAAGAGGGAAAGGATCCCTCATCTCGAGCTAGGAGGCGGAAACGGGGCTCCTCTGGATGTGTGCGGGACCCTCGGGCTTCCTCTCTTGTGGAGACGGGTATGTCGGGGAACTTCTTGAGTTGCAGCAAGGGTGAGAAGGACCCTTTGGATGTTCCAGTGGTTAGATGTGATTAGCCTCGAGAAGCCTCAGCGGAAATGGGCCTCATCTCGCCTGGAGGGCAAAACCTCCTGGATTTTCTCGAGTTGCGGCAGGTGCTCTCGACTTACGACCGGGACCTCAGGGACCCGCTCTGGTGGCCTCAGGAAAGGCCAGTCCCCATGCGAGTTCCTCGGGGGCCTCTCGGGGTTCCTCTCCTGTCGATGCCGGGGCCTAAGACCTTGTGTGGACTCGGGGCCGGAACCTGAGGATTCCTCTCCAGTGCTGACATGGATCTTGGGGTTCTTCTGGAGTCTCCCCAGGGGAGTCAGTCCTCGTCTCGAATGCGGGCATGCACTTGCGCTTTCCTCCAGAGCGGTAGCAGCAGTGTCACGCAGTCCGCCGCGTGGATCAAAGGATCTATGGTTTTCCCTCGAGTCTTTCCCACGAGGCTTTCCCATGAGGCTTTCCCATAGGGCTGTCCCACGTGCACAAGTGGTGGGAGTCGATCCTCGGCTTGAACGTCAAGGCAGTGCAGGGAAAACAGGTTCCTCTGGAATGGACTGACACATCTGGGGGTCTCTTGGAATGGTGCCACGATCCTGGAGTTCCTCTCGCCTTTCCTGTGGAGAGCGCCTCCTCTTGAGATGCGACGGGAATGCCGGGAATTCTTTCCCTACGAAACAGGGAAAGGATCCCTCATCTCGAGCTAGGAGGCGGAAACGGGGCTCCCCTGGATGTGTGCGGGACCCCACGTGCTTCCTCTCGAGTGGAGACGGGTATGTCGGGGAACTTCTTGAGTTGCAGCAAGGGTGTGAAGGACCCTTTGGAAGTTCCAGTGGTTAGACGTGATTAGCCTCGAGAAGCCTCAGCGGAAATGTGCCTCATCTCGCCTGGAGGGCAAAACCTCGTGGAATTTCTCGAGTTGCGGCAGGTGCTCTCGACTTACGACGGGGACCTCAGGGACCCGCTCTGGTGGCCTCAGGAAAGGCCAGTCCCCATGCGAGTTCCTTGGGGGCCTCTCGGGATTCCTCTCCCGTCGATGCCGGGGCCTAAGACCTTGTGTGGAGTCGGGGCCGGAACCTGAGGATTCCTCTCCAGTGCTGACATGGATCTTGGGGTACTTCTGGAGTCTCCCCAGGGGAGTCAGTCCTCATCTCGAATGCGGGCATGCACTTGCGGTTTCCTCCAGAGCGGTAGCAGCAGTGTCACGCAGTCCGCCGCGTGGATCAAAGGATCTATGGTTTTACCTCGAGTCTTTCCCACGAGGCTTTCCCACGAGGCTTTCCCACAGGGCTGTCCCACGTGCACACGTGGTGGGAGTCGATCCTCGGCTTGAACGTCAAGGAAGTGCAGGGAAAACAGCTTCCTCTGGAATGGACTGACACATCTGGGGGACTCTTGGAATGGTGGCACGACCCTGGAGTTCCTCTCGCCTTTCCTGTGGAGAGCGCCTCCTCTTGAGATGCGACGGGAACGCCGGGAATTCTTTCCCTACGAAACAGGGAAAGGATCCCTCATCTCGAGCTAGGAGGCGGAAACGGGGCTCCCCTGGATGTGTGCGGGACCCTCGTGCTTCCTCTCGAGTGGAGACGGGTATGTCGCCGAACTGCTTGAGTTGCAGCAAGGGTGAGAAGGACCCTTTGGATGTTCCAGTGGTTAGATGTGTTTAGCCTCGAGAAGCCTCAGCGGAAATGGGCCTCATCTCGCCTGGAGGGCAAAACCTCCTGGATTTTCTCGAGTTGCGGCAGGTGCTCTCGACTTACGACGGGGACCTCAGGGACCCGCTCTGGTGGCCTCAGGAAAGGCCAGTCCCCATGCGAGTTCCTCGGGGGCCTCTCGGGATTCCTCTCCCGTGGATGCCGGGGCCTAAGACATTGTGTGGAGTCGGGGCCGGAACCTGAGGATTTCTCTCCAGTGCTGACATGGATCTTGGGGTACTTCTGGAGTCTCCCCAGCGGAGTCAGTCCTCGACTCGAATGCAGGCATGCACTTGCGCTTTCCTCCAGAGCGGTAGCAGCAGTGTCACGCAGTCCGCCGCGTGGATCAAAGGATCTATGGTTTTCCCTCGAGTCTTTCCCACGAGGCTTTCCCACGAGGCTTTCCCACACGGCTGTCCCACGTGCACACGTGGTGGGAGTCGATCCTCGGCTTGAACGTCAAGGCAGTGCAGGGAAAACAGGTTCCTCTTGAATGGACTGACACATCTGGGGGACTCTTGAAATGGTGGCACGACCCTGGAGTTCCTCTCGCCTTTCCTGTGGAGAGCGCCTCCTCTTGAGATGCGACGGGAACGCCGGGAATTCTTTCCCTACGAAACAGGGAAAGGATCCCTCATCTCGAGCTAGGAGGCGGAAACGGGGCTCCCCTGGATGTGTGCGGGACCCCACGTGCTTCCTCTCGAGTGGAGACGGGTATGTCGGGGAACTTCTTGAGTTGCAGCAAGGGTGAGAAGGACCCTTTGGATGTTCCAGTGGTTAGATGTGATTAGCCTCGAGAAGCCTCAGCGGAAATGGGCCTCATCTCGCCTGGAGGGCAAAACCTCCTGGATTTTCTCGAGTTGCGGCAGGTGCTCTCGACTTACGACCGGGACCTCAGGGACCCGCTCTGGTGGCCTCAGGAAAGGCCAGTCCCCATGCGAGTTCCTCGGGGGCCTCTCGGGGTTCCTCTCCTGTCGATGCCGGGGCCTAAGACCTTGTGTGGACTCGGGGCCGGAACCTGAGGATTCCTCTCCAGTGCTGACATGGATCTTGGGGTTCTTCTGGAGTCTCCCCAGGGGAGTCAGTCCTCGTCTCGAATGCGGGCATGCACTTGCGCTTTCCTCCAGAGCGGTAGCAGCAGTGTCACGCAGTCCGCCGCGTGGATCAAAGGATCTATGGTTTTCCCTCGAGTCTTTCCCACGAGGCTTTCCCATGAGGCTTTCCCACAGGGCTGTCCCACGTGCACAAGTGGTGGGAGTCGATCCTCGGCTTGAACGTCAAGGCAGTGCAGGGAAAACAGGTTCCTCTGGAATGGACTGACACATCTGGGGGTCTCTTGGAATGGTGCCACGATCCTGGAGTTCCTCTCGCCTTTCCTGTGGAGAGCGCCTCCTCTTGAGATGCGACGGGAATGCCGGGAATTCTTTCCCTACGAAACAGGGAAAGGATCCCTCATCTCGAGCTAGGAGGCGGAAACGGGGCTCCCCTGGATGTGTGCGGGACCCCACGTGCTTCCTCTCGAGTGGAGACGGGTATGTCGGGGAACTTCTTGAGTTGCAGCAAGGGTGTGAAGGACCCTTTGGAAGTTCCAGTGGTTAGACGTGATTAGCCTCGAGAAGCCTCAGCGGAAATGTGCCTCATCTCGCCTGGAGGGCAAAACCTCGTGGAATTTCTCGAGTTGCGGCAGGTGCTCTCGACTTACGACGGGGACCTCAGGGACCCGCTCTGGTGGCCTCAGGAAAGGCCAGTCCCCATGCGAGTTCCTTGGGGGCCTCTCGGGATTCCTCTCCCGTCGATGCCGGGGCCTAAGACCTTGTGTGGAGTCGGGGCCGGAACCTGAGGATTCCTCTCCAGTGCTGACATGGATCTTGGGGTACTTCTGGAGTCTCCCCAGGGGAGTCAGTCCTCATCTCGAATGCGGGCATGCACTTGCGGTTTCCTCCAGAGCGGTAGCAGCAGTGTCACGCAGTCCGCCGCGTGGATCAAAGGATCTATGGTTTTACCTCGAGTCTTTCCCACGAGGCTTTCCCACGAGGCTTTCCCACAGGGCTGTCCCACGTGCACACGTGGTGGGAGTCGATCCTCGGCTTGAACGTCAAGGAAGTGCAGGGAAAACAGCTTCCTCTGGAATGGACTGACACATCTGGGGGACTCTTGGAATGGTGGCACGACCCTGGAGTTCCTCTCGCCTTTCCTGTGGAGAGCGCCTCCTCTTGAGATGCGACGGGAACGCCGGGAATTCTTTCCCTACGAAACAGGGAAAGGATCCCTCATCTCGAGCTAGGAGGCGGAAACGGGGCTCCCCTGGATGTGTGCGGGACCCTCGTGCTTCCTCTCGAGTGGAGACGGGTATGTCGCCGAACTGCTTGAGTTGCAGCAAGGGTGAGAAGGACCCTTTGGATGTTCCAGTGGTTAGATGTGTTTAGCCTCGAGAAGCCTCAGCGGAAATGGGCCTCATCTCGCCTGGAGGGCAAAACCTCCTGGATTTTCTCGAGTTGCGGCAGGTGCTCTCGACTTACGACGGGGACCTCAGGGACCCGCTCTGGTGGCCTCAGGAAAGGCCAGTCCCCATGCGAGTTCCTCGGGGGCCTCTCGGGATTCCTCTCCCGTGGATGCCGGGGCCTAAGACATTGTGTGGAGTCGGGGCCGGAACCTGAGGATTTCTCTCCAGTGCTGACATGGATCTTGGGGTACTTCTGGAGTCTCCCCAGCGGAGTCAGTCCTCGACTCGAATGCAGGCATGCACTTGCGCTTTCCTCCAGAGCGGTAGCAGCAGTGTCACGCAGTCCGCCGCGTGGATCAAAGGATCTATGGTTTTCCCTCGAGTCTTTCCCACGAGGCTTTCCCACGAGGCTTTCCCACACGGCTGTCCCACGTGCACACGTGGTGGGAGTCGATCCTCGGCTTGAACGTCAAGGCAGTGCAGGGAAAACAGGTTCCTCTTGAATGGACTGACACATCTGGGGGACTCTTGAAATGGTGGCACGACCCTGGAGTTCCTCTCGCCTTTCCTGTGGAGAGCGCCTCCTCTTGAGATGCGACGGGAACGCCGGGAATTCTTTCCCTACGAAACAGGGAAAGGATCCCTCATCTCGAGCTAGGAGGCGGAAACGGGGCTCCCCTGGATGTGTGCGGGACCCCACGTGCTTCCTCTCGAGTGGAGACGGGTATGTCGGGGAACTTCTTGAGTTGCAGCAAGGGTGTGAAGGACCCTTTGGAAGTTCCAGTGGTTAGACGTGATTAGCCTCGAGAAGCCTCAGCGGAAATGGGCCTCATGTCGCCTGGAGGGCAAAACCTCCTGGATTTTCTCGAGTTGCGGCAGGTGCTCTCGACTTACGACGGGGACCTCAGGGACCCGCTCTGGTGGCCTCAGGAAAGGCCAGTCCCCATGCGAGTTCCTCGGGGGCCTCTCGGGATTCTTCTCCCGTCGATGCCGGGGCCTAAGGCCTTGTGTGGAGTCGGGGCCGGAACCTGAGGATTCCTCTCCAGTGCTGACATGGATCTTGGGTTACTTCTGGAGTCTCCCCAGGGGAGTCAGTCCTCGTCTCGAATGCGGGCATGCACTTGCGCTTTCCTCCCGAGCGGTAGGAGCAGTGTCACGCAGTCCGCCGCGTGGATCAAAGGATCTATGGTTTTCCCTCGAGTCTTTCCCACGAGGCTTTCCCACGAGGCTTTCCCACAGGGCTGTCCCACGTGCACACGTGGTGGGAGTCGATCCTCGGCTTGAACGTCAAGGCAGTGCAGGGAAAACAGGTTCCTCTGGAATGGACTGACACATCTGGGGGACTCTTGGAATGCTGGCACGACCCTGGAGTTCCTCTCTCCTTTCCTGTGGAGAGCGCCTCCACTTGAGATGCGACGGGAACGCCGCGAATTCTTTCCCTACGAAACAGGGAAAGGATCCCTCATCTAGAGCTAGGAGGCGGAAACGGGGCTCCCCTGGATGTGTGCGGGACCCCACGTGCTTCCTCTCAAGTGGAGACTGGTATGTCGGGGAACTTCTTGAGTTGCAGCAAGGGTGTGAAGGACCCTTTGGAAGTTCCAGTGGTTAGACGTGATTAGCCTCGAGAAGCCTCAGCGGAAATGTGCCTCATCTCGCCTGGAGGGCAAAACCTCCTGGATTTTCTCGAGTTGCGGCAGGTGCTCTCGACTTACGACGGGAACCTCAGGGACCCGCTCTGGTGGCCTCAGGAAAGGCCAGTCCCCATGCGAGTTCCTCGGGGGCCTCTCGGGATTCCTCTCCCGTCGATGCCGGGGCCTAAGACCTTGTGTGGAGTCGGGGCCGGAACCTGAGGATTCCTCTCCAGTGCTGACATGGATGTAGGGGTACTTCTGGAGTCTCCCCAGGGGAGTCAGTCCTCGTCTCGAATGCGGGCATGCACTTGCGCTTTCCTCCAGAGCGGTAGCAGCAGTGTCACGCTGTCCGCCGCGTGGATCAAAGGATCTATGGTTTTCCCTCGAGTCTTTCCCACGAGGCTTTCCCACGAGGCTTTCCCACAGGGCTGTCCCACGTGCACACGTGGTGGGAGTCGATCCTCGGCTTGAACGTCAAGGCAGTGCAGGGAAAACAGGTTCCTCTGGAATGGACTGACACATCTGGGGGACTCTTGGAATGGTGGCACGACCCTGGAGTTCCTCTCGCCTTTCCTGTGGAGAGCGCCTCCTCTTGAGATGCGACGGGAACGCCGGGAATTCTTTCCCTAGGAAACAGGGAAAGGATCCCTCATCTCGAGCTAGGAGGCGGAAACGGGGCTCCCCTGGATGTGTGCGGGACCATCGTGCTTCCTCTCTAGTGGAGACGGGTATGTCGGGGAACTTCTTGAGTTGCAGCAAGGTTGAGAAGGACCCTTTGGATATTCCAGTGGTTAGATGTGTTTAGCCTGGAGAAGCCTCAGCGGAAATGGGAGTCATCTCGCCTGGAGGGCAAAACCTCCTGGATTTTCTCGAGTTGCGACAGGTGCTCTCGACTTACGACGGGGACCTCAGGGACCCGCTCTGGTGGCCTCAGGAAAGGCCAGTCCCCATGCGAGTTCCTCGGGGGCCTCTCGGGATTCCTCTCCCGTCGATGCCGGGGCCTAAGACCTTGTGTGGAGTCGGGGCCGGAACCTGAGGATTCCTCTCCAGTGCTGACATGGATCTTGGGGTACTTCTGGAGTCTCCCCAGGGGAGTCAGTCCTCGTCTCGAATGCGGGCATGCACTTGCGCTTTCCTCCAGAGCGGTAGCAGCAGTGTCACGCAGTCCGCCGCGTGGATCAAAGGATCTATGGTTTTCCCTCGAGTCTTTCCCACGAGGCTTTCCCACGAGGCTTTCCCACAGGGCTGTCCCACGTGCACACGTGGTGGGAGTCGATCCTCGGCTTGAACGTCAAGGCAGTGCAGGGAAAACAGGTTCCTCTGGAATGGACTGACACATCTGGGGGACTCTTGGAATGGTGGCACGGCCCTGGAGTTCCTCTCGCCTTTCCTGTGGAGAGCGCCTCCTCTTGAGATGCGACGGGAACGCCGGGAATTCTTTCCCTACGAAACAGGGAAAGGATCCCTCATCTCGAGCTAGGAGGCGGAAACGGGGCTCCCCTGGATGTGTGCGGGACCCACGTGCTTCCTCTCGAGTGGAGACGGGTATGTCGGGGAACTTCTTGAGTTGCAGCAAGGGTGTGAAGGACCCTTTGGAAGTTCCAGTGGTTAGACGTGATTAGCCTCGAGAAGCCTCAGCGGAAATGGGCCTCATGTCGCCTGGCGGGCAAAACCTACTGGATTTTCTCGAGTTGCGGCAGGTGCTCTCGACTTACGACGGGGACCTCAGGGACCCGCTCTGGTGGCCTCAGGAAAGGCCAGTCCCCATGCGAGTTCCTCGGGGGCCTCTCGGGATTCCTCTCCCGTCGATGCCGGGGCCTAAGACCTTGTGTGGAGTCGGGGCCGGAACCTGAGGATTCCTCTCCAGTGCTGACATGGATCTTGGGGTACTTCTGGAGTCTCCCCAGGGGAGTCAGTCCTCGTCTCGAATGCGGGCATGCACTTGCGCTTACCTCCAGAGCGGTAGCAGCAGTGTCACGCAGTCCACCGCGTGGATCAAAGGATCTATGGTTTTCCCTCGAGTCTTTCACACGAGGCTTTCCCACGAGGCTTTCCCACAGGGCTGTCCCACGTGCACACGTGGTGGGAGTCGATCCTCGGCTTGAACGTCAAGGCAGTGCAGGTAAAACAGGTTCCTCTGGAATGGACTGACACATCTGGGGGACTCTTGGAATGGTGGCACGACCCTGGAGTTCCTCTCGCCTTTCCTGTGGAGAGCGCCTCCTCTTGAGATGCGACGGGAACGCCGGGAATTCTTTCCCTACGAAACAGGGAAAGGATCCCTCATCTCGAGCTAGGAGGCGGAAACGGGGCTCCCCTGGATGTGTGCGGGACCCCACGTGCTTCCTCTCGAGTGGAGACGGGTATGTCGGGGAACTTCTTGAGTTGCAGAAAGGGTGTGAAGGACCCTTTGGAAGTTCCAGTGGTTAGACGTGATTAGCCTCGAGAAGCCTCAGCGGAAATGGGCCTCATGTCGCCTGGAGGGCAAAACCTCCTGGATTTTCTCAAGTTGCGGCAGGTGCTCTTGACTTACGACGGGGACCTCAGGGACCCGCTCTGGTGGCCTCAGGAAAGGCCAGTCCCCATGCGAGTTCCTCGGGGGCCTCTCGGGATTCCTCTCCCGTCGATGCCGGGGCCTAAGGCCTTGTGTGGAGTCGGGGCCGGAACCTGAGGATTCCTCTCCAGTGCTGACATGGATCTTGGGGTACTTCTGGAGTCTCCCCAGGGGAGTCAGTCCTCGTCTCGAATGCGGGCATGCACTTGCGCTTTCCTCCCGAGCGGTAGCAGCAGTGTCACGCAGTCCGCCGCGTGGATCAAAGGATCTATGGTTTTCCCTCGAGTCTTTCCCACGAGGCTTTCCCACGAGGCTTTCCCACAGGGCTGTCCCACGTGCACACGTGGTGGGAGTCAATCCTCGGCTTGAACGTCAAGGCAGTGCAGGGAAAACAGGTTCCTCTGGAATGGACTGACACATCTGGGGGACTCTTGGAATGGTGGCACGACCCTGGAGTTCCTCTCTCCTTTCCTGTGGAGAGCGCCTCCACTTGAGATGCGACGGGAACGCCGCGAATTCTTTCCCTACGAAACAGGGAAAGGATCCCTCATCTAGAGCTAGGAGGCGGAAACGGGGCTCCCCTGGATGTGTGCGGGACCCCACGTGCTTCCTCTCGAGTGGAGACTGGTATGTCGGGGAACTTCTTGAGTTGCAGCAAGGGTGTGAAGGACCCTTTGGAAGTTCCAGTGGTTAGACGTGATTAGCCTCGAGAAGCCTCAGCGGAAATGTGCCTCATCTCGCCTGGCGGGCAAAACCTCCTGGATTTCCTCGAGTTGCGGCAGGTGCTCTCGACTTACGACGGGGACCTCAGGGACCCGCTCTGGTGGCCTCAGGAAAGGCCAGTCCCCATGCGAGTTCCTTGGGGGCCTCTCGGGATTCCTCTCCCGTCGATGCCGGGGCCTAAGACCTTGTGTGGAGTCGGGGCCGGAACCTGAGGATTCCTCTCCAGTGCTGACATGGATCTTGGGGTACTTCTGGAGTCTCCCCAGGGGAGTCAGTCCTCATCTCGAATGCGGGCATGCACTTGCGGTTTCCTCCAGAGCGGTAGCAGCAGTGTCACGCAGTCCGCCGCGTGGATCAAAGGATCTATGGTTTTACCTCGAGTCTTTCCCACGAGGCTTTCCCACGAGGCTTTCCCACAGGGCTGTCCCACGTGCACACGTGGTGGGAGTCGATCCTCGGCTTGAACGTCAAGGAAGTGCAGGGAAAACAGCTTCCTCTGGAATGGACTGACACATCTGGGGGACTCTTGGAATGGTGGCACGACCCTGGAGTTCCTCTCGCCTTTCCTGTGGAGAGCGCCTCCTCTTGAGATGCGACGGGAACGCCGGGAATTCTTTCCCTACGAAACAGGGAAAGGATCCCTCATCTCGAGCTAGGAGGTGAAACGGGGCTCCCCTGGATGTGTGCGGGACCCTCGTGCTTCCTCTCGAGTGGAGACGGGTATGTCGCGGAACTGCTTGAGTTGCAGCAAGGGTGAGAAGGACCCTTTGGATGTTCCAGTGGTTAGATGTGTTTAGCCTCGAGAAGCCTCAGCGGAAATGGGCCTCATCTCGCCTGGAGGGCAAAACCTCCTGGATTTTCTCGAGTTGCGGCAGGTGCTCTCGACTTACGACGGGGACCTCAGGGACCCGCTCTGGTGGCCTCAGGAAAGGCCAGTCCCCATGCGAGTTCCTCGGGGGCCTCTCGGGATTCCTCTCCCTTCGATGCCGGGGCCTAAGACATTGTGTGGAGTCGGGGCCGGAACCTGAGGATTTCTCTCCAGTGCTGACATGGATCTTGGGGTACTTCTGGAGTCTCCCCAGCGGAGTCAGTCCTCGACTCGAATGCAGGCATGCACTTGCGCTTTCCTCCAGAGCGGTAGCAGCAGTGTCACGCAGTCCGCCGCGTGGATCAAAGGATCTATGGTTTTCCCTCGAGTCTTTCCCACGAGGCTTTCCCACGAGGCTTTCCCACACGGCTGTCCCACGTGTACACGTGGTGGGAGTCGATCCTCGGCTTGAACGTCAAGGCAGTGCAGGGAAAACAGGTTCCTCTTGAATGGACTGACACATCTGGGGGACTCTTGGAATGGTGGCACGACCCTGGAATTCCTCTCGCCTTTCCTGTGGAGAGCGCCTCCTCTTGAGATGCGACGGGAACGCCGGGAATTCTTTCCCTACGAAACAGGGAAAGGATCCCTCATCTCGAGCTAGGAGGCGGAAACGGGGCTCCCCTGGATGTGTGCGGGACCCCACGTGCTTCCTCTCGAGTGGAGACGGGTATGTCGGGGAACTTCTTGAGTTGCAGAAAGGGTGTGAAGGACCCTTTGGAAGTTCCAGTGGTTAGATGTGATTAGCCTCGAGAAGCCTCAGCGGAAATGGGCCTCATGTCGCCTGGAGGGCAAAACCTCCTGGATTTTCTCAAGTTGCGGCAGGTGCTCTCGACTTACGACGGGGACCTCAGGGACCCGCTCTGGTGGCCTCAGGAAAGGCCAGTCCCCATGCGAGTTCCTCGGGGGCCTCTCGGGATTCCTCTCCCGTCGATGCCGGGGCCTAAGACCTTGTGTGGAGTCGGGGCCGGAACCTGAGGATTCCTCTCCAGTGCTCACATGGATCTTGGGGTACTTCTGGAGTCTCCCCAGGGGAGTCAGTCCTCGTCTCGAATGCGGGCATGCACTTGCGCTTTCCTCCAGAGCGGTAGCAGCAGTGTCACGCAGTCCGCCGCGTGGATCAAAGGATCTATGGTTTTCCCTCGAGTCTTTCCCACGAGGCTTTCCCACGAGGCTTTCCCACAGGGCTGTCCCACGTGCACACGTGGTGGGAGTCGATCCTCGGCTTGAACGTCAAGGCAGTGCAGGGAAAACAGGTTCCTCTGGAATGGACTGACACATCTGGGGGACTCTTGGAATGGTGGCACGGCCCTGGAGTTCCTCTCGCCTTTCCTGTGGAGAGCGCCTCCTCTTGAGATGCGACGGGAACGCCGGGAATTCTTTCCCTACGAAACAGGGAAAGGATCCCTCATCTCGAGCTAGGAGGCGGAAACGGGGCTCCCCTGGATGCGTGCGGGACCCACGTGCTTCCTCTCGAGTGGAGACGGGTATGTCGGGGAACTTCTTGAGTTGCAGCAAGGGTGTGAAGGACCCTTTGGAAGTTCCAGTGGTTAGACGTGATTAGCCTCGAGAAGCCTCAGCGGAAATGGGCCTCATCTCGCCTGGCGGGCAAAACCTCTTGGATTTCCTCGAGTTGCGGCAGGTGCTCTCGACTTACGACGGGGACCTCAGGGACCCGCTCTGGTGGCCTCAGGAAAGGCCAGTCCCCATGCGAGTTCCTCGGGGGCCTCTCGGGATTCCTCTCCCGTCGATGCCGGGGCCTAAGGCCTTGTGTGGAGTCGGGGCCGGAACCTGAGGATTCCTCTCCAGTGCTGACATGGATCTTGGGGTACTTCTGGAGCCTCCCCAGGGGAGTCAGTCCTCCTCTCGAATGCGGGCATGCACTTGCGCTTTCCTCCAGAGCGGTAGCAGCAGTGTCACGCAGTCCGCCGCGTGGATCAAAGTGTCTATGGTTTTCCCTCGAGTATTTCCCACGAGGCTTTCCCACGAGGCTTTCCCACAGGGGTGTCCACGTGCACACGTGGTGGGAGTCGATCCTCGGCTTGAACGTCAAGGCAGTGCAGGGAAAACAGGTTCCTCTGGAATGGACTGACACATCTGGGGGACTCTTGGAATGGTGTCACGACCCTGGAGTTCCTCTCGCCTTTCCTGTGGAGAGCGCCTCCTCTTGAGATGCGACGGGAACACCGGAATTCTTTCCCTAGGAAACAGGGAAAGGATCCCTCATCTCGAGCTAGGAGGCGGAAACGGGGCTCCCCTGGATGTGTGCGGGACCCACGTGCTTCCTCTCGAGTGGAGACGGGTATGTCGGGGAACTTCTTGAGTTGCAGAAAGGGTGTGAAGGACCCTTTGGAAGTTCCAGTGGTTAGACTTGATTAGCATCGAGAGGCCTCAGCGGAAATGGGCCTCATCTCGCCTGGAGGGCAAAACCTCCTGGATTTTCTCGAGTTGCGGCAGGTGCTCTCGACATACTACGGGGACCTCAGGGACCCGCTCTGGTGGCCTCAGGAAAGGCCAGTCCCCATGCGAGTTCCTCGGGGGCCTCTCGGGATTCCTCTCCCGTGGATGCCGGGGCCTAAGACCTTGTGTGGAGTCGGGGCCGGAACCTGAGGATTCCTCTCCAGTGCTGACATGGATCTTGGGGTACTTCTGGAGTCTCCCCAGGGGAGTCAGTCCTCGTCTCGAATGCGGGCATGCACTTGCGCTTTCCTCCCGAGCGGTAGCAGCAGTGTCACGCAGTCCGCCGCGTGGATCAAAGGATCTATGGTTTTCCCTCGAGTCTTTCCCACGAGGCTTTCCCACGAGGCTTTCCCACAGGGCTGTCCCACGTGCACACGTGTTGGGAGTCGATCCTCGGCTTGAACGTCAAGGCAGTGCAGGGAAAACAGGTTCCTCTGGAATGGACTGACACATCTGGGGGACTCTTGGAATGGTGGCACGGCCCTGGAGTTCCTCTCGCCTTTCCTGTGGAGAGCGCCTCCTCTTGAGATGCGACGGGAACGCCGGGAATTCTTTCCCTAGGAAACAGGGAAAGGATCCCTCATCTCGAGCTAGGAGGCGGAAACGGGGCTCCCCTGGATGTGTGCGGGACCCACGTGCTTCCTCTCGAGTGGAGACGGGTATGTCGGGGAACTTCTTGAGTTGCAGCAAGGGTGTGAATGACCCTTTGGAAGTTCCAGTGGTTAGACGTGATTAGCCTCGAGAAGCCTCAGCGGAAATGTGCCTCATCTCGCCTGGCGGGCAAAACCTCCTGGATTTCCTCGAGTTGCGGCAGGTGCTCTCGACTTACGACGGGGACCTCAGGGACCCGCTCTGGTGGCCTCAGGAAAGGCCAGTCCCCATGCGAGTTCCTTGGGGGCCTCTCGGGATTCCTCTCCCGTCGATGCCGGGGCCTAAGACCTTGTGTGGAGTCGGGGCCGGAACCTGAGGATTCCTCTCCAGTGCTGACATGGATCTTGGGGTACTTCTGGAGTCTCCCCAGGGGAGTCAGTCCTCATCTCGAATGCGGGCATGCACTTGCGGTTTCCTCCAGAGCGGTAGCAGCAGTGTCACGCAGTCCGCCGCGTGGATCAAAGGATCTATGGTTTTACCTCGAGTCTTTCCCACGAGGCTTTCCCACGAGGCTTTCCCACAGGGCTGTCCCACGTGCACACGTGGTGGGAGTCGATCCTCGGCTTGAACGTCAAGGAAGTGCAGGGAAAACAGCTTCCTCTGGAATGGACTGACACATCTGGGGGACTCTTGGAATGGTGGCACGACCCTGGAGTTCCTCTCGCCTTTCCTGTGGAGAGCGCCTCCTCTTGAGATGCGACGGGAACGCCGGGAATTCTTTCCCTACGAAACAGGGAAAGGATCCCTCATCTCGAGCTAGGAGGCGGAAACGGGGCTCCCCTGGATGTGTGCGGGACCCTCGTGCTTCCTCTCGAGTGGAGACGGGTATGTCGCGGAACTGCTTGAGTTGCAGCAAGGGTGAGAAGGACCCTTTGGATGTTCCAGTGGTTAGATGTGTTTAGCCTCGAGAAGCCTCAGCGGAAATGGGCCTCATCTCGCCTGGAGGGCAAAACCTCCTGGATTTTCTCGAGTTGCGGCAGGTGCTCTCGACTTACGACGGGGACCTCAGGGACCCGCTCTGGTGGCCTCAGGAAAGGCCAGTCCCCATGCGAGTTCCTCGGGGGCCTCTCGGGATTCCTCTCCCGTCGATGCCGGGGCCTAAGACATTGTGTGGAGTCGGGGCCGGAACCTGAGGATTTCTCTCCAGTGCTGACATGGATCTTGGGGTACTTCTGGAGTCTCCCCAGCGGAGTCAGTCCTCGACTCGAATGCAGGCATGCACTTGCGCTTTCCTCCAGAGCGGTAGCAGCAGTGTCACGCAGTCCGCCGCGTGGATCAAAGGATCTATGGTTTTCCCTCGAGTCTTTCCCACGAGGCTTTCCCACGAGGCTTTCCCACACGGCTGTCCCACGTGTACACGTGGTGGGAGTCGATCCTCGGCTTGAACGTCAAGGCAGTGCAGGGAAAACAGGTTCCTCTTGAATGGACTGACACATCTGGGGGACTCTTGGAATGGTGGCACGACCCTGGAGTTCCTCTCGCCTTTCCTGTGGAGAGCGCCTCCTCTTGAGATGCGACGGGAACGCCGGGAATTCTTTCCCTACGAAACAGGGAAAGGATCCCTCATCTCGAGCTAGGAGGCGGAAACGGGGCTCCCCTGGATGTGTGCGGGACCCCACGTGCTTCCTCTCGAGTGGAGACGGGTATGTCGGGGAACTTCTTGAGTTGCAGAAAGGGTGTGAAGGACCCTTTGGAAGTTCCAGTGGTTAGACGTGATTAGCCTCGAGAAGCCTCAGCGGAAATGGGCCTCATGTCGCCTGGAGGGCAAAACCTCCTGGATTTTCTCAAGTTGCGGCAGGTGCTCTCGACTTACGACGGGGACCTCAGGGACCCGCTCTGGTGGCCTCAGGAAAGGCCAGTCCCCATGCGAGTTCCTCGGGGGCCTCTCGGGATTCCTCTCCCGTCGATGCCGGGGCCTAAGGCCTTGTGTGGAGTCGGGGCCGGAACCTGAGGATTCCTCTCCAGTGCTGACATGGATCTTGGGGTACTTCTGGAGTCTCCCCAGGGGAGTCAGTCCTCGTCTCGAATGCGGGCATGCACTTGCGCTTTCCTCCCGAGCGGTAGCAGCAGTGTCACGCAGTCCGCCGCGTGGATCAAAGGATCTATGGTTTTCCCTCGAGTCTTTCCCACGAGGCTTTCCCACGAGGCTTTCCCACAGGGCTGTCCCACGTGCACACGTGGTGGGAGTCGATCCTCGGCTTGAACGTCAAGGCAGTGCAGGGAAAACAGGTTCCTCTGGAATGGACTGACACATCTGGGGGACTCTTGGAATGGTGGCACGGCCCTGGAGTTCCTCTCGCCTTTCCTGTGGAGAGCGCCTCCTCTTGAGATGCGACGGGAACGCCGGGAATTCTTTCCCTACGAAACAGGGAAAGGATCCCTCATCTCGAGCTAGGAGGCGGAAACGGGGCTCCCCTGGATGTGTGCGGGACCCACGTGCTTCCTCTCGAGTGGAGACGGGTATGTCGGGGAACTTCTTGAGTTGCAGCAAGGGTGTGAAGGACCCTTTGGAAGTTCCAGTGGTTAGATGTGATTGGCCTCGAGAAGCCTCAGCGGAAATGGGCCTCATCTCGCCTGGAGGGCAAAACCTCCTGGATTTTCCCGAGTTGCGGCAGGTGCTCTCGACTTACGACGGGGACCTCAGGGACCCGCTCTGGTGGCCTCAGGAAAGGCCAGTCCCCATGCGAGTTCCTCTGGGTCCTCTCGGGATTCCTCTCCCGTCGATGCCGGGGCCTAAGACCTTGTCTGGAGTCGGGGCCGGAACCTGAGGATTCCTCTCCAGTGCTGACATGGATCTTTGGGTACTTCTCGAGTCTCCCCAGGGGAGTCAGTCCTCGTCTCGAATGCGGGCATGCACTTGCGCTTTCCTCCAGAGCGGTAGCAGCAGTGTCACGCAGTCCGCCGCGTGGATCAAAGGATCTATGGTTTTCCCTCGAGTCTTTCCCACGAGGCTTTCCCACGAGGCTTTCCCACAGGGCTGTCCCACGTGCACACGTGGTGGGAGTCGATCCTCGGCTTGAACGTCAAGGCAGTGCAGGGAAAACAGGTTCCTCTGGAATGGACTGACACATCTGGGGGACTCTTGGAATGGTGGCATGACCCTGGAGTTCCTCTCGCCTTTCCTGTGGAGAGCGCCTCCTCTTGAGATGCGACGGGAACGCCGGGAATTCTTTCCCTACGAAACAGGGAAAGGATCCCTCATCTCGAGCTAGGAGGCGGAAACGGGGCTCCCCTGGATGTGTGCAGGACACCACGTGCTTCCTCTCGAGTGCAGACGGGTATGTCGGGGAACTTCTTGAGTTGCAGCAAGGGTGTGAAGGACCCTTTGGAAGTTCCAGTGGTTAGATGTGATTGGCCTCGAGAAGCCTCAGCGGAAATGGGCCTCATTTCGCCTGGAGGGCAAAACCTCCTGGATTTTCTCGAGTTGCGGCAGGTGCTCTCGACTTACGACGGGGACCTCAGGGACCCGCTCTGGTGGCCTCAGGAAAGGCCAGTCCCCATGCGAGTTCCTCTGGGTCCTCTCCGGATTCCTCTCCCGTCGATGCCGGGGCCTAAGACCTTGTGTGGAGTCGGGGCCGGAACCTGAGGATTCCTCTCCAGTGCTGACATGGATCTTTGGGTACTTCTCGAGTCTCCCCAGGGGAGTCAGTCCTCGTCTCGAATGCGGGCATGCACTTGCGCTTTCCTCCAGAGCGGTAGCAGCAGTGTCACGCAGTCCTCCCCGTGGATCAAAGGATCTATGGTTTTCCCTCGAGTCTTTCCCACGAGACTTTCCCACGAGGCTTTCCCACAGGGCTGTCCCATGTGCACACGTGGTGGGAGTCGATCCTCGGCTTGAACGTCAAGGCAGTGCAGGGAAAACAGGTTCCTCTGGAATGGACTGACACATCTGGGGGACTCTTGGAATGGTGGCATGACCCTGGAGTTCCTCTCGCCTTTCCTGTGGAGAGCGCCTCCTCTTGAGATGCGACGGGAACGCCGGGAATTCTTTCCCTACGAAACAGGGAAAGGATCCCTCATCTCGAGCTAGGAGGCGGAAACGGGGCTCCCCTGGATGTGTGCGGGACCCTCTGTGCTTCCTCTCGAGTGGAGACGGGTATGTCGGGGAACTTCTTGAGTTGAAGCAAGGGTGTGAAGGACCCTTTGGAAGTTCCAGTGGTTAGATGTGATTGGCCTCGAGAAGCCTCAGCGGAAATGGGCCTCATCTCGCCTGGAGGGCAAAACCTCCTGGATTTTCTCGAGTTGCGGCAGGTGCTCTCGACTTACGACGGGGACCTCAGGGACCCGCTCTGGTGGCCTCAGGAAAGGCCAGTCCCCATGCGAGTTCCTCGGGGGCCTCTCGGGATTCCTCTCCCGTCGATGCCGGGGCCTAAGACCTTGTGTGGAGTCGGGGCCGGAACCTGAGGATTCCTCTCCAGTGCTGACATGGATCTTGGGGTACTTCTGGAGTCTCCCCAGGGGAGTCAGTCCTCGTCTCGAATGCGGGCATGCACTTGCGCTTTCCTCCAGAGCGGTAGCAGCAGTGTCACGCAGTCCGCCGCGTGGATCAAAGGATCTATGGTTTTCCCTCGAGGCTTTCCCACGAGGCTTTCCCACAGGGCTGTCCCACGTTCACACGTGGTGGGAGTCGATCCTCGGCTTGAACGTCAAGGCAGTGCAGGGAAAACAGGTTCCTCTGGAATGGACTGACACATCTGGGGGACTCTTGGAATGGTGTCACGACCCTGGAGTTCCTCTCGCCTTTCCTGTGGAGAGCGCCTCCTCTTGAGATGCGACGGGAACGCCGGGAATTCTTTCCCTACGAAACAGGGAAAGGATCCCTCATCTCGAGCTAGGAGGCGGAAACGGGGCTCCCCTGGATATGTGCGGGACCACACGTGCTTCCTCTCGAGTGGAGACGGGTATGTCGGGGAACTTCTTGAGTTGCAGCAAGGGTGAGAAGGACCCTTTGGATGTTCCAGTGGTTAGATGTGATTAGCCTCGAGAAGCCTCAGCGGAAATGGGCCTCATCTCGCCTGGAGGTCAAAACCTCCTGGATTTTCTCGAGTTGCGGCAGGTGCTCTCGACTTACGACCGGGACCTCAGGGACCCGCTCTGGTGGCCTCAGGAAAGGCCAGTCCCCATGCGAGTTCCTCGGGGGCCTCTCGGGATTCCTCTCCCGTCGATGCCGGGGCCTAAGACCTTGTGTGGAGTCGGGGCCGGAACCTGAGGATTCCTCTCCAGTGCTGACATGGATCTTGGGGTACTTCTGGAGTCTCCCCAGGGGAGTCAGTCCTCGTCTCGAATGCGGTCATGCACTTACGCTTTCCTCCAGAGCGGTAGTAGCAGTGTCACGCAGTCTGCCGCGTGGATCAAAGGATCTATGTTTTTCCCTCGAGTCTTTCCCACGAGACTTTCCCACGAGGCTTTCCCACAGGGCTGTCCCATGTGCACACGTGGTGGGAGTCGATCCTCGGCTTGAACGTCAAGGCAGTGCAGGGAAAACAGGTTCCTCTGGAATGGACTGACACATCTGGGGGACTCTTGGAATGGTGGCATGACCCTGGAGTTCCTCTCGCCTTTCCTGTGGAGAGCGCCTCCTCTTGAGATGCGACGGGAACCCCGGGAATTCTTTCCCTACGAAACAGGGAAAGGATCCCTCATCTCGAGCTAGGAGGCGGAAACGGGGCTCCCCTGGATGTGTGCGGGACCCCACGTGCTTCCTCTCGAGTGCAGACGGGTATGTCGGGGAACTTCTTGAGTTGCAGCAAGGGTGTGAAGGACCCTTTGGAAGTTCTAGTGGTTAGATGTGTTTGGCCTCGAGAAGCCTCAGCGGAAATGGGCCTCATCTCGCCTGGAGGGCAAAACCTCCTGGATTTTCTCGAGTTGCGGCAGGTGCTCTCGACTTACGACGGGGACCTCAGGGACCCGCTCTGGTGGCCTCAGGAAAGGCCAGTCCCCATGCGAGTTCCTCGGGGGCGTCTCGGGATTCCTCTCCCGTCGATGCCGGGGCCTAAGACCTTGTGTGGAGTCGGGGCCGGAACCTGAGGATTCCTCTCCAGTGCTGACATGGATCTTGGGGTACTTCTGGAGTCTCCCCAGGGGAGTCAGTCCTCGTCTCGAATGCGGGCATGCACTTGCGCTTTCCTCCAGAGCGGTAGCAACAGTGGCACGCAGTCCTCCGCGTGGATCAAAAGATCTATGGTTTTCCCTCGAGTCTTTCCCACGAGGCTTTCCCACGAGGCTTTCCCACAGGGCTGTCCCACGTGCACACGTGGTGGGAGTCGATCCTCGGCTTGAACGTCAAGGCAGTGCAGGGAAAACAGGTTCCTCTGGAATGGACCTACACATCTGGGGGACTCTTGGAATGGTGGCACGACCCTGGAGTTCCTCTCGCCTTTCCTGTGGAGAGCGCCTCCTCTTGAGATGCGACGGGAACGCCGGGAATTCTTTCCCTACGAAACAGGGAAAGGATCCCTCATCTCGAGCTAGGAGGCGGAAACGGGGCTCCCCTGGATGTGTGCGGGACCCACGTGCTTCCTCTCGAGTGGAGACGGGTATGTCGGGGAACTTCTTGAGTTGCAGCAAGGGTGTGAAGGACCCTTTGGAAGTTCCAGTGGTTAGACGTGATTAGCCTCGAGAAGCCTCATCGGAAATGGGCCTCATCTCGCCTGGAGGGCAAAACCTCGTGGATTTTCTCGAGTTGCGGCAGGTGCTCTCGACTTACGACGGGGACCTCAGGGACCCGCTCTGGTGGCCTCAGGAAAGGCCAGTCCCCATGCGAGTTCCTCGGGGGCCTCTCGGGATTCCTCTCCCGTGGATGCCGGGGCCTAAGACCTTGTGTGGAGTCGGGGCCGGAACCTGAGGATTCCTCTCCAGTGCTGACATGGATCTTGGGGTACTTCTGGAGTCTCCCCAGGGGAGTCAGTCCTCGTCTCGAATGCGGGCATGCACTTGCGCTTTCCTCCAGAGCGGTAGCAACAGTGGCACGCAGTCCGCCGCGTGGATCAAAGGATCTATGGTTTCCCCTCGAGGCTTTCCCACGAGGCTTTCCCACAGGGCTGTCCCACGTGCACACGTGGTGGGAGTCGATCCTCGGCTTGAACGTCAAGGCAGTGCAGGGAAAACAGGTTCCTCTGGAATGGACTGACATATCTGGGGGACTCTTGGAATGGTGTCACGACCCTGGAGTTCCTCTCGCCTTTCCTGTGGAGAGCGCCTCCTCTTGAGATGCGACGGGAACGCCGGGAATTCTTTCCCTACGAAACAGGGAAAGGATCCCTCATCTCGAGCTAGGAGGCGGAAACGGGGCTCCCCTGGATGTGTGCGGGACCACACGTGCTTCCTCTCGAGTGGAGACGGGTATGTCGGGGAACTTCTTGAGTTGCAGCAAGGGAGTGAAGGACCCTTTGGAAGTTCCAGTGGTCAGATGTGATTAGCCTCGAGAAGCCTCAGCAGAAATGGGCCTCATCTCCCCTGGAGGGCAAAACCTCCTGGATTTTCTCGAGTTGCGGCAGGTGCTCTCGGCTTACGACGGGAACCTCAGGGACCCGCTCTGGTGGCCTCAGGAAAGGCCCGTCCCCATGCGAGTTCCTCGGGGGCCTTTCGGGATTCCTCTCCCGTCGATGCCGGGGCCTAAGACCTTGTGTGGAGTCGGGGCCGGAACCTGAGGATTCCTCTCCAGTGCTGACATGGATCTTGGGGTACTTCTGGAGTCTCCCCAGGGGAGTCAGTGCTCGTCTCGA
Source organism: Ovis canadensis (assembly GCF_042477335.2). Classification (NCBI taxonomy): domain Eukaryota; kingdom Metazoa; phylum Chordata; class Mammalia; order Artiodactyla; family Bovidae; genus Ovis; species Ovis canadensis. Next base: position 10,616,713 of record NC_091268.1, read on the forward strand.
ATGCGGGCATGCACTTGCGCTTTCCTCCAGAGCGGTAGCAGCAGTGTCACGCAGTCCGCCGCGTGGATCAAAGGATCTATGGTTTTCCCTCGAGTCTTCCCACGAGACTTTCCCACGAGGCTTTCCCACAGGGCTGTCCCATGTGCACACGTGGTGGGAGTCGATGCTCGGCTTGAACGTCAAGGCAGTGCAGGGAAAACAGGTTCCTCTGGAATGGACTGACACATCTGGGGGACTCTTGGAATGGTGGCATGACCCTGGAGTTCCTCTCGCCTTTCCTGTGGAGAGCGCCTCCTCTTGAGATGCGACGGGAACCCCGGGAATTCTTTCCCTACGAAACAGGGAAAGGATCCCTCATCTCGAGCTAGGAGGCGGAAACGGGGCTCCCCTGGATGTGTGCGGGACCCCACGTGCTTCCTCTCGAGTGGAGACGGCTATGTCGGGGAACTTCTTGAGTTGCAGCAAGGGTGTGAAGGACCCTTTGGAAGTTCCAGTGGTTAGATGTGATTGGCCTCGAGAAGCCTCAGCGGAAATGGGCCTCATCTCGCCTGGAGGGCAAAACCTCCTGGATTTTCTCGAGTTGCGGCAGGTGCTCTCGACTTACGACGGGGACCTCAGGGACCCGCTCTGGTGGCCTCAGGAAAGGCCAGTCCCCATGCGAGTTCCTCGGGGGCGTCTCGGGATTCCTCTCCCGTCGATGCCGGGGCCTAAGACCTTGTGTGGAGTCGGGGCCGGAACCTGAGGATTCCTCTCCAGTGCTGACATGGATCTTGGGGTACTTCTGGAGTCTCCCCAGGGGAGTCAGTCCTCGTCTCGAATGCGGGCATGCACTTGCGCTTTCCTCCAGAGCGGTAGCAGCAGTGGCACGCAGTCCGCCGCGTGGATCAAAAGATCTATGGTTTTCCCTCGAGGCTTTCCCACGAGGCTTTCCCACAGGGCTGTCCCACGTTCACACGTGGTGGGAGTCGATCCTCGGCTTGAACGTCAAGGCAGTGCAGGGAAAACAGGTTCCTCTGGAATGGACTGACACATCTGGGGGACTCTTGGAATGGTGGCACGACCCTGGAGTTCCTCTCGCCTTTCCTGTGGAGAGCGCCTCCTCTTGAGATGCGACGGGAACGCCGGGAATTCTTTCCCTACGAAACAGGGAAAGGATCCCTCATCTCGAGCTAGGAGGCGGAAACGGGGCTCCCCTGGATATGTGCGGGACCACACGTGCTTCCTCTCGAGTGGAGACGGGTATGTCGGGGAACTTCTTGAGTTGCAGCAAGGGTGAGAAGGACCCTTTGGATGTTCCAGTGGTTAGATGTGATTAGGCTCGAGAAGCCTCAGCGGAAATGGGCCTCATCTCGCCTGGAGGTCAAAACCTCCTGGATTTTCTCGAGTTGCGGCAGGTGCTCTCGACTTACGACCGGGACCTCAGGGACCCGCTCTGGTGGCCTCAGGAAAGGCCAGTCCCCATGCGAGTTCCTCGGGGGCCTCTCGGGATTCCTCTCCCGTCGATGCCGGGGCCTAAGACCTTGTGTGGAGTCGGGGCCGGAACCTGAGGATTCCTCTCCAGTGCTGACCTGGATCTTGGGGTACTTCTGGAGTCTCCCCAGGGGAGTCAGTCCTCGTCTCGAATGCGGTCATGCACTTACGCTTTCCTCCAGAGCGGTAGTAGCAGTGTCACGCAGTCCGCCGCGTGGATCAAAGGATCTATGTTTTTCCCTCGAGTCTTTCCCACGAGACTTTCCCACGAGGCTTTCCCACAGGGCTGTCCCATGTGCACACGTGGTGGGAGTCGATCCTCGGCTTGAACGTCAAGGCAGTGCAGGGAAAACAGGTTCCTCTGGAATGGACTGACACATCTGGGGGACTCTTGGAATGGTGGCATGACCCTGGAGTTCCTCTCGCCTTTCCTGTGGAGAGCGCCTCCTCTTGAGATGCGACGGGAACCCCGGGAATTCTTTCCCTACGAAACAGGGAAAGGATCCCTCATCTCGAGCTAGGAGGCGGAAACGGGGCTCCCCTGGATGTGTGCGGGACCCCACGTGCTTCCTCTCGAGTGCAGACGGGTATGTCGGGGAACTTCTTGAGTTGCAGCAAGGGTGTGAAGGACCCTTTGGAAGTTCTAGTGGTTAGATGTGTTTGGCCTCGAGAAGCCTCAGCGGAAATGGGCCTCATCTCGCCTGGAGGGCAAAACCTCCTGGATTTTCTCGAGTTGCGGCAGGTGCTCTCGACTTACGACGGGGACCTCAGGGACCCGCTCTGGTGGCCTCAGGAAAGGCCAGTCCCCATGCGAGTTCCTCGGGGGCGTCTCGGGATTCCTCTCCCGTCGATGCCGGGTCCTAAGACCTTGTGTGGAGTCGGGGCCGGAACCTGAGGATTCCTCTCCAGTGCTGACATGGATCTTGGGGTACTTCTGGAGTCTCCCCAGGGGAGTCAGTCCTCGTCTCGAATGCGGGCATGCACTTGCGCTTTCCTCCAGAGCGGTAGCAACAGTGGCACGCAGTCCTCCGCGTGGATCAAAAGATCTATGGTTTTCCCTCGAGTCTTTCCCACGAGGCTTTCCCACGAGGCTTTCCCACAGGGCTGTCCCACGTGCACACGTGGTGGGAGTCGATCCTCGGCTTGAACGTCAAGGCAGTGCAGGGAAAACAGGTTCCTCTGGAATGGACCTACACATCTGGGGGACTCTTGGAATGGTGGCACGACCCTGGAGTTCCTCTCGCCTTTCCTGTGGAGAGCGCCTCTTCTTGAGATGCGACGGGAACGCCGGGAATTCTTTCCCTACGAAACAGGGAAAGGATCCCTCATCTCGAGCTAGGAGGCGGAAACGGGGCTCCCCTGGATGTGTGCGGGACCCACGTGCTTCCTCTCGAGTGGAGACGGGTATGTCGGGGAACTTCTTGAGTTGCAGCAAGGGTGTGAAGGACCCTTTGGAAGTTCCAGTGGTTAGACGTGATTAGCCTCGAGAAGCCTCATCGGAAATGGGCCTCATCTCGCCTGGAGGGCAAAACCTCGTGGATTTTCTCGAGTTGCGGCAGGTGCTCTCGACTTACGACGGGGACCTCAGGGACCCGCTCTGGTGGCCTCAGGAAAGGCCAGTCCCCATGCGAGTTCCTCGGGGGCCTCTCGGGATTCCTCTCCCGTGGATGCCGGGGCCTAAGACCTTGTGTGGAGTCGGGGCCGGAACCTGAGGATTCCTCTCCAGTGCTGACATGGATCTTGGGGTACTTCTGGAGTTTCCCCAGGGGAGTCAGTCCTCGTCTCGAATGCGGGCATGCACTTGCGCTTTCCTCCAGAGCGGAAACAGCAGTGTCACGCAGTCCGTCGCGTGGATCAAAGGATCTATGGTTTTCCCTCGAGTCTTTCCCACGAGGCTTTCCCACGAGGCTTTCCCACAGGGCTGTCCCACGTGCACACGTGGTGGGAGTCGATCCTCGGCTTGAACGTCAAGGCCGTGCAGGGAAAACAGGTTCCTCTGGAATGGACTGACACATCTGGGGGACTCTTGGAATGGTGGCACGACCCTGGAGTTACTCTCGCCTTTCCTGTGGAGAGCGCCTCCTCTTGAGATGCGACGGGAACGCCGGGAATCTTTCCCTACGAAACAGGGAAAGGATCCGTCATCTCGAGCTAGGAGGCGGAAACGGGGCTCCCCTGGATGTGTGCGGGACCCCACGTGCTTCCTCTCGAGTGGAGACGGGTATGTCGGGGAACTTCTTCAGTTGCAGCAAGGGTGTGAAGGACCCTTTGGAAGTTCCAGTGGTTAGACGTGATTGGCCTCGAGATGCCTCAGCGGAAATGGGCCTCATCTCGCCTGGAGGGCAAAACCTCCTGGATTTTTTCTAGTTGCGGCAGGTGCTCTCGACTTACGACGCGGACGACAGGGACCCGCTCTGGTGGCCTCAGGAAAGGCCAGTCCCCATGCGAGTTCCTCGGGGGCCTCTCGGGATTCCTCTCCCGTCGATGCCGGGGCCTAAGACCTTGTGTGGAGTCGGGGCCGGAACCTGAGGATTCCTCTCCAGTGCTGACATGGATCTTGGGGTACTTCTGGAGTCTCCCCAGGGGAGTCAGTCCTCGTCTCGAATGCGGGCATGCACTTGGGCTTTCCTCCAGAGCGGTAGCAGCAGTGTCACGCAGTCCGCCGCGTGGATCAAAGGATCTATGGTTTTCCCTCGAGTCTTTCCCACGAGGCTTTCCCACGAGGCTTTCCCACAGGGCTGTCCCACGTGCACACGTGGTGGGAGTCGATCCTCGGCTTGAACGTCAAGGCAGTGCAGGGAAAACAGGTTCCTCTGTAATGGACTGACACATCTGGGGGTCTCTTGGAATGGTGGCACGACTCTGGAGTTCCTCTTCCCTTTCCTGTGGAGAGCGCCTCCTCTTGAGATGCGACGGGAACGCCGGGAATTCTTTCCCTACGAAACAGGGAAAGGATCCCTCATCTCGAACTAGGAGGTGGAAACGGGGCTCCCCTGGATGTGTGCGGGACCCCACGTGCTTCCTCTCGAGTGGAGACGGGTATGCCGCGGAACTGCTTGAGTTGCAGCAAGGGTGTGAAGGACCCTTTGGAAGTTCCAGTGGTTAGATGTGATTAGCCTCGATAAGCCTAGCGGAAATGGGCCTCATCTCGCCTGGAGGGCAAAACCTCCTGGATTTTCTCGAGTTGCGGCAGGTGCTCTCGACTTACGACGGGGTCCTCGGGGACCCGCTCTGGTGGCCTCAGGAAAGGCCAGTCCCCATGTGAGTTCTTCGGGGGCCTCTCGGGATTCCTCTCCCATCGATGCCGGGCCCTAAGACCTTGTGTGGAGTCGGGGCCGGAACCTGAGGATTCCTCTCCAGTGCTGACATGGATCTTGGGGTACTTCTGGAGTCTCCCCAGGGGAGTCAGTCCTCGTCTCGAATGCGGGCATGCACTTGCGCTTTCCTCCAGAGCGGTAGCAGCAGTGTCACGCAATCCGCCGCGTGGATCAAAGGATCTATGGTTTTCCCTCGAGTCTTTCCCACGAGGCTTTCCCACGAGGCTTTCCCACAGGGCTGTCCCACGTGTACACGTCGTGGGAGTCGATCCTCGGCTTGAACGTCAAGGCAGTGCAGGGAAAACAGGTTCCTCTGGAATGGACTGACACATCTGGGGGACTCTTGGAATGGTGGCACGACCCTGGAGTTCCTCTCGCCTTTCCTGTGGAGAGCGCCTCCACTTGAGATGCGACGGGAACGCCGGGAATTCTTTCCCTAGGAAACAGGGAAAGGATCCCTCATCTCGAGCTAGGAGGCGGAAACGGGGCTCCTCTGGATGTGTGCGGGACCCTCGGGCTTCCTCTCTTGTGGAGACGGGTATGTCGGGGAACTTCTTGAGTTGCAGCAAGGGTGAGAAGGACCCTTTGGATGTTCCAGTGGTTAGATGTGATTGGCCTCGAGAAGCCTCAGAGGAAATGGGCTTCATCTCGCCTGGAGGGCAAAACCTCCTGGATTTTCTCGAGTTGCGGCAGGTGCTCTCGACTTACGACGGGGACCTCAGGGACCCGCTCTGGTGGCCTCAGGAAAGGCCAGTCCCCATGCGAGTTCCTCGGGGGCCTCTCGGGATTACTCTCACGTCGATGCCGGGGCCTAGAACCTTGTGTGGAGTCGGGGCGGGAACCTGAGGCTTCCTCTCCAGTGCTGACATGGATCTTGGGGTACTTCTGGAGTCTCCCCAGGGGAGTCAGTCCTCATCTCGAATGCGGGCATACACTTGCGCTTTCCTCCTGGGCGGTAGGAGCAGTGTCACGCAGTCCGCCGCGTGGATCAAAGGATCTATGGTTTTCCCTCGAGTCTTTCCCACGAGGCTTTCCCACGAGGCTTTCCCACAGGGCTGTCCCACGTGCACACGTGGTGGGAGTCGATCATCGGCTTGAACGTCAAGGCAGTTCAGGGAAAACAGGTTCCTCTGGAATGGACTGACACATCTGGGGGACTCTTGGAATGGTGGCACGACCCTGGAGTTCATCTCGCCTTTCCTGTGGGGAGCGCCTCCTCTTGAGATGCGACGGGAACGCCGGGAATTCTTTCCCTACGAAACAGGGAAAGGATCCCTCATCTCGAGCTAGGAGGCGGAAACGGGCTCCTCTGGATGTGTGCGGGACACCATGTGCTTCCTCTCGAGTGGAGACGGGTAGGTGGGGAACTTCTTGAGTTGCAGCAAGGGTGTGAAGGACCCTTTGGAAGTTCCAGTGGTTAGACGTGATTAGCCTCGAGAAGCCTGAGCCGAAATGTGCCTCATCTCGCCTGGAGGGCAAAACCTCCTGGATTTTCTCGAGTTGCGGCAGGTGCTCTCGACTTACGACGTGGACCTCAGGGACCCGCTCCGGTGGCCTCAGGAAAGGCCAGTCCCCATGCGAGTTCCTCGGGGGCCTCTCGGGATTCCTCTCCCGTCGATGCCGGGGCCTAGAACCTTGTGTGGAGTCGGGGCGGGAACCTGAGGCTTCCTCTCCAGTGCTGACATGGATCTTGGGGTACTTCTGGAGTCTCCCCAGGGGAGTCAGTCCTCGTCTCGAATGCGGGCATGCACTTGCGCTTTCCTCCAGGGCGGTAGGAGCAGTGTCACGCAGTCCGCCGCGTGGATCAAAGGATCTATGGTTTTCCCTCGAGTCTTTCCCTCGAGGCTTTCCCACGAGGCTTTCCCACAGGGCTGTCCCACGTGCACACGTGGTGGGAGTCGATCCTCGGCTTGAACGTCAAGGCAGTGCAGGGAAAACAGGTTCCTCTGGAATGGACTGACACATCTGGGGGACTCTTGGAATGGTGGCACGACCCTGGAGTTACTCTCCCCTTTCCTGTGGAGAGCGCCTCCTCTTGAGATGCGACGGGAACGCCGGGAATTCTTTCCCTACAAAACAGGGAAAGGATCCCTCATCTCGAGCTAGAAGGCGGAAACGGGGCTCCTCTGGATGTGTGCGGGACCCCACGTGCTTCCTCTCGAGTGGAGACGGGTATGTCGTGGAACTTCTTGAGTTGCAGCAAGGGTGTGAAGGACCCTTTGGAAGTTCCAGTGGTTAGACGTGATTAGCCTCGAGAAGCCTCAGCGGAAATGGGCCTCATCTCGCTTGGAGGGCAAAACCTCCTGGATTTTCTCGAGTTGCGGCAGGTGCTCTCGACTTACGACGGGGACCTCAGGGACCCGCTCTGGAGGCCTCAGGAAAGGCCAGTCCCCATGCGAGTTCCTTGGGGGCCTCTCGGGATTCCTCTCCCGTCGATGCCGGGGCCTAAGACCTTGTGTGGAGTCGGGGCCGGAACCTGAGGATTCCTCTCCAGTGCTGACATGGATCTTGGGGTATTTCTGGAGTCTCCCCAGGGGAGTCAGTCCTCGTCTCGAATGCGGGCATGCACTTGCGCTTTCCTCCAGAGCGGTAGCAGCAGTGTCACGCAATCCGCCGCGTGAATCAAAGGATCTATGGTTTTCCCTCGAGTCTTTCCCACGAGGCTTTCCCACAGGGCTGTCCCACGTGCACACGTGGTGGGAGTCGATCCTCAGCTTGAACGTCAAGGCAGTGCAGGGAAAACAGGTTCCTCTGGAATGGACTGACACATCTGGGGGACTCTTGGAATGGTGGCACGACCCTGGAGTTCCTCTCGCCTTTCCTGTCGAGAGCGCCTCCTCTTGAGATGCGACGGGAACGCCGGGAATTCTTTCCCTACGAAACAGGGAAAGGATCCCTCATCTCGAGCTAGGAGGCGGAAACGGGGCTCCCCTGGATGTGTGCGGGACCCTCGTGCTTCCTCTCGAGTGGAGACGGGTATGTCGGGGAACTTCTTCAGTTGCAGCAAGGGTGAGAAGGACCCTTTGGAAGTTCCAGTGGTTAGACGTGATTAGCCTCGAGAAGCCTCAGCGGAAATGGGCCTCATCTCACCTGGAGGGCAAAACCTCCTGGATTTTCTCGAGTTGCGGCAGGTGCTCTCGACTTACGACAGGGACCTCAGGGACCCGCTGTGGTGGCCTCAGGAAAGGCCAGTCCCCATGCGAGTTCCTCGGGGGCCTCTCGGGATTCCTCTCCCGTCGATGCCGGGGCCTAAGACCTTGTGTGGAGTCGGGGCCGGAACCTGAGGATTCCTCTCCAGTGCTGACATGGATCTTGGGGTACTTCTGGAGTCTCCCCAGGGGAGTCAGTCCTCGTCTCGAATGCGGGCATGCACTTGGGCTTTCCTCCAGAGCGGAAGCAGCAGTGTCACGCAGTCCGCCGCGTGGATCAAAGGATCTATGGTTTTCACTCGAGTCTTTCCCACGAGGCTTTCCCACGAGGCTTTCCCACAGGGCTGTCCCACGTGCACACGTGGTGGGAGTCGATCCTCGGCTTGAACGTCAAGGCAGTGCAGGGAAAACAGGTTCCTCTGGAATGGACTGACACATCTGGGGGACTCTTGGAATGGTGGCACGACCCTGGAGTTCCTCTCGCCTTTCCTGTGGAGAGCGCCTCCTCTTGAGATGCGACGGGAACGCCGGGAATTCTTTCCCTAGGAAACAGGGAAAGGATCCCTCATCTCGAGCTAGGAGGCGGAAACGGGGCTCCCCTGGATGTGTGCGGGACCCCACGTGCTTCCTCTCGAGTGGAGACGGGTATGTCGGGGAACTTCTTGAGTTGCAGCAAGGGTGTGAAGGACCCTTTGGAAGTTCCAGTGGTCAGATGTGATTAGCCTCGAGAAGCCTCAGCGGAAATGGGCCTCATCTCCCCTGGAGGGCAAAACCTCCTGGATTTTCTCGAGTTGCGGCAGGTGCTCTCGACTTACGACGGGAACCTCAGGGACCCGCTCTGGTGGCCTCAGGAAAGGCCCGTCCCCATGCGAGTTCCTCGGGGGCCTTTCGGGATTCCTCTCCCGTCGATGCCGGGGCCTAAGACCTTGTGTGGAGTCGGGGCCGGAACCTGAGGATTCCTCTCCAGTGCTGACATGGATCTTTGGGTACTTCTGGAGTCTCCCCAGGGGAGTCAGTGCTCGTCTCGAATGCGGGCATGCACTTGCGCTTTCCTCCAGAGCGGTAGCAGCAGTGTCACGCAGTCCGCCGCGTGGATCAAAGGATCTATGGTTTTCCCTCGTGTCTTTCCCACGAGGCTTTCCCACGAGGCTTTCCCACAGGGCTGTCCCACGTGCACACGTGGTGGGAGTCGATCCTCGGCTTGAACGTCAAGGCAGTGCAGGGAAAACAGGTTCCTCTGGAATGGACTGACACATCTGGGGGACTCTTGGAATGGTGGCACGACACTTGAGTTTCTCTCGCCTTTCCTGTGGAGAGCGCCTTCTCTTGAGATGCGACGGGAACGCCGGGAATTCTTTCCCTACGAAACAGGGAAAGGATTCCTCATCTCGATCTAGGAGGCGGAAACGGGGCTCCCCTGGATGTGTGCGGGACGCCACGTGCTTCCTCTCGAGTGGAGACGGGTATGTCGGGGAACTTCTTGAGTTGCAGCAAGGGTGTGAAGGACCCTTTGTAAGTTCCGGTGGTTAGACGTGATTAGCCTCGAGAAGCCTCAGCGGAAATGTGCCTCATCTGGCCTGGAGGGCAAAACCTCCTGGATTTTCTCGAGTTGCGGCAGGTGCTCTCGACTTACGACGGGGACCTCAGGGACCCGCTCTGGTGGCCTCAGGAAAGGCCAGTCTCCATGCGAGTTCCTCGGGGGCCTCTCGGGATTCCTCTCCCGTCGATGCCGGGGCTTAAGACGTTGTGTGGAGTAGGGGCCGGAACCTGAGGATTCCTCTCCAGTGCTGACATGGATCTTGGGGTACTTCTGGAGTCTCCCCAGGGGAGTCAGTCCTCGTCTCGAATGCGGGCATGCACTTGCGCTTTCCTCCAGAGCGGTAGCAGCAGTGTCACGCAATCCGCCGCGTGGATCAAAGGATCTATGGTTTTCCCTCGAGTCTTTCCCACGAGGCTTTCCCACGAGGCTTTCCCACAGGGCTGTCCCACGTGTACACGTCGTGGGAGTCGATCCTCGGCTTGAACGTCAAGGCAGTGCAGGGAAAACAGGTTCCTCTGGAATGGACTGACACATCTGGGGGACTCTTGGAATGGTGGCACGACCCTGGAGTTCCTCTCGCCTTTCCTGTGGAGAGCGCCTCCTCTTGAGATGCGACGGGAACGCCGGGAATTCTTTCCCTAGGAAACAGGGAAAGGATCCCTCATCTCGACCTAGGAGGCGGAAACGGGGCTCCCCTGGATGTGTGCGGGACCCTCGGGCTTCCTCTCTTGTGGAGACGGGTATGTCGGGGAACTTCTTGAGTTGCAGCAAGGGTGAGAAGGACCCTTTGGATGTTCCAGTGGTTAGATGTGATTAGCCTCGAGAAGCCTCAACGGAAATGGGCCTCATCTCGCCTGGAGGGCAAAACCTCCTGGATTTTCTCGAGTTGCGGCAGGTGCTCTCGACTTACGACGGGGACCTCAGGGACCCGCTCTGGTGGCCTCAGGAAAGGCCAGTCCCCATGCGAGTTCCTCGGGGGCCTCTCGGGATTCCTCTCCCGTCGATGCTGGGGCCTAAGACCTTGTGTGGAGTCGGGGCCGGAACCTGAGGATCCCTCTCCAGTGCTGACATGGATCTTGGGGTACTTCTGGAGTCTCCCCAGGGGAGTCAGTCCTCGTCTCGAATGCGGGCATGCACTTGCGCTTTCCTCCAGGGCGGTAGGAGCAGTTTCACGCAGTCGGCCTCGTGGATCAAAGGATCTATGGTTTTCCCTCGAGTCTTTCCCACGAGGCTTTCCCACGAGGCTTTCCCACAGGGCTGTCCCACGTTCACACGTGGTGGGAGTCGATCCTCAGCTTGAACGTCAAGGCAGTGCAGGGAAAACAGGTTCCTCTGGAATGGACTGACACATCTGGGGGACTCTTGGAATGGTGGCACGACCCTGGATTTCCTCTCGCCTTTCCTGTGGAGAGCGCCTCCTCTTGAGATGCGACGGGAACGCCGGGAAATCTTTCCCTACGAAACAGGGAAAGGATCCCTCATCTCGAGCTAGGAGGCGGAAACGGGGCTCCCCTGGATGTGTGCGGGACCCCATGTGCTTCCTCTCGAGTGGAGACGGGTATGTCGGGGAACTTCTTGAGTTGCAGCAAGGGTGTGAAGGACCCTTTGGAAGTTCCAGTGGTTAGACGTGATTAGCCTCGAGAAGCCTCAGCGGAAATGGGCCTCATGTCGCCTGGAGGGCAAAACCTACTGGATTTTCTCGAGTTGCGGCAGGTGCTCTCGACTTACGACGGGGACCTCAGGGACCCGCTCTGGTGGCCTCAGGAAAGGCCAGTCCCCATGCGAGTTCCTCGGTGGCCTCTCGGGATATCTCTCCCGTCGATGCCGGGGCCTAAGACCTTGTGTGGAGTCGGGGCCGGAACCTGAGGATTCCTCTCCAGTGCTGACATGGATCTTGGGGTACTTCTGGAGTCTCCCCAGGGGAGTCAGTCCTCGTCTCGAATGCGGGCATGCACTTGCGCTTACCTCCAGAGCGGTAGCAGCAGTGTCACGCAGTCCACCGCGTGGATCAAAGGATCTATGGTTTTCCCTCGAGTCTTTCACACGAGGCTTTCCCACGAGGCTTTCCCACAGGGCTGTCCCACGTGCACACGTGGTGGGAGTCGATCCTCGGCTTGAACGTCAAGGCAGTGCAGGTAAAACAGGTTCCTCTGGAATGGACTGACACATCTGGGGGACTCTTGGAATGGTGGCACGACCCTGGAGTTCCTCTCGCCTTTCCTGTGGAGAGCGCCTCCTCTTGAGATGCGACGGGAACGCCGGGAATTCTTTCCCTAGGAAACAGGGAAAGGATCCCTCATCTCGAGCTAGGAGGCGGAAACGGGGCTCCTCTGGATGTGTGCGGGACCCTCGGGCTTCCTCTCTTGTGGAGACGGGTATGTCGGGGAACTTCTTGAGTTGCAGCAAGGGTGAGAAGGACCCTTTGGATGTTCCAGTGGTTAGATGTGATTAGCCTCGAGAAGCCTCAGCGGAAATGGGCCTCATCTCGCCTGGAGGGCAAAACCTCCTGGATTTTCTCGAGTTGCGGCAGGTGCTCTCGACTTACGACCGGGACCTCAGGGACCCGCTCTGGTGGCCTCAGGAAAGGCCAGTCCCCATGCGAGTTCCTCGGGGGCCTCTCGGGGTTCCTCTCCTGTCGATGCCGGGGCCTAAGACCTTGTGTGGACTCGGGGCCGGAACCTGAGGATTCCTCTCCAGTGCTGACATGGATCTTGGGGTTCTTCTGGAGTCTCCCCAGGGGAGTCAGTCCTCGTCTCGAATGCGGGCATGCACTTGCGCTTTCCTCCAGAGCGGTAGCAGCAGTGTCACGCAGTCCGCCGCGTGGATCAAAGGATCTATGGTTTTCCCTCGAGTCTTTCCCACGAGGCTTTCCCATGAGGCTTTCCCATAGGGCTGTCCCACGTGCACAAGTGGTGGGAGTCGATCCTCGGCTTGAACGTCAAGGCAGTGCAGGGAAAACAGGTTCCTCTGGAATGGACTGACACATCTGGGGGTCTCTTGGAATGGTGCCACGATCCTGGAGTTCCTCTCGCCTTTCCTGTGGAGAGCGCCTCCTCTTGAGATGCGACGGGAATGCCGGGAATTCTTTCCCTACGAAACAGGGAAAGGATCCCTCATCTCGAGCTAGGAGGCGGAAACGGGGCTCCCCTGGATGTGTGCGGGACCCCACGTGCTTCCTCTCGAGTGGAGACGGGTATGTCGGGGAACTTCTTGAGTTGCAGCAAGGGTGTGAAGGACCCTTTGGAAGTTCCAGTGGTTAGACGTGATTAGCCTCGAGAAGCCTCAGCGGAAATGTGCCTCATCTCGCCTGGAGGGCAAAACCTCGTGGAATTTCTCGAGTTGCGGCAGGTGCTCTCGACTTACGACGGGGACCTCAGGGACCCGCTCTGGTGGCCTCAGGAAAGGCCAGTCCCCATGCGAGTTCCTTGGGGGCCTCTCGGGATTCCTCTCCCGTCGATGCCGGGGCCTAAGACCTTGTGTGGAGTCGGGGCCGGAACCTGAGGATTCCTCTCCAGTGCTGACATGGATCTTGGGGTACTTCTGGAGTCTCCCCAGGGGAGTCAGTCCTCATCTCGAATGCGGGCATGCACTTGCGGTTTCCTCCAGAGCGGTAGCAGCAGTGTCACGCAGTCCGCCGCGTGGATCAAAGGATCTATGGTTTTACCTCGAGTCTTTCCCACGAGGCTTTCCCACGAGGCTTTCCCACAGGGCTGTCCCACGTGCACACGTGGTGGGAGTCGATCCTCGGCTTGAACGTCAAGGAAGTGCAGGGAAAACAGCTTCCTCTGGAATGGACTGACACATCTGGGGGACTCTTGGAATGGTGGCACGACCCTGGAGTTCCTCTCGCCTTTCCTGTGGAGAGCGCCTCCTCTTGAGATGCGACGGGAACGCCGGGAATTCTTTCCCTACGAAACAGGGAAAGGATCCCTCATCTCGAGCTAGGAGGCGGAAACGGGGCTCCCCTGGATGTGTGCGGGACCCTCGGGCTTCCTCTCTTGTGGAGACGGGTATGTCGGGGAACTTCTTGAGTTGCAGCAAGGGTGAGAAGGACCCTTTGGATGTTCCAGTGGTTAGATGTGATTAGCCTCGAGAAGCCTCAACGGAAATGGGCCTCATCTCGCCTGGAGGGCAAAACCTCCTGGATTTTCTCGAGTTGCGGCAGGTGCTCTCGACTTACGACGGGGACCTCAGGGACCCGCTCTGGTGGCCTCAGGAAAGGCCAGTCCCCATGCGAGTTCCTCGGGGGCCTCTCGGGATTCCTCTCCCGTCGATGCTGGGGCCTAAGACCTTGTGTGGAGTCGGGGCCGGAACCTGAGGATCCCTCTCCAGTGCTGACATGGATCTTGGGGTACTTCTGGAGTCTCCCCAGGGGAGTCAGTCCTCGTCTCGAATGCGGGCATGCACTTGCGCTTTCCTCCAGGGCGGTAGGAGCAGTTTCACGCAGTCGGCCTCGTGGATCAAAGGATCTATGGTTTTCCCTCGAGTCTTTCCCACGAGGCTTTCCCACGAGGCTTTCCCACAGGGCTGTCCCACGTTCACACGTGGTGGGAGTCGATCCTCAGCTTGAACGTCAAGGCAGTGCAGGGAAAACAGGTTCCTCTGGAATGGACTGACACATCTGGGGGACTCTTGGAATGGTGGCACGACCCTGGATTTCCTCTCGCCTTTCCTGTGGAGAGCGCCTCCTCTTGAGATGCGACGGGAACGCCGGGAAATCTTTCCCTACGAAACAGGGAAAGGATCCCTCATCTCGAGTTAGGAGGCGGAAACGGGGCTCCCCTGGATGTGTGCGGGACCCCATGTGCTTCCTCTCGAGTGGAGACGGGTATGTCGGGGAACTTCTTGAGTTGCAGCAAGGGTGTGAAGGACCCTTTGGAAGTTCCAGTGGTTAGACGTGATTAGCCTCGAGAAGCCTCAGCGGAAATGGGCCTCATGTCGCCTGGAGGGCAAAACCTACTGGATTTTCTCGAGTTGCGGCAGGTGCTCTCGACTTACGACGGGGACCTCAGGGACCCGCTCTGGTGGCCTCAGGAAAGGCCAGTCCCCATGCGAGTTCCTCGGTGGCCTCTCGGGATATCTCTCCCGTCGATGCCGGGGCCTAAGACCTTGTGTGGAGTCGGGGCCGGAACCTGAGGATTCCTCTCCAGTGCTGACATGGATCTTGGGGTACTTCTGGAGTCTCCCCAGGGGAGTCAGTCCTCGTCTCGAATGCGGGCATGCACTTGCGCTTACCTCCAGAGCGGTAGCAGCAGTGTCACGCAGTCCACCGCGTGGATCAAAGGATCTATGGTTTTCCCTCGAGTCTTTCACACGAGGCTTTCCCACGAGGCTTTCCCACAGGGCTGTCCCACGTGCACACGTGGTGGGAGTCGATCCTCGGCTTGAACGTCAAGGCAGTGCAGGTAAAACAGGTTCCTCTGGAATGGACTGACACATCTGGGGGACTCTTGGAATGGTGGCACGACCCTGGAGTTCCTCTCGCCTTTCCTGTGGAGAGCGCCTCCTCTTGAGATGCGACGGGAACGCCGGGAATTCTTTCCCTAGGAAACAGGGAAAGGATCCCTCATCTCGAGCTAGGAGGCGGAAACGGGGCTCCTCTGGATGTGTGCGGGACCCTCGGGCTTCCTCTCTTGTGGAGACGGGTATGTCGGGGAACTTCTTGAGTTGCAGCAAGGGTGAGAAGGACCCTTTGGATGTTCCAGTGGTTAGATGTGATTAGCCTCGAGAAGCCTCAGCGGAAATGGGCCTCATCTCGCCTGGAGGGCAAAACCTCCTGGATTTTCTCGAGTTGCGGCAGGTGCTCTCGACTTACGACCGGGACCTCAGGGACCCGCTCTGGTGGCCTCAGGAAAGGCCAGTCCCCATGCGAGTTCCTCGGGGGCCTCTCGGGGTTCCTCTCCTGTCGATGCCGGGGCCTAAGACCTTGTGTGGACTCGGGGCCGGAACCTGAGGATTCCTCTCCAGTGCTGACATGGATCTTGGGGTTCTTCTGGAGTCTCCCCAGGGGAGTCAGTCCTCGTCTCGAATGCGGGCATGCACTTGCGCTTTCCTCCAGAGCGGTAGCAGCAGTGTCACGCAGTCCGCCGCGTGGATCAAAGGATCTATGGTTTTCCCTCGAGTCTTTCCCACGAGGCTTTCCCATGAGGCTTTCCCACAGGGCTGTCCCACGTGCACAAGTGGTGGGAGTCGATCCTCGGCTTGAACGTCAAGGCAGTGCAGGGAAAACAGGTTCCTCTGGAATGGACTGACACATCTGGGGGTCTCTTGGAATGGTGCCACGATCCTGGAGTTCCTCTCGCCTTTCCTGTGGAGAGCGCCTCCTCTTGAGATGCGACGGGAATGCCGGGAATTCTTTCCCTACGAAACAGGGAAAGGATCCCTCATCTCGAGCTAGGAGGCGGAAACGGGGCTCCCCTGGATGTGTGCGGGACCCCACGTGCTTCCTCTCGAGTGGAGACGGGTATGTCGGGGAACTTCTTGAGTTGCAGCAAGGGTGTGAAGGACCCTTTGGAAGTTCCAGTGGTTAGACGTGATTAGCCTCGAGAAGCCTCAGCGGAAATGTGCCTCATCTCGCCTGGAGGGCAAAACCTCGTGGAATTTCTCGAGTTGCGGCAGGTGCTCTCGACTTACGACGGGGACCTCAGGGACCCGCTCTGGTGGCCTCAGGAAAGGCCAGTCCCCATGCGAGTTCCTTGGGGGCCTCTCGGGATTCCTCTCCCGTCGATGCCGGGGCCTAAGACCTTGTGTGGAGTCGGGGCCGGAACCTGAGGATTCCTCTCCAGTGCTGACATGGATCTTGGGGTACTTCTGGAGTCTCCCCAGGGGAGTCAGTCCTCATCTCGAATGCGGGCATGCACTTGCGGTTTCCTCCAGAGCGGTAGCAGCAGTGTCACGCAGTCCGCCGCGTGGATCAAAGGATCTATGGTTTTACCTCGAGTCTTTCCCACGAGGCTTTCCCACGAGGCTTTCCCACAGGGCTGTCCCACGTGCACACGTGGTGGGAGTCGATCCTCGGCTTGAACGTCAAGGAAGTGCAGGGAAAACAGCTTCCTCTGGAATGGACTGACACATCTGGGGGACTCTTGGAATGGTGGCACGACCCTGGAGTTCCTCTCGCCTTTCCTGTGGAGAGCGCCTCCTCTTGAGATGCGACGGGAACGCCGGGAATTCTTTCCCTACGAAACAGGGAAAGGATCCCTCATCTCGAGCTAGGAGGCGGAAACGGGGCTCCCCTGGATGTGTGCGGGACCCTCGTGCTTCCTCTCGAGTGGAGACGGGTATGTCGCCGAACTGCTTGAGTTGCAGCAAGGGTGAGAAGGACCCTTTGGATGTTCCAGTGGTTAGATGTGTTTAGCCTCGAGAAGCCTCAGCGGAAATGGGCCTCATCTCGCCTGGAGGGCAAAACCTCCTGGATTTTCTCGAGTTGCGGCAGGTGCTCTCGACTTACGACGGGGACCTCAGGGACCCGCTCTGGTGGCCTCAGGAAAGGCCAGTCCCCATGCGAGTTCCTCGGGGGCCTCTCGGGATTCCTCTCCCGTGGATGCCGGGGCCTAAGACATTGTGTGGAGTCGGGGCCGGAACCTGAGGATTTCTCTCCAGTGCTGACATGGATCTTGGGGTACTTCTGGAGTCTCCCCAGCGGAGTCAGTCCTCGACTCGAATGCAGGCATGCACTTGCGCTTTCCTCCAGAGCGGTAGCAGCAGTGTCACGCAGTCCGCCGCGTGGATCAAAGGATCTATGGTTTTCCCTCGAGTCTTTCCCACGAGGCTTTCCCACGAGGCTTTCCCACACGGCTGTCCCACGTGCACACGTGGTGGGAGTCGATCCTCGGCTTGAACGTCAAGGCAGTGCAGGGAAAACAGGTTCCTCTTGAATGGACTGACACATCTGGGGGACTCTTGAAATGGTGGCACGACCCTGGAGTTCCTCTCGCCTTTCCTGTGGAGAGCGCCTCCTCTTGAGATGCGACGGGAACGCCGGGAATTCTTTCCCTACGAAACAGGGAAAGGATCCCTCATCTCGAGCTAGGAGGCGGAAACGGGGCTCCCCTGGATGTGTGCGGGACCCCACGTGCTTCCTCTCGAGTGGAGACGGGTATGTCGGGGAACTTCTTGAGTTGCAGCAAGGGTGTGAAGGACCCTTTGGAAGTTCCAGTGGTTAGACGTGATTAGCCTCGAGAAGCCTCAGCGGAAATGGGCCTCATGTCGCCTGGAGGGCAAAACCTCCTGGATTTTCTCGAGTTGCGGCAGGTGCTCTCGACTTACGACGGGGACCTCAGGGACCCGCTCTGGTGGCCTCAGGAAAGGCCAGTCCCCATGCGAGTTCCTCGGGGGCCTCTCGGGATTCCTCTCCCGTCGATGCCGGGGCATAAGGCCTTGTGTGGAGTCGGGGCCGGAACCTGAGGATTCCTCTCCAGTGCTGACATGGATCTTGGGGTACTTCTGGAGTCTCCCCAGGGGAGTCAGTCCTCGTCTCGAATGCGGGCATGCACTTGCGCTTTCCTCCCGAGCGGTAGGAGCAGTGTCACGCAGTCCGCCGCGTGGATCAAAGGATCTATGGTTTTCCCTCGAGTCTTTCCCACGAGGCTTTCCCACGAGGCTTTCCCACAGGGCTGTCCCACGTGCACACGTGGTGGGAGTCGATCCTCGGCTTGAACGTCAAGGCAGTGCAGGGAAAACAGGTTCCTCTGGAATGGACTGACACATCTGGGGGACTCTTGGAATGGTGGCACGACCCTGGAGTTCCTCTCTCCTTTCCTGTGGAGAGCGCCTCCACTTGAGATGCGACGGGAACGCCGCGAATTCTTTCCCTACGAAACAGGGAAAGGATCCCTCATCTAGAGCTAGGAGGCGGAAACGGGGCTCCCCTGGATGTGTGCGGGACCCCACGTGCTTCCTCTCAAGTGGAGACTGGTATGTCGGGGAACTTCTTGAGTTGCAGGAAGGGTGTGAAGGACCCTTTGGAAGTTCCAGTGGTTAGACGTGATTAGCCTCGAGAAGCCTCAGCGGAAATGTGCCTCATCTCGCCTGGAGGGCAAAACCTCCTGGATTTTCTCGAGTTGCGGCAGGTGCTCTCGACTTACGACGGGAACCTCAGGGACCCGCTCTGGTGGCCTCAGGAAAGGCCAGTCCCCATGCGAGTTCCTCGGGGGCCTCTCGGGATTCCTCTCCCGTCGATGCCGGGGCCTAAGACCTTGTGTGGAGTCGGGGCCGGAACCTGAGGATTCCTCTCCAGTGCTGACATGGATCTTGGGGTACTTCTGGAGTCTCCCCAGGGGAGTCAGTCCTCGTCTCGAATGCGGGCATGCACTTGCGCTTACCTCCAGAGCGGTAGCAGCAGTGTCACGCAGTCCACCGCGTGGATCAAAGGATCTATGGTTTTCCCTCGAGTCTTTCACACGAGGCTTTCCCACGAGGCTTTCCCACAGGGCTGTCCCACGTGCACACGTGGTGGGAGTCGATCCTCGGCTTGAACGTCAAGGCAGTGCAGGTAAAACAGGTTCCTCTGGAATGGACTGACACATCTGGGGGACTCTTGGAATGGTGGCACGACCCTGGAGTTCCTCTCGCCTTTCCTGTGGAGAGCGCCTCCTCTTGAGATGCGACGGGAACGCCGGGAATTCTTTCCCTAGGAAACAGGGAAAGGATCCCTCATCTCGAGCTAGGAGGCGGAAACGGGGCTCCTCTGGATGTGTGCGGGACCCTCGGGCTTCCTCTCGAGTGGAGACGGGTATGTCGGGGAACTTCTTGAGTTGCAGCAAGGGTGAGAAGGACCCTTTGGATGTTCCAGTGGTTAGATGTGATTAGCCTCGAGAAGCCTCAGCGGAAATGGGCCTCATCTCGCCTGGAGGGCAAAACCTCCTGGATTTTCTCGAGTTGCGGCAGGTGCTCTCGACTTACGACCGGGACCTCAGGGACCCGCTCTGGTGGCCTCAGGAAAGGCCAGTCCCCATGCGAGTTCCTCGGGGGCCTCTCGGGGTTCCTCTCCTGTCGATGCCGGGGCCTAAGACCTTGTGTGGACTCGGGGCCGGAACCTGAGGATTCCTCTCCAGTGCTGACATGGATCTTGGGGTTCTTCTGGAGTCTCCCCAGGGGAGTCAGTCCTCGTCTCGAATGCGGGCATGCACTTGCGCTTTCCTCCAGAGCGGTAGCAGCAGTGTCACGCAGTCCGCCGCGTGGATCAAAGGATCTATGGTTTTCCCTCGAGTCTTTCCCACGAGGCTTTCCCATGAGGCTTTCCCACAGGGCTGTCCCACGTGCACAAGTGGTGGGAGTCGATCCTCGGCTTGAACGTCAAGGCAGTGCAGGGAAAACAGGTTCCTCTGGAATGGACTGACACATCTGGGGGTCTCTTGGAATGGTGCCACGATCCTGGAGTTCCTCTCGCCTTTCCTGTGGAGAGCGCCTCCTCTTGAGATGCGACGGGAATGCCGGGAATTCTTTCCCTACGAAACAGGGAAAGGATCCCTCATCTCGAGCTAGGAGGCGGAAACGGGGCTCCCCTGGATGTGTGCGGGACCCCACGTGCTTCCTCTCGAGTGGAGACGGGTATGTCGGGGAACTTCTTGAGTTGCAGCAAGGGTGTGAAGGACCCTTTGGAAGTTCCAGTGGTTAGACGTGATTAGCCTCGAGAAGCCTCAGCGGAAATGTGCCTCATCTCGCCTGGAGGGCAAAACCTCGTGGAATTTCTCGAGTTGCGGCAGGTGCTCTCGACTTACGACGGGGACCTCAGGGACCCGCTCTGGTGGCCTCAGGAAAGGCCAGTCCCCATGCGAGTTCCTTGGGGGCCTCTCGGGATTCCTCTCCCGTCGATGCCGGGGCCTAAGACCTTGTGTGGAGTCGGGGCCGGAACCTGAGGATTCCTCTCCAGTGCTGACATGGATCTTGGGGTACTTCTGGAGTCTCCCCAGGGGAGTCAGTCCTCATCTCGAATGCGGGCATGCACTTGCGGTTTCCTCCAGAGCGGTAGCAGCAGTGTCACGCAGTCCGCCGCGTGGATCAAAGGATCTATGGTTTTACCTCGAGTCTTTCCCACGAGGCTTTCCCACGAGGCTTTCCCACAGGGCTGTCCCACGTGCACACGTGGTGGGAGTCGATCCTCGGCTTGAACGTCAAGGAAGTGCAGGGAAAACAGCTTCCTCTGGAATGGACTGACACATCTGGGGGACTCTTGGAATGGTGGCACGACCCTGGAGTTCCTCTCGCCTTTCCTGTGGAGAGCGCCTCCTCTTGAGATGCGACGGGAACGCCGGGAATTCTTTCCCTACGAAACAGGGAAAGGATCCCTCATCTCGAGCTAGGAGGCGGAAACGGGGCTCCCCTGGATGTGTGCGGGACCCTCGTGCTTCCTCTCGAGTGGAGACGGGTATGTCGCCGAACTGCTTGAGTTGCAGCAAGGGTGAGAAGGACCCTTTGGATGTTCCAGTGGTTAGATGTGTTTAGCCTCGAGAAGCCTCAGCGGAAATGGGCCTCATCTCGCCTGGAGGGCAAAACCTCCTGGATTTTCTCGAGTTGCGGCAGGTGCTCTCGACTTACGACGGGGACCTCAGGGACCCGCTCTGGTGGCCTCAGGAAAGGCCAGTCCCCATGCGAGTTCCTCGGGGGCCTCTCGGGATTCCTCTCCCGTGGATGCCGGGGCCTAAGACATTGTGTGGAGTCGGGGCCGGAACCTGAGGATTTCTCTCCAGTGCTGACATGGATCTTGGGGTACTTCTGGAGTCTCCCCAGCGGAGTCAGTCCTCGACTCGAATGCAGGCATGCACTTGCGCTTTCCTCCAGAGCGGTAGCAGCAGTGTCACGCAGTCCGCCGCGTGGATCAAAGGATCTATGGTTTTCCCTCGAGTCTTTCCCACGAGGCTTTCCCACGAGGCTTTCCCACACGGCTGTCCCACGTGCACACGTGGTGGGAGTCGATCCTCGGCTTGAACGTCAAGGCAGTGCAGGGAAAACAGGTTCCTCTTGAATGGACTGACACATCTGGGGGACTCTTGAAATGGTGGCACGACCCTGGAGTTCCTCTCGCCTTTCCTGTGGAGAGCGCCTCCTCTTGAGATGCGACGGGAACGCCGGGAATTCTTTCCCTACGAAACAGGGAAAGGATCCCTCATCTCGAGCTAGGAGGCGGAAACGGGGCTCCCCTGGATGTGTGCGGGACCCCACGTGCTTCCTCTCGAGTGGAGACGGGTATGTCGGGGAACTTCTTGAGTTGCAGCAAGGGTGTGAAGGACCCTTTGGAAGTTCCAGTGGTTAGACGTGATTAGCCTCGAGAAGCCTCAGCGGAAATGGGCCTCATGTCGCCTGGAGGGCAAAACCTCCTGGATTTTCTCGAGTTGCGGCAGGTGCTCTCGACTTACGACGGGGACCTCAGGGACCCGCTCTGGTGGCCTCAGGAAAGGCCAGTCCCCATGCGAGTTCCTCGGGGGCCTCTCGGGATTCTTCTCCCTTCGATGCCGGGGCCTAAGGCCTTGTGTGGAGTCGGGGCCAGAACCTGAGGATTCCTCTCCAGTGCTGACATGGATCTTGGGGTACTTCTGGAGTCTCCCCAGGGGAGTCAGTCCTCGTCTCGAATGCGGGCATGCACTTGCGCTTTCCTCCCGAGCGGTAGGAGCAGTGTCACGCAGTCCGCCGCGTGGATCAAAGGATCTATGGTTTTCCCTCGAGTCTTTCCCACGAGGCTTTCCCACGAGGCTTTCCCACAGGGCTGTCCCACGTGCACACGTGGTGGGAGTCGATCCTCGGCTTGAACGTCAAGGCAGTGCAGGGAAAACAGGTTCCTCTGGAATGGACTGACACATCTGGGGGACTCTTGGAATGGTGGCACGACCCTGGAGTTCCTCTCTCCTTTCCTGTGGAGAGCGCCTCCACTTGAGATGCGACGGGAACGCCGCGAATTCTTTCCCTACGAAACAGGGAAAGGATCCCTCATCTAGAGCTAGGAGGCGGAAACGGGGCTCCCCTGGATGTGTGCGGGACCCCACGTGCTTCCTCTCAAGTGGAGACTGGTATGTCGGGGAACTTCTTGAGTTGCAGCAAGGGTGTGAAGGACCCTTTGGAAGTTCCAGTGGTTAGACGTGATTAGCCTCGAGAAGCCTCAGCGGAAATGTGCCTCATCTCGCCTGGAGGGCAAAACCTCCTGGATTTTCTCGAGTTGCGGCAGGTGCTCTCGACTTACGACGGGAACCTCAGGGACCCGCTCTGGTGGCCTCAGGAAAGGCCAGTCCCCATGCGAGTTCCTCGGGGGCCTCTCGGGATTCCTCTCCCGTCGATGCCGGGGCCTAAGACCTTGTGTGGAGTCGGGGCCGGAACCTGAGGATTCCTCTCCAGTGCTGACATGGATGTAGGGGTACTTCTGGAGTCTCCCCAGGGGAGTCAGTCCTCGTCTCGAATGCGGGCATGCACTTGCGCTTTCCTCCAGAGCGGTAGCAGCAGTGTCACGCTGTCCGCCGCGTGGATCAAAGGATCTATGGTTTTCCCTCGAGTCTTTCCCACGAGGCTTTCCCACGAGGCTTTCCCACAGGGCTGTCCCACGTGCACACGTGGTGGGAGTCGATCCTCGGCTTGAACGTCAAGGCAGTGCAGGGAAAACAGGTTCCTCTGGAATGGACTGACACATCTGGGGGACTCTTGGAATGGTGGCACGACCCTGGAGTTCCTCTCGCCTTTCCTGTGGAGAGCGCCTCCTCTTGAGATGCGACGGGAACGCCGGGAATTCTTTCCCTAGGAAACAGGGAAAGGATCCCTCATCTCGAGCTAGGAGGCGGAAACGGGGCTCCCCTGGATGTGTGCGGGACCATCGTGCTTCCTCTCTAGTGGAGACGGGTATGTCGGGGAACTTCTTGAGTTGCAGCAAGGTTGAGAAGGACCCTTTGGATATTCCAGTGGTTAGATGTGTTTAGCCTGGAGAAGCCTCAGCGGAAATGGGAGTCATCTCGCCTGGAGGGCAAAACCTCCTGGATTTTCTCGAGTTGCGACAGGTGCTCTCGACTTACGACGGGGACCTCAGGGACCCGCTCTGGTGGCCTCAGGAAAGGCCAGTCCCCATGCGAGTTCCTCGGGGGCCTCTCGGGATTCCTCTCCCGTCGATGCCGGGGCCTAAGACCTTGTGTGGAGTCGGGGCCGGAACCTGAGGATTCCTCTCCAGTGCTGACATGGATCTTGGGGTACTTCTGGAGTCTCCCCAGGGGAGTCAGTCCTCGTCTCGAATGCGGGCATGCACTTGCGCTTTCCTCCAGAGCGGTAGCAGCAGTGTCACGCAGTCCGCCGCGTGGATCAAAGGATCTATGGTTTTCCCTCGAGTCTTTCCCACGAGGCTTTCCCACGAGGCTTTCCCACAGGGCTGTCCCACGTGCACACGTGGTGGGAGTCGATCCTCGGCTTGAACGTCAAGGCAGTGCAGGGAAAACAGGTTCCTCTGGAATGGACTGACACATCTGGGGGACTCTTGGAATGGTGGCACGGCCCTGGAGTTCCTCTCGCCTTTCCTGTGGAGAGCGCCTCCTCTTGAGATGCGACGGGAACGCCGGGAATTCTTTCCCTACGAAACAGGGAAAGGATCCCTCATCTCGAGCTAGGAGGCGGAAACGGGGCTCCCCTGGATGTGTGCGGGACCCACGTGCTTCCTCTCGAGTGGAGACGGGTATGTCGGGGAACTTCTTGAGTTGCAGCAAGGGTGTGAAGGACCCTTTGGAAGTTCCAGTGGTTAGACGTGATTAGCCTCGAGAAGCCTCAGCGGAAATGGGCATCATGTCGCCTGGCGGGCAAAACCTACTGGATTTTCTCGAGTTGCGGCAGGTGCTCTCGACTTACGACGGGGACCTCAGGGACCCGCTCTGGTGGCCTCAGGAAAGGCCAGTCCCCATGCGAGTTCCTCGGGGGCCTCTCGGGATTCCTCTCCCGTCGATGCCGGGGCCTAAGACCTTGTGTGGAGTCGGGGCCGGAACCTGAGGATTCCTCTCCAGTGCTGACATGGATCTTGGGGTACTTCTGGAGTCTCCCCAGGGGAGTCAGTCCTCGTCTCGAATGCGGGCATGCACTTGCGCTTACCTCCAGAGCGGTAGCAGCAGTGTCACGCAGTCCACCGCGTGGATCAAAGGATCTATGGTTTTCCCTCGAGTCTTTCACACGAGGCTTTCCCACGAGGCTTTCCCACAGGGCTGTCCCACGTGCACACGTGGTGGGAGTCGATCCTCGGCTTGAACGTCAAGGCAGTGCAGGTAAAACAGGTTCCTCTGGAATGGACTGACACATCTGGGGGACTCTTGGAATGGTGGCACGACCCTGGAGTTCCTCTCGCCTTTCCTGTGGAGAGCGCCTCCTCTTGAGATGCGACGGGAACGCCGGGAATTCTTTCCCTACGAAACAGGGAAAGGATCCCTCATCTCGAGCTAGGAGGCGGAAACGGGGCTCCCCTGGATGTGTGCGGGACCCCACGTGCTTCCTCTCGAGTGGAGACGGGTATGTCGGGGAACTTCTTGAGTTGCAGAAAGGGTGTGAAGGACCCTTTGGAAGTTCCAGTGGTTAGACGTGATTAGCCTCGAGAAGCCTCAGCGGAAATGGGCCTCATGTCGCCTGGAGGGCAAAACCTCCTGGATTTTCTCAAGTTGCGGCAGGTGCTCTTGACTTACGACGGGGACCTCAGGGACCCGCTCTGGTGGCCTCAGGAAAGGCCAGTCCCCATGCGAGTTCCTCGGGGGCCTCTCGGGATTCCTCTCCCGTCGATGCCGGGGCCTAAGGCCTTGTGTGGAGTCGGGGCCGGAACCTGAGGATTCCTCTCCAGTGCTGACATGGATCTTGGGGTACTTCTGGAGTCTCCCCAGGGGAGTCAGTCCTCGTCTCGAATGCGGGCATGCACTTGCGCTTTCCTCCCGAGCGGTAGCAGCAGTGTCACGCAGTCCGCCGCGTGGATCAAAGGATCTATGGTTTTCCCTCGAGTCTTTCCCACGAGGCTTTCCCACGAGGCTTTCCCACAGGGCTGTCCCACGTGCACACTTGGTGGGAGTCAATCCTCGGCTTGAACGTCAAGGCAGTGCAGGGAAAACAGGTTCCTCTGGAATGGACTGACACATCTGGGGGACTCTTGGAATGGTGGCACGACCCTGGAGTTCCTCTCTCCTTTCCTGTGGAGAGCGCCTCCACTTGAGATGCGATGGGAACGCCGCGAATTCTTTCCCTACGAAACAGGGAAAGGATCCCTCATCTAGAGCTAGGAGGCGGAAACGGGGCTCCCCTGGATGTGTGCGGGACCCCACGTGCTTCCTCTCGAGTGGAGACTGGTATGTCGGGGAACTTCTTGAGTTGCAGCAAGGGTGTGAAGGACCCTTTGGAAGTTCCAGTGGTTAGACGTGATTAGCCTCGAGAAGCCTCAGCGGAAATGTGCCTCATCTCGCCTGGAGGGCAAAACCTCCTGGATTTTCTCGAGTTGCGGCAGGTGCTCTCGACTTACGACGGGGACCTCAGGGACCCGCTCTGGTGGCCTCAGGAAAGGCCAGTCCCAATGCGAGTTCCTCGGGGGGCTCTCGGGATTCCTCTCCCGTCGATGCCGGGGCCTAAGACCTTGTGTGGAGTCGGGGCCGGAACCTGAGAATTCCTCTCCAGTGCTGACATGGATCTTGAGGTACTTCTGGAGTTTCCCCAGGGGAGTCAGTCCTCGTCTCGAATGCGGGCATGCACTTGCGCTTTCCTCCAGAGCGGTAGCAGCAGTGTCACGCTGTCCGCCGCGTGGATCAAAGGATCTATGGTTTTCCCTCGAGTCTTTCCCACGAGGCTTTCCCACGAGGCTTTCCCACAGGGCTGTCCCACGTGCACACGTGGTGGGAGTCGATCCTCGGCTTGAACGTCAAGGCAGTGCAGGGAAAACAGGTTCCTCTGGAATGGACTGACACATCTGGGGGACTCTTGGAATGGTGGCACGACCCTGGAGTTCCTCTCGCCTTTCCTGTGGAGAGCGCCTCCTCTTGAGATGCGACGGGAACGCCGGGAATTCTTTCCCTAGGAAACAGGGAAAGGATCCCTCATCTCGAGCTAGGAGGCGGAAACGGGGCTCCCCTGGATGTGTGCGGGACCATCGTGCTTCCTCTCTAGTGGAGACGGGTATGTCGGGGAACTTCTTGAGTTGCAGCAAGGTTGAGAAGGACCCTTTGGATGTTCCAGTGGTTAGATGTGTTTAGCCTCGAGAAGCCTCAGCGGAAATGGGAGTCATCTCGCCTGGAGGGCAAAACCTCCTGGATTTTCTCGAGTTGCGACAGGTGCTCTCGACTTACGACGGGGACCTCAGGGACCCGCTCTGGTGGCCTCAGGAAAGGCCAGTCCCCATGCGAGTTCCTCGGGGGCCTCTCGGGATTCCTCTCCCGTCGATGCTGGGGCCTATGACCTTGTGTGGAGTCGGGGCCGGAACCTGAGGATTCCTCTCCAGTGCTGACATGGATCTTGGGGTACTTCTGGAGTCTCCCCAGGGGAGTCAGTCCTCGTCTCGAATGCGGGCATGCACTTGCGCTTTCCTCCAGAGCGGTAGCAGCAGTGTCACGCAGTCCGCCGCGTGGATCAAAGGATCTATGGTTTTCCCTCGAGTCTTTCCCACGAGGCTTTCCCACGAGGCTTTCCCACAGGGCTGTCCCACGTGCACACGTGGTGGGAGTCGATCCTCGGCTTGAACGTCAAGGCAGTGCAGGGAAAACAGGTTCCTCTGGAATGGACTGACACATCTGGGGGACTCTTGGAATGGTGGCACGGCCCTGGAGTTCCTCTCGCCTTTCCTGTGGAGAGCGCCTCCTCTTGAGATGCGACGGGAACGCCGGGAATTCTTTCCCTACGAAACAGGGAAAGGATCCCTCATCTCGAGCTAGGAGGCGGAAACGGGGCTCCCCTGGATGTGTGCGGGACCCACGTGCTTCCTCTCGAGTGGAGACGGGTATGTCGGGGAACTTCTTGAGTTGCAGCAAGGGTGTGAATGACCCTTTGGAAGTTCCAGTGGTTAGACGTGATTAGCCTCGAGAAGCCTCAGCGGAAATGTGCCTCATCTCGCCTGGCGGGCAAAACCTCCTGGATTTCCTCGAGTTGCGGCAGGTGCTCTCGACTTACGACGGGGACCTCAGGGACCCGCTCTGGTGGCCTCAGGAAAGGCCAGTCCCCATGCGAGTTCCTTGGGGGCCTCTCGGGATTCCTCTCCCGTCGATGCCGGGGCCTAAGACCTTGTGTGGAGTCGGGGCCGGAACCTGAGGATTCCTCTCCAGTGCTGACATGGATCTTGGGGTACTTCTGGAGTCTCCCCAGGGGAGTCAGTCCTCATCTCGAATGCGGGCATGCACTTGCGGTTTCCTCCAGAGCGGTAGCAGCAGTGTCACGCAGTCCGCCGCGTGGATCAAAGGATCTATGGTTTTACCTCGAGTCTTTCCCACGAGGCTTTCCCACGAGGCTTTCCCACAGGGCTGTCCCACGTGCACACGTGGTGGGAGTCGATCCTCGGCTTGAACGTCAAGGAAGTGCAGGGAAAACAGCTTCCTCTGGAATGGACTGACACATCTGGGGGACTCTTGGAATGGTGGCACGACCCTGGAGTTCCTCTCGCCTTTCCTGTGGAGAGCGCCTCCTCTTGAGATGCGACGGGAACGCCGGGAATTCTTTCCCTACGAAACAGGGAAAGGATCCCTCATCTCGAGCTAGGAGGTGAAACGGGGCTCCCCTGGATGTGTGCGGGACCCTCGTGCTTCCTCTCGAGTGGAGACGGGTATGTCGCGGAACTGCTTGAGTTGCAGCAAGGGTGAGAAGGACCCTTTGGATGTTCCAGTGGTTAGATGTGTTTAGCCTCGAGAAGCCTCAGCGGAAATGGGCCTCATCTCGCCTGGAGGGCAAAACCTCCTGGATTTTCTCGAGTTGCGGCAGGTGCTCTCGACTTACGACGGGGACCTCAGGGACCCGCTCTGGTGGCCTCAGGAAAGGCCAGTCCCCATGCGAGTTCCTCGGGGGCCTCTCGGGATTCCTCTCCCTTCGATGCCGGGGCCTAAGACATTGTGTGGAGTCGGGGCCGGAACCTGAGGATTTCTCTCCAGTGCTGACATGGATCTTGGGGTACTTCTGGAGTCTCCCCAGCGGAGTCAGTCCTCGACTCGAATGCAGGCATGCACTTGCGCTTTCCTCCAGAGCGGTAGCAGCAGTGTCACGCAGTCCGCCGCGTGGATCAAAGGATCTATGGTTTTCCCTCGAGTCTTTCCCACGAGGCTTTCCCACGAGGCTTTCCCACACGGCTGTCCCACGTGTACACGTGGTGGGAGTCGATCCTCGGCTTGAACGTCAAGGCAGTGCAGGGAAAACAGGTTCCTCTTGAATGGACTGACACATCTGGGGGACTCTTGGAATGGTGGCACGACCCTGGAATTCCTCTCGCCTTTCCTGTGGAGAGCGCCTCCTCTTGAGATGCGACGGGAACGCCGGGAATTCTTTCCCTACGAAACAGGGAAAGGATCCCTCATCTCGAGCTAGGAGGCGGAAACGGGGCTCCCCTGGATGTGTGCGGGACCCCACGTGCTTCCTCTCGAGTGGAGACGGGTATGTCGGGGAACTTCTTGAGTTGCAGAAAGGGTGTGAAGGACCCTTTGGAAGTTCCAGTGGTTAGATGTGATTAGCCTCGAGAAGCCTCAGCGGAAATGGGCCTCATGTCGCCTGGAGGGCAAAACCTCCTGGATTTTCTCAAGTTGCGGCAGGTGCTCTCGACTTACGACGGGGACCTCAGGGACCCGCTCTGGTGGCCTCAGGAAAGGCCAGTCCCCATGCGAGTTCCTCGGGGGCCTCTCGGGATTCCTCTCCCGTCGATGCCGGGGCCTAAGACCTTGTGTGGAGTCGGGGCCGGAACCTGAGGATTCCTCTCCAGTGCTCACATGGATCTTGGGGTACTTCTGGAGTCTCCCCAGGGGAGTCAGTCCTCGTCTCGAATGCGGGCATGCACTTGCGCTTTCCTCCAGAGCGGTAGCAGCAGTGTCACGCAGTCCGCCGCGTGGATCAAAGGATCTATGGTTTTCCCTCGAGTCTTTCCCACGAGGCTTTCCCACGAGGCTTTCCCACAGGGCTGTCCCACGTGCACACGTGGTGGGAGTCGATCCTCGGCTTGAACGTCAAGGCAGTGCAGGGAAAACAGGTTCCTCTGGAATGGACTGACACATCTGGGGGACTCTTGGAATGGTGGCACGGCCCTGGAGTTCCTCTCGCCTTTCCTGTGGAGAGCGCCTCCTCTTGAGATGCGACGGGAACGCCGGGAATTCTTTCCCTACGAAACAGGGAAAGGATCCCTCATCTCGAGCTAGGAGGCGGAAACGGGGCTCCCCTGGATGCGTGCGGGACCCACGTGCTTCCTCTCGAGTGGAGACGGGTATGTCGGGGAACTTCTTGAGTTGCAGCAAGGGTGTGAAGGACCCTTTGGAAGTTCCAGTGGTTAGACGTGATTAGCCTCGAGAAGCCTCAGCGGAAATGGGCCTCATCTCGCCTGGCGGGCAAAACCTCTTGGATTTCCTCGAGTTGCGGCAGGTGCTCTCGACTTACGACGGGGACCTCAGGGACCCGCTCTGGTGGCCTCAGGAAAGGCCAGTCCCCATGCGAGTTCCTCGGGGGCCTCTCGGGATTCCTCTCCCGTCGATGCCGGGGCCTAAGGCCTTGTGTGGAGTCGGGGCCGGAACCTGAGGATTCCTCTCCAGTGCTGACATGGATCTTGGGGTACTTCTGGAGCCTCCCCAGGGGAGTCAGTCCTCCTCTCGAATGCGGGCATGCACTTGCGCTTTCCTCCAGAGCGGTAGCAGCAGTGTCACGCAGTCCGCCGCGTGGATCAAAGTGTCTATGGTTTTCCCTCGAGTATTTCCCACGAGGCTTTCCCACGAGGCTTTCCCACAGGGGTGTCCACGTGCACACGTGGTGGGAGTCGATCCTCGGCTTGAACGTCAAGGCAGTGCAGGGAAACCAGGGTCCTCTGGAATGGACTGACACATCTGGGGGACTCTTGGAATGGTGTCACGACCCTGGAGTTCCTCTCGCCTTTCCTGTGGAGAGCGCCTCCTCTTGAGATGCGACGGGAACACCGGAATTCTTTCCCTAGGAAACAGGGAAAGGATCCCTCATCTCGAGCTAGGAGGCGGAAACGGGGCTCCCCTGGATGTGTGCGGGACCCACGTGCTTCCTCTCGAGTGGAGACGGGTATGTCGGGGAACTTCTTGAGTTGCAGAAAGGGTGTGAAGGACCCTTTGGAAGTTCCAGTGGTTAGACTTGATTAGCATCGAGAGGCCTCAGCGGAAATGGGCCTCATCTCGCCTGGAGGGCAAAACCTCCTGGATTTTCTCGAGTTGCGGCAGGTGCTCTCGACATACTACGGGGACCTCAGGGACCCGCTCTGGTGGCCTCAGGAAAGGCCAGTCCCCATGCGAGTTCCTCGGGGGCCTCTCGGGATTCCTCTCCCGTGGATGCCGGGGCCTAAGACCTTGTGTGGAGTCGGGGCCGGAACCTGAGGATTCCTCTCCAGTGCTGACATGGATCTTGGGGTACTTCTGGAGTCTCCCCAGGGGAGTCAGTCCTCGTCTCGAATGCGGGCATGCACTTGCGCTTTCCTCCCGAGCGGTAGCAGCAGTGTCACGCAGTCCGCCGCGTGGATCAAAGGATCTATGGTTTTCCCTCGAGTCTTTCCCACGAGGCTTTCCCACGAGGCTTTCCCACAGGGCTGTCCCACGTGCACACGTGTTGGGAGTCGATCCTCGGCTTGAACGTCAAGGCAGTGCAGGGAAAACAGGTTCCTCTGGAATGGACTGACACATCTGGGGGACTCTTGGAATGGTGGCACGGCCCTGGAGTTCCTCTCGCCTTTCCTGTGGAGAGCGCCTCCTCTTGAGATGCGACGGGAACGCCGGGAATTCTTTCCCTAGGAAACAGGGAAAGGATCCCTCATCTCGAGCTAGGAGGCGGAAACGGGGCTCCCCTGGATGTGTGCGGGACCCACGTGCTTCCTCTCGAGTGGAGACGGGTATGTCGGGGAACTTCTTGAGTTGCAGCAAGGGTGTGAATGACCCTTTGGAAGTTCCAGTGGTTAGACGTGATTAGCCTCGAGAAGCCTCAGCGGAAATGTGCCTCATCTCGCCTGGCGGGCAAAACCTCCTGGATTTCCTCGAGTTGCGGCAGGTGCTCTCGACTTACGACGGGGACCTCAGGGACCCGCTCTGGTGGCCTCAGGAAAGGCCAGTCCCCATGCGAGTTCCTTGGGGGCCTCTCGGGATTCCTCTCCCGTCGATGCCGGGGCCTAAGACCTTGTGTGGAGTCGGGGCCGGAACCTGAGGATTCCTCTCCAGTGCTGACATGGATCTTGGGGTACTTCTGGAGTCTCCCCAGGGGAGTCAGTCCTCATCTCGAATGCGGGCATGCACTTGCGGTTTCCTCCAGAGCGGTAGCAGCAGTGTCACGCAGTCCGCCGCGTGGATCAAAGGATCTATGGTTTTACCTCGAGTCTTTCCCACGAGGCTTTCCCACGAGGCTTTCCCACAGGGCTGTCCCACGTGCACACGTGGTGGGAGTCGATCCTCGGCTTGAACGTCAAGGAAGTGCAGGGAAAACAGCTTCCTCTGGAATGGACTGACACATCTGGGGGACTCTTGGAATGGTGGCACGACCCTGGAGTTCCTCTCGCCTTTCCTGTGGAGAGCGCCTCCTCTTGAGATGCGACGGGAACGCCGGGAATTCTTTCCCTACGAAACAGGGAAAGGATCCCTCATCTCGAGCTAGGAGGCGGAAACGGGGCTCCCCTGGATGTGTGCGGGACCCTCGTGCTTCCTCTCGAGTGGAGACGGGTATGTCGCGGAACTGCTTGAGTTGCAGCAAGGGTGAGAAGGACCCTTTGGATGTTCCAGTGGTTAGATGTGTTTAGCCTCGAGAAGCCTCAGCGGAAATGGGCCTCATCTCGCCTGGAGGGCAAAACCTCCTGGATTTTCTCGAGTTGCGGCAGGTGCTCTCGACTTACGACGGGGACCTCAGGGACCCGCTCTGGTGGCCTCAGGAAAGGCCAGTCCCCATGCGAGTTCCTCGGGGGCCTCTCGGGATTCCTCTCCCGTCGATGCCGGGGCCTAAGACATTGTGTGGAGTCGGGGCCGGAACCTGAGGATTTCTCTCCAGTGCTGACATGGATCTTGGGGTACTTCTGGAGTCTCCCCAGCGGAGTCAGTCCTCGACTCGAATGCAGGCATGCACTTGCGCTTTCCTCCAGAGCGGTAGCAGCAGTGTCACGCAGTCCGCCTCGTGGATCAAAGGATCTATGGTTTTCCCTCGAGTCTTTCCCACGAGGCTTTCCCACGAGGCTTTCCCACACGGCTGTCCCACGTGTACACGTGGTGGGAGTCGATCCTCGGCTTGAACGTCAAGGCAGTGCAGGGAAAACAGGTTCCTCTTGAATGGACTGACACATCTGGGGGACTCTTGGAATGGTGGCACGACCCTGGAGTTCCTCTCGCCTTTCCTGTGGAGAGCGCCTCCTCTTGAGATGCGACGGGAACGCCGGGAATTCTTTCCCTACGAAACAGGGAAAGGATCCCTCATCTCGAGCTAGGAGGCGGAAACGGGGCTCCCCTGGATGTGTGCGGGACCCCACGTGCTTCCTCTCGAGTGGAGACGGGTATGTCGGGGAACTTCTTGAGTTGCAGAAAGGGTGTGAAGGACCCTTTGGAAGTTCCAGTGGTTAGACGTGATTAGCCTCGAGAAGCCTCAGCGGAAATGGGCCTCATGTCGCCTGGAGGGCAAAACCTCCTGGATTTTCTCAAGTTGCGGCAGGTGCTCTCGACTTACGACGGGGACCTCAGGGACCCGCTCTGGTGGCCTCAGGAAAGGCCAGTCCCCATGCGAGTTCCTCGGGGGCCTCTCGGGATTCCTCTCCCGTCGATGCCGGGGCCTAAGGCCTTGTGTGGAGTCGGGGCCGGAACCTGAGGATTCCTCTCCAGTGCTGACATGGATCTTGGGGTACTTCTGGAGTCTCCCCAGGGGAGTCAGTCCTCGTCTCGAATGCGGGCATGCACTTGCGCTTTCCTCCCGAGCGGTAGCAGCAGTGTCACGCAGTCCGCCGCGTGGATCAAAGGATCTATGGTTTTCCCTCGAGTCTTTCCCACGAGGCTTTCCCACGAGGCTTTCCCACAGGGCTGTCCCACGTGCACACGTGGTGGGAGTCGATCCTCGGCTTGAACGTCAAGGCAGTGCAGGGAAAACAGGTTCCTCTGGAATGGACTGACACATCTGGGGGACTCTTGGAATGGTGGCACGGCCCTGGAGTTCCTCTCGCCTTTCCTGTGGAGAGCGCCTCCTCTTGAGATGCGACGGGAACGCCGGGAATTCTTTCCCTACGAAACAGGGAAAGGATCCCTCATCTCGAGCTAGGAGGCGGAAACGGGGCTCCCCTGGATGTGTGCGGGACCCACGTGCTTCCTCTCGAGTGGAGACGGGTATGTCGGGGAACTTCTTGAGTTGCAGCAAGGGTGTGAAGGACCCTTTGGAAGTTCCAGTGGTTAGACGTGATTAGCCTCGAGAAGCCTCAGCGGAAATGGGCCTCATCTCGCCTGGCGGGCAAAACCTCTTGGATTTCCTCGAGTTGCGGCAGGTGCTCTCGACTTACGACGGGGACCTCAGGGACCCGCTCTGGTGGCCTCAGGAAAGGCCAGTCCCCATGCGAGTTCCTCGGGGGCCTCTCGGGATTCCTCTCCCGTCGATGCCGGGGCCTAAGGCCTTGTGTGGAGTCGGGGCCGGAACCTGAGGATTCCTCTCCAGTGCTGACATGGATCTTGGGGTACTTCTGGAGTCTCCCCAGGGGAGTCAGTCCTCGTCTCGAATGCGGGCATGCACTTGCGCTTTCCTCCAGAGCGGTAGCAGCAGTGTCACGCAGTCCGCCGCGTGGATCAAAGTGTCTATGGTTTTCCCTCGAGTATTTCCCACGAGGCTTTCCCACGAGGCTTTCCCACAGGGGTGTCCACGTGCACACGTGGTGGGAGTCGATCCTCGGCTTGAACGTCAAGGCAGTGCAGGGGAAACAAGTTCCTCTGGAATGGACTGACACATCTGGGGGACTCTTGGAATGGTGTCACGACCCTGGAGTTCCTCTCGCCTTTCCTGTGGAGAGCGCCTCCTCTTGAGATGCGACGGGAACACCGGAATTCTTTCCCTACGAAACAGGGAAAGGATCCCTCATCTCGAGCTAGGAGGCGGAAACGGGGCTCCCCTGGATGTGTGCGGGACCCACGTGCTTCCTCTCGAGTGGAGACGGGTATGTCGGGGAACTTCTTGAGTTGCAGAAAGGGTGTGAAGGACCCTTTGGAAGTTCCAGTGGTTAGACTTGATTAGCCTCGAGAGGCCTCAGCGGAAATGGGCCTCATCTCGCCTGGAGGGCAAAACCTCCTGGATTTTCTCGAGTTGCGGCAGGTGCTCTCGACATACTACGGGGACCTCAGGGACCCGCTCTGGTGGCCTCAGGAAAGGCCAGTCCCCATGCGAGTTCCTCGGGGGCTTCTCGGGATTCCTCTCCCGTCGATGCCGGGGCCTAAGACCTTGTGTGGAGTCGGGGCCGGAACCTGAGGATTCCTCTCCAGTGCTGACATGGATCTTGGGGTACTTCTGGAGTCTCCCCAGGGGAGTCAGTCCTCGTCTCGAATGCGGGCATGCACTTGCGCTTTCCTCCAGAGCGGTAGCAGCAGTGTCACGCAGTCCGCCGCGTTTATCAAAGGATTTATGGTTTTCCCTCGAGTCTTTCCCACGAGGCTTTCCACGAGGCTTTCCCACAGGGCTGTCCCACGTGCACACGTGGTGGGAGTCGATCCTCGGCTTGAACGTCAAGGCAGTGCAGGGAAAACAGGTTCCTTTAGAATGGACTGACACATCTGGGGGACTCTTGGAATGGTGGCATGACCCTGGAGTTCCTCTCGCCTTCCCTGTGGAGAGCGCCTCCTCTTGAGATGCGACGGGAACGCCGGGAATTCTTTCCCTACGAAACAGGGAAAGGATCCCTCATCTCGAGCTAGGAGGCGGAAACGGGGCTCCCCTGGATGTGTGCGGGACACCACGTGCTTCCTCTCGAGTGCAGACGGGTATGTCGGGGAACTTCTTGAGTTGCAGCAAGGGTGTGAAGGACCCTTTGGAAGTTCCAGTGGTTAGATGTGATTGGCCTCGAGAAGCCTCAGCGGAAATGGGCCTCATCTCGCCTGGAGGGCAAAACCTCCTGGATTTTCCCGAGTTGCGGCAGGTGCTCTCGACTTACGACGGGGACCTCAGGGACCCGCTCTGGTGGCCTCAGGAAAGGCCAGTCCCCATGCGAGTTCCTCTGGGTCCTCTCGGGATTCCTCTCCCGTCGATGCCGGGGCCTAAGACCTTGTCTGGAGTCGGGGCCGGAACCTGAGGATTCCTCTCCAGTGCTGACATGGATCTTTGGGTACTTCTGGAGTCTCCCCAGGGGAGTCAGTCCTCGTCTCGAATGCGGGCATGCACTTGCGCTTTCCTCCAGAGCGGTAGCAGCAGTGTCACGCAGTCCGCCGCGTGGATCAAAGGGTCTATGGTTTTCCCTCGAGTATTTCCCACGAGGCTTTCCCACGAGGCTTTCCCACAGGGGTGTCCACGTGCACACGTGGTGGGAGTCGATCCTCGGCTTGAACGTCAAGGCAGTGCAGGGAAAACAGGTTCCTCTGGAATGGACTGACACATCTGGGGGACTCTTGGAATGGTGTCACGACCCTGGAGTTCCTCTCGCCTTTCCTGTGGAGAGCGCCTCCTCTTGAGATGCGACGGGAACACCGGAATTCTTTCCCTACGAAACAGGGAAAGGATCCCTCATCTCGAGCTAGGAGGCGGAAACGGGGCTCCCCTGGATGTGTGCGGGACCCACGTGCTTCCTCTCGAGTGGAGACGGGTATGTCGGGGAACTTCTTGAGTTGCAGAAAGGGTGTGAAGGACCCTTTGGAAGTTCCAGTGGTTAGACTTGATTAGCCTCGAGAGGCCTCAGCGGAAATGGGCCTCATCTCGCCTGGAGGGCAAAACCTCCTGGATTTTCTCGAGTTGCGGCAGGTGCTCTCGACATACTACGGGGACCTCAGGGACCCGCTCTGGTGGCCTCAGGAAAGGCCAGTCTCCATGCGAGTTCCTCGGGGGCTTCTCGGGATTCCTCTCCCGTCGATGCCGGGGCCTAA
This sequence comes from Ovis canadensis, assembly GCF_042477335.2. NCBI lineage: Eukaryota > Metazoa > Chordata > Mammalia > Artiodactyla > Bovidae > Ovis > Ovis canadensis. Next base: position 10,653,356 of record NC_091268.1, read on the forward strand.
GACCTTGTGTGGAGTCGGGGCCGGAACCTGAGGATTCCTCTCCAGTGCTGACATGGATCTTGGGGTACTTCTGGAGTCTCCCCAGGGGAGTCAGTCCTCGTCTCGAATGCGGGCATGCACTTGCGCTTTCCTCCAGAGCGGTAGCAGCAGTGTCACGCAGTCCGCCGCGTTTATCAAAGGATTTATGGTTTTCCCTCGAGTCTTTCCCACGAGGCTTTCCACGAGGCTTTCCCACAGGGCTGTCCCACGTGCACACGTGGTGGGAGTCGATCCTCGGCTTGAACGTCAAGGCAGTGCAGGGAAAACAGGTTCCTCTGGAATGGACTGACACATCTGGGGGACTCTTGGAATGGTGGCATGACCCTGGAGTTCCTCTCGCCTTCCCTGTGGAGAGCGCCTCCTCTTGAGATGCGACGGGAACGCCGGGAATTCTTTCCCTACGAAACAGGGAAAGGATCCCTCATCTCGAGCTAGGAGGCGGAAACGGGGCTCCCCTGGATGTGTGCGGGACACCACGTGCTTCCTCTCGAGTGCAGACGGGTATGTCGGGGAACTTCTTGAGTTGCAGCAAGGGTGTGAAGGACCCTTTGGAAGTTCCAGTGGTTAGATGTGATTGGCCTCGAGAAGCCTCAGCGGAAATGGGCCTCATCTCGCCTGGAGGGCAAAACCTCCTGGATTTTCCCGAGTTGCGGCAGGTGCTCTCGACTTACGACGGGGACCTCAGGGACCCGCTCTGGTGGCCTCAGGAAAGGCCAGTCCCCATGCGAGTTCCTCTGGGTCCTCTCGGGATTCCTCTCCCGTCGATGCCGGGGCCTAAGACCTTGTCTGGAGTCGGGGCCGGAACCTGAGGATTCCTCTCCAGTGCTGACATGGATCTTTGGGTACTTCTCGAGTCTCCCCAGGGGAGTCAGTCCTCGTCTCGAATGCGGGCATGCACTTGCGCTTTCCTCCAGAGCGGTAGCAGCAGTGTCACGCAGTCCGCCGCGTGGATCAAAGGATCTATGGTTTTCCCTCGAGTCTTTCCCACGAGGCTTTCCCACGAGGCTTTCCCACAGGGCTGTCCCACGTGCACACGTGGTGGGAGTCGATCCTCGGCTTGAACGTCAAGGCAGTGCAGGGAAAACAGGTTCCTCTGGAATGGACTGACACATCTGGGGGACTCTTGGAATGGTGGCATGACCCTGGAGTTCCTCTCGCCTTTCCTGTGGAGAGCGCCTCCTCTTGAGATGCGACGGGAACGCCGGGAATTCTTTCCCTACGAAACAGGGAAAGGATCCCTCATCTCGAGCTAGGAGGCGGAAACGGGGCTCCCCTGGATGTGTGCAGGACACCACGTGCTTCCTCTCGAGTGCAGACGGGTATGTCGGGGAACTTCTTGAGTTGCAGCAAGGGTGTGAAGGACCCTTTGGAAGTTCCAGTGGTTAGATGTGATTGGCCTCGAGAAGCCTCAGCGGAAATGGGCCTCATTTCGCCTGGAGGGCAAAACCTCCTGGATTTTCTCGAGTTGCGGCAGGTGCTCTCGACTTACGACGGGGACCTCAGGGACCCGCTCTGGTGGCCTCAGGAAAGGCCAGTCCCCATGCGAGTTCCTCTGGGTCCTCTCCGGATTCCTCTCCCGTCGATGCCGGGGCCTAAGACCTTGTGTGGAGTCGGGGCCGGAACCTGAGGATTCCTCTCCAGTGCTGACATGGATCTTTGGGTACTTCTCGAGTCTCCCCAGGGGAGTCAGTCCTCGTCTCGAATGCGGGCATGCACTTGCGCTTTCCTCCAGAGCGGTAGCAGCAGTGTCACGCAGTCCTCCCCGTGGATCAAAGGATCTATGGTTTTCCCTCGAGTCTTTCCCACGAGACTTTCCCACGAGGCTTTCCCACAGGGCTGTCCCATGTGCACACGTGGTGGGAGTCGATCCTCGGCTTGAACGTCAAGGCAGTGCAGGGAAAACAGGTTCCTCTGGAATGGACTGACACATCTGGGGGACTCTTGGAATGGTGGCATGACCCTGGAGTTCCTCTCGCCTTTCCTGTGGAGAGCGCCTCCTCTTGAGATGCGACGGGAACGCCGGGAATTCTTTCCCTACGAAACAGGGAAAGGATCCCTCATCTCGAGCTAGGAGGCGGAAACGGGGCTCCCCTGGATGTGTGCGGGACCCTCTGTGCTTCCTCTCGAGTGGAGACGGGTATGTCGGGGAACTTCTTGAGTTGAAGCAAGGGTGTGAAGGACCCTTTGGAAGTTCCAGTGGTTAGATGTGATTGGCCTCGAGAAGCCTCAGCGGAAATGGGCCTCATCTCGCCTGGAGGGCAAAACCTCCTGGATTTTCTCGAGTTGCGGCAGGTGCTCTCGACTTACGACGGGGACCTCAGGGACCCGCTCTGGTGGCCTCAGGAAAGGCCAGTCCCCATGCGAGTTCCTCGGGGGCCTCTCGGGATTCCTCTCCCGTCGATGCCGGGGCCTAAGACCTTGTGTGGAGTCGGGGCCGGAACCTGAGGATTCCTCTCCAGTGCTGACATGGATCTTGGGGTACTTCTGGAGTCTCCCCAGGGGAGTCAGTCCTCGTCTCGAATGCGGGCATGCACTTGCGCTTTCCTCCAGAGCGGTAGCAGCAGTGTCACGCAGTCCGCCGCGTGGATCAAAGGATCTATGGTTTTCCCTCGAGGCTTTCCCACGAGGCTTTCCCACAGGGCTGTCCCACGTTCACACGTGGTGGGAGTCGATCCTCGGCTTGAACGTCAAGGCAGTGCAGGGAAAACAGGTTCCTCTGGAATGGACTGACACATCTGGGGGACTCTTGGAATGGTGTCACGACCCTGGAGTTCCTCTCGCCTTTCCTGTGGAGAGCGCCTCCTCTTGAGATGCGACGGGAACGCCGGGAATTCTTTCCCTAAGAAACAGGGAAAGGATCCCTCATCTCGAGCTAGGAGGCGGAAACGGGGCTCCCCTGGATATGTGCGGGACCACACGTGCTTCCTCTCGAGTGGAGACGGGTATGTCGGGGAACTTCTTGAGTTGCAGCAAGGGTGAGAAGGACCCTTTGGATGTTCCAGTGGTTAGATGTGATTAGCCTCGAGAAGCCTCAGCGGAAATGGGCCTCATCTCGCCTGGAGGTCAAAACCTCCTGGATTTTCTCGAGTTGCGGCAGGTGCTCTCGACTTACGACCGGGACCTCAGGGACCCGCTCTGGTGGCCTCAGGAAAGGCCAGTCCCCATGCGAGTTCCTCGGGGGCCTCTCGGGATTCCTCTCCCGTCGATGCCGGGGCCTAAGACCTTGTGTGGAGTCGGGGCCGGAACCTGAGGATTCCTCTCCAGTGCTGACATGGATCTTGGGGTACTTCTGGAGTCTCCCCAGGGGAGTCAGTCCTCGTCTCGAATGCGGTCATGCACTTACGCTTTCCTCCAGAGCGGTAGTAGCAGTGTCACGCAGTCTGCCGCGTGGATCAAAGGATCTATGTTTTTCCCTCGAGTCTTTCCCACGAGACTTTCCCACGAGGCTTTCCCACAGGGCTGTCCCATGTGCACACGTGGTGGGAGTCGATCCTCGGCTTGAACGTCAAGGCAGTGCAGGGAAAACAGGTTCCTCTGGAATGGACTGACACATCTGGGGGACTCTTGGAATGGTGGCATGACCCTGGAGTTCCTCTCGCCTTTCCTGTGGAGAGCGCCTCCTCTTGAGATGCGACGGGAACCCCGGGAATTCTTTCCCTACGAAACAGGGAAAGGATCCCTCATCTCGAGCTAGGAGGCGGAAACGGGGCTCCCCTGGATGTGTGCGGGACCCCACGTGCTTCCTCTCGAGTGCAGACGGGTATGTCGGGGAACTTCTTGAGTTGCAGCAAGGGTGTGAAGGACCCTTTGGAAGTTCTAGTGGTTAGATGTGTTTGGCCTCGAGAAGCCTCAGCGGAAATGGGCCTCATCTCGCCTGGAGGGCAAAACCTCCTGGATTTTCTCGAGTTGCGGCAGGTGCTCTCGACTTACGACGGGGACCTCAGGGACCCGCTCTGGTGGCCTCAGGAAAGGCCAGTCCCCATGCGAGTTCCTCGGGGGCGTCTCGGGATTCCTCTCCCGTCGATGCCGGGGCCTAAGACCTTGTGTGGAGTCGGGGCCGGAACCTGAGAATTCCTCTCCAGTGCTGACATGGATCTTGGGGTACTTCTGGAGTCTCCCCAGGGGAGTCAGTCCTCGTCTCGAATGCGGGCATGCACTTGCGCTTTCCTCCAGAGCGGTAGCAACAGTGGCACGCAGTCCTCCGCGTGGATCAAAAGATCTATGGTTTTCCCTCGAGTCTTTCCCACGAGGCTTTCCCACGAGGCTTTCCCACAGGGGTGTCCCACGTGCACACGTGGTGGGAGTCGATCCTCGGCTTGAACGTCAAGGCAGTGCAGGGAAAACAGGTTCCTCTGGAATGGACCTACACATCTGGGGGACTCTTGGAATGGTGGCACGACCCTGGAGTTCCTCTCGCCTTTCCTGTGGAGAGCGCCTCCTCTTGAGATGCGACGGGAACGCCGGGAATTCTTTCCCTACGAAACAGGGAAAGGATCCCTCATCTCGAGCTAGGAGGCGGAAACGGGGCTCCCCTGGATGTGTGCGGGACCCACGTGCTTCCTCTCGAGTGGAGACGGGTATGTCGGGGAACTTCTTGAGTTGCAGCAAGGGTGTGAAGGACCCTTTGGAAGTTCCAGTGGTTAGACGTGATTAGCCTCGAGAAGCCTCATCGGAAATGGGCCTCATCTCGCCTGGAGGGCAAAACCTCGTGGATTTTCTCGAGTTGCGGCAGGTGCTCTCGACTTACGACGGGGACCTCAGGGACCCGCTCTGGTGGCCTCAGGAAAGGCCAGTCCCCATGCGAGTTCCTCGGGGGCCTCTCGGGATTCCTCTCCCGTGGATGCCGGGGCCTAAGACCTTGTGTGGAGTCGGGGCCGGAACCTGAGGATTCCTCTCCAGTGCTGACATGGATCTTGGGGTACTTCTGGAGTCTCCCCAGGGGAGTCAGTCCTCGTCTCGAATGCGGGCATGCACTTGCGCTTTCCTCCAGAGCGGTAGCAACAGTGGCACGCAGTCCGCCGCGTGGATCAAAGGATCTATGGTTTCCCCTCGAGGCTTTCCCACGAGGCTTTCCCACAGGGCTGTCCCACGTGCACACGTGGTGGGAGTCGATCCTCGGCTTGAACGTCAAGGCAGTGCAGGGAAAACAGGTTCCTCTGGAATGGACTGACATATCTGGGGGACTCTTGGAATGGTGTCACGACCCTGGAGTTCCTCTCGCCTTTCCTGTGGAGAGCGCCTCCTCTTGAGATGCGACGGGAACGCCGGGAATTCTTTCCCTACGAAACAGGGAAAGGATCCCTCATCTCGAGCTAGGAGGCGGAAACGGGGCTCCCCTGGATGTGTGCGGGACCACACGTGCTTCCTCTCGAGTGGAGACGGGTATGTCGGGGAACTTCTTGAGTTGCAGCAAGGGAGTGAAGGACCCTTTGGAAGTTCCAGTGGTCAGATGTGATTAGCCTCGAGAAGCCTCAGCAGAAATGGGCCTCATCTCCCCTGGAGGGCAAAACCTCCTGGATTTTCTCGAGTTGCGGCAGGTGCTCTCGGCTTACGACGGGAACCTCAGGGACCCGCTCTGGTGGCCTCAGGAAAGGCCCGTCCCCATGCGAGTTCCTCGGGGGCCTTTCGGGATTCCTCTCCCGTCGATGCCGGGGCCTAAGACCTTGTGTGGAGTCGGGGCCGGAACCTGAGGATTCCTCTCCAGTGCTGACATGGATCTTGGGGTACTTCTGGAGTCTCCCCAGGGGAGTCAGTGCTCGTCTCGAATGCGGGCATGCACTTGCGCTTTCCTCCAGAGCGGTAGCAGCAGTGTCACGCAGTCCGCCGCGTGGATCAAAGGATCTATGGTTTTCCCTCGAGTCTTCCCACGAGACTTTCCCACGAGGCTTTCCCACAGGGCTGTCCCATGTGCACACGTGGTGGGAGTCGATCCTCGGCTTGAACGTCAAGGCAGTGCAGGGAAAACAGGTTCCTCTGGAATGGACTGACACATCTGGGGGACTCTTGGAATGGTGGCATGACCCTGGAGTTCCTCTCGCCTTTCCTGTGGAGAGCGCCTCCTCTTGAGATGCGACGGGAACCCCGGGAATTCTTTCCCTACGAAACAGGGAAAGGATCCCTCATCTCGAGCTAGGAGGCGGAAACGGGGCTCCCCTGGATGTGTGCGGGACCCCACGTGCTTCCTCTCGAGTGCAGACGGGTATGTCGGGGAACTTCGTGAGTTGCAGCAAGGGTGTGAAGGACCCTTTGGATGTTCCAGTGGTTAGATGTGATTAGCCTCGAGAAGCCTCAGCGGAAATGGGCCTCATTTCGCCTGGAGGGCAAAACCTCCTGGATTTTCTCGAGTTGCGGCAGGTGCTCTCGACTTACGACGGGGACCTCAGGGACCCGCTCTGGTGGCCTCAGGAAAGGCCAGTCCCCATGCGAGTTCCTCGGGGGCCTCTCGGGATTCCTCTCCCGTCGATGCCGGGGCCTAAGACCTTGTGTGGAGTCGGGGCCGGAACCTGAGGATTCCTCTCCAGTGCTGACATGGATCTTGGGGTACTTCTGGAGTCTCCCCAGGGGAGTCAGTCCTTCTCTCGAATGCGGGCATGCACTTGCGCTTTCCTCCAGAGCGGTAGCAGCAGTGTCACCCAGTCCGCCGCGTGGATCAAAGGATCTATGGTTTTCCCTCGAGTCTTTCCCACGAGGCTTTCCCACGAAGCTTTCCCACAGGGCTGTCCCACGTGCACACGTGGTGGGAGTCGATCCTCGGCTTGAAGGTCAAGGCAGTGCAGGGAAAACAGGTTCCTCTGGAATGGACTGACACATCTGGGGGTCTCTTGGAATGGTGGCACGACCCTGGAGTTCCTCTCGCCTTTCCTGTGGAGAGCGCCTCCTCTTGAGATGCGACGGGAACGCCGGGAATCTTTCCCTACGAAACAGGGAAAGGATCCGTCATCTCGAGCTAGGAGGCGGAAACGGGGCTCCCCTGGATGTGTGCGGGACCCCACGTGCTTCCTCTCGAGTGGAGACGGGTATGTCGGGGAACTTCTTGAGTTGCAGCAATGGTGTGAAGGACCCTTTGGAAGTTCCAGTGGTTAGATGTGATTGGCCTCGAGAAGCCTCAGCGGAAATGGGCCTCATCTCGCCTGGAGGGCAAAACCTCCTGGATTTTTTCTAGTTGTGGCAGGTGCTCTCGACTTACGACGCGGACCACAGGGACCCGCTCTGGTGGCCTCAGGAAAGGCCAGTCCCCATGCGAGTTCCTCGGGGGCCTCTCGGGATTCCTCTCCCGTCGATGCCGGGGCCTAAGACCTTGTGTGGAGTCGGGGCCGGAACCTGAGGATTCCTCTCCAGTGCTGACATGGATCTTGGGGTACTTCTGGAGTCTCCCCAGGGGAGTCAGTCCTCGTCTCGAATGCGGGCATGCACTTGCGCTTTCCTCCAGAGCGGTAGCAGCAGTGTCACGCAGTCCGCCGCGTGGATCAAAGGATCTATGGTTTTACCTCGAGTCTTTCCCACGAGGCTTTCCCACGAGGCTTTCCCACAGGGCTGTCCCACGTGCACACGTGGTGGGAGTCGATCCTCGGCTTGAACGTCAAGGCAGTGCAGGGAAAACAGGTTCCTCTGTAATGGACTGACACATCTGGGGGTCTCTTGGAATGGTGGCACGACTCTGGAGTTCCTCTTCCCTTTCCTGTGGAGAGCGCCTCCTCTTGAGATGCGACGGGAACGCCGGGAATTCTTTCCCTACGAAACAAGGAAAGGATCCCTCATCTCCAACTAGGAGGCGGAAACGGGGCTCCCCTGGATGTGTACGGGACCCCACGTGCTTCCTCTCGAGTGGAGACGGGTATGCCGTGGAACTGCTTGAGTTGCAGCAAGGGTGTGAAGGACCCTTTGGTAGTTCCAGTGGTTAGATGTGATTAGCCTCGATAAGCCTCAGCGGAAATGGGCCTCATCTCGCCTGGAGGGCAAAACCTCCTGGATTTTCTCGAGTTGCGGCAGGTGCTCTCGACTTACGACGGGGACCTCGGGGACCCGCTCTGGTGGCCTCAGGAAAGGCCAGTCCCCATGCGAGTTCCTTGGAAGCCTCTCGGGATTCCTCTCCCGTCGATGCCGGGGCCTAAGACCTTGTGTGGGGTTGGGGCCGGAACCTGAGGATTCCTCTCCAGTGCTGACATGGATCTTGGGGTACTTCTGGAGTCTCCCCAGCGGAGTCAGTCCTCATCTCGAATGCGGGCATGCCCTTGCGCTTTCCTCGAGAGCTGTAGCAGCAGTGTTACGCTGTCGGCCGCGTGGATCAAAGGATCTATGGTTTTCCCTCGAGTCTTTCCCACGAGGCTTTCCCACGAGGCTTTCCCACAGGGCTGTCCCACGTGTACACGTCGTGGGAGTCGATCCTCGGCTTGAACGTCAAGGCAGTGCAGGGAAAACAGGTCCCTCTGGAATGGACTGACACATCTGGGGGACTCTTGGAATGGTGGCACGACCCTGGAGTTCCTCTCGCCTTTCCTGTGGAGAGCGCCTCCTCTTGAGATGCGATGGGAACGCCGGGAATTCTTTCCCTACGAAACAGGGAAAGGATCCCTCATCTCGAGCTAGGAGGTGGAAACGGGGCTCCCCTGGATGTGTGCGGGACCCTCGTGCTTCCTCTCGAGTGGAGACGGGTATGTCGGGGAACTTCGTCAGTTGCAGCAAGGGTGAGAAGGACCCTTTGGAAGTTCCAGTGGTTAGACGTGATTAGCCTCGAGAAGCCTCAGCGGAAATGGGCCTCATCGCGCCTGGAGGGCAAAACCTCCTGGATTTTCTCGAGTTGCGGCAGGTGCTCTCGACTTACGACGGGGACCTCAGGGACCCGCTCTGGTGGCCTCAGGAAAGGCCAGTCCCCATGCGAGTTCCTCGGGGGCCTCTCGGGATTCCTCTCCCGTCGATGCCGGGCCCTAAGACCTTGTGTGGAGTCGGGGCCGGAACCTGAGGATTCCTCTCCAGTGCTCACATGGATCTTGGGGTACTTCTGGAGTCTCCCCAGGGGAGTCAGTCCTCGTCTCGAATGCGGGCATGCACTTGGGCTTTCCTCCAGAGCGGAAGCAGCAGTGTCACGCAGTCCGTCGCGTGGATCAAAGGATCTATGGTTTTCCCTCGAGTCTTTCCCACGAGGCTTTCCCACGAGACTTTCCCACAGGGCTGTCCCACGTGCACACGTGGTGGGAGTCGATCCTCGGCTTGAACGTCAAGGCAGTGCAGGTAAAACAGGTTCCTCTGGAATGGACTGACACATCTGGGGGACTCTTGGAATGGTGGCACGACCCTGGAGTTCCTCTCCCCTTTCCTGTGGAGAGCGCCTCCTCTTGAGATGCGACGGGAACGCCGGGAATTCTTTCCCTACGAAACAGGGAAAGGATCCGTCATCTCGAGCTAGGAGGCAGAAACGGGGCTCCCCTGGATGTGTGCGGGACCCCACGTTCTTCCTCTCGAGTGGAGACGGGTATGTCGGGGAACTTCTTGAGTTGCAGCAAGGGTGTGAAGGACCCTTTGGAAGTTCCAGTGGTCAGATGTGATTAGCCTCGAGAAGCCTCAGCAGAAATGGGCCTCATCTCCCCTGGAGGGCAAAACCTCCTGGATTTTCTCGAGTTGTGGCAGGTGCTCTCGAGTTACGACGGGAACCTCAGGGACCCGCTCTGGTGGCCTCAGGAAACGCCCGTCCCCATGCGAGTTCCTCGGGGGCCTTTTGGGATTCCTCTCCCGTCGATGCCGGGGCCTAAGACCTTGTGTGGAGTCGGGGCCGGAACCTGAGGATTCCTCTCCAGTGCTGACATGGATCTTGGGGTACTTCTGGAGTCTCCCCAGGGGAGTCAGTCCTCGTCTCGAATGCGGGCATGCACTTGCGCTTTCCTCCAGAGCGGTAGCAGCAGTGTCACGCAGTCCGCCGCGTGGATCAAAGGATCTATGGTTTTCCCTCGAGTCTTTCCCACGAGGCTTTCCCACGAAGCTTTCCCACAGGGTTGTCCCACGTGCACACGTGGTGGGAGTCGATCCTCGGCTTGAACGTCAAGGCAGTGCAGGGAAAACAGGTTCCTCTGGAATGGACTGACACATCTGGGGGACTCTTGGAATGGTGGCACGACACTTGAGTTCCTCTCGCCTTTCCTGTGGAGAGCGCCTTCTCTTGAGATGCGACGGGAACGCCGGGAATTCTTTCCCTACGAAACAGGGAAAGGATTCCTCATCTCGAGCTAGGAGGCGGAAACGGGGCTCCCCTGGATGTGTGCGGGACGCCACGTGCTTCCTCTCGAGTGGAGACGGGTATGTCAGGGAACTTCTTGAGTTGCAGCAAGGGTGTGAAGGACCCTTTGTAAGTTCCAGTGGTTAGACGTGATTAGCCTCGAGAAGCCTCAGCGGAAATGTGCCTCATCTCGCCTGGAGGGCAAAACCTCCTGGATTTTCTCGAGTTGCGGCAGGTGCTCTCGACTTACGACGGGAACCTCAGGGACCCGCTCTGGTGGCCTCAGGAAAGGCCAGTCCCCATGCGAGTTCCTCGGGGGCCTCTCGGGATTCCTCTCCCGTCGATGCCGGGCCCTAAGACCTTGTGTGGAGTCGGGGCCGGAACCTGAGGATTCATCTCCAGTGCTGACATGGATCTTGGGGTACTTCTGGAGTCTCCCCAGGGGAGTCAGTCCTCGTCTCGAATGCGGGCATGCACTTGCGCTTTCCTCCAGAGCGGTAGCAGCAGTGTCACGCAGTCCGCCGCGTGGATCAAAGGATCTATGGTTTTACCTCGAGTCTTTCCCACGAGGCTTTCCCACGAGGCTTTCCCACAGGGCTGTCCCACGTGCACACGTGGTGGGAGTCGATCCTCGGCTTGAACGTCAAGGCAGTGCAGGGAAAACAGGTTCCTCTGTAATGGACTGACACATCTGGGGGTCTCTTGGAATGGTGGCACGACTCTGGAGTTCCTCTTCCCTTTCCTGTGGAGAGCGCCTCCTCTTGAGATGCGACGGGAACGCCGGGAATTCTTTCCCTACGAAACAAGGAAAGGATCCCTCATCTCCAACTAGGAGGCGGAAACGGGGCTCCCCTGGATGTGTACGGGACCCCACGTGCTTCCTCTCGAGTGGAGACGGGTATGCCGTGGAACTGCTTGAGTTGCAGCAAGGGTGTGAAGGACCCTTTGGTAGTTCCAGTGGTTAGATGTGATTAGCCTCGATAAGCCTCAGCGGAAATGGGCCTCATCTCGCCTGGAGGGCAAAACCTCCTGGATTTTCTCGAGTTGCGGCAGGTGCTCTCGACTTACGACGGGGACCTCGGGGACCCGCTCTGGTGGCCTCAGGAAAGGCCAGTCCCCATGCGAGTTCCTTGGAAGCCTCTCGGGATTCCTCTCCCGTCGATGCCGGGGCCTAAGACCTTGTGTGGGGTTGGGGCCGGAACCTGAGGATTCCTCTCCAGTGCTGACATGGATCTTGGGGTACTTCTGGAGTCTCCCCAGCGGAGTCAGTCCTCATCTCGAATGCGGGCATGCCCTTGCGCTTTCCTCGAGAGCTGTAGCAGCAGTGTTACGCTGTCGGCCGCGTGGATCAAAGGATCTATGGTTTTCCCTCGAGTCTTTCCCACGAGGCTTTCCCACGAGGCTTTCCCACAGGGCTGTCCCACGTGTACACGTCGTGGGAGTCGATCCTCGGCTTGAACGTCAAGGCAGTGCAGGGAAAACAGGTCCCTCTGGAATGGACTGACACATCTGGGGGACTCTTGGAATGGTGGCACGACCCTGGAGTTCCTCTCGCCTTTCCTGTGGAGAGCGCCTCCTCTTGAGATGCGATGGGAACGCCGGGAATTCTTTCCCTACGAAACAGGGAAAGGATCCCTCATCTCGAGCTAGGAGGTGGAAACGGGGCTCCCCTGGATGTGTGCGGGACCCTCGTGCTTCCTCTCGAGTGGAGACGGGTATGTCGGGGAACTTCGTCAGTTGCAGCAAGGGTGAGAAGGACCCTTTGGAAGTTCCAGTGGTTAGACGTGATTAGCCTCGAGAAGCCTCAGCGGAAATGGGCCTCATCGCGCCTGGAGGGCAAAACCTCCTGGATTTTCTCGAGTTGCGGCAGGTGCTCTCGACTTACGACGGGGACCTCAGGGACCCGCTCTGGTGGCCTCAGGAAAGGCCAGTCCCCATGCGAGTTCCTCGGGGGCCTCTCGGGATTCCTCTCCCGTCGATGCCGGGCCCTAAGACCTTGTGTGGAGTCGGGGCCGGAACCTGAGGATTCCTCTCCAGTGCTCACATGGATCTTGGGGTACTTCTGGAGTCTCCCCAGGGGAGTCAGTCCTCGTCTCGAATGCGGGCATGCACTTGGGCTTTCCTCCAGAGCGGAAGCAGCAGTGTCACGCAGTCCGTCGCGTGGATCAAAGGATCTATGGTTTTCCCTCGAGTCTTTCCCACGAGGCTTTCCCACGAGACTTTCCCACAGGGCTGTCCCACGTGCACACGTGGTGGGAGTCGATCCTCGGCTTGAACGTCAAGGCAGTGCAGGTAAAACAGGTTCCTCTGGAATGGACTGACACATCTGGGGGACTCTTGGAATGGTGGCACGACCCTGGAGTTCCTCTCCCCTTTCCTGTGGAGAGCGCCTCCTCTTGAGATGCGACGGGAACGCCGGGAATTCTTTCCCTACGAAACAGGGAAAGGATCCGTCATCTCGAGCTAGGAGGCAGAAACGGGGCTCCCCTGGATGTGTGCGGGACCCCACGTTCTTCCTCTCGAGTGGAGACGGGTATGTCGGGGAACTTCTTGAGTTGCAGCAAGGGTGTGAAGGACCCTTTGGAAGTTCCAGTGGTCAGATGTGATTAGCCTCGAGAAGCCTCAGCAGAAATGGGCCTCATCTCCCCTGGAGGGCAAAACCTCCTGGATTTTCTCGAGTTGTGGCAGGTGCTCTCGAGTTACGACGGGAACCTCAGGGACCCGCTCTGGTGGCCTCAGGAAACGCCCGTCCCCATGCGAGTTCCTCGGGGGCCTTTTGGGATTCCTCTCCCGTCGATGCCGGGGCCTAAGACCTTGTGTGGAGTCGGGGCCGGAACCTGAGGATTCCTCTCCAGTGCTGACATGGATCTTGGGGTACTTCTGGAGTCTCCCCAGGGGAGTCAGTCCTCGTCTCGAATGCGGGCATGCACTTGCGCTTTCCTCCAGAGCGGTAGCAGCAGTGTCACGCAGTCCGCCGCGTGGATCAAAGGATCTATGGTTTTCCCTCGAGTCTTTCCCACGAGGCTTTCCCACGAAGCTTTCCCACAGGGTTGTCCCACGTGCACACGTGGTGGGAGTCGATCCTCGGCTTGAACGTCAAGGCAGTGCAGGGAAAACAGGTTCCTCTGGAATGGACTGACATATCTGGGGGACTCTTGGAATGGTGGCACGACACTTGAGTTCCTCTCGCCTTTCCTGTGGAGAGCGCCTTCTCTTGAGATGCGACGGGAACGCCGGGAATTCTTTCCCTACGAAACAGGGAAAGGATTCCTCATCTCGAGCTAGGAGGCGGAAACGGGGCTCCCCTGGATGTGTGCGGGACGCCACGTGCTTCCTCTCGAGTGGAGACGGGTATGTCAGGGAACTTCTTGAGTTGCAGCAAGGGTGTGAAGGACCCTTTGTAAGTTCCAGTGGTTAGACGTGATTAGCCTCGAGAAGCCTCAGCGGAAATGTGCCTCATCTCGCCTGGAGGGCAAAACCTCCTGGATTTTCTCGAGTTGCGGCAGGTGCTCTCGACTTACGACGGGAACCTCAGGGACCCGCTCTGGTGGCCTCAGGAAAGGCCAGTCCCCATGCGAGTTCCTCGGGGGCCTCTCGGGATTCCTCTCCCGTCGATGCCGGGCCCTAAGACCTTGTGTGGAGTCGGGGCCGGAACCTGAGGATTCATCTCCAGTGCTGACATGGATCTTGGGGTACTTCTGGAGTCTCCCCAGGGGAGTCAGCCCTCGTCTCGAATGCGGGCATGCACTTGCGCTTTCCTCCAGAGCGGTAGCAGCAGTGTCACGCAGTCCGCCGCGTGGATCAAAGGATCTATGGTTTTCCCTCGAGTCTTTCCCACAAGGCTGTCCCACGAGGCTTTCCCACAGGGCTGTCCCACGTGCACACGTGGTGGGAGTCGATCCTCGGCTTGAACGTCAAGGCCGTGCAGGGAAAACAGGTTCCTCTGGAATGGACTGACACATCTGGGGGACTCTTGGAATGGTGGCACGACCCTGGAGTTCCTCTCGCCTTTCCTGTGGAGAGCGCCTCCTCTTGAGATGCGACGGGAACGCCGGGAATCTTTCCCTACGAAACAGGGAAAGGATCCGTCATCTCGAGCTAGGAGGCGGAAACGGGGCTCCCCTGGATGTGTGCGGGACCCCACGTGCTTCCTCTCGAGTGGAGACGGGTATGTCGGGGAACTTCTTGAGTTGCAGCAAGGGTGTGAAGGACCCTTTGGAAGTTCCAGTGGTTAGACGTGATTGGCCTCGAGAAGCCTCAGTGGAAATGGGCCTCATCTCGCCTGGAGGGCAAAACCTCCTGGATTTTTTCTAGTTGCGGCAGGTGCTCTCGACTTACGACGCGGACCACAGAGACCCGCTCTGGTGGCCTCAGGAAAGGCCAGTCCCCATGCGAGTTCCTCGGGGGCCTCTCGGGATTCCTCTCCCGTCGATGCCGGGGCCTAAGACCTTGTGTGGAGTCGGGGCCGGAACCTGAGGATTCCTCTCCAGTGCTGACATGGATCTTGGGGTACTTCTGGAGTCTCCCCAGGGGAGTCAGTCCTCGTCTCGAATGCGGGCATGCACTTGCGCTTTCCTCCAGAGCGGTAGCAGCAGTGTCACGCAGTCCGCCGCGTGGATCAAAGGATCTATGGTTTTCCCTCGTGTCTTTCCCACGAGGCTTTCCCACGAGGCTTTCCCACAGGGCTGTCCCACGTGCACACGTGGTGGGAGTCGATCCTCGGCTTGAACGTCAAGGCAGTGCAGGGAAAACAGGTTCCTCTGTAATGGACTGACACATCTGGTGGTCTCTTGGAATGGTGGCACGACTCTGGAGTTCCTCTTCCCTTTCCTGTGGAGAGCGCCTCCTCTTGAGATGCGACGGGAACGCCGGGAATTCTTTCCCTACGAAACAGGGAAAGGATCCCTCATCTCGAACTAGGAGGCGGAAACGGGGCTCCCCTGGATGTGTACGGGACCCCACGTGCTTCCTCTCGAGTGGAGACGGGTATGCCGCGGAACTGCTTGAGTTGCAGCAAGGGTGTGAAGGACCCTTTGGAAGTTCCAGTGGTTAGATGTGATTAGCCTCGATAAGCTTCAGCGGAAATGGGCCTCATCTCGCCTGGAGGGCAAAACCTCCTGGATTTTCTCGAGTTGCGGCAGGTGCTCTCGACTTACGACGGGGACCTCGGGGACCCGCTCTGGTGGCCTCAGGAAAGGCCAGTCCCCATGCGAGTTCCTTGGGAGCCTCTCGGGATTCCTCTCCCGTCGATGCCGGGGCCTAAGACCTTGTGTGGGGTTGGGGCCGGAACCTGAGGATTCCTCTCCAGTGCTGACATGGATCTTGGGGTACTTCTGGAATCTCCCCAGGGGACTCAGTCCTCATCTAGAATGCGGGCATGCCCTTGAGCTTTCCTCGAGAGCTGTAGCAGCAGTGTTACGCTGTCGGCCGCGTGGATCAAAGGATCTATGGTTTTCCCTCGAGTCTTTCCCACGAGGCTTTCCCACGAGGCTTTCCCACAGGGCTGTCCCACGTGTACACGTCGTGGGAGTCGATCCTCGGCTTGAACGTCAAGGCAGTGCAGGGAAAACAGGTCCCTCTGGAATGGACTGACACATCTGGGGGACTCTTGGAATGGTGGCACGACCCTGGAGTTCCTCTCCCCTTTCCTGTGGAGAGCGCCTCCTCTTGAGATGCGATGGGAACGCCGGGAATTCTTTCCCTACGAAACAGGGAAAGGATCCCTCATCTCGAGCTAGGAGGCGGAAACGGGGCTCCCCTGGATGTGTGCGGGACCCTCGTGCTTCCTCTCGAGTGGAGACGGGTATGTCGGGGAACTTCTTCAGTTGCAGCAAGGGTGAGAAGGACCCTTTGGAAGTTCCAGTGGTTAGACGTGATTAGCCTCGAGAAGCCTCAGCGGAAATGGGCCTCATCGCGCCTGGAGGGCAAAACCTCCTGGATTTTCTCGAGTTGCGGCAGGTGCTCTCGACTTACGACGGGGACCTCAGGGACCCGCTCTGGTGGCCTCAGGAAAGGCCAGTCCCCATGCGAGTTCCTCGGGGGCCTCTCGGGATTCCTCTCCCGTCGATGCCGGGCCCTAAGACCTTGTGTGGAGTCGGGGCCGGAACCTGAGGATTCCTCTCCAGTGCTGACATGGATCTTGGGGTACTTCTGGAGTCTCCCCAGGGGAGTCAGTCCTCGTCTCGAATGCGGGCATGCGCTTGCGCTTTCCTCCAGAGCGGAAGCAGCAGTGTCACGCAGTCCGTCGCGTGGATCAAAGGATCTATGGTTTTCCCTCGAGTCTTTCCCACGAGGCTTTCCCACGAGACTTTCCCACAGGGCTGTCCCACGTGCACACGTGGTGGGAGTCGATCCTCGGCTTGAACGTCAAGGCAGTGCAGGTAAAACAGGTTCCTCTGGAATGGACTGACACATCTGGGGGACTCTTGGAATGGTGGCACGACCCTGGAGTTCCTCTCCCCTTTCCTGTGGAGAGCGCCTCCTCTTGAGATGCGACGGGAACGCCGGGAATTCTTTCCCTACGAAACAGGGAAAGGATCCGTCATCTCGAGCTAGGAGGCAGAAACGGGGCTCCCCTGGATGTGTGCGGGACCCCACGTTCTTCCTCTCGAGTGGAGACGGGTATGTCGGGGAACTTCTTGAGTTGCAGCAAGGGTGTGAAGGACCCTTTGGAAGTTCCAGTGGTCAGATGTGATTAGCCTCGAGAAGCCTCAGCAGAAATGGGCCTCATCTCCCCTGGAGGGCAAAACCTCCTGGATTTTCTCGAGTTGCGGCAGGTGCTCTCGAGTTACGACGGGAACCTCAGGGACCCGCTCTGGTGGCCTCAGGAAAGGCCCGTCCCCATGCGAGTTCCTCGGGGGCCTTTCGGGATTCCTCTCCCGTCGATGCCGGGGCCTAAGACCTTGTGTGGAGTCGGGGCCGGAACCTGAGGATTCCTCTCCAGTGCTGACATGGATCTTGGGGTACTTCTGGAGTCTCCCCAGGGGAGTCAGTCCTCGTCTCGAATGCGGGCATGCACTTGCGCTTTCCTCCAGAGCGGTAGCAGCAGTGTCACGCAGTCCGCCGCGTGGATCAAAGGATCTATGGTTTTCCCTCGTGTCTTTCCCACGAGGCTTTCCCACGAGGCTTTCCCACAGGGCTGTCCCACGTGCACACGTGGTGGGAGTCGATCCTCGGCTTGAACGTCAAGGCAGTGCAGGGAAAACAGGTTCCTCTGTAATGGACTGACACATCTGGGGGACTCTTGGAATGGTGGCACGACACTTGAGTTCCTCTCGCCTTTCCTGTGGAGAGCGCCTTCTCTTGAGATGCGACGGGAACGCCGGGAATTCTTTCCCTACGAAACAGGGAAAGGATCCCTCATCTCGAGCTAGGAGGCGGAAACGGGGCTCCCCTGGATGTGTGCGGGACCCTCGTGCTTCCTCTCGAGTGGAGACGGGTATGTCGGGGAACTTCTTGAGTTGCAGCAAGGGTGTGAAGGACCCTTTGTAAGTTCCAGTGGTTAGACGTGATTAGCCTCGAGAAGCCTGAGCGGAAATGTGCCTCATCTCGCCTGGAGGGCAAAACCTCCTGGATTTTCTCGAGTTGCGGCAGGTGCTCTCGACTTACGACGGGGACCTCAGGGACCCGCTCTGGTGGCCTCAGGAAAGGCCAGGCTCCATGCGAGTTCCTCGGGGGCCTCTCGGGATTCCTCTCCCGTTGATGCCGGGGCTTAAGACGTTGTGTGGAGTAGGGGCCGGAACCTGAGGATTCCTCTCCAGTGCTGACATGGATCTTGGGGTACTTCTGGAGTCTCCCCAGGGGAGTCAGTCCTCGTCTCGAATGCGGGCATGCACTTGCGCTTTCCTCCAGAGCGGTAGCAGCAGTGTCACGCAATCCGCCGCGTGGATCAAAGGATCTATGGTTTTCCCTCGAGTCTTTCCCACGAGGCTTGCCCACGAGGCTTTCCCATAGGGCTGTCCCACGTGTACACGTCGTGGGAGTCGATCCTTGGCTTGAACGTCAAGGCAGTGCAGGGAAAACAGGTTCCTCTGGAATGGACTGACACATCTGGGGGACTCTTGGAATGGTGGCACGACCCTGGAGTTCCTCTCGCCTTTCCTGTGGAGAGCGCCTCCTCTTGAGATGCGATGGGAACGCCGGGAATTCTTTCCCTACGAAACAGGGAAAGGATCCCTCATCTCGAGCTAGGAGGCGGAAACGGGGCTCCCCTGGATGTGTGCGGGACCCCCGTGCTTCCTCTCGAGTGGAGACGGGTATGTCGGGGAACTTCTTCAGTTGCAGCAAGGGTGAGAAGGACCCTTTGGAAGTTCCAGTGGTTAGACGTGATTAGGCTCGAGAAGCCTCAGCGGAAATGGGCCTCATCTCGCCTGGAGGGCAAAACCTCCTGGATTTTCTCGAGTTGCGGCAGGTGCTCTCGACTTACGACGGGGACCTCAGGGACCCGCTCTGGTGGCCTCAGGAAAGGCCAGTCCCCATGCGAGTTCCTCGGGAGCCTCTCGGGATTCCTCTCCCGTCGATGCCGGGCCCTAAGACCTTGTGTGGAGTCGGGGCCGGAACCTGAGGATTCCTCTCCAGTGCTGACATGGATCTTGGGGTACTTCTGGAGTCTCCCCAGGGGAGTCAGTCCTCGTCTCGAATGCGGGCATGCACTTGCGCTTACCTCCAGAGCGGTAGCAGCAGTGTCACGCAGTCCACCGCGTGGATCAAAGGATCTATGGTTTTCCCTCGAGTCTTTCCCACGAGGCTTTCCCACGAGGCTTTCCCACAGGGCTGTCCCACGTGCACACGTGGTGGGAGTCGATCCTCGGCTTGAACGTTAAGGCAGTGCAGGGAAAACAGGTTCCTCTGGAATGGACTGACACATCTGGGGGACTCTTGGAATGGTGGCACGACCCTGGAGTTCCTCTCGCCTTTCCTGTGGAGAGCGCCTCCTCTTGAGATGCGACGGGAACGCCGCGAATTCTTTCCCTACGAAACAGGGAAAGGATCCCTCATCTCGAGCTAGGAGGCGGAAACGGGGCTCCCCTGGATGTGTGCGGGACCCACGTGCTTCCTCTCGAGTGGAGACGGGTATGTCGGGGAACTTCTTGAGTTGCAGCAAGGGTGTGAAGGACCCTTTGGAAGTTCCAGTGGTTAGACGTGATTAGCCTCGAGAAGCCTCAGCGGAAATGGGCCTCATCTCGCCTGGAGGGCAAAACCTCGTGGATTTTCTCGAGTTGCGGCTGGTGCTCTCGACTTACGACGGGGACCTCAGGGACCCGCTCTGGTGGCCTCAGGAAAGGCCAGTCCCCATGCGAGTTCCTCGGGGGCCTCTCGGGATTCCTCTCCCGTCGATGCCGGGGCCTAAGGCCTTGTGTGGAGTCGGGGCCGGAACCTGAGGATTCCTCTCCAGTGCTGACATGGATCTTGGGGTACTTCTGGAGTCTCCCCAGGGGAGTCAGTCCTCGTCTCGAATGCGGGCATGCACTTGCGCTTTCCTCCAGAGCGGTAGCAGCAGTGTCACGCAGTCCGCCGCGTGGATCAAAGGATCTATGTTTTTCCCTCGAGGCTTTCCCACGAGGCTTTCCCACAGGGCTGTCCCACGTGCACACGTGGTGGGAGTCGATCCTCGGCTTGAACGTCAAGGCAGTGCAGGGAAAAGAGGTTCCTCTGGAATGGACTGACACATCTGGGGGACTCTTGGAATGGTGTCACGACCCTGGAGTTCCTCTCGCCTTTCCTGTGGAGAGCGCCTCCTCTTGAGATGCGACGGGAACGCCGGGAATTCTTTCCCTACGAAACAGGGAAAGGATCCCTCATCTCGAGCTAGGAGGCGGAAACGGGGCTCCCCTGGATGTGTGCGGGACCACACGTGCTTCCTCTCGAGTAGAGACGGGTATGTCGGGGAACTTCTTGAGTTGCAGCAATGGTGTGAAGGACCCTTTGGAAGTTCCAGTGGTTAGAAGTGATTGGCCTCGAGAAGCCTCAGCGGAAATGGGCCTCATCTCGCCTGGAGGGCAAAACCTCCTGGATTTTCTCGAGTTGCGGCAGGTGCTCTCGACTTACGACGGGGACCTCAGGGAACCGCTCTGGTGGCCTCAGGAAAGGCCAGTCCCCATGCGAGTTCCTCGGGGGCCTCTCGGGATTCCTCTCCCGTCGATGCCGGCGCCTAAGACCTTGTGTGGAATCGGGGCCGGAACCTGAGGATTCCTCTCCAGTGCTGACATGGATCTTGGGGTACTTCTGGAGTCTCCCCAGGGGAGTCAGTCCTCGTCTCGAATGCGGGCATGCACTTGCGCTTTCCTCCAGAGCGGTAGCAGCAGTGTCACGCAGTCCGCCGCGTGGATCAAAGGATCTATGGTTTTCCCTCGAGTCTTTCCCTCCAGGCTTTCCCACGAGTCTTTCCCACAGGGCTGTCCCACGTGCACACGTGGTGGGAGTCGATCCTCGGCTTGAACGTCAAGGCAGTGCAGGGAAAACAGGTTCCTCTGGAATGGACTGACACATCTGGGGGACTCTTGGAATGGTGGCACGACCCTTGAGTTCCTCTCGCCTTTCCTGTGGAGAGCGCCTCCTCTTGAGATGCGACGGGAACGCCGGGAATTCTTTCCCTCCGAAACAGGGAAAGGATCCCTCATCTCGAGCTAGGAGGCGGAAACGGGGCTCCCCTGGATGTGTGCGGGACCCACGTGCTTCCTCTCGAGTGGAGACGGGTATGTCGGGGAACTTCTTGAGTTGCAGCAAGGGTGTGAAGGACCCTTTGGAAGTTCCAGTGGTTAGACGTGATTAGCCTCGAGAAGCCTCAGCGGAAATGGGCCTCATCTCGCCTGGAGGGCAAAACCTCGTGGATTTTCTCGAGTTGCGGCAGGTGCTCTCGACTTACGACGGGGACCTCAGGGACCCGCTCTGGTGGCCTCAGGAAAGGCCAGTCCCCATGCGAGTTCCTCGGGGGCCTCTTGGGATTCCTCTCCCGTGGATGCCGGGGCCTAAGACCTTGTGTGGAGTCGGGGCCGGAACCTGAGGATTCCTCTCCAGTGCTGACATGGATCTTGGGGTACTTCTGGAGTCTCCCCAGGGGAGTCAGTGCTCGTCTCGAATGCGGGCATGCACTTGCGCTTTCCTCCAGAGCGGTAGCAGCAGTGTCACGCAGTCCGCCGCGTGGATCAAAGGATCTATGGTTTTCCCTCGAGTCTTTCCCACGAGGCTTTCCCACAGGGCTGTCCCACGAGCACACGTGGTGGGAGTCGATCCTCGGCTTGAAAGTCAAGGCAGTGCAGGGAAAACAGGTTCCTCTGGAATGGACTGACACATCCGGGGGACTCTTGGAATGGTGACACGACCCTGGAGTTCCTCTCGCATTTCCTGTGGAGAGCGCCTCCTCTTGAGATGCGACGGGAACGCCGGGAATTCTTTCCCTACGAAACAGGGAAAGGATCCCTCATCTCGAGCTAGGAGGCGGAAACGGGGCTCCCCTGGATGTGTGCGGGACCCCACGTGCTTCCTCTCGAGTGGAGACGGGTATGTCGGGGAACTTCTTGAGTTGCAGCAAGGGTGTGAAGGAACCTTTTGGAAGTTCCAGTGGTTAGATGTGATTGGCCTCGAGAAGCCTCAGCGGAAATGGGCCTCATCTCGCCTGGAGGGCAAAACATCCTGGATTTTCTCGAGTTGTGGCAGGTGCTCTCGTCTTACGACGGGGACCTCAGGGACCCGCTCTGGTGGTCTCAGGAAAGGCCAGTCCCGATGCGAGTTCCTCGGGAGCCTCTCGGGATTCCTCTCCTGTAGATGCCAGGGCCTAAGACCTTGTGTGGAGTCGGGGCCGGAACCTGAGGATTCCTCTCCAGTGCTGACATGGATCTTGGGGTACTTCTGGAGTGTCCCCAAGGGCGTCAGTCCTCGTCTCGAATGCGGGCATGCACTTGCGCTTTCCTCCAGAGCGGTAGCAGCAGTGTCACGCAGTCCGCCGCGTGGATCAAAGGATCTATGTTTTTCCCTCGAGTCTTTCCCACGAGGCTTTCCCTCGAGGCTTTCCCACAGGGCTGTCCCACGTGCACACGTGGTGGGAGTCGATCCTCGGCTTGAACGTCAAGGCAGTGCAGGGAAAACAGGTTCCTCTGGAATGGACTGACACATCTGGGGGACTCTTGGAATGGTGGCACGACCCTGGAGTTCCTCTCGCCTTTCCTGTGGAGAGCGCCTCCTCTTGAGATGCGACGGGAACGCCGGGAAATCTTTCCCTACGAAACAGGGAAAGGATCCCTCATCTCGAGCTAGGAGGCGGACACGGGGCTCCACTGGATGTGTGCGGGACCCCACGTGCTTCCTCTCGAGTGGAGACGGGTATGTCGGGGAACTTCTTGAGTTGAAGCATGGTGTGAAGGACCCTTTGGAAGTTCCAGTGGTTAGACGTGATTGGCCTCGAGAAGCCTCAGCGGAAATGGGCCTCATCTCGCCTGGAGGGCAAAACCTCCTGGATTTTCTCGAGTTGCGGCAGGTGCTCTCGACTTACGACGGGGACCTCAGGGACCCGCTCTGGTGGCCTCAGGAAAGGCCAGTCCCCATGCGAGTTCCTCGGGGGCCCCTCGGGATTCCTCTCCCGTCGATGCCGGGGCCTAAGACCTTGTGTGGAGTCGTGGCCGGAACCTGAGGATTCCTCTCCAGTGCTGACATGGATCTTGGGGTACTTCTGGAGTCTCCCCAGGGGAGTCAGTCCTCGTCTCCAATGCGGGCATGCACTTGCGCTTTCCTCCAGAGCGGTAGCAGCAGTGTCACGCAGTCCGACGCGTGGATCAAAGGATCTATGGTTTTCCCTCGAGTCTTTCCCACGAGGCTTTCCCACGAGGCTTTCCCACAGGGCTGTCCCACGTGCACACGTGGTGGGAGTCGATCCTCGGCTTGAACGTCAAGGCAGTGCAGGGAAAACAGGTTCCTCTGGAATGGACTGACACATCTGGGGGACTCTTGGAATGGTGTCACGACCCTGGAGTTCCTGTCGCCTTTCCTGTGGAGAGCGCCTCCTCTTGAGATGCGACGGGAACGCCGGGAATTCTTTCCCTACGAAACAGGGAAAGGATCCCTCATCTCGAGCTAGGAGGCGGAAACGGGGCTCCCCTGGATGTGTGCGGGACCCCACGTGCTTCCTCTCGAGTGGAGACTGGTATGTCAGGGAACTTCTTGAGTTGCAGCATTGGTGTGAAGGACCCTTTGGAAGTTCCAGTGGTTAGATGTGATTGGCCTCGAGAAGCCTCAGCGGAAATGGGCCTCATCTCGCCTGGAGGGCAAAACCTCCTGGATTTTCTCGAGTTGCGGCAGGTGCTCTCGACTTACGACGGGGTCCTCAGGGACCCGCTCTGGTGGCCTCAGGAAAGGCCAGTCCCCATGCGAGATCCTCGGGGGCCTCTCGGGATTGCTCTCCCGTCGATGCCAGGGCCTAAGATCTTGTGTGGAGTCGGGGCCGGAACCTGAGGATTCCTCTCCAGTGCTGACATGGATCTTCGGGTACTTCTGGAGTCTCCCCAGGGGAGTCAGTCCTCGTCTCGAATGCGGACATGCACTTGCGCTTTCCTCCAGAGCGGTAGCAGCAGTGTCACGCAGTCCGCCGCGTGGATCAAAGGATCTATGGTTTTCCCTCGAGTCTTTCCCACGAGGCTTTCCCACGAGGCTTTCCCACAGGGCTGTCCCACGTGCACACGTGGTGGGAGTCGATCCTCGGCTTGAACGTCAAGGCAGTGCAGGGAAATCAGGTTCCTCTGGAATGGACTGACACATCTGGGGGACTCTTGGAATGGTGTCACGACCCTGGAGTTCCTCTCGCCTTTCCTGTTTAGAGCGCCTCCTCTTGAGATGCGACTGGAACGCCGGGAATTCTTTCCCTACGAAAAAGGGAAGTATCCCTCATCTCGAGCTAGGAGGCGGAAACGGGGCTCCACTGGATGTGTGCGGGACCCCACGTGCTTCCTCTCGAGTGGAGACGGGTATGTCGGGGAACTTCTTGAGGTGCAGCAATGGTGTGAAGGACCCTTTGGAAGTTCCAGTGGTTAGACGTGATTAGCCTCGAGAAGCCTCAGCGGAAATGGGCCTCATCTCGCCTGGAGGGCAAAACCGCCTGGATTTTCTCGAGTTGCGGCAGGTGCTCTCGACTTACGACGGGGACCTCCGGGACCCGCTCTGGTGGCCTCAGGAAAGGCCAGTCCCCATGCGAGTTCCTCGGGGGCCTCTCGGGATTCCTCTCCCGTCGATGCCGGGGCCTAAGACCTTGTGTGGAGTCGGGGCTGGAACCTGAGGATTCCTCTCCAGTGCTGACCTGGATCTTGGGGTACTTCTGGAGTCTCCCCAGGGGAGTCAGTCCTCGTCTCGAATGCGGGCATGCACTTGCGCTTTCCTCCAGAGCGGTAGCAGCAGTGTCACGCAGTCCGCCCAATGGATCAAAGTATCTATGGTTTTCCCTCGAGTCTTTCCCACGAGGCTTTCCCACGAGGCTTTCCCACAGGGCTGTCCCACGTGCACACGTGGTGGGAGTCGATCCTCGGCTTGAACGTCAAGGCAGTGCAGGGAAAACAGGTTCCTCTGGAATGGACTGACACATCTGGGGGACTCTTGGAATGGTGGCACGACCCTGGAGTTCCTCTCGCCTTTTCTGTGGAGAGCGCCTCCTCTTGCGATGCGACGGGAACGCCGGGAATTCTTTCCCTACGAAACAGGGAAAGGATCCCTCATCTCGAACTAGGAGGCGGAAACGGGGCTCCCCTGGATGTGTGCGGGACACCACGTGCTTCCTCTCGAGTGCAGACGGGTATGTCGGGGAACTTCTTGAGTTGCAGCAAGGGTGTGAAGGACCCTTTGGAAGTTCCAGTGGTTAGATGTGATTGGCCTCGAGAAGCCTCAGCGGAAATGGGCCTCATCACGCCTGGAGGGCAAAACCTCCTGGATTTTCTCGAGTTGCGGCAGGTGCTCTCGACTTACGATGGGGACCTCAGGGAACCGCTCTGGTGGCCTCAGGAAAGGCCAGTCCCCATGCGAGTTCCTCGGGGGCCTCTCGGGATTCCTCTCCCGTCAATGCCGGGGCCTAAGACCTTGTGTGGAGTCGGGGCCGGAACCTGAGGATTCCTCTCCAGGGCTGACATGGATCTTGGGGTACTTCTGGAGTCTCCCCAGGGGAGTCAGTCCTCGTCTCGAATGCGGGCATCCACTTGCGCTTTCCTCCAGAGCGGTAGCAATAGTGTCACGCAGTCCGCCGCGTGGATCAAAGGATCTATGGTTTTCCCTCGAGTCTTTCCCACGAGGCTTTCCCACGAGGCTTTCCCACAGGGCTGTCCCACGTGCACACGTGGTGGGAGTCGATCCTCGGCTTGAACGTCAAGGCAGTGCAGGGAAAACAAGTTCCTCTGGAATGGACTGACACATCTGGGGGACTCTTGGAATCGTGTCACGACCCTGGAGTTCCTCTCGCCTTTCCTGTGGAGAGCGCCTCCTCTTGAGATGCGACGGAAACGCCGGGAATTCTTTCCCTACGAAACAGGAAAAGGATCCCTCATCTCGAGCTAGGAGGCGGAAACGGGGCTCCCCTGGATGTGTGCGGGACCCCACGTGCTTCCTCTCGAGTGGAGACGGGTATGTCGGGGAACTTCTTGAGTTGCAGCAATGGTATGAAGGACCCTTTGGAAGTTCCAGTGGTTAGATGTGATTGGCCTCGAGAAGCCTCAGCGGAAATGGGCCTCATCTCGCCTGGAGGGCAAAACCTCCTGGATTTTCTCGAGTTGCGGCAGGTGCTCTCGACTTACGACGGGGACCTCAGGGACCCGCTCTGGTGGCCTCAGGAAAGGCCAGTCCCCATGCGAGTTCCTCGGGGGCCTCTCGGGATTCCTCTCCCGTCGATGCTGGGGCCTAAGACCTTGTGTGGAGTCGGGGCCGGAGCCTGAGGATTCCTCTCCAGTGCTGACATGGATCTTGGGTTACTTCTGGAGTCTCCCCAGGGGAGTCAGTCCTCGTGTCGAATGCGGGCATGCACTTGCGCTTTCCTCCAGAGCGGTAGCAGCAGTGTCACACAGTCCGCCGCGTGGATCAAAGAATCTATGGTTTTCCCTCGAGTCTTTCCCACGAGGCTTTCCCACGAGGCTTTCCCACAGGGCTGTCCCACGTGCACACGTGGTGGGAGTCGATCCGCTGCTTGAACGTCAAGGCAGTGCAGGGAAAACAGGTTCCTCTGGAATGGACTGACACATCTGGGGGACTCTTGGAAGGTGTCACGACCCTGGAGTTCCTCTCGCCTTTCCTGTGGAGAGCGCCTCCTCTTGAGATGCGACGGGAACGCCGGGAATTCTTTCCCTACGAAACAGGGAAAGGATCCCTCATCTCGAGCTAGGAGGCGGAAACGGGGCTCCCCTGGATGTGTGCGGGACCCCACGTGCTTCCTCTCGAGTGGAGACGGGTATGTCGGGGAATTTCTTGAGTTGCAGCAAGGGTGTGAAGGACCCTTTGGAGGTTCCAGTGGTTAGACGTGATTAGCCTCGAGAAGCCTCAGCGGAAATGGGCCTCATCTCGCCTGGAGGGCAAAACCGCCTGGATTTTCTCGAGTTGCGGCAGGTGCTCTCGACTTACGATGGGGACCTCAGGGACCCGCTCTGGTGGCCTCAGGAAAGGCCAGTCCCCATGCGAGTTCCTCGGGGGCCTCTCGGGATTCCTCTCCCGTCGATGCCGGGGGCTAAGACCTTGTGTGGAGTCGGGGCCGGAACCTGAGGATTCCTCTCCAGTGCTGACATGGATCTTGGGGTACTTCTGGAGTCTCCCCAGGGGAGTCAGTCCTCGTCTCGAATGCGGGCATGCACTTGCGCTTTCCTCCAGAGCGGTAGCAGCAGTGTCACGCAGTCCGCCGCGTGGATCAAAGGATCTATGGTTTTCCCTCGAGTCTTTCCCACGAGGCTTTCCCACGAGGCTTTCCCACAGGGCTGTCCCACGTGCACACGTGGTGGGAGTCGATCCTCGGCTTGAACGTCAAGGCAGTGCAGGGAAAACAGGTTCCTCTGGAATGGACTGACACATCTGGGGGACTCTTGGAATGGTGGTACGACCCTGGAGTTCCTCTCGCCTTTCCTGTGGAGAGCGCCTCCTCTTGAGATGCGACGGGAACGCCGGGAATTCTTTCCCTACGAAACAGGGAAAGGATTCCTCATCTCGAGCTAGGAGGCGGAAACGGGGCTCCCCTGGATGCGTGCGGGACCCCACGTGCTTCCATTGGAGTGGACACGGGTATGTCGGGGATCTTCTTGAGTTGCAGCAATGGTGTGAAGGACCCTTTGGAAGTTCCAGTGGTTAGATGTGATTGGCCTCGAGAAGCCTCAGCGGAAATGGGCCTCATCTCGCCTGGAGGGCAAAACCTCCTGGATTTTCTCGAGTTGCGGCAGGTGCTCTCGACTTACGACGGGGACCTCAGGGACCCGCTCTGGTGGCCTCAGGAAAGGCCAGTCCCCATGCGATTTCCTCGGGGGCCTCTCGGGATTCCTCTCCCTTCGATGCCGGGGCCTAAGACCTTGTGTGGAGTCGGGGCCGGAACCTGAGGATTCCTCTCCAGTGCTGACATGGATCTTCGGGTACTTCTGGAGTCTCCCCAGGGGAGTCAGTCCTCGTCTCGAATGCGGGCATGCACTTGTGCTTTCCTCCAGAGCGGTAGCAGCAGTGTCACGCAGTCCGCCGCGTGGATCAAAGGATCGATGGTTTTCCCTCGAGTCTTTCCCACGAGGCTTACCCACGACGCTTTCCCATAGGGCTGTCCCACGTGCACACGTGGTGGGAGTCGATCCTCGGCTTGAACGTCAAGGCAGTGCAGGGAAAACAGGTTCCTCTGGAATGGACTGACACATCTGGGGGACTCTTGGATTGGTGGCACGACCCTTCAGTTCCTCTCGCCTTTCCTGTGGAGAGCGCCTCCTCTTGAGATGCGACGGGAACGCCGGGAATTCTTTTCCTAAGAAACAGGGAAAGGATCCCGCATCTCGAGCTAGGAGGCAGAAACAGGGCTCCCCTGGATGTGTGCGGGACCCACGTTCTTCCTCTCGAGTGGAGACGGGTATGTCGGGGAACTTCTTGAGTTGCAGCAAGGGTGTGAAGGACCCTTTGGAAGTTCCAGTGGTTAGACGTGATTAGCCTCAAGAAGCCTCAGCGGAAATGGGCCTCATCTCGCCTGGAGGGCAAAACCTCCTGGATTTTCTCGAGTTGCGGCAGGTGCTCTCGACTTACGACGGGGACCTCAGGGACCCGCTCTGGTGGCCTCAGGAAAGGCCAGTCCCCATGCGAGTTCCTCGGGGGATTCCTCTCCCGTCGATGCCGGGGCCTAAGACCTTGTGTGGAATCGGGGCCGGAACCTGAGGATTCCTCTGCAGTGCTGACATGGATCTTGGGGTACTTCTGGAGTCTCCCCAGGGGAGTCAGTCCTCGTCTCGAATGCGGGCATGCACTTGCGCTTTCCTCCAGAGCGGTAGCAGAAGTGTCACGCAGTCCGCCGCATGGATCAAAGGATCCATGGTTTTCCCTCGAGTCTTTCACACGAGGCTTTCCCACGAGGCTTTCCCACAGGGCTGTCCCACGTGCACACGTGGTGGGAGTCGATCCTTGGCTTGAACGTCAAGGCAGTGCAGGGAAAACAGGTTCCTCTGGAATGGACTGACCCATCTGGGGAACTCTTGGAATGGTGGCACGACCCTGGAGTTCCTCTCGCCTTTCCTGTGGAGAGCGCCTCCTCTTGAGATGCGACGGGAACGCCGGGAATTCTTTCCGTACGAAACAGGGAAAGGATCCCTCATCTCGAGCTAGGAGGCGGAAACGGGGCTCCCCTGGTTGTGTGCGGGACACCACGTGCTTCCTTTCGAGTGGAGACGGGTATGTCGGGAAACTTCTTGAGTTGCAGCAAGGGTGTGAAGGACCCTTTGGAAGTTCCAGTGTTTAGACGTGATTAGCCTCGAGAAGCCTCAGCTGAAATGAGCCTCATCTCGCCTGGAGGGCAAAACCTCCTGGATTTTCTCGAGTTGCGGCAGGTGATTTCGACTGACGATGGGGACCTCAGGGACCCGCTCTGGTGGCCTCAGGAAAAGCCAGTCCCCATGCGAGTTCCTCGGGGGCCTCTCGGGATCCCTATCCCGTCGATGCCGGGGCCTAAGACCTTGTGTGGAGTCGGGGCCGGAACCTGAGGATTCCTCTCCAGTGCTGACATGGATCTTGGGGTACTTCTGGAGTCTCCCCAGGGGAGTCAGTCCTCGTCTCGAATGCGGGCATGCACTTGCGCTTTCCTCCAGAGTGGTAGCAGCAGTTTCACGCAGTCCGCCGCGTGGATCAAAGGATCTATGGTTTTCCCTCGAGTCTTTCCCACGAGGCTTTCCCCCGAGGCTTTCCCACAGGGCTGTCCCACGTGCACACGTGGTGGGAGTCGATCCTCGGCTTGAACGTCAAGGCAGTGCAGGGAAATCAGGTTCCTCTGGAATGGACTGACACATCTGGGGGACTCTTGTAATGGTGGCATGACCCTGGAGTTCCTCTCGCCTTTCCTGTGGAGAGCGCCTCCTCTTGAGATGCGACGGGAACGCCGGGAATTCTTTCCCTACGAAACAGGGAAAGGATCCCTCATCTCGAGCTAGGAGGCGGAAACGGGGCTCCCCTGGATGTGTGCGGGACACCACGTGCTTCCTCTCGAGTGCAGACGGGTATGTCGGGGAACTTCTTGAGTTGCAGCAAGGGTGTGAAGGACCCTTTGGAAGTTCCAGTGGTTAGATGTGATTGGCCTCGAGAAGCCTCAGCGGAAATGGGCCTCATCTCGCCTGGAGGGCAAAACCTCCTGGATTTTCTCGAGTTGCGGCAGGTGCTCTCGACTTACGACGGGGACCTCAGGGACCCGCTCTGGTGGCCTCAGGAAAGGCCAGTCCCCATGCGAGTTCCTCGGGGGCCTCTAGGGATTCCTCTCCCGTCGATGCCGGGGCCTAAGACCTTGTGTGGAGTCGGGCTGGAACCTGAGGATTCCTCTCCAGTGCTGACATGGATCTTGGGGTACTTCTGGAGTCTCCCCAGGGGAGTCAGTCCTCGTCTCGAATGCGGGCATGCACTTGCGCTTTCCTCCAGACCGGTAGCAGCAGTGTCACGCAGTCCGCCGCGTGGATCAAAGGATCTATGGTTTTCCCTCGAGTCTTTCCCACGAGGCTTTCCCACGAGGCTTTCCCACAGGGCTGTCCCACGTGCACACGTGGTGGGAGTCGATCCTCGGCTTGAACGTCAAGGCAGTGCAGGGAAAACAGGTTCCTCTGGAATGGACTGACCCATCTGTGTGATTCTTGGAATGGTGGCACGACCCTGGAGTTCCTCGCGCCTTTCCTGTGGAGAGGGCCTCCTCTTGAGATGCGACGGGAACGCCGGGAATTCTTTCCCTACGAAATAGGGAAAGGATCCCTCATCTCGAGCTAGGAGGCAGAAACGGGGCTCCCCTGGATGTGTGCGGGACACCACGTGCTTCCTCTCGAGTGGAGACGGGTATGTCCGGGAACTTCTTGAGTTGCAGCAATGGTGAGAAGGACCCTTTGGAAGTTCCAGTGGTTAGATGTGATTGGCCTCGAGAAGCCTCAGCGGAAATGGGCCTCATCTCGTCTGGAGGGCAAAACCTCCTGGATTTACTCGAGTTGCGGCAGGTGCTCTCGACTTACGACGGGGACCTCAGTGACCCACTCTGGTGGCCTCAGGAAAGGCCAGTCCCCATGCGAGTTCCTCGGGGGCCTCTCGGGATTCCTCTCCCGTCGATGCCGGGGCCTAAGACCTTGTGTGGAGTCGGGGCCGGAACCTGAGGATTCCTCTCCAGTGCTGACATGGATCTTGGGGTACTTCTGGAGTCTCCCCAGGGGAGTCAGTCCTCGTGTCGAATGCGGGCATGCACTTGCGCTTTCCTCCAGAGCGGTAGCAGCAGTGTCACGCAGTCCGCCGCGTGGATCAAAGGATCTATGGTTTTCCCTCGAGTCTTTCCCACGAGGCTTTCCCACGAGGCTTTCCCACAGGGCTGTCCCACGTGCACACGTGGTGGGAGTCGATCCTCGGCTTGAACGTCAAGGCAGTGCAGGGAAAACAGGTTCCTCTGGAATGGACTGACACATCTGGGGGACTCTTGGAATGGTGTCACGACCCTGGAGTTCCTCTCGCCTTTCCTGTGGAGAGCGCATCCTCTTGAGATGCGACGGGAACGCCGGGAATTCTTTCCCTACGAAACAGGGAAGGATCCCTCATCTCGAGCTAGGAGGCGGAAACGGGGCTCCCCTGGATGTGTGAGGGACCCCACGTGCTTCCTCTCGAGTGGAGACGGGTATGTCGGGGAACTTCTTGAGTTGCAGCAATGGTGTGAAGGACCCTTTGGAAGTTCCAGTGGTTAGATGTGATTGGCCTCGAGAAGCCTCAGCGGAAATGGGCCTCATCTCGCCTGGAGGGCAAAACCTCCTGGATTTTCTCGAGTTGCGGCAGGTGCTCTCGACTTACGACCGGGACCTCAGGGACCCGCTCTGGTGGCCTCAGGAAAGGCCAGTCCCCATGCGAGTTCCTCGGAGGCCTCTCGGGATTCCTCTCCCGTCGATGCCGGGGCCTAAGACCTTGTGTGGAGTCGGGGCCGGAACCTGAGGATTCCTCTCCAGTGCTGACATGGATCTTGGGGTACTTCTGGAGTCTCCCCAGGGGAGTCAGTCCTCGTCTCGAATGCGGGCATGCCCTTGCGCTTTCCTCCAGAGCGGTAGCAGCAGTGTCACGCAGTCCGCCGCGTGGATCAAAGGATCTATGGTTTTCCCTCGAGTCTTTCCCACGAGGCTTTCCAACGAGGCTTTCCCACAGGGCTGTCCCACGTGCACACGTGGTGGGAGTCGATACTCGGCTTGAACGTCAAGGCAGTGCAGGGAAAACAGGTTCCTCTGGAATGGACTGACACATCTGGGGGACTCTTGGAATGGTGGCACGACCCTGGAGTTCCTCTCGCCTTTCCTGTGGAGAGCGCCTCCTCTTGAGATGCGACGGGAACGCCGGGAATTCTTTCCCTACGAAACAGGGAAAGATCCCTCATCTCGAGATAGGAGGCGGAAACGGGGCTCCCCTGGATGTGTGAGGGACCCCACGTGCTTCCTCTCGAGTGGAGACGGGTACGTCGGGGAACTTCTTGAGTTGCAGCAATGGTGTGAAGGACCCTTTGGAAGTTCCAGTGGTTAGATGTGATTGGCCTCGAGAAGCCTCAGCGGAAATGGGCCTCATCTCGCCTGAAGGGCAAAACCTCCTGGATTTTCTCGAGTTGCGGCAGGTGCTCTCGACTTACGACGGGGACCTCAGGAACCGCTCTGGTGGCCTCAGGAAAGGCCAGTCCCCATGCGAGTTCCTCGGGGGCCTCTCGGGATTCCTCTCCCGTCAATGCCAGGGCCTAAGACCTTGTGTGGAGTCGGGGCCGGAACCTGAGGATTCCTCTCCAGGGCTGACATGGATCTTGGGGTACTTCTGGAGTCTCCCCAGGGGAGTCAGTCCTCGTCTCGAATGCGGGCATGCACTTGCGCTTTCCTCCAGAGCGGTAGCAGCAGTGTCACGCAGTCCGCCGCGTGGATCAAAGGATCTATGGTTTTCCCTCGAGTCTTTCCCACGAGGCTTTCCCACGAGGCTTTCCCACAGGGCTGTCCCACGTGCACACGTGGTGGGAGTCGATCCTCGGCTTGAACGTCAAGGCAGTGCAGGGAAAACAGCTTCCTCTGGAATGGACTGACACATCTGGGGGACTCTTGGAATGGTGGCACGACCCTGGAGTTCCTCTCGCCTTTCCTGTGGAGAGCGCCTCCTCTTGAGATGCGACGGGAACGCCGGGAAATCTTTCCCTACGAAACAGGGAAAGGATCACTCATCTCGAGGTAGGAGGCGAAACGGGGCTCCCCTGGATGTGTGCGGGACACCACGTACTTCCTCTCGAGTGGAGACGGGTATGTCGGGGAACTTCTTGAGTTGCAGCAAGGGTGTGAAGGACCCTTTGGAAGTTCCAGTGGTTAGAAGTGATTGGCCTCGAGAAGCCTCAGCGGAAATGGGCCTCATCTCGCCTGGAGGGCAAAACCTCCTGGATTTTCTCGAGTTGCGGCAGGTGCTCTCGACTTACGACGGGGACCTCAGGGACCCGCTCTGGTGGCCTCAGGAAAGGCCAGTCCCCATGCGAGTTCCTCGGGGGCCTCTCGGGATTCCTCTCCCGTCGATGCCGGGGCCTAAGACCTTGTGTGGAGTCGGGGCCGGAACCTGAGGATTCCTCTCCAGTGCTGACCTGGATCTTGGGGTACTTCTGGAGTCTCCCCAGGGGAGTCAGTCCTCGTGTCGAATGCGGGCATGCACTTGCGCTTTCCTCCAGAGCGGTAGCAGCAGTGTCACGCAGTCCGCCGCGTGGATCAAAGGATCTATGGTTTTCCCTCGAGTCTTTCCCACGAGGCTTTCCCACGAGGCTTTCCCACAGGGCTGTCCCACGTTCACACGTGGTGGGAGTCGATCCTCGGCTTGAACGTCAAGGCAGTGCAGGGAAAACAGGTTCCTCTGGAATGGACTGACACATCTGGGGGACTCTTGGAATGGTGGCACGACCCTGGAGTTCCTCTCGCCTTTCCTGTGGAGAGCGCCTCCTCTTGAGATGCGACGGGAACGCCGGGAATTCTTTCCCTACGAAACAGGGAAAGATCCCTCATCTCGAGCTAGGAGGCGGAAACGGGGCTCCCCTGGATGTGTGAGGGACCCCACGTGCTTCCTCTCGAGTGGAGACGGGTACGTCGGGGAACTTCTTGAGTTGCAGCACTGGTGTGAAGGACCCTTTGGAAGTTCCAGTGGTTAGATGTGATTGGCCTCGAGAAGCCTCAGCGGAAATGGGCCTCATCTCGCCTGAAGGGCAAAACCTCCTGGATTTTCTCGAGTTGCGGCAGGTGCTCTCGACTTACGACGGGGACCTCAGGAACCGCTCTGGTGGCCTCAGGAAAGGCCAGTCCCCATGCGAGTTCCTCGGGGGCCTCTCGGGATTCCTCTCCCGTCAATGCCAGGGCCTAAGACCTTGTGTGGTGTCGGGGCCGGAACCTGAGGATTCCTCTCCAGGGCTGACATGGATCTGGGGTACTTCTGGAGTCTCCCCAGGGGAGTCAGTCCTCGTCTCGAATGCGGGCATGCACTTGCGCTTTCCTCCAGAGCGGTAGCAGCAGTGTCACGCAGTCCGCCGCGTGGATCAAAGGATCTATGGTTTTCCCTCGAGTCTTTCCCACGAGGCTTTCCCACGAGGCTTTCCCACAGGGCTGTCCCACGTGCACACGTGGTGGGAGTCGATCCTCGGCTTGAACGTCAAGGCAGTGCAGGGAAAACAGCTTCCTCTGGAATGGACTGACACATCTGGGGGACTCTTGGAATGGTGGCACGACCCTGGAGTTCCTCTCGCCTTTCCTGTGGAGAGCGCCTCCTCTTGAGATGCGACGGGAACGCCGGGAAATCTTTCCCTACGAAACAGGGAAAGGATCACTCATCTCGAGGTAGGAGGCGAAACGGGGCTCCCCTGGATGTGTGCGGGACACCACGTACTTCCTCTCGAGTGGAGACGGGTATGTCGGGGAACTTCTTGAGTTGCAGCAAGGGTGTGAAGGACCCTTTGGAAGTTCCAGTGGTTAGAAGTGATTGGCCTCGAGAAGCCTCAGCGGAAATGGGCCTCATCTCGCCTGGAGGGCAAAACCTCCTGGATTTTCTCGAGTTGCGGCAGGTGCTCTCGACTTACGACGGGGACCTCAGGGACCCGCTCTGGTGGCCTCAGGAAAGGCCAGTCCCCATGCGAGTTCCTCGGGGGCCTCTCGGGATTCCTCTCCCGTCGATGCCGGGGCCTAAGACCTTGTGTGGAGTCGGGGCCGGAACCTGAGGATTCCTCTCCAGTGCTGACATGGATCTTGGGGTACTTCTGGAGTCTCCCCAGGGGAGTCAGTCCTCGTGTCGAATGCGGGCATGCACTTGCGCTTTCCTCCAGAGCGGTAGCAGCAGTGTCACGCAGTCCGCCGCGTGGATCAAAGGATCTATGGTTTTCCCTCGAGTCTTTCCCACGAGGCTTTCCCACGAGGCTTTCCCACAGGGCTGTCCCACGTTCACACGTGGTGGGAGTCGATCCTCGGCTTGAACGTCAAGGCAGTGCAGGGAAAACAGGTTCCTCTGGAATGGACTGACACATCTGGGGGACTCTTGGAATGGTGGCATGACCCTGGAGTTCCTCTCGCCTTTCCTGTGGAGAGCGCCTCCTGTTGAGATGCGACGGGAACGCCGGGAAATCTTTCCCTACGAAACAGGGAAAGGATCCCTCATCTCGAGCTAGGAGGCGGAAACGGGGCTCCCCTGGATGTGTGCGGGACACCACGTGATTCCTCTCGAGTGCAGACGGGTATGTCGGGGCTCTTCTTGAGTTGCAGCAAGGGTGTGAAGGACCCTTTGGAAGTTCCAGTGGTTAGATGTGATTGGCCTCGAGAAGCCTCAGCGGAAATGGGCCTCATCTCGCCTGGAGGGCAAAACCTCCTGGATTTTCTCGAGTTGCGGCAGGTGCTCTAGACTTACGACGGGGACCTCAGGGACCCGCTCTGGTGGCCTCAGGAAAGGCCAGTCCCCATGAGAGTTCCTCGGGGGCCTCTCGTGATTCCTCTCCCGTCGATGCCGGGGCCTAAGTCCTTGTGTTGAGTCGGGGCGGGAACCTGAGGATTCCTCTCCAGTGTTGACATGGATCTTGGGGTACTTCTGGAGTCTCCCCAGGGGAGTCAGTCCTCGTCTCGAATGCGGGCATGCATTTGCGCTTTCCTCCAGAGCGGTAGCAGCAGTGTCACGCAGTCCGCCGCGTGGATCAAAGGATCTATGGTTTTCCCTCGAGTCTTTCCCACGAGGCTTTCCCACGAGGCTTTCCCACAGGGCTGTCCCACGTGCACACGTGGTGGGAGTCGATCCTCGGCTTGAACGTCAAGGCTGTGCAGGGAAAACAGGTTCCTCTGGAATGGACTGACACATCTGGGGGACTCTTGGAATGGTGGCATGACCCTGGAGTTCCTCTCGCCTTTCCTGTGGAGAGCGCCTCCTCTTGAGATGCGACGAGAACGCCGGGAATTCTTTCCCTACGAAATAGGGAAAGGATCCCTCATCTCGAGCTAGGAGGCGGAAACGGGGCTCCCCTGGATGTGTGCGGGACACCACGTGCTTCCTCTCGAGTGGAGACGGGTATGTCGGTGAACTTCTTGAGTTGCAGCAAGGGTGTGAAGGACCCTTTGGAAGTTCCAGTGGTTAGACGTGATTGGCCTCGAGAAGCCTCAGCGGAAATGGGCCTCATCTCGCCTGGAGGGCAAAACCTCCTGGATTTTCTCGAGTTGCGGCAGGTGCTCTCGACTTACGACGGGGACCTCAGGGAACCGCTCTGGTGGCCTCAGGAAAGGCCCGTCCCCATGCGAGTTCCTCGGGGGCCTCTCGGGATTCCTCTCCCGTCGATGCCGGGGCCTAAGACCTTGTGTGGAGTCGGGGCCGGAACCTGAGGATTCCTCTCCAGGGCTGACATGGATCTTGGGGTACTTCTGGAGTCTCCCCAGGGGAGTCAGTCCTCGTCTCGAATGCGGGCATGCACTTGCGCTTTCCTCCAGAGCGGTAGCAGCAGTGTCACGCAGTCCGCCGCGTGGATCAAAGGATCTATGGTTTTCCCTCGAGTCTTTCCCACGAGGCTTTCCCACGAGGCTTTCCCACAGGGCTGTCCCACGTGCACACGTGGTGGGAGTCGATCCTCGGCTTGAACGTCAAGGCAGTGCAGGGAAAACAGGTTCCTCTGTAATGGACTGACACATCTGGGGGTCTCTTGGAATGGTGGCACGACCCTGGAGTTCCTCTCGCCTTTCCTGTGGAGAGCGCCTCCTCTTGAGATGCGACGGGAACGCCGGGAATTCTTTCCCTACGAAACAGGGAATGGATCCCTCATCTCGAGCTAGGAGGCGGAAACGGGGCTCCCCTGGATGTGTGCGGGACCCACGTGCTTCCTCTCGAGTGGAGACGGGTATGTCGGGGAACTTCTTGAGTTGCAGCAAGGGTGTGAAGGACCCTTTGGAAGTTCCAGTGGTTAGACGTGATTAGCCTCTAGAAGCCTCAGCGGAAATGGGCCTCATCTCGCCTGGAGGGCAAAACCGCCTGGATTTTCTCGAGTTGCGGCAGGTGCTCTCGACTTACGACGAGGACCTCAGGGACCCGCTCTGGTGGCCTCAGGAAAGGCCAGTCCCCATGCGAGTTCCTCTGGGGATTCCTCTCCCGTCGATGCCGGGGCCTAAGACCTTGTGTGGAGTCGGGGCCGGAACCTGAGGATTCCTCTCCAGTGCTGACATGGATCTTGGGGTACTTCTGGAGTCTCCCCAGGGGAGTCAGTCCTCGTGTCGAATGCGGGCATGCACTTGCGCTTTCCTCCAGAGCGGTAGAAGCAGTGTCACGCAGTCCGCCGCGTGGATCAAAGGATCTATGGTTTTCCCTCGAGTCTTTCCCACGAGGCTTTCCCACGAGGCTTTCCCACAGGGCTGTCCCACGTGCAGACGTGGTGGGAGTCGATCCTCGGCTTGAACGTCAAGGCAGTGCAGGGAAATCAGGTTCCTCTGGAATGGACTGACACATCTGGGGGACTCTTGGAATGGTGGCATGACCCTGGAGTTCCTCTCGCCTTTCCTGTGGAGAGCGCCTCCTCTTGAGATGCGACGGGAACGCCGGGAATTCTTTCCCTACGAAACAGGGAAAGGATCCCTCATCTCGAGCTAGGAGGCGGAAACGGGGCTCCCCTGGATGTGTGCGGGACACCACGTGCTTCCTCTCGAGTGCAGACGGGTATGTCGGGGAACTTCTTGAGTTGCAGCAAGGGTGTGAAGGACCCTTTGGAAGTTCCAGTGGTTAGATGTGATTGGCCTCGAGAAGCCTCAGCGGAAATGGGCCTCATCTCGCCTGGAGGGCAAAACCTCCTGGATTTTCGCGAGTTGCGGCAGGTGCTCTCGACTTACGACGGGGACCTCAGGGACCCGCTCTGGTGGCCTCAGGAAAGGCCAGTCCCGATGCGAGTTCCTCGGGGTCCTCTCGGGATTCCTCTTCCGTCGATGCCGGGGCCTAAGACCTTGTGTGGAGTCGGGGCCGGAACCTGAGGATTCCTCTCCAGGGCTGACATGGATCTTGGGGTACTTCTGGAGTCTCCCCAGGGGAGTCAGTCCTCGTCTCCAATGCGGGCATGCACTTGCGCTTTCCTCCAGAGCGGTAGCAGCAGTGTCACGCAGTCCGCCGCGTGGATCAAAGGATCTATGGTTTTCCCTCGAGGCTTTCCCACGAGGCTTTCCCACAGGGCTGTCCCACAGGGCTGTCCCACGTGCACACGTGCTGGTAGTCGATCCTCGGCTTGAACGTCAAGGCAGTGCAGGGAAAACAGGTTCCTCTGGAATGGACTGACACATCTGGGGGACTCTTGGAATGGTGGCATGACCCTGGAGTTCCTCTCGCCTTTCCTGTGGAGAGCGCCTCCTCTTGAGATGCGACGGGAACGCCGGGAATTCTTTCCCTAAGAAACAGGGAAAGGATCCCTCAACTCGAGCTAGGAGGCGGAAACGGGGCTCCCCTGGATGTGTGCGGGACACCACGTGCTTCCTCTCGAGTGCAGACGGGTATGTCGGGGAACTTCTTGAGTTGCATCAATGGTGTGAAGGACCCTTTGGAAGTTCCAGTGGTTAGATGTGATTGGCCTCGAGAAGCCTCAGCAGAAATGGGCCTCATCTCGCCTGGAGGGCAAAACCTCCTGGATTTTCTCGAGTTGCGGCAGGTGCTCTCGACTTACGACGGGGACCTCAGGGACCCGCTGTGGTGGCCTCAGGAAAGGCCAGTCCCCATGCGAGTTCCTCGGGGGCCTCTCGGGATTCCTCTCCCGTCGATGCCGGGGCCTAAGACCTTGTGTGGAGTCGGGGCCGGAACCTGAGGATTCCTCTCCAGTGCTGACATGGATCTTGGGGTACTTCTGGAGTCTCCCCAGGGGAGTAAGTCCTCGTCTCGAATGCGGGCATGCACTTGCGCTTTCCTCCAGAGCGGTAGCAGCAGTGTCACGCAGTCTGCCGCGTGGATCAAAGGATCTATGGTTTTCCCTCGAGTCTTTCCCACGAGGCTTTCCCACGAGGCTTTCCCACAGGGCTGTCCCACGTGCACACGTGGTGGGAGTCGATCCTCGGCTTGAACGTCAAGGCAGTGCAGGGAAAACAGGTTCCTCTGGAATGGACTGACACATCTGGGGGACTCTTGGAATGGTGTCACGACCCTGGAGTTCCTCTAGCCTTTCCTGTGGAGAGCGCCTCCTCTTGAGATGCGACGGGAACGCCGGGAATTCTTTCCCTACGAAACAGGGAAAGGATCCCTCATCTCGAGCTAGGAGGCGGAAACGGGGCTCCCCTGGATGTGTGCGGGACACCACGTGCTTCCTCTCGAGTGCAGACGGGTATGTCGGGGAACTTCTTGAGTTGCATCAAGGGTGTGAAGGACCCTTTGGAAGTTCCAGTGGTTAGAAGTGATTGGCCTCGAGAAGCCTCAGCGGAAATGGGCCTCATCTCGCCTGGAGGGCAAAACCTCCTGGATTTTCTCGAGTTGCGGCAGGTGCTCTCGACTTACGACGGGGACCTCAGGGAACCGCTCTGGTGGCCTCAGGAAAGGCCAGTCCCCATGCGAGTTCCTCGGGGCCTCTCGGGATTCCTCTCCCGTCGATGCCGGGGCCTAAGACCTTGTGTGGAGTCGGGGCCGGAACCTGAGGATTCCTCTCCAGGGCTGACATGGATCTTGGGGTACTTCTGGAGTCTCCCCAGGGGAGTCAGTCCTCGTCTCGAATGCGGGCATGCATTGCGCTTTCCTCCAGAGCGGTAGCAGCAGTGTCACACAGTCCGCTGCGTGGATCAAAGGATCTATGGTTTTCCCTCGAGTCTTTCCCACGAGGCTTTCAAACGAGGCTTTCCCACAGGGCTGTCCCACGTGCACACGTGGTGGGAGTCGATCCTCGGCTTGAACGTCAAGGCAGTGCAGGGAAAACAGGTTCCTCTGGAATGGACTGACTCATCTGGGGGACTCTTGGAATGGTGTCTCGACCCTGGAGTTCCTCTCGCCTTTCCTGTGGAGAGCGCCTCCTCTTGAGATGCGACGGGAACGCCGGGAATTCTTTCCCTACGAAACAGGGAAAGGATCCCTCATCTCGAGCTAGGAGGCGGAAACGGGGCTCCCCTGGATGTGTGCGGGACCCACGTCCTTCCTCTCGAGTGGAGACGGGTATGTCGGGGAACTTCTTGAGTTGCAGCAAGGGTGTGAAGGACCCTTTGGAAGTTCCAGTGGTTAGACGTGATTAGCCTCGAGAAGCCTCATCTGAAATGGGCCTCATCTCGCCTGGAGGGCAAAACCTCCTGGATTTTCTCGAGTTGCGGCAGGTGCTCTCGACTTACGACGGGGACCTCAGGGACCCGCTCTGGTGGCCTCAGGAAAGGCCAGTCCCCATGCGAGTTCCTCGGGGGCGTCTCGGGATTCCTCTCCCGTCGATGCCGGGGCCTAAGACCTTGTGTGGAGTCGGGGCCGGAACCTGAGGATTCCTCTCCAGTGCTGACATGGATCTTGGGGTACTTCTGGAGTCTCCACAGGGGAGTCAGTCCTCGTCTCGAATGCGGGCATGCACTTGCGCTTTCCTCCAGAGCGGTAGCAGCAGTGTCACGCAGTCCGCCGCGTGGATCAAAGGATCTATGGTTTTCCCTAGAGTCTTTCCCACGAGGCTTTCCCACGAGGCTTTCCCACAGGGCTGTCCCACGTGCACACGTGGTGGGAGTCGATCCTCGGCTTGAACGTCAAGGCAGTGCAGGGAAAACAGGTTCCTCTGGAATGGACTGACACATCTGGGGGACTCTTGGAATGGTGGCATGACCCTGGAGTTCCTCTCGCCTTTCCTGTGGAGAGCGCCTCCTCTTGAGATGCGACGGGAACGCCGGGAATTCTTTCCCTACGAAACAGGGAAAGGATCCCTCATCTCGAGCTAGGAGGCGGAAACGGGGCTCCCCTGGATGTGTGCGGGACCCCACATGCTTCCTCTCGAGTGGAGACGGGTATGTCGGGGAACTTCTTGAGTTGCAGCAATGGTGTGAAGGACCCTTTGGAAGTTCCAGTGGTTAGATGTGATTGGCCTCGAGAAGCCTCAGCGGAAATGGGCCTCATCTCACCTGGAGGGCAAAACCTCCTGGATTTTCTAGAGTTGCGGCAGGTGCTCTCGACTTACGACGGGGACCTCAGGGAACCGCTCTGGTGGCCTCAGGAAAGGCCAGTCCCCATGCGAGTTCCTCGGGGGCCTCTCGGGATTCCTCTCCCGTCGATGCCGGGGCCTAAGACCTTGTGTGGAGTCGGGGCCGGAACCTGAGGATTCCTCTCCAGTGCTGACATGGATCTTGGGGTACTTCTGGAGTCTCCCCAGGGGAGTCAGTCTTCGTCTCGTTTGCGGGCATGCATTGCGCTTTCCTCCAGAGCGGTAGCAGCAGTGTCACGCATTCCCCGCGTGGATCAAAGGATCTATGGTTTTCCCTCGAGTCTTTCCCACGAGGCTTTCCCACGAGGCTTTCCCACAGGGCTGTCCCACGTGCACACGTGGTGGGAGTCGATCCTCGGCTTGAACGTCAAGGCAGTGCAGGGAAAACAGGTTCCTCTGGAATGGACTGACACATCTGGGGGACTCTTGGAATGGTGGCATGACCCTGGAGTTCCTCTCGCCTTTCCTGTGGAGAGCGCCTCCTCTTGAGATGCGACGGGAACGCCGGGAATTCTTTCCCTACGAAACAGGGAAAGGATCCCTCATCTCGAGCTAGGAGGCGGAAACGGGGCTACCCTGGATGTGTGCGGGACACCACGTGCTTCCTCTCGAGTGCAAACGGGTATGTTGGGGAACTTATTGAGTATCAGCAAGGGTGTGAAGGACCCTTTGGAAGTTCCAGTGGTTAGATGTGATTGGCCTCGAGAAGCCTCAGCGGAAATGGGCCTCATCTCGCCTGGAGGGCAAAACCTCCTGGATTTTCTCGAGTTGCGGCAGGTGCTCTCGACTTACAACGGGGACCTCAGGGACCT
The DNA here is from genome assembly GCF_042477335.2 of Ovis canadensis. Classification (NCBI taxonomy): domain Eukaryota; kingdom Metazoa; phylum Chordata; class Mammalia; order Artiodactyla; family Bovidae; genus Ovis; species Ovis canadensis. The sequence continues at coordinate 10,695,705 of NC_091268.1, forward strand.
GCTCTTGTGGCCACATGAAAGGCAAGTCCCCATGCGAGTTCCTCGGGGGCCTCTCGGGATTCCTCTCCCGTCGATGCCGGGGCCTAAGACCTTGTGTGGAGTCGGGGCCGGAACCTGAGGATTCCTCTCCAGTGCTGACATGGATCTTGGGGTACTTCTGGAGTCTCCCCAGGGTAGTCAGTCCTCGTCTCGAATGCGGGCATGCACTTGCGCTTTCCTCCAGAGCGGTAGCAGCAGTGTCACGCAGTCCGCCGCGTGGATCAAAGGATCGATGGTTTTCCCTCGAGTATTTCCCACGAGGCTTTCCCACGAGGCTTTCCCACAGGGCAGTCCCACGTGCACACGTGGTGGGAGTCGATCCTCGTCTTGAACGTCAAGGCAGTGCAGGGAAAACAGGTTCCTCTGGAATGGACTGACACATCTCGGGGACTCTTGGAATGGTGGCACGACCCTGGAGTTCCTCTTGCCTTTCCTGTGGAGAGCGCCTCCTCTTGAGATGCGACGGGAACGCCGGGAATTCTTTCCCTACGAAACAGGGAAAGGATCCCTCATCTCGAGCTAGGAGGCGGAAACGGGGCTCCCCTGGATGTGTGCGGGACCCCACATGCTTCCTCTCGAGTGGAGACGGGTATGTCGGGGAACTTCTTGAGTTGCAGCAATGGTGTGAAGGACCCTTTGGAAGATCCAGTGGTTAGATGTGATTGGCCTCGAGAAGCCTCAGCGGAAATGGGCCTCATCTCACCTGGAGGGCAAAACCTCCTGGATTTTCTAGAGTTGCGGCAGGTGCTCTCGACTTACGACGGGGACCTCAGGGAACCGCTCTGGTGGCCTCAGGAAAGGCCAGTCCCCATGCGAGTTCCTCGGGGGCCTCTCGGGATTCCTCTCCCGTCGATGCCGGGGCCTAAGACCTTGTGTGGAGTCGGGGCCGGAACCTGAGGATTCCTCTCCAGTGCTGACATGGATCTTGGGGTACTTCTGGAGTCTCCCCAGGGGAGTCAGTCTTCGTCTCGTTTGCGGGCATGCATTGCGCTTTCCTCCAGAGCGGTAGCAGCAGTGTCACGCATTCCCCGCGTGGATCAAAGGATCTATGGTTTTCCCTCGAGTCTTTCCCACGAGGCTTTCCCACGAGGCTTTCCCACAGGGCTGTCCCACGTGCACACGTGGTGGGAGTCGATCCTCGGCTTGAACGTCAAGTGCAGGGAAAACAGGTTCCTCTGGAACGGACTGACACATCTGGGGGACTCTTGGAATGGTGGCACGACCCTGGAGTTCCTCTCGCCTTTCCTGTGGAGAGCGCCTCCTCTTGAGATGCGACGGGAACGCCGGGAATTCTTTCCCTACGAAACAGGGAAAGGATCCCTCATCTCGAGCTATGAGGCGGAAACGGGGCTCCCCTGGATGTGTGCGGGACCCCACGTGCTTCCTCTCGAGTGGAGACGGGTATGTCGGGGAACTTCTTGAGTTGCAGCAATGGTGTGAAGGACCCTTTGGAAGTTCCAGTGGTTAGATGTGATTGGCCTCGAGAAGCCTCAGCGGAAATGGGCCTCATCTCACCTGGAGGGCACAACCTCCTGGATTTTCTCGAGTTGCGGCAGGTGCTCTCGACTTACGACGGGGACCTCAGGGAACCGCTCTGGTGGCCTCAGGAAAGGCCAGTCCCCATGCGAGTTCCTCAGGGGCGTCTCGGGATTCCTCTCCCGTCGATGCCGGGGCCTAAGACCTTGTGTGGAGTCGGGGCCGGAACCTGAGGATTCCTCTCCAGTGCTGACATGGATCTTGGGGTATTTCTGGAGTCTCCCCAGGGGAGTCAGTCTTCGTCTCGTTTGCGGGCATGCATTGCGCTTTCCTCCAGAGCGGTAGCAGCAGTGTCACGCATTCCCCGCGTGGATCAAAGGATCTATGGTTTTCCCTCGAGTCTTTCCCACGAGGCTTTCCCACGAGGCTTTCCCACAGGGCTGTCCCACGTGCACACGTGGTGGGAGTCGATCCTCGGCTTGAACGTGAAGTGCATGGAAAACAGGTTCCTCTGGAATGGACTGACACATCTGGGGGACTCTTGGAATGGTGTCACGACCCTGGAGTTCCTCTCGCCTTTCCTGTGGAGAGCGCCTCCTCTTGAGATGCGACGGGAACGCCGGGAATTCTTTCCCTACGAAACAGGGAAAGGATCCCTCATCTCGAGCTAGGAGGCGGAAACGGGGCTCCCCTGGATGTGTGCGGGACCCCACGTGCTTCCTCTCGAGTGGAGACGGGTATGTCGGGGAACTTCTTGAGTTGCAGCAATGGTGTGAAGGACCCATTGGAAGTTCCAGTGGTTAGATGTGATTGGCCTCGAGAAGCCTCAGCGGAAATGGGCCTCATCTCACCTGGAGGGCAAAACCTCCTGGATTTTCTAGAGTTGCGGCAGGTGCTCTCGACTTACGACGGGGACCTCAGGGAACCGCTCTGGTGGCCTCAGGAAAGGCCAGACCCCATGCGAGTTCCTCAGGGGCGTCTCGGGATTCCTCTCCCGTCGATGCCGGGGCCTAAGACCTTGTGTGGAGTCGGGGCCGGAACCTGAGGATTCCTCTCCAGTGCTGACATGGATCTTGGGGTACTTCTGGAGTCTCCCCAGGGGAGTCAGTCTTCGTCTCGTTTGCGTGAATGCATTGCGCTTTCCTCCAGAGCGGTAGCAGCAGTGTCACGCATTCCCCGCGTGGATCAAAGGATCTATGGTTTTCCCTCGAGTCTTTCCCACGAGGCTTTCCCACGAGGCTTTCCCACAGGGCTGTCCCACGTGCACACGTGGTGGGAGTCGATCCTCGGCTTGAACGTCAAGTGCAGGGAAAACAGGTTCCTCTGGAATGGACTGACACATCTGGGGGACTCTTGGAATGGTGGCACGACCCTGGAGTTCCTCTCGCCTTTCCTATGGAGAGCGCCTCCTCTTGAGATGCAACGGGAACGCCGGGAATTCTTTCCCTACGAAACAGGGAAAGGATCCCTCATCTCGAGCTAGGAGGCGGAAACGGGGCTCCCCTGGATGTGTGCGGGACACCACGTGCTTCCTCTCGAGTGGAGACGGGTATGTCGGGGAACTTCTTGAGTTGCAGCAATGGTTGTGAAGGACCCTTTGGAAGTTCCAGTGGTTAGATGTGATTGGCCTCGAGAAGCCTCAGCGGAAATGGGCCTCATCTCGCCTGTAGGGCAAAACCTCCTGGATTTTCTCGAGTTGCGGCAGGTGCTCTCGACTTACGACGGGGACCTCAGGGACCCGCTCTGGTGGCCTCAGGAAAGGCCAGTCCCCATGCGAGTTCCTCGGGGGCGTCTCGGGATTCCTCTCCCGTCTATGCCGGGGCCGAAGACCTTGTGTGGAGTCGGGGCCGGAACCTGAGGATTCCTCTCCAGTGCTGACATGGATCTTGGGGTACTTCTGGAGTCTCCCCAGGGGAGTCAGTCCTCGTCTCGAATGCGGGCATGCACTTGCGCTTTCCTCCAGAGCGGTAGCAGCAGTGTCACGCAGTCCGCCGCGTGGATCAAAGGATCTATGGTTTTCCCTCGAGTCTTTCCCACGAGGCTTTCCCACGAGGCTTTCCCACAGGGCTATCCCACGTGCACACGTGGTGGGAGTCGATCCTCGGCTTCAACGTCAAGGCAGTGCAGGGAAAACAGGTTCCTCTGGAATGGACTGACACATCTGGGGGACTCTTGGAATGGTGTCACGACCCTGGAGTTCTTCTCGCATTTCCTGTGGAGAGCGCCTCCTCTTGAGATGCGCCGGGAACGCCGGGAATTCTTTCCTACGAAACAGGGAAAGGATCCCTCATCTCGAGCTAGGAGGCGGAAACGGGGCTCCCCTGGATGTGTGCGGGAACCCACGTGCTTCCTCTCGAGTGGAGACGGGTATGTCGGGGAACTTCTTGAGTTGCAGCAATGGTCTGAAGGACCCTTTGGAAGTTCCAGTGGTTAGATGTGATTGGCCTCGAGAAGCCTCAGCGGAAATGGGCCTCATCTCGCCTGGAGGGCAAAACCTCCTGGATTTTCTCGAGTTGCGGCAGGTGCTCTCGACTTACGACGGGGACCTCAGGGAACCGCTCTGGTGGCCTCAGGAAAGGCCAGTCCCCATGCGAGTTCCTCGGGGGCCTCTCGGGATTCCTCTCCCGTCGATGCCGGGGACTAAGACCTTGTGTGGAGTCGGGGCCGGAACCTGAGGATTCCTCTCCAGTGCTGACATGGATCTTGGGGTACGTCTGTAGTCTCCCCAGGGGAGTCAGTCCTCGTCTCGAATGCGGGAATGCATTGCGCTTTCCTCCAGAGCGGTAGCAGCAGTGTCACGCAGTCCGCCGCGTGGATCAAAGGATCTATGGTTTTCCCTCGAGTCTTTCCCACGAGGCTTTCCCACGAGGCTTTCCCACAGGGCTGTCCCACGTGCACACGTGGTGGGAGTCGATCCTCGGCTTGAACGTCAAGGCAGTGCAGGGAAAACTGGTTCCTCTGGAATGGACTGACACATCTGGGGGACTCTTGGAATGGTGGCACGACCCTGGAGTTCCTCTCGCCTTTCCTGTGGAGAGCGCCTCCTCTTGAGATGCGACGGGAACGCCGGGAATTCTTTCCCTACGAAACAGGGAAAGGATCCCTCATCTCGAGCTAGGAGGCGGAAACGGGGCTCCCCTGGATGTGTGCGGGACCCCACGTGCTTCCTCTCGAGTGGAGACGGGTATGTTGGGGAACTTCTTGAGTTGCAGCAATGGTGTGAAGGACCCTTTGGAAGTTCCAGTGGTTAGACGTGATTGGATTCGAGAAGCCTCAGCGGAAATGGGCATCATCTCGCCTGGAGGGCAAAACTTCCTGGATTTTCTCGAGTTGCGGCAGGTGCTCTCGACTTACGACGGGGACCTCAGGGACCCGCTCTGGTGGCCTCAGGAAAGGCCAGTCCCCATGCGAGTTCCTCGGGGGCGTCTCGGGATTTCTCTCCCGTTGATGCCGGGGCCTAAGACCTTGTGTGGAATGGGGGCCGGAACCTGAGGATTCCTCTCCAGTGCTGACATGGATCTTGGGGTACTTCTGGAGTCTCCCCAGGGGAGTCAGTCTTCGTCTCGAATGCGGGCATGCACTTGCGCTTTCCTCCAGAGCGGTAGCAGCAGTGTCACGCAGTCCGCCGCGTGGATCAAAGGATCTATGGTTTTCCCTCGAGTTTTTTCCACGAGGCTTTCCCACAAGGCTTTCCCACAGGGCTGTCCCACGTGCACACGTGGTGGGAGTCGATCCTTGTCTTGAACGTCAAGGCAGTGCAGGGAAAACAGGTTCCTCTGGAATGGACTGACACATCTGGGGGACTCTTGGAATGGTGGCACGACCCTGGAGTTCCTCTCGCCTTTCCTGTTGAGAGCGCCTCCTCTTGAGATGCGACGGGAACGCCAGGAATTCTTTCCCTACGAAACAGGGAAAGGATCCCTCATCTCGAGCTAGGAGGCGGAAACGGGGCTCCCCTGGATGTGTGCGGGACCCCACGTGCTTCCTCTCGAGTGGAGACGGGTATGTCGGGGAACTTCTTGAGTTGCAGCAATGGTGTGAAGGACCCTTTGGAAGTTCCAGTGGTTAGACGTGATTAGCCTCGAGAAGCCTCAGCGGAAATGGGCCTCATCTCGCCTGGAGGGCAAAACCTCCTGGATTTTCTCGAGTTGCGGCAGGTGCTCTCGACTTACGACGGGGACCTCAGGGACCCTCTCTGGTGGCCTCAGGAAAGGCCAGTCCCCATGCGAGTTCCTCGGGGGCGTCTCGGGATTCCTCTCCCGTCGATGCCGGGGCCTAAGACCTTGTGTGGAGTCGGGGCCGGAACCTGAGGATTCCTCTCCAGTGCTGACATGGATCTTGGGGTACTTCTGGAGTCTCCCCAGGGGAGTCAGTCTTCGTCTCGTTTGCGGGCATGCATTGCGCTTTCCTCCAGAGCGGTAGCAGCAGTGTCACGCATTCCCCGCGTGGATCAAAGGATCTATGGTTTTCCCTCGAGTCTTTCCCACGAGGCTTTCCCACGAGGCTTTCCCACAGGGCTGTCCCACGTGCACACGTGGTGGGAGTCGATCCTCGGCTTGAACGTGAAGTGCAGGGAAAACAGGTTCCTCTGGAATGGACTGACACATCTGGGGGACTCTTGGAATGGTGGCACGACCCTGGAGTTCCTCTCGCCTTTCCTGTGGAGAGCGCCTCCTCTTGAGATGCGACGGGAACGCCGGGAATTCTTTCCCTACGAAACAGGGAAAGGATCCCTCATCTCGAGCTAGGAGGCGGAAACGGGGCTCCCCTGGATGTGCGCGGGACCCCACGTGCTTCCTCTCGAGTGGAGACGGGTATGTCGGGGAACTTCTTGAGTTGCAGCAATGGTGTGAAGGACCCATTGGAAGTTCCAGTGGTTAGATGTGATTGGCCTCGAGAAGCCTCAGCGGAAATGGGCCTCATCTCACCTGGAGGGCAAAACCTCCTGGATTTTCTAGAGTTGCGGCAGGTGCTCTCGACTTACGACGGGGACCTCAGGGAACCGCTCTGGTGGCCTCAGGAAAGGCCAGTCCCCATGCGAGTTCCTCAGGGGCGTCTCGGGATTCCTCTCCCGTCGATGCCGGGGCCTAAGACCTTGTGTGGAGTCGGGGCCGGAACCTGAGGATTCCTCTCCAGTGCTGACATGGATCTTGGGGTACTTCTGGAGTCTCCCCAGGGGAGTCAGTCTTCGTCTCGTTTGCGTGAATGCATTGCGCTTTCCTCCAGAGCGGTAGCAGCAGTGTCACGCATTCCCCGCGTGAATCAAAGGATCTATGGTTTTCCCTCGAGTCTTTCCCACGAGGCTTTCCCACGAGGCTTTCCCACAGGGCTGTCCCACGTGCACACGTGGTGGGGGTCGATCCTCGGCTTGAACGTCAAGTGCAGGGAAAACAGGTTCCTCTGGAATGGACTGACACATCTGGGGGACTCTTGGAATGGTGGCACGACCCTGGAGTTCCTCTCGCCTTTCCTGTGGAGAGCGCCTCCTCTTGAGATGCAACGGGAACGCCGGGAATTCTTTCCCTACGAAACAGGGAAAGGATCCCTCATCTCGAGCTAGGAGGCGGAAACGGGGCTCCCCTGGATGTGTGCGGGACACCACGTGCTTCCTCTCGAGTGGAGACGGGTATGTCGGGGAACTTCTTGAGTTGCAGCAATGGTTGTGAAGGACCCTTTGGAAGTTCCAGTGGTTAGATGTGATTGGCCTCCAGAAGCCTCAGCGGAAATGGGCCTCATCTCGCCTGTAGGGCAAAACCTCCTGGATTTTCTCGAGTTGCGGCAGGTGCTCTCGACTTACGACGGGGACCTCAGGGACCCGCTCTGGTGGCCTCAGGAAAGGCCAGTCCCCATGCGAGTTCCTCGGGGGCGTCTCGGGATTCCTCTCCCGTCGATGCCGGGGCCTAAGACCTTGTGTGGAGTCGGGGCCGGAACCTGAGGATTCCTCTCCAGTGCTGACATGGATCTTGGGGTACTTCTGGAGTCTCCCCAGGGGAGTCAGTCCTCGTCTCGAATGCGGGCATGCACTTGCGCTTTCCTCCAGAGCGGTAGCAGCAGTGTCACGCAGTCCGCCGCGTGGATCAAAGGATCTATGGTTTTCCCTCGAGTCTTTCCCACGAGGCTTTCCCACGAGGCTTTCCCAAAGGGCTATGCCACGTGCACACGTGGTGGGAGTCGATCCTCGGCTTGAACGTCAAGGCAGTGCAGGGAAAACAGGTTCCTCTGGAATGGACTGACACATCTGGGGGACTCTTGGAATGGTGTCACGACCCTGGAGTTCTTCTCGCATTTCCTGTGGAGAGCGCCTCCTCTGGAGATGCGCCGGGAACGCCGGGAATTCTTTCCTACGAAACAGGGAAAGGATCCCTCATCTCGAGCTAGGAGGCGGAAACGGGGCTCCCCTGGATGTGTGCGGGAACCCACGTGCTTCCTCTCGAGTGGAGACGTGTATGTCGGGGAACTTCTTGAGTTCCAGCAATGGTGTGAAGGACCCTTTGGAAGTTCCAGTGGTTAGATGTGATTGGCCTCGAGAAGCCTCAGCGGAAATGGGCCTCATCTCGCCTGGAGGGCAAAACCTCCTGGATTTTCTCGAGTTGCGGCAGGTGCTCTCGACTTACGACGGGAACCTCAGGGAACCGCTCTGGTGGCCTCAGGAAAGGCCAGTCCCCATGCGAGTTCCTCGGGGGCCTCTCGGGATTCCTCTCCCGTCGATGCCGGGGACTAAGACCTTGTGTGGAGTCGGGGCCGGAACCTGAGGATTCCTCTCCAGTGCTGACATGGATCTTGGGGTACGTCTGTAGTCTCCCCAGGGGAGTCAGTCCTCGTCTCGAATGCGGGAATGCATTGCGCTTTCCTCCAGAGCGGTAGCAGCAGTGTCACGCAGTCCGCCGCGTGGATCAAAGGATCTATGGTTTTCCCTCGAGTCTTTTCCACGAGGCTTTCCCACGAGGCTTTCCCACAGGGCTGTCCCACGTGCACACGTGGTGGGAGTCGATCCTCGGCTTGAACGTCAAGGCAGTGCAGGGAAAACAGGTTCCTCTGGAATGGACTGACATATCTGGGGGACTCTTGGAATGGTGGCACGACCCTGGAGTTCCTCTCGCCTTTCCTGTGGAGAGCGCCTCCTCTTGAGATGCGACGGGAATGCCGGGAATTCTTTCCCTACGAAACAGGGAAAGGATCCCTCATCTCGAGCTAGGAAGCGGAAACGGGGCTCCCCTGGATGTGTGCGGGGCACCACGTGCTTCCTCTCGAGTGGAGACGGGTATGTCGGGGAACTTCTTGAGTTGCAGCAAGGGTGTGAAGGACCCTTTGAAAGTTCCAGTGGTTAGACGTGATTAGCCTCGAGAAGCCTCAGCGGAAATGGGCCTCATCTCGCCTAGAGGGCAAAACCGCCTGGATTTTCTCGAGTTGCGGCAGGTGCTCTCGACTTACGACGGGGACCTCAGGGACCCGCTCTGGTGGCCTCAGGAAAGGCCAGTCCCCATGCGAGTTCCTCGGGGGCGTCTCGGGATTCTTCTCCCGTCGATGCCGGGGCCTAAGACCTTGTGTGGAGTCGGGGCCGGAACCTGAGGATTCCTCTCCAGTGCTGACATGGATCTTGGGGTACTTCTGGAGTCTCCCCAGGGGAGTCAGTCCTCGTGTCGAATGCGGGCATGCACTTGCGCTTTCCTCGAGAGCGGTAGCAGCAGTGTCACGCAGTCCGCCGCGTGGATCAAAGGATCTATGGTTTTCCCTCGAGTCTTTCCCACGAGGCTTTCCCACGAGGCTTTCCCACAGGGCTGTCCCACGTGCACACGTGGTGGGAGTCGATCCTCGGCTTGAACGTCAAGGCAGTGCAGGGAAAACAGGTTCCTCTGGAATGGACTGACACATCTGGGGGACTCTTGGAATGGTGGCACGACCCTGGAGTTCCTCTCGCCTTTCCTGTGGAGAGCGCCTCCTCTTGAGATGTGACGGGAATGCCGGGAATTCTTTCCCTACGAAAAAGGGAAAGGATCCCTCATCTCGAGATAGGAGGCGGAAACGGGGCTCCCCTGGATGTGTGCGGGACACCACGTGCTTCCTCTCGAGTGCAGACGGGTATGTCGGGGAACTTCTTGAGTTGCAGCAATGGTGTGAAGGACCCTTTGGAAGTTCCAGTGGTTAGATGTGATTGGCCTCGAGAAGCCTCAGCGGAAATGGGCCTCATCTCGCCTGGAGGGCAAAACCTCCTGGATTTTCTCGAGTTGCGGCAGGTGCTCTCGACTTACGACGGGGACCACAGGGACCCGCTCTGGTGGCCTCAGGAAAGGCCAATCCCCATGCGAGTTCCTCGGGGGCCTCTCGGGATTCCTCTCCCGTCGATGCCGGGGCCTAAGACCTTGTGTGGAGTCGGGGCCGGAACCTGAGGATTCCTCTCCAGTGCTGACATGGATCTTGGGGTACTTCTGGAGTCTCCCCAGGGGAGTCAGTCCTCGTCTCGAATGCGGGCATGCACTTGCGCTTTCCTCCAGAGCGGTAGCAGCAGTGTCACGCAGTCCGCCGCGTGGATCAAAGGATCTATGGTTTTCCCTCGAGTCTTTCCCACGAGGCTTTCCCACGAGGCTTTCCCACAGGGCTGTCCCACGTGCACACGTGGTGGGAGTCGATCCTCGGCTTGAACGTCAAGGCAGTGCAGGGAAAACAGGTTCCTCTGGAAAGGACTAACACATCTGTGGGATTCTTGGAATGGTGGCAAGACCCTGGAGTTCCTCTTGCCTTTCCTGTGGAGAGCGCCTCCTCTTGAGATGCGACGGGAACGCCGGGAATTCTTTCCCTACGAAACAGGGAAAGGATCCCTCATCTCGAGCTAGGAGGCGGAAACGGGGCTCCCCTGGATATGTGCGGGACACCACGTGCTTCCTCTCGAGTGCAGACGGGTATGTCGGGGAAGTTCTTGAGTTGCAGCAAGGGTGTGAAGGACCCTTTGAAGTTCCAGTGGTTAGATGTGATTGGCCTCGAGAAGCCTCAGCGGAAATGGGCCTCATCTCGCCTGGAGGGCAAAACCTCCTGGATTTTCTAGAGTTGCGGCAGGTGCTCTCGACTTACGACGGGGACCTCAGGGACCCGCTCTGGTGGCCTCAGGAAAGGCCAGTCCCCATGCGAGTTCCTCGGGGGCCTCTCGGGATTCCTCTCCCGTCGATGCCCGGGCCTAAGACCTTGTGTGGAGTCGGGGCCGGAACCTGAGGATTCCTCTCCAGTGCTCACATGGATCTTGGGGTACTTCTGGAGTCTCCCCAGGGGAGTCAGTCCTCGTCTCGAATGCGGGCATGCACTTGCGCTTTCCTCCAGAGCGGTAGCAGCAGTGTCACGCAGTCCGCCGCGTGGATCAAAGGATCTATGGTTTTCCCTCGAGTCTTTCCCACGAGGCTTTCCCACGAGGCTTTCCCACAGGGGTATCCCACGTGCACACGTGGTGGGAGTCGATCCTCGGCTTGAACGTCAAGGCAGTGCAGGGAAAACAGGTTCCTCTGGAATGGACTGACACATCTGGGGGACTCTTGGAATGGTGTCACGACCCTGGAGTTCCTCTCGCATTTCCTGTGGAGAGCGCCTCCTCTTGAGATGCGCCGGGAACGCCGGGAATTCTTTCCCTACGAAACAGGGAAAGGATCCCTCATCTCGAGCTAGGAGGCGGAAACGGGCTCCCCTGGATGTGTGCGGGACCCCACGTGCTTCCTCTCGAGTGGAGACGGGTATGTCGGGGAACTTCTTGAGTTGCAGCAATGGTGTGAAGGACCCTTTGGAAGTTCCAGTGGTTAGATGTGATTGGCCTCGAGAAGCCTCAGCGGAAATGGGCCTCATCTCGCCTGGAGGGCAAAACCTCCTGGATTTTCTCGAGTTGCGGCAGGTGCTCTCGACTTACGACGGGGACCTCAGGGACCCGCTCTGGTGGCCTCAGGAAAGGCCAGTCCCCATGCGAGTTCCTCTCGGGATTCCTATCCGGTCGATGCCGGGGCCTAAGACCTTGTGTGGAGTCGGGGCCGGAACCTGAGGATTCCTCTCCAGTGCTGACATTGATCGTGGGGTACTTCTGGAGTCTCCCCAGGGGAGTCAGTCCTCGTCTCGAATGCGGGCATGCACTTGCGCTTTCCTCCAGAGCGGTAGCAGCAGTGTCACGCAGTCCGCCGAGTGGATCAAATGATCTATGGTTTTCCCTCGAGTCTTTCCCACGAGGCTTTCCCACGAGGCTTTCCCACAGGGCTCTCCCACGTGCACACGTGGTGGGAGTCGATCCTCGGCTTGAACGTCAAGGCAGTGCAGGGAAAACAGGTTCCTCTGGAATGGACTGACACATCTGGGGGACTCTTGGAATGGTGGCACGACCCTGGAGTTCCTCTCGCCTTTCCTGTGGAGAGCGCCTCCTTTTGAGATGCGACGAGAACGCCGGGAATTCTTTCCCTACGAAACAGGAAAAGGATCCCTCATCTCGAGCTAGGAGGCGGAAACGGGGCTCCCCTGGATGTGTGCGGGACCCCACGTGCTTCCTCTCGAGTGCAGACGGGTATGTCGGGGAACTTCTTCAGTTGCAGCAAGGGTGTGAAGGACCCTTTGGAAGATCCAGTGTTTAGACGTGAATAGCCTCGAGAAGCCTCAGCGGAAATGAGCCTCATCTCGCCTGGAGGGCAAAACCTCCTGGATTTTCTCGAGTTGCGGCAAGTGATCTCGACTTACGACGGGGACCTCAGGGACCCGCTCTGGTGGCCTCAGGAAAAGCCAGTCCCCATGAGAGTTCCTCGGGGGCCTCTCGGGATTCCTCTCCCGTCGATGCCGGGGCCTAAGACCTTGTGTGGAGTCGGGGCCGGAACCTGAGGATTCCTCTCCAGTGCTGACATGGATCTTGGGGTACTTCTGGAGTCTCCCCAGGGGAGTCAGTCCTCGTCTCGAATGCGGGCATGCACTTGCGCTTTCCTCCAGAGCGGTAGCAGCAGTGTCACGCAGTCCGCCGCGTGGATCAAAGGATCTATGGTTTTCCCTCGAGTCTTTCCCACGAGGCTTTCCCACGAGGCTTTCCCACAGGGCTGTCCCACGTGCACACGTGGTGGGAGTCGATCCTCGGCTTGAACGTCAAGGCAGTGCAGGGAAAACAGGTTCCTCTGGAAAGGACTAACACATCTGTGGGATTCTTGGAATGGTGGCAAGACCCTGGAGTTCCTCTTGCCTTTCCTGTGGAGAGCGCCTCCTCTTGAGATGCGACGGGAACGCCGGGAATTCTTTCCCTACGAAACAGGGAAAGGATCCCTCATCTCGAGCTAGGAGGCGGAAACGGGGCTCCCCTGGATGTGTGCGGGACACCACGTGCTTCCTCTCGAGTGCAGACGGGTATGTCGGGGAAGTTCTTGAGTTGCAGCAAGGGTGTGAAGGACCCTTTGAAGTTCCAGTGGTTAGATGTGATTGGCCTCGAGAAGCCTCAGCGGAAATGGGCCTCATCTCGCCTGGAGGGCAAAACCTCCTGGATTTTCTAGAGTTGCGGCAGGTGCTCTCGACTTACGACGGGGACCTCAGGGACCCGCTCTGGTGGCCTCAGGAAAGGCCAGTCCCCATGCGAGTTCCTCGGGGGCCTCTCGGGATTCCTCTCCCGTCGATGCCCGGGCCTAAGACCTTGTGTGGAGTCGGGGCCGGAACCTGAGGATTCCTCTCCAGTGCTCACATGGATCTTGGGGTACTTCTGGAGTCTCCCCAGGGGAGTCAGTCCTCGTCTCGAATGCGGGCATGCACTTGCGCTTTCCTCCAGAGCGGTAGCAGCAGTGTCACGCAGTCCGCCGCGTGGATCAAAGGATCTATGGTTTTCCCTCGAGTCTTTCCCACGAGGCTTTCCCACGAGGCTTTCCCACAGGGGTATCCCACGTGCACACGTGGTGGGAGTCGATCCTCGGCTTGAACGTCAAGGCAGTGCAGGGAAAACAGGTTCCTCTGGAATGGACTGACACATCTGGGGGACTCTTGGAATGGTGTCACGACCCTGGAGTTCCTCTCGCATTTCCTGTGGAGAGCGCCTCCTCTTGAGATGCGCCGGGAACGCCGGGAATTCTTTCCCTACGAAACAGGGAAAGGATCCCTCATCTCGAGCTAGGAGGCGGAAACGGGCTCCCCTGGATGTGTTCGGGACCCCACGTGCTTCCTCTCGAGTGGAGACGGGTATGTCGGGGAACTTCTTGAGTTGCAACAATGGTGTGAAGGACCCTTTGGAAGTTCCAGTGGTTAGATGTGATTGGCCTCGAGAAGCCTCAGCGGAAATGGGCCTCATCTCGCCTGGAGGGCAAAACCTCCTGGATTTTCTCGAGTTGCGGCAGGTGCTCTCGACTTACGACGGGGACCTCAGGGACCCGCTCTGGTGGCCTCAGGAAAGGCCAGTCCCCATGCGAGTTCCTCTCGGGATTCCTATCCGGTCGATGCCGGGGCCTAAGACCTTGTGTGGAGTCGGGGCCGGAACCTGAGGATTCCTCTCCAGTGCTGACATTGATCGTGGGGTACTTCTGGAGTCTCCCCAGGGGAGTCAGTCCTCGTCTCGAATGCGGGCATGCACTTGCGCTTTCCTCCAGAGCGGTAGCAGCAGTGTCACGCAGTCCGCCGAGTGGATCAAATGATCTATGGTTTTCCCTCGAGTCTTTCCCACGAGGCTTTCCCACGAGGCTTTCCCACAGGGCTCTCCCACGTGCACACGTGGTGGGAGTCGATCCTCGGCTTGAACGTCAAGGCAGTGCAGGGAAAACAGGTTCCTCTGGAATGGACTGACACATCTGGGGGACTCTTGGAATGGTGGCACGACCCTGGAGTTCCTCTCGCCTTTCCTGTGGAGAGCGCCTCCTTTTGAGATGCGACGAGAACGCCGGGAATTCTTTCCCTACGAAACAGGAAAAGGATCCCTCATCTCGAGCTAGGAGGCGGAAACGGGGCTCCCCTGGATGTGTGCGGGACCCCACGTGCTTCCTCTCGAGTGCAGACGGGTATGTCGGGGAACTTCTTCAGTTGCAGCAAGGGTGTGAAGGACCCTTTGGAAGATCCAGTGTTTAGACGTGAATAGCCTCGAGAAGCCTCAGCGGAAATGAGCCTCATCTCGCCTGGAGGGCAAAACCTCCTGGATTTTCTCGAGTTGCGGCAAGTGATCTCGACTTACGACGGGGACCTCAGGGACCCGCTCTGGTGGCCTCAGGAAAAGCCAGTCCCCATGAGAGTTCCTCGGGGGCCTCTCGGGATCCCTCTCCCGTCGATGCCGGGGCCTAAGACCTTGTGTGGAGTCGGGGCCGGAACCTGAGGATTCCTCTCCAGTGCTGACATGGATCTTGGGGTACTTCTGGAGTCTCCCCAGGGGAGTCAGTCCTCGTCTCGAATGCGGGCATGCACTTGCGCTTTCCTCCAGCGCGGTAGGAGCAGTGTCACGCAGTCCGCCGCGTGGATCAAAGGATCTATGGTTTTCCCTCGAGTCTTTCCCACGAGGCTTTCCCAAGAGGCTTTCCCACAGGGCTGTCCCACGTGCACACGTGGTGGGAGACGATCCTCGGCTTGAACGTCAAGGCAGTGCAGGGAAAACAGGTTCCTCTGGAATGAACTGACACATCTGGGGGTCTCTTGGAATGGTGGCACGACCCTGGAGTTCCTCTCGCCTTTCCTGTGGAGAGCGGCTCCTCTTGAGATGCGACGGGAACGCCTGGAATTCTTTCCCTACGAAACAGGGTAAGGATCCCTCATCTCGAGCTAGGAGGCGGAAACGGGGCTCCCCTGGATGTGTGCGGGACCCCACGTGCTTCCTCTCGAGTGCAGACGGGTATGTCGGGGAGCTTCTTGAGTTGCAGCAAGGGTGTGAAGGACCCTTTGGAAGTTCCAGTGGTTAGATGTGATTGGCCTCGAGAAGCCTCAGCGGAAATGGGCCTCATGTCGCCTGGAGGGCAAAACCTCCTGGATTTTCTCGAGTTGCGGCAGGTGCTCTCGACTTACGACGGGGACCTCAGGGACCCGCTCTGGTGGCCTCAGGAAAGGCCAGTCCCCATGCGAGTTCCTCGGGGGCCTCTCGGGATTCCTCTCCCGTCGAATCGGGGGCCTAAGACCTTGTGTGGAGTCGGGGCCGGAACCTGAGGATTCCTCTCCAGTGCTGACATGGATCTTGGGGTACTTCTGGAGTCTCCCCAGGGGAGTCAGTCCTCGTCTCGAATGCGGGCATGCACTTGCGCTTTCCTCCAGAGCGGTAGCAGCAGTGTCACGCAGTCCGCCGCGTGGATCAAAGGATCTATGGTTTTCCCTCGAGTCTTTCCCACGAGGCTTTCCCACGAGGCTTTCCCACAGGGCTGTCCCACGTGCACACGTGGTGGGAGTCGATCCTCGGCTTGAACGTCAAGGCAGTGCAGGGAAAACAGGTTCCTCTGGAATGGACTGACACATCTGGGGGACTCTTGGAATGGTGGCACGACCTTGGAGTTCCTCTCGCCTTTCCTGTGGAGAGCTCCTCCTCTTGAGATGCGACGGGAACGCCGGGAATTCTTTCCCTACGAAACAGGGAAAAGATTCCTCATCTCGAGCTAGGAGGCGGAAACGGGACTCCCCTGGATGTGTGCGGGACCCACGTGCTTCCTCTCGAGTGGAGACGGGTATGTCGGGGAACTTCTTGAGTTGCAGCAAGGGTGTGAAGGACCCTTTGGAAGTTCCAGTGGTTAGACGTGATTAGCCTCGAGAAGCCTCAGCGGAAATGGGCCTCATCGCGCCTGGAGGGCAAAACCTCCTGGATTTTCTCGAGTTGCAGCAGGTGCTCTCGACTTACGACGAGGACTTCAGGGACCCGCTCTGGTGGCCTCAGGATAGGCCAGTCCCCATGCGAGTTCCTCGGGGGCCTCTCGGGATTCCTCTCCCGTCGATGCCGGGGAATAAGACCTTGTGAGGAGTCGGGGCCGGAACCTGAGGATTCCTCTCCAGTGCTGACATGGATCTTGGGGTACTTCTGGAGTCTCCCCAGGGGAGTCAGTCCTCGTCTCGAATGCGGGCATGCACTTGCGCTTTCCTCCAGAGCGGTAGCAGCAGTGTCACGCAGTCCGCCGCGTGGATCAAAGCATCTATGGATTTCCCTCGAGTCTTTCCCACGAGGCTTTCCCACGAGGCTTTCCCACAGGGCTGTCCCACGTGCACACGTGGTGGGAGTCGATCCTCGGCTTGAACGTCAAGGCAGTGCAGGGAAAACAGGTTCCTCTGGAATGGACTGACTCATCTGGGGGACTCTTGGAATGGTGGCATGTCCCTGGAGTTCCTCTCGCCTTTCCTGTGGAGAGCGCCTCCTCTTGAGATGCGATGGGAACGCCGGGAATTCTTTCCCTAGGAAACAGGGAAAGGATCCCTCATCTCGAGCTAGGAGGCGGAAACGGGGCTCCCCTGGATTTGTGCGGGACACCACGTGCTTCCTCTCGAGTGGAGACGGGTATGTCGGGGAACTTCTTGAGTTGCAGCAAGGGTGTGAAGGACCCTTTGGAAGTTCCAGTGGTTAGATGTGATTGGCCTCGAGAAGCCTCAGTGGAAATGGGCCTCATCTCGCCTGGAGGGCAAAACCTCCTGGATTTTCTCGAGTTGCGGCAGGTGCTCTCGACTTACGACGGGGACCTCAGGGACCCGCTCTGGTGGCCTCAGGAAAGGCCAGTCCCCATGCGAGTTCCTCAGGGGCCACTCGGGATTCCTCTCCCGTCGATGCCGGGGCCTAAGACCTTGTGTGGAGTCGGGGCCGGAACCTGAGGATTCCTCTCCAGTGCTGACATGGATCTTGGGGTACTTCTGGAGTCTCCCCAGGGGAGTCAGTCCTCGTCTCGAATGCGGGCATGCACTTGCGCTTTCCTCCAGAGCGGTAGCAGCAGTGTCACGCAGTCCGCCGCGTGGATCAAAGGATCTATGGTTTTCCCTCGAGTCTTTCCCACGAGGCTTTCCCACGAGGCTTTCCCACAGGGCTGTCCCACGTGCACACGTGGTGGGAGTCGATCCTCGGCTTGAACGTCAAGGCAGTGCAGGGAAAACAGGTTCCTCTGGAAAGGACTAACACATCTGTGGGATTCTTGGAATGGTGGCAAGACCCTGGAGTTCCTCTTGCCTTTCCTGTGGAGAGCGCCTCCTCTTGAGATGCGACGGGAACGCCGGGAATTCTTTCCCTACGAAACAGGGAAAGGATCCCTCATCTCGAGCTAGGAGGCGGAAACGGGGCTCCCCTGGATGTGTGCGGGACACCACGTGCTTCCTCTCGAGTGCAGACGGGTATGTCGGGGAAGTTCTTGAGTTGCAGCAAGGGTGTGAAGGACCCTTTGAAGTTCCAGTGGTTAGATGTGATTGGCCTCGAGAAGCCTCAGCGGAAATGGGCCTCATCTCGCCTGGAGGGCAAAACCTCCTGGATTTTCTAGAGTTGCGGCAGGTGCTCTCGACTTACGACGGGGACCTCAGGGACCCGCTCTGGTGGCCTCAGGAAAGGCCAGTCCCCATGCGAGTTCCTCGGGGGCCTCTCGGGATTCCTCTCCCGTCGATGCCGGGGCCTAAGACCTTGTGTGGAGTCGGGGCCGGAACCTGAGGATTCCTCTCCAGTGCTGACATGGATCTTGGGGTACTTCTGGAGTCTCCCCAGGGGAGTCAGTCCTCGTCTCGAATGCGGGCATGCACTTGCGCTTTCCTCCAGAGCGGTAGCAGCAGTGTCACGCAGTCCGCCGCGTGGATCAAAGGATCTATGGTTTTCCCTCGAGTCTTTCCCACGAGGCTTTCCCACGAGGCTTTCCCACAGGGGTATCCCACGTGCACACGTGGTGGGAGTCGATCCTCGGCTTGAACGTCAAGGCAGTGCAGGGAAAACAGGTTCCTCTGGAATGGACTGACACATCTGGGGGACTCTTGGAATGGTGTCACGACCCTGGAGTTCCTCTCGCATTTCCTGTGGAGAGCGCCTCCTCTTGAGATGCACCGGGAACGCCGGGAATTCTTTCCCTACGAAACAGGGAAAGGATCCCTCATCTCGAGCTAGGAGGCGGAAACGGGCTCCCCTGGATGTGTGCGGGACCCCACGTGCTTCCTCTCGAGTGGAGACGGGTATGTCGGGGAACTTCTTGAGTTGCAGCAATGGTGTGAAGGACCCTTTGGAAGTTCCAGTGGTTAGATGTGATTGGCCTCGAGAAGCCTCAGCGGAAATGGGCCTCATCTCGCCTGGAGGGCAAAACCTCCTGGATTTTCTCGAGTTGCGGCAGGTGCTCTCGACTTACGACGGGGACCTCAGGGACCCGCTCTGGTGGCCTCAGGAAAGGCCAGTCCCCATGCGAGTTCCTCTCGGGATTCCTATCCGGTCGATGCCGGGGCCTAAGACCTTGTGTGGAGTCGGGGCCGGAACCTGAGGATTCCTCTCCAGTGCTGACATTGATCGTGGGGTACTTCTGGAGTCTCCCCAGGGGAGTCAGTCCTCGTCTCGAATGCGGGCATGCACTTGCGCTTTCCTCCAGAGCGGTAGCAGCAGTGTCACGCAGTCCGCCGCGTGGATCAAAGGATCTATGGTTTTCCCTCGAGTCTTTCCCACGAGGCTTTCCCACGAGGCTTTCCCACAGGGCTCTCCCACGTGCACACGTGGTGGGAGTCGATCCTCGGCTTGAACGTCAAGGCAGTGCAGGGAAATCAGGTTCCTCTGGAATGGACTGACACATCTGGGGGACTCTTGGAATGGTGGCACGACCCTGGAGTTCCTCTCGCCTTTCCTGTGGAGAGCGCCTCCTTTTGAGATTCGACGAGAACGCCGGGAATTCTTTCCCTACGAAACAGGAAAAGGATCCCTCATCTCGAGCTAGGAGGCGGAAACGGGGCTCCCCTGGATGTGTGCGGGACCCCACGTGCTTCCTCCCGAGTGCAGACGGGTATGTCGGGGAACTTCTTCAGTTGCAGCAAGGGTGTGAAGGACCCTTTGGAAGATCCAGTGTTTAGACGTGAATAGCCTCGAGAAGCCTCAGCGGAAATGAGCCTCATCTCGCCTGGAGGGCAAAACCTCCTGGATTTTCTCGAGTTGCGGCAAGTGATCTCGACTTACGACGGGGACCTCAGGGACCCGCTCTGGTGGCCTCAGGAAAAGCCAGTCCCCATGAGAGTTCCTCGGGGGCCTCTCGGGATCCCTCTCCCGTCGATGCCGGGGCCTAAGACCTTGTGTGGAGTCGGGGCCGGAACCTGAGGATTCCTCTCCAGTGCTGACATGGATCTTGGGGTACTTCTGGAGTCTCCCCAGGGGAGTCAGTCCTCGTCTCGAATGCGGGCATGCACTTGCGCTTTCCTCCAGCGCGATAGGAGCAGTGTCACGCAGTCCGCTGCGTGGATCAAAGGATCTATGGTTTTCCCTCGAGTCTTTCCCACGAGGCTTTCCCAAGAGGCTTTCCCACAGGGCTGTCTCACGTGCACACGTGGTGGGAGACGATCCTAGGCTTGAACGTCAAGGCAGTGCAGGGAAAACAGGTTCCTCTGGAATGAACTGACACATCTGGGGGTCTCTTGGAATGGTGGCACGACCCTGGAGTTCCTCTCGCCTTTCCTGTGGAGAGCGGCTCCTCTTGAGATGCGACGGGAACGCCTGGAATTCTCTCCCTACGAAACAGGGTAAGGATCCCTCATCTCGAGCTAGGAGGCGGAAACGGGGCTCCCCTGGATGTGTGCGGGACCCCACGTGCTTCCTCTCGAGTGCAGACGGGTATGTCGGGGAGCTTCTTGAGTTGCAGCAAGGGTGTGAAGGACCCTTTGGAAGTTCCAGTGGTTAGATGTGATTGGCCTCGAGAAGCCTCAGCGGAAATGGGCCTCATGTCGCCTGGAGGGCAAAACCTCCTGGATTTTCTCGAGTTGCGGCAGGTGCTCTCGACTTACGACGGGAACCTCAGGGAACCGCTCTGGTGGCCTCAGGAAAGGCCAGTCCCCATGCGAGTTCCTCGGGGGCCTCTCGGGATTCCTCTCCCGTCGATGCCGGGGACTAAGACCTTGTGTGGAGTCGGGGCCGGAACCTGAGGATTCCTCTCCAGTGCTGACATGGATCTTGGGGTACGTCTGTAGTCTCCCCAGGGGAGTCAGTCCTCGTCTCGAATGCGGGAATGCATTGCGCTTTCCTCCAGAGCGGTAGCAGCAGTGTCACGCAGTCCGCCGCGTGGATCAAAGGATCTATGGTTTTCCCTCGAGTCTTTTCCACGAGGCTTTCCCACGAGGCTTTCCCACAGGGCTGTCCCACGTGCACACGTGGTGGGAGTCGATCCTCGGCTTGAACGTCAAGGCAGTGCAGGGAAAACAGGTTCCTCTGGAATGGACTGACACATCTGGGGGACTCTTGGAATGGTGGCACGACCCTGGAGTTCCTCTCGCCTTTCCTGTGGAGAGCGCCTCCTCTTGAGATGCGACGGGAATGCCGGGAATTCTTTCCCTACGAAACAGGGAAAGGATCCCTCATCTCGAGCTAGGAAGCGGAAACGGGGCTCCCCTGGATGTGTGCGGGGCACCACGTGCTTCCTCTCGAGTGGAGACGGGTATGTCGGGGAACTTCTTGAGTTGCAGCAAGGGTGTGAAGGACCCTTTGAAAGTTCCAGTGGTTAGACGTGATTAGCCTCGAGAAGCCTCAGCGGAAATGGGCCTCATCTCGCCTAGAGGGCAAAACCGCCTGGATTTTCTCGAGTTGCGGCAGGTGCTCTCGACTTACGACGGGGACCTCAGGGACCCGCTCTGGTGGCCTCAGGAAAGGCCAGTCCCCATGCGAGTTCCTCGGGGGCGTCTCGGGATTCTTCTCCCGTCGATGCCGGGGCCTAAGACCTTGTGTGGAGTCGGGGCCGGAACCTGAGGATTCCTCTCCAGTGCTGACATGGATCTTGGGGTACTTCTGGAGTCTCCCCAGGGGAGTCAGTCCTCGTGTCGAATGCGGGCATGCACTTGCGCTTTCCTCGAGAGCGGTAGCAGCAGTGTCACGCAGTCCGCCGCGTGGATCAAAGGATCTATGGTTTTCCCTCGAGTCTTTCCCACGAGGCTTTCCCACGAGGCTTTCCCACAGGGCTGTCCCACGTGCACACGTGGTGGGAGTCGATCCTCGGCTTGAACGTCAAGGCAGTGCAGGGAAAACAGGTTCCTCTGGAATGGACTGACACATCTGGGGGACTCTTGGAATGGTGGCACGACCCTGGAGTTCCTCTCGCCTTTCCTGTGGAGAGCGCCTCCTCTTGAGATGTGACGGGAATGCCGGGAATTCTTTCCCTACGAAAAAGGGAAAGGATCCCTCATCTCGAGATAGGAGGCGGAAACGGGGCTCCCCTGGATGTGTGCGGGACACCACGTGCTTCCTCTCGAGTGCAGACGGGTATGTCGGGGAACTTCTTGAGTTGCAGCAATGGTGTGAAGGACCCTTTGGAAGTTCCAGTGGTTAGATGTGATTGGCCTCGAGAAGCCTCAGCGGAAATGGGCCTCATCTCGCCTGGAGGGCAAAACCTCCTGGATTTTCTCGAGTTGCGGCAGGTGCTCTCGACTTACGACGGGGACCACAGGGACCCGCTCTGGTGGCCTCAGGAAAGGCCAATCCCCATGCGAGTTCCTCGGGGGCCTCTCGGGATTCCTCTCCCGTCGATGCCGGGGCCTAAGACCTTGTGTGGAGTCGGGGCCGGAACCTGAGGATTCCTCTCCAGTGCTGACATGGATCTTGGGGTACTTCTGGAGTCTCCCCAGGGGAGTCAGTCCTCGTCTCGAATGCGGGCATGCACTTGCGCTTTCCTCCAGAGCGGTAGCAGCAGTGTCACGCAGTCCGCCGCGTGGATCAAAGGATCTATGGTTTTCCCTCGAGTCTTTCCCACGAGGCTTTCCCACGAGGCTTTCCCACAGGGCTGTCCCACGTGCACACGTGGTGGGAGTCGATCCTCGGATTGAACGTCAAGGCAGTGCAGGGAAAACAGGTTCCTCTGGAAAGGACTAACACATCTGTGGGATTCTTGGAATGGTGGCAAGACCCTGGAGTTCCTCTTGCCTTTCCTGTGGAGAGCGCCTCCTCTTGAGATGCGACGGGAACGCCGGGAATTCTTTCCCTACGAAACAGGGGAAGGATCCCTCATCTCGAGCTAGGAGGCGGAAACGGGGCTCCCCTGGATGTGTGCGGGACACCACGTGCTTCCTCTCGAGTGCAGACGGGTATGTCGGGGAAGTTCTTGAGTTGCAGCAAGGGTGTGAAGGACCCTTTGAAGTTCCAGTGGTTAGATGTGATTGGCCTCGAGAAGCCTCAGCGGAAATGGGCCTCATCTCGCCTGGAGGGCAAAACCTCCTGGATTTTCTAGAGTTGCGGCAGGTGCTCTCGACTTACGACGGGGACCTCAGGGACCCGCTCTGGTGGCCTCAGGAAAGGCCAGTCCCCATGCGAGTTCCTCGGGGGCCTCTCGGGATTCCTCTCCCGTCGATGCCCGGGCCTAAGACCTTGTGTGGAGTCGGGGCCGGAACCTGAGGATTCCTCTCCAGTGCTCACATGGATCTTGGGGTACTTCTGGAGTCTCCCCAGGGGAGTCAGTCCTCGTCTCGAATGCGGGCATGCACTTGCGCTTTCCTCCAGAGCGGTAGCAGCAGTGTCACGCAGTCCGCCGCGTGGATCAAAGGATCTATGGTTTTCCCTCGAGTCTTTCCCACGAGGCTTTCCCACGAGGCTTTCCCACAGGGGTATCCCACGTGCACACGTGGTGGGAGTCGATCCTCGGCTTGAACGTCAAGGCAGTGCAGGGAAAACAGGTTCCTCTGGAATGGACTGACACATCTGGGGGACTCTTGGAATGGTGTCACGACCCTGGAGTTCCTCTCGCATTTCCTGTGGAGAGCGCCTCCTCTTGAGATGCGCCGGGAACGCCGGGAATTCTTTCCCTACGAAACAGGGAAAGGATCCCTCATCTCGAGCTAGGAGGCGGAAACGGGCTCCCCTGGATGTGTGCGGGACCCCACGTGCTTCCTCTCGAGTGGAGACGGGTATGTCGGGGAACTTCTTGAGTTGCAGCAATGGTGTGAAGGACCCTTTGGAAGTTCCAGTGGTTAGATGTGATTGGCCTCGAGAAGCCTCAGCGGAAATGGGCCTCATCTCGCCTGGAGGGCAAAACCTCCTGGATTTTCTCGAGTTGCGGCAGGTGCTCTCGACTTACGACGGGGACCTCAGGGACCCGCTCTGGTGGCCTCAGGAAAGGCCAGTCCCCATGCGAGTTCCTCTCGGGATTCCTATCCGGTCGATGCCGGGGCCTAAGACCTTGTGTGGAGTCGGGGCCGGAACCTGAGGATTCCTCTCCAGTGCTGACATTGATCGTGGGGTACTTCTGGAGTCTCCCCAGGGGAGTCAGTCCTCGTCTCGAATGCGGGCATGCACTTGCGCTTTCCTCCAGAGCGGTAGCAGCAGTGTCACGCAGTCCGCCGAGTGGATCAAATGATCTATGGTTTTCCCTCGAGTCTTTCCCACGAGGCTTTCCCACGAGGCTTTCCCACAGGGCTCTCCCACGTGCACACGTGGTGGGAGTCGATCCTCGGCTTGAACGTCAAGGCAGTGCAGGGAAAACAGGTTCCTCTGGAATGGACTGACACATCTGGGGGACTCTTGGAATGGTGGCACGACCCTGGAGTTCCTCTCGCCTTTCCTGTGGAGAGCGCCTCCTTTTGAGATGCGACGAGAACGCCGGGAATTCTTTCCCTACGAAACAGGAAAAGGATCCCTCATCTCGAGCTAGGAGGCGGAAACGGGGCTCCCCTGGATGTGTGCGGGACCCCACGTGCTTCCTCTCGAGTGCAGACGGGTATGTCGGGGAACTTCTTCAGTTGCAGCAAGGGTGTGAAGGACCCTTTGGAAGATCCAGTGTTTAGACGTGAATAGCCTCGAGAAGCCTCAGCGGAAATGAGCCTCATCTCGCCTGGAGGGCAAAACCTCCTGGATTTTCTCGAGTTGCGGCAAGTGATCTCGACTTACGACGGGGACCTCAGGGACCCGCTCTGGTGGCCTCAGGAAAAGCCAGTCCCCATGAGAGTTCCTCGGGGGCCTCTCGGGATCCCTCTCCCGTCGATGCCGGGGCCTAAGACCTTGTGTGGAGTCGGGGCCGGAACCTGAGGATTCCTCTCCAGTGCTGACATGGATCTTGGGGTACTTCTGGAGTCTCCCCAGGGGAGTCAGTCCACGTCTCGAATGCGGGCATGCACTTGCGCTTTCCTCCAGCGCGGTAGGAGCAGTGTCACGCAGTCCGCCGCGTGGATCAAAGGATCTATGGTTTTCCCTCGAGTCTTTCCCACGAGGCTTTCCCAAGAGGCTTTCCCACAGGGCTGTCCCACGTGCACACGTGGTGGGAGACGATCCTCGGCTTGAACGTCAAGGCAGTGCAGGGAAAACAGGTTCCTCTGGAATGAACTGACACATCTGGGGGTCTCTTGGAATGGTGGCACGACCCTGGAGTTCCTCTCGCCTTTCCTGTGGAGAGCGGCTCCTCTTGAGATGCGACGGGAACGCCTGGAATTCTTTCCCTACGAAACAGGGTAAGGATCCCTCATCTCGAGCTAGGAGGCGGAAACGGGGCTCCCCTGGATGTGTGCGGGACCCCACGTGCTTCCTCTCGAGTGCAGACGGGTATGTCGGGGAGCTTCTTGAGTTGCAGCAAGGGTGTGAAGGACCCTTTGGAAGTTCCAGTGGTTAGATGTGATTGGCCTCGAGAAGCCTCAGCGGAAATGGGCCTCATGTCGCCTGGAGGGCAAAACCTCCTGGATTTTCTCGAGTTGCGGCAGGTGCTCTCGACTTACGACGGGGACCTCAGGGACCCGCTCTGGTGGCCTCAGGAAAGGCCAGTCCCCATGCGAGTTCCTCGGGGGCCTCTCGGGATTCCTCTCCCGTCGAATCGTGGGCCTAAGACCTTGTGTGGAGTCGGGGCCGGAACCTGAGGATTCCTCTCCAGTGCTGACATGGATCTTGGGGTACTTCTGGAGTCTCCCCAGGGGAGTCAGTCCTCGTCTCGAATGCGGGCATGCACTTGCGCTTTCCTCCAGAGCGGTAGCAGCAGTGTCACGCAGTCCGCCGCGTGGATCAAAGGATCTATGGTTTTCCCTCGAGTCTTTCCCACGAGGCTTTCCCACGAGGCTTTCCCACAGGGCTGTCCCACGTGCACACGTGGTGGGAGTCGATCCTCGGCTTGAACGTCAAGGCAGTGCAGGGAAAACAGGTTCCTCTGGAATGGACTGACACATCTGGGGGACTCTTGGAATGGTGGCACGACCTTGGAGTTCCTCTCGCCTTTCCTGTGGAGAGCTCCTCCTCTTGAGATGCGACGGGAACGCCGGGAATTCTTTCCCTACGAAACAGGGAAAAGATTCCTCATCTCGAGCTAGGAGGCGGAAACGGGACTCCCCTGGATGTGTGCGGGACCCACGTGCTTCCTCTCGAGTGGAGACGGGTATGTCGGGGAACTTCTTGAGTTGCAGCAAGGGTGTGAAGGACCCTTTGGAAGTTCCAGTGGTTAGACGTGATTAGCCTCGAGAAGCCTCAGCGGAAATGGGCCTCATCGCGCCTGGAGGGCAAAACCTCCTGGATTTTCTCGAGTTGCAGCAGGTGCTCTCGACTTACGACGAGGACTTCAGGGACCCGCTCTGGTGGCCTCAGGATAGGCCAGTCCCCATGCGAGTTCCTCGGGGGCCTCTCGGGATTCCTCTCCCGTCGATGCCGGGGAATAAGACCTTGTGAGGAGTCGGGGCCGGAACCTGAGGATTCCTCTCCAGTGCTGACATGGATCTTGGGGTACTTCTGGAGTCTCCCCAGGGGAGTCAGTCCTCGTCTCGAATGCGGGCATGCACTTGCGCTTTCCTCCAGAGCGGTAGCAGCAGTGTCACGCAGTCCGCAGCGTGGATCAAAGCATCTATGGATTTCCCTCGAGTCTTTCCCACGAGGCTTTCCCACGAGGCTTTCCCACAGGGCTGTCCCACGTGCACACGTGGTGGGAGTCGATCCTCGGCTTGAACGTCAAGGCAGTGCAGGGAAAACAGGTTCCTCTGGAATGGACTGACTCATCTGGGGGACTCTTGGAATGGTGGCATGTCCCTGGAGTTCCTCTCGCCTTTCCTGTGGAGAGCGCCTCCTCTTGAAATGCGACGGGAACGCCGGGAATTCTTTCCCTACGAAACAGGGAAAGGATCCCTCATCTCGAGCTAGGAGGCGGAAACGGGGCTCCCCTGGATTTGTGCGGGACACCACGTGCTTCCTCTCGAGTGGAGACGGGTATGTCGGGGAACTTCTTGAGTTGCAGCAAGGGTGTGAAGGACCCTTTGGAAGTTCCAGTGGTTAGATGTGATTGGCCTCGAGAAGCCTCAGTGGAAATGGGCCTCATCTCGCCTGGAGGGCAAAACCTCCTGGATTTTCTCGAGTTGCGGCAGGTGCTCTCGACTTACGACGGGGACCTCAGGGACCCGCTCTGGTGGCCTCAGGAAAGGCCAGTCCCCATGCGAGTTCCTCAGGGGCCACTCGGGATTCCTCTCCCGTCGATGCCGGGGCCTAAGACCTTGTGTGGAGTCGGGGCCGGAACCTGAGGATTCCTCTCCAGTGCTGACATGGATCTTGGGGTACTTCTGGAGTCTCCCCAGGGGAGTCAGTCCTCGTCTCGAATGCGGGCATGCACTTGCGCTTTCCTCCAGAGCGGTAGCAGCAGTGTCACGCAGTCCGCCGCGTGGATCAAAGGATCTATGGTTTTCCCTCGAGTCTTTCCCACGAGGCTTTCCCACGAGGCTTTCCCACAGGGCTGTCCCACGTGCACACGTGGTGGGAGTCGATCCTCGGCTTGAACGTCAAGGCAGTGCAGGGAAAACAGGTTCCTCTGGAAAGGACTAACACATCTGTGGGATTCTTGGAATGGTGGCAAGACCCTGGAGTTCCTCTTGCCTTTCCTGTGGAGAGCGCCTCCTCTTGAGATGCGACGGGAACGCCGGGAATTCTTTCCCTACGAAACAGGGAAAGGATCCCTCATCTCGAGCTAGGAGGCGGAAACGGGGCTCCCCTGGATGTGTGCGGGACACCACGTGCTTCCTCTCGAGTGCAGACGGGTATGTCGGGGAAGTTCTTGAGTTGCAGCAAGGGTGTGAAGGACCCTTTGAAGTTCCAGTGGTTAGATGTGATTGGCCTCGAGAAGCCTCAGCGGAAATGGGCCTCATCTCGCCTGGAGGGCAAAACCTCCTGGATTTTCTAGAGTTGCGGCAGGTGCTCTCGACTTACGACGGGGACCTCAGGGACCCGCTCTGGTGGCCTCAGGAAAGGCCAGTCCCCATGCGAGTTCCTCGGGGGCCTCTCGGGATTCCTCTCCCGTCGATGCCGGGGCCTAAGACCTTGTGTGGAGTCGGGGCCGGAACCTGAGGATTCCTCTCCAGTGCTGACATGGATCTTGGGGTACTTCTGGAGTCTCCCCAGGGGAGTCAGTCCTCGTCTCGAATGCGGGCATGCACTTGCGCTTTCCTCCAGAGCGGTAGCAGCAGTGTCACGCAGTCCGCCGCGTGGATCAAAGGATCTATGGTTTTCCCTCGAGTCTTTCCCACGAGGCTTTCCCACGAGGCTTTCCCACAGGGGTATCCCACGTGCACACGTGGTGGGAGTCGATCCTCGGCTTGAACGTCAAGGCAGTGCAGGGAAAACAGGTTCCTCTGGAATGGACTGACACATCTGGGGGACTCTTGGAATGGTGTCACGACCCTGGAGTTCCTCTCGCATTTCCTGTGGAGAGCGCCTCCTCTTGAGATGCACCGGGAACGCCGGGAATTCTTTCCCTACGAAACAGGGAAAGGATCCCTCATCTCGAGCTAGGAGGCGGAAACGGGCTCCCCTGGATGTGTGCGGGACCCCACGTGCTTCCTCTCGAGTGGAGACGGGTATGTCGGGGAACTTCTTGAGTTGCAGCAATGGTGTGAAGGACCCTTTGGAAGTTCCAGTGGTTAGATGTGATTGGCCTCGAGAAGCCTCAGCGGAAATGGGCCTCATCTCGCCTGGAGGGCAAAACCTCCTGGATTTTCTCGAGTTGCGGCAGGTGCTCTCGACTTACGACGGGGACCTCAGGGACCCGCTCTGGTGGCCTCAGGAAAGGCCAGTCCCCATGCGAGTTCCTCTCGGGATTCCTATCCGGTCGATGCCGGGGCCTAAGACCTTGTGTGGAGTCGGGGCCGGAACCTGAGGATTCCTCTCCAGTGCTGACATTGATCGTGGGGTACTTCTGGAGTCTCCCCAGGGGAGTCAGTCCTCGTCTCGAATGCGGGCATGCACTTGCGCTTTCCTCCAGAGCGGTAGCAGCAGTGTCACGCAGTCCGCCGCGTGGATCAAAGGATCTATGGTTTTCCCTCGAGTCTTTCCCACGAGGCTTTCCCACGAGGCTTTCCCACAGGGCTCTCCCACGTGCACACGTGGTGGGAGTCGATCCTCGGCTTGAACGTCAAGGCAGTGCAGGGAAAACAGGTTCCTCTGGAATGGACTGACACATCTGGGGGACTCTTGGAATGGTGGCACGACCCTGGAGTTCCTCTCGCCTTTCCTGTGGAGAGCGCCTCCTTTTGAGATGCGACGAGAACGCCGGGAATTCTTTCCCTACGAAACAGGAAAAGGATCCCTCATCTCGAGCTAGGAGGCGGAAACGGGGCTCCCCTGGATGTGTGCGGGACCCCACGTGCTTCCTCTCGAGTGCAGACGGGTATGTCGGGGAACTTCTTCAGTTGCAGCAAGGGTGTGAAGGACCCTTTGGAAGATCCAGTGTTTAGACGTGAATAGCCTCGAGAAGCCTCAGCGGAAATGAGCCTCATCTCGCCTGGAGGGCAAAACCTCCTGGATTTTCTCGAGTTGCGGCAAGTGATCTCGACTTACGACGGGGACCTCAGGGACCCGCTCTGGTGGCCTCAGGAAAAGCCAGTCCCCATGAGAGTTCCTCGGGGGCCTCTCGGGATCCCTCTCCCGTCGATGCCGGGGCCTAAGACCTTGTGTGGAGTCGGGGCCGGAACCTGAGGATTCCTCTCCAGTGCTGACATGGATCTTGGGGTACTTCTGGAGTCTCCCCAGGGGAGTCAGTCCTCGTCTCGAATGCGGGCATGCACTTGCGCTTTCCTCCAGCGCGGTAGGAGCAGTGTCACGCAGTCCGCTGCGTGGATCAAAGGATCTATGGTTTTCCCTCGAGTCTTTCCCACGAGGCTTTCCCAAGAGGCTTTCCCACAGGGCTGTCCCACGTGCACACGTGGTGGGAGACGATCCTAGGCTTGAACGTCAAGGCAGTGCAGGGAAAACAGGTTCCTCTGGAATGAACTGACACATCTGGGGGTCTCTTGGAATGGTGGCACGACCCTGGAGTTCCTCTCGCCTTTCCTGTGGAGAGCGGCTCCTCTTGAGATGCGACGGGAATGCCTGGAATTCTTTCCCTACGAAACAGGGTAAGGATCCCTCATCTCGAGCTAGGAGGCGGAAACGGGGCTCCCCTGGATGTGTGCGGGACCCCACGTGCTTCCTCTCGAGTGCAGACGGGTATGTCGGGGAGCTTCTTGAGTTGCAGCAAGGGTGTGAAGGACCCTTTGGAAGTTCCAGTGGTTAGATGTGATTGGCCTCGAGAAGCCTCAGCGGAAATGGGCCTCATCTCGCCTGGAGGGCAAAACCTCCTGGATTTTCTCGAGTTGCGGCAGGTGCTCTCGACTTACGACGGGGACCTCAGGGACCCGCTCTGGAGGCCTCAGGAAAGGCCAGTCCCCATGCGAGTTCCTCGGGGGCGTCTCGGGATTCCTCTCCCGTCGATGCCGGGGCCTAAGACCTTGTGTGGAGTCGGGGCCGGAACCTGAGGATTCCTCTCCAGTGCTGACATGGATCTTGGGGTACTTCTGGAGTCTCCCCAGGGGAGTCAGTCCTCGTCTCGAATGCGGGCATACTCTTGCGCTTTCCTCCAGAGCGGTAGCAGCAGTGTCACGCAGTCCGCCGCGTGGATCAAAGGATCTATGGTTTTCCCTCGAGTCTTTCCCACGAGGCTTTCCCACGAGGCTTTCCCACAGGGCTGTCCCACGTGCACACGTCGTGGGAGTCGATCCTCGGCTTGAACGTCAAGGCAGTGCAGGGAAAACAGGTTCCTCTGGAATGGAGTGACACATCTGGGGGACTCTTGGAATGGTGGCATGACCCTGGAGTTCCTCTCGCCTTTCCTGTGGAGAGTGCCTCCTCTTGAGATGCGACGGGAACGCCGGGAATTCTTTCCCTATGAAACAGGGAAAGGATCCCTCATCTCGAGATAGGAGGCGGAAACGGGGCTCCCCTGGATGTGTGCGGGACACCACGTGCTTCCTCTCGAGTGCAGACGGGTATGTCGGGGAACTTCTTGAGTTGCAGCAATGGTGTGAAGGACCCTTTGGAAGTTCCAGTGGTTAGATTTGATTGGCCTCGAGAAGCCTCAGCGGAAATGGGCCTCATCTCGCCTGGAGGGCAAAACCTCCTGGATTTTCTCGAGTTGCGGCAGGTGCTCTCGACTTACGACGGGGACCACAGGGACCCGCTCTGGTGGCCTCAGGAAAGGCCAATCCCCATGCGAGTTCCTCGGGGGCCTCTCGGGATTCCTCTCCCGTCGATGCCGGGGCCTAAGACCTTGTGTGGAGTCGGGGCCGGAACCTGAGGATTCCTCTCCAGTGCTGACATGGATCTTGGGGTACTTCTGGAGTCTCCCCAGGGGAGTCAGTCCTCGTCTCGAATGCGGGCATGCACTTGCGCTTTCCTCCAGAGCGGTAGCAGCAGTGTCACGCAGTCCGCCGCGTGGATCAAAGGATCTATGATTTTCCCTCGAGTCTTTCCCACGAGGCTTTCCCACGAGGCTTTCCCACAGGGCTGTCCCACGTGCACACGTGGTGGGAGTCGATCCTCGGCTTGAACGTCAAGGCAGTGCAGGGAAAACAGGTTCCTCTGGAAAGGACTAACACATCTGTGGGATTCTTGGAATGGTGGCAAGACCCTGGAGTTCCTCTTGCCTTTCCTGTGGAGAGCGCCTCCTCTTGAGATGCGACGGGAACGCCGGGAATTCTTTCCCTACGAAACAGGGAAAGGATCCCTCATCTCGAGCTAGGAGGCGGAAACGGGGCTCCCCTGGATGTGTGCGGGACCCACGTGCTTCCTCTCGAGTGGAGACGGGTATGTCGGGGAACTTCTTGAGTTGCAGCAAGGGTGTGAAGGACCCTTTGGAAGTTCCAGTGGTTAGACGTGATTAGCCTCGAGAAGCCTCAGTGGAAATGGGCCTCATCTCGCCTGGAGGGCAAAACCTCCTGGATTTTCTCGAGTTGCGGCAGGTGCTCTCCACTTACGACGGGGACCTCAGGGACCCGCTCTGGTGGCCTCAGGAAAGGCCAGTCCCCACGCGAGTTCCTCGGGGGCCTCTCGGGATTCCTCTCCCGTCGATGCCGGGGCCTAAGACCTTGTGTGGAGTCGGGGCCGGAACCTGAGGATTCCTCTCCAGTGCTGACATGGATCTGGGGTACTTCTGAGGTCTCCCCAGGGGAGTCAGTCCTCGTCTCGAATGCGGGCTTGCACTTGCGCTTTCCTCCAGAGCGGTAGCAGCAGTGTCACGCAGTCCGCCGCGTGGATCAAAGGATCTATGGTTTTCCCTCGAGTCTTTCCCACGAGGGTTTCCCACGAGGCTTTCCCACAGGGCTGTCCCACGTGCACACGTGGTGGGAGTCGATCCTCGGCTTGAACGTCAAGGCAGTGCAGGGAAAACAGGTTCCTCTGGAATGGACTAACACATCTGGGGGACTCTTGGAATGGTGGCACGACCCTGGAGTTCCTCTCGCCTTTCCTGTGGAGAGCGCCTCCTCTTGAGATGCGACGGGAACGCCGGGAATTCTTTCCCTACGAAACAGAGAAAGGATCCCTCATCTCGAGCTAGGAGGCGGAAACGGGGCTCCCCTGGATGTGTGCGGGACCCCACGTGCTTCCTCTCGAGTGCAGACGGGTATGTCGGGGAACTTCTTGAGTTGCAGCAAGGGTGTGAAGGACCCTTTGGAAGTTCCAGTGTTTAGATGTGATTGGCCTCGAGAAGCCTCAGCGGAAATGGGCCTCATCTCGCCTGGAGGGCAAAACCTCCTGGATTTTCTCGAGTTGCGGCAGGTGCTCTTGACTAACGACGGGGACCTCAGGGACCGCTCTGGTGGCCTCAGAAAAGGCCAGTCCCCATGCGAGTTCCTCGGGGGCGTCTCGGGATTCCTCTCCCGTCGATGCCGGGGCCTAAGACCTTGTGTGGAGTCTGGGCCGGAACCTGAGGATTCCTCTCCAGGGCTGACATGGATCTTGGGGTACTTCTGGAGTCTCCCCAGGGGAGTCAGTCCTCGTCTCGAATGCGGGCATGCACTTGCGCTTTCCTCCAGAGCGGTAGCAGCAGAGTCACGCAGTCCGCCGCGTGTATCAAAGGATCTATGGTTTTCCCTCGAGTCTTTCGCACGAGGCTTTCCCACGAGGCTTTCCCACAGGGCTGTCCCACGTGCACACGTGGTGGGAGTCGATCCTCGGCTTGAAAGTCAAGGCAGTGCAGGGAAAACAGGTTCCTCTGGAATGGACTGACACATCTGGGGGACTCTTGGTATAGTGTCACGACCCTGGAGTTCCTCTCTACTTTCCTGTGGAGAGCGCCTCCTCTTGAGATGCGACGGGAACGCCGGGAATTCTTTCCCTACGAAACAGGGAAAGGATCCCTCATCTCGAGCTAGGAGGTGGAAACGGGGCTCCCCTGGATGTGTGCGGGACACCACGTGCTTCCTCTCGAGTGCAGACGGGTATGTCGGGGAACTTCTTGAGTTGCAGCAAGGGTGTGAAGGACCCTTTGGAAGTTCCAGTGGTTAGATGTGATTGGCCTCGAGAAGCCTCAGCGGAAATGGGCCTCATCTCGCCTGGAGGGCAAAACCTCCTGGATTTTCTCGAGTTGTGGCAGGTGCTCTCGACTTACGACGGGGACCTGAGGGACCCGCTCTGGTGGCCTCAGGAAAGGCCAGTCCCCATGCGAGTTCCTCGGGGGCGTCTCGGGATTCCTCTCCCGTCGATGCCGGGGCCTAAGACCTTGTGTGGAGTAGGGGCCGGAACCTGAGGATTCCTCTCCAGGGCTGACATGGATCTTGGGGTACTTCTGGAGTCTCCCCAGGGGAGTCAGTCCTCGTCTCGAATGCGGGCATGCACTTGCGCTTTCCTCCAGAGCGGTAGCAGCAGTGTCACGCAGTCCGTCGCGTGGATCAAAGGATCTATGGTTTTCCCTCGAGTCTTTCCCACGAGGCTTTCCCACGAGGCTTTCCCACAAGGCTGTCTCATGTGCACACGTGGTGGGAGTCGATCCTCGGCTTGAACGTCAAGGCAGTGCAGGGAAAACAGGTTCCTCTGGAATGGACTGACACATCTCGGGGACTCTTGGAATGGTGGCACGACCCTGGAGTTCCTCTCGCCTTTCCTGTGGAGAGCGCCTCCTCTTGAGATGCGACCGGAACGCCGGGAAATCTTTCCCTACGAAACAGGGAAAGGATCCCTCATCTCGAGCTAGGAGGCGGAAACGGGGCTCCCCTGGATGTTTGCGGGACCCCACGTGCTTCCTCTCGAGTGGAGACGGGTATGTCGGGGAACTTCTTGAGTTGCAGCAAGGGTGTGAAGGACCCTTTGGAAGTTCCAGTGGTTAGATGTGATTGGCCTCGAGAAGCCTCAGTGGAAATGGGCCTCATCTCGCCTGGAGGGCAAAACCTCCTGGATTTTCTCGAGTTGCGGCAGGTGCTCTCGACTTACGACGGGGACCTCAGGGACCCGCTCTGGTGGCCTCAGGAAAGGCCAGTCCCCATGCGAGTTCCTCAGGGGCCACTCGGGATTCCTCTCCCGTCGATGCCGGGGCCTAAGACCTTGTGTGGAGTCGGGGCCGGAACCTGAGGATTCCTCTCCAGGGCTGACATGGATCTTGGGGTACTTCTGGAGTCTCCCCAGGGGAGTCAGTCCTCGTCTCGAATGCGGGCATGCACTTGCGCTTTCCTCCAGAGCGGTAGCAGCAGTGTCACGCAGTCCGCCGCGTGGATCAAAGGATCTATGGTTTTCCCTCGAGTCTTTCCCACGAGGCTTTCCCACGAGGCTTTCCCACAGGGCTGTCCCACGTGCACACGTGGTGGGAGTCGATCCTCGGCTTGAACGTCAAGGCAGTGCAGGGAAAACAGGTTCCTCTGGAATGGACTGACACATCTGCGGGACTCTTGGAATGGTGGCACGACCCTTCAGTTCCTCTCGCCTTTCCTGTGGAGAGCGCCTCCTCTTGAGATGCGACGGGAACGCCGGGAATTCTTTCCCTACGAAACAGGGAAAGGATCCCTCATCTCGAGCTAGGAGGCGGAAACGGGGCTCCCCTGGATGTTTGCGGGACCCCACGTGCTTCCTCTCGAGTGCAGACGGGTATGTCGGGGAACTTCTTGAGTTGCAGCAAGGGTGTGAAGGACCCTTTGGAAGTTCCAGTGGTTAGACGTGATTGGCCTCGAGAAGCCTCAGCGGAAATGGGCCTCATCTCGCCTGGAGGGCAAAACCTCCTGTATTTTCTCGAGTTGCGGCAGGTGCTCTCGACTTACGACGGGGACCTCAGGGACCCGCTCTGGTGGCCTCAGGAAAGGCCAGTCCCAATGCGAGTTCCTCGGGGGCGTCTCGGGATTCCTCTCCCGTCGATGCCGGGGCCTAAGACCTTGTGTGGAGTCGGGGCCGGAACCTGAGGATTCCTCTCCAGTGCTGACATGGATCTTGAGGTACTTCTGGAGACTCCCCAGGGGAGTCAGTCCTCGTCTCGAATGCGAGCATGCACTTGCGCTTTCCTCCAGAGCGGTAGCAGCAGTGTCACGCAGTCCGCCGCGTAGATCAAAGGATCTATGGTTTTCCCTCGAGTCTTTCCCACGAGGCTTTCCCACGAGGCTTTCACACAGGGCTGTCCCACGTGCACACGTGGTGGGAGTCGATCCTCGGCTTGAACGTCAAGGAAGTGCAGGCAAAACAGGTTCCTCTGGAATGGACTGACACATCTGGGGGACTCTTGGAATGGTGGCACGACCCTGGAGTTCCTCTCGCCTTTCCTGTGGAGAGCGCCTCCTCTTGAGATGTGACGGGAACGCCGGGAATTCTTTCCCTACGAAACAGGGAAAGGATCCCTCATCTCGAGCTAGGAGGCGGAAACGGGGCTCCCCTGGATGTGTGCGGGACCCCACGTGCTTCCTCTCGAGTGGAGACGGGTATGTCGGGGAACTTCTTGAGTTGCAGCAAGAGTGTGAAGGACCCTTTGGAAGTTCCAGTGGTTAGATGTGATTGGCCTCGAGAAGCCTCAGCGGAAATGGGCCTCATCTCGCCTGGAGGGCAAAACCTCCTGGATTTTCTCGAGTTGCGGCAGGTGCTCTCAACTTACGACGGGGACCTCAGGGACCCGCTCTGGTGGGCTCAGGAAAGGCCAGTCCCGATGCGAGTTCCTCGGGGGCGTCTCGGGATTCCTCTCCCGTCGATGCCGGGGCCTAAGACCTTGTGTGGAGTCGGGGCCGGAACCTGAGGATTCCTCTCCAGTGCT
This sequence comes from Ovis canadensis, assembly GCF_042477335.2. NCBI lineage: Eukaryota > Metazoa > Chordata > Mammalia > Artiodactyla > Bovidae > Ovis > Ovis canadensis. Next base: position 10,731,740 of record NC_091268.1, read on the forward strand.
GACATGGATCTTGGGGTACTTCTGGAGTCTCCCCAGGGGAGTCAGTCCTCGTCTCGAATGCGGGCATGCACTTGCGCTTTCCTCCAGAGCGGTAGCAGCAGTGTCACGCAGTCCGCCGCGTGGATCAAAGGATCTATGGTTTTCCCTCGAGTCTTTCCCACGAGGCTTTCCCACGAGGCTTTCCCACAGGGCTGTCCCACGTGCACACGTGGTGGGAGTCGATCCTCGGCTTGAACGTCAAGGCAGTGCAGGGAAAACAGGTTCCTCTGGAATGGACTGACACATCTGGGGGACTCTTGGAATGGTGGCACGACCCTGGAGTTCCTATCGCCTTTCCTGTGGAGAGCTCCTCCTCTTGAGATGCGACGGGAACGCCGGGAATTCTTTCCCTACGAAACAGGAAAAGATTCCTCATCTCGAGCTAGGAGGCGGAAACGGGACTCCCCTGGATGTGTGCGGGACCCACGTGCTTCCTCTCGAGTGGAGACGGGTATGTCGGGGAACTTCTTGAGTTGCAGCAAGGGTGTGAAGGACCCTTTGGAAGTTCCAGTGGTTAGACGTGATTAGCCTCGAGAAGCCTCAGCGGAAATGGGCCTCATCGCGCCTGGAGGGCAAAACCTCCTGGATTTTCTCGAGTTGCAGCAGGTGCTCTCGACTTACGACGAGGACTTCAGGGACCCGCTCTGGTGGCCTCAGGAAAGGCCAGTCCCCATGCGAGTTCCTCGGGGGCCTCTCGGGATTCCTCTCCCGTCGATGCCGGGGCCTAAGACCTTGTGAGGAGTCGGGGCCGGAACCTGAGGATTCCTCTCCAGTGCTGACATGGATCTTGGGGTACTTCTGGAGTCTCCCCAGGGGAGTCAGTCCTCGTCTCGAATGCGGGCATGCACTTGCGCTTTCCTCCAGAGCGGTAGCAGCAGTGTCACGCAGTCCGCCGCGTGGATCAAAGCATCTATGGATTTCCCTCGAGTCTTTCCCACGAGGCTTTCCCACGAGGCTTTCCCACAGGGCTGTCCCACGTGCACACGTGGTGGGAGTCGATCCTCGGCTTGAACGTCAAGGCAGTGCAGGGAAAACAGGTTCCTCTGGAATTGACTGACTCATCTGGGGGACTCTTGGAATGGTGGCATGTCCCTGGAGTTCCTCTCGCCTTTCCTGTGGAGAGCGCCTCCTCTTGAGATGCGACGGGAACGCCGGGAATTCTTTCCCTACGAAACAGGGAAAGGATCCCTCATCTCGAGCTAGGAGGCGGAAACGGGGCTCCCCTGGATTTGTGCGGGACACCACGTGCTTCCTCTCGAGTGGAGACGGGTATGTCGGGGAACTTCTTGAGTTGCAGCAAGGGTGTGAAGGACCCTTTGGAAGTTCCAGTGGTTAGATGTGATTGGCCTCGAGAAGCCTCAGTGGAAATGGGCCTCATCTCGCCTGGAGGGCAAAACCTCCTGGATTTTCTCGAGTTGCGGCAGGTGCTCTCGACTTACGACGGGGACCTCAGGGACCCGCTCTGGTGGCCTCAGGAAAGGCCAGTCCCCATGCGAGTTCCTCAGGGGCCACTCGGGATTCCTCTCCCGTCGATGCCGGGGCCTAAGACCTTGTGTGGAGTCGGGGCCGGAACCTGAGGATTCCTCTCCAGGGCTGACATGGATCTTGGGGTACTTCTGGAGTCTCCCCAGGGGAGTCAGTCCTCGTCTCGAATGCGGGCATGCACTTGCGCTTTCCTCCAGAGCGGTAGCAGCAGTGTCACGCAGTCCGCCGCGTGGATCAAAGGATCTATGGTTTTCCCTCGAGTCTTTCCCACGAGGCTTTCCCACGAGGCTTTCCCACAGGGCTGTCCCACGTGCACACGTGGTGGGAGTCGATCCTCGGCTTGAACGTCAAGGCAGTGCAGGGAAAACAGGTTCCTCTGGAATGGACTGACACATCTGCGGGACTCTTGGAATGGTGGCACGACCCTTCAGTTCCTCTCGCCTTTCCTGTGGAGAGCGCCTCCTCTTGAGATGCGACGGGAACGCCGGGAATTCTTTCCCTACGAAACAGGGAAAGGATCCCTCATCTCGAGCTAGGAGGCGGAAACGGGGCTCCCCTGGATGTTTGCGGGACCCCACGTGCTTCCTCTCGAGTGCAGACGGGTATGTCGGGGAACTTCTTGAGTTGCAGCAAGGGTGTGAAGGACCCTTTGGAAGTTCCAGTGGTTAGACGTGATTGGCCTCGAGAAGCCTCAGCGGAAATGGGCCTCATCTCGCCTGGAGGGCAAAACCTCCTGTATTTTCTCGAGTTGCGGCAGGTGCTCTCGACTTACGACGGGGACCTCAGGGACCCGCTCTGGTGGCCTCAGGAAAGGCCAGTCCCCATGCGAGTTCCTCGGGGGCGTCTCGGGATTCCTCTCCCGTCGATGCCGGGGCCTAAGACCTTGTGTGGAGTCGGGGCCGGAACCTGAGGATTCCTCTCCAGTGCTGACATGGATCTTGAGGTACTTCTGGAGACTCCCCAGGGGAGTCAGTCCTCGTCTCGAATGCGAGCATGCACTTGCGCTTTCCTCCAGAGCGGTAGCAGCAGTGTCACGCAGTCCGCCGCGTAGATCAAAGGATCTATGGTTTTCCCTCGAGTCTTTCCCACGAGGCTTTCCCACGAGGCTTTCACACAGGGCTGTCCCACGTGCACACGTGGTGGGAGTCGATCCTCGGCTTGAACGTCAAGGAAGTGCAGGCAAAACAGGTTCCTCTGGAATGGACTGACACATCTGGGGGACTCTTGGAATGGTGGCACGACCCTGGAGTTCCTCTCGCCTTTCCTGTGGAGAGCGCCTCCTCTTGAGATGTGACGGGAACGCCGGGAATTCTTTCCCTACGAAACAGGGAAAGGATCCCTCATCTCGAGCTAGGAGGCGGAAACGGGGCTCCCCTGGATGTGTGCGGGACCCCACGTGCTTCCTCTCGAGTGGAGACGGGTATGTCGGGGAACTTCTTGAGTTGCAGCAAGAGTGTGAAGGACCCTTTGGAAGTTCCAGTGGTTAGATGTGATTGGCCTCGAGAAGCCTCAGCGGAAATGGGCCTCATCTCGCCTGGAGGGCAAAACCTCCTGGATTTTCTCGAGTTGCGGCAGGTGCTCTCAACTTACGACGGGGACCTCAGGGACCCGCTCTGGTGGGCTCAGGAAAGGCCAGTCCCGATGCGAGTTCCTCGGGGGCGTCTCGGGATTCCTCTCCCGTCGATGCCGGGGCCTAAGACCTTGTGTGGAGTCGGGGCCGGAACCTGAGGATTCCTCTCCAGTGCTGACATGGATCTTGGGGTACTTCTGGAGTCTCCCCAGGGGAGTCAGTCCTCGTCTCGAATGCGGGCATGCACTTGCGCTTTCCTCCAGAGCGGTAGCAGCAGTGTCACGCAGTCCGCCGCGTGGATCAAAGGATCTATGGTTTTCCCTCGAGTCTTTCCCACGAGGCTTTCCCACGAGGCTTTCCCACAGGGCTGTCCCACGTGCACACGTGGTGGGAGTCGATCCTCGGCTTGAACGTCAAGGCAGTGCAGGGAAAACAGGTTCCTCTGGAATGGACTGACACATCTGGGGGACTCTTGGAATGGTGGCACGACCCTGGAGTTCCTCTCGCCTTTCCTGTGGAGAGCGCCTCCTCTTGAGATGCGACGGGAACGCCGGGAATTCTTTCCCTATGAAACAGGGAAAGGATCCCTCATCTCGAGCTAGGAGGCGGAAACGGGGCTCCCCTGGATGTATGCGGGACCCACGTGCTTCCTCCCGAGTGGAGACGGGTATGTCGGGGAACTTCTTGAGTTGCAGCAAGGGTGTGAAGGACCCTTTGGAAGTTCCAGTGGTTAGACGAGATTAGCCTCGAGAAGCCTCAGCGGAAATGGGCCTCATCGCGCCTGGAGGGCAAAACCTCCTGGATTTTTTCGAGTTGCGGCAGGTGCTCTCGACTTACGACGGGGACCTCAGGGACCCGCTCTGGTGGCCTCAGGAAAGGCCAGTCCCCATGCGAGTTCCTCGGGGGCCTCTCGGGATTCCTCTCCCGTCGATGCCGGGGCCTAAGACCTTGTGTGGAGTCGGGGCCGGAACCTGAGGATTCCTCTCCAGTGCTGACATGGATCTTGGGGTACTTCTGGAGTCTCCCCAGTGGAGTAAGTCCTCGTCTCGAATGCGGGCATGCACTTGCGCTTTCCTCCAGAGCGGTAGCAGCAGTGTCACGCAGTCCGCCGCGTGGATCAAAGGATCTATGGTTTTCCCTCGAGTCTTTCCCACGAGGCTTTCCCACGAGGCTTTCCCACAGGGCTGTCCCACGTGCACACGTGGTGGGAGTCGATCCTCGGCTTGAACGTCAAGGCAGTGCAGGGAAAACAGGTTCCTCTGGAATGGACTGACACATCTGGGGGACTCTTGGAATGGTGGCACGACCCTGGAGTTCCTCTCGCCTTTCCTGTGGAGAGCGCCTCCTCTTGAGATGCGACGGGAACGCCGGGAATTCTTTCCCTACGAAACAGGGAAAGGATCCCTCATCTCGAGCTAGGAGGCGGAAACGGGGCTCCCCTGGATGTGTGCGGGACCCACCTGCTTCCTCCCGAGTGGAGACGGGTATGTCGGGGAACATCTTGAGTTGCAGCAAGGGTGTGAAGGACCCTTTGGAAGTTCCAGTGGTTAGACGTGATTAGCCTCGAGAAGCCTCAGCGGAAATGGGCCTCATCGCGCCTGGAGGGCAAAACCTCCTGGATTTTCTCGAGTTGCAGCAGGTGCTCTCGACTTACGACGAGGACTTCAGGGACCCGCTCTGGTGGCCTCAGGAAAGGCCAGTCCCCATGCGAGTTCCTCGGGGGCCTCTCGGGATTCCTCTCCCGTCGATGCCGGGGAATAAGACCTTGTGAGGAGTCGGGGCCGGAACCTGAGGATTCCTCTCCAGTGCTGACATGGATCTTGGGGTACTTCTGGAGTCTCCCCAGGGGAGTCAGTCCTCGTCTCGAATGCGGGCATGCACTTGCGCTTTCCTCCAGAGCGGTAGCAGCAGTGTCACGCAGTCCGCCGCGTGGATCAAAGCATCTATGGATTTCCCTCGAGTCTTTCCCACGAGGCTTTCCCACGAGGCTTTCCCACAGGGCTGTCCCACGTGCACACGTGGTGGGAGTCGATCCTCGGCTTGAACGTCAAGGCAGTGCAGGGAAAACACGTTCCTCTGGAATTGACTGACTCATCTGGGGGACTCTTGGAATGGTGGCATGTCCCTGGAGTTCCTCTCGCCTTTCCTGTGGAGAGCGCCTCCTCTTGAGATGCGACGGGAACGCCGGGAATTCTTTCCCTACGAAACAGGGAAAGGATCCCTCATCTCGAGCTAGGAGGCGGAAACGGGGCTCCCCTGGATTTGTGCGGGACACCACGTGCTTCCTCTCGAGTGGAGACGGGTATGTCGGGGAACTTCTTGAGTTGCAGCAAGGGTGTGAAGGACCCTTTGGAAGTTCCATTGGTTAGATGTGATTGGCCTCGAGAAGCCTCAGTGGAAATGGGCCTCATCTCGCCTGGAGGGCAAAACCTCCTGGATTTTCTCGAGTTGCGGCAGGTGCTCTCGACTTACGACGGGGACCTCAGGGACCCGCTCTGGTGGCCTCAGGAAAGGCCAGTCCCCATGCGAGTTCCTCAGGGGCCACTCGGGATTCCTCTCCCGTCGATGCCGGGGCCTAAGACCTTGTGTTGGGTCGGGGCCGGAACCTGAGGATTCCTCTCCAGGGCTGACATGGATCTTGGGGTACTTCTGGAGTCTCCCCAGGGGAGTCAGTCCTCGTCTCGAATGCGGGCATGCACTTGCGCTTTCCTCCAGAGCGGTAGCAGCAGTGTCACGCAGTCCGCCGCGTGGATCAAAGGATCTATGGTTTTCCCTCGAGTCTTTCCCACGAGGCTTTCCCACGAGGCTTTCCCACAGGGCTGTCCCACGTGCACACGTGGTGGGAGTCGATCCTCGGCTTGAACGTCAAGGCAGTGCAGGGAAAACAGGTTCCTCTGGAATGGACTGACACATCTGGGGGACTCTTGGAATGGTGGCACGACCCTTCAGTTCCTCTCGCCTTTCCTGTGGAGAGCGCCTCCTCTTGAGATGCGACGGGAACGCCGGGAATTCTTTCCCTACGAAACAGGGAAAGGATCCCTCATCTCGAGCTAGGAGGCGGAAACGGGGCTCCCCTGGATGTTTGCGGGACCCCACGTGCTTCCTCTCTAGTGGAGACGGGTATGTCGGGGAACTTCTTGAGTTCCAGCAAGGGTGTGAAGGACCCTTTGGAAGTTCCAGTGGTTAGACGTGATTGGCCTCGAGAAGCCTCAGCGGAAATGGGCCTCATCTCGCCTGGAGGGCAAAACCTCCTGGATTTTCTCGAGTTGCGGCAGGTGCTCTCGACTTACGACGGGGACCTCAGGGACCCGCTCTGGTGGCCTCAGGAAAGGCCAGTCCCCATGCGAGTTCCTCGGGGGCGTCTCGGGATTCCTCTCCCGTCGATGCCGGGGCCTAAGACCTTGTGTGGAGACGGGGCCGGAACCTGAGGATTCCTCTCCAGTGCTGACATGGATATTGAGGTACTTCTGGAGACTCCCCAGGGGAGTCAGTCCTCGTCTCGAATGCGGGCATGCACTTGCGCTTTCCTCCAGAGCGGTAGCAGCAGTGTCACGCAGTCCGCCGCATAGATCAAAGGATCTATGGTTTTCCCTCGAGTCTTTCCCACGAGGCTTTCCCACGAGGCTTTCCCACAGGGCTGTCCCACGTGCACACGTGGTGGGAGTCGATCATCGGCTAGAACGTCAAGGCAGTGCAGGCAAAACAGGTTCCTCTGGAATGGACTGACACATCTGGGGGACTCTTGGAATGGTGGCACGACCCTGGAGTTCCTCTCGCCTTTCCTGTGGAGAGCGCCTCCTCTTGAGATGTGACGGGAACGCCGGGAATTCTTTCCCTACGAAACAGGGAAAGGATCCCTCATCTCGAGCTAGGAGGCGGAAACAGGGCTCCCCTGGATGTGTGCGGGACCCCACGTGCTTCCTCTCGAGTGGAGACGGGTATGTCGGGGAACTTCTTGAGTTGCAGCAAGAGTGTGAAGGACCCTTTGGAAGTTCCAGTGGTTAGATGTGATTGGCCTCGAGAAGCCTCAGCGGAAATGGGCCTCATCTCGCCTGGAGGGCAAAACCTCCTGGATTTTCTCGAGTTGCAGCAGGTGCTCTCGACTTACGACGAGGACTTCAGGGACCCGCTCTGGTGGCCTCAGGAAAGGCCAGTCCCCATGCGAGTTCCTCGGGGGCCTCTCGGGATTCCTCTCCCGTCGATGCCGGGGCCGAAGACCTTGTGAGGAGTCGGGGCCGGAACCTGAGGATTCCTCTCCAGTGCTGACATGGATCTTGGGGTACTTCTGGAGTCTCCCCAGGGGAGTCAGTCCTCGTCTCGAATGCGGGCATGCACTTGCGCTTTCCTCCAGAGCGGTAGCAGCAGTGTCACGCAGTCCGCCGCGTGGATCAAAGCATCTATGGATTTCCCTCGAGTCTTTCCCACGAGGCTTTCCCACGAGGCTTTCCCACAGGGCTGTCCCACGTGCACACGTGGTGGGAGTCGATCCTCGGCTTGAACGTCAAGGCAGTGCAGGGAAAACAGGTTCCTCTGGAATTGACTGACTCATCTGGGGGACTCTTGGAATGGTGGCATGTCCCTGGAGTTCCTCTCGCCTTTCCTGTGGAGAGCGCCTCCTCTTGAGATGCGACGGGAACGCCGGGAATTCTTTCCCTACGAAACAGGGAAAGGATCCCTCATCTCGAGCTAGGAGGCGGAAACGGGGCTCCCCTGGATTTGTGCGGGACACCACGTGCTTCCTCTCGAGTGGAGACGGGTATGTCGGGGAACTTCTTGAGTTGCAGCAAGGGTGTGAAGGACCCTTTGGAAGTTCCATTGGTTAGATGTGATTGGCCTCGAGAAGCCTCAGTGGAAATGGGCCTCATCTCGCCTGGAGGGCAAAACCTCCTGGATTTTCTCGAGTTGCGGCAGGTGCTCTCGACTTACGACGGGGACCTCAGGGACCCGCTCTGGTGGCCTCAGGAAAGGCCAGTCCCCATGCGAGTTCCTCAGGGGCCACTCGGGATTCCTCTCCCGTCGATGCCGGGGCCTAAGACCTTGTGTTGGGTCGGGGCCGGAACCTGAGGATTCCTCTCCAGGGCTGACATGGATCTTGGGGTACTTCTGGAGTCTCCCCAGGGGAGTCAGTCCTCGTCTCGAATGCGGGCATGCACTTGCGCTTTCCTCCAGAGCGGTAGCAGCAGTGTCACGCAGTCCGCCGCGTGGATCAAAGGATCTATGGTTTTCCCTCGAGTCTTTCCCACGAGGCTTTCCCACGAGGCTTTCCCACAGGGCTGTCCCACGTGCACACGTGGTGGGAGTCGATCCTCGGCTTGAACGTCAAGGCAGTGCAGGGAAAACAGGTTCCTCTGGAATGGACTGACACATCTGGGGGACTCTTGGAATGGTGGCACGACCCTGGAGTTCCTCTCGCCTTTCCTGTGGAGAGCGCCTCCTCTTGAGATGTGACGGGAACGCCGGGAATTCTTTCCCTACGAAACAGGGAAAGGATCCCTCATCTCGAGCTAGGAGGCGGAAACAGGGCTCCCCTGGATGTGTGCGGGACCCCACGTGCTTCCTCTCGAGTGGAGACGGGTATGTCGGGGAACTTCTTGAGTTGCAGCAAGAGTGTGAAGGACCCTTTGGAAGTTCCAGTGGTTAGATGTGATTGGCCTCGAGAAGCCTCAGCGGAAATGGGCCTCATCTCGCCTGGAGGGCAAAACCTCCTGGATTTTCTCGAGTTGCAGCAGGTGCTCTCGACTTACGACGAGGACTTCAGGGACCCGCTCTGGTGGCCTCAGGAAAGGCCAGTCCCCATGCGAGTTCCTCGGGGGCCTCTCGGGATTCCTCTCCCGTCGATGCCGGGGCCGAAGACCTTGTGAGGAGTCGGGGCCGGAACCTGAGGATTCCTCTCCAGTGCTGACATGGATCTTGGGGTACTTCTGGAGTCTCCCCAGGGGAGTCAGTCCTCGTCTCGAATGCGGGCATGCACTTGCGCTTTCCTCCAGAGCGGTAGCAGCAGTGTCACGCAGTCCGCCGCGTGGATCAAAGCATCTATGGATTTCCCTCGAGTCTTTCCCACGAGGCTTTCCCACGAGGCTTTCCCACAGGGCTGTCCCACGTGCACACGTGGTGGGAGTCGATCCTCGGCTTGAACGTCAAGGCAGTGCAGGGAAAACAGGTTCCTCTGGAATTGACTGACTCATCTGGGGGACTCTTGGAATGGTGGCATGTCCCTGGAGTTCCTCTCGCCTTTCCTGTGGAGAGCGCCTCCTCTTGAGATGCGACGGGAACGCCGGGAATTCTTTCCCTACGAAACAGGGAAAGGATCCCTCATCTCGAGCTAGGAGGCGGAAACGGGGCTCCCCTGGATTTGTGCGGGACACCACGTGCTTCCTCTCGAGTGGAGACGGGTATGTCGGGGAACTTCTTGAGTTGCAGCAAGGGTGTGAAGGACCCTTTGGAAGTTCCAGTGGTTAGATGTGATTGGCCTCGAGAAGCCTCAGTGGAAATGGGCCTCATCTCGCCTGGAGGGCAAAACCTCCTGGATTTTCTCGAGTTGCGGCAGGTGCTCTCGACTTACGACGGGGACCTCAGGGACCCGCTCTGGTGGCCTCAGGAAAGGACAGTCCCCATGCGAGTTCCTCAGGGGCCACTCGGGATTCCTCTCCCGTCGATGCCGGGGCCTAAGACCTTGTGTGGAGTCGGGGCCGGAACCTGAGGATTCCTCTCCAGGGCTGACATGGATCTTGGGGTACTTCTGGAGTCTCCCCAGGGGAGTCAGTCCTCGTCTCGAATGCGGGCATGCACTTGCGCTTTCCTCCAGAGCGGTAGCAGCAGTGTCACGCAGTCCGCCGCGTGGATCAAAGGATCTATGGTTTTCCCTCGAGTCTTTCCCACGAGGCTTTCCCACGAGGCTTTCCCACAGGGCTGTCCCACGTGCACACGTGGTGGGAGTCGATCCTCGGCTTGAACGTCAAGGCAGTGCAGGGAAAACAGGTTCCTCTGGAATGGACTGACACATCTGCGGGACTCTTGGAATGGTGGCACGACCCTTCAGTTCCTCTCGCCTTTCCTGTGGAGAGCGCCTCCTCTTGAGATGCGACGGGAACGCCGGGAATTCTTTCCCTACGAAACAGGGAAAGGATCCCTCATCTCGAGCTAGGAGGCGGAAACGGGGCTCCCCTGGATGTTTGCGGGACCCCACGTGCTTCCTCTCGAGTGCAGACGGGTATGTCGGGGAACTTCTTGAGTTGCAGCAAGGGTGTGAAGGACCCTTTGGAAGTTCCAGTGGTTAGACGTGATTGGCCTCGAGAAGCCTCAGCGGAAATGGGCCTCATCTCGCCTGGAGGGCAAAACCTCCTGTATTTTCTCGAGTTGCGGCAGGTGCTCTCGACTTACGACGGGGACCTCAGGGACCCGCTCTGGTGGCCTCAGGAAAGGCCAGTCCCCATGCGAGTTCCTCGGGGGCGTCTCGGGATTCCTCTCCCGTCGATGCCGGGGCCTAAGACCTTGTGTGGAGTCGGGGCCGGAACCTGAGGATTCCTCTCCAGTGCTGACATGGATCTTGAGGTACTTCTGGAGACTCCCCAGGGGAGTCAGTCCTCGTCTCGAATGCGAGCATGCACTTGCGCTTTCCTCCAGAGCGGTAGCAGCAGTGTCACGCAGTCCGCCGCGTAGATCAAAGGATCTATGGTTTTCCCTCGAGTCTTTCCCACGAGGCTTTCCCACGAGGCTTTCACACAGGGCTGTCCCACGTGCACACGTGGTGGGAGTCGATCCTCGGCTTGAACGTCAAGGAAGTGCAGGCAAAACAGGTTCCTCTGGAATGGACTGACACATCTGGGGGACTCTTGGAATGGTGGCACGACCCTGGAGTTCCTCTCGCCTTTCCTGTGGAGAGCGCCTCCTCTTGAGATGTGACGGGAACGCCGGGAATTCTTTCCCTACGAAACAGGGAAAGGATCCCTCATCTCGAGCTAGGAGGCGGAAACGGGGCTCCCCTGGATGTGTGCGGGACCCCACGTGCTTCCTCTCGAGTGGAGACGGGTATGTCGGGGAACTTCTTGAGTTGCAGCAAGAGTGTGAAGGACCCTTTGGAAGTTCCAGTGGTTAGATGTGATTGGCCTCGAGAAGCCTCAGCGGAAATGGGCCTCATCTCGCCTGGAGGGCAAAACCTCCTGGATTTTCTCGAGTTGCGGCAGGTGCTCTCAACTTACGACGGGGACCTCAGGGACCCGCTCTGGTGGGCTCAGGAAAGGCCAGTCCCGATGCGAGTTCCTCGGGGGCGTCTCGGGATTCCTCTCCCGTCGATGCCGGGGCCTAAGACCTTGTGTGGAGTCGGGGCCGGACCCTGAGGATTCCTCTCCAGGGCTGACATGGATCTTGGGGTACTTCTGGAGTCTCCCCAGGGGAGTCAGTCCTCGTCTCGAATGCGGGCATGCACTTGCGCTTTCCTCCAGAGCGGTAGCAGCAGTGTCACGCAGTCCGCCGCGTGGATCAAAGGATCTATGGTTTTCCCTCGAGTCTTTCCCACGAGGCTTTCCCACGAGGCTTTCCCACAGGGCTGTCCCACGTGCACACGTGGTGGGAGTCGATCCTCGGCTTGAACGTCAAGGCAGTGCAGGGAAAACAGGTTCCTCTGGAATGGACTGACACATCTGGGGGACTCTTGGAATGGTGGCACGACCCTGGAGTTCCTCTCGCCTTTCCTGTGGAGAGCGCCTCCTCTTGAGATGCGACGGGAACGCCGGGAATTCTTTCCCTATGAAACAGGGAAAGGATCCCTCATCTCGAGCTAGGAGGCGGAAACGGGGCTCCCCTGGATGTATGCGGGACCCACGTGCTTCCTCCCGAGTGGAGACGGGTATGTCGGGGAACTTCTTGAGTTGCAGCAAGGGTGTGAAGGACCCTTTGGAAGTTCCAGTGGTTAGACGAGATTAGCCTCGAGAAGCCTCAGCGGAAATGGGCCTCATCGCGCCTGGAGGGCAAAACCTCCTGGATTTTTTCGAGTTGCGGCAGGTGCTCTCGACTTACGACGGGGACCTCAGGGACCCGCTCTGGTGGCCTCAGGAAAGGCCAGTCCCCATGCGAGTTCCTCGGGGGCCTCTCGGGATTCCTCTCCCGTCGATTCCGGGGCCTAAGACCTTGTGTGGAGTCGGGGCCGGAACCTGAGGATTCCTCTCCAGTGCTGACATGGATCTTGGGGTACTTCTGGAGTCTCCCCAGTGGAGTAAGTCCTCGTCTCGAATGCGGGCATGCACTTGCGCTTTCCTCCAGAGCGGTAGCAGCAGTGTCACGCAGTCCGCCGCGTGGATCAAAGGATCTATGGTTTTCCCTCGAGTCTTTCCCACGAGGCTTTCCCACGAGGCTTTCCCACAGGGCTGTCCCACGTGCACACGTGGTGGGAGTCGATCCTCGGCTTGAACGTCAAGGCAGTGCAGGGAAAACAGGTTCCTCTGGAATGGACTGACACATCTGGGGGACTCTTGGAATGGTGGCACGACCCTGGAGTTCCTCTCGCCTTTCCTGTGGAGAGCGCCTCCTCTTGAGATGCGACGGGAACGCCGGGAATTCTTTCCCTACGAAACAGGGAAAGGATCCCTCATCTCGAGCTAGGAGGCGGAAACGGGGCTCCCCTGGATGTGTGCGGGACCCACCTGCTTCCTCCCGAGTGGAGACGGGTATGTCGGGGAACATCTTGAGTTGCAGCAAGGGTGTGAAGGACCCTTTGGAAGTTCCAGTGGTTAGACGTGATTAGCCTCGAGAAGCCTCAGCGGAAATGGGCCTCATCGCGCCTGGAGGGCAAAACCTCCTGGATTTTCTCGAGTTGCAGCAGGTGCTCTCGACTTACGACGAGGACTTCAGGGACCCGCTCTGGTGGCCTCAGGAAAGGCCAGTCCCCATGCGAGTTCCTCGGGGGCCTCTCGGGATTCCTCTCCCGTCGATGCCGGGGAATAAGACCTTGTGAGGAGTCGGGGCCGGAAGCTGAGGATTCCTCTCCAGTGCTGACATGGATCTTGGGGTACTTCTGGAGTCTCCCCAGGGGAGTCAGTCCTCGTCTCGAATGCGGGCATGCACTTGCGCTTTCCTCCAGAGCGGTAGCAGCAGTGTCACGCAGTCCGCCGCGTGGATCAAAGGATCTATGGATTTCCCTCGAGTCTTTCCCACGAGGCTTTCCCACGAGGCTTTCCCACAGGGCTGTCCCACGTGCACACGTGGTGGGAGTCGATCCTCGGCTTGAACGTCAAGGCAGTGCAGGGAAAACACGTTCCTCTGGAATTGACTGACTCATCTGGGGGACTCTTGGAATGGTGGCATGTCCCTGGAGTTCCTCTCGCCTTTCCTGTGGAGAGCGCCTCCTCTTGAGATGCGACGGGAACGCCGGGAATTCTTTCCCTACGAAACAGGGAAAGGATCCCTCATCTCGAGCTAGGAGGCGGAAACGGGGCTCCCCTGGATTTGTGCGGGACACCACGTGCTTCCTCTCGAGTGGAGACGGGTATGTCGGGGAACTTCTTGAGTTGCAGCAAGGGTGTGAAGGACCCTTTGGAAGTTCCATTGGTTAGATGTGATTGGCCTCGAGAAGCCTCAGTGGAAATGGGCCTCATCTCGCCTGGAGGGCAAAACCTCCTGGATTTTCTCGAGTTGCGGCAGGTGCTCTCGACTTACGACGGGGACCTCAGGGACCCGCTCTGGTGGCCTCAGGAAAGGCCAGTCCCCATGCGAGTTCCTCAGGGGCCACTCGGGATTCCTCTCCCGTCGATGCCGGGGCCTAAGACCTTGTGTTGGGTCGGGGCCGGAACCTGAGGATTCCTCTCCAGGGCTGACATGGATCTTGGGGTACTTCTGGAGTCTCCCCAGGGGAGTCAGTCCTCGTCTCGAATGCGGGCATGCACTTGCGCTTTCCTCCAGAGCGGTAGCAGCAGTGTCACGCAGTCCGCCGCGTGGATCAAAGGATCTATGGTTTTCCCTCGAGTCTTTCCCACGAGGCTTTCCCACGAGGCTTTCCCACAGGGCTGTCCCACGTGCACACGTGGTGGGAGTCGATCCTCGGCTTGAACGTCAAGGCAGTGCAGGGAAAACAGGTTCCTCTGGAATGGACTGACACATCTGGGGGACTCTTGGAATGGTGGCACGACCCTTCAGTTCCTCTCGCCTTTCCTGTGGAGAGCGCCTCCTCTTGAGATGCGACGGGAACGCCGGGAATTCTTTCCCTACGAAACAGGGAAAGGATCCCTCATCTCGAGCTAGGAGGCGGAAACGGGGCTCCCCTGGATGTTTGCGGGACCCCACGTGCTTCCTCTCTAGTGGAGACGGGTATGTCGGGGAACTTCTTGAGTTCCAGCAAGGGTGTGAAGGACCCTTTGGAAGTTCCAGTGGTTAGACGTGATTGGCCTCGAGAAGCCTCAGCGGAAATGGGCCTCATCTCGCCTGGAGGGCAAAACCTCCTGGATTTTCTCGAGTTGCGGCAGGTGCTCTCGACTTACGACGGGGACCTCAGGGACCCGCTCTGGTGGCCTCAGGAAAGGCCAGTCCCCATGCGAGTTCCTCGGGGGCGTCTCGGGATTCCTCTCCCGTCGATGCCGGGGCCTAAGACCTTGTGTGGAGACGGGGCCGGAACCTGAGGATTCCTCTCCAGTGCTGACATGGATCTTGAGGTACTTCTGGAGACTCCCCAGGGGAGTCAGTCCTCGTCTCGAATGCGGGCATGCACTTGCGCTTTCCTCCAGAGCGGTAGCAGCAGTGTCACGCAGTCCGCCGCATAGATCAAAGGATCTATGGTTTTCCCTCGAGTCTTTCCCACGAGGCTTTCCCACGAGGCTTTCCCACAGGGCTGTCCCACGTGCACACGTGGTGGGAGTCGATCATCGGCTAGAACGTCAAGGCAGTGCAGGCAAAACAGGTTCCTCTGGAATGGACTGACACATCTGGGGGACTCTTGGAATGGTGGCACGACCCTGGAGTTCCTCTCGCCTTTCCTGTGGAGAGCGCCTCCTCTTGAGATGTGACGGGAACGCCGGGAATTCTTTCCCTACGAAACAGGGAAAGGATCCCTCATCTCGAGCTAGGAGGCGGAAACAGGGCTCCCCTGGATGTGTGCGGGACCCCACGTGCTTCCTCTCGAGTGGAGACGGGTATGTCGGGGAACTTCTTGAGTTGCAGCAAGAGTGTGAAGGACCCTTTGGAAGTTCCAGTGGTTAGATGTGATTGGCCTCGAGAAGCCTCAGCGGAAATGGGCCTCATCTCGCCTGGAGGGCAAAACCTCCTGGATTTTCTCGAGTTGCGGCAGGTGCTCTCAACTTACGACGGGGACCTCAGGGACCCGCTCTGGTGGCCTCAGGAAAGGCCAGTCCCGATGCGAGTTACTCGGGGGCGTCTCGGGATTCCTCTCCCGTCGATGCCGGGGCCTAAGACCTTGTGTGGAGTCGGGGCCGGAACCTGAGGATTCCTCTCCAGTGCTGACATGGATCTTGGGGTACTTCTGGAGTCTCCCCAGGGGAGTCAGTACTCGTCTCGAATGCGGGCATGCACTTGCGCTTTCCTCCAGAGCGGTAGCAGCAGTGTCACGCAGTCCGCCGCGTGGATCAAAGGATCTATGGTTTTCCCTCGAGTCTTTCCCACGAGGCTTTCCCACGAGGCTTTCCCACAGGGCTGTCCCACGTGCACACGTGGTGGGAGTCGATCCTCGGCTTGAACGTCAAGGCAGTGCAGGGAAAACAGGTTCCTCTGGAATGGACTGACACATCTGGGGGACTCTTGGAATGGTGGCACGACCCTGGAGTTCCTCTCGCCTTTCCTGTGGAGAGCGCCTCCTCTTGAGATGCGACGGGAACGCCGGGAATTCTTTCCCTACGAAACAGGGAAAGGATCCCTCATCTCGAGCTAGGAGGCGGAAACGGGGCTCCCCTGGATGTGTGCGGGACCCACCTGCTTCCTCCCGAGTGGAGACGGGTATGTCGGGGAACTTCTTGAGTTGCAGCAAGGGTGTGAAGGACCCTTTGGAAGTTCCAGTGGTTAGATGTGATTGGCCTCGAGAAGCCTCAGCGGAAATGGGCCTCATCTCGCCTGGAGGGCAAAACCTCCTGGATTTTCTCGAGTTGCGGCAGGTGCTCTCGACTTACGACGGGGACCTCAGGGACCCGCTCTGGTGGCCTCAGGAAAGGCCAGTCCCCATGCGAGTTCCTCGGGGGCGTCTCGGGATTCCTCTCCCGGCGATGCCGGGGCCTAAGACCTTGTGTGGAGTCGGGGCCGGAACCTGAGGATTCCTCTCCAGTGCTGACATGGATCTTGGGGTACTTCTGGAGTCTCCCCAGGGGAGTCAGTCCTCGTCTCGAATGCGGGCATGCACTTGCGCTTTCCTCCAGAGCGGTAGCAGCAGTGTCACGCAGTCCGCCGCGTGGATCAAAGGATCTATGGTTTTCCCTCGAGTCTTTCCCACGAGGCTTTCCCACGAGGCTTTCCCACAGGGCTGTCCCACGTGCACACGTGGTGGGAGTCGATCCTCGGCTTGAACGTCAAGGCAGTGCAGGGAAAACAGGTTCCTCTGGAATGGACTGACACATCTGGGGGACTCTTGGAATGGTGTCACGACCCTGGAG
Organism: Ovis canadensis; assembly: GCF_042477335.2. Taxonomy (NCBI): domain Eukaryota; kingdom Metazoa; phylum Chordata; class Mammalia; order Artiodactyla; family Bovidae; genus Ovis; species Ovis canadensis. Next base: position 10,748,414 of record NC_091268.1, read on the forward strand.
TTCCTCTCGCCTTTCCTTTGGAGAGCGCCTCCTCTTGAGATGCGACGGGAACGCCGCGAATTCTATCCCTACGAAACAGGGAAAGGATCCCTCATCTCGAGCTAGGAGGCGGAAACGGGGCTCCCCTGGATGTGTGCGGGACACCACGTGCTTCCTCTCGAGTGGAGACGGGTATGTCGGGGAACTTCTTGAGTTGCAGCAAGGGTGTGAAGGACCCTTTGGAAGTTCCAGTGGTTAGATGTGATTGGCCTCGAGAAGCCTCAGCGGAAATGGGCCTCATCTCGCCTGGAGGGCAAAACCTCCTGGATTTTCTCGAGTTGCGGCAGGTGCTCTCGACTTACGACGGGGACCTCAGGGACCCGCTCTGGTGGCCTCAGGAAAGGCCAGTCCCCATGCGAGTTCCTCGGGGGCCTCTCGGGATTCCTCTCCCGTCGATGCCGGGGCCTAAGACCTTGTGTGGAGTCGGGGCCGGAACCTGAGGATTCCTCTCCAGTGCTGACATGGATCTTGGGGTACTTCTGGAGTCTCCCCAGGGGAGTCAGTCCTCCTCTCGAATGCGGGCATGCACTTGCGCTTTCCTCCAGAGCGGTAGCAGCAGTGTCACGCAGTCCGCCGCGTGGATCAAAGGATGTATGGTTTTCCCCCGAGTCTTTCCCACGAGGCTTTTCCACGAGGCTTTCCCACAGGGCTGTCCCACGTGCACACGTGGTGGGAGTCGATCCTCGGCTTGAACGTCAAGGCAGTGCAGGGAAAACAGGTTCCTCTGGAATGGACTGACACATCTGGGGGACTCTTGGAATGGTGGCATGACCCTGGAGTTCCTCTCGCCTTTCCTGTGGAGAGCGCCTCCTCTTGAGATGCGACGGGAACACCGGGAATTCTTTCCCTACGAAACAGGGAAGGATCCCTCATCTCGAGCTAGGAGGCGGAAACCGGGCTCCCCTGGATGTGTGCGGGACACCACGTGCTTCCTCTCGAGTGCAGACGGGTATGTCGGGGAACTTCTTGAGTTGCAGCAAGGGTGTGAAGGACCCTTTGGAAGTTCCAGTGGTTAGATGTGATTGGCCTCGAGAAGCCTCAGCGGAAATGGGCCTCATCTCGCCTGGAGGGCAAAACCTCCTGGATTTTCTCGAGTTGCGGCAGGTGCTCTCGACTTACGACGGGGACCTCAGGGACCCGCTCTGGTGGCCTCAGGAAAGGCCAGTACCCATGCGAGTTCCTCGGGGGCATCTCGGGATTTCTCTCCCGTCGATGCCGGGGCCTAAGACCTTGTGTGGAGTCGGGGCTGGAACCTGAGGATTCCTCTCCAGTGCTGACATGGATCTTGGGGTACTTCTGGAGTCTCCCCAGGGGAGTCAGTCCTCGTCTCGAATGCGGGCATGCACTTGCGCTTTCCTCCAGAGCGGTAGCAGCAGTGTCACGCAGTCCGCCGCGTGGATCAAAGGATCTATGGTTTTCCCTCGAGTCTTTCCCACGAGGCTTTCCCACGAGGCTTTCCCACAGGGCTGTCCCTCGTGCACACGTGGTGGGAGTCGATCCTCGGCTTGAACGTCAAGGCAGTGCAGGGAAAACAGGTTCCTCTGGAATGGACTGACACATCTGGGGGACTCTTGGAATGGTGTCACGACCCTGGAGTTCCTCTCGCCTTTCCTGTGGAGAGCGCCTCCTCTTGAGATGCGACGGGAACTCCAGGAATTCTTTCCCTACGAAACAGGGAAAGGATCCCTCATCTCGAGCTAGGAGGCGGAAACGGGGCTCCCCTGGATGTGTGCGGGACCCCACGTGCTTCCTCTCGAGTGGAGACGGGTATGTCGGGGAACTTCTTGAGTTGCAGCAAGAGTGTGAAGGACCCTTTGGAAGTTCCAGTGGTTAGATGTGATTGGCCTCGAGAAGCCTCAGCGGAAATGGGCCTCATCTCGCCTGGAGGGCAAAACCTCCTGGATTTTCTCGAGTTGCGGCAGGTGCTCTCAACTTACGACGGGGACCTCAGGGACCCGCTCTGGTGGCCTCAGGAAAGGCCAGTCCCGATGCGAGTTCCTCGGGGGCGTCTCGGGATTCCTCTCCCGTCGATGCCGGGGCCTAAGACCTTGTGTGGAGTCGGGGCCGGAACCTGAGGATTCCTCTCCAGTGCTGACATGGATCTTGGGGTACTTCTGGAGTCTCCCCAGGGGAGTCAGTCCTCGTCTCGAATGCGGGCATGCACTTGCGCTTTCCTCCAGAGCGGTAGCAGCAGTGTCACGCAGTCTGCCGCGTGGATCAAAGGATCTATGGTTTTCCCTCGAGTCTTTCCCACGAGGCTTTCCCACGAGGCTTTCCCACAGGGCTGTCCCACGTGCACACGTGGTGGGAGTCGATCCTCGGCTTGAACGTCAAGGCAGTGCAGGGAAAACAGGTTCCTCTGGAATGGACTGACACATCTGGGGGACTCTTGGAATGGTGGCATGACCCTGGAGTTCCTCTCGCCTTTCCTGTGGAGAGCGCCTCCTCTTGAGATGCGACGGGAACGCCGGGAATTCTTTCCCTACGAAACAGGGAAAGGATCCCTCATCTCGAGCTAGGAGGCGGAAACGGGGCTCCCCTGGATGTGTGCGGGACCCACGTGCTTCCTCCCGAGTGGAGACGGGTATGTCGGGGAACTTCTTGAGTTGCAGCAAGGGTGTGAAGGACCCTTTGGAAGTTCCAGTGGTTAGACGAGATTAGCCTCGAGAAGCCTCAGCGGAAATGGGCCTCATCTCGCCTGGAGGGCAAAACCTCCTGGAATTTCTCGAGTTGCGGCAGGTGCTCTCGACTTACGACGGGGACCTCAGGGACCCGCTCTGGTGGCCTCAGGAAAGGCCAGTCCCCATGCGAGTTCCTCGGGGGCTTCTCGGGATTCCTCTCCCGTCGATGCGGGGGCCTAAGACCTTGTGTGGAGTCGGGGCCGGAACCTGAGGATTCCTCTCCAGTGCTGACATGGATCTTGGGGTACTTCTGGAGTCTCCCCAGGGGAGTCAGTCCTCGTCTCGAATGCGGGCATGCACTTGCGCTTTCCTCCAGAGCGGTAGCAGCAGTGTCACGCAGTCCGCCGCGTGGATCAAAGGATCTATGGTTTTCCCTCGAGTCTTTCCCACGAGGCTTTCCCACGAGGCTTTCCCACAGGGCTGTCCGAAGTGCACACGTGGTGGGAGTCGATCCTCGTCTTGAACGTCAAGGCAGTGCAGGGAAAACAGGTTCCTCTGGAATGGACTGACACATCTGGGGGACTCTTGGAATGGTGGCACGACCCTGGAGTTCCTCTCGCCTTTCCTGTGGAGAGCTCCTCCTCTTGAGATGCGACGGGAACGCCGGGAATTCTTTCCCTACGAAACAGGGAAAAGATTCCTCATCTTGAGCTAGGAGGCGGAAACGGGGCTCCCCTGGATGTGTGCGGGACCCACGTGCTTCCTCTCGAGTGGAGACGGGTATGTCGGGGAACTTCTTGAGTTGCAGCAAGGGTGTGAAGGACCCTTTGGAAGTTCCAGTGGTTAGACTTGATTAGCCTCGAGAAGCCTCAGCGGAAATGGGCCTCATCTCGCCTGGAGGGCAAAACCTCCTGGATTTTCTCGAGTTGCGGCAGGTGCTCTCGACTTACGCCGGGGACTTCAGGGACCCGCTCTGGTGGCCTCAGGAAAGGCCAGTCCCCATGCGAGTTCCTCGGGGGCCTCTCGGGATTCCTCTCCCGTCGATGCCGGGGCCTAAGACCTGGTGAGGAGTCGGGGCCGGAACCTGAGGATTCCTCTCCAGTGCTGACATGGATCTTGGGGTACTTCTGGAGTCTCCCCAGGGGAGTCAGTCCTCGTCTCGAATGCGGGCATGCACTTGCGCTTTCCTCCAGAGCGGTAGCAGCAGTGTCACGCAGTCCGCCGCGTGGATCAAAGTATGTATGGTTTTCCCCCGAGTCTTTCCCACGAGGCTTTCCCACGAGGCTTTCCCACAGGGCTGTCCCACGTGCACACGTGGTGGGAGTCGATCCTCGGATTGAACGTCAAGGCAGTGCAGGGAAAACAGGTTCCTCTGGAATGGACTGACACATCTGGGGGACTCTTGGAATGGTGGCATGACCCTGGAGTTCCTCTCGCCTTTCCTGTGGAGAGCGCCTCCTCTTGAGATGCGACGGGAACACCGGGAATTCTTTCCCTACGAAACAGGGAAAGGATCCCTCATCTTGAGCTAGGAGGCGGAAACCGGGCTCCCCTGGATGTGTGCGGGACACCACGTGCTTCCTCTCGAGTGCAGACGGGTATGTCGGGGAACTTCTTGAGTTGCAGCAAGGGTGTGAAGGACCCTTTGGAAGTTCCAGTGGTTAGATGTGATTGGCCTCGAGAAGCCTCAGCGGAAATGGGCCTCATCTCGCCTGGAGGGGAAAACCTCCTGGATTTTCTCGAGTTGCGGCAGGTGCTCTCGACTTACGACGGGGACCTCAGGGACCCGCTCTGGTGGCCTCAGGAAAGGCCAGTCCCCATGCGAGTTCCTCGGGGGCGTCTCGGGATTCGTCTCCCGGCGATGCCGGGGCCTAAGACCTTGTGTGGAGTCGGGGCCGGAACCTGAGGATTCCTCTCCAGTGCTGACATGGATCTTGGGGTACTTCTGGAGTCTCCCCAGGGGAGTCAGTCCTCGTCTCGAATGCGGGCATGCACTTGCGCTTTCCTCCAGAGCGGTAGCAGCAGTGTCACGCAGTCCGCCGCGTGGATCAAAGGATCTATGGTTTTCCCTCGAGTCTTTCCCACGAGGCTTTCCCACGAGGCTTTCCCACAGGGCTGTCCCACGTGCACACGTGGTGGGAGTCGATCCTCGGCTTGAACGTCAAGGCAGTGCAGGGAAAACAGGTTCCTCTGGAATGGACTGACACATCTGGGGGACTATAGGAATGGTGTCACGACCCTGGAGTTCCTCTCGCCTTTCCTGTGGAGAGCGCCTCCTCTTGAGATGCGACGGGAACGCCGGTAATTCTTTCCCTACGAAACAGGGAAAGGATCCCTCATCTCGAGCTAGGAGGCGAAACGGGGCTCCCCTGGATGTGTGCGGGACACCACGTGCTTCCTCTCGAGTGGAGACGGGTATGTCGGGGAACTTCTTGAGCTGCAGCAAGGGTGTGAAGGACCCTTTGGAAGTTCCAGTGGTTCGATGTGATTGGCCTCGAGAAGCCTCAGCGGAAATGGGCCTCATCTCGCCTGGAGGGCAAAACCTCCTGGATTTTCTCGAGTTGCGGCAGGTGCTCTCGACTTTCGACGGGGACCTCAGGGACCCGCTCTGGTGGCCTCAGGAAAGGCCAGTCCCCATGCGAGTTCCTCGGGGGCCTCTGGGGATTCCTCTCCCGTCGATGCCGGGGCCTAAGACCTTGTGTGGAGTCGGGGCCGGAACCTGAGGATTCCTCTCCAGTGCTGACATGGATCTTGGGGTACTTCTGGAGTCTCCCCAGGGGAGTCAGTCCTCGTCTCGAATGCGGACATGCACTTGCGCTTTCCACCAGAGCGGTAGCAGCAGTGTCACGCTGTCCGCCGCGTGGATCAAAGGATCTAAGGTTTTCCCTCGAGTCTTTCCCACGAGGCTTTCCCACAGGGCTGTCCCACGTGCACACGTGGTGAGAGTCGATCCTCGGCTTGAACGTCAAGGCAGTGCAGGGAAAACAGGTTCCTCTGGAATGGACTGACACATCCTGGGGACTCTTGCAATGGTGGCACGACCCTGGAGTTCCTCTCGCCTTTCCTGTGGAGAGCGCCTCCTCTTGAGATGCGACGGGAACGCCGGGAATTCTTTCCCTACGAAACAGGGAAAGGATCGCTCATCTCGAGCTAGGAATCGGAAACGGGGCTCCCCTGGATGTGTGCGGGACCCCACGTGCTTCCTCTCGAGTGGAGACGGGTATGTCGGGGAACTTCTTGAGTTGCAGCAAGGGTGTGAAGGACCCGTTGGACGTTCCAGTATTTAGACGTGATTAGCCTCGAGAAGCCTCAGCGGAAATGGGCCTCATCTCGCCTGGAGGGCAAAACCTCCTGGATTTTCTCGAGTTGCGGCAGGTGCTCTCGACTTTCGACGGGGACCTCAGGGAACCGCTCTGGTGGCCTCAGGAAAGGCCAGTCCCCATGCGAGTTCCTCGGGGGCCTCTGGGGATTCCTCTCCCGTCGATGCCGGGGCCTAAGACCTTGTGTGGAGTCGGGGCCGGAACCTGAGGATTCCTCTCCAGTGCTGTCATGGATCTTGGGGTACTTCTGGAGTCTCCCCAGGGGAGTCAGTCCTCGTCTCGAATGCGGGCATGCACTTGCGCTTTCCTCCAGAGCGGTAGCAGCAGTGTCACGCAGTCCGCCGCGTGGATCAAAGGATCTATGGTTTTCCCTCGAGTCTTTCCCACGAGGCGTTCCCACGAGGCTTTCCCACAGGGCTGTCCCACGTGCACACGTGGTGGGAGTCGATCCTCGGCTTGAACGTCAAGGCAGTGCAGGAAAACAGGTTCCTCTGGAATGGACTGACACATCTGGGGGACTCTTGGAATGGTGGCACGACCCTTCAGTTCCTCTCGCCTTTCCTGTGGAGATCGCCTCCTTTTGAGATGCGATGGGAACGCCGGGAATTCTTTCCCTAAGAAACAGGGAAAGGATCCCTCATCTCGAGCTAGGAGGCGGAAACGGGGCTCCCCTGGATGTGTGCGGGACCCCACGTGCTTCCTCTCGAGTGGAGACGGGTATGTCGGGGACCTTCTTGAGTTGCAGCAAGGGTGTGAAGGACCCTTTGGAAGTTCCAGTGGTTAGATGTGATTAGCCTCGAGAAGCCTCAGCGGAAATGGGCCTCATCTCGCCTGGAGGGCAAAACCTCCTGGATTTTCTCGAGTTGCGGCAGGTGCTCTCGACTTACGACGAGGACCTCAGGGACCCGCTCTGGTGGCCTCAGGAAAGGCCAGTCCCCATGCGAGTTCCTCTGGGGATTCCTCTCCCGTCGATGCCGGGGCCTAAGACCTTGTGTGAAGTCGGGGCCGGAACCTGAGCATTCCTCTCCAGTGCTGACATGGATCTTGGGGTACTTCTGGAGTCTCCCCAGGGGAGTCAGTCCTCGTCTCGAATGCGGGCATGCACTTGCGCTTTCCTCCAGAGCGGTAGCAGCAGTGTCACGCAGTCCGCCCAATGGATCAAAGGATCTATGGTTTTCCCTCGAGTCTTTCCCACGAGGCTTTCCCACGAGGCTTTCCCACAGGGCTGTCCGAAGTGCACACGTGGTGGGAGTCGATCCTCGTCTTGAACGTCAAGGCAGTGCAGGGAAAACAGGTTCCTCTGGAATGGACTGACACATCTGGGGGACTCTTGGAATGGTGGCACGACCCTGGAGTTCCTCTCGCCTTTCCTGTGGAGAGCTCCTCCTCTTGAGATGCGACGGGAACGCCGGGAATTCTTTCCCTACGAAACAGGGAAAAGATTCCTCATCTTGAGCTAGGAGGCGGAAACGGGGCTCCCCTGGATGTGTGCGGGACCCACGTGCTTCCTCTCGAGTGGAGACGGGTATGTCGGGGAACTTCTTGAGTTGCAGCAAGGGTGTGAAGGACCCTTTGGAAGTTCCAGTGGTTAGACTTGATTAGCCTCGAGAAGCCTCAGCGGAAATGGGCCTCATCTCGCCTGGAGGGCAAAACCTCCTGGATTTTCTCGAGTTGCGGCAGGTGCTCTCGACTTACGCCGGGGACTTCAGGGACCCGCTCTGGTGGCCTCAGGAAAGGCCAGTCCCCATGCGAGTTCCTCGGGGGCCTCTCGGGATTCCTCTCCCGTCGATGCCGGGGCCTAAGACCTGGTGAGGAGTCGGGGCCGGAACCTGAGGATTCCTCTCCAGTGCTGACATGGATCTTGGGGTACTTCTGGAGTCTCCCCAGGGGAGTCAGTCCTCGTCTCGAATGCGGGCATGCACTTGCGCTTTCCTCCAGAGCGGTAGCAGCAGTGTCACGCAGTCCGCCGCGTGGATCAAAGTATGTATGGTTTTCCCCCGAGTCTTTCCCACGAGGCTTTCCCACGAGGCTTTCCCACAGGGCTGTCCCACGTGCACACGTGGTGGGAGTCGATCCTCGGATTGAACGTCAAGGCAGTGCAGGGAAAACAGGTTCCTCTGGAATGGACTGACACATCTGGGGGACTCTTGGAATGGTGGCATGACCCTGGAGTTCCTCTCGCCTTTCCTGTGGAGAGCGCCTCCTCTTGAGATGCGACGGGAACACCGGGAATTCTTTCCCTACGAAACAGGGAAAGGATCCCTCATCTTGAGCTAGGAGGCGGAAACCGGGCTCCCCTGGATGTGTGCGGGACACCACGTGCTTCCTCTCGAGTGCAGACGGGTATGTCGGGGAACTTCTTGAGTTGCAGCAAGGGTGTGAAGGACCCTTTGGAAGTTCCAGTGGTTAGATGTGATTGGCCTCGAGAAGCCTCAGCGGAAATGGGCCTCATCTCGCCTGGAGGGGAAAACCTCCTGGATTTTCTCGAGTTGCGGCAGGTGCTCTCGACTTACGACGGGGACCTCAGGGACCCGCTCTGGTGGCCTCAGGAAAGGCCAGTCCCCATGCGAGTTCCTCGGGGGCGTCTCGGGATTCGTCTCCCGGCGATGCCGGGGCCTAAGACCTTGTGTGGAGTCGGGGCCGGAACCTGAGGATTCCTCTCCAGTGCTGACATGGATCTTGGGGTACTTCTGGAGTCTCCCCAGGGGAGTCAGTCCTCGTCTCGAATGCGGGCATGCACTTGCGCTTTCCTCCAGAGCGGTAGCAGCAGTGTCACGCAGTCCGCCGCGTGGATCAAAGGATCTATGGTTTTCCCTCGAGTCTTTCCCACGAGGCTTTCCCACGAGGCTTTCCCACAGGGCTGTCCCACGTGCACACGTGGTGGGAGTCGATCCTCGGCTTGAACGTCAAGGCAGTGCAGGGAAAACAGGTTCCTCTGGAATGGACTGACACATCTGGGGGACTATAGGAATGGTGTCACGACCCTGGAGTTCCTCTCGCCTTTCCTGTGGAGAGCGCCTCCTCTTGAGATGCGACGGGAACGCCGGTAATTCTTTCCCTACGAAACAGGGAAAGGATCCCTCATCTCGAGCTAGGAGGCGAAACGGGGCTCCCCTGGATGTGTGCGGGACACCACGTGCTTCCTCTCGAGTGGAGACGGGTATGTCGGGGAACTTCTTGAGCTGCAGCAAGGGTGTGAAGGACCCTTTGGAAGTTCCAGTGGTTCGATGTGATTGGCCTCGAGAAGCCTCAGCGGAAATGGGCCTCATCTCGCCTGGAGGGCAAAACCTCCTGGATTTTCTCGAGTTGCGGCAGGTGCTCTCGACTTTCGACGGGGACCTCAGGGACCCGCTCTGGTGGCCTCAGGAAAGGCCAGTCCCCATGCGAGTTCCTCGGGGGCCTCTGGGGATTCCTCTCCCGTCGATGCCGGGGCCTAAGACCTTGTGTGGAGTCGGGGCCGGAACCTGAGGATTCCTCTCCAGTGCTGACATGGATCTTGGGGTACTTCTGGAGTCTCCCCAGGGGAGTCAGTCCTCGTCTCGAATGCGGACATGCACTTGCGCTTTCCACCAGAGCGGTAGCAGCAGTGTCACGCTGTCCGCCGCGTGGATCAAAGGATCTAAGGTTTTCCCTCGAGTCTTTCCCACGAGGCTTTCCCACAGGGCTGTCCCACGTGCACACGTGGTGAGAGTCGATCCTCGGCTTGAACGTCAAGGCAGTGCAGGGAAAACAGGTTCCTCTGGAATGGACTGACACATCCTGGGGACTCTTGCAATGGTGGCACGACCCTGGAGTTCCTCTCGCCTTTCCTGTGGAGAGCGCCTCCTCTTGAGATGCGACGGGAACGCCGGGAATTCTTTCCCTACGAAACAGGGAAAGGATCGCTCATCTCGAGCTAGGAATCGGAAACGGGGCTCCCCTGGATGTGTGCGGGACCCCACGTGCTTCCTCTCGAGTGGAGACGGGTATGTCGGGGAACTTCTTGAGTTGCAGCAAGGGTGTGAAGGACCCGTTGGACGTTCCAGTATTTAGACGTGATTAGCCTCGAGAAGCCTCAGCGGAAATGGGCCTCATCTCGCCTGGAGGGCAAAACCTCCTGGATTTTCTCGAGTTGCGGCAGGTGCTCTCGACTTTCGACGGGGACCTCAGGGAACCGCTCTGGTGGCCTCAGGAAAGGCCAGTCCCCATGCGAGTTCCTCGGGGGCCTCTGGGGATTCCTCTCCCGTCGATGCCGGGGCCTAAGACCTTGTGTGGAGTCGGGGCCGGAACCTGAGGATTCCTCTCCAGTGCTGTCATGGATCTTGGGGTACTTCTGGAGTCTCCCCAGGGGAGTCAGTCCTCGTCTCGAATGCGGGCATGCACTTGCGCTTTCCTCCAGAGCGGTAGCAGCAGTGTCACGCAGTCCGCCGCGTGGATCAAAGGATCTATGGTTTTCCCTCGAGTCTTTCCCACGAGGCGTTCCCACGAGGCTTTCCCACAGGGCTGTCCCACGTGCACACGTGGTGGGAGTCGATCCTCGGCTTGAACGTCAAGGCAGTGCAGGAAAACAGGTTCCTCTGGAATGGACTGACACATCTGGGGGACTCTTGGAATGGTGGCACGACCCTTCAGTTCCTCTCGCCTTTCCTGTGGAGATCGCCTCCTTTTGAGATGCGATGGGAACGCCGGGAATTCTTTCCCTAAGAAACAGGGAAAGGATCCCTCATCTCGAGCTAGGAGGCGGAAACGGGGCTCCCCTGGATGTGTGCGGGACCCCACGTGCTTCCTCTCGAGTGGAGACGGGTATGTCGGGGACCTTCTTGAGTTGCAGCAAGGGTGTGAAGGACCCTTTGGAAGTTCCAGTGGTTAGATGTGATTAGCCTCGAGAAGCCTCAGCGGAAATGGGCCTCATCTCGCCTGGAGGGCAAAACCTCCTGGATTTTCTCGAGTTGCGGCAGGTGCTCTCGACTTACGACGAGGACCTCAGGGACCCGCTCTGGTGGCCTCAGGAAAGGCCAGTCCCCATGCGAGTTCCTCTGGGGATTCCTCTCCCGTCGATGCCGGGGCCTAAGACCTTGTGTGAAGTCGGGGCCGGAACCTGAGGATTCCTCTCCAGTGCTGACATGGATCTTGGGGTACTTCTGGAGTCTCCCCAGGGGAGTCAGTCCTCGTCTCGAATGCGGGCATGCACTTGCGCTTTCCTCCAGAGCGGTAGCAGCAGTGTCACGCAGTCCGCCCAATGGATCAAAGGATCTATGGTTTTCCCTCGAGGCTTTCCCACGAGGCTTTCCCACGAGGCTTTCCCTCAGGTCTGTCCCACGTGCACACGTGGTGGGAGTCGATCCTCGGCTTGAACGTCAAGGCAGTGCAGGGAAAACAGGTTCCTCTGGAATGGACTGACACATTTGGGGGACTCTTGGAATGGTGGCACGACCCTGGAGTTCCTCTCGCCTTTCCTGTGGAGAGCGCCTCCTCTTGAGATGCGACGGGAACGCCGGGAATTCTTTCCCTACGAAACAGGGATAGGATCCCTCATCTCGAGCTAGGAGGCGGAAACGGGGCTCCCCTGGATGTGTGCGGGACCCCACGTGCTTCCTTTCGAGTGGAGACGGGTATGTCGGGGAACTTCTTGAGTTGCAGCAAGGGTGTGAAGGACCCTTTGGAAGTTCCAGTGTTTAGACGTGATTAGCCTCGAAAACCTCTGCGGAAATGAGCCTCATCTCGCCTGGAGGGCAAAACATCCTGGATTTTCTCGAGTTGCGGCAGGTGATCTCGACTTACGACGGGGACCTCAGGGACCCGCTCTGGTGGCCTCAGGAAAAGCCAGTCCCCATGCGAGTTCCTCGGGGGCCTCTGGGAATTCCTCTCCCGTCGATGCCGGGGCCTAAGACCTTGTGTGGAGTCGGGGCCGGAACCTGAGGATTCCTCTCCAGTGCTGACATGGATCTTGGGGTACTTCTGGAGTCTCCCCAGGGGAGTCAGTCCTCGTCTCGAATGCGGACATGCACTTGCGCTTTCCACCAGAGCGGTAGCAGCAGTGTCACGCAGTCCGCCGCGTGGATCAAAGGATCTATGGTTTTCCCTCGAGTCTTTCCCACGAGGCTTTCCCACGAGGCTTTCCCACAGGGCTGTCCCACGTGCACACGTGGTGGGAGTCGATCCTCGGCTTGAACGTCAAGGCAGTGCAGGGAAAACAGGTTCCTCTGGAATGGACTGACACATCTGGGGGACTCTTGGAATGGTGTCACGACCCTGGAGTTCCTCTCGCCTTTCCTGTGGAGAGCGCCTCCTCTTGAGATACGACGGGAACGCCGGGAATTCTTTCCCTACGAAACAGGGAAAGGATCCCTCATCTCGAGCTAGGAGGCGGAAACGGGGCTCCCCTGGATGTGTGTGGGACCCCACGTGCTTCCTCTCGAGTGGAGACGGGTATGTCGGGGAACTTCTTGAGTTGCAGCAATGGTGTGAAGCACCCTTTGGAAGTTCCAGTGGTTAGATGTGATTGGCCTCGAGAAGCCTCAGCGGAAATGGGCCTCATCTCGCCTGGAGGGCAAAACCTCCTGGATTTTCTCGAGTTGCGGCAGGTGCTCTCGACTTACGGCGGGGACCTCAGGGACCCGCTCTGGTGGCCTCAGGAAAGGCCAGTCCCGATGCGAGTTCCTCGGGGGCCTCTGGGGATTCCTCTCCCATCGATGCCGGTGCCTAAGACCTTGTGTGGAGTCGGGGCCGGAACCTGAGGATTCCTCTCCAGTGCTGACATGGATCTTGGGGTATTTCCGGAGTCTCCCCAGGAGAGTCAGTCCTCGTCTCGAATGCGGGCATGCACTTGCGCTTTCCTCCAGAGCGGTAGCAGCAGTGTCACGCAGTCCGCCGCGTGGATCAAAGGATCTATGTTTTTCCCTCGAGTCTTTCAAACGAGGCTTTCCCACGAGGCTTTCCCACAGGGCTGTCCCACGTGCACACGTGGTGGGAGTCGATCCTCGGCTTGAACGTCAAGGCAGTGCAGGGAAAACAGGTTCCTCTGGAATGGACTGACACATCTGGGGGACTCTTGGAATGGTGGCACGACCCTTCAGTTCCTCTCGCCTTTCCTGTGGAGAGCGCCTCCTCTTGAGATACGCCGGGAACGCCGGGAATTCTTTCCCTACGAAACAGGGAAAGGATCCCTCATCTCGAGCTAGGAGGCGGAAACGGGGCTCCTCTGGATGTGTGCCGGACCCCACGTGCTTCCTCTCGAGTGGAGACGGGTATGTCGGGGAACTTCTTGAGTAGCAGCAAGGGTGTGAAGGACCCTTTGGAAGTTCCAGTGGTTAGATGTGATTGGCCTCGAGAAGCCTCAGCGGAAATGGGCTTCATCTCGCCTGGAGGGCAAAACCGCCTGGATTTTCTCGAGTTGCGGCAGGTGCTCTCGACTTACGACGAGGACCTCAGGGACCCGCTCTGGTGGCCTCAGGAAAGGACAGTCCCCATGCGAGTTCCTCTGGGGATTCCTCTCCCGTCGATGCCGGGGCCTAAGACCTTGTGTGGAGTCGGGGCCGGAACCTGAGGATTCCTCTCCAGTGCTGACATGGATCTTGGGGTACTTCTGGAGTCTCCCCAGGGGAGTCAGTCCTCGTCTCGAATGCGGACATGCACTTGCGCTTTCCACCAGAGCGGTAGCAGCAGTGTCACGCTGTCCGCCGCGTGGATCAAAGGATCTAAGGTTTTCCCTCGAGTCTTTCCCACGAGGCTTTCCCACAGGGCTGTCCCACGTGCACACGTGGTGAGAGTCGATCCTCGGCTTGAACGTCAAGGCAGTGCAGGGAAAACAGGTTCCTCTGGAATGGACTGACACATCCTGGGGACTCTTGCAATGGTGGCACGACCCTGGAGTTCCTCTCGCCTTTCCTGTGGAGAGCGCCTCCTCTTGAGATGCGACGGGAACGCCGGGAATTCTTTCCCTACGAAACAGGGAAAGGATCGCTCATCTCGAGCTAGGAATCGGAAACGGGGCTCCCCTGGATGTGTGCGGGACCCCACGTGCTTCCTCTCGAGTGGAGACGGGTATGTCGGGGAACTTCTTGAGTTGCAGCAAGGGTGTGAAGGACCCGTTGGACGTTCCAGTATTTAGACGTGATTAGCCTCGAGAAGCCTCAGCGGAAATGGGCCTCATCTCGCCTGGAGGGCAAAACCTCCTGGATTTTCTCGAGTTGCGGCAGGTGCTCTCGACTTTCGACGGGGACCTCAGGGAACCGCTCTGGTGGCCTCAGGAAAGGCCAGTCCCCATGCGAGTTCCTCGGGGGCCTCTGGGGATTCCTCTCCCGTCGATGCCGGGGCCTAAGACCTTGTGTGGAGTCGGGGCCGGAACCTGAGGATTCCTCTCCAGTGCTGTCATGGATCTTGGGGTACTTCTGGAGTCTCCCCAGGGGAGTCAGTCCTCGTCTCGAATGCGGGCATGCACTTGCGCTTTCCTCCAGAGCGGTAGCAGCAGTGTCACGCAGTCCGCCGCGTGGATCAAAGGATCTATGGTTTTCCCTCGAGTCTTTCCCACGAGGCGTTCCCACGAGGCTTTCCCACAGGGCTGTCCCACGTGCACACGTGGTGGGAGTCGATCCTCGGCTTGAACGTCAAGGCAGTGCAGGAAAACAGGTTCCTCTGGAATGGACTGACACATCTGGGGGACTCTTGGAATGGTGGCACGACCCTTCAGTTCCTCTCGCCTTTCCTGTGGAGATCGCCTCCTTTTGAGATGCGATGGGAACGCCGGGAATTCTTTCCCTAAGAAACAGGGAAAGGATCCCTCATCTCGAGCTAGGAGGCGGAAACGGGGCTCCCCTGGATGTGTGCGGGACCCCACGTGCTTCCTCTCGAGTGGAGACGGGTATGTCGGGGACCTTCTTGAGTTGCAGCAAGGGTGTGAAGGACCCTTTGGAAGTTCCAGTGGTTAGATGTGATTAGCCTCGAGAAGCCTCAGCGGAAATGGGCCTCATCTCGCCTGGAGGGCAAAACCTCCTGGATTTTCTCGAGTTGCGGCAGGTGCTCTCGACTTACGACGAGGACCTCAGGGACCCGCTCTGGTGGCCTCAGGAAAGGCCAGTCCCCATGCGAGTTCCTCTGGGGATTCCTCTCCCGTCGATGCCGGGGCCTAAGACCTTGTGTGAAGTCGGGGCCGGAACCTGAGGATTCCTCTCCAGTGCTGACATGGATCTTGGGGTACTTCTGGAGTCTCCCCAGGGGAGTCAGTCCTCGTCTCGAATGCGGGCATGCACTTGCGCTTTCCTCCAGAGCGGTAGCAGCAGTGTCACGCAGTCCGCCCAATGGATCAAAGGATCTATGGTTTTCCCTCGAGGCTTTCCCACGAGGCTTTCCCACGAGGCTTTCCCTCAGGTCTGTCCCACGTGCACACGTGGTGGGAGTCGATCCTCGGCTTGAACGTCAAGGCAGTGCAGGGAAAACAGGTTCCTCTGGAATGGACTGACACATTTGGGGGACTCTTGGAATGGTGGCACGACCCTGGAGTTCCTCTCGCCTTTCCTGTGGAGAGCGCCTCCTCTTGAGATGCGACGGGAACGCCGGGAATTCTTTCCCTACGAAACAGGGATAGGATCCCTCATCTCGAGCTAGGAGGCGGAAACGGGGCTCCCCTGGATGTGTGCGGGACCCCACGTGCTTCCTTTCGAGTGGAGACGGGTATGTCGGGGAACTTCTTGAGTTGCAGCAAGGGTGTGAAGGACCCTTTGGAAGTTCCAGTGTTTAGACGTGATTAGCCTCGAAAACCTCTGCGGAAATGAGCCTCATCTCGCCTGGAGGGCAAAACATCCTGGATTTTCTCGAGTTGCGGCAGGTGATCTCGACTTACGACGGGGACCTCAGGGACCCGCTCTGGTGGCCTCAGGAAAAGCCAGTCCCCATGCGAGTTCCTCGGGGGCCTCTGGGAATTCCTCTCCCGTCGATGCCGGGGCCTAAGACCTTGTGTGGAGTCGGGGCCGGAACCTGAGGATTCCTCTCCAGTGCTGACATGGATCTTGGGGTACTTCTGGAGTCTCCCCAGGGGAGTCAGTCCTCGTCTCGAATGCGGACATGCACTTGCGCTTTCCACCAGAGCGGTAGCAGCAGTGTCACGCAGTCCGCCGCGTGGATCAAAGGATCTATGGTTTTCCCTCGAGTCTTTCCCACGAGGCTTTCCCACGAGGCTTTCCCACAGGGCTGTCCCACGTGCACACGTGGTGGGAGTCGATCCTCGGCTTGAACGTCAAGGCAGTGCAGGGAAAACAGGTTCCTCTGGAATGGACTGACACATCTGGGGGACTCTTGGAATGGTGTCACGACCCTGGAGTTCCTCTCGCCTTTCCTGTGGAGAGCGCCTCCTCTTGAGATACGACGGGAACGCCGGGAATTCTTTCCCTACGAAACAGGGAAAGGATCCCTCATCTCGAGCTAGGAGGCGGAAACGGGGCTCCCCTGGATGTGTGTGGGACCCCACGTGCTTCCTCTCGAGTGGAGACGGGTATGTCGGGGAACTTCTTGAGTTGCAGCAATGGTGTGAAGCACCCTTTGGAAGTTCCAGTGGTTAGATGTGATTGGCCTCGAGAAGCCTCAGCGGAAATGGGCCTCATCTCGCCTGGAGGGCAAAACCTCCTGGATTTTCTCGAGTTGCGGCAGGTGCTCTCGACTTACGGCGGGGACCTCAGGGACCCGCTCTGGTGGCCTCAGGAAAGGCCAGTCCCGATGCGAGTTCCTCGGGGGCCTCTGGGGATTCCTCTCCCATCGATGCCGGTGCCTAAGACCTTGTGTGGAGTCGGGGCCGGAACCTGAGGATTCCTCTCCAGTGCTGACATGGATCTTGGGGTATTTCCGGAGTCTCCCCAGGAGAGTCAGTCCTCGTCTCGAATGCGGGCATGCACTTGCGCTTTCCTCCAGAGCGGTAGCAGCAGTGTCACGCAGTCCGCCGCGTGGATCAAAGGATCTATGTTTTTCCCTCGAGTCTTTCAAACGAGGCTTTCCCACGAGGCTTTCCCACAGGGCTGTCCCACGTGCACACGTGGTGGGAGTCGATCCTCGGCTTGAACGTCAAGGCAGTGCAGGGAAAACAGGTTCCTCTGGAATGGACTGACACATCTGGGGGACTCTTGGAATGGTGGCACGACCCTTCAGTTCCTCTCGCCTTTCCTGTGGAGAGCGCCTCCTCTTGAGATACGCCGGGAACGCCGGGAATTCTTTCCCTACGAAACAGGGAAAGGATCCCTCATCTCGAGCTAGGAGGCGGAAACGGGGCTCCTCTGGATGTGTGCCGGACCCCACGTGCTTCCTCTCGAGTGGAGACGGGTATGTCGGGGAACTTCTTGAGTAGCAGCAAGGGTGTGAAGGACCCTTTGGAAGTTCCAGTGGTTAGATGTGATTGGCCTCGAGAAGCCTCAGCGGAAATGGGCTTCATCTCGCCTGGAGGGCAAAACCGCCTGGATTTTCTCGAGTTGCGGCAGGTGCTCTCGACTTACGACGAGGACCTCAGGGACCCGCTCTGGTGGCCTCAGGAAAGGACAGTCCCCATGCGAGTTCCTCTGGGGATTCCTCTCCCGTCGATGCCGGGGCCTAAGACCTTGTGTGAAGTCGGGGCCGGAACATGAGGATTCCTCTCCAGTGCTTACATGGATCTTGGGGTACTTCTGGAGTCTCCCCAGGGGAGTCAGTCCTCGTCTCGAATGCGGGCATGCACTTGCGCTTTCCTCCAGAGCGGTAGCAGCAGTGTCACGCAGTCCGCCCAATGGATCAAAGGATCTATGGTTTTCCCTCGAGGCTTTCCCAAGAGGCTTTCCCACGAGGCTTTCCCACAGGGCTGTCCCACGTGCACACGTGGTGGGAGTCGATCCTCGGCTTGAACGTCAAGGCAGTGCAGGGAAAACAGGTTCCTCTGGAATGGACTGACACATCTGGGGGACTCTTGGAATGGTGGCACGACCCTGGAGTTCCTCTCGCCTTTCCTGTGGAGAGCGCCTCCTCTTGAGATGCGACGGGAACGCCGGGAATTCTTTCTCTACGAAACAGGGAAAGGATCCCTCATCTCGAGCTAGGAGGCGGAAACGGGGCTCCCCTGGATGTGTGCGGGACCCCACGTGCTTCCTTTCGAGTGGAGACGGGTATGTCGGGGAACTTCTTGAGTTGCAGCAAGGGTGTGAAGGACCCTTTGGAAGTTCCAGTGTTTAGACGTGATTAGCCTCGAAAACGTCTGCGGAAATGAGCCTCATCTCGCCTGGAGGGCAAAACATCCTGGATTTTCTCGAGTTGCGGCAGGTGATCTCGACTTACGACGGGGACCTCAGGGACCCGCTCTGGTGGCCTCAGGAAAAGCCAGTCCCCATGCGAGTTCCTCGGGGGCCTCTCGGGATCCCTCTCCCGTCGATGCCGGGGCCTAAGTCCTTGTGTGGAGTCGGGGCCGGAACCTGAGGATTCCTCTCCAGTGCTGACATGGATCTTGGGGTACTTCTGGAGTCTCCCCAGGGGAGTCAGTCCTCGTCTCGAATGCGGGCATGCACTGGCGCTTTCCTCCAGAGCCGTAGCAGCAGTGTCACGGAGCCCGCCGCGTGGATCAAAGGATCTATGGTTTTCCCTCGAGTCTTTCCCACGAGGCTTTCCCACGAGGCTTTCCCACAGGGCTGTCCCACGTGCACACGTGGTGGGAGTCGATCCTCGGCTTGAACGTCAAGGCAGTGCAGGGAAAACAGGTTCCTCTGGAATGGACTGACACATCTGGGGGACTCTTGGAATGGTGGCACGACCCTGGAGTTCCTCTCGCCTTTCCTGTGGAGAGCGCCTCCTCTTGAGATGCGACGGGAACGCCGGGAATTCTTTCCCTACGAAACAGGGAAAGGATCCCTCATCTCGAGCTAGGAGGCGGAAATGGGGCTCCCCTGGATGTGTGCGGGACCCCACGTGCTTCCTCTCGAGTGGAGACGGGTATGTCGGGGAACTTCTTGAGTTGCAGCAATGCTGTGAAGGACCCTTTGGAAGTTCCAGTGGTTAGATGTGATTGGCCTTGAGAAGCCTCAGCGGAAATGGGCCTCATCTGGCCTGGAGGGCAAAATCTCCTGGATTTACTCGAGTTGCGGCAGGTGCTCTAGACTTACGACGGGGAACTCAGGGACCCGCTCTGGTGGCCTCAGGAAAGGCCAGTCCCCATGCGAGTTCCTCGGGGGCCTCTCGGGATTCCTCTCCCGTCGATGCCGGGGCCTAAGACCTTGTGTGGAGTCGGGGCCGGAACCTGAGGATTCCTCTCCAGTGCTGACATGGATCTTGGGATACTTCTGGAGTCTCCCCAGGGGAGTCAGTAATCGTCTCGAATGCGTGCATGCACTTGCGCTTTCCTCCAGAGCGGTAGCAGCAGTGTCACGCAGTCCGCCGCGTGGATCAAAGGATCTATGGTTTTCCCTCGAGTCTTTCCCAGGAGGCTTTCCCACGAGGCTTTCCCACAGGGCTGTCCCACGTGCACACGTGGTGGGAGTCGATCCTCGGCTTGAACGTCAAGGCAGTGCAGGGAAAACAGGTTCCTCTGGAATGGACTGACACATCTGGGGTACTCTTGGAATGGTGGCACGACCCTGGAGTTCCTCTCGCCTTTCCTGTGGAGAGCGCCTCCTCTTGAGATGCGACGGGAATGCCGGGAATTCTTTCCCTACGAAACAGGGAAAGGATCCCTCATCTCGAGCTAGGAGGCGGAAACGGGGCTCCCCTGGATGTGTGCGCTACCCTACGTGCTTCCTCTCGAGTGGAGACGGGTATGTCGGGGAACTTCTTGAGCTGCAGCAATGCTGTGAAGGACCCTTTGGAAGTTCCAGTGGTTAGATGTGATTGGCCTTGAGAAGCCTCAGCGGAAATGGGCCTCATCTGGCCTGGAGGGCAAAATCTCCTGGATTTACTCGAGTTGCGGCAGGTGCTCTAGACTTACGACGGGGACCTCAGGGACCCGCTCTGGTGGCCTCAGGAAAAGCCAGTCCCCATGCGAGTTCCTCGGGGGCCTCTCGGGATTCCTCTCCCGTCGATGCCGGGGCCTAAGACCTTGTGTGGAGTCGGGGCCGGAACCTGAGGATTCCTCTCCAGTGCTGACATGGATCTTGGGATACTTCTGGAGTCTCCCCAGGGGAGTCAGTAATCGTCTCGAATGCGTGCATGCACTTGCGCTTTCCTCCAGAGCGGTAGCAGCAGTGTCACGCAGTCCGCCGCGTGGATCAAAGGATCTATGGTTTTCCCTCGAGTCTTTCCCACAAGGCTTTCCCACGAGGCTTTCCCACAGGGCTGTCCCACGTGCACACGTGGTGGGAGTCGATCCTCGGCTTGAACGTCAAGACAGTGCAGGGAAAACAGGTTCCTCTGGAATGGACTGACACATCTGGGGGACTCTTGGAATGGTGTCTCGACCCTGGAGTTCCTCTCGCCTTTCCTGTGGAGAGCCCCTCCTCTTGAGATGCGACGGGAACACCGGGAATTCTTTCATTACGAAACAGGGAAAGGATCCCTCATCTCGAGCTAGGAGGCGAAAACGGGGCTCCCCTGGATGTGTGCGGGACACCACGTGCTTCCTCTCGAGTGGAGACGGGTATGTCGGGGAACTTCTTGAGTTGCAGCAAGGGTGTGAAGGACCCTTTGGAAGTTCCAGTGGTTAGATGTGATTGGCCTCGAGAAGCCTCAGCGGAAATGGGCCTCATCTCGCCTGGAGGGCAAAACCTCCTGGATTTTCTCGAGTTGCGGCAGTTGCTCTCGACTTATGACGGGGACCTCAGGGACCCGCTCTGGTGGCCTCAGGAAAGGCCAGTCCCCTGCGAGTTCCTCGGGGGCCTCTCGGGATTCCTCTCCCGTCGATGCCGGGGCCTAAGACTTTGTGTGGAGTCGGGGCCGGAACCTGAGGATTCCTCTCCAGTGCTGACATGGATCTTGGGGTACTTCTGGAGTCTCCCCAGGGGAGTCAGTCCTCGTCTCGAATGCGGGCATGCACTTTCCCTTTCCTCCAGAGCGGTAGCAGCAGTGTCACGCAGTCCGCCGCGTGGATCAAAGGATCTATGGTTTTCCCTCGAGTCTTTCCCACGAGGCTTTCCCACGAGGCTTTCCCACAGGGCTGTCCCACGTGCACACGTGGTGGGAGTCGATCCTCGGCTTGAACGTCAAGGCAGTGCAGGGAAAACAGGTTCCTCTGGAATGGACTGACACATCTGGGGGACTCTTGGAATGGTGTCTCGACCCTGGAGTTTCTCTCGCCTTTCCTGTGGAGAGCGCCTCCTCTTGAGATGCGACGGGAACGCCGGGAATTCTTTCCCTACGAAACAGGGAAAGGATCCCTCATCTCGAGCTAGGAGGCGGAAACGGGGCTCCCCTGGATGTGTGCGGGACCCCACGTGCTTCCTCTCGAGTGGAGACGGGTATGTCCGGGAACTTTTTGAGTTGCAGCAATGGTGTGACGGACCCTTTGGAAGTTCCAGTGGTTAGATGTGATTGGCTTCGAGAAGCCTCAGCGGAAATGGGCCTCATCTCGCCTGGAGGGCACAACCTCCTGGATTTTCTCGAGTTGCGGCAGGTGCTCTCGACTTACGACGGGGACCTCAGGGACCCGTTCTGGTGGCCTCAGGAAAGGCCAATCCCCATGCGAGTTCCTCGGGGGCCTCTCGGGATTCCTCTCCCGTCTATGCCGGGGCCTAAGACCTTGTGTGGAGTCGGGGCCGGAACCTGAGGATTCCTCCCCAGTGCTGACATGGATCTTGGGGTACTTCTGGAGTCTCCCCAGGGGAGTCAGTCCTCGTCTCGAATGCGGGCATGCACTTTCCCTTTCCTCCAGAGCGGTAGCAGCAGTGTCACGCAGTCCGCCGCGTGGATCAAAGGATCTATGGTTTTCCCTCGAGTCTTTCCCAGGAGGCTTTCCCACGAGGCTTTCCCACAGGGCTGTCCCACGTGCACACGTGGTGGGAGTCGATCCTCGGCTTGAACGTCAAGGCAGTGCAGGGAAAACAGGTTCCTCTGGAATGGAATGACACATCTGGGGGACTCTTGGAATGGTGTCTCGACCCTGGAGTTTCTCTCGCCTTTCCTGTGGAGAGCGCCTCCTCTTGAGATGCGACGGGAACGCCGGGAATTTTTTCCCTACGAAACAGGGAAAGGATCCCTCATCTCGAGCTAGGAGGCGGAAACGGGGCTCCCCTGGATGTGTGCGGGACCCCACGTGCTTCCTCTCGAGTGGAGACGGGTATGTCGGGGAACTTCTTGAGTTGCAGCAATGGTGTGACGGACCCTTTGGAAGTTCCAGTGGTTAGATGTGATTGGCTTCGAGAAGCCTCAGCGGAAATGGGCCTCATCTCGCCTGGAGGGCAAAACCTCCTGGATTTTCTCGAGTTGCGGCAGGTGCTCTCGACTTACGACGGGGACCTCAGGGACCCGTTCTGGTGGCCTCAGGAAAGGCCAATCCCCATGCGAGTTCCTCGGGGGCCTCTCGGGATTCCTCTCCCGTCTATGCCGGGGCGTAAGACCTTGTGTGGAGTCGGGGCCGGAACCTGAGGATTCCTCCCCAGTGCTGACATGGATCTTGGGGTACTTCTGGAGTCTCCCCAGGGGAGTCAGTCCTCGTCTCGAATGCGGGCATGCACTAGCGCTTCCCTCTAGAGCGGTAGCAGCAGTGTCACGCAGTCCGCCGCGTGGATCAAAGGATCTATGGTTTTCCCTTGAGTCTTTCCCACGAGGCTTTCCCACAGGGCTGTCCCACGTGCACACGTGGTGGGAGTCGATCCTCGGCTTGAACGTCAAGGCAGTGCAGGGAAAACAGGTTCCTCTGGAATGGAATGACACATCTGGGGGACTCTTGGAATGGTGTCACGACCCTGGAGTTCCTCTCGCCTTTCCTGTGGAGAGCGCCTCCTCTTGAGATGCGACGGGAACGCCGGGAATTCTTTCCCTACGAAACAGGGAAAGGATCCCTCATCTCGAGCTAGGAGGCGGAAACGGGGCTCCCCTGGATGTGTGCGGGACACCACGTGCTTCCTCTCGAGTGCAGATGGGTATGTCGGGGAACTTCTTGAGTTGCAGCAAGGGTGTGAAGGACCCTTTGGAAGTTCCAGTGGTTAGATGTGATTGGCCTCGAGAAGCCTCAGCGGAAATGGGCCTCATCTCGCCTGGAGGGCAAAACCTCCTGGATTTTCTCGAGTTGAGGCAGGTGCTCTCGACTTACGACGGGGACCTCAGGGACCCGCTCTGGTGGCCTCAGGAAAGGCCAGTCCCCATGCGAGTTCCTCGGGGGCCTCTCGGGATTCCTCTCCCGTCGATGCCGGGGCCTAAGACCTTGTGTGGAGTCGGGGCCGGAACCTGAGGATTCCTCTCCAGTGCTGACATGGATCTTGGGGTACTTCTGGAGTCTCCCCAGGGGAGTCAGTCCTCGTCTCGAATGCGGGCATGCACTTGCGCTTTTCTCCAGAGCGGTAGCAGCAGTGTCACGCAGTCCGCCCCGTGGATCAAAGGATCTATGGTTTTCCCTCGAGTCTTTCCCACGAGGCTTTCCCACGAGGCTTTCCCACAGGGCTGTCCCACGTGCACACGTGGTGGGAGTCGATCCTCGGCTTGAACGTCAAGGCAGTGCAGGGAAAACAGGTTCCTCTGGAATGGACTGACACATCTGGGGGACTCTTGGAATGGTGTCTCGACCCTGGAGTTTCTCTCGCCTTTCCTGTGGAGAGCGCCTCCTCTTGAGATGCGACGGGAACGCCGGGAATTCTTTCCCTACGAAACAGGGAAAGGATCCCTCATCTCGAGCTAGGAGGCGGAAACGGGGCTCCCCTGGATGTGTGCGGGACCCCACGTGCTTCCTCTCGAGTGGAGACGGGTATGTCGGGGAACGTCTTGAGTTGCAGCAATGGTGTGAAGGACCCTTTGGAAGTTCCAGTGGTTAGATGTGATTGGCTTCGAGAAGCCTCAGCGGAAATGGGCCTCATCTCGCCTGGAGGGCAAAACCTCGTGGATTTTCTCGAGTTGCGGCAGGTGCTCTCGACTTACGACGGGGACCTCAGGGACCCGCTCTGGTGGCCTCAGGAAAGGCCAGTCCCCATGCGAGTTCCTCGGGGGCGTCTCGGGATTCTTCTCCCGTCGATGCCGGGGCCTAAGACCTTGTGTGGAGTCGGGGCCGGAACCTGAGGATTCCTCTCCAGTGCTGACATGGATCTTGGGGTACTTCTGGGGTCTCCCCAGGGGAGTCAGTCCTCGTCTCGAATGCGGGCATGCACTTGCGCTTTCCTCCAGAGCGGTAGCAGCAGTGTCACGCAGTCCGCCGCGTGGATCAAAGGATCTATGGTTTTCCCTCGAGTCTTTCCCACGAGGCTTTCCCACGAGGCTTTCCCACAGGGCTGTCCCACGTGCACACGTGGTGGGAGTCGATCCTCGGCTTGAACGTCAAGGCAGTGCAGGGAAAACAGGTTCCTCTGGAATGGACTGACACATCTGGGGGACTCTTGGAATGGTGTCACGACCCTGGAGTTCCTCTCGCCTTTCCTGTGGAG
The DNA here is from genome assembly GCF_042477335.2 of Ovis canadensis. Taxonomy (NCBI): domain Eukaryota; kingdom Metazoa; phylum Chordata; class Mammalia; order Artiodactyla; family Bovidae; genus Ovis; species Ovis canadensis. Next base: position 10,772,867 of record NC_091268.1, read on the forward strand.
AGCGCCTCCTCTTGAGATGCGACGGGAACTCCAGGAATTCTTTCCCTACGAAACAGGGAAAGGATCCCTCATCTCGAGCTAGGAGGCGGAAACGGGGCTCCCCTGGATGTGTGCGGGACCCCACGTGCTTCCTCTCGAGTGGAGACGGGTATGTCGGGGAACTTCTTGAGTTGCAGCAAGAGTGTGAAGGACCCTTTGGAAGTTCCAGTGGTTAGATGTGATTGGCCTCGAGAAGCCTCAGCGGAAATGGGCCTCATCTCGCCTGGAGGGCAAAACCTCCTGGATTTTCTCGAGTTGCGGCAGGTGCTCTCAACTTACGACGGGGACCTCAGGGACCCGCTCTGGTGGCCTCAGGAAAGGCCAGTCCCGATGCGAGTTCCTCGGGGGCGTCTCGGGATTCCTCTCCCGTCGATGCCGGGGCCTAAGACCTTGTGTGGAGTCGGGGCCGGAACCTGAGGATTCCTCTCCAGTGCTGACATGGATCTTGGGGTACTTCTGGAGTCTCCCCAGGGGAGTCAGTCCTCGTCTCGAATGCGGGCATGCACTTGCGCTTTCCTCCAGAGCGGTAGCAGCAGTGTCACGCAGTCTGCCGCGTGGATCAAAGGATCTATGGTTTTCCCTCGAGTCTTTCCCACGAGGCTTTCCCACGAGGCTTTCCCACAGGGCTGTCCCACGTGCACACGTGGTGGGAGTCGATCCTCGGCTTGAACGTCAAGGCAGTGCAGGGAAAACAGGTTCCTCTGGAATGGACTGACACATCTGGGGGACTCTTGGAATGGTGGCATGACCCTGGAGTTCCTCTCGCCTTTCCTGTGGAGAGCGCCTCCTCTTGAGATGCGACGGGAACGCCGGGAATTCTTTCCCTACGAAACAGGGAAAGGATCCCTCATCTCGAGCTAGGAGGCGGAAACGGGGCTCCCCTGGATGTGTGCGGGACCCACGTGCTTCCTCCCGAGTGGAGACGGGTATGTCGGGGAACTTCTTGAGTTGCAGCAAGGGTGTGAAGGACCCTTTGGAAGTTCCAGTGGTTAGACGAGATTAGCCTCGAGAAGCCTCAGCGGAAATGGGCCTCATCTCGCCTGGAGGGCAAAACCTCCTGGAATTTCTCGAGTTGCGGCAGGTGCTCTCGACTTACGACGGGGACCTCAGGGACCCGCTCTGGTGGCCTCAGGAAAGGCCAGTCCCCATGCGAGTTCCTCGGGGGCTTCTCGGGATTCCTCTCCCGTCGATGCGGGGGCCTAAGACCTTGTGTGGAGTCGGGGCCGGAACCTGAGGATTCCTCTCCAGTGCTGACATGGATCTTGGGGTACTTCTGGAGTCTCCCCAGGGGAGTCAGTCCTCGTCTCGAATGCGGGCATGCACTTGCGCTTTCCTCCAGAGCGGTAGCAGCAGTGTCACGCAGTCCGCCGCGTGGATCAAAGGATCTATGGTTTTCCCTCGAGTCTTTCCCACGAGGCTTTCCCACGAGGCTTTCCCACAGGGCTGTCCGAAGTGCACACGTGGTGGGAGTCGATCCTCGTCTTGAACGTCAAGGCAGTGCAGGGAAAACAGGTTCCTCTGGAATGGACTGACACATCTGGGGGACTCTTGGAATGGTGGCACGACCCTGGAGTTCCTCTCGCCTTTCCTGTGGAGAGCTCCTCCTCTTGAGATGCGACGGGAACGCCGGGAATTCTTTCCCTACGAAACAGGGAAAAGATTCCTCATCTTGAGCTAGGAGGCGGAAACGGGGCTCCCCTGGATGTGTGCGGGACCCACGTGCTTCCTCTCGAGTGGAGACGGGTATGTCGGGGAACTTCTTGAGTTGCAGCAAGGGTGTGAAGGACCCTTTGGAAGTTCCAGTGGTTAGACTTGATTAGCCTCGAGAAGCCTCAGCGGAAATGGGCCTCATCTCGCCTGGAGGGCAAAACCTCCTGGATTTTCTCGAGTTGCGGCAGGTGCTCTCGACTTACGCCGGGGACTTCAGGGACCCGCTCTGGTGGCCTCAGGAAAGGCCAGTCCCCATGCGAGTTCCTCGGGGGCCTCTCGGGATTCCTCTCCCGTCGATGCCGGGGCCTAAGACCTGGTGAGGAGTCGGGGCCGGAACCTGAGGATTCCTCTCCAGTGCTGACATGGATCTTGGGGTACTTCTGGAGTCTCCCCAGGGGAGTCAGTCCTCGTCTCGAATGCGGGCATGCACTTGCGCTTTCCTCCAGAGCGGTAGCAGCAGTGTCACGCAGTCCGCCGCGTGGATCAAAGTATGTATGGTTTTCCCCCGAGTCTTTCCCACGAGGCTTTCCCACGAGGCTTTCCCACAGGGCTGTCCCACGTGCACACGTGGTGGGAGTCGATCCTCGGATTGAACGTCAAGGCAGTGCAGGGAAAACAGGTTCCTCTGGAATGGACTGACACATCTGGGGGACTCTTGGAATGGTGGCATGACCCTGGAGTTCCTCTCGCCTTTCCTGTGGAGAGCGCCTCCTCTTGAGATGCGACGGGAACACCGGGAATTCTTTCCCTACGAAACAGGGAAAGGATCCCTCATCTTGAGCTAGGAGGCGGAAACCGGGCTCCCCTGGATGTGTGCGGGACACCACGTGCTTCCTCTCGAGTGCAGACGGGTATGTCGGGGAACTTCTTGAGTTGCAGCAAGGGTGTGAAGGACCCTTTGGAAGTTCCAGTGGTTAGATGTGATTGGCCTCGAGAAGCCTCAGCGGAAATGGGCCTCATCTCGCCTGGAGGGCAAAACCTCCTGGATTTTCTCGAGTTGCGGCAGGTGCTCTCGACTTACGACGGGGACCTCAGGGACCCGCTCTGGTGGCCTCAGGAAAGGCCAGTCCCCATGCGAGTTCCTCGGGGGCGTCTCGGGATTCGTCTCCCGGCGATGCCGGGGCCTAAGACCTTGTGTGGAGTCGGGGCCGGAACCTGAGGATTCCTCTCCAGTGCTGACATGGATCTTGGGGTACTTCTGGAGTCTCCCCAGGGGAGTCAGTCCTCGTCTCGAATGCGGGCATGCACTTGCGCTTTCCTCCAGAGCGGTAGCAGCAGTGTCACGCAGTCCGCCGCGTGGATCAAAGGATCTATGGTTTTCCCTCGAGTCTTTCCCACGAGGCTTTCCCACGAGGCTTTCCCACAGGGCTGTCCCACGTGCACACGTGGTGGGAGTCGATCCTCGGCTTGAACGTCAAGGCAGTGCAGGGAAAACAGGTTCCTCTGGAATGGACTGACACATCTGGGGGACTATAGGAATGGTGTCACGACCCTGGAGTTCCTCTCGCCTTTCCTGTGGAGAGCGCCTCCTCTTGAGATGCGACGGGAACGCCGGTAATTCTTTCCCTACGAAACAGGGAAAGGATCCCTCATCTCGAGCTAGGAGGCGAAACGGGGCTCCCCTGGATGTGTGCGGGACACCACGTGCTTCCTCTCGAGTGGAGACGGGTATGTCGGGGAACTTCTTGAGCTGCAGCAAGGGTGTGAAGGACCCTTTGGAAGTTCCAGTGGTTCGATGTGATTGGCCTCGAGAAGCCTCAGCGGAAATGGGCCTCATCTCGCCTGGAGGGCAAAACCTCCTGGATTTTCTCGAGTTGCGGCAGGTGCTCTCGACTTTCGACGGGGACCTCAGGGACCCGCTCTGGTGGCCTCAGGAAAGGCCAGTCCCCATGCGAGTTCCTCGGGGGCTTCTGGGGATTCCTCTCCCGTCGATGCCGGGGCCTAAGACCTTGTGTGGAGTCGGGGCCGGAACCTGAGGATTCCTCTCCAGTGCTGACATGGATCTTGGGGTACTTCTGGAGTCTCCCCAGGGGAGTCAGTCCTCGTCTCGAATGCGGACATGCACTTGCGCTTTCCACCAGAGCGGTAGCAGCAGTGTCACGCTGTCCGCCGCGTGGATCAAAGGATCTAAGGTTTTCCCTCGAGTCTTTCCCACGAGGCTTTCCCACAGGGCTGTCCCAAGTGCACACGTGGTGAGAGTCGATCCTCGGCTTGAACGTCAAGGCAGTGCAGGGAAAACAGGTTCCTCTGGAATGGACTGACACATCCTGGGGACTCTTGCAATGGTGGCACGACCCTGGAGTTCCTCTCGCCTTTCCTGTGGAGAGCGCCTCCTCTTGAGATGCGACGGGAACGCCGGGAATTCTTTCCCTACGAAACAGGGAAAGGATCGCTCATCTCGAGCTAGGAATCGGAAACGGGGCTCCCCTGGATGTGTGCGGGACCCCACGTGCTTCCTCTCGAGTGGAGACGGGTATGTCGGGGAACTTCTTGAGTTGCAGCAAGGGTGTGAAGGACCCGTTGGACGTTCCAGTATTTAGACGTGATTAGCCTCGAGAAGCCTCAGCGGAAATGGGCCTCATCTCGCCTGGAGGGCAAAACCTCCTGGATTTTCTCGAGTTGCGGCAGGTGCTCTCGACTTTCGACGGGGACCTCAGGGAACCGCTCTGGTGGCCTCAGGAAAGGCCAGTCCCCATGCGAGTTCCTCGGGGGCCTCTGGGGATTCCTCTCCCGTCGATGCCGGGGCCTAAGACCTTGTGTGGAGTCGGGGCCGGAACCTGAGGATTCCTCTCCAGTGCTGTCATGGATCTTGGGGTACTTCTGGAGTCTCCCCAGGGGAGTCAGTCCTCGTCTCGAATGCGGGCATGCACTTGCGCTTTCCTCCAGAGCGGTAGCAGCAGTGTCACGCAGTCCGCCGCGTGGATCAAAGGATCTATGGTTTTCCCTCGAGTCTTTCCCACGAGGCGTTCCCACGAGGCTTTCCCACAGGGCTGTCCCACGTGCACACGTGGTGGGAGTCGATCCTCGGCTTGAACGTCAAGGCAGTGCAGGAAAACAGGTTCCTCTGGAATGGACTGACACATCTGGGGGACTCTTGGAATGGTGGCACGACCCTTCAGTTCCTCTCGCCTTTCCTGTGGAGATCGCCTCCTTTTGAGATGCGATGGGAACGCCGGGAATTCTTTCCCTAAGAAACAGGGAAAGGATCCCTCATCTCGAGCTAGGAGGCGGAAACGGGGCTCCCCTGGATGTGTGCGGGACCCCACGTGCTTCCTCTCGAGTGGAGACGGGTATGTCGGGGACCTTCTTGAGTTGCAGCAAGGGTGTGAAGGACCCTTTGGAAGTTCCAGTGGTTAGATGTGATTAGCCTCGAGAAGCCTCAGCGGAAATGGGCCTCATCTCGCCTGGAGGGCAAAACCTCCTGGATTTTCTCGAGTTGCGGCAGGTGCTCTCGACTTACGACGAGGACCTCAGGGACCCGCTCTGGTGGCCTCAGGAAAGGCCAGTCCCCATGCGAGTTCCTCTGGGGATTCCTCTCCCGTCGATGCCGGGGCCTAAGACCTTGTGTGAAGTCGGGGCCGGAACCTGAGGATTCCTCTCCAGTGCTGACATGGATCTTGGGGTACTTCTGGAGTCTCCCCAGGGGAGTCAGTCCTCGTCTCGAATGCGGGCATGCACTTGCGCTTTCCTCCAGAGCGGTAGCAGCAGTGTCACGCAGTCCGCCCAATGGATCAAAGGATCTATGGTTTTCCCTCGAGGCTTTCCCACGAGGCTTTCCCACGAGGCTTTCCCTCAGGTCTGTCCCACGTGCACACGTGGTGGGAGTCGATCCTCGGCTTGAACGTCAAGGCAGTGCAGGGAAAACAGGTTCCTCTGGAATGGACTGACACATTTGGGGGACTCTTGGAATGGTGGCACGACCCTGGAGTTCCTCTCGCCTTTCCTGTGGAGAGCGCCTCCTCTTGAGATGCGACGGGAACGCCGGGAATTCTTTCCCTACGAAACAGGGATAGGATCCCTCATCTCGAGCTAGGAGGCGGAAACGGGGCTCCCCTGGATGTGTGCGGGACCCCACGTGCTTCCTTTCGAGTGGAGACGGGTATGTCGGGGAACTTCTTGAGTTGCAGCAAGGGTGTGAAGGACCCTTTGGAAGTTCCAGTGTTTAGACGTGATTAGCCTCGAAAACCTCTGCGGAAATGAGCCTCATCTCGCCTGGAGGGCAAAACATCCTGGATTTTCTCGAGTTGCGGCAGGTGATCTCGACTTACGACGGGGACCTCAGGGACCCGCTCTGGTGGCCTCAGGAAAAGCCAGTCCCCATGCGAGTTCCTCGGGGGCCTCTGGGAATTCCTCTCCCGTCGATGCCGGGGCCTAAGACCTTGTGTGGAGTCGGGGCCGGAACCTGAGGATTCCTCTCCAGTGCTGACATGGATCTTGGGGTACTTCTGGAGTCTCCCCAGGGGAGTCAGTCCTCGTCTCGAATGCGGACATGCACTTGCGCTTTCCACCAGAGCGGTAGCAGCAGTGTCACGCAGTCCGCCGCGTGGATCAAAGGATCTATGGTTTTCCCTCGAGTCTTTCCCACGAGGCTTTCCCACGAGGCTTTCCCACAGGGCTGTCCCACGTGCACACGTGGTGGGAGTCGATCCTCGGCTTGAACGTCAAGGCAGTGCAGGGAAAACAGGTTCCTCTGGAATGGACTGACACATCTGGGGGACTCTTGGAATGGTGTCACGACCCTGGAGTTCCTCTCGCCTTTCCTGTGGAGAGCGCCTCCTCTTGAGATACGACGGGAACGCCGGGAATTCTTTCCCTACGAAACAGGGAAAGGATCCCTCATCTCGAGCTAGGAGGCGGAAACGGGGCTCCCCTGGATGTGTGTGGGACCCCACGTGCTTCCTCTCGAGTGGAGACGGGTATGTCGGGGAACTTCTTGAGTTGCAGCAATGGTGTGAAGCACCCTTTGGAAGTTCCAGTGGTTAGATGTGATTGGCCTCGAGAAGCCTCAGCGGAAATGGGCCTCATCTCGCCTGGAGGGCAAAACCTCCTGGATTTTCTCGAGTTGCGGCAGGTGCTCTCGACTTACGGCGGGGACCTCAGGGACCCGCTCTGGTGGCCTCAGGAAAGGCCAGTCCCGATGCGAGTTCCTCGGGGGCCTCTGGGGATTCCTCTCCCATCGATGCCGGTGCCTAAGACCTTGTGTGGAGTCGGGGCCGGAACCTGAGGATTCCTCTCCAGTGCTGACATGGATCTTGGGGTATTTCCGGAGTCTCCCCAGGAGAGTCAGTCCTCGTCTCGAATGCGGGCATGCACTTGCGCTTTCCTCCAGAGCGGTAGCAGCAGTGTCACGCAGTCCGCCGCGTGGATCAAAGGATCTATGTTTTTCCCTCGAGTCTTTCAAACGAGGCTTTCCCACGAGGCTTTCCCACAGGGCTGTCCCACGTGCACACGTGGTGGGAGTCGATCCTCGGCTTGAACGTCAAGGCAGTGCAGGGAAAACAGGTTCCTCTGGAATGGACTGACACATCTGGGGGACTCTTGGAATGGTGGCACGACCCTTCAGTTCCTCTCGCCTTTCCTGTGGAGAGCGCCTCCTCTTGAGATACGCCGGGAACGCCGGGAATTCTTTCCCTACGAAACAGGGAAAGGATCCCTCATCTCGAGCTAGGAGGCGGAAACGGGGCTCCTCTGGATGTGTGCCGGACCCCACGTGCTTCCTCTCGAGTGGAGACGGGTATGTCGGGGAACTTCTTGAGTAGCAGCAAGGGTGTGAAGGACCCTTTGGAAGTTCCAGTGGTTAGATGTGATTGGCCTCGAGAAGCCTCAGCGGAAATGGGCTTCATCTCGCCTGGAGGGCAAAACCGCCTGGATTTTCTCGAGTTGCGGCAGGTGCTCTCGACTTACGACGAGGACCTCAGGGACCCGCTCTGGTGGCCTCAGGAAAGGACAGTCCCCATGCGAGTTCCTCTGGGGATTCCTCTCCCGTCGATGCCGGGGCCTAAGACCTTGTGTGAAGTCGGGGCCGGAACATGAGGATTCCTCTCCAGTGCTTACATGGATCTTGGGGTACTTCTGGAGTCTCCCCAGGGGAGTCAGTCCTCGTCTCGAATGCGGGCATGCACTTGCGCTTTCCTCCAGAGCGGTAGCAGCAGTGTCACGCAGTCCGCCCAATGGATCAAAGGATCTATGGTTTTCCCTCGAGGCTTTCCCAAGAGGCTTTCCCACGAGGCTTTCCCACAGGGCTGTCCCACGTGCACACGTGGTGGGAGTCGATCCTCGGCTTGAACGTCAAGGCAGTGCAGGGAAAACAGGTTCCTCTGGAATGGACTGACACATCTGGGGGACTCTTGGAATGGTGGCACGACCCTGGAGTTCCTCTCGCCTTTCCTGTGGAGAGCGCCTCCTCTTGAGATGCGACGGGAACGCCGGGAATTCTTTCTCTACGAAACAGGGAAAGGATCCCTCATCTCGAGCTAGGAGGCGGAAACGGGGCTCCCCTGGATGTGTGCGGGACCCCACGTGCTTCCTTTCGAGTGGAGACGGGTATGTCGGGGAACTTCTTGAGTTGCAGCAAGGGTGTGAAGGACCCTTTGGAAGTTCCAGTGTTTAGACGTGATTAGCCTCGAAAACGTCTGCGGAAATGAGCCTCATCTCGCCTGGAGGGCAAAACATCCTGGATTTTCTCGAGTTGCGGCAGGTGATCTCGACTTACGACGGGGACCTCAGGGACCCGCTCTGGTGGCCTCAGGAAAAGCCAGTCCCCATGCGAGTTCCTCGGGGGCCTCTCGGGATCCCTCTCCCGTCGATGCCGGGGCCTAAGTCCTTGTGTGGAGTCGGGGCCGGAACCTGAGGATTCCTCTCCAGTGCTGACATGGATCTTGGGGTACTTCTGGAGTCTCCCCAGGGGAGTCAGTCCTCGTCTCGAATGCGGGCATGCACTGGCGCTTTCCTCCAGAGCCGTAGCAGCAGTGTCACGGAGCCCGCCGCGTGGATCAAAGGATCTATGGTTTTCCCTCGAGTCTTTCCCACGAGGCTTTCCCACGAGGCTTTCCCACAGGGCTGTCCCACGTGCACACGTGGTGGGAGTCGATCCTCGGCTTGAACGTCAAGGCAGTGCAGGGAAAACAGGTTCCTCTGGAATGGACTGACACATCTGGGGGACTCTTGGAATGGTGGCACGACCCTGGAGTTCCTCTCGCCTTTCCTGTGGAGAGCGCCTCCTCTTGAGATGCGACGGGAACGCCGGGAATTCTTTCCCTACGAAACAGGGAAAGGATCCCTCATCTCGAGCTAGGAGGCGGAAATGGGGCTCCCCTGGATGTGTGCGGGACCCCACGTGCTTCCTCTCGAGTGGAGACGGGTATGTCGGGGAACTTCTTGAGTTGCAGCAATGCTGTGAAGGACCCTTTGGAAGTTCCAGTGGTTAGATGTGATTGGCCTTGAGAAGCCTCAGCGGAAATGGGCCTCATCTGGCCTGGAGGGCAAAATCTCCTGGATTTACTCGAGTTGCGGCAGGTGCTCTAGACTTACGACGGGGAACTCAGGGACCCGCTCTGGTGGCCTCAGGAAAGGCCAGTCCCCATGCGAGTTCCTCGGGGGCCTCTCGGGATTCCTCTCCCGTCGATGCCGGGGCCTAAGACCTTGTGTGGAGTCGGGGCCGGAACCTGAGGATTCCTCTCCAGTGCTGACATGGATCTTGGGATACTTCTGGAGTCTCCCCAGGGGAGTCAGTAATCGTCTCGAATGCGTGCATGCACTTGCGCTTTCCTCCAGAGCGGTAGCAGCAGTGTCACGCAGTCCGCCGCGTGGATCAAAGGATCTATGGTTTTCCCTCGAGTCTTTCCCAGGAGGCTTTCCCACGAGGCTTTCCCACAGGGCTGTCCCACGTGCACACGTGGTGGGAGTCGATCCTCGGCTTGAACGTCAAGGCAGTGCAGGGAAAACAGGTTCCTCTGGAATGGACTGACACATCTGGGGTACTCTTGGAATGGTGGCACGACCCTGGAGTTCCTCTCGCCTTTCCTGTGGAGAGCGCCTCCTCTTGAGATGCGACGGGAATGCCGGGAATTCTTTCCCTACGAAACAGGGAAAGGATCCCTCATCTCGAGCTAGGAGGCGGAAACGGGGCTCCCCTGGATGTGTGCGCTACCCTACGTGCTTCCTCTCGAGTGGAGACGGGTATGTCGGGGAACTTCTTGAGCTGCAGCAATGCTGTGAAGGACCCTTTGGAAGTTCCAGTGGTTAGATGTGATTGGCCTTGAGAAGCCTCAGCGGAAATGGGCCTCATCTGGCCTGGAGGGCAAAATCTCCTGGATTTACTCGAGTTGCGGCAGGTGCTCTAGACTTACGACGGGGACCTCAGGGACCCGCTCTGGTGGCCTCAGGAAAAGCCAGTCCCCATGCGAGTTCCTCGGGGGCCTCTCGGGATTCCTCTCCCGTCGATGCCGGGGCCTAAGACCTTGTGTGGAGTCGGGGCCGGAACCTGAGGATTCCTCTCCAGTGCTGACATGGATCTTGGGATACTTCTGGAGTCTCCCCAGGGGAGTCAGTAATCGTCTCGAATGCGTGCATGCACTTGCGCTTTCCTCCAGAGCGGTAGCAGCAGTGTCACGCAGTCCGCCGCGTGGATCAAAGGATCTATGGTTTTCCCTCGAGTCTTTCCCACAAGGCTTTCCCACGAGGCTTTCCCACAGGGCTGTCCCACGTGCACACGTGGTGGGAGTCGATCCTCGGCTTGAACGTCAAGACAGTGCAGGGAAAACAGGTTCCTCTGGAATGGACTGACACATCTGGGGGACTCTTGGAATGGTGTCTCGACCCTGGAGTTCCTCTCGCCTTTCCTGTGGAGAGCCCCTCCTCTTGAGATGCGACGGGAACACCGGGAATTCTTTCATTACGAAACAGGGAAAGGATCCCTCATCTCGAGCTAGGAGGCGAAAACGGGGCTCCCCTGGATGTGTGCGGGACACCACGTGCTTCCTCTCGAGTGGAGACGGGTATGTCGGGGAACTTCTTGAGTTGCAGCAAGGGTGTGAAGGACCCTTTGGAAGTTCCAGTGGTTAGATGTGATTGGCCTCGAGAAGCCTCAGCGGAAATGGGCCTCATCTCGCCTGGAGGGCAAAACCTCCTGGATTTTCTCGAGTTGCGGCAGTTGCTCTCGACTTATGACGGGGACCTCAGGGACCCGCTCTGGTGGCCTCAGGAAAGGCCAGTCCCCTGCGAGTTCCTCGGGGGCCTCTCGGGATTCCTCTCCCGTCGATGCCGGGGCCTAAGACTTTGTGTGGAGTCGGGGCCGGAACCTGAGGATTCCTCTCCAGTGCTGACATGGATCTTGGGGTACTTCTGGAGTCTCCCCAGGGGAGTCAGTCCTCGTCTCGAATGCGGGCATGCACTTTCCCTTTCCTCCAGAGCGGTAGCAGCAGTGTCACGCAGTCCGCCGCGTGGATCAAAGGATCTATGGTTTTCCCTCGAGTCTTTCCCACGAGGCTTTCCCACGAGGCTTTCCCACAGGGCTGTCCCACGTGCACACGTGGTGGGAGTCGATCCTCGGCTTGAACGTCAAGGCAGTGCAGGGAAAACAGGTTCCTCTGGAATGGACTGACACATCTGGGGGACTCTTGGAATGGTGTCTCGACCCTGGAGTTTCTCTCGCCTTTCCTGTGGAGAGCGCCTCCTCTTGAGATGCGACGGGAACGCCGGGAATTCTTTCCCTACGAAACAGGGAAAGGATCCCTCATCTCGAGCTAGGAGGCGGAAACGGGGCTCCCCTGGATGTGTGCGGGACCCCACGTGCTTCCTCTCGAGTGGAGACGGGTATGTCCGGGAACTTTTTGAGTTGCAGCAATGGTGTGACGGACCCTTTGGAAGTTCCAGTGGTTAGATGTGATTGGCTTCGAGAAGCCTCAGCGGAAATGGGCCTCATCTCGCCTGGAGGGCAAAACCTCCTGGATTTTCTCGAGTTGCGGCAGGTGCTCTCGACTTACGACGGGGACCTCAGGGACCCGTTCTGGTGGCCTCAGGAAAGGCCAATCCCCATGCGAGTTCCTCGGGGGCCTCTCGGGATTCCTCTCCCGTCTATGCCGGGGCCTAAGACCTTGTGTGGAGTCGGGGCCGGAACCTGAGGATTCCTCCCCAGTGCTGACATGGATCTTGGGGTACTTCTGGAGTCTCCCCAGGGGAGTCAGTCCTCGTCTCGAATGCGGGCATGCACTTTCCCTTTCCTCCAGAGCGGTAGCAGCAGTGTCACGCAGTCCGCCGCGTGGATCAAAGGATCTATGGTTTTCCCTCGAGTCTTTCCCAGGAGGCTTTCCCACGAGGCTTTCCCACAGGGCTGTCCCACGTGCACACGTGGTGGGAGTCGATCCTCGGCTTGAACGTCAAGGCAGTGCAGGGAAAACAGGTTCCTCTGGAATGGAATGACACATCTGGGGGACTCTTGGAATGGTGTCTCGACCCTGGAGTTTCTCTCGCCTTTCCTGTGGAGAGCGCCTCCTCTTGAGATGCGACGGGAACGCCGGGAATTCTTTCCCTACGAAACAGGGAAAGGATCCCTCATCTCGAGCTAGGAGGCGGAAACGGGGCTCCCCTGGATGTGTGCGGGACCCCACGTGCTTCCTCTCGAGTGGAGACGGGTATGTCGGGGAACTTCTTGAGTTGCAGCAATGGTGTGACGGACCCTTTGGAAGTTCCAGTGGTTAGATGTGATTGGCTTCGAGAAGCCTCAGCGGAAATGGGCCTCATCTCGCCTGGAGGGCAAAACCTCCTGGATTTTCTCGAGTTGCGGCAGGTGCTCTCGACTTACGACGGGGACCTCAGGGACCCGTTCTGGTGGCCTCAGGAAAGGCCAATCCCCATGCGAGTTCCTCGGGGGCCTCTCGGGATTCCTCTCCCGTCTATGCCGGGGCGTAAGACCTTGTGTGGAGTCGGGGCCGGAACCTGAGGATTCCTCCCCAGTGCTGACATGGATCTTGGGGTACTTCTGGAGTCTCCCCAGGGGAGTCAGTCCTCGTCTCGAATGCGGGCATGCACTAGCGCTTCCCTCTAGAGCGGTAGCAGCAGTGTCACGCAGTCCGCCGCGTGGATCAAAGGATCTATGGTTTTCCCTTGAGTCTTTCCCACGAGGCTTTCCCACAGGGCTGTCCCACGTGCACACGTGGTGGGAGTCGATCCTCGGCTTGAACGTCAAGGCAGTGCAGGGAAAACAGGTTCCTCTGGAATGGAATGACACATCTGGGGGACTCTTGGAATGGTGTCACGACCCTGGAGTTCCTCTCGCCTTTCCTGTGGAGAGCGCCTCCTCTTGAGATGCGACGGGAACGCCGGGAATTCTTTCCCTACGAAACAGGGAAAGGATCCCTCATCTCGAGCTAGGAGGCGGAAACGGGGCTCCCCTGGATGTGTGCGGGACACCACGTGCTTCCTCTCGAGTGCAGATGGGTATGTCGGGGAACTTCTTGAGTTGCAGCAAGGGTGTGAAGGACCCTTTGGAAGTTCCAGTGGTTAGATGTGATTGGCCTCGAGAAGCCTCAGCGGAAATGGGCCTCATCTCGCCTGGAGGGCAAAACCTCCTGGATTTTCTCGAGTTGAGGCAGGTGCTCTCGACTTACGACGGGGACCTCAGGGACCCGCTCTGGTGGCCTCAGGAAAGGCCAGTCCCCATGCGAGTTCCTCGGGGGCCTCTCGGGATTCCTCTCCCGTCGATGCCGGGGCCTAAGACCTTGTGTGGAGTCGGGGCCGGAACCTGAGGATTCCTCTCCAGTGCTGACATGGATCTTGGGGTACTTCTGGAGTCTCCCCAGGGGAGTCAGTCCTCGTCTCGAATGCGGGCATGCACTTGCGCTTTTCTCCAGAGCGGTAGCAGCAGTGTCACGCAGTCCGCCCCGTGGATCAAAGGATCTATGGTTTTCCCTCGAGTCTTTCCCACGAGGCTTTCCCACGAGGCTTTCCCACAGGGCTGTCCCACGTGCACACGTGGTGGGAGTCGATCCTCGGCTTGAACGTCAAGGCAGTGCAGGGAAAACAGGTTCCTCTGGAATGGACTGACACATCTGGGGGACTCTTGGAATGGTGTCTCGACCCTGGAGTTTCTCTCGCCTTTCCTGTGGAGAGCGCCTCCTCTTGAGATACGACGGGAACGCCGGGAATTCTTTCCCTACGAAACAGGGAAAGGATCCCTCATCTCGAGCTAGGAGGCGGAAACGGGGCTCCCCTGGATGTGTGCGGGACCCCACGTGCTTCCTCTCGAGTGGAGACGGGTATGTCGGGGAACGTCTTGAGTTGCAGCAATGGTGTGAAGGACCCTTTGGAAGTTCCAGTGGTTAGATGTGATTGGCTTCGAGAAGCCTCAGCGGAAATGGGCCTCATCTCGCCTGGAGGGCAAAACCTCGTGGATTTTCTCGAGTTGCGGCAGGTGCTCTCGACTTACGACGGGGACCTCAGGGACCCGCTCTGGTGGCCTCAGGAAAGGCCAATCCCCATGCGAGTTCCTCGGGGGCCTCTCGGGATTCCTCTCCCGTCTATGCCGGGGCCTAAGACCTTGTGTGGAGTCGGGGCCGGAACCTGAGGATTCCTCCCCAGTGCTGACATGGATCTTGGGGTACTTCTGGAGTCTCCCCAGGGGAGTCAGTCCTCGTCTCGAATGCGGGCATGCACTTTCCCTTTCCTCCAGAGCGGTAGCAGCAGTGTCACGCAGTCCGCCGCGTGGATCAAAGGATCTATGGTTTTCCCTCGAGTCTTTCCCAGGAGGCTTTCCCACGAGGCTTTCCCACAGGGCTGTCCCACGTGCACACGTGGTGGGAGTCGATCCTCGGCTTGAACGTCAAGGCAGTGCAGGGAAAACAGGTTCCTCTGGAATGGACTGACACATCTGGGGGACTCTTGGAATGGTGTCTCGACCCTGGAGTTTCTCTCGCCTTTCCTGTGGAGAGCGCCTCCTCTTGAGATGCGACGGGAACGCCGGGAATTCTTTCCCTACGAAACAGGGAAAGGATCCCTCATCTCGAGCTAGGAGGCGGAAACGGGGCTCCCCTGGATGTGTGCGGGACCCCACGTGCTTCCTCTCGAGTGGAGACGGGTATGTCGGGGAACTTCTTGAGTTGCAGCAATGGTGTGACGGACCCTTTGGAAGTTCCAGTGGTTAGATGTGATTGGCTTCGAGAAGCCTCAGCGGAAATGGGCCTCATCTCGCCTGGAGGGCAAAACCTCCTGGATTTTCTCGAGTTGCGGCAGGTGCTCTCGACTTACGACGGGGACCTCAGGGACCCGTTCTGGTGGCCTCAGGAAAGGCCAATCCCCATGCGAGTTCCTCGGGGGCCTCTCGGGATTCCTCTCCCGTCTATGCCGGGGCGTAAGACCTTGTGTGGAGTCGGGGCCGGAACCTGAGGATTCCTCCCCAGTGCTGACATGGATCTTGGGGTACTTCTGGAGTCTCCCCAGGGGAGTCAGTCCTCGTCTCGAATGCGGGCATGCACTTGCGCTTCCCTCCAGAGCGGTAGCAGCAGTGTCACGCAGTCCGCCGCGTGGATCAAAGGATCTATGGTTTTCCCTTGAGTCTTTCCCACGAGGCTTTCCCACAGGGCTGTCCCACGTGCACACGTGGTGGGAGTCGATCCTCGGCTTGAACGTCAAGGCAGTGCAGGGAAAACAGGTTCCTCTGGAATGGAATGACACATCTGGGGGACTCTTGGAATGGTGTCACGACCCTGGAGTCCTCTCGCCTTTCCTGTGGAGAGCGCCTCCTCTTGAGATGCGACGGGAACGCCGGGAATTCTTTCCCTACGAAACAGGGAAAGGATCCCTCATCTCGAGCTAGGAGGCGGAAACGGGGCTCCCCTGGATGTGTGCGGGACACCACGTGCTTCCTCTCGAGTGGAGACGGGTATGTCGGGGAACTTCTTGAGTTGCAGCAAGGGTGTGAAGGACCCTTTGGAAGTTCCAGTGGTTAGATGTGATTGGCCTCGAGAAGCCTCAGCGGAAATGGGCCTCATCTCGCCTGGAGGGCAAAACCTCCTGGATTTTCTCGAGTTGAGGCAGGTGCTCTCGACTTACGACGGGGACCTCAGGGACCCGTTCTGGTGGCCTCAGGAAAGGCCAATCCCCATGCGAGTTCCTCGGGGGCCTCTCGGGATTCCTCTCCCGTCTATGCCGGGGCGTAAGACCTTGTGTGGAGTCGGGGCCGGAACCTGAGGATTCCTCCCCAGTGCTGACATGGATCTTGGGGTACTTCTGGAGTCTCCCCAGGGGAGTCAGTCCTCGTCTCGAATGCGGGCATGCACTTGCGCTTCCCTCCAGAGCGGTAGCAGCAGTGTCACGCAGTCCGCCGCGTGGATCAAAGGATCTATGGTTTTCCCTTGAGTCTTTCCCACGAGGCTTTCCCAGAGGGCTGTCCCACGTGCACACGTGGTGGGAGTCGATCCTCGGCTTGAACGTCAAGGCAGTGCAGGGAAAACAGGTTCCTCTGGAATGGACTGACACATCTGGGGGACTCTTGGAATGGTGGCACGACCCTGGAGTTCCTCTCGCCTTTCCTGTGGAGAGGGCCTCCTCTTGAGATGCGACGGGACGCCGGGAATTCTTTCCCTGCGAAACAGGGAAAGGATCCCTCATCTCGAGCTAGGAGGCGGAAACGGGGCTCCCCTGGATGTGTGCGGGACACCACGTGCTTCCTCTCGAGTGGAGACGGGTATGTCGGGGAACTTCTTGAGTTGCAGCAAGGGTGTGAAGGACCCTTTGGAAGTTCCAGTGGTTAGACGTGATTGGCCTCGAGAAGCCTCAGCGGAAATGGGCCTCATCTCGCCTGGAGGGCAAAACCTCCTGGATTTTCTCGAGTTGCGGCAGGTGCTCTCGACTTACGACGGGGACCTCAGGGACCCGCTCTGGTGGCCTCAGGAAAGGCCAGTCCCCATGCGAGTTCCTCGGGGGCGTCTCGGGATTCCACTCCCGTCGATGCCAGGGCCTAAGACCTTGTGTGGAGTCGGGGCCGGAACCTGAGGATTCCTCTCCAGTGCTGACATGGATCTTGGGGTTCTTCTGGAGTCTCCCCAGGGGAGTTAGTCCTCGTCTCGAATGCGGGCATGCACTTGCGCTTTCCTCCAGAGCGGTAGCGGCAGTGTCACGCAGTCCGCCACGTGGATCAAAGGATCTATGGTTTTCCCTCGAGTCTTTCCCACGAGGCTTTCCCACGAGGCTTTTCCACCGGGCTGTCCCACGTGCACACGTGGTGGGAGTCGATCCTCGGCTTGAACGTCAAGGCAGTGCAGGGAAAACAGGTTCCTCTGCAATGGACTGACACATCTGGGGGACTCTTGGAATGGTGGCATGACCCTGGAGTTCCTCTCGCCTTTCCTGTGGAGAGCGCCTCCTCTTGAGATGCGACGGGAACGCCGGGAATTCTTTCACCACGAAACAGGGAAAGGATCCATCATCTCGAGCTAGGAGGCGGAAACGGGGCTCCCCTGGATGTGTGCGGGACCCCACGTGCTTCCTCTCGAGTGGAGACGGGTATGTCGGGGAACTTCTTGTGTTGCAGCAAGGGTGTGAAGGACCCTTTGGAAGTTCCAGTGGTTAGACGTGATTGGCCTCGAGAAGCCTCAGCGGAAATGGGCCTCATCTCGCCTGGAGGGCAAAACCTCCTGGATTTTCTCGAGTTGCGGCAGGTGCTCTCGACTTACGACGGGGACCTCAGGGACCCGCTCTGGTGGCCTCAGGAAAGGCCAGTCCCCATGCGAGTTCCTCGGGGGCCTCTCGGGATTCCTCTCCCGTCGATGCCGGGGCCTAAGACCTTGTGTGGAGTCGGGGACGGAACCTGAGGATTCCTCTCCAGTGCTGACATGGATCTTGGGGTACTTCTGGAGTCTCCCCAGGGGAGTCAGTCCTCGTCTCGAATGCGGGCATGCCCTTGCGCTTTCCTCCAGAGCGGTAGCAGCAGTGTCACGCAGTCCGCCGCGTGGATCAAAGGATCTATGGTTTTCCCTCGAGTCTTTCCCACGAGGCTTTCCCACGAGGCTTTCCCACAGGGCTGTCCCACGTGCACACGTGGTGGGACTCGATCCTCGGCTTGAACGTCAAGGCAGTGCAGGGAAAACAGGTTCCTCTGGAATGGAATGACACATCTGGCGGACTCTTGGAATGGTGTCACGACCCTGGAGTTCCTCTCGCCTTTCCTGTGGAGAGCGCCTCCTCTTGAGATGCGACGGGAACGCCGGGAATTCTTTCCCTACGAAACAGGGAAAGGATCCCTCATCTCGAGCTAGGAGGCGGAAACGGGGCTCCACTGGATGTGTGCGGGACACCACGTGCTTCCTCTCGAGTGGAGACGGGTATGTCGGGGAACTTCTTGAGTTGCAGCAAGGGTGTGAAGGACCCTTTGGAAGTTCCAGTGGTTAGATGTGATTGGCCTCGAGAAGCCTCAGCGGAAATGGGCCTCATCTCGCCTGGAGGGCAAAACCTCCTGGATTTTCTCGAGTTGCGGCAGGTGCTCTCGACTTACGACGGGGACCTCAGGGACCCGCTCTGGTGGCCTCAGGAAAGGCCAGTCCCCATGCGAGTTCCTCGGGGGCCTCTCGGGGTTCCTCTCCCTTCGATGCCGGGGCCTAAGACCTTGTGTGGAGTCGGGGCCGGAACCTGAGGATTCCTCTCCAGTGCTGACATGAACTTGGGGTACTTCTGGAGTCTCCCCAGGGGAGTCAGTCCTCGTCTCGAATGCGGGCATGCACTTGCGCTTTCCTCCAGAGCGGTAGCAGCAGTGTCAGGCAGTCCGCCGCGTGGATCAAAGGATCTATGGTTTTCCCTCGAGTCTTTCCCACGAGGCTTTCCCACAGGGCTGTCCCACGTGCACACGTGGTGGGAGTCGATCCTCGGCTTGAACGTCAAGGCAGTGCAGGGAAAACAGGTTCCTCTGGAATGGACTGACACATCTGGGGGACTCTTGGAATGGTGGCATGACCCTGGAGTTCCTCTCGCCTTTCCTGTGGAGAGCGCCTCCTCTTGAGATGCGACGGGAACGCCGGGAATTCTTTCCCTACGAAACAGGGAAAGGATCCCTCATCTCGAGCTAGGAGGCGTAAACGGGGCTCCCCTGGATGTGTGCAGGACACCACGTGCTTCCTCTCGTGTGCAGACGGGTATGTCGGGGAACTTCTTGAGTTGCAGCAAGGGTGTGAAGGACCCTTTGGAAGTTCCAGTGGTTTGATGTGATTGGCCTCGAGAAGCCTCAGCGGAAATGGGCCTCATCTCGCCTGGAGGGCAAAACCTCCTGGATTTTCTCGAGTTGCGGCAGGTGCTCTCGACTTAAGACGGGGACCTCAGGGACCCGCTCTGGTGGCCTCAGGAAAGGCCAGTCCCCATGCGAGTTCCACGGGGGCCTCTCGGGGTTCCTCTCCCGTCGATGCCGGGGCCTAAGACCTTGTGTGGAGTCGGGGCCGGAACCTGAGGATTCCTCTCCAGTGCTGACATGGATCTTGGGGTACTTCTGGAGTCTCCCCAGGGGAGTCAGTCCTCGTCTCGAATGCGGGCATGCACTTGTGCTTTCCTCCAGAGCGGTAGCAGGAGTGTCACGCAGTCCGCCGCGTGGATCAAAGGATCTATGGTTTTCCCTCGAGTCTTTCCCACGAGGCTTTCCCACAGGGCTGTCCCACGTGCAGACGTGGTGGGAGTCGATCCTCGGCTTGAACGTCAAGGCAGTGCAGGGAAAACAGTTTCCTCTGGAATGGACTGACACATCTGGTGGAGTCTTGGAATGGTGACACGACCCTGGAGTTCCTCTCGCCTTTCCTGTGGAGAGCGCCTCCTCTTGAGATGCGACGGGAACGCCGGGAATTCTTTCCCTACGAAACAGGGAAAGGATCCCTCATCTCGAGCTAGGAGGCGCAAACGGGGCTCCCCTGGATGTGTGCGGGAACCCACGTGCTTCCTCTCGAGTGGAGACGGGTATGTGGGGGAACTTCTTGAGTTGCAGCAATGGTGTGAAGGACCCTTTGGAAGTTCCAGTGGTTAGATGTGATTGGCCTCGAGAAGCCTCAGCGGAAATGGGCCTCATCTCGCCTGGAGGGCAAAACCTCCTGGATTTTCTCGAGTTGCGGCAGGTGCTCTCGACTTACGACGGGGACCTCAGGGACCCGCTCAGGTGGCCTCAGGAAAGGCCAGTCCCCATGCGAGTTCCTCGGGGGTCTCTCGGGATTCCTCTCCCGTCGATGCCGGGGCCTAAGACCTTGTGTGGAGTCGGGGCCGGAACCTGAGGATTCCTCTCCAGTGCTGACATGGATCTTGGGGTACTTCTGGAGTCTCCCCAGGGGAGTCAGTCCTCGTCTCGAATGCGGACATGCACTTGCGCTTTCCTCCAGAGCGGTAGCAGCAGTGTCACGCAGTCCGCCGCGTGGATCAAAGGATCTATGGTTTTCCCTCGAGTCTTTCCCACGAGGCTTTCCCACGAGGCTTTCCCACAGGGCTGTCCCACGTGCACACGTGGTGGGAGTCGATCCTCGGCTTGAACGTCAAGGCAGTGCAGGGAAAACAGGTTCCTCTGGAATGGACTGACACATCTGGGGGACTCTTGGAATGGTGGCACGACCCTGGAGTTCCTCTCGCCTTTCCTGTGGAGAGCGCCTCCTCTTGAGATGCGACGGGAACGCCGGGAATTCTTTCCCTACGAAACAGGGAAAGGATCCCTCATCTCGAGCTAGGAGGCGAAACGGGGCTCCCCTGGATGTGTGTGGGACACCACGTGCTTCCTCTCGAGTGGAGACGGGTATGTGGGGGAACTTCTTCAGTTGCAGTAAGGGTGTGAAGGACCCTTTGGAAGTTCCAGTGGTTAGACGTGATTAGCCTCGAGAAGCCTCAGCGGAAATGGGCCTCATCTCGCCTGGAGGGCAAAACCTCCTGGATTTTCTCGAGTTGCGGCAGGTGCTCTCGACTTACGACGGGGACCTCAGGGACCCGCTCTGGTGGCCTCAGGAAAGGCCAGTCCCCATGCGAGTTCCTCGGGGGCCTCTCGGGATTCCTCTTCCATCGATGCCGGGGCCTAAGACCTTGTGTGGAATCGGTGCCGGAACCTGAGGATTCCTCTCCAGAGCTGACATGGATCTTGGGGTACTTCTGGAGTCTCCCCAGGGGAGTCAGTCCTCGTCTCGAATGCGGGCATGCACTTGCGCTTTCCTCCAGAGCGGTAGCAGCAGTGTCACGCAGTCCGCCGCGTGGATCAAAGGATCTATGGTTTTCCCTCGAGTCTTTCCAACGAGGCTTTCCCACGAGGCTTTCCCACAGGGCTGCCCAACGTGCACACGTGGTGGGAGTCGATCCTCGGCTTGAACGTCAAGGCAGTGCAGGGAAAACAGGTTCCTCTGGAATGGACTGACACATCTGGGGGACTCTTGGAATGGTGGCACGACCCTGGAGTTCCTCTCGCCTTTCCTGTGGAGAGCGCCTCCTCTTGAGATGCGACGAGAACGCCGGGAATTCTTTCCCTACGAAACAGGGAAAGGATCCCTCATCTCGAGCTAGGAGGCGGAAACGGGGCTCCCCTGGTTGTGTGCGGGACCCACGTGCTTCCTCTCGAGTGGAGACGGGTATGTCGGGGAACTTCTTGAGTTGCAGCAAGGGTGTGAAGGACCCTTTGGAAGTGCCAGTGGTTAGACGTGATTAGCCTCGAGAAGCCTCAGCGGAAATGGGCCTCATCTCGCCTGGAGGGCAAAACCTCGTGGATTTTCTCGAGTTGCGGCAGGTGCTCTCGACTTACAACGGGGACCTCAGGGACCCGCTCTGGTGGCCTTAGGAAAGGCCAGTCCCCATGCGAGTTCCTCGGGGGCCTCTCGGGATTCCTCTCCCGTCGATGCCGGGGCCTAAGACCTTGTGTGGAGTCGGGGCCGGAACCTGAGGATTCCTCTCCAGTGCTGACATGGATCTTGGGGTACTTCTGGAGTCTCCCCAGGGGAGTCAGTAATCGTCTCGAATGCGTGCATGCACTTGCGCTTTCCTCCAGAGCGGTAGCAGCAGTGTCACGCAGTCCGCCGCGTGGATCAAAGGATCTATGGTTTTCCCTCGAGTCTTTCCCACGAGGCTTTCCCACGAGGCTTTCCCACAGGGCTGTCCCACGTGCACACGTGGTGGGAGTCGATCCTCGGCTTGAACGTCAAGGCAGTGCAGGGAAAACAGGTTCCTCTGGAATGGACTGACACATCTGGGGGACTCTTGGAATGGTGTCTCGACCCTGGAGTTCCTCTCGCCTTTCCTGTGGAGAGCGCCTCCTCTTGAGATGCGACGGGAACACCGGGAATTCTTTCCCTACGAAACAGGGAAAGGATCCCTCATCTCGAGCTAGGAGGCGGAAACGGGGCTCCCCTGGATGTGTGCGGGACACCACGTGCTTCCTCTCGAGTGGAGACGGGTATGTCGGGGAACTTCTTGAGTTGCAGCAAGGGTGTGACGGACCCTTTGGAAGTTCCAGTGGTTAGATGTGATTGGCCTCGAGAAGCCTCAGCGGAAATGGGCCTCATCTCGCCTGGAGGGCAAAACCTCCTGGATTTTCTCGAGTTGCGGCAGTTGCTCTCGACTTATGATGGGGACCTCAGGGACCCGCTCTGGTGGCCTCAGGAAAGGCCAGTCCCCTGCGAGTTCCTCGGGGGCCTCTCGGGATTCCTCTCCCGTCGATGCCGGGGCCTAAGACCTTGTGTGGAGTCGGGGCCGGAACCTGAGGATTCCTCTCCAGTGCTGACATGGATCTTGGGGTACTTCTGGAGTCTCCCCAGGGGAGTCAGTCCTCGTCTCGAATGCGGGCATGCACTTTCCCTTTCCTCCAGAGCTGTAGCAGCAGTGTCACGCAGTCCGCCGCGTGGATCAAAGGATCTATGGTTTTCCCTCGAGTCTTTCCCACGAGTCTTTCCCACGAGGCTTTCCCACAGGGCTGTCCCACGTGCACACGTGGTGGGAGTCGATCCTCGGCTTGAACGTCAAGGCAGTGCAGGGAAAACAGGTTCCTCTGGAATGGACTGACACATCTGGTGGACTCTTGTAATGGTGACACGACCCTGGAGTTCCTCTCGCCTTTCCTGTGGAGAGCGCCTCCTCTTGAGATGCGACAGGAACGCCGGGAATTCTTTCCCTACGAAACAGGGAAAGGATCCCTCATCTCGAGCTAGGAGGCGCAAACGGGGCTCCCCTGGATGTGTGCGGGAACCCACGTGCTTCATCTCGAGTGGAGACGGGTATGTCGGGGAACTTCTTGAGTTGCAGCAATGGTGTGAAGGACCCTTTGGAAGTTCCAGTGGTTAGATGTGATTGGCCTCGAGAAGCCTCAGCGGAAATGGGCCTCATCTAGCCTGGAGGGCAAAACCTCCTGGATTTTCTCGAGTTGCGGCAGGTGCTCTCGACTTACGACGGGGACCTCAGGGACCCGCTCTGGTGGCCTCAGGAAAGGCCAGTCCCCATGCGAGTTCCTCGGGGGCCTCTCGGGATTCCTCTCCCGTCAATGCCGGGGCCTAAGACCTTGTGTGGAGTCGGGGCCGGAACCTGAGGATTCCTCTCCAGTGCTGACATGGATCTTGGGGTACTTCTGGAGTCTCCCCAGGGGAGTCAGTCCTCGTCTCGAATGCGGACATGCACTTGCGCTTTCCTCCAGAGCGGTAGCAGCAGTGTCACGCAGTCCGCCGCGTGGATCAAAGGATCTATGGTTTTCCCTCGAGTCTTTCCCACGAGGCTTTCCCACGAGGCTTTCCCACAGGGCTGTCCCACGTGCACACGTGGTGGGAGTCGATCCTCGGCTTGAACGTCAAGGCAGTGCAGGGAAAACAGGTTCCTCTGGAATGGATTAACACATCTGGGGGACTCTTGGAATGGTGGCACGACCCTGGAGTTCCTCTCGCCTTTCCTGTGGAGAGCGCCTCCTCTTGAGATGCGACGGGAACTCCGGGAATTCTTTCCCTACGAAACAGGGAAAGGATCCCTCATCTCGAGCTAGGAGGCGGAAACGGGGCTCCCCTGGATGTGTGCGGGACCCCACGTGCTTCCTATCGAGTGTAGACGGGTATGTCGGGGAACTTCTTGAGTTGCAGCAATGGTGTGAAGGACCCTTTGGAAGTTCCAGTGGTTAGATGTGATTGGCCTCGAGAAGCCTCAGCGGAAATGGGCCTCATCTCGCCTGGAGGGCAAAACCTCCTGGATTTTCTCGAGTTGCGGCAGGTGCTCTCTACTTAAGACGGGGACCTCAGGGACCCGCTCTGGTGGCCTCAGGAAAGGCCAGTCCCCATGCGAGTTCCTCGGGGGCCTCTCGGGATTCCTCTCCCGTCGATGCCGGGGCCTAAGACCTTGTGTGGAGTCGGGGCCGGAACCTGAGGATTCCTCTCCAGTGCTGACATGGATCTTGGGGTACTTCTGGAGTCTCCCCAGGGGAGTCAGTCCTCGTCTCGAATGCGGGCATGCACTTGCGCTTTCCTCCAGAGCGGTAGCAGCAGTGTCACGCAGTCTGCCGCGTGGATCAAAGGATCTATGGTTTTCCCTCGAGTCTTTCCCACGAGGCTTTCCCACGAGGCTTTCCCACAGGGCTGTCCCACGTGCACACGTGGTGGGAGTCGATCCTCGGCTTGAACGTCAAGGCAGTGCAAGGAAAATAGGTTCCTCTGGAATGGACTGACACATCTGGGGGACTCTTGGAATGGTGGCACGACCCTGGAGTTCCTCTCGCCTTTCCTGTGGAGAGCGCCTCCTCTTGAGATGCGACGGGAACGCCGGGAATTCTTTCCCTACGAAACAGGGAAAGGATCCCTCATCTCGAGCTAGGAGGCGGAAACGGGGCTCCCCTGGATGTGTGCGGGACCCCACGTGCTTCCTCTCGAGTGGAGACGGGTATGTCGGGGAACTTCTTTAGTTGCAGCAATGGTGTGAAGGACCCTTTGGAAGTTCCAGTGGTTAGACGTGATCGGCCTCGAGAAGCCTCAGCGGAAATGGGCCTCATCTCGCCTGGAGGGCAAAACCTCCTGGATTTACTCGAGTTGCTGCACGTGCTCTTGACTTACGACGGGGACCTCAGGGACCCGCTCTGGTGGCCTCAGGAAAGGCCAGTCCCCATGCGAGTTCCTCGGGGGCCTCGCGGGATTCCTCTCCCTTCGATGCCGGGGCCTAAGACCTTGTGTGGAGTCGGGGCCGGAACCTGAGGATTCCTCTCCAGTGCTGACATGGATCTTGGGGTACTTCTGGAGTCTCCCCAGGGGAGTCAGTCCTCGTCTCGAATGCGGACATGCACTTGCGCTTTCCTCCAGAGCGGTAGCAGCAGTGTCACGCAGTCCGCCGCGTGGATCAAAGGATCTATGGTTTTCCCTCGAGTCTTTCCCACGAGGCTTTCCCACGAGGCTTTCCCACAGGGCTGTCCCACGTGCACACGTGGTGGGAGTCGATCCTCGGCTTGAACGTCAAGGCAGTGCAGGGAAAACAGGTTCCTCTGGAATGGACTGACACATCTGGGGGACTCTTGGAATGGTGGCACGACCCTGGAGTTCCTCTCGCCTTTCCTGTGGAGAACGCCTCCTCTTGAGATGCGACGGGAATGCCGGGAATTCTTTCCCTACGAAACAGGGAAAGGATCCCTCATCTCGAGCTAGGAGGCGGAAACGGGGCTCCCCTGGATGTGTGCGCGACCCTACGTGCTTCCTCTCGAGTGGAGACGGGTATGTCGGGGAACTTCTTGAGTTGCAGCAATGCTGTGAAGGACCCTTTGGAAGTTCCAGTGGTTAGATGTGATTGGCCTTGAGAAGCCTCAGCGGAAATGGGCCTCATCTGGCCTGGAGGGCAAAATCTCCTGGATTTACTCGAGTTGCGGCAGGTGCTCTAGACTTACGACGGGGACCTCAGGGACCCGCTCTGGTGGCCTCAGGAAAGGCCAGTCTCCATGCGAGTTCCTCGGGGGCCTCTCGGGATTCCTCTCCCGTCGATGCCGAGGCCTAAGACCTTGTGTGGAGTCGGGGCCGGAACCTGAGGATTCCTCTCCAGTGCTGACATGGATCTTGGGGTACTTCTGGAGTCTCCCCAGGGGAGTCAGTCCTCGTCTCGAATGCAGGCATGCACTTGCGCTTTCCTCCAGAGCGGTAGCAGCAGTGTCATGCAGTCCGCCACGTGGATCAAAGGATCTATGGTTTTCCCTCGAGTCTTTCCCAGGAGGCTTTCCCACGAGGCTTTCCCACAGGGCTGTCCCACGTGCACACGTGGTGGGAGTCGATCCTCGGCTTGAACGTCAAGGCAGTGCAGGGAAAACAGGTTCCTCTGGAATGGACTGACACATCTGGGGGACTCTTGGAATGGTGGCACGACCCTGGAGTTCCTCTCGCCTTTCCTGTGGAGAGCGCCTCCTCTTGAGATGCGACGGGAATGCCGGGAATTCTTTCCCTACGAAACAGGGAAAGGATCCCTCATCTCGAGCTAGGAGGCGGAAACGGGGCTCCCCTGGATGTGTGCGCGACCCTACGTGCTTCCTCTCGAGTGGAGACGGGTATGTCGGGGAACTTCTTGAGTTGCAGCAATGCTGTGAAGGACCCTTTGGAAGTTCCAGTGGTTAGATGTGATTGGCCTTGAGAAGCCTCAGCGGAAATGGGCCTCATCTGGCCTGGAGGGCAAAATCTCCTGGATTTACTCGAGTTGCGGCAGGTGCTCTAGACTTACGACGGGGACCTCAGGGACCCGCTCTGGTGGCCTCAGGAAAGGCCAGTCCCCATGCGAGTTCCTCGGGGGCCTCTCGGGATTCCTCTCCCGTCGATGCCGGGGCCTAAGACCTTGTGTGGATTAGGGGCCGGAACCTGAGGATTCCTCTCCAGTGCTGACATGGATCTTGGGATACTTCTGGAGTCTCCCCAGGGGAGTCAGTAATCGTCTCGAATGCGTGCATGCACTTGCGCTTTCCTCCAGAGCGGTAGCAGCAGTGTCACGCAGTCCGCCGCGTGGATCAAAGGATCTATGGTTTTCCCTCGAGTCTTTCCCACGAGGCTTTCCCACGAGGCTTTCCCACAGGGCTGTCCCACGTGCACACGTGGTGGGAGTCGATCCTCGGCTTGAACGTCAAGACAGTGCAGGGAAAACAGGTTCCTCTGGAATGGACTGACACATCTGGGGGACTCTTGGAATGGTGTCTCGACCCTGGAGTTCCTCTCGCCTTTCCTGTGGAGAGCGCCTCCTCTTGAGATGCGACGGGAGCACCGGGAATTCTTTCCCTACGAAACAGGGAAAGGATCCCTCATCTCGAGCTAGGAGGCGGAAACGGGGCTCCCCTGGATGTGTGCGGGACACCACGTGCTTCCTCTCGAGTGGAGACGGGTATGTCGGGGAACTTCTTGAGTTGCAGCAAGGGTGTGACGGACCCTTTGGAAGTTCCAGTGGTTAGATGTGATTGGCCTCGAGAAGCCTCAGCGGAAATGGGCCTCATCTCGCCTGGAGGGCAAAACCTCCTGGATTTTCTCGAGTTGCGGCAGTTGCTCTCGACTTATGACGGGGACCTCAGGGACCCGCTCTGGTGGCCTCAGGAAAGGCCAGTCCCCTGCGAGTTCCTCGGGGGCCTCTCGGGATTCCTCTCCCGTCGATGCCGGGGCCTAAGACCTTGTGTGGAGTCGGGGCCGGAACCTGAGGATTCCTCTCCAGTGCTGACATGGATCTTGGGGTACTTCTGGAGTCTCCCCAGGGGAGTCAGTCCTCGTCTCGAATGCGGGCATGCACTTTCCCTTTCCTCCAGAGCGGTAGCAGCAGTGTCACGCAGTCCGCCGCGTGGATCAAAGGATCTATGGTTTTCCCTCGAGTCTTTCCCACGAGGCTTTCCCACGAGGCTTTCCCACAGGGCTGTCCCACGTGCACACGTGGTGGGAGTCGATCCTCGGCTTGAACGTCAAGGCAGTGCAGGGAAAACAGGTTCCTCTGGAATGGACTGACACATCTGGGGGACTCTTGGAATGGTGGCACGACCCTGGAGTTCCTCTCGCCTTTCCTGTGGAGAGCGCCTCCTCTTGAGATGCGACGGGAATGCCGGGAATTCTTTCCCTACGAAACAGGGAAAGGATCCCTCATCTCGAGCTAGGAGGCGGAAACGGGGCTCCCCTGGATGTGTGCGCGACCCTACGTGCTTCCTCTCGAGTGGAGACGGGTATGTCGGGGAACTTCTTGAGTTGCAGCAATGCTGTGAAGGACCCTTTGGAAGTTCCAGTGGTTAGATGTGATTGGCCTTGAGAAGCCTCAGCGGAAATGGGCCTCATCTGGCCTGGAGGGCAAAATCTCCTGGATTTACTCGAGTTGCGGCAGGTGCTCTAGACTTACGACGGGGACCTCAGGGACCCGCTCTGGTGGCCTCAGGAAAGGCCAGTCCCCATGCGAGTTCCTCGGGGGCCTCTCGGGATTCCTCTCCCGTCGATGCCGGGGCCTAAGACCTTGTGTGGAGTCGGGGCCGGAACCTGAGGATTCCTCTCCAGTGCTGACATGGATCTTGGGATACTTCTGGAGTCTCCCCAGGGGAGTCAGTAATCGTCTCGAATGCGTGCATGCACTTGCGCTTTCCTCCAGAGCGGTAGCAGCAGTGTCACGCAGTCCGCCGCGTGGATCAAAGGATCTATGGTTTTCCCTCGAGTCTTTCCCACGAGGCTTTCCCACGAGGCTTTCCCACAGGGCTGTCCCACGTGCACACGTGGTGGGAGTCGATCCTCGGCTTGAACGTCAAGACAGTGCAGGGAAAACAGGTTCCTCTGGAATGGACTGACACATCTGGGGGACTCTTGGAATGGTGTCTCGACCCTGGAGTTCCTCTCGCCTTTCCTGTGGAGAGCGCCTCCTCTTGAGATGCGACGGG
This sequence comes from Ovis canadensis, assembly GCF_042477335.2. Taxonomy (NCBI): domain Eukaryota; kingdom Metazoa; phylum Chordata; class Mammalia; order Artiodactyla; family Bovidae; genus Ovis; species Ovis canadensis. The sequence goes on from NC_091268.1 coordinate 10,801,413, forward strand.
AGCACCGGGAATTCTTTCCCTACGAAACAGGGAAAGGATCCCTCATCTCGAGCTAGGAGGCGGAAACGGGGCTCCCCTGGATGTGTGCGGGACACCACGTGCTTCCTCTCGAGTGGAGACGGGTATGTCGGGGAACTTCTTGAGTTGCAGCAAGGGTGTGACGGACCCTTTGGAAGTTCCAGTGGTTAGATGTGATTGGCCTCGAGAAGCCTCAGCGGAAATGGGCCTCATCTCGCCTGGAGGGCAAAACCTCCTGGATTTTCTCGAGTTGCGGCAGTTGCTCTCGACTTATGACGGGGACCTCAGGGACCCGCTCTGGTGGCCTCAGGAAAGGCCAGTCCCCTGCGAGTTCCTCGGGGGCCTCTCGGGATTCCTCTCCCGTCGATGCCGGGGCCTAAGACCTTGTGTGGAGTCGGGGCCGGAACCTGAGGATTCCTCTCCAGTGCTGACATGGATCTTGGGGTACTTCTGGAGTCTCCCCAGGGGAGTCAGTCCTCGTCTCGAATGCGGGCATGCACTTTCCCTTTCCTCCAGAGCGGTAGCAGCAGTGTCACGCAGTCCGCCGCGTGGATCAAAGGATCTATGGTTTTCCCTCGAGTCTTTCCCACGAGGCTTTCCCACGAGGCTTTCCCACAGGGCTGTCCCACGTGCACACGTGGTGGGAGTCGATCCTCGGCTTGAACGTCAAGGCAGTGCAGGGAAAACAGGTTCCTCTGGAATGGACTGACACATCTGGGGGACTCTTGGAATGGTGGCACGACCCTGGAGTTCCTCTCGCCTTTCCTGTGGAGAGCGCCTCCTCTTGAGATGCGACGGGAATGCCGGGAATTCTTTCCCTACGAAACAGGGAAAGGATCCCTCATCTCGAGCTAGGAGGCGGAAACGGGGCTCCCCTGGATGTGTGCGCGACCCTACGTGCTTCCTCTCGAGTGGAGACGGGTATGTCGGGGAACTTCTTGAGTTGCAGCAATGCTGTGAAGGACCCTTTGGAAGTTCCAGTGGTTAGATGTGATTGGCCTTGAGAAGCCTCAGCGGAAATGGGCCTCATCTGGCCTGGAGGGCAAAATCTCCTGGATTTACTCGAGTTGCGGCAGGTGCTCTAGACTTACGACGGGGACCTCAGGGACCCGCTCTGGTGGCCTCAGGAAAGGCCAGTCTCCATGCGAGTTCCTCGGGGGCCTCTCGGGATTCCTCTGCCATCGATGCCGAGGCCTAAGACCTTGTGTGGAGTCGGGGCCGGAACCTGAGGATTCCTCTCCAGTGCTGACATGGATCTTGGGATACTTCTGGAGTCTCCCCAGGGGAGTCAGTAATCGTCTCGAATGCTTGCATGCACTTGCGCTTTCCTCCAGAGCGGTAGCAGCAGTGTCACGCAGTCCGCCGCGTGGATCAAAGGATCTATGGTTTTCCCTCGAGTCTTTCCCACGAGGCTTTCCCACGAGGCTTTCCCACAGGGCTGTCCCACGTGCACACGTGGTGGGAGTCGATCCTCGGCTTGAACGTCAAGACAGTGCAGGGAAAACAGGTTCCTCTGGAATGGACTGACACATCTGGGGGACTCTTGGAATGGTGTCTCGACCCTGGAGTTTCTCTCGCCTTTCCTGTGGAGAGCGCCTCCTCTTGAGATGCGACGGGAACGCCGGGAATTCTTTCCCTACGAAACAGGGAAAGGATCCCTCATCTCGAGCTAGGAGGCGGAAACGGGGCTCCTCTGGATGTGTGCGGGACCCCACGTGCTTCCTCTCGAGTGGAGACGGGTATGTCGGGGAACTTCTTGAGTTGCAGCAATGGTGTGACGGACCCTTTGGAAGTTCCAGTGGTTAGATGTGATTGGCTTCGAGAAGCCTCAGCGGAAATGGGCCTCATCTCGCCTGGAGGGCAAATCCTCCTGGATTTTCTCGAGTTGCGGCAGGTGCTCTCGACTTACGACGGGGACCTCAGGGACCCGTTCTGGTGGCCTCAGGAAAGGCCAATCCCCATGCGAGTTCCTCGGGGGCCTCTCGGGATTCCTCTCCCGTCTATGCCGGGGCCTAAGACCTTGTGTGGAGTCGGGGCCGGAACCTGAGGATTCCTCCCCAGTGCTGACATGGATCTTGGGGTACTTCTGGAGTCTCCCCAGGGGAGTCAGTCCTCGTCTCGAATGCGGGCATGCACTTTCCCTTTCCTCCAGAGCGGTAGCAGCAGTGTCACCCAGTCCGCCACGTGGATCAAAGGATCTATGGTTTTCCCTCGAGTCTTTCCCAGGAGGCTTTCCCACGAGGCTTTCCCACAGGGCTGTCCCACGTGCACACGTGGTGGGAGTCGATCCTCGGCTTGAACGTCAAGGCAGTGCAGGGAAAACAGGTTCCTCTGGAATGGACTGACACATCTGGGGGACTCTTGGAATGGTGTCTCGACCCTGGAGTTTCTCTCGCCTTTCCTGTGGAGAGCGCCTCCTCTTGAGATGCGACGGGAACGCCGGGAATTCTTTCCCTACGAAACAGGGAAAGGATCCCTCATCTCGAGCTAGGAGGCGGAAACGGGGCTCCTCTGGATGTGTGCGGGACCCCACGTGCTTCCTCTCGAGTGGAGACGGGTATGTCGGGGAACTTCTTGAGTTGCAGCAATGGTGTGACGGACCCTTTGGAAGTTCCAGTGGTTAGATGTGATTGGCTTCGAGAAGCCTCAGCGAAAATGGGCCTCATCTCGCCTGGAGGGCAAAACCTCCTGGATTTTCTCGAGTTGCGGCAGGTGCTCTCGACTTACGACGGGGACCTCAGGGACCCGTTCTGGTGGCCTCAGGAAAGGCCAATCCCCATGCGAGTTCCTCGGGGGCCTCTCGGGATTCCTCTCCCGTCTATGCCGGGGCGTAAGACCTTGTGTGGAGTCGGGGCCGGAACCTGAGGATTCCTCCCCAGTGCTGACATGGATCTTGGGGTACTTCTGGAGTCTCCCCAGGGGAGTCAGTCCTCGTCTCGAATGCGGGCATGCACTTGCGCTTCCCTCCAGAGCGGTAGCAGCAGTGTCACGCAGTCCGCCGCGTGGATCAAAGGATCTATGGTTTTCCCTTGAGTCTTTCCCACGAGGCTTTCCCACAGGGCTGTCCCACGTGCACACGTGGTGGGAGTCGATCCTCGGCTTGAACGTCAAGGCAGTGCAGGGAAAACAGGTTCCTCTGGAATGGAATGACACATCCGGGGGACTCTTGGAATGGTGTCACGACCCTGGAGTTCCTCTCGCCTTTCCTGTGGAGAGCGCCTCCTCTTGAGATGCGACGGGAACGCCGGGAATTCTTTCCCTACGAAACAGGGAAAGGATCCCTCATCTCGAGCTAGGAGGCGGAAACGGGGCTCCCCTGGATGTGTGCGGGACACCACGTGCTTCCTCTCGAGTGGAGACGGGTATGTCGGGGAACCTCTTGAGTTGCAGCAAGGGTGTGAAGGACCCTTTGGAAGTTCCAGTGGTTAGATGTGATTGGCCTCGAGAAGCCTCAGCGGAAATGGGCCTCATCTCGCCTGGAGGGCAAAACCTCCTGGATTTTCTCGAGTTGAGGCAGGTGCTCTCGACTTACGACGGGGACCTCAGGGACCCGCTCTGGTGGCCTCAGGAAAGGCCAGTACCCATGCGAGTTCCTCGGGGGCCTCTCGGGATTCCTCTCCCGTCGATGCCGGGGCCTAAGACCTTGTGTGGAGTCGGGGCCGGAACCTGAGGATTCCTCTCCAGTGCTGACATGGATCTTGGGGTACTTCTGGAGTCTCCCCAGGGGAGTCAGTCCTCGTCTCGAATGCGGGCATGTACTTGCGCTTTTCTCCAGAGCGGTAGCAGCAGTGTCACGCAGTCCGCCGCGTGGATCAAAGGATCTATGGTTTTCCCTCGAGTCTTTCCCACGAGGCTTTCCCACGAGGCTTTCCCACAGGGCTGTCCCACGTGCACACGTGGTGGGAGTCGATCCTCGGCTTGAACGTCAAGGCAGTGCAGGGAAAACAGGTTCCTCTGGAATGGACTGACACATCTGGGGGACTCTTGGAATGGTGTCTCGACCCTGGAGTTTCTCTCGCCTTTCCTGTGGAGAGCGCCTCCTCTTGAGATGCGACGGGAACGCCGGGAATTCTTTCCCTACGAAACAGGGAAAGGATCCCTCATCTCGAGCTAGGAGGCGGAAACGGGGCTCCCCTGGATGTGTGCGGGACCCCACGTGCTTCCTCTCGAGTGGAGACGGGTATGTCGGGGAACGTCTTGAGTTGCAGCAATGGTGTGAAGGACCCTTTGGAAGTTCCAGTGGTTAGATGTGATTGGCTTCGAGAAGCCTCAGCGGAAATGGGCCTCATCTCGCCTGGAGGGCAAAACCTCGTGGATTTTCTCGAGTTGCGGCAGGTGCTCTCGACTTACGACGGGGACCTCAGGGACCCGCACTGGTGGCCTCAGGAAAGGCCAGTCCCCATGCGAGTTCCTCGGGGGGCTCTCGGGATTCCTCTCCCGTCGATGCCGGGGCCTAAGACCTTGTGTGGAGTCGGGGCCGGAACCTGAGGATTACTCTCCAGTGCTGACATGGATCTTGGGGTACTTCTGGAGTCTCCCCAGGGGAGTCAGTCCTCGTCTCGAATGCGGGCATGCACATGCGCTTTCCTCCAGAGCGGTAGCAGCAGTGTCACGCAGTCCGCCGCGTGGATCAAAGGATCTATGGTTTTCCCTTGAGTCTTTCCCACGAGGCTTTCCCTCGAGGCTTTCCCACAGGGCTGTCCCACGTGCACACGTGGTGGGAGTCGATCCTCGGCTTGAACGTCAAGGCAGTGCCGGGAAAACAGGTTCCTCTGGAATGGAATGACACATCTGGGGGACTCTTGGAATGGTGTCACGACCCTGGAGTTCCTCTCGCCTTTCCTGTGGAGAGCGCCTCCTCTTGAGATGCGACGGGAACGCCGGGAATTCTTTCCCTACGAAACAGGGAAAGGATCCCTCATCTCGAGCTAGGAGGCGGAAACGGGGCTCCCCTGGATGTGTGCGGGACCCCACGTGCTTCCTCTCGAGTGGAGACGGGTATGTCGGGGAACTTCTTGAGTTGCAGCAATGGTGTGAAGGACCCTTTGGAAGTTCCAGTGGTTAGATGTGATTGGCCTCGAGAAGCCTCAGCGGAAATGGGCCTCATCTCGCCTGGAGGGCAAAACCTCCTGGATTTTCTCGAGTTGCGGCAGGTGCTCTCGACTTACGACGGGGACCTCAGGGACCCGCTCTGGTGGCCTCAGGAAAGGCCAGTCCCCTGCGAGTTCCTCGGGGGCCTCTCTGGATTCCTCTCCCGTCGATGCCGGGGCCTAAGACCTTTTGTGAAGTCGGGGCCGGAACCTGAGGATTCCTCTCCAGTGCTGACATGGATCTTGGGGTTCTTCTGGAGTCTCCCCAGGGGAGTCAGTCCTCGTCTCGAATGCGGGCATGCACTTGCGCTTTCCTCCAGAGCGGTAGCAGCAGTGTCACCCAGTCCGCCGCGTGGATCAAAGGATCTATGGTTTTCCCTCGAGTCTTTCCCACGAGGCTTTCCAACGAGGCTTTCCCACAGGGCTGTCCCACGTGCACACGTGGTGGGGGTCGATCCTCGGCTTGAACGTCAAGGCAGTGCAGGGAAAACAGGTTCCTCTGGAATGGACTGACACATCTGGGGGCTCTTGGAATGGTGTCTCGACCCTGGAGTTCCTCTCGCCTTTCCTGTGGAGAGCGCCTCCTCTTGAGATGCGACGGGAACGCCGGGAATTCTTTCCCTACGAAACAGGGAAAGGATCCCTCATCTCGAGCTAGGAGGCGGAAACGGGGCTCCCCTGGATGTGTGCGGGACACCATGTGCTTCCTCTCGAGTGGAGACGGGTATGTCGGGGAACTTCTTGAGTTGCAGCAAGGGTGTGAAGGACCCTTTGGAAGTTCCAGTGGTTAGACGTGATTGGCCTCGAGAAGCCTCAGCGGAAATGGGCCTCATCTCGCCTGGAGGGCAAAACCTCGTGGATTTTCTCGAGTTGCGGCAGGTGCTCTCGACTTACGACGGGGACCTCAGGGACCCGCTCTGGTGGCCTCAGGAAAGGCCAGTCCCCATGCGAGTTCCTCGGGGGCCTCTCGGGATTCCTCTCCCGTCGATGCCGGGGCCTAAGACCTTGTGTGGAGTCGGGGCCGGAACCTGAGGATTACTCTCCAGTGCTGACATGGATCTTGGGGTACTTCTGGAGTCTCCCCAGGGGAGTCAGTCCTCGTCTCAAATGCGGGCATGCACTTGCGCTTTCCTCCAGAGCGGTAGCAGCAGTGTCACGCAGTCCGCCGCGTGGATCAAAGGATCTATGGTTTTCCCTTGAGTCTTTCCCACGAGGCTTTCCCTCGAGGCTTTCCCACAGGGCTGTCCCACGTGCACACGTGGTGGGAGTCGATCCTCGGCTTGAACGTCAAGGCAGTGCCGGGAAAACAGGTTCCTCTGGAATGGAATGACACATCTGGGGGACTCTTGGAATGGTGTCACGACCCTGGAGTTCCTCTCGCCTTTCCTGTGGAGAGCGCCTCCTCTTGAGATGCGACGGGAACGCCGGGAATTCTTTCCCTACGAAACAGGGAAAGGATCCCTCATCTCGAGCTAGGAGGCGGAAACGGGGCTCCCCTGGATGTGTGCGGGACCCCACGTGCTTCCTCTCGAGTGGAGACGGGTATGTCGGGGAACTTCTTGAGTTGCAGCAATGGTGTGAAGGACCCTTTGGAAGTTCCAGTGGTTAGATGTGATTGGCCTCGAGAAGCCTCAGCGGAAATGGGCCTCATCTCGCCTGGAGGGCAAAACCTCCTGGATTTTCTCGAGTTGCGGCAGGTGCTCTCGACTTACGACGGGGACCTCAGGGACCCGCTCTGGTGGCCTCAGGAAAGGCCAGTCCCCTGCGAGTTCCTCGGGGGCCTCTCTGGATTCCTCTCCCGTCGATACCGGGGCCTAAGACCTTGTGTGAAGTCGGGGCCGGAACCTGAGGATTCCTCTCCAGTGCTGACATGGATCTTGGGGTTCTTCTGGAGTCTCCCCAGGGGAGTCAGTCCTCGTCTCGAATGCGGGCATGCACTTGCGCTTTCCTCCAGAGCGGTAGCAGCAGTGTCACCCAGTCCGCCGCGTGGATCAAAGGATCTATGGTTTTCCCTCGAGTCTTTCCCACGAGGCTTTCCCACGAGGCTTTCCCACAGGGCTGTCCCACGTGCACACGTGGTGGGGGTCGATCCTCGGCTTGAACGTCAAGGCAGTGCAGGGAAAACAGGTTCCTCTGGAATGGACTGACACATCTGGGGGCTCTTGGAATGGTGTCTCGACCCTGGAGTTCCTCTCGCCTTTCCTGTGGAGAGCGCCTCCTCTTGAGATGCGACGGGAACGCCGGGAATTCTTTCCCTACGAAACAGGGAAAGGATCCCTCATCTCGAGCTAGGAGGCGGAAACGGGGCTCCCCTGGATGTGTGCGGGACACCATGTGCTTCCTCTCGAGTGGAGACGGGTATGTCGGGGAACTTCTTGAGTTGCAGCAAGGGTGTGAAGGACCCTTTGGAAGTTCCAGTGGTTAGATGTGATTGGCCTCGAGAAGCCTCAGCGGAAATGGGCCTCATCTCGCCTGGAGGGCAAAACCTCCTGGATTTTCTCGAGTTGCGGCAGGTGCTCTCGACTTATGACGGGGACTTCAGGGACCCGCTCTGGTGGCCTCAGGAAAGGCCAGTCCCCATGCGAGTTCCTCGGGGGCGTCTCGGGATTCCTCTCCCGTCGATGCCGGGGCCTAAGACCTTGTGTGGAGTCGGGGCCGGAACCTGAGGATTCCTCTCCAGTGCTGACATGGATCTTGGGGTACTTCTGGAGTCTCCCCAGGGGAGTCAGTCCTCGTCTCGAATGCGGGCATGCACTTGCGCTTTCCTCCAGAGCGGTAGCAGCAGTGTCATGCAGTCCGCCGCGTGGATCAAATGATCTATGGTTTTCCCTCGAGTCTTTCCCACGAGGCTTTCCCACGAGGCTTTCCCACAGGGCTGTCCCACGTGCACACGTGGTGGGAGTCGATCCTCGGCTTGAACGTCAAGGCAGTGCAGGGAAAACAGGTTCCTCTGGAATGGACTGACACATCTGGGGGACTCTTGGAATGGTGGCACGACCCTGGAGTTCCTCTCGCCTTTCCTGTGGAGAGGGCCTCATCTTGAGATGCGACGGGAACGCCGGGAATTCTTTCCCTACGAAACAGGGAAAGGATCCCTCATCTCGAGCTAGGAGGCGGAAACGGGGCTCCCCTGGATGTGTGCGGGACACCACGTGCTTCCTCTCGAGTGGAGACGGGTATGTCGGGGAACTTCTTGAGTTGCAGCAAGGGTGTGAAGGACCCTTTGGAAGTTCCAGTGGTTAGACGTGATTGGCCTCGAGAAGCCTCAGCGGAAATGGGCCTCATCTCGCCTGGAGGGCAAAACCTCCTGGATTTTCTCGAGTTGCGGCAGGTGCTCTCGACTTACGACGGGGACCTCAGGGACCCGCTCTGGTGGCCTCAGGAAAGGCCAGTCCCCATGCGAGTTCCTCGGGGGCGTCTCGGGATTCCACTCCCGTCGATGCCGGGGCCTAAGACCTTGTGTAAAGTCGGGGCCGGAACCTGAGGATTCCTCTCCAGTGCTGACATGGATCTTGGGGTACTTCTGGAGTCTCCCCAGGGGAGTTAGTCCTCGTCTCGAATGCGGGCATGCACTTGCGCTTTCCTCCAGAGCGGTAGCAGCAGTGTCACGCAGTCCGCCACGTGGATCAAAGGATCTATGGTTTTCCCTCGAGTCTTTCCCACGAGGCTTTCCCACGAGGCTTTCCCACAGGGCTGTCCCACGTGCACACGTGGTGGGAGTCGATCCTCGGCTTGAACGTCAAGGCAGTGCAGGGAAAACAGGTTCCTCTGCAATGGACTGACACATCTGGGGGACTCTTGGAATGGTGGCATGACCCTGGAGTTCCTCTCGCCTTTCCTGTGGAGAGCGCCTCCTCTTGAGATGCGACGGGAACGCCGGGAATTCTTTCACCACGAAACAGGGAAAGGATACATCATCTCGAGCTAGGAGGCGGAAACGGGGCTCCCCTGGATGTGTGCGGGACCCCACGTGCTTCCTCTCGAGTGGAGACGGGTATGTCGGGGAACTTCTTGAGTTGCAGCAAGGGTGTGAAGGACCCTTTGGAAGTTCCAGTGGTTAGACGTGATTGGCCTCGAGAAGCCTCAGCGGAAATGGGCCTCATCTCGCCTGGAGGGCAAAACCTCCTGGATTTTCTCGAGTTGCGGCAGGTGCTCTCGACTTACGACGGGGACTTCAGGGACCCGCTCTGGTGGCCTCAGGAAAGGCCAGTCCCCATGCGAGTTCCTCGGGGGCCTCTCGGGATTCCTCTCCCGTCGATGCCGGGGCCTAAGACCTTGTGTGGAGTCGGGGACGGAACCTGAGGATTCCTCTCCAGTGCTGACATGGATCTTGGGGTACTTCTGGAGTCTCCCCAGGGGAGTCAGTCCTCGTCTCGAATGCGGGCATGCCCTTGCGCTTTCCTCCAGAGCGGTAGCAGCAGTGTCACGCAGTCCGCCGCGTGGATCAAAGGATCTATGGTTTTCCCTCGAGTCTTTCCCACGAGGCTTTCCCACGAGGCTTTCCCACAGGGCTGTCCCACGTGCACACGTGGTGGGACTCGATCCTCGGCTTGAACGTCAAGGCAGTGCAGGGAAAACAGGTTCCTCTGGAATGGACTGACACATCTGGGGGACTCTTGGAATGGTGGCACGACCCTGGAGTTCCTCTCGCCTTTCCTGTGGAGAGGGCCTCATCTTGAGATGCGACGGGAACGCCGGGAATTCTTTCCCTACGAAACAGGGAAAGGATCCCTCATCTCGAGCTAGGAGGCGGAAACGGGGCTCCCCTGGATGTGTGCGGGACACCACGTGCTTCCTCTCGAGTGGAGACGGGTATGTCGGGGAACTTCTTGAGTTGCAGCAAGGGTGTGAAGGACCCTTTGGAAGTTCCAGTGGTTAGACGTGATTGGCCTCGAGAAGCCTCAGCGGAAATGGGCCTCATCTCGCCTGGAGGGCAAAACCTCCTGGATTTTCTCGAGTTGCGGCAGGTGCTCTCGACTTACGACGGGGACCTCAGGGACCCGCTCTGGTGGCCTCAGGAAAGGCCAGTCCCCATGCGAGTTCCTCGGGGGCGTCTCGGGATTCCACTCCCGTCGATGCCGGGGCCTAAGACCTTGTGTAAAGTCGGGGCCGGAACCTGAGGATTCCTCTCCAGTGCTGACATGGATCTTGGGGTACTTCTGAGGTCTCCCCAGGGGAGTTAGTCCTCGTCTCGAATGCGGGCATGCACTTGCGCTTTCCTCCAGAGCGGTAGCAGCAGTGTCACGCAGTCCGCCACGTGGATCAAAGGATCTATGGTTTTCCCTCGAGTCTTTCCCACGAGGCTTTCCCACGAGGCTTTCCCACAGGGCTGTCCCACGTGCACACGTGGTGGGAGTCGATCCTCGGCTTGAACGTCAAGGCAGTGCAGGGAAAACAGGTTCCTCTGCAATGGACTGACACATCTGGGGGACTCTTGGAATGGTGGCATGACCCTGGAGTTCCTCTCGCCTTTCCTGTGGAGAGCGCCTCCTCTTGAGATGCGACGGGAACGCCGGGAATTCTTTCACCACGAAACAGGGAAAGGATACATCATCTCGAGCTAGGAGGCGGAAACGGGGCTCCCCTGGATGTGTGCGGGACCCCACGTGCTTCCTCTCGAGTGGAGACGGGTATGTCGGGGAACTTCTTGAGTTGCAGCAAGGGTGTGAAGGACCCTTTGGAAGTTCCAGTGGTTAGACGTGATTGGCCTCGAGAAGCCTCAGCGGAAATGGGCCTCATCTCGCCTGGAGGGCAAAACCTCCTGGATTTTCTCGAGTTGCGGCAGGTGCTCTCGACTTACGACGGGGACTTCAGGGACCCGCTCTGGTGGCCTCAGGAAAGGCCAGTCCCCATGCGAGTTCCTCGGGGGCCTCTCGGGATTCCTCTCCCGTCGATGCCGGGGCCTAAGACCTTGTGTGGAGTCGGGGACGGAACCTGAGGATTCCTCTCCAGTGCTGACATGGATCTTGGGGTACTTCTGGAGTCTCCCCAGGGGAGTCAGTCCTCGTCTCGAATGCGGGCATGCCCTTGCGCTTTCCTCCAGAGCGGTAGCAGCAGTGTCACGCAGTCCGCCGCGTGGATCAAAGGATCTATGGTTTTCCCTCGAGTCTTTCCCACGAGGCTTTCCCACGAGGCTTTCCCACAGGGCTGTCCCACGTGCACACGTGGTGGGACTCGATTCTCGGCTTGAACGTCAAGGCAGTGCAGGGAAAACAGGTTCCTCTGGAATGGACTGACACATCTGGCGGACTCTTGGAATGGTGTCACGACTCTGGAGTTCCTCTCGCCTTTCCTGTGGAGAGCGCCTCCTCTTGAGATGCGACGGGAACGCCGGGAATTCTTTCCCTACGAAACAGGGAAAGGATCCCTCATCTCGAGCTAGGAGGCGGAAACGGGGCTCCACTGGATGTGTGCGGGACACCACGTGCTTCCTCTCGAGTGGAGACGGGTATGTCGGGGAACTTCTTGAGTTGCAGCAAGGGTGTGAAGGACCCTTTGGAATTTCCAGTGGTTAGATGTGATTGGCCTCGAGAAGCCTCAGCGGAAATGGGCCTCATCTCGCCTGGAGGGCAAAACCTCCTGGATTTTCTCGAGTTGCGGCAGGTGCTCTCGACTTACGACGGGGACCTCAGGGACCCGCTCTGGTGGCCTCAGGAAAGGCCAGTCCCCATGCGAGTTCCTCGGGGGCCTCTCGGGGTTCCTCTCCCGTCGATGCCGGGGCCTAAGACCTTGTGTGGAGTCGGGGCCGGAACCTGAGGATTCCTCTCCAGTGCTGACATGGATCTTGGGGTACTTCTGGAGTCTCCCCAGGGGAGTCAGTCCTCGTCTCGAATGCGGGCATGCACTTGCGCTTTCCTCCAGAGCGGTAGCAGCAGTGTCAGGCAGTCCGCCGCGTGGATCAAAGGATCTATGGTTTTCCCTCGAGTCTTTCCCACGAGGCTTTCCCACAGGGCTGTCCCACGTGCACACGTGGTGGGAGTCGATCCTCGGCTTGAACGTCAAGGCAGTGCAGGGAAAACAGGTTCCTCTGGAATGGACTGACACATCTGGGGGACTCTTGGAATGGTGGCATGACCCTGGAGTTCCTCTCGCCTTTCCTGTGGAGAGCGCCTCCTCTTGAGATGCGACGGGAACGCCGGGAATTCTTTCCCTACGAAACAGGGAAAGGATCCCTCATCTCGAGCTAGGAGGCGTAAACGGGGCTCCCCTGGATGTGTGCGGGACACCACGTGCTTCCTCTCGTGTGCAGACGGGTATGTCGGGGAACTTCTTGAGTTGCAGCAAGGGTGTGAAGGACCCTTTGGAAGTTCCAGTGGTTTGATGTGATTGGCCTCGAGAAGCCTCAGCGGAAATGGGCCTCATCTCGCCTGGAGGGCAAAACCTCCTGGATTTTCTCGAGTTGCGGCAGGTGCTCTCGACTTAAGACGGGGATCTCAGGGACCCGCTCTGGTGGCCTCAGGAAAGGCCAGTCCCCATGCGAGTTCCTCGGGGGCCTCTCGGGGTTCCTCTCCCGTCGATGCCGGGGCCTAAGACCTTGTGTGGAGTCGGGGCCGGAACCTGAGGATTCCTCTCCAGTGCTGACATGGATCTTGGGGTACTTCTGGAGTCTCCCCAGGGGAGTCAGTCCTCGTCTCGAATGCGGGCATGCACTTGCGCTTTCCTCCAGAGCGGTAGCAGGAGTGTCACGCAGTCCGCCGCGTGGATCAAAGGATCTATGGTTTTCCCTCGAGTCTTTCCCACGAGGCTTTCCCACAGGGCTGTCCCACGTGCAGACGTGGTGGGAGTCGATCCTCGGCTTGAACGTCAAGGCAGTGCAGGGAAAACAGGTTCCTCTGGAATGGACTGACACATCTGGTGGAGTCTTGGAATGGTGACACGACCCTGGAGTTCCTCTCGCCTTTCCTGTGGAGAGCGCCTCCTCTTGAGATGCGACGGGAACGCCGGGAATTCATTCCCTACGAAACAGGGAAAGGATCCCTCATCTCGAGCTAGGAGGCGCAAACGGGGCTCCCCTGGATGTGTGCGGGAACCCACGTGCTTCCTCTCGAGTGGAGACGGGTATGTGGGGGAACTTCTTGAGTTGCAGCAATGGTGTGAAGGACCCTTTGGAAGTTCCAGTGGTTAGATGTGATTGGCCTCGAGAAGCCTCAGCGGAAATGGGCCTCATCTCGCCTGGAGGGCAAAACCTCCTGGATTTTCTCGAGTTGCGGCAGGTGCTCTCGACTTACGACGGGGACCTCAGGGACCCGCTCAGGTGGCCTCAGGAAAGGCCAGTCCCCGTGCGAGTTCCTCGGGGGTCTCTCGGGATTCCTCTCCCGTCGATGCCGGGGCCTAAGACCTTGTGTGGAGTCGGGGCCGGAACCTGAGGATTCCTCTCCAGTGCTGACATGGATCTTGGGGTACTTCTGGAGTCTCCCCAGGGGAGTCAGTCCTCGTCTCGAATGCGGACATGCACTTGCGCTTTCCTCCAGAGCGGTAGCAGCAGTGTCACGCAGTCCGCCGCGTGGATCAAAGGATCTATGGTTTTCCCTCGAGTCTTTCCCACGAGGCTTTCCCACGAGGCTTTCCCACAGGGCTGTCCCACGTGCACACGTGGTGGGAGTCGATCCTCGGCTTGAACGTCAAGGCAGTGCAGGGAAAACAGGTTCCTCTGGAATGGACTGACACATCTGGGGGACTCTTGGAATGGTGGCACGACCCTGGAGTTCCTCTCGCCTTTCCTGTGGAGAGCGCCTCCTCTTGAGATGCGACGGGAACGCCGGGAATTCTTTCCCTACGAAACAGGGAAAGGATCCCTCATCTCGAGCTAGGAGGCGAAACGGGGCTCCCCTGGATGTGTGCGGGACACCACGTGCTTCCTCTCGAGTGGAGACGGGTATGTCGGGGAACTTCTTGAGTTGCAGCAATGGTGTGAAGGACCCTTTGGATGTTCCAGTGGTTAGATGTGATTGGCCTCGAGAAGCCTCAGCGGAAATGGGCCTCATCTCACCTGGAGTGCAAAACCTCCTGGATTTTCTCGAGTTGCGGCAGGTGCTCTCGACTTACGACGGGGACCTCAGGGACCCGCTCTGGTGGCCTCAGGAAAGGCCAGTCCCCATGCGAGTTCCTCGGGGGCCTCTCGGGATTCCTCTCCCGTCGATGCCGGGGCCTAAGACCTTGTGTGGAGTCGGGGCCGGAACCTGAGGATTCCTCTCCAGTGCTGACATGGATCTTGGGGTACTTCTGGAGTCTCCCCAGGGGAGTCAGTCCTCGTCTCGAATGCGGGCATGCACTTGCGCTTTCCTCCAGAGCGGTAGCAGCAGTGTCACGCAGTCCGCCGCGTGGATCAAAGGATCTATGGTTTTCCATCGAGTCTTTCCCACGAGACTTTCCCACGAGGCTTTCCCACAGGACTGTCCCACGTGCAGACGTGGTGGGAGTCGATCCTCGGCTTGAACGTCAAGGCAGTGCAGGGAAAACAGGTTCCTCTGGAATGGACTGACACATCTGGGGGACTCTTGGAATGCTGGCATGACCCTGGAGTTCCTCTCGCCTTTCCTGTGGAGAGCGCCTCCTCTTGAGATGTGATGAGAACGCCGGGAATCCTTTCCCTACGAAACAGGGAAAGGATCCCTCATCTCGGGCTAGGAGGCGGAAACGGGGCTCCCCTGGATGTGTGCGGGACCCACGTGCTTCCTCTCGAGTGGAGACGGGTATGTGGGGGAACTTCTTCAGTTGCAGTAAGGGTGTGAAAGACCCTTTGGAAGTTCCAGTGGTTAGACGTGATTAGCCTCGAGAAGCCTCAGCGGAAATGGGCCTCATCTCGCCTGGAGGGCAAAACCTCCTGGATTTTCTCGAGTTGCGGCAGGTGCTCTAGACTTACGACGGGGACCTCAGGGACCCGCTCTGGTGGCCTCAGGAAAGGCCAGTCCCCATGCGAGTTCCTCGGGGGCCTCTCGGGATTCCTCTCCCATCGATGCCGGGGCCTAAGACCTTGTGTGGAATCGGTGCCGGAACCTGAGGATTCCTCTCCAGAGCTGACATGGATCTTGGGGTAATTCTGGAGTCTCCCCAGGGGAGTCAGTCCTCGTCTCGAATGCGGGCATGCACTTGCGCTTTCCTCCAGAGCGGTAGCAGCAGTGTCACGCAGTCCGCCGCGTGGATCAAAGGATCTATGGTTTTCCCTCGAGTCTTTCCAACGAGGCTTTCCCACGAGGCTTTCCCACAGGGCTGCCCAACGTGCACACGTGGTGGGAGTCGATCCTCGGCTTGAACGTCAAGGCAGTGCAGGGAAAACAGGTTCCTCTGGAATGGACTGACACATCTGGGGGACTCTTGGAATGGTGGCACGACCCTGGAGTTCCTCTCGCCTTTCCTGTGGAGAGCGCCTCCTCTTGATATGCGACGAGAACGCCGGGAATTCTTTCCCTACGAAACAGGGAAAGGATCCCTCATCTCGAGCTAGGAGGCGGAAACGGGGCTCCCCTGGTTGTGTGCGGGACCCACTTGCTTCCTCTCGAGTGGAGACGGGTATGTCGGGGAACTTCTTGAGTTGCAGCAAGGGTGTGAAGGACCCTTTGGAAGTGCCAGTGGTTAGACGTGATTAGCCTCGAGAAGCCTCAGCGGAAATGGGCCTCATCTCGCCTGGAGGGCAAAACCTCGTGGATTTTCTCGAGTTGCGGCAGGTGCTCTCGACTTACAACGGGGACCTCAGGGACCCGCTCTGGTGGCCTTAGGAAAGGCCAGTCCCCATGCGAGTTCCTCGGGGGCCTCTCGGGATTCCTCTCCCGTCGATCCCGGGGCCTAAGACCTTGTGTGGAGTCGGGGCCGGAACCTGAGGATTCCTCTCCAGTGCTGACATGGATCTTGGGGTACTTCTGGAGTCTCCCCAGGGGAGTCAGTCCTCGTCTCGAATGCGGGCATGCACTTGCGCTTTCCTCCAGAGCGGTAGCAGCAGTGTCACGCAGTCCGCCGCGTGGATCAAAGGATCTATGGTTTTCCCTTGAGTCTTTCCCACGAGGCTTTCCCTCGAGGCTTTCCCACAGGGCTGTCCCACGTGCACACGTGGTGGGAGTCGATCCTCGGCTTGAACGTCAAGGCAGTGCCGGGAAAACAGGTTCCTCTGGAATGGAATGACACATCTGGGGGACTCTTGGAATGGTGTCACGACCCTGGAGTTCCTCTCGCCTTTCCTGTGGAGAGCGCCTCCTCTTGAGATGCGACGGGAACGCCGGGAATTCTTTCCCTACGAAACAGGGAAAGGATCCCTCATCTCGAGCTAGGAGGCGGAAACGGGGCTCCCCTGGATGTGTGCGGGACCCCACGTGCTTCCTCTCGAGTGGAGACGGGTATGTCGGGGAACTTCTTGAGTTGCAGCAATGGTGTGAAGGACCCTTTGGAAGTTCCAGTGGTTAGATGTGATTGGCCTCGAGAAGCCTCAGCGGAAATGGGCCTCATCTCGCCTGGAGGGCAAAACCTCGTGGATTTTCTCGAGTTGCGGCAGGTGCTCTCGACTTACGACGGGGACCTCAGGGACCCGCTCTGGTGGCCTCAGGAAAGGCCAGTCCCCTGCGAGTTCCTCGGGGGCCTCTCGGGATTCCTCTCCCGTCGATGCCGGGGCCTAAGACCTTGTGTGAAGTCGGGGCCGGAACCTGAGGATTCCTCTCCAGTGCTGACATGGATCTTGGGGTTCTTCTGGAGTCTCCCCAGGGGAGTCAGTCCTCGTCTCGAATGCGGGCATGCACTTGCGCTTTCCTCCAGAGCGGTAGCAGCAGTGTCACCCAGTCCGCCGCGTGGATCAAAGGATCTATGGTTTTCCCTCGAGTCTTTCCCACGAGGCTTTCCCACGAGGCTTTCCCACAGGGCTGTCCCACGTGCACACGTGGTGGGGGTCGATCCTCGGCTTGAACGTCAAGGCAGTGCAGGGAAAACAGGTTCCTCTGGAATGGACTGACACATCTGGGGGCTCTTGGAATGGTGTCTCGACCCTGGAGTTCCTCTCGCCTTTCCTGTGGAGAGCGCCTCCTCTTGAGATGCGACGGGAACGCCGGGAATTCTTTCCCTACGAAACAGGGAAAGGATCCCTCATCTCGAGCTAGGAGGCGGAAACGGGGCTCCCCTGGATGTGTGCGGGACACCATGTGCTTCCTCTCGAGTGGAGACGGGTATGTCGGGGAACTTCTTGAGTTGCAGCAAGGGTGTGAAAGACCCTTTGGAAGTTCCAGTGGTTAGACGTGATTGGCCTCGAGAAGCCTCAGCGGAAATGGGCCTCATCTCGCCTGGAGGGCAAAACCTCCTGGATTTTCTCGAGTTGCGGCAGGTGCTCTCGACTTACGACGGGGACCTCAGGGACCCGCTCTGGTGGCCTCAGGAAAGGCCAGTCCCCATGCGAGTTCCTCGGGGGCGTCTCGGGATTCCTCTCCCGTCGATGCCGGGGCCTAAGACCTTGTGTGGAGTCGGGGCCGGAACCTGAGGATTCCTCTCCAGTGCTGACATGGATCTTGGGGTACTTCTGGAGTCTCCCCAGGGGAGTCAGTCCTCGTCTCGAATGCGGGCATGCACTTGCGCTTTCCTCCAGAGCGGTAGCAGCAGTGTCACGCAGTCCGCCACGTGGATCAAAGGATCTATGGTTTTCCCTCGAGTCTTTCCCACAAGGCTTTCCCACGAGGCTTTCCCACAGGGCTGTCCCACGTGCACACGTGGTGGGAGTCGATCCTCGGCTTGAACGTCAAGGCAGTGCAGGGAAAACAGGTTCCTCTGCAATGGACTGACACATCTGGGGGACTCTTGGAATGGTGGCATGACCCTGGAGTTCCTCTCGCCTTTCCTGTGGAGAGCGCCTCCTCTTGAGATGCGACGGGAACGCCGGGAATTCTTTCACCACGAAACAGGGAAAGGATCCCTCATCTCGAGCTAGGAGGCGGAAACGGGGCTCCACTGGATGTGTGCGGGACACCACGTGCTTCCTCTCGAGTGGAGACGGGTATGTCGGGGAACTTCTTGAGTTGCAGCAAGGGTGTGAAGGACCCTTTGGAATTTCCAGTGGTTAGATGTGATTGGCCTCGAGAAGCCTCAGCGGAAATGGGCCTCATCTCGCCTGGAGGGCAAAACCTCCTGGATTTTCTCGAGTTGCGGCAGGTGCTCTCGACTTACGACGGGGACCTCAGGGACCCGCTCTGGTGGCCTCAGGAAAGGCCAGTCCCCATGCGAGTTCCTCGGGGGCCTCTCGGGGTTCCTCTCCCGTCGATGCCGGGGCCTAAGACCTTGTGTGGAGTCGGGGCCGGAACCTGAGGATTCCTCTCCAGTGCTGACATGGATCTTGGGGTACTTCTGGAGTCTCCCCAGGGGAGTCAGTCCTCGTCTCGAATGCGGGCATGCACTTGCGCTTTCCTCCAGAGCGGTAGCAGCAGTGTCAGGCAGTCCGCCGCGTGGATCAAAGGATCTATGGTTTTCCCTCGAGTCTTTCCCACGAGGCTTTCCCACAGGGCTGTCCCACGTGCACACGTGGTGGGAGTCGATCCTCGGCTTGAACGTCAAGGCAGTGCAGGGAAAACAGGTTCCTCTGGAATGGACTGACACATCTGGGGGACTCTTGGAATGGTGGCATGACCCTGGAGTTCCTCTCGCCTTTCCTGTGGAGAGCGCCTCCTCTTGAGATGCGACGGGAACGCCGGGAATTCTTTCCCTACGAAACAGGGAAAGGATCCCTCATCTCGAGCTAGGAGGCGTAAACGGGGCTCCCCTGGATGTGTGCGGGACACCACGTGCTTCCTTTCGTGTGCAGACGGGTATGTCGGGGAACTTCTTGAGTTGCAGCAAGGGTGTGAAGGACCCTTTGGAAGTTCCAGTGGTTTGATGTGATTGGCCTCGAGAAGCCTCAGCGGAAATGGGCCTCATCTCGCCTGGAGGGCAAAACCTCGTGGATTTTCTCGAGTTGCGGCAGGTGCTCTCGACTTAAGACGGGGATCTCAGGGACCCGCTCTGGTGGCCTCAGGAAAGGCCAGTCCCCATGCGAGTTCCTCGGGGGCCTCTCGGGGTTCCTCTCCCGTCGATGCCGGGGCCTAAGACCTTGTGTGGAGTCGGGGCCGGAACCTGAGGATTCCTCTCCAGTGCTGACATGGATCTTGGGGTACTTCTGGAGTCTCCCCAGGGGAGTCAGTCCTCGTCTCGAATGCGGGCATGCACTTGCGCTTTCCTCCAGAGCGGTAGCAGCAGTGTCAGGCAGTCCGCCGCGTGGATCAAAGGATCTATGGTTTTCCCTCGAGTCTTTCCCACGAGGCTTTCCCACAGGGCTGTCCCACGTGCACACGTGGTGGGAGTCGATCCTCGGCTTGAACGTCAAGGCAGTGCAGGGAAAACAGGTTCCTCTGGAATGGACTGACACATCTGGGGGACTCTTGGAATGGTGGCATGACCCTGGAGTTCCTCTCGCCTTTCCTGTGGAGAGCGCCTCCTCTTGAGATGCGACGGGAACGCCGGGAATTCTTTCCCTACGAAACAGGGAAAGGATCCCTCATCTCGAGCTAGGAGGCGTAAACGGGGCTCCCCTGGATGTGTGCGGGACACCACGTGCTTCCTTTCGTGTGCAGACGGGTATGTCGGGGAACTTCTTGAGTTGCAGCAAGGGTGTGAAGGACCCTTTGGAAGTTCCAGTGGTTTGATGTGATTGGCCTCGAGAAGCCTCAGCGGAAATGGGCCTCATCTCGCCTGGAGGGCAAAACCTCGTGGATTTTCTCGAGTTGCGGCAGGTGCTCTCGACTTAAGACGGGGATCTCAGGGACCCGCTCTGGTGGCCTCAGGAAAGGCCAGTCCCCATGCGAGTTCCTCGGGGGCCTCTCGGGGTTCCTCTCCCGTCGATGCCGGGGCCTAAGACCTTGTGTGGAGTCGGGGCCGGAACCTGAGGATTCCTCTCCAGTGCTGACATGGATCTTGGGGTACTTCTGGAGTCTCCCCAGGGGAGTCAGTCCTCATCTCGAATGCGGGCATGCACTTGCGCTTTCCTCCAGAGCGGTAGCAGGAGTGTCACGCAGTCCGCCGCGTGGATCAAAGGATCTATGGTTTTCCCTCGAGTCTTTCCCACGAGGCTTTCCCACAGGGCTGTCCCACGTGCAGACGTGGTGGGAGTCGATCCTCGGCTTGAACGTCAAGGCAGTGCAGGGAAAACAGTTTCCTCTGGAATGGACTGACACATCTGGTGGAGTCTTGGAATGGTGACACGACCCTGGAGTTCCTCTCGCCTTTCCTGTGGAGAGCGCCTCCTCTTGAGATGCGACGGGAACGCCGGGAATTCTTTCCCTACGAAACAGGGAAAGGATCCCTCATCTCGAGCTAGGAGGCGCAAACGGGGCTCCCCTGGATGTGTGCGGGAACCCACGTGCTTCCTCTCGAGTGGAGACGGGTATGTGGGGGAACTTCTTGAGTTGCAGCAATGGTGTGAAGGACCCTTTGGAAGTTCCAGTGGTTAGATGTGATTGGCCTCGAGAAGCCTCAGCGGAAATGGGCCTCATCTCGCCTGGAGGGCAAAACCTCCTGGATTTTCTCGAGTTGCGGCAGGTGCTCTCGACTTACGACGGGGACCTCAGGGACCCGCTCTGGTGGCCTCAGGAAAGGCCAGTCCCCATGCGAGTTCCTCGGGGGCCTCTCGGGGTTCCTCTCCCGTCGATGCCGGGGCCTAAGACCTTGTGTGGAGTCGGGGCCGGAACCTGAGGATTCCTCTCCAGTGCTGACATGGATCTTGGGGTACTTCTGGAGTCTCCCCAGGGGAGTCAGTCCTCGTCTCGAATGCGGGCATGCACTTGCGCTTTCCTCCAGAGCGGTAGCAGCAGTGTCAGGCAGTCCGCCGCGTGGATCAAAGGATCTATGGTTTTCCCTCGAGTCTTTCCCACGAGGCTTTCCCACAGGGCTGTCCCACGTGCACACGTGGTGGGAGTCGATCCTCGGCTTGAACGTCAAGGCAGTGCAGGGAAAACAGGTTCCTCTGGAATGGACTGACACATCTGGGGGACTCTTGGAATGGTGGCATGACCCTGGAGTTCCTCTCGCCTTTCCTGTGGAGAGCGCCTCCTCTTGAGATGCGACGGGAACGCCGGGAATTCTTTCCCTACGAAACAGGGAAAGGATCCCTCATCTCGAGCTAGGAGGCGTAAACGGGGCTCCCCTGGATGTGTGCGGGACACCACGTGCTTCCTTTCGTGTGCAGACGGGTATGTCGGGGAACTTCTTGAGTTGCAGCAAGGGTGTGAAGGACCCTTTGGAAGTTCCAGTGGTTTGATGTGATTGGCCTCGAGAAGCCTCAGCGGAAATGGGCCTCATCTCGCCTGGAGGGCAAAACCTCGTGGATTTTCTCGAGTTGCGGCAGGTGCTCTCGACTTAAGACGGGGATCTCAGGGACCCGCTCTGGTGGCCTCAGGAAAGGCCAGTCCCCATGCGAGTTCCTCGGGGGCCTCTCGGGGTTCCTCTCCCGTCGATGCCGGGGCCTAAGACCTTGTGTGGAGTCGGGGCCGGAACCTGAGGATTCCTCTCCAGTGCTGACATGGATCTTGGGGTACTTCTGGAGTCTCCCCAGGGGAGTCAGTCCTCGTCTCGAATGCGGGCATGCACTTGCGCTTTCCTCCAGAGCGGTAGCAGGAGTGTCACGCAGTCCGCCGCGTGGATCAAAGGATCTATGTTTTTCCCTCGAGTCTTTCCCACGAGGCTTTCCCACAGGGCTGTCCCACGTGCAGACGTGGTGGGAGTCGATCCTCGGCTTGAACGTCAAGGCAGTGCAGGGAAAACAGTTTCCTCTGGAATGGACTGACACATCTGGTGGAGTCTTGGAATGGTGACACGACCCTGGAGTTCCTCTCGCCTTTCCTGTGGAGAGCGCCTCCTCTTGAGATGCGACGGGAACGCCGGGAATTCTTTCCCTACGAAACAGGGAAAGGATCCCTCATCTCGAGCTAGGAGGCGCAAACGGGGCTCCCCTGGATGTGTGCGGGAACCCACGTGCTTCCTCTCGAGTGGAGACGGGTATGTGGGGGAACTTCTTGAGTTGCAGCAATGGTGTGAAGGACCCTTTGGACGTTCCAGTGGTTAGATGTGATTGGCCTCGAGAAGCCTCAGCGGAAATGGGCCTCATCTCGCCTGGAGGGCAAAACCTCCTGGATTTTCTCGAGTTGCGGCAGGTGCTCTCTACTTACGACGGGGACCTCAGGGACCCGCTCAGGTGGCCTCAGGAAAGGCCAGTCCCCATGCGAGTTCCTCGGGGGTCTCTCGGGATTCCTCTCCCGTCGATGCCGGGGCCTAAGACCTTGTGTGGAGTCGGGGCCGGAACCTGAGGATTCCTCTCCAGTGCTGACATGGATCTTGGGGTACTTCTGGAGTCTCCCCAGGGGAGTCAGTCCTCGTCTCGAATGCGGACATGCACTTGCGCTTTCCTCCAGAGCGGTAGCAGCAGGGTCACGCAGTCCGCCGCGTGGATCAAAGGATCTATGGTTTTCCCTCGAGTCTTTCCCACGAGGCTTTCCCACGAGGCTTTCCCACAGGGCTGTTCCACGTGCACACGTGGTGGGAGTCGATCCTCGGCTTGAACGTCAAGGCAGTGCAGGGAAAACAGGTTCCTCTGGAATGGACTGACACATCTGGGGGACTCTTGGAATGGTGGCACGACCCTGGAGTTCCTCTCGCCTTTCCTGTGGAGAGCGCCTCCTCTTGAGATGCGACGGGAACGCCGGGAATTCTTTCCCTACGAAACAGGGAAAGGATCCCTCATCTCGAGCTAGGAGGCGAAACGGGGCTCCCCTGGATGTGTGCGGGACACCACGTGCTTCCTCTCGAGTGGAGACGGGTATGTCGGGGAACTTCTTGAGTTGCAGCAATGGTGTGAAGGACCCTTTGGATGTTCCAGTGGTTAGATGTGATTGGCCTCGAGAAGCCTCAGCGGAAATGGGCCTCATCTCACCTGGAGTGCAAAACCTCCTGGATTTTCTCGAGTTGCGGCAGGTGCTCTCGACTTACGACGGGGACCTCAGGGACCCGTTCTGGTGGCCTCAGGAAAGGCCAATCCCCATGCGAGTTCCTCGGGGGTCTCTCGGGATTCCTCTCCCGTCGATGCCGGGGCCTAAGACCTTGTGTGGAGTCGGGGCCGGAACCTGAGGATTCCTCTCCAGTGCTGACATGGATCTTGGGGTACTTCTGGAGTCTCCCCAGGGGAGTCAGTCCTCGTCTCGAATGCGGGCATGCACTTGCGCTTTCCTCCAGAGCGGTAGCAGCAGTGTCACGCAGTCCGCCGCGTGGATCAAAGGATCTATGGTTTTCCATCGAGTCTTTCCCACGAGACTTTCCCACGAGGCTTTCCCACAGGACTGTCCCACGTGCAGACGTGGTGGGAGTCGATCCTCGGCTTGAACGTCAAGGCAGTGCAGGGAAAACAGGTTCCTCTGGAATGGACTGACACATCTGGGGGACTCTTGGAATGGTGGCATGACCCTGGAGTTCCTCTCGCCTTTCCTGTGGAGAGCGCCTCCTCTTGAGATGTGATGAGAACGCCGGGAATTCTTTCCCTACGAAACAGGGAAAGGATCCCTCATCTCGAGCTAGGAGGCGGAAACGGGGCTCCCCTGGATGTGTGCGGGACCCACGTGCTTCCTCTCGAGTGGAGACGGGTATGTGGGGGAACTTCTTCAGTTGCAGTAAGGGTGTGAAGGACCCTTTGGAAGTTCCAGTGGTTAGACGTGATTAGCCTCGAGAAGCCTCAGCGGAAATGGGCCTCATCTCGCCTGGAGGGCAAAACCTCCTGGAT
Source organism: Ovis canadensis (assembly GCF_042477335.2). Classification (NCBI taxonomy): domain Eukaryota; kingdom Metazoa; phylum Chordata; class Mammalia; order Artiodactyla; family Bovidae; genus Ovis; species Ovis canadensis. Next base: position 10,825,278 of record NC_091268.1, read on the forward strand.
TTTCTCGAGTTGCGGCAGGTGCTCTAGACTTACGACGGGGACCTCAGGGACCCGCTCTGGTGGCCTCAGGAAAGGCCAGTCCCCATGCGAGTTGATCGGGGGCCTCTCGGGATTCCTCTCCCATCGATGCCGGGGCCTAAGACCTTGTGTGGAATCGGTGCCGGAACCTGAGGATTCCTCTCCAGAGCTGACATGGATCTTGGGGTACTTCTGGAGTCTCCCCAGGGGAGTCAGTCCTCGTCTCGAATGCGGGCATGCACTTGCGCTTTCCTCCAGAGCGGTAGCAGCAGTGTCACGCAGTCCGCCGCGTGGATCAAAGGATCTATGGTTTTCCCTCGAGTCTTTCCAACGAGGCTTTCCCACGAGGCTTTCCCACAGGGCTGCCCAACGTGCACACGTGGTGGGAGTCGATCCTCGGCTTGAACGTCAAGGCAGTGCAGGGAAAACAGGTTCCTCTGGAATGGACTGACACATCTGGGGGACTCTTGGAATGGTGGCACGACCCTGGAGTTCCTCTCGCCTTTCCTGTGGAGAGCGCCTCCTCTTGAGATGCGACGAGAACGCCGGGAATTCTTTCCCTACGAAACAGGGAAAGGATCCCTCATCTCGAGCTAGGAGGCGGAAACGGGGCTCCCCTGGTTGTGTGCGGGACCCACGTGCTTCCTCTCGAGTGGAGACGGGTATGTCGGGGAACTTCTTGAGTTGCAGCAAGGGTGTGAAGGACCCTTTGGAAGTGCCAGTGGTTAGACGTGATTAGCCTCGAGAAGCCTCAGCGGAAATGGGCCTCATCTCGCCTGGAGGGCAAAACCTCGTGGATTTTCTCGAGTTGCGGCAGGTGCTCTCGACTTACAACGGGGACCTCAGGGACCCGCTCTGGTGGCCTTAGGAAAGGCCAGTCCCCATGCGAGTTCCTCGGGGGCCTCTCGGGATTCCTCTCCCGTCGATGCCGGGGCCTAAGACCTTGTGTGGAGTCGGGGCCGGAACCTGAGGATTCCTCTCCAGGGCTGACATGGATCTTGGGGTACTTCTGGAGTCTCCCCAGGGGAGTCAGTCCTCGTCTCGAATGCGGGCATGCACTTGCGCTTTCCTCCAGAGCGGTAGCAGCAGTGTCACGCAGTCCGCCGCGTGGATCAAAGGATCTATGGTTTTCCCTCGAGTCTTTCCAACGAGGCTTTCCCACGAGGCTTTCCCACAGGGCTGCCCAACGTGCACACGTGGTGGGAGTCGATCCTCGGCTTGAACGTCAAGGCAGTGCAGGGAAAACAGGTTCCTCTGGAATGGACTGACACATCTGGGGGACTCTTGGAATGGTGGCACGACCCTGGAGTTCCTCTCGCCTTTCCTGTGGAGAGCGCCTCCTCTTGAGATGCGACGAGAACGCCGGGAATTCTTTCCCTACGAAACAGGGAAAGGATCCCTCATCTCGAGCTAGGAGGCGGAAACGGGGCTCCCCTGGTTGTGTGCGGGACCCACGTGCTTCCTCTCGAGTGGAGACGGGTATGTCGGGGAACTTCTTGAGTTGCAGCAAGGCTGTGAAGGACCCTTTGGAAGTGCCAGTGGTTAGACGTGATTAGCCTCGAGAAGCCTCAGCGGAAATGGGCCTCATCTCGCCTGGAGGGCAAAACCTCGTGGATTTTCTCGAGTTGCTGCAGGTGCTCTCGACTTACAACGGGGACCTCAGGGACCCGCTCTGGTGGCCTTAGGAAAGGCCAGTCCCCATGCGAGTTCCTCGGGGGCCTCTCGGGATTCCTCTCCCGTCGATGCCGGGGCCTAAGACCTTGTGTGGAGTCGGGGCCGGAACCTGAGGATTCCTCTCCAGGGCTGACATGGATCTTGGGGTACTTCTGGAGTCTCCCCAGGGGAGTCAGTCCTCGTCTCGAATGCGGGCATGCACTTGCGCTTTACTCCAGAGCGGTAGCAGCAGTGTCACGCAGTCCGCCGCGTGGATCAAAGGATCTATGGTTTTCCCTCGAGTCTTTCCCACGAGGCTTTCCCACAGGGCTGTCCCACGTGCAGACGTGGTGGGAGTCGATCCTCGGCTTGAACGTCAAGGCAGTGCAGGGAAAACAGGTTCCTCTGGAATGGACTGACACATCTGGTGGACTCTTGTAATGGTGACACGGCCCTGGAGTTCCTCTCGCCTTTCCTGTGGAGAGCGCCTCCTCTTGAGATGCGACGGGAACGCCGGGAATTCTTTCCCTACGAAACAGGGAAAGGATCCCTCATCTCGAGCTAGGAGGCGCAAACGGGGCTCCCCTGGATGTGTGCGGGAACCCACGTGCTTCCTCTCGAGTGGAGACGGGTATGTCGGGGAACTTCTTGAGTTGCAGCAATGGTGTGAAGGACCCTTTGGAAGTTCCAGTGGTTAGATGTGATTGGCCTCGAGAAGCCTCAGCGGAAATGGGCCTCATCTCGCCTGGAGGGCAAAACCTCCTGGATTTTCTCGAGTTGCGGCAGTTGCTCTCGACTTACGACGGGGACCTCAGGGACCCGCTCTGGTGGCCTCAGGAAAGGCCAGTCCCCATGCGAGTTCCTCGGGGGCCTCTCGGGATTCCTCTCCCGTCGATGCCGGGGCCTAAGACCTTGTGTGGAGTCGGGGCCGGAACCTGAGGATTCCTCTCCAGTGCTGACATGGATCTTGGGGTACTTCTGGAGTCTCCCCAGGGGAGTCAGTCCTCGTCTCGAATGCGGACATGCACTTGCGCTTTCCTCCAGAGCGGTAGCAGCAGTGTCACGCAGTCCGCCGCGTGGATCAAAGGATCTATGGTTTTCCCTCGAGTCTTTCCCACGAGGCTTTCCCACGAGGCTTTCCCACAGGGCTGTCCCACGTGCACACGTGGTGGGAGTCGATCCTCGGCTTGAACGTCAAGGCAGTGCAGGGAAAACAGGTTCCTCTGGAATGGATTGACACATCTGGGGGACTCTTGGAATGGTGGCACGACCCTGGAGTTCCTCTCGCCTTTCCTGTGGAGAGCGCCTCCTCTTGAGATGCGACGGGAACTCCGGGAATTCTTTCCCTACGAAACAGGGAAAGGATCCCTCATCTCGAGCTAGGAGGCGGAAACGGGGCTCCCCTGGATGTGTGCGGGACCCCACGTGCTTCCTATCGAGTGTAGACGGGTATGTCGGGGGAACTTCTTGAGTTGCAGCAATGGTGTGAAGGACCCTTTGGAAGTTCCAGTGGTTAGATGTGATTGGCCTCGAGAAGCCTCAGCGGAAATGGGCCTCATCTCGCCTGGAGGGCAAAACCTCCTGGATTTTCTCGAGTTGCGGCAGGTGATCTCGACTTAAGACGGGGACCTCAGGGACCCGCTCTGGTGGCCTCAGGAAAGGCCAGTCCCCATGCGAGTTCCTCGGGGGCCTCTCGGGATTCCTCTCCCGTCGATGCCGGGGCCTAAGACCTTGTGTGGAGTCGGGGCCGGAACCTGAGGATTCCTCTCCAGTGCTGACATGGATCTTGGGGTACTTCTGGAGTCTCCCCAGGGGAGTCAGTCCTCGTCTCGAATGCGGGCATGCACTTGCGCTTTCCTCCAGAGCGGTAGCAGCAGTGTCACGCAGTCTGCCGCGTGGATCAAAGGATCTATGGTTTTCCCTCGAGTCTTTCCCAGGAGGCTTTCCCACGAGGCTTTCCCACAGGGCTGTCCCACGTGCACACGTGGTGGGAGTCGATCCTCGGCTTGAACGTCAAGGCAGTGCAAGGAAAATAGGTTCCTCTGGAATGGACTGACACATCTGGGGGACTCTTGGAATGGTGGCACGACCCTGGAGTTCCTCTCGCCTTTCCTGTGGAGAGCGCCTCCTCTTGAGATGCGACGGGAACGCCGGGAATTCTTTCCCTACGAAACAGGGAAAGGATCCCTCATCTCGAGCTAGGAGGCGGAAACGGGGCTCCCCTGGATGTGTGCGTGACCCCACGTGCTTCCTCTCGAGTGGAGACGGGTATGTCGGGGAACTTCTTTAGTTGCAGCAATGGTGTGAAGGACCCTTTGGAAGTTCCAGTGGTTAGACGTGATTGGCCTCGAGAAGCCTCAGCGGAAATGGGCCTCATCTCGCCTGGAGGGCAAAACCTCCTGGATTTACTCGAGTTGCTGCACGTGCTCTTGACTTACGACGGGGACCTCAGGGACCCGCTCTGGTGGCCTCAGGAAAGGCCATTCCCCATGCGAGTTCCTCGGGGGCCTCGCGGGATTCCTCTCCCTTCGATGCCGGGGCCTAAGACCTTGTGTGTAGTCGGGGCCGGAACCTGAGGATTCCTCTCCAGTGCTGACATGGATCTTGGGGTACTTCTGGAGTCTCCCCAGGGGAGTCAGTCCTCGTCTCGAATGCAGGCATGCACTTGCGCTTTCCTCCAGAGCGGTAGCAGCAGTGTCACGCAGTCCGCCACGTGGATCAAAGGATCTATGGTTTTCCCTCGAGTCTTTCCCAGGAGGACTTCCCACGAGGCTTTCCCACAGGGCTGTCCCACGTGCACACGTGGTGGGAGTCGATCCTCGGCTTGAACGTCAAGGCAGTGCAGGGAAAACAGGTTCCTCTGGAATGGACTGACACATCTGGGGGACTCTTGGAATGGTGGCACGACCCTGGAGTTCCTCTCGCCTTTCCTGTGGAGAGCGCCTCCTCTTGAGATGCGACGGGAATGCCGGGAATTCTTTCCCTACGAAACAGGGAAAGGATCCCTCATCTCGAGCTAGGAGGCGGAAACGGGGCTCCCCTGGATGTGTGCGCGACCCTACGTGCTTCCTCTCGAGTGGAGACGGGTATGTCGGGGAACTTCTTGAGTTGCAGCAATGCTGTGAAGGACCCTTTGGAAGTTCCAGTGGTTAGATGTGATTGGCCTTGAGAAGCCTCAGCGGAAATGGGCCTCATCTGGCCTGGAGGGCAAAATCTCCTGGATTTACTCGAGTTGCGGCAGGTGCTCTCGACTTACGACGGGGACCTCAGGGACCCGCTCTGGTGGCCTCAGGAAAGGCCAGTCCCCATGCGAGTTCCTCGGGGGCCTCTCGGGATTCCTCTCCCGTCGATGCCGGGGCCTAAGACCTTGTGTGGAGTCGGGGCCGGAACCTGAGGATTCCTCCCCAGTGCTGACATGGATCTTGGGGTACTTCTGGAGTCTCCCCAGGGGAGTCAGTCCTCGTCTCGAATGCGGGCATGCACTTTCCCTTTCCTCCAGAGCGGTAGCAGCAGTGTCACGCAGTCCGCCGCGTGGATCAAAGGATCTATGGTTTTCCCTCGAGTCTTTCCCACGAGGCTTTCCCACGAGGCTTTCCCACAGGGCTGTCCCACGTGCACACGTGGTGGGAGTCGATCCTCGGCTTGAACGTCAAGGCAGTGCAGGGAAAACAGGTTCCTCTGGAATGGATTGACACATCTGGGGGACTCTTGGAATGGTGGCACGACCCTGGAGTTCCTCTCGCCTTTCCTGTGGAGAGCGCCTCCTCTTGAGATGCGACGGGAACTCCGGGAATTCTTTCCCTACGAAACAGGGAAAGGATCCCTCATCTCGAGCTAGGAGGCGGAAACGGGGCTCCCCTGGATGTGTGCGGGACCCCACGTGCTTCCTATCGAGTGTAGACGGGTATGCCTGGGGAACTTCTTGAGTTGCAGCAATGGTGTGAAGGACCCTTTGGAAGTTCCAGTGGTTAGATGTGATTGGCCTCGAGAAGCCTCAGCGGAAATGGGCCTCATCTCGCCTGGAGGGCAAAACCTCCTGGATTTTCTCGAGTTGCGGCAGGTGCTCTCGACTTAAGACGGGGACCTCAGGGACCCGCTCTGGTGGCCTCAGGAAAGGCCAGTCCCCATGCGAGTTCCTCGGGGGCCTCTCGGGATTCCTCTCCCGTCGATGCCGGGGCCTAGACCTTGTGTGGAGTCGGGGCCGGAACCTGAGGATTCCTCTCCAGTGCTGACATGGATCTTGGGGTACTTCTGGAGTCTCCCCAGGGGAGTCAGTCCTCGTCTCGAATGCGGGCATGCACTTGCGCTTTCCTCCAGAGCGGTAGCAGCAGTGTCACGCAGTCTGCCGCGTGGATCAAAGGATCTATGGTTTTCCCTCGAGTCTTTCCCAGGAGGCTTTCCCACGAGGCTTTCCCACAGGGCTGTCCCACGTGCACACGTGGTGGGAGTCGATCCTCGGCTTGAACGTCAAGGCAGTGCAAGGAAAATAGGTTCCTCTGGAATGGACTGACACATCTGGGGGACTCTTGGAATGGTGGCACGACCCTGGAGTTCCTCTCGCCTTTCCTGTGGAGAGCGCCTCCTCTTGAGATGCGACGGGAACGCCGGGAATTCTTTCCCTACGAAACAGGGAAAGGATCCCTCATCTCGAGCTAGGAGGCGGAAACGGGGCTCCCCTGGATGTGTGCGGGACCCCACGTGCTTCCTCTCGAGTGGAGACGGGTATGTCGGGGAACTTCTTTAGTTGCAGCAATGGTGTGAAGGACCCTTTGGAAGTTCCAGTGGTTAGACGTGATTGGCCTCGAGAAGCCTCAGCGGAAATGGGCCTCATCTCGCCTGGAGGGCAAAACCTCCTGGATTTACTCGAGTTGCTGCACGTGCTCTTGACTTACGACGGGGACCTCAGGGACCCGCTCTGGTGGCCTCAGGAAAGGCCAGTCCCCATGCGAGTTCCTCGGGGGCCTCGCGGGATTCCTCTCCCGTCGATGCCGGGGCCTAAGACCTTGTGTGTAGTCGGGGCCGGAACCTGAGGATTCCTCTCCAGTGCTGACATGGATCTTGGGGTACTTCTGGAGTCTCCCCAGGGGAGTCAGTCCTCGTCTCGAATGCAGGCATGCACTTGCGCTTTCCTCCAGAGCGGTAGCAGCAGTGTCACGCAGTCCGCCACGTGGATCAAAGGATCTATGGTTTTCCCTCGAGTCTTTCCCAGGAGGCCTTCCCACGAGGCTTTCCCACAGGGCTGTCCCACGTGCACACGTGGTGGGAGTCGATCCTCGGCTTGAACGTCAAGGCAGTGCAGGGAAAACAGGTTCCTCTGGAATGGACTGACACATCTGGGGGACTCTTGGAATGGTGGCACGACCCTGGAGTTCCTCTCGCCTTTCCTGTGGAGAGCGCCTCCTCTTGAGATGCGCTGGGAATGCCGGGAATTCTTTCCCTACGAAACAGGGAAAGGATCCCTCATCTCGAGCTAGGAGGCGGAAACGGGGCTCCCCTGGATGTGTGCGGGACCCCACGTGCTTCCTCTCGAGTGGAGACGGGTATGTCGGGGAACTTCTTGAGTTGCAGCAATGGTGTGACGGACCCTTTGGAAGTTCCAGTGGTTAGATGTGATTGGCTTCGAGAAGCCTCAGCGGAAATGGGCCTCATCTCGCCTGGAGGGCAAAACCTCCTGGATTTTCTCGAGTTGCGGCAGGTGCTCTCGACTTACGACGGGGACCTCAGGGACCCGTTCTGGTGGCCTCAGGAAAGGCCAATCCCCATGCGAGTTCCTCGGGGGCCTCTCGGGATTCCTCTCCCGTCTATGCCGGGGCGTAAGACCTTGTGTGGAGTCGGGGCCGGAACCTGAGGATTCCTCCCCAGTGCTGACATGGATCTTGGGGTACTTCTGGAGTCTCCCCAGGGGAGTCAGTCCTCGTCTCGAATGCGGGCATGCACTTGCGCTTCCCTCCAGAGCGGTAGCAGCAGTGTCACGCAGTCCGCCGCGTGGATCAAAGGATCTATGGTTTTCCCTTGAGTCTTTCCCACGAGGCTTTCCCACAGGGCTGTCCCACGTGCACACGTGGTGGGAGTCGATCCTCGGCTTGAACGTCAAGGCAGTGCAGGGAAAACAGGTTCCTCTGGAATGGAATGACACATCTGGGGGACTCTTGGAATGGTGTCACGACCCTGGAGTTCCTCTCGCCTTTCCTGTGGAGAGCGCCTCCTCTTGAGATGCGACGGGAACGCCGGGAATTCTTTCCCTACGAAACAGGGAAAGGATCCCTCATCTCGAGCTAGGAGGCGGAAACGGGGCTCCCCTGGATGTGTGCGGGACACCACGTGCTTCCTCTCGAGTGGAGACGGGTATGTCGGGGAACTTCTTGAGTTGCAGCAAGGGTGTGAAGGACCCTTTGGAAGTTCCAGTGGTTAGATGTGATTGGCCTCGAGAAGCCTCAGCGGAAATGGGCCTCATCTCGCCTGGAGGGCAAAACCTCCTGGATTTTCTCGAGTTGAGGCAGGTGCTCTCGACTTACGACGGGGACCTCAGGGACCCGCTCTGGTGGCCTCAGGAAAGGCCAGTCCCCATGCGAGTTCCTCGGAGGCGTCTCGGGATTCCTCTCCCGTCGATGCCGGGGCCTAAGACCTTGTGTGGAGTCGGGGCCGGAACCTGAGGATTCCTCTCCAGTGCTGACATGGATCTTGGGGTACTTCTGGAGTCTCCCCAGGGGAGTCAGTCCTCGTCTCGAATGCGGGCATGTACTTGCGCTTTTCTCCAGAGCGGTAGCAGCAGTGTCACGCAGTCCGCCGCGTGGATCAAAGGATCTATGGTTTTCCCTCGAGTCTTTCCCACGAGGCTTTCCCACGAGGCTTTCCCACAGGGCTGTCCCACGTGCACACGTGGTGGGAGTCGATCCTCGGCTTGAACGTCAAGGAAGTGCAGGGAAAACAGGTTCCTCTGGAATGGACTGACACATCTGGGGGACTCTTGGAATGGTGTCTCGACCCTGGAGTTTCTCTCGCCTTTCCTGTGGAGAGCGCCTCCTCTTGAGATGCGACGGGAACGCCGGGAATTCTTTCCCTACGAAACAGGGAAAGGATCCCTCATCTCGAGCTAGGAGGCGGAAACGGGGCTCCCCTGGATGTGTGCGGGACCCCACGTGCTTCCTCTCGAGTGGAGACGGGTATGTCGGGGAACGTCTTGAGTTGCAGCAATGGTGTGAAGGACCCTTTGGAAGTTCCAGTGGTTAGATGTGATTGGCTTCGAGAAGCCTCAGCGGAAATGGGCCTCATCTCGCCTGGAGGGCAAAACCTCGTGGATTTTCTCGAGTTGCGGCAGGTGCTCTCGACTTACGACGGGGACCTCAGGGACCCGCTCTGGTGGCCTCAGGAAAGGCCAGTCCCCATGCGAGTTCCTCGGGGGCCTCTCGGGATTCCTCTCCCGTCGATGCCGGGGCCTAAGACCTTGTGTGAAGTCGGGGCCGGAACCTGAGGATTCCTCTCCAGTGCTGACATGGATCTTGGGGTACTTCTGGAGTCTCCCCAGGGGAGTCAGTCCTCGTCTCGAATGCGGGCATGCACTTGCGCTTTCCTCCAGAGCGGTAGCAGCAGTGTCACGCAGTCCGCCGCGTGGATCAAAGGATCTATGGTTTTCCCTCGAGTCTTTCCCACGAGGCTTTCCCACGAGGCTTTCCCACAGGGCTGTCCCACGTGCACACGTGGTGGGAGTCGATCTTCGGCTTGAACGTCAAGGCAGTGCAGGGAAAACAGGTTCCTCTGGAATGGACTGACACATCTGGGGGACTCTTGGAATGGTGTCACGACCCTGGAGTTCCTCTCGCCTTTCCTGTGGAGAGCGCCTCCTCTTGAGATGCGACGGGAACGCCGGGAATTCTTTCCCTACGAAACAGGGAAAGGATCCCTCATCTCGAGCTAGGAGGCGGAAACGGGGCTCCCCTGGATGTGTGCGGGACCCCAAGTGCTTCCTCTCGAGTGGAGACGGGTATGTCGGGGAACTTCTTGAGTTGCAGCAAGGGTGTGAAGGACCCTTTGGAAGTTCCAGTGGTTAGATGTGATTGGCCTCGAGAAGCCTCAGCGGAAATGGGCCTCATTTCGCCTGGAGGGCAAAACCTCCTGGATTTTCTCGAGTTGCGGCAGGTGCTCTCGACTTACGACGGGGACCTCAGGGACCCGCTCTGGTGGCCTCAGGAAAGGCCAGTCCCCATGTGAGTTCCTCGGGGGCGTCTCGGGATTCCTCTCCCGTCGATGCCGGGGCCTAAGACCTTGTGTGGAATCGGGGCCGGAACCTGAGGATTCCTCTCCAGTGCTGACATGGATCTTGGGGTACTTCTGGAGTCTCCCCAGGGGAGTCAGTCCTCGTCTCGAATGCGGGCATGCACTTGCGCTTTCCTCCAGAGCGGTAGCAGCAGTGTCACGCAGTCCGCCGCGTGGATCAAATGATCTATGGTTTTCCCTCGAGTCTTGCCCACGAGGCTTTCCCACGAGGCTTTCCCACAGGGCTGTCCCACGTGCACACGTGGTGGGAGTCGATCCTCGGCTTGAACGTCAAGGCAGTGCAGGGAAAACAGGTTCCTCTGGAATGGACTGACACATCTGGGGGACTCTTGGAATGGTGGCACGACCCTGGAGTTCCTCTCGCCTTTCCTGTGGAGAGGGCCTCCTCTTGAGATGCGACGGGAACGCCGGGAATTCTTTCCCTACGAAACAGGGAAAGGATCCCTCATCTCGAGCTAGGAGGCGGAAACGGGGCTCCCCTGGATGTGTGCGGGACACCACGTGCTTCCTCTCGAGTGGAGACGGGTATGTCGGGGAACTTCTTGAGTTGCAGCAAGGGTGTGAAGGACCCTTTGGAAGTTCCAGTGGTTAGACGTGATTGGCCTCGAGAAGCCTCAGCGGAAATGGGCCTCATCTCGCCTGGAGGGCAAAACCTCCTGGATTTTCTCGAGTTGCGGCAGGTGCTCTCGACTTACGACGGGGACCTCAGGGACCCGCTCTGGTGGCCTCAGGAAAGGCCAGTCCCCATGCGAGTTCCTCGGGGGCGTCTCGGGATTCCACTCCCATCGATGCCGGGGCCTAAGACCTTGTGTGGAGTCGGGGCCGGAACCTGAGGATTCCTCTCCAGTGCTGACATGGATCTTGGGGTACTTCTGGAGTCTCCCCAGGGGAGTTAGTCCTCGTCTCGAATGCGGGCATGCACTTGCGCTTTCCTCCAGAGCGGTAGCAGCAGTGTCACGCAGTCCGCCACGTGGATCAAAGGATCTATGGTTTTCCCTCGAGTCTTTCCCACGAGGCTTTCCCACGAGGCTTTCCCACAGGGCTGTCCCACGTGCACACGTGGTGGGAGTCGATCCTCGGCTTGAACGTCAAGGCAGTGCAGGGAAAACAGGTTCCTCTGCAATGGACTGACACATCTGGGGGACTCTTGGAATGGTGGCATGACCCTGGAGTTCCTCTCGCCTTTCCTGTGGAGAGCGCCTCCTCTTGAGATGCGACGGGAACGCCGGGAATTCTTTCCTACGAAACAGGGAAAGGATCCCTCATCTCGAGCTAGGAGGCGGAAACGGGGCTCCCCTGGATGTGTGCGGGACCCCACGTGCTTCCTCTCGAGTGGAGACGGGTATGTCGGGGAACTTCTTGAGTTGCAGCAATGGTGTGACGGACCCTTTGGAAGTTCCAGTGGTTAGATGTGATTGGCTTCGAGAAGCCTCAGCGGAAATGGGCCTCATCTCGCCTGGAGGGCAAAACCTCCTGGATTTTCTCGAGTTGCGGCAGGTGCTCTCGACTTACGACGCGGACCTCAGGGACCCGTTCTGGTGGCCTCAGGAAAGGCCAATCCCCATGCGAGTTCCTCGGGGGCCTCTCGGGATTCCTCTCCCGTCTATGCCGGGGCGTAAGACCTTGTGTGGAGTCGGGGCCGGAACCTGAGGATTCCTCCCCAGTGCTGACATGGATCTTGGGGTACTTCTGGAGTCTCCCCAGGGGAGTCAGTCCTCGTCTCGAATGCGGGCATGCACTTGCGCTTCCCTCCAGAGCGGTAGCAGCAGTGTCACACAGTCCGCCGCGTGGATCAAAGGATCTATGGTTTTCCCTTGAGTCTTTCCCACGAGGCTTTCCCACAGGGCTGTCCCACGTGCACACGTGGTGGGAGTCGATCCTCGGCTTGAACGTCAAGGCAGTGCAGGGAAAACAGGTTCCTCTGGAATGGAATGACACATCTGGGGGACTCTTGGAATGGTGTCACGACCCTGGAGTTCCTCTCGCCTTTCCTGTGGAGAGCGCCTCCTTTTGAGATGCGACGGGAACGCCGGGAATTCTTTCCCTACGAAACAGGGAAAGGATCCCTCATCTCGAGCTAGGAGGCGGAAACGGGGCTCCCCTGGATGTGTGCGGGACACCACGTGCTTCCTCTTGAGTGGAGACGGGTATGTCGGGGAACTTCTTGAGTTGCAGCAAGGGTGTGAAGGACCCTTTGGAAGTTCCAGTGGTTAGATGTGATTGGCCTCGAGAAGCCTCAGCGGAAATGGGCCTCATCTCGCCTGGAGGGCAAAACCTCCTGGATTTTCTCGAGTTGAGGCAGGTGCTCTCGACTTACGACGGGGACCTCAGGGACCCGCTCTGGTGGCCTCAGGAAAGGCCAGTCCCCATGCGAGTTCCTCGGGGGCCTCTCGGGATTCCTCTCCCGTCGATGCCGGGGCCTAAGACCTTGTGTGGAGTCGGGGCCGGAACCTGAGGATTCCTCTCCAGTGCTGACATGGATCTTGGGGTACTTCTGGAGTCTCCCCAGGGGAGTCTGTCCTCGTCTCGAATGCGGGCATGTACTTGCGCTTTTCTCCAGAGCGGTAGCAGCAGTGTCACGCAGTCCGCCGCGTGGATCAAAGGATCTATGGTTTTCCCTCGAGTCTTTCCCACGAGGCTTTCCCACGAGGCTTTCCCACAGGGCTGTCCCACGTGCACACGTGGTGGGAGTCGATCCTCGGCTTGAACGTCAAGGCAGTGCAGGGAAAACAGGTTCCTCTGGAATGGACTGACACATCTGGGGGACTCTTGGAATGGTGTCTCGACCCTGGAGTTTCTCTCGCCTTTCCTGTGGAGAGCGCCTCCTCTTGAGATGCGACGGGAACGCCGGGAATTCTTTCCCTACTAAACAGGGAAAGGATCCCTCATCTCGAGCTAGGAGGCGGAAACGGGGCTCCCCTGGATGTGTGCGGGACCCCACGTGCTTCCTCTCGAGTGGAGACGGGTATGTCGGGGAACGTCTTGAGTTGCAGCAATGGTGTGAAGGACCCTTTGGAAGTTCCAGTGGTTAGATGTGATTGGCTTCGAGAAGCCTCAGCGGAAATGGGCCTCTTCTCGCCTGGAGGGCAAAACCTCGTGGATTTTCTCGAGTTGCGGCAGGTGCTCTCGACTTACGACGGGGACCTCAGGGACCCGCTCTGGTGGCCTCAGGAAAGGCCAGTCCCCATGCGAGTTCCTCGGGGGCCTCTCGGGATTCCTCTCCCGTCGATGCCGGGGCCTAAGACCTTGTGTGGAGTCGGGGCCGGAACCTGAGGATTACTCTCCAGTGCTGACATGGATCTTGGGGTACTTCTGGAGTCTCCCCAGGGGAGTCAGTCCTCGTCTCGAATGCGGGCATGCACTTGCGCTTTCCTCCAGAGCGGTAGCAGCAGTGTCACGCAGTCCGCCGCGTGGATCAAAGGATCTATGGTTTTCCCTTGAGTCTTTCCCACGAGGCTTTCCCTCGAGGCTTTCCCACAGGGCTGTCCCACGTGCACACGTGGTGGGAGTCGATCCTCGGCTTGAACGTCAAGGCAGTGCAGGGAAAACAGGTTCCTCTGGAATGGAATGACACATCTGGGGGACTCTTGGAATGGTGTCACGACCCTGGAGTTCCTCTCGCCTTTCCTGTGGAGAGCGCCTCCTCTTGAGATGCGACGGGAACGCCGGGAATTCTTTCCCTACGAAACAGGGAAAGGATCCCTCATCTCGAGCTAGGAGGCGGAAACGGGGCTCCCCTGGATGTGTGCGGGACCCCACGTGCTTCCTCTCGAGTGGAGACGGGTATGTCGGGGAACTTCTTGAGTTGCAGCAATGGTGTGAAGGACCCTTTGGAAGTTCCAGTGGTTAGATGTGATTGGCCTCGAGAAGCCTCAGCGGAAATGGGCCTCATCTCGCCTGGAGGGCAAAACCTCCTGGATTTTCTCGAGTTGCGGCAGGTGCTCTCGACTTACGACGGGGACCTCAGGGACCCGTTCTGGTGGCCTCAGGAAAGGCCAATCCCCATGCGAGTTCCTCGGGGGCCTCTCGGGATTCCTCTCCCGTCTATGCCGGGGCGTAAGACCTTGTGTGGAGTCGGGGCCGGAACCTGAGGATTCCTCCCCAGTGCTGACATGGATCTTGGGGTACTTCTGGAGTCTCCCCAGGGGAGTCAGTCCTCGTCTCGAATGCGGGCATGCACTTGCGCTTCCCTCCAGAGCGGTAGCAGCAGTGTCACGCAGTCCGCCGCGTGGATCAAAGGATCTATGGTTTTCCCTTGAGTCTTTCCCACGAGGCTTTCCCACAGGGCTGTCCCACGTGCACACGTGGTGGGAGTCGATCCTCGGCTTGAACGTCAAGGCAGTGCAGGGAAAACAGGTTCCTCTGGAATGGAATGACACATCTGGGGGACTCTTGGAATGGTGTCACGACCCTGGAGTTCCTCTCGCCTTTCCTGTGGAGAGCGCCTCCTCTTGAGATGCGACGGGAACGCCGGGAATTCTTTCCCTACGAAACAGGGAAAGGATCCCTCATCTCGAGCTAGGAGGCGGAAACGGGGCTCCCCTGGATGTGTGCGGGACACCACGTGCTTCCTCTCGAGTGGAGACGGGTATGTCGGGGAACTTCTTGAGTTGCAGCAAGGGTGTGAAGGACCCTTTGGAAGTTCCAGTGGTTAGATGTGATTGGCCTCGAGAAGCCTCAGCGGAAATGGGCCTCATCTCGCCTGGAGGGCAAAACCTCCTGGATTTTCTCGAGTTGAGGCAGGTGCTCTCGACTTACGACGGGGACCTCAGGGACCCACTCTGGTGGCCTCAGGAAAGGCCAGTCCCCATGCGAGTTCCTCGGGGGCCTCTCGGGATTCCTCTCCCGTCGATGCCGGGGCCTAAGACCTTGTGTGGAGTCGGGGCCGGAACCTGAGGATTCCTCTCCAGTGCTGACATGGATCTTGGGGTACTTCTGGAGTCTCCCCAGGGGAGTCAGTCCTCGTCTCGAATGCGGGCATGTACTTGCGCTTTCCTCCAGAGCGGTAGCAGCAGTGTCACGCAGTCCGCCGCGTGGATCAAAGGATCTATGGTTTTCCCTCGAGTCTTTCCCACGAGGCTTTCCCACGAGGCTTTCCCACAGGTCTGTCCCATGTGCACACGTAGTGGGAGTCGATCTTCGGCTTGAACGTCAAGGCAGTGCAGGGAAAACAGGTTCCTCTGGAATGGACTGACACATCTGGGGGACTCTTGGAATGGTGTCTCGACCCTGGAGTTTCTCTCGCCTTTCCTGTGGAGAGCGCCTCCTCTTGAGATGCGACGGGAACGCCGGGAATTCTTTCCCTACGAAACAGGGAAAGGATCCCTCATCTCGAGCTAGGAGGCGGAAACGGGGCTCCCCTGGATGTGTGCGGGACCCCACGTGCTTCCTCTCGAGTGGAGACGGGTATGTCGGGGAACGTCTTGAGTTGCAGCAAGGGTGTGAAGGACCCTTTGGAAGTTCCAGTGGTTAGCTGTGATTGGCTTCGAGAAGCCTCAGCGGAAATGGGCCTCATCTCGCCTGGAGGGCAAAACCTCGTGGATTTTCTCGAGTTGCGGCAGGTGCTCTCGACTTACGACGGGGACCTCAGGGACCCGCTCTGGTGGCCTCAGGAAAGGCCAGTCCCCATGCGAGTTCCTCGGGGGCCTCTCGGGATTCCTCTCCCGTCGATGCCGGGGCCTAAGACCTTGTGTGGAGTCGGGGCCGGAACCTGAGGATTCCTCTCCAGGGCTGACATGGATCTTGGGGTACTTCTGGAGTCTCCCCAGGGGAGTCAGTCCTCGTCTCGAATGCGGGCATGCACTTGCGCTTTCCTCCAGAGCGGTAGCAGCAGTGTCACGCAGTCCGCCGCGTGGATCAAAGGATCTATGGTTTTCCCTTGAGTCTTTCCCACGAGGCTTTCCCTCGAGGCTTTCCCACAGGGCTGTCCCACGTGCACACGTGGTGGGAGTCGATCCTCGGCTTGAACGTCAAGGCAGTGCAGGGAAAACAGGTTCCTCTGGAATGGAATGACACATCTGGGGGACTCTTGGAATGGTGTCACGACCCTGGAGTTCCTCTCGCCTTTCCTGTGGAGAGCGCCTCCTCTTGAGATGCGACGGGAACGCCGGGAATTCTTTCCCTACGAAACAGGGAAAGGATCCCTCATCTCGAGCTAGGAGGCGGAAACGGGGCTCCCCTGGATGTGTGCGGGACCCCACGTGCTTCCTCTCGAGTGGAGACGGGTATGTCGGGGAACTTCTTGAGTTGCAGCAATGGTGTGAAGGACCCTTTGGAAGTTCCAGTGGTTAGATGTGATTGGCCTCGAGAAGCCTCAGCGGAAATGGGCCTCATCTCGCCTGGAGGGCAAAACCTCCTGGATTTTCTCGAGTTGCGGCAGGTGCTCTCGACTTACGACGGGGACCTCAGGGACCCGCTCTGGTGGCCTCAGGAAAGGCCAGTCCCCTGCGAGTTCCTCGGGGGCCTCTCGGGATTCCTCTCCCGTCGATGCCGGGGCCTAAGACCTTGTGTGAAGTCGGGGCCGGAACCTGAGGATTCCTCTCCAGTGCTGACATGGATCTTGGGGTACTTCTGGAGTCTCCCCAGGGGAGTCAGTCCTCGTCTCGAATGCGGGCATGCACTTGCGCTTTCCTCCAGAGCGGTAGCAGCAGTGTCACGCAGTCCGCCGCGTGGATCAAAGGATCTATGGTTTTCCCTCGAGTCTTTCCCACGAGGCTTTCCCACGAGGCTTTCCCACAGGGCTGTCCCACGTGCACACGTGGTGGGGGTCGATCCTCGGCTTGAACGTCAAGGCAGTGCAGGGAAAACAGGTTCCTCTGGAATGGACTGACACATCTGGGGGCTCTTGGAATGGTGTCTCGACCCTGGAGTTCCTCTCGCCTTTCCTGTGGAGAGCGCCTCCTCTTGAGATGCGACGGGAACGCCGGGAATTCTTTCCCTACGAAACAGGGAAAGGATCCCTCATCTCGAGCTAGGAGGCGGAAACGGGGCTCCCCTGGATGTGTGCGGGACCCCAAGTGCTTCCTCTCGAGTGGAGACGGGTATGTCGGGGAACTTCTTGAGTTGCAGCAAGGGTGTGAAGGACCCTTTGGAAGTTCCAGTGGTTAGATGTGATTGGCCTCGAGAAGCCTCAGCGGAAATGGGCCTCATCTCGCCTGGAGGGCAAAACCTCCTGGATTTTCTCGAGTTGCGGCAGGTTCTCTCGACTTACGACGGGGACCTCAGGGACCCGCTCTGGTGGCCTCAGGAAAGGCCAGTCCCCATGTGAGTTCCTCGGGGGCGTCTCGGGATTCCTCTCCCGTCGATGCCGGGGCCTAAGACTTGTGTGGAATCGGGACCGGAACCTGAGGATTCCTCTCCAGTGCTGACATGGATCTTGGGGTACTTCTGGAGTCTCTCCAGGGGAGTCAGTCCTCGTCTCGAATGCGGGCATGCACTTGCGCTTTCCTCCAGAGCGGTAGCAGCAGTGTCACGCAGTCCGCCGCGTGGATCAAAGGATCTATGGTTTTCCCTCGAGTCTTTCCCACGAGGCTTTCCCACGAGGCTTTCCCACAGGGCTGTCCCACGTGCACACGTGGTGGGAGTCGATCCTCGGCTTGAACATCAAGGCAGTGCAGGGAAAACAGGTTCCTCTGGAATGGACTGACACATCTGGGGGATTCTTGGAATGGTGGCACGACCCTGGAGTTCCTCTCGCCTTTCCTGTGGAGAGCGCCTCCTCTTAAGATGCGACGGGAACGCCGGGAATTCTTTCCCTACGAAACAGGGAAAGGATCCCTCTTCTCGAGCTAGGAGGCGAAACGGGGTACCCTGGATGTGTGCGGGACACCACGTGCTTCCTCTCGAGTGGAGAGGGGTATGTCGGGGAACTTCTTGAGTTGCAGCAATGGTGTGAAGGACCCTTTGGAAGTTCCAGTGGTTAGATGTGATTGGCCTCGAGAAGCTTCAGTGGAAATGGGCCTCATCTCGCCTGGAGGGCAAAACCTCCTGGATTTTCTCGAGTTGCGGCAGGTTCTCTCGACTTACGACGGGGACCTCAGGGAACCGCTCTGGTGGCCTCAGGAAAGGCCAGTCCCCATGCGAGTTTCTCGGGGGCGTCTCGGGATTCCTCTCCCGTCGATGCCGGGGCCTAAGACCTTGTGTGGAGTCGGGGCCGGAACCTGAGGATTCCTCTCCAGTGCTGACATGGATCTTGGGGTACTTCTGGAGTCTCCCCAGGGGAGTCAGTCCTCGTCTCGAATGCGGGCATGCACTTGCGCTTTCCTCCAGAGCGGTAGCAGCAGTGTCACGCAGTCCGCCGCATGGATCAAAGGATCTATGGTTTTCCCTCGAGTCTTTCCCACGAGGCTTTCCCACGAGGCTTTCCCACAGGACTGTCCCACGTGCAGACGTGGTGGGAGTCGATCCTCGGCTTGAACGTCAAGGCAGTGCTGGGAAAACAGGTTCCTCTGGAATGGACTGACACATCTGGGGGACTCTTGGAATGGTGGCATGACCCTGGAGTTCCTCTCGCCTTTCCTGTGGAGAGCGCCTCCTCTTGAGATGTGATGAGAACGCCGGGAATCCTTTCCCTACGAAACAGGGAAAGGATCCCTCATCTCGAGCTAGGAGGCGGAAACGGGGCTCCCCTGGATGTGTGCGGGACCCACGTGCTTCCTCTCGAGTGGAGACGGGTATGTGGGGGAACTTCTTCAGTTGCAGTAAGGGTGTGAAGGACCCTTTGGAAGTTCCAGTGGTTAGACGTGATTAGCCTCGAGAAGCCTCAGCGGAAATGGGCCTCATCTCGCCTGGAGGGCAAAACCTCCTGGATTTTCTCGAGTTGCGGCAGGTGCTCTAGACTTACGACGGGGACCTCAGGGACCCGCTCTGGTGGCCTCAGGAAAGGCCAGTCCCCATGCGAGTTCCTCGGGGGCCTCTCGGGATTCCTCTCCCATCGATGCCGGGGCCTAAGACCTTGTGTGGAATCGGTGCCGGAACCTGAGGATTCCTCTCCAGAGCTGACATGGATCTTGGGGTACTTCTGGAGTCTCCCCAGGGGAGTCAGTCCTCGTCTCGAATGCGGGCATGCACTTGCGCTTTCCTCCAGAGCGGTAGCAGCAGTGTCACGCAGTCCGCCGCGTGGATCAAAGGATCTATGGTTTTCCCTCGAGTCTTTCCAACGAGGCTTTCCCACGAGGCTTTCCCACAGGGCTGCCCAACGTGCACACGTGGTGGGAGTCGATCCTCGGCTTGAACGTCAAGGCAGTGCAGGGAAAACAGGTTCCTCTGGAATGGACTGACACATCTGGGGGACTCTTGGAATGGTGGCACGACCCTGGAGTTCCTCTCGCCTTTCCTGTGGAGAGCGCCTCCTCTTGAGATGCGACGAGAACGCCGGGAATTCTTTCCCTACGAAACAGGGAAAGGATCCCTCATCTCGAGCTAGGAGGCGGAAACGGGGCTCCCCTGGTTGTGTGCGGGACCCACGTGCTTCCTCTCGAGTGGAGACGGGTATGTCGGGGAACTTCTTGAGTTGCAGCAAGGGTGTGAAGGACCCTTTGGAAGTGCCAGTGGTTAGACGTGATTAGCCTCGAGAAGCCTCAGCGGAAATGGGCCTCATCTCGCCTGGAGGGCAAAACCTCCTGGATTTTCTCGAGTTGCGGCAGGTGCTCTCGACTTACAACGGGGACCTCAGGGACCCGCTCTGGTGGCCTTAGGAAAGGCCAGTCCCCATGCGAGTTCCTCGGGGGCCTCTCGGGATTCCTCTCCCGTCGATGCCGGGGCCTAAGACCTTGTGTGGAGTCGGGGCCGGAACCTGAGGATTCCTCTCCAGTGCTGACATGGATCTTGGGGTACTTCTGGAGTCTCCCCAGGGGAGTCAGTCCTCGTCTCGAATGCGGACATGCACTTGCGCTTTCCTCCATAGCGGTAGCAGCAGTGTCACGCAGTCCGCCGCGTGGATCAAAGGATCTATGGTTTTCCCTCGAGTCTTTCCCACGAGGCTTTCCCACGAGGCTTTCCCACAGGGCTGTCCCACGTGCACACGTGGTGGGAGTCGATCCTCGGCTTGAACGTCAAGGCAGTGCAGGGAAAACAGGTTCCTCTGGAATGGACTGACACATCTGGGGGACTCTTGGAATGGTGGCACGACCCTGGAGTTCCTCTCGCCTTTCCTGTGGAGAGCGCCTCCTCTTGAGATGCGACGGGAACGCCGGGAATTCTTTCCCTACGAAACAGGGAAAGGATCCCTCATCTCGAGCTAGGAGGCGAAACGGGGCTCCCCTGGATGTGTGCGGGACACCACGTGCTTCCTCTCGAGTGGAGACGGGTATGTCGGGGAACTTCTTGAGTTGCAGCAATGGTGTGAAGGACCCTTTGGATGTTCCAGTGGTTAGATGTGATTGGCCTCGAGAAGCCTCAGCGGAAATGGGCCTCATCTCACCTGGAGTGCAAAACCTCCTGGATTTTCTCGAGTTGCGGCAGGTGCTCTCGACTTACGAGGGGGACCTCAGGGAGCCGCTCTGGTGGCCTCAGGAAAGGCCAGTCCCCATGCGAGTTCCTCGGGGGTCTCTCGGGATTCCTCTCCCGTCGATGCCGGGGCCTAAGACCTTGTGTGTAGTCGGGGCCGGAACCTGAGGATTCCTCTCCAGTGCTGACATGGATCTTGGGGTACTTCTGGAGTCTCCCCAGGGGAGTCAGTCCTCGTCTCGAATGCGGGCATGCACTTGCGCTTTCCTCCAGAGCGGTAGCAGCAGTGTCACGCAGTCCGCCGCGTGGATCAAAGGATCTATGGTTTTCAATCGAGTCTTTCCCACGAGACTTTCCCACGAGGCTTTCCCACAGGACTGTCCCACGTGCAGACGTGGTGGGAGTCGATCCTCGGCTTGAACGTCAAGGCAGTGCAGGGAAAACAGGTTCCTCTGGAATGGACTGACACATCTGGGGGACTCTTGGAATGGTGGCATGACCCTGGAGTTCCTCTCGCCTTTCCTGTGGAGAGCGCCTCCTCTTGAGATGTGATGAGAACGCCGGGAATCCTTTCCCTACGAAACAGGGAAAGGATCCCTCATCTCGAGCTAGGAGGCGGAAACGGGGCTCCCCTGGATGTGTGCGGGACCCACGTGCTTCCTCTCGAGTGGAGACGGGTATGTGGGGGAACTTCTTCAGTTGCAGTAAGGGTGTGAAGGACCCTTTGGAAGTTCCAGTGGTTAGACGTGATTAGCCTCGAGAAGCCTCAGCGGAAATGGGCCTCATCTCGCCTGGAGGGCAAAACCTCCTGGATTTTCTCGAGTTGCGGCAGGTGCTCTAGACTTACGACGGGGACCTCAGGGACCCGCTCTGGTGGCCTCAGGAAAGGCCAGTCCCCATGCGAGTTCCTCGGGGGCCTCTCGGGATTCCTCTCCCATCGATGCCGGGGCCTAAGACCTTGTGTGGAATCGGTGCCGGAACCTGAGGATTCCTCTCCAGAGCTGACATGGATCTTGGGGTACTTCTGGAGTCTCCCCAGGGGAGTCAGTCCTCGTCTCGAATGCGGGCATGCACTTGCGCTTTCCTCCAGAGCGGTAGCAGCAGTGTCACGCAGTCCGCCGCGTGGATCAAAGGATCTATGGTTTTCCCTCGAGTCTTTCCAACGAGGCTTTCCCACGAGGCTTTCCCACAGGGCTGCCCAACGTGCACACGTGGTGGGAGTCGATCCTCGGCTTGAACGTCAAGGCAGTGCAGGGAAAACAGGTTCCTCTGGAATGGACTGACACATCTGGGGGACTCTTGGAATGGTGGCACGACCCTGGAGTTCCTCTCGCCTTTCCTGTGGAGAGCGCCTCCTCTTGAGATGCGACGAGAACGCCGGGAATTCTTTCCCTACGAAACAGGGAAAGGATCCCTCATCTCGAGCTAGGAGGCGGAAACGGGGCTCCCCTGGTTGTGTGCGGGACCCACGTGCTTCCTCTCGAGTGGAGACGGGTATGTCGGGGAACTTCTTGAGTTGCAGCAAGGGTGTGAAGGACCCTTTGGAAGTGCCAGTGGTTAGACGTGATTAGCCTCGAGAAGCCTCAGCGGAAATGGGCCTCATCTCGCCTGGAGGGCAAAACCTCGTGGATTTTCTCGAGTTGCGGCAGGTGCTCTCGACTTACAACGGGGACCTCAGGGACCCGCTCTGGTGGCCTTAGGAAAGGCCAGTCCCCATGCGAGTTCCTCGGGGGCCTCTCGGGATTCCTCTCCCGTCGATGCCGGGGCCTAAGACCGTGTGTGGAGTCGGGGCCGGAACCTGAGGATTCCTCTCCAGGGCTGACATGGATCTTGGGGTACTTCTGGAGTCTCCCCAGGGGAGTCAGTCCTCGTCTCGAATGCGGGCATGCACTTGCGCTTTCCTCCAGAGCGGTAGCAGCAGTGTCACGCAGTCCGCCGCGTGGATCAAAGGATCTATGGTTTTCCCTCGAGTCTTTCCCACGAGGCTTTCCCACAGGGCTGTCCCACGTGCACACGTGGTGGGAGTCGATCCTCGGCTTGAACGTCAAGGCAGTGCAGGGAAAACAGGTTCCTCTGGAATGGACTGACACATCTGGTGGACTCTTGGAATGGTGACACGACCCTGGAGTTCCTCTCGCCTTTCCTGTGGAGAGCGCCTCCTCTTGAGATGCGACGGGAACGCCGGGAATTCTTTCCCTACGAAACAGGGAAAGGATCCCTCATCTCGAGCTAGGAGGCGCAAACGGGGCTCCCCTGGATGTGTGCGGGAACCCACGTGCTTCCTCTCGAGTGGAGACGGGTATGTCGGGGAACTTCTTGAGTTGCAGCAATGGTGTGAAGGACCCTTTGGAAGTTCCAGTGGTTAGATGTGATTGGCCTCGAGAAGCCTCAGCGGAAATGGGCCTCATCTCGCCTGGAGGGCAAAACCTCCTGGATTTTCTCGAGTTGCGGCAGGTGCTCTCGACTTACGACGGGGACCTCAGGGACCCGCTCTGGTGGCCTCAGGAAAGGCCAGTCCCCATGCGAGTTCCTCGGGGGTCTCTCGGGATTCCTCTCCCGTCGATGCCGGGGCCTAAGACCTTGTGTGGAGTCGGGGCCGGAACCTGAGGATTCCTCTCCAGTGCTGACATGGATCTTGGGGTACTTCTGGAGTCTCCCCAGGGGAGTCAGTCCTCGTCTCGAATGCGGACATGCACTTGCACTTTCCTCCAGAGCGGTAGCAGCAGTGTCACGCAGTCCGCCGCGTGGATCAAAGGATCTATGGTTTTCCCTCGAGTCTTTCCCACGAGGCTTTCCCACGAGGCTTTCCCACAGGGCTGTCCCACGTGCACACGTGGTGGGAGTCGATCCTCGGCTTGAACGTCAAGGCAGTGCAGGGAAAACAGGTTCCTCTGGAATGGATTGACACATCTGGGGGACTCTTGGAATGGTGGCACGACCCTGGAGTTCCTCTCGCCTTTCCTGTGGAGAGCGCCTCCTCTTGAGATGCGACGGGAACTCCGGGAATTCTTTCCCTACGAAACAGGGAAAGGATCCCTCATCTCGAGCTAGGAGGCGGAAACGGGGCTCCCCTGGATGTGTGCGGGACCCCACGTGCTTCCTATAGAGTGTAGACGGGTATGTCGGGGAACTTCTTGAGTTGCAGCAATGGTGTGAAGGACCCTTTGGAAGTTCCAGTGGTTAGATGTGATTGGCCTCGAGAAGCCTCAGCGGAAATGGGCCTCATCTCGCCTGGAGGGCAAAACCTCCTGGATTTTCTCGAGTTGCGGCAGGTGCTCTCGACTTAAGACGGGGACCTCAGGGACCCGCTCTGGTGGCCTCAGGAAAGGCCAGTCCCCATGCGAGTTCCTCGGGGGCCTCTCGGGATTCCTCTCCCGTCGATGCCGGGGCCTAAGACCTTGTGTGGAGTCGGGGCCGGAACCTGAGGATTCCTCTCCAGTGCTGACATGGATCTTGGGGTACTTCTGGAGTCTCCCCAGGGGAGTCAGTCCTCGTTTCGAATGCGGGCATGCACTTGCGCTTTCCTCCAGAGCGGTAGCAGCAGTGTCACGCAGACCGCCGCGTGGATCAAAGGATCTATGGTTTTCCCTCGAGTCTTTCCCACGAGGCTTTCCCACGAGGCTTTCCCACAGGGCTGTCCCACGTGCACACGTGGTGGGAGTCGATCCTCGGCTTGAACGTCAAGGCAGTGCAAGGAAAATAGGTTCCTCTGGAATGGACTGACACATCTGGGGGACTCTTGGAATGGTGGCACGACCCTGGAGTTCCTCTCGCCTTTCCTGTGGAGAGCGCCTCCTCTTGAGATGCGACGGGAACGCCGGGAATTCTTTCCCTACGAAACAGGGAAAGGATCCCTCATCTCGAGCTAGGAGGCGGAAACGGGGCTCCCCTGGATGTGTGCGGGACCCCACGTGCTTCCTCTCGAGTGGAGACGGGTATGTCGGGGAACTTCTTTAGTTGCAGCAAGAGTGTGAAGGACCCTTTGGAAGTTCCAGTGGTTAGATGTGATTGGCCTCGAGAAGCCTCAGCGGAAATGGGCCTCATCTCGCCTGGAGGGCAAAACCTCCTGGATTTACTCGAGTTGCTGCACGTGCTCTTGACTTACGACGGGGACCTCAGGGACCCGCTCTGGTGGCCTCAGGAAAGGCCAGTCCCCATGCGAGTTCCTCTGGGGCCTCGCGGGATTCCTCTCCCTTCGATGCCGGGGCCTAAGACCTTGTGTGTAGTCGGGGCCGGAACCTGAGGATTCCTCTCCAGTGCTGACATGGATCTTGGGGTACTTCTAGAGTCTCCCCAGGGGAGTCAGTCCTCGTCTCGAATGCAGGCATGCATTTGCGCTTTCCTCCAGAGTGGTATCAGCAGTGTCACGCAGTCCGCCACGTGGATCAAAGGATCTATGGTTTTCCCTCGAGTCTTTCCCAGGAGGCTTTCCCACGAGGCTTTCCCACAGGGCTGTCCCACGTGCACACGTGGTGGGACTCGATCCTCGGCTTGAACGTCAAGGCAGTGCAGGGAAAACAGGTTCCTCTGGAATGGACTGACACATCTGGCGGACTCTTGGAATGGTGTCACGACCCTGGAGTTCCTCTCGCCTTTCCTGTGGAGAGCGCCTCCTCTTGAGATGCGACGGGAACGCCGGGAATTCTTTCCCTACGAAACAGGGAAAGGATCCCTCCTCTCGAGCTAGGAGGCGGAAACGGGGCTCCACTGGATGTGTGCGGGACACCACGTGCTTCCTCTCGAGTGGAGACGGGTATGTCGGGGAACTTCTTGAGTTGCAGCAAGGGTGTGAAGGACCCTTTGGAATTTCCAGTGGTTAGATGTGATTGGCCTCGAGAATCCTCAGCGGAAATGGGCCTCATCTCACCTGGAGGGCAAAACCTCCTGGATTTTCTCGAGTTGCGGCAGGTGCTCTCGACTTACGACGGGGACCTCAGGGACCCGCTCTGGTGGCCTCAGGAAAGGCCAGTCCCCATGCGAGTTCCTCGGGGGCCTCTCGGGGTTCCTCTCCCGTCGATGCCGGGGCCTAAGACCTTGTGTGGAGTCGGGGCCGGAACCTGAGGATTCCTCTCCAGTGCTGACATGGATCTTGGGGTACTTCTGGAGTCTCCCCAGGGGAGTCAGTCCTCGTCTCGAATGCGGGCATGCACTTGCGCTTTCCTCCAGAGCGGTAGCAGCAGTGTCACGCAGTCCGCCGCGTGGATCAAAGGATCTATGGTTTTCCCTCGAGTCTTTCCCACGAGGCTTTCCCACGAGGCTTTCCCACAGGGCTGTCCCACGTGCACACGTGGTGGGAGTCGATCCTCGGCTTGAACGTCAAGGCAGTGCAGGGAAAACAGGTTCCTCTGGAATGGACTGACACATCTGGGGGACTCTTGGAATGGTGGCACGACCCTGGAGTTCCTCTCGCCTTTCCTGTGGAGAGCGCCTCCTCTTGAGATGCGACGGGAACGCCGGGAATTCTTTCCCTACGAAACAGGGAAAGGATCCCTCATCTCGAGCTAGGAGGCGAAACGGGGCTCCCCTGGATGTGTGCGGGACACCACGTGCTTCCTCTCGAGTGGAGACGGGTATGTCGGGGAACTTCTTGAGTTGCAGCAATGGTGTGAAGGACCCTTTGGATGTTCCAGTGGTTAGATGTGATTGGCCTCGAGAAGCCTCAGCGGAAATGGGCCTCATCTCACCTGGAGTGCAAAACCTCCTGGATTTTCTCGAGTTGCGGCAGGTGCTCTCGACTTACGACGGGGACCTCAGGGAGCCGCTCTGGTGGCCTCAGAAAAGGCCAGTCCCCATGCGAGTTCCTCGGGGGTCTCTCGGGATTCCTCTCCCGTCGATGCCGGGGCCTAAGACCTTGTGTGGAGTCGGGGCCGGAACCTGAGGATTCCTCTCCAGTGCTGACATGGATCTTGGGGTACTTCTGGAGTCTCCCCAGGGGAGTCAGTCCTCGTCTCGAATGCGGGCATGCACTTGCGCTTTCCTCCAGAGCGGTAGCAGCAGTGTCACGCAGTCCTCCGCGTGGATCAAAGGATCTATGGTTTTCCATCGAGTCTTTCCCACGAGACTTTCCCACGAGGCTTTCCCACAGGACTGTCACACGTGCAGACGTGGTGGGAGTCGATCCTCGGCTTGAACGTCAAGGCAGTGCAGGGAAAACAGGTTCCTCTGGAATGGACTGACACATCTGGGGGACTCTTGGAATGGTGGCATGACCCTGGAGTTCCTCTCGCCTTTCCTGTGGAGAGCGCCTCCCCTTGAGATGTGATGAGAACGCCGGGAATCCTTTCCCTACGAAACAGGGAAAGGATCCCTCATCTCGAGCTAGGAGGCGGAAACGGGGCTCCCCTGGATGTGTGCGGGACCCACGTGCTTCCTCTCGAGTGGAGACGGGTATGTGGGGGAACTTCTTCAGTTGCAGTAAGGGTGTGAAGGACCCTTTGGAAGTTCCAGTGGTTAGACGTGATTAGCCTCGAGAAGCCTCAGCGGAAATGGGCCTCATCTCGCCTGGAGGGCAAAACCTCCTGGATTTTCTCGAGTTGCGGCAGGTGCTCTAGACTTACGACGGGGACCTCAGGGACCCGCTCTGGTGGCCTCAGGAAAGGCCAGTCCCCATGCGAGTTCCTCGGGGGCCTCTCGGGATTCCTCTCCCATCGATGCCGGGGCCTAAGACCTTGTGTGGAATCGGTGCCGGAACCTGAGGATTCCTCTCCAGAGCTGACATGGATCTTGGGGTACTTCTGGAGTCTCCCCAGGGGAGTCAGTCCTCGTCTCGAATGCGGGCATGCACTTGCGCTTTCCTCCAGAGCGGTAGCAGCAGTGTCACGCAGTCCGCCGCGTGGATCAAAGGATCTATGGTTTTCCCTCGAGTCTTTCCAACGAGGCTTTCCCACGAGGCTTTCCCACAGGGCTGCCCAACGTGCACACGTGGTGGGAGTCGATCCTCGGCTTGAACGTCAAGGCAGTGCAGGGAAAACAGGTTCCTCTGGAATGGACTGACACATCTGGGGGACTCTTGGAATGGTGGCACGACCCTGGAGTTCCTCTCGCCTTTCCTGTGGAGAGCGCCTCCTCTTGAGATGCGACGAGAACGCCGGGAATTCTTTCCCTACGAAACAGGGAAAGGATCCCTCATCTCGAGCTAGGAGGCGGAAACGGGGCTCCCCTGGTTGTGTGCGGGACCCACGTGCTTCCTCTCGAGTGGAGACGGGTATGTCGGGGAACTTCTTGAGTTGCAGCAAGGGTGTGAAGGACCCTTTGGAAGTGCCAGTGGTTAGACGTGATTAGCCTCGAGAAGCCTCAGCGGAAATGGGCCTCATCTCGCCTGGAGGGCAAAACCTCGTGGATTTTCTCGAGTTGCGGCAGGTGCTCTCGACTTACAACGGGGACCTCAGGGACCCGCTCTGGTGGCCTTAGGAAAGGCCAGTCCCCATGCGAGTTCCTCGGGGGCCTCTCGGGATTCCTCTCCCGTCGATGCCGGGGCCTAAGACCGTGTGTGGAGTCGGGGCCGGAACCTGAGGATTCCTCTCCAGGGCTGACATGGATCTTGGGGTACTTCTGGAGTCTCCCCAGGGGAGTCAGTCCTCGTCTCGAATGCGGGCATGCACTTGCGCTTTCCTCCAGAGCGGTAGCAGCAGTGTCACGCAGTCCGCCGCGTGGATCAAAGGATCTATGGTTTTCCCTCGAGTCTTTCCCACGAGGCTTTCCCACAGGGCTGTCCCACGTGCAGACGTGGTGGGAGTCGATCCTCGGCTTGAACGTCAAGGCAGTGCAGGGAAAACAGGTTCCTCTGGAATGGACTGACACATCTGGTGGACTCTTGGAATGGTGACACGACCCTGGAGTTCCTCTCGCCTTTCCTGTGGAGAGCGCCTCCTCTTGAGATGCGACGGGAACGCCGGGAATTCTTTCCCTACGAAACAGGGAAAGGATCCCTCATCTCGAGCTAGGAGGCGCAAACGGGGCTCCCCTGGATGTGTGCGGGAACCCACGTGCTTCCTCTCGAGTGGAGACGGGTATGTCGGGGAACTTCTTGAGTTGCAGCAATGGTGTGAAGGACCCTTTGGAAGTTCCAGTGGTTAGATGTGATTGGCCTCGAGAAGCCTCAGCGGAAATGGGCCTCATCTCGCCTGGAGGGCAAAACCTCCTGGATTTTCTCGAGTTGCGGCAGGTGCTCTCGACTTACGACGGGGACCTCAGGGACCCGCTCTGGTGGCCTCAGGAAAGGCCAGTCCCCATGCGAGTTCCTCGGGGGTCTCTCGGGATTCCTCTCCCGTCGATGCCGGGGCCTAAGACCTTGTGTGGAGTCGGGGCCGGAACCTGAGGATTCCTCTCCAGTGCTGACATGGATCTTGGGGTACTTCTGGAGTCTCCCCAGGGGAGTCAGTCCTCGTCTCGAATGCGGACATGCACTTGCGCTTTCCTCCAGAGCGGTAGCAGCAGTGTCACGCAGTCCGCCGCGTGGATCAAAGGATCTATGGTTTTCCCTCGAGTCTTTCCCACGAGGCTTTCCCACGAGGCTTTCCCACAGGGCTGTCCCACGTGCACACGTGGTGGGAGTCGATCCTCGGCTTGAACGTCAAGGCAGTGCAGGGAAAACAGGTTCCTCTGGAATGGATTGACACATCTGGGGGACTCTTGGAATGGTGGCACGACCCTGGAGTTCCTCTCGCCTTTCCTGTGGAGAGCGCCTCCTCTTGAGATGCGACGGGAACTCCGGGAATTCTTTCCCTACGAAACAGGGAAAGGATCCCTCATCTCGAGCTAGGAGGCGGAAACGGGGCTCCCCTGGATGTGTGCGGGACCCCACGTGCTTCCTATAGAGTGTAGACGGGTATGTCGGGGAACTTCTTGAGTTGCAGCAATGGTGTGAAGGACCCTTTGGAAGTTCCAGTGGTTAGATGTGATTGGCCTCGAGAAGCCTCAGCGGAAATGGGCCTCATCTCGCCTGGAGGGCAAAACCTCCTGGATTTTCTCGAGTTGCGGCAGGTGCTCTCGACTTAAGACGGGGACCTCAGGGACCCGCTCTGGTGGCCTCAGGAAAGGCCAGTCCCCATGCGAGTTCCTCGGGGGCCTCTCTGGATTCCTCTCCCGTCGATGCCGGGGCCTAAGACCTTGTGTGGAGTCGGGGCCGGAACCTGAGGATTCCTCTCCAGTGCTGACATGGATCTTGGGGTACTTCTGGAGTCTCCCCAGGGGAGTCAGTCCTCGTCTCGAATGCGGGCATGCACTTGCGCTTTCCTCCAGAGCGGTAGCAGCAGTGTCACGCAGTCCGCCGCGTGGATCAAAGGATCTATGGTTTTCCCTCGAGTCTTTCCCACGAGGCTTTCCCACGAGGCTTTCCCACAGGGCTGTCCCACGTGCACACGTGGTGGGAGTCGATCCTCGGCTTGAACGTCAAGGCAGTGCAGGGAAAACAGGTTCCTCTGGAATGGACTGACACATCTGGGGGACTCTTGGAATGGTGGCACGACCCTGGAGTTCCTCTCGCCTTTCCTGTGGAGAGCGCCTCCTCTTGAGATGCGACGGGAACGCCGGGAATTCTTTCCCTACGAAACAGGGAAAGGATCCCTCATCTCGAGCTAGGAGGCGGAAACGGGGCTCCCCTGGATGTGTGCGGGACCCCACGTGCTTCCTCTCGAGTGGAGACGGGTATGTCGGGGAACTTCTTTAGTTGCAGCAAGGGTGTGAAGGACCCTTTGGAAGTTCCAGTGGTTAGATGTGATTGGCCTCGAGAAGCCTCAGCGGAAATGGGCCTCATCTCGCCTGGAGGGCAAAACCTCCTGGATTTACTCGAGTTGCTGCACGTGCTCTTGACTTACGACGGGGACCTCAGGGACCCGCTCTGGTGGCCTCAGGAAAGGCCAGTCCCCATGCGAGTTCCTCGGGTGCCTCGCGGGATTCCTCTCCCTTCGATGCCGGGGCCTAAGACCTTGTGTGTAGTCGGGGCCGGAACCTGAGGATTCCTCTCCAGTGCTGACATGGATCTTGGGGTACTTCTGGAGTCTCCCCAGGGGAGTCAGTCCTCGTCTCGAATGCAGGCATGCACTTGCGCTTTCCTCCAGAGCGGTATCAGCAGTGTCACGCAGTCCGCCACGTGGATCAAAGGATCTATGGTTTTCCCTCGAGTCTTTCCCAGGAGGCTTTCCCACGAGGCTTTCCCACAGGGCTGTCCCACGTGCACACGTGGTGGGAGTCGATCCTCGGCTTGAACGTCAAGGCAGTGCAGGGAAAACAGGTTCCTCTGGAATGGACTGACACATCTCGGGGACTCTTGGAATGGTGGCACGACCCTGGAGTTCCTCTCGCCTTTCCTGTGGAGAGCGCCTCCTCTTGAGATGCGACGGGAATGCCGGGAATTCTTTCCCTACGAAACAGGGAAAGGATCCCTCATCTCGAGCTAGGAGGCGGAAACGGGGCTCCCCTGGATGTGTGCGCGACCCTACGTGCTTCCTCTCGAGTGGAGACGGGTATGTCGGGGAACTTCTTGAGTTGCAGCAATGCTGTGAAGGATCCTTTGGAAGTTCCAGTGGTTAGATGTGATTGGCCTTGAGAAGCCTCAGCGGAAATGGGCCTCATCTGGCCTGGAGGGCAAAATCTCCTGGATTTACTCGAGTTGCGGCAGGTGCTCTCGACTTACGACGGGGACCTCAGGGACCCGCTCTGGTGGCCTCAGGAAAGGCCAGTCCCCATGCGAGTTCCTCGGGGGCCTCTCGGGATTCCTCTCCCGTCGATGCCGGGGCCTAAGACCTTGTGTGGAGTCGGGGCCGGAACCTGAGGATTCCTCTCCAGTGCTGACATGGATCTTGGGATACTTCTGGAGTCTCCCCAGGGGAGTCAGTAATCGTCTCGAATGCGTGCATGCACTTGCGCTTTCCTCCAGAGCGGTAGCAGCAGTGTCACGCAGTCCGCCGCGTGGATCAAAGGATCTATGGTTTTCCCTCGAGTCTTTCCCACGAGGCTTTCCCACGAGGCTTTCCCACAGGGCTGTCCCACGTGCACACGTGGTGGGAGTCGATCCTCGGCTTGAACGTCAAGACAGTGCAGGGAAAACAGGTTCCTCTGGAATGGACTGACACATCTGGGGGACTCTTGGAATGGTGTCTCGACCCTGGAGTTCCTCTCGCCTTTCCTGTGGAGAGCGCCTCCTCTTGAGATGCGACGGGAACACCGGGAATTCTTTCCCTACGAAACAGGGAAAGGATCCCTCATCTCGAGCTAGGAGGCGGAAACGGGGCTCCCCTGGATGTGTGCGGGACACCACGTGCTTCCTCTCGAGTGGAGACGGGTATGTCGGGGAACTTCTTGAGTTGCACCAACGGTGTGAAGGACCCTTTGGATGTTCCAGTGGTTAGATGTGATTGGCCTCGAGAAGCCTCAGCGGAAATGGGCCTCATCTCACCTGGAGTGCAAAACCTCCTGGATTTTCTCGAGTTGCGGCAGGTGCTCTCGACTTACTACGGGGACCTCAGGGAGCCGCTCTGGTGGCCTCAGGAAAGGCCAGTCCCCATGCGAGTTCCTCGGGGGTCTCTCGGCTTCCTCTCCCGTCGATGCCGGGGCCTAAGACCTTGTGTGGAGTCGGGGCCGGAACCTGAGGATTCCTCTCCAGTGCTGACATGGATCTTGGGGTACTTCTGGAGTCTCCCCAGGGGAGTCAGTCCTCGTCTCGAATGCGGGCATGCACTTGCGCTTTCCTCCAGAGCGGTAGCAGCAGTGTCACGCAGTCCGCCGCGTGGATCAAAGGATCTATGGTTTTCAATCGAGTCTTTCCCACGAGACTTTCCCACGAGGCTTTCCCACAGGGCTGTCCCACGTGCAGACGTGGTGGGAGTCGATCCTCGGCTTGAACGTCAAGGCAGTGCAGGGAAAACAGGTTCTTCTGGAATGGACTGACACATCTGGGGGACTCTTGGAATGGTGGCATGACCCTGGAGTTCCTCTCGCCTTTCCTGTGGAGAGCGCCTCCTCTTGAGATGTGATGAGAACGCCGGGAATCCTTTCCCTACGAAACAGGGAAAGGATCCCTCATCTCGAGCTAGGAGGCGGAAACGGGGCTCCCCTGGATGTGTGCGGGACCCACGTGCTTCCTCTCGAGTGGAGACGGGTATGTGGGGGAACTTCTTCAGTTGCAGTAAGGGTGTGAAGGACCCTTTGGAAGTTCCAGTGGTTAGACGTGATTAGCCTCGAGAAGCCTCAGCGGAAATGGGCCTCATCTCGCCTGGAGGGCAAAACCTCCTGGATTTTCTCGAGATGCGGCAGGTGCTCTCGACTTACGACGGGGACCTCAGGGACCCGCTCTGGTGGCCTCAGGAAAGGCCAGTCCCCATGCGAGTTCCTCGGGGGCCTCTCGGGATTCCTCTCCCATCGATGCCGGGCCCTAAGACCTTGTGTGGAATCGGTGCCGGAACCTGAGGATTCCTCTCCAGAGCTGACATGGATCTTGGGGTACTTCTGGAGTCTCCCCAGGGGAGTCAGTCCTCGTCTCGAATGCGGGCATGCACTTGCGCTTTCCTCCAGAGCGGTAGCAGCAGTGTCACGCAGTCGGCCGCGTGGATCAAAGGATCTATGGTTTTCCCTCGAGTCTTTCCCACGAGGCTTTCCCACGAGGCTTTCCCACAGGGCTGTCCCACGTGCACACGTGGTGGGAGTCGATCCTCGGCTTGAACGTCAAGGCAGTACAGGGAAAACAGGTTCCTCTGGAATGGACTGACACATCTGGGGGACTCTTGGAATGGTGGCACGACCCTGGAGTTCCTCTCGCCTTTCCTGTGGAGAGCGCCTCCTCTTGAGATGCGACGGGAACGCCGGGAATTCTTTCCCTACGAAACAGGGAAAGGACCCCTCATCTCGAGCTAGGAGGCGAAACGGGGCTCCCCTGGATGTGTGCGGGACACCACGTGCTTCCTCTCGAGTGGAGACGGGTATGTCGGGGAACTTCTTGAGTTGCAGCAATGGTGTGAAGGACCCTTTGGATGTTCCAGTGGTTAGATGTGATTGGCCTCGAGAAGCCTCAGCGGAAATGGGCCTCATCTCACCTGGAGTGCAAAACCTCCTGGATTTTCTCGAGTTGCGGCAGGTGCTCTCGACTTACGACGGGGACCTCAGGGAGCCGCTCTGGTGGCCTCAGGAAAGGCCAGTCCCCATGCGAGTTCCTCGGGGGTCTCTCGGGATTCCTCTCCCGTCGATGCCGGGGCCTAAGACCTTGTGTGGAGTCGGGGCCGGAAACTGAGGATTCCTCTCCAGTGCTGACATGGATCTTGGGGTACTTCTGGAGTCTCCCCAGGGGAGTCAGTCCTCGTCTCGAATGCGGGCATGCACTTGCGCTTTCCTCCAGAGCGGTAGCAGCAGTGTCACGCATTCCGCCGCGTGGATCAAAGGATCTATGGTTTTCCCTCGAGTCTTTCCCACGAGGCTTTCGCACAGGGCTGTCCCACGTGCACACGTGGTGGGAGTCGATCCTCGGCTTGAACGTCAAGGCAGTGCAGGGAAAACAGGTTCCTCTGGAATGGACTGACACATCTGGGGGACTCTTGGAATGGTGGCACGACCCTGGAGTTCCTCTCGCCTTTCCTGTGGAGAGCGCCTCCTCTTGAGATGCGACGAGAACGCCGGGAATTCTTTCCCTACGAAACAGGGAAAGGATCCCTCATCTCGAGCTAGGAGGCGGAAACGGGGCTCCCCTGGTTGTGTGCGGGACCCACGTGCTTCCTCTCGAGTGGAGACGGGTATGTCGGGGAACTTCTTGAGTTGCAGCAAGGGTGTGAAGGACCCTTTGGAAGTGCCAGTGGTTAGACGTGATTAGCCTCGAAAAGCCTCAGCGGAAATGGGCCTCATCTCGCCTGGAGGGCAAAACCTCCTGGATTTTCTCGAGTTGCGGCAGGTGCTCTCGACTTACGACGGGGACCTCAGGGACCCATTCTGGTGGCCTCAGGAAAGGCCAGTCCCCATGCGAGTTCCTCGGGGGCCTCTCGGGATTCCTCTCCCGTCGATGCCGGGGCCTAAGACCTTGTGTGGAGTCGGGGCCGGAACCTGAGGATTCCTCTCCAGGGCTGACATGGATCTTGGGGTACTTTTGGAGTCTCCCCAGGGGAGTCAGTCCTCGTCTCGAATGCGGGCATGCACTTGCGCTTTCCTCCAGAGCGGTAGCAGCTGTGTCACGCAGTCCGCCGCGTGGATCAAAGGATCTATGGTTTTCCCTCGAGTCTTTCCCACGAGGCTTTCCCACGAGGCTTTCCCACAGGGCTGTCCCACGTGCACACGTGGTGGGAGTCGATCCTCGGCTTGAACGTCAAGGCAGTGCAGGGAAAACAGGTTCCTCTGGAATGGACTGACACATCTGGGGGACTCTTGGAATGGAGGCACGACCCTGGAGTTCCTCTCGCCTTTCCTGTGGAGAGCGCCTCCTCTTGAGATGCGACGGGAACGCCGGGAATTCTTTCCCTACGAAACAGGGAAAGGATCCCTCATCTCGAGCTAGGAGGCGGAAACGGGGCTCCCCTGGATGTGTGCGGGACACCACGTGTTTCCTCTAGAGTGGAGACGGGTATGTCGGGGAACTTCTTGAGTTGCAGCAATGGTGTGAAGGACCCTTTGGAAGTTCCAGTGGTTAGATGTGATTGGCGTCGAGAAGCCTCAGCGGAAATGGGCCTCATCTGGCCTAGAGGGCAAAACCTCCTGGATTTTCTCGAGTTGCGGCAGGTGCTCTCGACTTACGACGGGGACCTCAGGGACCCGCTCTGGTGGCCTCAGGAAAGGCCAGTCCCCATGCGAGTTCCTCGAGGGCCTCTTGGTATTCCTCTCCCGTCGATGCCGGGGCCTAAGACCTTGTGTGGAGTCGTGGCCGGAACCTGAGGATTCCTCTCCAGTGCTGACCTGGTTCTTGGGGTACTTCTGGAGTCTCCCCAGGGGAGTCAGTCCTCGTTTCGAATGCGGGCATGCACTTGCGCTTTCCTCCAGAGCGGTAGCAGCAGTGTCACGCAGTCCGCCGCGTGGATCAAAGGATCTATGGTTTTCCCTCGAGTCTTTCCCACGAGGCTTTCCCACGAGGCTTTCCCACAGGGCTGTCCCACGTGCACACGTGGTGGGAGTCGATCCTCGGCTTGAACGTCAAGGCAGTGCAGGGAAAACAGGTTCCTCTGGAATGGACTGACACATCTGGGGGACTCTTGGAATGGTGGCACGACCCTGGAGTTCCTCTCGCCTTTCCTGTGGAGAGCGCCTCCTCTTGAGATGCGACGGGAACGTCGGGAATTCTTTCCCTACGAAACAGGGAAAGGATCCCTCATCTCGAGCTAGGAGGCGGAAACGGGGCTCCCCTGGATGTGTGCGGGACCCCACGTGCTTCCTCTCGAGTGGAGACGGGTATGTCGGGGAACTTCTTGAGTTGCAGCAAGGGTGTGAAGGACCCTTTGGAAGTTCCAGTGGTTAGACGTCATTGGCCTCGAGAAGCCTCAGCGGAAATGGGCCTCATCTCGCCTGGAGGGCAAAACCTCCTGGATTTTCTCGAGTTGCGGCAGGTGCTCTCGACTTACGACGGGGACCTCAGGGACCCGCTCTGGTGGCCTCAGGAAAGGCCATTCTCCATGCGAGCTCCACGGGGGCGTCTCGGGATTCCTCTCCCGTCGATGCCGGGGCCTAAGACCTCGTGTGGAGTCGGGGCCGGAACCTGAGGATTCCTCTCCAGTGCTGACATGGATCTTGGGGTACTTCTGGAGTCTCCCCAGGGGAGTCAGTCCTCGTCTCGAATGCGGGCATGCACTTGCGCTTTCCTCCAGAGCGGTAGCAGCAGTGTCACGCAGTCCGCCGCGTGGATCAAAGGATCTACGGTTTTCCCTCGAGTCTTTCCCACGAGGCTTTCCCACGAGGCTTTCCCACAGGGCTGTCCCACGTGCACACGTGGTGGGAGTCGATCCTCGGCTTGAACGTCAAGGCAGTGCAGGGAAAACAGGTTCCTCTGGAATGGACTGACACATCTGGGGGACTCTTGGAATGGTGTCACGACCCTGGAGTTCCTCTCGCCTTTCCTGTGGAGAGCGCCTCCTCTTGAGATGCGACGGGAACGCCGGGAATTCTTTCCCTGCGAAACAGGGAAAGGATCCCTCATCTCGAGCTAGGAGGCGGAAACGGGGCTCCCCTGGATGTGTGCGGGAACGCACGTGCTTCCTCTCGAGTGGAGACGGGTATGTCGGGGAACTTCTTGAGTTGCAGCAAGGGTGTGAAGGACCCTTTGAAGTTCCAGTGGTTAGATGTGATTGGCCTCGAGAAGCCTCAGCGGAAATGGGCCTCATCTCGCCTGGAGGGCAAAACCTCCTGGATTTTCTCGAGTTGCGGCAGGTGCTCTCGACTTACGACGGGGACCTCAGGGACCCGCTCTGGTGGCCTCAGGAAAGGCCAGTCCCCATGCGAGTTCCTCGGGGGCCTCTCGGGATTCCTCTCCCGTCGATGCCGGGGCCTAAGACCTTGTGTGGAGTCGTGGCCGGAACATGAGGATTCCTCTCCAGTGCTGACATGGATCTTGGGGTACTTCTGGAGTCTTCCCAGGGGAGTCAGTCCTCGTCTCGAATGCGGGCATGCACATGCGCTTTCCTCCAGAGCGGTAGCAGCAGTGTCACGCAGTCCGCCGCGTGGATCAAAGGATCTATGGTTTTCCCTCGAGTCTTTCCCACGAGGCTTTCCCACGAGGCTTTCCCACAGGGCTGTCCCACGTGCACACGTGGTGGGAGTCGATCCTCGGCTTGAACGTCAAGGCAGTGCAGGGAAAACAGGTTCCTCTGGAATGGACTGAAATATCTGGGGGACTCTTGGAATGGTGTCTCGACCCTGGAGTTCCTCTCGCCTTTCCTGTGGAGAGCGCCTCCTCTTGAGATGCGACGGGAACGCCGGGAATTCTTTCCCTACGAAACAGGGAAAGGATCCCTCATCTCGAGCTAGGAGGCGGAAACGGGGCTCCCCTGGATGTTTGCGGGAACCCACGTGCTTCCTCTCGAGTGGAGACGGGTATGTCGGGGAACTTCTTGAGTTGCAGCAATGGTGTGAAGGACCCTTTGGAAGTTCCAATGGTTAGATGTGATTGGCCTCGAGAAGCCTCAGCGGAAATGGGCCTCATCTCGCCTGGAGGGCAAAACCTCCTGGATTTTCTCGAGTTGCGGCAGGTGCTCTCGACTTACGACGGGGACCTTAGGGACCCGCTCTGGTGGCCTCAGGAAAGGCCAGTCCCCATGCGAGTTCCTCGGGGGCCTCTCGGGATTCCTCTCCCGTCGATGCCGGGGCCTAAGACCTTGTGTGGAGTCGGGGCCGGAACCTGAGGAATCCTCTCCAGTGCTGACATGGATCTTGGGGTACTTCTGGAGTCTCCCCAGGGGAGTCAGTCCTCGTCTCGAATGCGGGCATGCACTTGCACTTTCCTCCAGAGCGGTAACAGCAGTGTCACGCAGTCCTCCGCGTGGATCAAAGGATCTATGGTTTTCCCTCGAGTCTTTCCCACGAGGCTTTCCCACGAGGCTTTTCCACAGGGCTGTCCCACGTGCACACGTGGTGGGAGTCGATCCTCGGCTTGAACGTCAAGGCAGTCCAGGGAAAACAGGTTCCTCTGGAATGGACTGACCCATCTGGGGGACTCTTGGAATGGTGGCACGACCCTGGAGTTCCTCTCGCCTTTCCTGCGGAGAGCGCCTCCTCTTGAGATGCGACGGGAACGCCGGGAATTCTTTCCCTACGAAACAGGGAAAGGATCCCTCATCTCGAGCTAGGAGGCGGAAACGGGGCTCCCCTGGATGTGTGCGGGACCCCAAGTGCTTCCTCTCGAGTGGAGACGGGTATGTCGGGGAACTTCTTGAGTTGCAGCAATGGTGTGAAGGACCCTTTGGAAGTTCCAGTGGTTAGATGTGATTGGCCTCGAGAAGCCTCAGCGGAAATGGGCCTCATCTCGCCTGGAGGGCAAAACCTCCTGGATTTTCTCGAGTTGCGGCAGGTGCTCTCGACTTACGACGGGGACCTCAGGGACCCGCTCTGGTGGACTCAGGAAAGGCCAGTCCCCTGCGAGTTCCTCGGGGGCCTCTCGGGATTCCTCTCCCGTCGATGCCGGGGCTTAAGACCTTGTGTGAAGTCGGGGCCGGAACCTGAGGATTCCTCTCCAGTGCTGACATGGATCTTGGGGTACTTCTGGAGTCTCCCCAGGGGAGTCAGTCCTCGTCTCGAATGCGGGCATGCACTTGCGCTTTCCTCCAGAGCGGTAGCAGCAGTGTCACGCAGTCCGCCGCGTGGATCAAAGGATCTATGGTTTTCCCTCGAGTCTTTCCCACGAGGCTTTCCCACGAGGCTTTCCCACAGGGCTGTCCCACGTGCACACGTGGTGGGGGTCGATCCTCGGCTTGAACGTCAAGGCAGTGCAGGGAAAACAGGTTCCTCTGGAATGGACTGACACATCTGGGGGCTCTTGGAATGGTGTCTCGACCCTGGAGTTCCTCTCGCCTTTCCTGTGGAGAGCGCCTCCTCTTGAGATGCGACGGGAACGCCGGGAATTCTTTCCCTACGAAACAGGGAAAGGATCCCTCATCTCGAGCTAGGAGGCGGAAACGGGGCTCCCCTGGATGTGTGCGGGACCCCAAGTGCTTCCTCTCGAGTGGAGACGGGTATGTCGGGGAACTTCTTGAGTTGCAGCAAGGGTGTGAAGGACCCTTTGGAAGTTCCAGTGGTTAGATGTGATTGGCCTCGAGAAGCCTCAGCGGAAATGGGCCTCATCTCGCCTGGAGGGCAAAACCTCCTGGATTTTCTCGAGTTGCGGCAGGTGCTCTCGACTTACGACGGGGACCTCAGGGACCCGCTCTGGTGGCCTCAGGAAAGGCCAGTCCCCATGTGAGTTCCTCGGGGGCCTCTCGGGATTCCTCTCCCGTCGATGCCGGGGCCTAAGACCTTGTGTGGAATCGGGGCCGGAACCTGAGGATTCCTCTCCAGTGCTGACATGGATCTTGGGGTACTTCTGGAGTCTCCCCAGGGGAGTCAGTCCTCGTCTCGAATGCGTGCATGCACTTGCGCTTTCCTCCAGAGCGGTAGCAGCAGTGTCACGCAGTCCGCCGCGTGGATCAAAGGATCTATGGTTTTCCCTCGAGTCTTTCCCACGAGGCTTTCCCACGAGGGTTTCCCACAGGGCTGTCCCACGTGCACACGTGGTGGGAGTCGATCCTCGGCTTGAACGTCAAGGCAGTGCAGGGAAAACAGGTTCCTCTGGAATGGACTGACACATCTGGGGGACTCTTGGAATGGAGGCACGACCCTGGAGTTCCTCTCGCCTTTCCTGTGGAGAGCGCCTCCTCTTGAGATGCGACGGGAACGCCGGGAATTCTTTCCCTACGAAACAGGGAAAGGATCCCTCATCTCGAGCTAGGAGGCGGAAACGGGGCTCCCCTGGATGTGTGCGGGACACCACGTGTTTCCTCTAGAGTGGAGACGGGTATGTCGGGGAACTTCTTGAGTTGCAGCAAGCGTGTGAAGGACCCTTTGGAAGTTCCAGTGGTTAGATGTGATTGGCGTCGAGAAGCCTCAGCGGAAATGGGCCTCATCTGGCCTGGAGGGCAAAACCTCCTGGATTTTCTCGAGTTGCGGCAGGTGCTCTCGACTTACGACGGGGACCTCAGGGACCCGCTCTGGTGGCCTCAGGAAAGGCCAGTCCCCATGCGAGTTCCTCGAGGGCCTCTTGGTATTCCTCTCCCGTCGATGCCGGGGCCTAAGACCTTGTGTGGAGTCGTGGCCGGAACCTGAGGATTCCTCTCCAGTGCTGACCTGGTTCTTGGGGTACTTCTGGAGTCTCCCCAGGGGAGTCAGTCCTCGTTTCGAATGCGGGCATGCACTTGCGCTTTCCTCCAGAGCGGTAGCAGCAGTGTCACGCAGTCCGCCGCGTGGATCAAAGGATCTATGGTTTTCCCTCGAGTCTTTCCCACGAGGCTTTCCCACGAGGCTTTCCCACAGGGCTGTCCCACGTGCACACGTGGTGGGAGTCGATCCTCGGCTTGAACGTCAAGGCAGTGCAGGGAAAACAGGTTCCTCTGGAATGGACTGACACATCTGGGGGACTCTTGTAATGGTGGCACGACCCTGGAGTTCCTCTCGCCTTTCCTGTGGAGAGCGCCTCCTCTTGAGATGCGACGGGAACGCCGGGAATTCTTTCCCTACGAAACAGGGAAAGGATCCCTCATCTCGAGCTAGGAGGCGGAAACGGAGCTCCCCTGGATGTGTGCGGGACCCCACGTGCTTCCTCTCGAGTGGAGACGGGTATGTCGGGGAACTTCTTGAGTTGCAGCAAGGGTGTGAAGGACCCTTTGGAAGTTCCAGTGGTTAGACGTCATTGGCCTCGAGAAGCCTCAGCGGAAATGGGCCTCATCTCGCCTGGAGGGCAAAACCTCCTGGATTTTCTCGAGTTGCGGCAGGTGCTCTCGACTTACGACGGGGACCTCAGGGACCCGCTCTGGTGGCCTCAGGAAAGGCCATTCTCCATGCGAGTTCCACGGGGGCGTCTCGGGATTCCTCTCCCGTCGATGCCGGGGCCTAAGACCTTGTGTGGAGTCGGGGCCGGAACCTGAGGATTCCTCTCCAGTGCTGACATGGATCTTGGGGTACTTCTGGAGTCTCCCCAGGGGAGTCAGTCCTCGTCTCGAATGCGGGCATGCACTTGCGCTTTCCTCCAGAGCGGTAGCAGCAGTGTCACGCAGTCCGCCGCGTGGATCAAAGGATCTACGGTTTTCCCTCGAGTCTTTCCCACGAGGCTTTCCCACGAGGCTTTCCCACAGGGCTGTCCCACGTGCACACGTGGTGGGAGTCGA
This sequence comes from Ovis canadensis, assembly GCF_042477335.2. Classification (NCBI taxonomy): domain Eukaryota; kingdom Metazoa; phylum Chordata; class Mammalia; order Artiodactyla; family Bovidae; genus Ovis; species Ovis canadensis. Next base: position 10,866,476 of record NC_091268.1, read on the forward strand.
TCCTCGGCTTGAACGTCAAGGCAGTGCAGGGAAAACAGGTTCCTCTGGAATGGACTGACACATCTGGGGGACTCTTGGAATGGTGTCACGACCCTGGAGTTCCTCTCGCCTTTCCTGTGGAGAGCGCCTCCTCTTGAGATGCGACGGGAACGCCGGGAATTCTTTCCCTGCGAAACAGGGAAAGGATCCCTCATCTCGAGCTAGGAGGCGGAAACGGGGCTCCCCTGGATGTGTGCGGGAACGCACGTGCTTCCTCTCGAGTGGAGACGGGTATGTCGGGGAACTTCTTGAGTTGCAGCAAGGGTGTGAAGGACCCTTTGAAGTTCCAGTGGTTAGATGTGATTGGCCTCGAGAAGCCTCAGCGGAAATGGGCCTCATCTCGCCTGGAGGGCAAAACCTCCTGGATTTTCTCGAGTTGCGGCAGGTGCTCTCGACTTACGACGGGGACCTCAGGGACCCGCTCTGGTGGCCTCAGGAAAGGCCAGTCCCCATGCGAGTTCCTCGGGGGCCTCTCGGGATTCCTCTCCCGTCGATGCCGGGGCCTAAGACCTTGTGTGGAGTCGGGGCCGGAACCTGAGGAATCCTCTCCAGTGCTGACATGGATCTTGGGGTACTTCTGGAGTCTCCCCAGGGGAGTCAGTCCTCGTCTCGAATGCGGGCATGCACTTGCACTTTCCTCCAGAGCGGTAACAGCAGTGTCACGCAGTCCTCCGCGTGGATCAAAGGATCTATGGTTTTCCCTCGAGTCTTTCCCACGAGGCTTTCCCACGAGGCTTTTCCACAGGGCTGTCCCACGTGCACACGTGGTGGGAGTCGATCCTCGGCTTGAACGTCAAGGCAGTCCAGGGAAAACAGGTTCCTCTGGAATGGACTGACCCATCTGGGGGACTCTTGGAATGGTGGCACGACCCTGGAGTTCCTCTCGCCTTTCCTGTGGAGAGCGCCTCCTCTTGAGATGCGACGGGAACGCCGGGAATTCTTTCCCTACGAAACAGGGAAAGGATCCCTCATCTCGAGCTAGGAGGCGGAAACGGGGCTCCCCTGGATGTGTGCGGGACCCCACGTGCTTCCTCTCGAGTGGAGACGGGTATGTCGGGGAACTTCTTGAGTTGCAGCAATGGTGTGAAGGACCCTTTGGAAGTTCCAGTGGTTAGATGTGATTGGCCTCGAGAAGCCTCAGCGGAAATGGGCCTCATCTCGCCTGGAGGGCAAAACCTCCTGGATTTTCTCGAGTTGCGGCAGGTGCTCTCGACTTACGACGGGGACCTCAGGGACCCGCTCTGGTGGACTCAGGAAAGGCCAGTCCCCTGCGAGTTCCTCGGGGGCCTCTCGGAATTCCTCTCCCGTCGATGCCGGGGCCTAAGACCTTGTGTGAAGTCGGGGCCGGAACCTGAGGATTCCTCTCCAGTGCTGACATGGATCTTGGGGTACTTCTGGAGTCTCCCCAGGGGAGTCAGTCCTCGTCTCGAATGCGGGCATGCACTTGCGCTTTCCTCCAGAGCGGTAGCAGCAGTGTCACGCAGTCCGCCGCGTGGATCAAAGGATCTATGGTTTTCCCTCGAGTCTTTCCCACGAGGCTTTCCCACGAGGCTTTCCCACAGGGCTGTCCCACGTGCACACGTGGTGGGGGTCGATCCTCGGCTTGAACGTCAAGGCAGTGCAGGGAAAACAGGTTCCTCTGGAATGGACTGACACATCTGGGGGCTCTTGGAATGGTGTCTCGACCCTGGAGTTCCTCTCGCCTTTCCTGTGGAGAGCGCCTCCTCTTGAGATGCGACGGGAACGCCGGGAATTCTTTCCCTACGAAACAGGGAAAGGATCCCTCATCTCGAGCTAGGAGGCGGAAACGGGGCTCCCCTGGATGTGTGCGGGACCCCAAGTGCTTCCTCTCGAGTGGAGACGGGTATGTCGGGGAACTTCTTGAGTTGCAGCAAGGGTGTGAAGGACCCTTTGGAAGTTCCAGTGGTTAGATGTGATTGGCCTCGAGAAGCCTCAGCGGAAATGGGCCTCATCTCGCCTGGAGGGCAAAACCTCCTGGATTTTCTCGAGTTGCGGCAGGTGCTCTCAACTTACGATGGGGACCTCAGGGACCCGCTCTGGTGGCCTCAGGAAAGGCCAGTCCCCATGTGAGTTCCTCGGGGGCCTCTCGGGATTCCTCTCCCGTCGATGCCGGGGCCTAAGACCTTGTGTGGAATCGGGGCCGGAACCTGAGGATTCCTCTCCAGTGCTGACATGGATCTTGGGGTACTTCTGGAGTCTCCCCAGGGGAGTCAGTCCTCGTCTCGAATGCGGGCATGCACTTGCGCTTTCCTCCAGAGCGGTAGCAGCAGTGTCACGCAGTCCGCCGCGTGGATCAAAGGATCTATGGTTTTCCCTCGAGTCTTTCCCACGAGGCTTTCCCACGAGGCTTTCCCACAGGGCTGTCCCACGTGCACACGTGGTGGGAGTCGATCCTCGGCTTGAACATCAAGGCAGTGCAGGGAAAACAGGTTCATCTGGAATGGACTGACACATCTGGGGGATTCTTGGAATGGTGGCACGACCCTGGAGTTCCTCTCGCCTTTCCTGTGGAGAGCGCCTCCTCTTGAGATGCGACGGGAACGCCGGGAATTCTTTCCCTACGAAACAGGGAAATGATCCCTCTTCTCGAGCTAGGAGGCGAAACGGGGTACCCTGGATGTGTGCGGGACACCACGTGCTTCCTCTCGAGTGGAGACGGGTATGTCGGGGAACTTCTTGAGTTGCAGCAATGGTGTGAAGGACCCTTTGGAAGTTCCAGTGGTTAGATGTGATTGGCCTCGAGAAGCTTCAGTGGAAATGGGCCTCATCTCGCCTGGAGGGCAAAACCTCCTGGATTTTCTCGAGTTGCGGCAGGTGCTCTCGACTTACGACGGGGACCTCAGGGACCCGCTCTGGTGGCCTCAGGAAAGGCCAGTCCCCATGCGAGTTCCTCGGGGGCCTCTCGGGATTCCTCTCCCGTCGATGCCGGGGCCTAAGACCTTGTGTGGAGTCGGGGCCGGAACCTGAGGATTCCTCTCCAGTGCTGACATGGATCTTGGGGTACTTCTGGAGTCTCCCCAGGGGAGTCAGTCCTCGTCTCGAATGCGGGCATGCACTTGCGCTTTCCTCCAGAGCGGTAGCAGCAGTGTCACGCAGTCCGCCGCGTGGATCAAAGGATCTATGGTTTTCCCTCGAGTCTTTCCCACGAGGCTTTCCCACGAGGCTTTCCCACAGGGCTGTCCCACGTGCACACGTGGTGGGAGTCGATCCTCGGCTTGAACGTCAAGACAGTGCAGGGAAAACAGGTTCCTCTGGAATGGACTGACACATCTGGGGGACTCTTGGAATGGTGTCTCGACCCTGGAGTTCCTCTCGCCTTTCCTGTGGAGAGCGCCTCCTCTTGAGATGTGATGAGAACGCCGGGAATCCTTTCCCTACGAAACAGGGAAAGGATCCCTCATCTCGAGCTAGGAGGCGGAAACGGGGCTCCCCTGGATGTGTGCGGGACCCACGTGCTTCCTCTCGAGTGGAGACGGGTATGTGGGGGAACTTCTTCAGTTGCAGTAAGGGTGTGAAGGACCCTTTGGAAGTTCCAGTGGTTAGACGTGATTAGCCTCGAGAAGCCTCAGCGGAAATGGGCCTCATCTCGCCTGGAGGGCAAAACCTCCTGGATTTTCTCGAGTTGCGGCAGGTGCTCTCGACTTACGACGGGGACCTCAGGGACCCGCTCTGGTGGCCTCAGGAAAGGCCAGTCCCCATGCGAGTTCCTCGGGGGCCTCTCGGGATTCCTCTCCCGTCGATGCCGGGCCCTAAGACCTTGTGTGGAATCGGTGCCGGAACCTGAGGATTCCTCTCCAGAGCTGACATGGATCTTGGGGTACTTCTGGAGTCTCCCCAGGGGAGTCAGTCCTCGTCTCGAATGCGGGCATGCACTTGCGCTTTCCTCCAGAGCGGTAGCAGCAGTGTCACGCAGTCCGCCGCGTGGATCAAAGGATCTATGGTTTTCCCTCGAGTCTTTCCAACGAGGCTTTCCCACGAGGCTTTCCCACAGGGCTGCCCAACGTGCACACGTGGTGGGAGTCGATCCTCGGCTTGAACGTCAAGGCAGTGCAGGGAAAACAGGTTCCTCTGGAATGGACTGACCCATCTGGGGGACTCTTGGAATGGTGGCACGACCCTGGAGTTCCTCTCGCCTTTCCTGTGGAGAGCGCCTCCTCTTGAGATGCGACGAGAACGCCGGGAATTCTTTCCCTACGAAACAGGGAAAGGATCCCTCATCTCGAGCTAGGAGGCGGAAACGGGGCTCCCCTGGTTGTGTGCGGGACCCACGTGCTTCCTCTCGAGTGGAGACGGGTATGTCGGGGAACTTCTTGAGTTGCAGAAAGGGTGTGAAGGACCCTTTGGAAGTGCCAGTGGTTAGACGTGATTAGCCTCGAGAAGCCTCAGCGGAAATGGGCCTCATCTCGCCTGAAGGGCAAAACCTCGTGGATTTTCTCGAGTTGCGGCAGGTGCTCTCGACTTACAACGGGGACCTCAGGGACCCGCTCTGGTGGCCTTAGGAAAGGCCAGTCCCCATGCGAGTTCCTCGGGGGCCTCTCGGGATTCCTCTCCCGTCGATGCCAGGGCCTAAGACCTTGTGTGGAGTCGGGGCCGGAACCTGAGGATTCCTCTCCAGTGCTGACATGGATCTTGGGGTACTTCTGGAGTCTCCCCAGGGGAGTCAGTCCTCGTCTCGAATGCGGGCATGCACTTGCGCTTTCCTCCAGAGCGGTAGCAGCAGTGTCACGCAGTCGGCCGCGTGGATCAAAGGATCTATGGTTTTCCCTCGAGTCTTTCCCACGAGGCTTTCCAACGAGGCTTTCCCACAGGGCTGTCCCACGTGCACACGTGGTGGGAGTCGATCCTCGGCTTGAACGTCAAGGCAGTACAGGGAAAACAGGTTCCTCTGGAATGGACTGACACATCTGGGGGACTCTTGGAATGGTGGCACGACCCTGGAGTTCCTCTCGCCTTTCCTGTGGAGAGCGCCTCCTCTTGAGATGCGACGGGAACGCCGGGAATTCTTTCCCTACGAAACAGGGAAAGGACCCCTCATCTCGAGCTAGGAGGCGAAACGGGGCTCCCCTGGATGTGTGCGGGACACCACGTGCTTCCTCTCGAGTGGAGACGGGTATGTCGGGGAACTTCTTGAGTTGCAGCAATGGTGTGAAGGACCCTTTGGATGTTCCAGTGGTTAGATGTGATTGGCCTCGAGAAGCCTCAGCGGAAATGGGCCTCATCTCACCTGGAGTGCAAAACCTCCTGGATTTTCTCGAGTTGCGGCAGGTGCTCTCGACTTACGACGGGGACCTCAGGGAGCCGCTCTGGTGGCCTCAGGAAAGGCCAGTCCCCATGCGAGTTCCTCGGGGGTCTCTCGGGATTCCTCTCCCGTCGATGCCGGGGCCTAAGACCTTGTGTGGAGTCGTGGTCGGAACCTGAGGATTCCTCTCCAGTGCTGACATGGATCTTGGGGTACTTCTGGAGTCTCCCCAGGGGAGTCAGTCCTCGTCTCTAATGCGGGCATGCACTTGCGCTTTCCTCCAGAGCGGTAGCAGCAGTGTCACGCATTCCGCCGCGTGGATCAAAGGATCTATGGTTTTCCCTCGAGTCTTTCCCACGAGGCTTTCGCACAGGGCTGTCCCACGTGCACACGTGGTGGGAGTCGATCCTCGGCTTGAACGTCAAGGCAGTGCAGGGAAAACAGGTTCCTCTGGAATGGACTGACACATCTGGGGGACTCTTGGAATGGTGTCACGACCCTGGAGTTCCTCTCGCCTTTCCTGTGGAGAGTGCCTCCTCTTGAGATGCGACGGGAACGCCGGGAATTCTTTCCCTACGAAACAGGGAAAGGATTCCTCATCTCGAGCTAGGAGGCGGAAACGGGGCTCCCCTGGATGTGTGGGGGACCCCCGTGCTTCCTCTCGAGTGGAGACGGGTATGTCGGGGAACTTCTTGAGTTGCAGCAATGGTGTGAAGGACCCTTTGGAAGTTCCAGTGGTTAGATGTGATTGGCCTCGAGAATCCTCAGCTGAAATGGGCCTCATCTCGCCTGGAGGGCAAAACCTCCTGATTTTCTCGAGTTGCGGCAGGTGCTCTCGACTTACGACGGGGATCTCAGGGAACCGCTCTGGTGGCCTCAGGCAAGGCCAGTCCCCATGCGAGTTCCTCGGGGGCGTCTCGGGATTCCTCTCCCGTCGATGCCGGGGCCTAAGACCTTGTGTGGAGTCGGGGCCGGAACCTGAGGATTCCTCTCCAGTGCTGACATGGATCTTGGGGTACTTCTGGAGTCTCCCCAGGGGAGTCAGTCCTCGTCTCGAATGCGGGCATGCACTTGCGCTTTCCTCCAGAGCGGTAGCAGCAGTGTAACGCAGTACGCCGCGTGGATCAAAGGATCTATGGTTTTCCCTCGAGTCTTTCCCACGAGGCTTTCCCACGAGGCTTTCCCACAGGGCTGTCCCACGTGCACACGTGGTGGGAGTCGATCCTCGGCTTGAACGTCAAGGCAGTGCAGGGAAAACAGGTTCCTCTGGAATGGACTGACACATCTGGGGGACTCTTGGAATGGTGGCACGACCCTGGAGTTCCTCTCGCCTTTCCTGTGGAGAGCGCCTCCTCTTGAGATGCGACGAGAACGCCGGGAATTCTTTCCCTACGAAACAGGGAAAGGATCCCTCATCTCGAGCTAGGAGGCGGAAACGGGGCTCCCCTGGTTGTGTGCGGGACCCACGTGCTTCCTCTCGAGTGGAGACGGGTATGTCGGGGAACTTCTTGAGTTGCATCAAGGGTGTGAAAGACCCTTTGGAAGTGCCAGTGGTTAGACGTGATTAGCCTCGAAAAGCCTCAGCGGAAATGGGCCTCATCTCGCCTGGAGGGCAAAACCTCCTGGATTTTCTCGAGTTGCGGCAGGTGCTCTCGACTTACGACGGGGACCTCAGGGACCCATTCTGGTGGCCTCAGGAAAGGCCAGTCCCCATGCGAGTTCCTCGGGGGCCTCTCGGGATTCCTCTCCCGTCGATGCCGGGGCCTAAGACCTTGTGTGGAGTCGGGGCCGGAACCTGAGGATTCCTCTCCAGGGCTGACATGGATCTTGGGGTACTTCTGGAGTCTCCCCAGGGGAGTCAGTCCTCGTCTCGAATGCGGGCATGCACTTGCGCTTTCCTCCAGAGCGGTAGCAGCTGTGTCACGCAGTCCGCCGCGTGGATCAAAGGATCTATGGTTTTCCCTCGAGTCTTTCCCACGAGGCTTTCCCACGAGGGTTTCCCACAGGGCTGTCCCACGTGCACACGTGGTGGGAGTCGATCCTCGGCTTGAACGTCAAGGCAGTGCAGGGAAAACAGGTTCCTCTGGAATGGACTGACACATCTGGGGGACTCTTGGAATGGAGGCACGACCCTGGAGTTCCTCTCGCCTTTCCTGTGGAGAGCGCCTCCTCTTGAGATGCGACGGGAACGCCGGGAATTCTTTCCCTACGAAACAGGGAAAGGATCCCTCATCTCGAGCTAGGAGGCGGAAACGGGGCTCCCCTGGATGTGTGCGGGACACCACGTGTTTCCTCTAGAGTGGAGACGGGTATGTCGGGGAACTTCTTGAGTTGCAGCAAGCGTGTGAAGGACCCTTTGGAAGTTCCAGTGGTTAGATGTGATTGGCGTCGAGAAGCCTCAGCGGAAATGGGCCTCATCTGGCCTGGAGGGCAAAACCTCCTGGATTTTCTCGAGTTGCGGCAGGTGCTCTCGACTTACGACGGGGACCTCAGGGACCCGCTCTGGTGGCCTCAGGAAAGGCCAGTCCCCATGCTAGTTCCTCGAGGGCCTCTTGGTATTCCTCTCCCGTCGATGCCGGGGCCTAAGACCTTGTGTGGAGTCGTGGCCGGAACCTGAGGATTCCTCTCCAGTGCTGACCTGGATCTTGGGGTACTTCTGGAGTCTCCCCAGGGTAGTCAGTCCTCGTTTCGAATGCGGGCATGCACTTGCGCTTTCCTCCAGAGCGGTAGCAGCAGTGTCACGCAGTCCGCCGCGTGGATCAAAGGATCTATGGTTTTCCCTCGAGTCTTTCCCACGAGGCTTTCCCACGAGGCTTTCCCACAGGGCTGTCCCACGTGCACACGTGGTGGGAGTCGATCCTCGGCTTGAACGTCAAGGCAGTGCAGGGAAAACAGGTTCCTCTGGAATGGACTGACACATCTGGGGGACTCTTGGAATGGTGGCACGACCCTGGAGTTCCTCTCGCCTTTCCTGTGGAGAGCGCCTCCTCTTGAGATGCGACGGGAACGCCGGGAATTCTTTCCCTACGAAACAGGGAAAGGATCCCTCATCTCGAGCTAGGAGGCGAAAACGGGGCTCCCCTGGATGTGTGCGGGACCCCACGTGCTTCCTCTCGAGTGGAGACGGGTATGTCGGGGAACTTCTTGAGTTGCAGCAAGGGTGTGAAGGACCTTTTGGAAGTTCCAGTGGTTAGACGTCATTGGCCTCGAGAAGCCTCAGCGGAAATGGGCCTCATCTCGCCTGGAGGGCAAAACCTCCTGGATTTTCTCGAGTTGCGGCAGGTGCTCTCGACTTACGACGGGGACCTAAGGGAACCGCTCTGGTGGCCTCAGGAAAGGCCATTCTCCATGCGAGTTCCACGGGGGCGTCTCGGGATTCCTCTCCCGTCGATGCCGGGGCCTAAGACCTTGTGTGGAGTCGGGGCCGGAACCTGAGGATTCCTCTCCAGTGCTGACATGGATCTTGGGGTACTTCTGGAGTCTCCCCAGGGGAGTCAGTCCTCGTCTCGAATGCGGGCATGCACTTGCGCTTTCCTCCAGAGCGGTAGCAGCAGTGTCACGCAGTCCGCCGCGTGGATCAAAGGATCTACGGTTTTCCCTCGAGTCTTTCCCACGAGGCTTTCCCCCGAGGCTTTCCCACAGGGCTGTCCCACGTGCACACGTGGTGGGAGTCGATCCTCGGCTTGAACGTCAAGGCAGTGCAGGGAAAACAGGTTCCTCTGGAATGGACTGACACATCTGGGGGACTCTTGGAATGGTGTCACGACCCTGGAGTTCCTCTCGCCTTTCCTGTGGAGAGCGCCTCCTCTTGAGATGCGACGGGAACGCCGGGAATTCTTTCCCTGCGAAACAGGGAAAGGATCCCTCATCTCGAGCTAGGAGGCGGAAACGGGGCTCCCCTGGATGTGTGCGGGAACGCACGTGCTTCCTCTCGAGTGGAGACGGGTATGTCGGGGAACTTCTTGAGTTGCAGCAAGGGTGTGAAGGACCCTTTGAAGTTCCAGTGGTTAGATGTGATTGGCCTCGAGAAGCCTCAGCGGAAATGGGCCTCATCTCGCCTGGAGGGCAAAACCTCCTGGATTTTCTCGAGTTGCGGCAGGTGCTCTCGACTTACGACGGGGACCTCAGGGACCCGCTCTGGTGGCCTCAGGAAAGGCCAGTCCCCATGCGAGTTCCTCGGGGGCCTCTCGGGATTCCTCTCCCGTCGATGCCGGGGCCTAAGACCTTGTGTGGAGTCGTGGCCGGAACATGAGGATTCCTCTCCAGTGCTGACATGGATCTTGGGGTACTTCTGGAGTCTTCCCAGGGGAGTCAGTCCTCGTCTCGAATGCGGGCATGCACTTGCGCTTTCCTCCAGAGCGGTAGCAGCAGTGTCACCCAGTCCGCCGCGTGGATCAAAGGATCTATGGTTTTCCCTCGAGTCTTTCCCACGAGGCTTTCCCACGAGGCTTTCCCACAGGGCTGTCCCACGTGCACACGTTGTGGGAATCGATCCTCGGCTTGAACGTCAAGGCAGTGCAGGGAAAACAGGTTCCTCTGGAATGGACTGACATATCTGGGGGACTCTTGGAATGGTGGCACGACCCTGGAGTTCCTCTCGCCTTTCCTGTGGAGAGCGCCTCCTCTTGAGATGCGACGGGAACGCCGGGAATTCTTTCCCTACGAAACAGGGAAAGGATCCCTCATCTCGAGCTAGGAGGCGGAAACGGGGCTCCCCTGGATGTGTGCGGGAACGCACGTGCTTCCTCTCGAGTGGAGACGGGTATGTCGGGGAACTTCTTGAGTTGCAGCAAGGGTGTGAAGGACCCTTTGGAAGTTCCAGTGGTTAGATGTGATTGGCCTCGAGAAGCCTCAGCGGAAATGGGCCTCATCTCGCCTGGAGGGCAAAACCTCCTGGATTTTCTCGAGTTGCGGCAAGTGCTCTCGACTTACGACGGGGACCTCAGGGACCCGCTCTGGTGGCCTCAGGAAAGGCCAGTCCCCATGCGAGTTCCTCGGGGGCCTCTCGGGATTCCTCTCCCGTCGATGCCGGGGCCTAAGACCTTGTGTGGAGTCGGGGCCGGAACCTGAGGATTCCTCTCCAGTGCTGACATGGATCTTGGGGTACTTCTGGAGTCTCCCCAGGGGAGTCAGTCCTCGTCTCGAATGCGGGCATGCACTTGCGCTTTCCTCCAGAGCGGTAGCAGCAGTGTCACGCAGTCCGCCGCGTGGATCAAAGGATCTATGGTTTTCCCTCGAGTCTTTCCCACGAGGCTTTCCCACGAGGCTTTCCCACAGGGCTGTCCCACGTGCACACGTGGTGGGAGTCGATCCTCGGCTTGAACGTCAAGGCAGTGCAGGGAAAACAGGTTCCTTTGGAATGGACTGACACATCTGGGGGACTCTTGGAATGGTGTTACGACCCTGGAGTTCCTCTCGCCTTTCCTGTGGAGAGTGCCTCCTCTTGAGATGCGACGGGAACGCCGGGAATTCTTTCCCTACGAAACAGGGAAAGGATCCCTCATCTCGAGCTAGGAGGCGGAAACGGGGCTCCCCTGGATGTGTGGGGGACCCCCGTGCTTCCTCTCGAGTGGAGACGGGTATGTCGGGGAACTTCTTGAGTTGCAGCAATGGTGTGAAGGACCCTTTGGAAGTTCCAGTGGTTAGATGTGATTGGCCTCGAGAAGCCTCAGCGGAAATGGGCCTCATCTCGCCTGGAGGGCAAAACCTCCTGATTTTCTCGAGTTGCGGCAGGTGCTCTCGACTTACGACGGGGATCTCAGGGAACCGCTCTGGTGGCCTCAGGCAAGGCCAGTCCCCATGCGAGTTCCTCGGGGGCGTCTCGGGATTCCTCTCCCGTCGATGCCGGGGCCTAAGACCTTGTGTGGAGTCGGGGCCGGAACCTGAGGATTCCTCTCCAGTGCTGACATGGATCTTGGGGTACTTCTGGAGTCTCCCCAGGGGAGTCAGTCCTCGTCTCGAATGCGGGCATGCACTTGCGCTTTCCTCCAGAGCGGTAGCAGCAGTGTAACGCAGTACGCCGCGTGGATCAAAGGATCTATGGTTTTCCCTCGAGTCTTTCCCACGAGGCTTTCCCACGAGGCTTTCCCACAGGGCTGTCCCACGTGCACACGTGGTGGGAGTGGATCCTCGGCTTGAACGTCAAGGCAGTGCAGGGAAAACAGGTTCCTCTGGAATGGACTGACACATCTGGGGGACTCTTGGAATGGTGGCACGACCCTGGAGTTCCTCTCGCCTTTCCTGTGGAGAGCGCCTCCTCTTGAGATGCGACGAGAACGCCGGGAATTCTTTCCCTACGAAACAGGGAAAGGATCCCTCATCTCGAGCTAGGAGGCGGAAACGGGGCTCCCCTGGTTGTGTGCGGGACCCACGTGCTTCCTCTCGAGTGGAGACGGGTATGTCGGGGAACTTCTTGAGTTGCAGCAAGGGTGTGAAGGACCCTTTGGAAGTGCCAGTGGTTAGACGTGATTAGCCTCGAAAAGACTCAGCGGAAATGGGCCTCATCTCGCCTGGAGGGCAAAACCTCCTGGATTTTCTCGAGTTGCGGCAGGTGCTCTCGACTTACGACGGGGACCTCAGGGACCCATTCTGGTGGCCTCAGGAAAGGCCAGTCCCCATGCGAGTTCCTCGGGGGCCTCTCGGGATTCCTCTCCCGTCGATGCCGGGGCCTAAGACCTTGTGTGGAGTCGGGGCCGGAACCTGAGGATTCCTCTCCAGGGCTGACATGGATCTTGGGGTACTTCTGGAGTCTCCCCAGGGGAGTCAGTCCTCGTCTCGAATGCGGGGATGCACTTGCGCTTTCCTCCAGAGCGGTAGCAGCTGTGTCACGCAGTCCGCCGCGTGGATCATAGGATCTATGGTTTTCCCTCGAGTCTTTCCCACGAGGCTTTCCCACGAGGCTTTCCCACAGGGCTGTCCCACGTGCACACGTGGTGGGAGTCGATCCTCGGCTTGAACGTCAAGGCAGTGCAGGGAAAACAGGTTCCTCTGGAATGGACTGACACATCTGGGGGACTCTTGGAATGGAGGCACGACCCTGGAGTTCCTCTCGCCTTTCCTGTGGAGAGCGCCTCCTCTTGAGATGCGACGGGAACGCCGGGAATTCTTTCCCTACGAAACAGGGAAAGGATCCCTCATCTCGAGCTAGGAGGCGGAAACGGGGCTCCCCTGGATGTGTGCGGGACACCACGTGTTTCCTCTAGAGTGGAGACGGGTATGTCGGGGAACTTCTTGAGTTGCAGCAAGCGTGTGAAGGACCCTTTGGAAGTTCCAGTGGTTAGATGTGATTGGCGTCGAGAAGCCTCAGCGGAAATGGGCCTCATCTGGCCTGGAGGGCAAAACCTCCTGGATTTTCTCGAGTTGTGGCAGGTGCTCTCGACTTACGACGGGGACCTCAGGGACCCGCTCTGGTGGCCTCAGGACAGGCCAGTCCCCATGCGAGTTCCTCGAGGGCCTCTTGGGATTCCTCTCCCGTCGATGCCGGGGCCTAAGACCTTGTGTGGAGTCGTGGCCGGAACCTGAGGATTCCTCTCCAGTGCTGACCTGGATCTTGGGGTACTTCTGGAGTCTCCCCAGGGTAGTCAGTCCTCGTTTCGAATGCCGGCATGCACTTGCGCTTTCCTCCAGAGCGGTAGCAGCAGTGTCACGCAGTCCGCCGCGTGGATCAAAGGATCTATGGTTTTCCCTCGAGTCTTTCCCACGAGGCTTTCCCACGAGGCTTTCCCACAGGGCTGTCCCACGTGCACACGTGGTGGGAGTCGATCCTCGGCTTGAACGTCAAGGCAGTGCAGGGAAAACAGGTTCCTCTGGAATGGACTGACACATCTGGGGGACTCTTGGAATGGTGGCACGACCCTGGAGTTCCTCTCGCCTTTCCTGTGGAGAGCGCCTCCTCTTGAGATGCGACGGGAACGCCGGGAATTCTTTCCCTACGAAACAGGGAAAGGATCCCTCATCTCGAGCTAGGAGGCGGAAACGGGGCTCCCCTGGATGTGTGCGGGACCCCACGTGCTTCCTCTCGAGTGGAGACGGGTATGTCGGGGAACTTCTTGAGTTGCAGCAAGGGTGTGAAGGACCCTTTGGAAGTTCCAGTGGTTAGACGTCATTGGCCTCGAGAAGCCTCAGCGGAAATGGGCCTCATCTCGCCTGGAGGGCAAAACCTCCTGGATTTTCTCGAGTTGCGGCAGGTGCTCTCGACTTACGACGGGGACCTAAGGGAACCGCTATGGTGGCCTCAGGAAAGGCCATTCTCCATGCGAGTTCCACGGGGGCGTCTCGGGATTCCTCTCCCGTCGATGCCGGGGCCTAAGACCTTGTGTGGAGTCGGGGCCGGAACCTGAGGATTCCTCTCCAGTGCTGACATGGATCTTGGGGTACTTCTGGAGTCTCCCCAGGGGAGTCAGTCCTCGTCTCGAATGCGGGCATGCACTTGCGCTTTCCTCCAGAGCGGTAGCAGCAGTGTCACGCAGTCCGCCGCGTGGATCAAAGGATCTACGGTTTTCCCTCGAGTCTTTCCCACGAGGCTTTCCCACGATGCTTTCCCACAGGGCTGTCCCACGTGCACACGTGGTGGGAGTCGATCCTCGGCTTGAACGTCAAGGCAGTGCAGGGAAAACAGGTTCCTCTGGAATGGACTGACACATCTGGGGGACTCTTGGAATGGTGGAACGACCCTGGAGTTCCCCTCGCCTTTCCTGTGGAGAGCGCCTCCTCTTGAGATGCGACGGGAACGCCGGGAATTCTTTCCCTACGAAACAGTGAAAGGATCCCTCATCTCGAGCTAGGAGGCGAAACGGGGGTCCCCTGGATGTGTGCGGGACACCACGTGCTTCCTCTCGAGTGGAGACGGGTATGTCGGGGAACTTCTTGAGTTGCAGCAAGGGTGTGAAGGACCCTTTGGAAGTTCCAGTGGTTAGATGTGATTAGCCTCGAGAAGCCTCAGCGGAAATGGGCCTCATCTCACCTGGAGGGCAAAACCTCCTGGATTTTCTCGAGTTGCGGCAGGTGCTCTCGACTTACGACGGGGACCTCAGGGACCCGCTCTGGTGGCCTCAGGAAAGGCCAGTCCCCATGCGAGTTCCTCGGGGCCTCTCGGGATTCCTCTCCCGTCGATGCCGGGGCCTAAGACCTTGTGTGGAGTCGGGGCCGGAACCTGAGGATTCCTCTCCAGTGCTGACATGGATCTTGGGGTTCTTCTGGAGTCTCCCCAGGGGAGTCAGTCCTCGTCTCGAATGCGGGCATGCACTTGCGCTTTCCTCCAGAGCGGTAGCAGCAGTGTCACCCAGTCCGCCGCGTGGATCAAAGGATCTATGGTTTTCCCTCGAGTCTTTCCCATGAGGATTTCCCACGAGGCTTTCCCACAGGGCTGTCCCACGTGCACACGTGGTGGGAGTCGATCCTCGGCTTGAACGTCAAGGCAGTGCAGGGAAAACAGGTTCCTCTGGAATGGACTGACACATCTGGGGGACTCTTGGAATGGTGTCACGACCCTGGAGTTCCTCTCGCCTTTCCTGTGGAGAGCGCCTCCTCTTGAGATGCGACGGGAACGCCGGGAATTCTTTCCCTGCGAAACAGGGAAAGGATCCCTCATCTCGAGCTAGGAGGCGGAAACGGGGCTCCCCTGGATGTGTGCGGGAACGCACGTGCTTCCTCTCGAGTGGAGACGGGTATGTCGGGGAACTTCTTGAGTTGCAGCAAGGGTGTGAAGGACCCTTTGAAGTTCCAGTGGTTAGATGTGATTGGCCTCGAGAAGCCTCAGCGGAAATGGGCCTCATCTCGCCTGGAGGGCAAAACCTCCTGGATTTTCTCGAGTTGCGGCAGGTGCTCTCGACTTACGACGGGGACCTCAGGGACCCGCTCTGGTGGCCTCAGGAAAGGCCAGTCCCCATGCGAGTTCCTCGGGGGCCTCTCGGGATTCCTCTCCCGTCGATGCCGAGGCCTAAGACCTTGTGTGGAGTCGTGGCCGGAACATGAGGATTCCTCTCCAGTGCTGACATGGATCTTGGGGTACTTCTGGAGTCTCCCCAGGGGAGTCAGTCCTCGTCTCGAATGCGGGCATGCACATGCGCTTTCCTCCAGAGCGGTAGCAGCAGTGTCACGCAGTCCGCCGCGTGGATCAAAGGATCTATGGTTTTCCCTCGAGTCTTTCCCACGAGGCTTTCCCACGAGGCTTTCCCACAGGGCTGTCCCACGTGCACACGTGGTGGGAGTCGATCCTCGGCTTGAACGTCAAGGCAGTGCAGGGAAAACAGGTTCCTCTGGAATGGACTGACATATCTGGTGGACTCTTGGAATGGTGTCTCGACCCTGGACTTCCTCTCGCCTTTCCTGTGGAGAGCGCCTCCTCTTGAGATGCGACGGGAACGCCGGGAATTCTTTCCCTACGAAACAGGGAAAGGATCCCTCATCTCGAGCTAGGAGGCGGAAACGGGGCTCCCCTGGATGTTTGCGGGAACCCACGTGCTTCCTCTCGAGTGGAGACGGGTATATCGGGGAACTTCTTGAGTTGCAGCAATGGTGTGAAGGACCCTTTGGAAGTTCCAATGGTTAGATGTGATTGGCCTCGAGAAGCCTCAGCGGAAATGGGCCTCATCTCGCCTGGAGGGCAAAACCTCCTGGATTTTCTCGAGTTGCGGCAGGTGCTCTCGACTTACGACGGGGACCTCAGGGACCCGCTCTGGTGGCCTCAGGAAAGGCCAGTCCCCATGCGAGTTCCTCGGGGGCCTCTCGGGATTCCTCTCCCGTCGATGCCGGGGCCTAAGACCTTGTGTGGAGTCGGGGCCGGAACCGGAGGATTCCTCTCAAGTGCTGACATGGATCTTGGGGTACTTCTGGAGTCTCCCCAGGGGAGTCAGTCCTCGTCTCGAATGCGGGCATGCACTTGCGCTTTCCTCCAGAGCGGTAACAGCAGTGTCACGCAGTCCTCCGCGTGGATCAAAGGATCTATGGTTTTCCCTCGAGTCTTTCCCACGAGGCTTTCCCACGAGGCTTTTCCACAGGGCTGTCCCACGTGCACACGTGGTGGGAGTCGATCCTCGGCTTGAACGTCAAGGCAGTGCAGGGAAAACAGGTTCCTCTGGAATGGACTGACCCATCTGGGGGACTCTTGGAATGGTGGGACGAAACTGGAGTTCCTCTCGCCTTTCCTGTGGAGAGCGCCTCCTCTTGAGATGCGACGGGAACGCCGGGAATTCTTTCCCTACGAAACAGGGAAAGGATCCCTCATCTCGAGCTTGGAGGTGGAAACAGGGCTCCCCTGGATGTGTGCGGGACACCACGTGCTTCCTCTCGAGTGGAGACGGGTATGTCGGGGAACTTCTTGAGTTGCAACAATGGTGTGAAGGACCCTTTGGAAGTTCCAGTGGTTAGATGTGATTGGCCTCGAGAAGCCTCAGCGGAAATGGGCCTCATCTCACCTGGAGGGCAAAACCTCCTGGATTTTCTCGAGTTGCGGCAGGTGCTCTCGACTTACGACGGGGACCTCAGGGACCCGCTCTGGTGGCCTCAGGAAAGGCCAGTCCCCATGCGAGTTCCTCGGGGGTCTATCGGGATTCCTCTCCCGTCGATGCCGGGGCCTAAGACCTTGTGTGGAGTCGGGGCCGGAACCTGAGGATTCCTCTCCATTGCTGACATGGATCTTGGGGTTCTTCTGGAGTCTCCCCAGGGGAGTCAGTCCTCGTCTCGAATGCGGGCATGCACTTGCGCTTTCCTCCAGAGCGGTAGCAGCAGTGTCACCCATTCCGCCGCGTGGATCAAAGGATCTATGGTTTTCCCTCGAGTCTTTCCCACGAGGCTTTCCCACGAGGCTTTCCCACAGGGCTGTCCCACGTGCACACGTTGTGGGAATTGATCCTCGGCTTGAACGTCAAGGCAGTGCAGGGAAAACAGGTTCCTCTGGAATGGACTGACATATCTGGGGGACTCTTGGAATGGTGGCAAGACCCTGGAGTTCCTCTCGCCTTTCCTGTGGAGAGCGCCTCCTCTTGAGATGCGACGGGAACGCCGGGAATTCTTTCCCTACGAAACAGGGAAAGGATCCCTCATCTCGAGCTAGGAGGCGGAAACGGGGCTCCCCTGGATGTGTGCGGGAACGCACGTGCTTCCTCTCGAGTGGAGACGGGTATGTCGGGGAACTTCCTGAGTTGCAGCAAGGGTGTGAAGGACCCTTTGAAGTTCCAGTGGTTAGATGTGATTGGCCTCGAGAAGCCTCAGCGGAAATGGGCCTCATCTCGCCTGGAGGGCAAAACCTCCTGGATTTTCTCGAGTTGCGGCAGGTGCTCTCGACTTACGACGGGGACCTCAGTTACCCGCTCTGGTGGCCTCAGGAAAGGCCAGTCCCCATGCGAGTTCCTCGGGGGCCTCTCGGGATTCCTCTCCCGTCGATGCCGGGGCCTAAGACCTTGTGTGGAGTCGGGGCCGGAACCTGAGGATTCCTCTCCAGTGCTGACATGGATCTTGGGGTACTTCTGGAGTCTCCCCAGGGGAGTCAGTCCTCGTCTCGAATGCGGGCATGCACTTGCGCTTTCCTCCAGAGCGGTAGCAGCAGTGTCACGCAGTCCGCCGCGTGGATCAAAGGATCTATGGTTTTCCCTCGAGTCTTTCCCACGAGGCTTTCCCACGAGGCTTTCCCACAGGGCTGTCCCACGTGCACACGTGGTGGGAGTCGATCCTCGGCTTGAACGTCAAGGCAGTGCAGGGAAAACAGGTTCCTCTGGAATGGACTGACACATCTGGGGGACTCTTGGAATGGTGTCACGACCCTGGAGTTCCTCTCGCCTTTCCTGTGGAGAGCGCCTCCTCTTGAGATGCGACGGGAACGCCGGGAATTCTTTCCCTGCGAAACAGGGAAAGGATCCCTCATCTCGAGCTAGGAGGCGGAAACGGGGCTCCCCTGGATGTGTGCGGGACACCACTTGCTTCCTCTCGAGTGGAGACGGGTATGTCGGGGAACTTCTTGAGATGCAGCAAGGGTGTGAAGGACCCTTTGAAGTTCCAGTGGTTAGATGTGATTGGCCTCGAGAAGCCTCAGCGGAAATGGGCCTCATTTCGCCTGGAGGGCAAAACCTCCTGGATTTTCTCGAGTTGCGGCAGGTGCTCTCGACTTACGACGGGGACCTCAGGGACCCGCTCTGATGGCCTCAGGAAAGGCCAGTCCCCATGCGAGTTCCTCGGGGGCCTCTCGGGATTCCTCTCCCGTCGATGCCGGGGCCTAAGACCTTGTGTGGAGTCGTGGCCGGAACCTGAGGATTCCTCTCCAGTGCTGACATGGATCTTGGGGTACTTTTGGAGTCTCCCCAGGGGAGTCAGTCCTCGTCTCGAATGCGGGCATGCACATGCGCTTTCCTCCAGAGCGGTAGCAGCAGTGTCACGCAGTCCGCCGCGTGGATCAAAGGATCTATGGTTTTCCCTCGAGTCTTTCCCACGAGGCTTTCACACGAGGCTTTCCCACAGGGCTGTCCCACGTGCACACGTGGTGGGAGTCGATCCTCGGCTTGAACGTCAAGGCAGTGCAGGGAAAACAGGTTCCTCTGGAATGGACTGACACATCTGGGGGACTCTTGGAATGGTGTCTCGACCCTGGAGTTCCTCTCGCCTTTCCTGTGGAGAGCGCCTCCTCTTGAGATGCGACGGGAACGCCGGGAATTCTTTCCCTAGGAAACAGGGAAAGGATCCCTCATCTCGAGCTAGGAGGCGGAAACGGGGCTCCCCTGGATGTGTGCGGGACACCACTTGCTTTCTCTCGAGTGCAGACGGGTATGTCGGGGAACTTCTTGAGTTGCAGCAAGGGTGTGAAGGACCCTTTGGAAGTTCCAGTGGTTAGATGTGATTGACCTCGAGAAGCCTCAGCGGAAATGGGCCTCATCTCGCCTGGAGGGCAAAACCTCCTGGATTTTCTCGAGTTGCGGCAGGTGCTCTCGACTTACGACGGGGACCTCAGGGACCCGCTCTGGTGGCCTCAGGAAAGGCCAGTCCCCATGCGAGTTCCTCGGGGACGTCTCGGGATTCCTCTCCCGTCGATGCCGGGGCCTAAGACCTTGTGTGGATTCGGGGCCGGAACCTGAGGATTCCTCTCCAGTGCTGACATGGATCTTGGGGTACTTCTGGAGTCTCCCCAGGGGAGTCAGTCCTCGTCTCGAATGCGGGCATGCACTTGCGCTTTCCTCCAGAGAGGTAGCAGCATTTTCACGCAGTCCGCCGCGTGTATCAAAGGATCTATGGTTTTCCCTCGAGTCTTTCCCACGAGACTTTCCCACGAGGCTTTCCCACAGGGCTGTCCCACGTGCACACGTGGTGGGAGTCGATCCTCGGCTTGAACGTCAAGGCAGTGCAGGGAAAACAGGTTCCTCTGGAATGGACTGACACATCTGGGGGACTCTTGGAATGGTGGCATAACCCTGGAGTTCCTCTCGCCTTTCCTGTAGAGAGCGCTTCCTCTTGAGATGCGACGGGAACACCGGGAATTCTTTCCCTACGAAACAGGGAAAGGATCCCTCATCTCGAGCTAGGAGGCGGAAACGGGGCTCCCCTGGATGTGTGCGGGACACCACGTGCTTCCTCTCGAGTGCAGACGGGTATGTCGGGGAACTTCTTGAGTTGCAGCAAGGGTGTGAAGGACCCTTTGGAAGTTCCAGTGGTTAGATGTGATTGGCCTCGAGATGCCTCAGCGGAAATGGGCCTCATCTCGCCTGGAGGGCAAAACCTCCTGGATTTTCTCGAGTTGCGGCAGGTGCTCTCGACTTACGACGGGGAACTCAGGGAACCGCTCTGGTGGCCTCAGGAAAGGCCAGTCCCCATGCGAGTTCCTCGGGGGCCTCTCGGGATTCCTCTCCCGTCGATGCCGGGGCCTAAGACCTTGTGTGGAGTCGGGGCCGGAACCTGAGGATTCCTCTCAAGTGCTGACATGGATCTTGGGGTACTTCTGGAGTCTCCCCAGGGGAGTCAGTCCTCGTCTCGAATGCGGGCATGCACTTGCACTTTCCTCCAGAGCGGTAACAGCAGTGTCACGCAGTCCTCCGCGTGGATCAAAGGATCTATGGTTTTCCCTCGAGTCTTTCCCACGAGGCTTTCCCACGAGGCTTTTCCACAGGGCTGTGCCACGTGCACACGTGGTGGGAGTCGATCCTCGGCTTGAACGTCAAGGCAGTGCAGGGAAAACAGGTTCCTCTGGAATGGACTGACACATCTGGGGGACTCTTGGAATGGTGGCACGACCCTGGAGTTCCTCTCGCCTTTCCTGTGGAGAGCGCCTCCTCTTGAGATGCGACGGGAACGCCGGGAATTCTTTCCCTACGAAACAGGGAAAGGATCCCTCATCTCGAGCTAGGAGGCGGAAACGGGGCTCCCCTGGATGTGTGCGGGAACGCACGTGCTTCCTCTCGAGTGGAGACGGGTATGTCGGGGAACTTCTTGAGTTGCAGCAAGGGTGTGAAGGACCCTTTGAAGTTCCAGTGGTTAGATGTGATTGGCCTCGAGAAGCCTCAGCGGAAATGGGCCTCATCTCGCCTGGAGGGCAAAACCTCCTGGATTTTCTCGAGTTGCGGCAGGTGCTCTCGACTTACGACGGGGACCTCAGGGACCCGCTCTGGTGGCCTCAGGAAAGGCCAGTCCCCATGCGAGTTCCTCGGGAGCCTCTCGGGATTCCTCTCCCGTCGATGCCGGGGCCTAAGACCTTGTGTGGAGTCGGGGCCGGAACCTGAGGATTCCTCTCCAGTGCTGACATGGATCTTGGGGTACTTCTGGAGTCTCCCCAGGGGAGTCAGTCCTCGTCTCGAATGCGGGCATGCACTTGCGCTTTCCTCCAGAGCGGTAGCAGCAGTGTCACGCAGTCCGCAGCGTGGATCAAAGGATCTATGGTTTTCCCTCGAGTCTTTCCCACGAGGCTTTCCCACGAGGCTTTCCCACAGGGCTGTCCCACGTGCACACGTGGTGGGAGTCGATCCTCGGCTTGAACGTCAAGGCAGTGCAGGGAAAACAGGTTCCTCTGGAATGGACTGACACATCTGGGGGACTTTTGGAATGGTGTCACGACCCTGGAGTTCCTCTCGCCTTTCCTGTGGAGAGCGCCTCCTCTTGAGATGCGACGGGAACGCCGGGAATTCTTTCCCTGCGAAACAGGGAAAGGATCCCTCATCTCGAGCTAGGAGGCGGAAACGGGGCTCCCCTGGATGTGTGCGGGACACCACTTGCTTCCTCTCGAGTGGAGACGGGTATGTCGGGGAACTTCTTGAGTTGCAGCAAGGGTGTGAAGGACCCTTTGAAGTTCCAGTGGTTAGATGTGATTGGCCTCGAGAAGCCTCAGCGGAAATGGGCCTCATTTCGCCTGGAGGGCAAAACCTCCTGGATTTTCTCGAGTTGCGGCAGGTGCTCTCGACTTACGACGGGGACCTCAGGGACCCGCTCTGGTGGCCTCAGGAAAGGCCAGTCCCCATGCGAGTTCCTCGGGGGCCTCTCGGGATTCCTCTCCCGTCGATGCCGGGGCCTAAGACCTTGTGTGGATTCGGGGCCGGAACCTGAGGATTCCTCTCCAGTGCTGACATGGATCTTGGGGTACTTCTGGAGTCTCCCCAGGGGAGTCAGTCCTCGTCTCGAATGCGGGCATGCACTTGCGCTTTCCTCCAGAGAGGTAGCAGCATTTTCACGCAGTCCGCCGCGTGGATTAAAGGATCTATGGTTTTCCCTCGAGTCTTTCCCACGAGACTTTCCCACGAGGCTTTCCCACAGGGCTGTCCCACGTGCACACGTGGTGGGAGTCGATCCTCGGCTTGAACGTCAAGGCAGTGCAGGGAAAACAGGTTCCTCTGGAATGGACTGACACATCTGGGGGACTCTTGGAATGGTGGCATAACCCTGGAGTTCCTCTCGCCTTTCCTGTAGAGAGCGCCTCCTCTTGAGATGCGACGGGAACACCGGGAATTCTTTCCCTACGAAACAGGGAAAGGATCCCTCATCTCGAGCTAGGAGGCGGAAACGGGGCTCCCCTGGATGTGTGCGGGACACCACGTGCTTCCTCTCGAGTGCAGACGGGTATGTCGGGGAACTTCTTGAGTTGCAGCAAGGGTGTGAAGGACCCTTTGGAAGTTCCAGTGGTTAGATGTGATTGGCCTTGAGAAGCCTCAGCGGAAATGGGCCTCAACTCGCCTGGAGGGCAAAACCTCCTGGATTTTCTCGAGTTGCGGCAGGTGATCTCGACTTACGACGGGGACCTCAGGGACCCACTCTGGTGGCCTCAGGAAAGGCCAGTCCCCATGCGAGTTCCTCGGGGGCGTCTCGGGATTCCTCTCCCGTCGATGCCGGGGCCTAAGACCTTGTGTGGAGTCGGGGCCGGAACCTGAGGATTCCTCTCCAGTGCTGACATGGATCTTGGGGTACTTCTGGAGTCTCCCCACGGGAGTCAGTCCTCGTCTCGAATGCGGGCATGCACTTGCTCTTTCCTCCAGAGCGGTAGCAGCAGTGTCACGCAGTCCGCCGCGTGGATCAAAGGATCTATGGTTTTCCCTCGAGTCTTTCCCACGAGGCTTTCCCACGAGGCTTTCCCACAGGGCTGTCCCACCTGCACACGTGGTGGGAGTCGATCCTCGGCTTGAACGTCAAGGCAGTGCAGGGAAAACAGGTTCCTCTGGAATGGACTGACACATCTGGGGGACTCTTGGAATGGTGTCACGACCCTGGAGTTCCTCTCGCCTTTCCTGTGGAGAGCGCCTCCTCTTGAGATGCGACGGGAACGCCGGGAATTCTTTCCCTACGAAACAGGGAAAGGATCCCTCATCTCGAGCTAGGAGGCGGAAACGGGGCTCCCCTGGATGTGTGCGGGATCCCACGTGCTTCCTCTCGAGTGCAGACGGGTATGTCGGGGAACTTCTTGAGTTGCAGCAAGGGTGTGAAGGACCCTTTGGAAGTTCCAGTGGTTAGATGTGATTGGCCTCGAGATGCCTCAGCGGAAATGGGCCTCATCTCGCCTGGAGGGCAAAACCTCCTGGATTTTCTCGAGTTGCGGCAGGTGCTCTCGACTTACGACGGGAACCTCAGGGACCCGCTCTGGTGGCCTCAGGAAAGGCCAGTCCCCATGCGAGTTCCTCGGGGGCCTCTCGGGATTCTTCTCCCGTCGATGCCGGGGCCTAAGAACTTGTGTGGAGTCGGGGCCGGAACCTGAGGATTCCTCTCCATTGCTGACATGGATCTTGGGGTTCTTCTGGAGTCTCCCCAGGGGAGTTAGTCCTCGTCTCGAATGCGGGCATGCACTTGCGCTTTCCTCCAGAGCGGTAGCAGCAGTGTCACGCAGTCCGCCGCGTGGATCAAAGGATCTATGGTTTTCCCTCGAGTCTTTCCCACGAGGCTTTCCCACGAGGCTTTCCCACAGGGCTGTCCCACGTGCACACGTGGTGGGAGTCGATCCTCGGCTTGAACGTCAAGGCAGTGCAGGGAAAACAGGTTCCTCTGGAATGGACTGACACATCTTGGGGACTCTTGGAATGGTGTCACCACCCTGGAGTTCCTCTCGCCTTTCCTGTGGAGAGCGCCTCCTCTTGAGATGCGACGGGAACGCCGGGAATTCTTTCCCCACGAAACAGGGAAAGGATCCCTCATCTCGAGCTAGGAGGCGGAAACGGGGCTCCCCTGGATGTGTGCGGGACACCACGTGTTTCCTCTCGAGTGCAGACGGGTATGTCGGGGAACATCTTGAGTTGCAGCAAGGGTGTGAAGGACCCTTTGGAAGTTCCAGTGGTTAGATGTGATTGGCCTCGAGATGCCTCAGCGGAAATGGGCCTCATCTCGCCTGGAGGGCAAAACCTCCTGGATTTTCTCGAGTTGCGGCAGGTGCCTTCGACTTACGACGGGAACCTCAGGGACCCGCTCCGGTGGCCTCAGGAAAGGCCAGTCCCCATGCGAGTTCCTCGGGGGCCTCTCGGGATTCTTCTCCCGTCGATGCCGGGGCCTAAGAACTTGTGTGGAGTCGGGGCCGGAACCTGAGGATTCCTCTCCAGTGCTGACATGGATCTTGGGGTTCTTCTGGAGTCTCCCCAGGGGAGTCAGTCCTCGTCTCGAATGCGGGCATGCACTTGCGCTTTCCTCCAGAGCGGTAGCAGCAGTGTCACGCAGTCCGCCGCGTGGATCAAAGGATCTATGGTTTTCCCTCGAGTCTTTCCCACGAGGCTTTCCCACGAGGCTTTCCCACAGGGCTGTCCCACGTGCACACGTGGTGGGAGTCGATCCTCGGCTTGAACGTCAAGGCAGTGCAGGGAAAACAGGTTCCTCTGGAATGGACTGACACATCTGGGGGACTCTTGGAATGGTGTCACGACCCTGGAGTTCCTCTCGCCTTTCCTGTGGAAAGCGCCTCCTCTTGAGATGCGTCGGGAACGCCGGGAATTCTTTCCCTACGAAACAGGGAAAGGATCCCTCATCTCGAGCTAGGAGGCGAAACGGGGCTCCCCAGGATGTGTGCGGGACACCACGTGCTTCCTCTCGAGTGCAGACGGGTATGTCGGGGAACTTCTTGAGTTGCAGCAAGGGTGTGAAGGACCCTTTGGAAGCTCCAGTGGTTAGACGTGATTGGCCTCGAGAAGCCTCAGCGGAAATCGGCCTCATCTCGCCTGGAGGGCAAAACCTCCTGGATTTTCTCGAGTTGCGGCAGGTGCTCTCGACTTACGACGGGGACCTCAGGGACCCGCTCTGGTGGCCTCAGGAAAGGCCAGTCCCCATACGAGTTCCTCGGGGGCCTCTCGGGATTCCTCTCCCTTCGATGCCGGGCCTAAGACCTTGTGTGGAGTCGGGGCCGGAACCTGAGGATTCCTCTCCAGTGCTGACATGGATCTTGGGGTACTTCTGGAGTCTCCCCAGGGGAGTCAGTCCTCGTCTCGAATGCGGGCATGCACTTGCGCTTTCCTCCAGAGCGGTAGCAGCAGTGTCACGCAGTCCGCCGCGTGGATCAAAGGATCTATGGTTTTCCCTCGAGTCTTTCCCCCGAGGTTTCCCACGAGGCTTTCCCACAGGGCTGTCCCACGTGCACACGTGGTGGGAGTCGATCCTCGGCTTGAACGTCAAGGCAGTGCAGGGAAAACAGGTTCCTCTGGAATGGACTGACACATCTGGGGGACTCTTGAATGGTGGCATGACCCTGGAGTTCCTCTCGCCTTTCCTGTGGAGAGCGCCTCCTCTTGAGATGCGACGGGAACGCCGGGAATTCTTTCCCTACGAAACAGGGAAAGGATCCCTCATCTCGAGCTAGGAGGCGGAAACGGGGCTCCCCTGGATGTGTGCGGGACCCCACGTGCTTCCTCTCGAGTGCAGACGGGTATGTCGGGGAACTTCTTGATTTGCAGCAATGGTGTGAAGGACCCTTTGGAAGTTCCAGTGGTTAGATGCGATTGGCCTCGAGAAGCCACAGCGGAAATGGGCCTCATCTGGCCTGGAGAGCAAAACCTCCTGGATTTTCTCGAGTTGCGGCAGGTGCTCTCGACTTACGACGGGGACCTCAGGGAACCGCTCTGGTGGCCTCAGGAGAGGCCAGTCCCCATGCGAGTTCCTCGGGGGCCTCTCGGGATTCCTCTCCCGTCGATTCCGGGCCTAAGACCTTGTGTGGTGTCGGGGCCGGAACCTCAGGATTCCTCTCCAGTGCTGACATGGATCTTGGGGTACTTCTGGAGTCTCCCCAGGGGAGTCAGTCCTCGTCTCGAATGCGGGCATGCACTTTCGCTTTCCTCCAGAGCGGTAGCAGCAGTGTCACGCAGTCCGCCGCGTGGATCAAAGGATCTATGGTTTTCACTCGAGTCTTTCCCACGAGGCTTTCCCACAGGGCTGTCCCACGTGCACACGTGGTGGGAGTCGATCCTCGGCTTGAACGTCAAGGCAGTGCAGGGAAAACAGGTTCCTCTGGAATGGACTGACACATCTGGGGGACTCTTGGAATGGTGTCACGACCCTGGAGTTCCTCTCGCCTTTCCTGTGGAGAGCGCCTCCTCTTGAGATGCGACGGGAACGCCGGGAATTCTTTCCCTACGAAACAGGGAAAGGATCCCTCATCTCGAGCTAGGAGGCGTAAACGGGGCTCCCCTGGATGTGTGCGGGACCCCACGTGCTTCCTCTCGAGTGCAGACGGGTATGTCGGGGAACTTCTTGAGTTTCAGCAATGGTGTGAAGGACCCTTTGGAAGTTCCAGTGGTTAGATGTGATTGGCCTCGAGATGCCTCAGCGGAAATGGGCCTCATCTCGCCTGGAGGGCAAAACCTCCTGGATTTTCTCGAGTTGCGGCAGGTGCTCTCGACTTACGACGGGGACCTCAGGGAACCGCTCTGGTGGCCTCAGGAAAGGCCAGTCCCCATGCGAGTTCCTCGGGGGCCTCTCGGGATTCCTCTCCCGTCGATGCCGGGGCCTAAGACCTTGTGTGGAGTCGGGGCCGGAACCTGAGGATTCCTCTCCAGTGCTGACATGGATCTTGGGGTACTTCTGGAGTCTCCCCAGGGGAGTCAGTCCTCGTCTCGAATGCGGGCATGCACTTGCGATTTCCTCCAGAGCGGTAGCAGCAGTGTCACGCAGTCCGCCGCGTGGATCAAAGGATCTATGGTTTTAACTCGAGTCTTTCCCACGAGGCTTTCCCACGAGGCTTTCCCACAGGGCTGTCCCACGTGCACACGTGGTGGGAGTCGATCCTCGGCTTGAACGTCAAGGCAGTGCAGGGAAAACAGGTTCCTCTGGAATGGACTGACACATCTGGGGGACTCTTGGAATGGTGGCACGACCCTGGAGTTCCTCTCGAATTTCCTGTGGAGAGCGCCTCCCCTTGAGGTTCGACGGGAACGCCGGGAATTCTTTCCCTACGAAACAGGGAAAGGATCCCTCATCTCGAGCTAGGAGGCGGAAACGGGGCTCCCCTGGATGAGTGCGGGACACCACGTGCTTCCTCTCGAGTGCAGACGGATATGTCGGGGAACTTCTTGAGTTGCAGCAAGGTTGTGAAGGACCCTTTGGAAGTTCCAGTGGTTAGATGTGATTGGCCTCGAGAAGCCTCAGCGGAAATGGGCCTCATCTCGCCTGGAGGGCAAAACCTCCTGGATTTTCTCGAGTTGCGGCAGGTGCTCTAGACTTACGACGGGGACCTCAGGGACCCGCTCTGGTGGCCTCAGGAAAGGCCAGTCCCCATGCGAGTTCCTCGGTGGCCTCTCGGGATTCCTCTCCCGTCGATGCCGGGGCCTAAGACCTTGTGTGGAGTCGGGGCCGGAACCTGAGGATTCCTCTCCAGTGCTGATATGGATCTTGGGGTACTTCTGGAGTCTCCCCAGTTGAGTCAGTCCTCGTCTCGAATGCGGGCATGCACTTGCGCTTTCCTCCAGAGCGGTAGCAGCAGTGTCACGCAGTCCGCCGCGTGGATCAAAGGATCTATGGTTTTCCCTCGAGTCTTCCCACGAGGCTTTCCCACGAGGCTTTCCCACAGGGCTGTCCCACGTGCACACGTGGTGGGAGTCGATCCTCGGCTTGAACGTCAAGGCAGTGCAGGGAAAACAGGTTCCTCTGGAATGGACTGACACATCTGGGGGACTCTTGGAATGGTGGCACGACCCTGGAGTTCCTCTCGCCTTTCCTGTGGAGAGCGCCTCCTCTTGAGATGCGACGGGAACGCCGGGAATTCTTTCCCTACGAAACAGGGAAAGGATCCCTCATCTCGAGCTAGGAGGCGGAAACGGGGCTCCCCTGGATGTGTGCGGGACACCACATGCTTCCTCTCGAGTGGAGACGGGTATGTCGGGGAACTTCTTGAGTTGCAGCAAGGGTGTGAAGGACCCTTTGGAAGTTCCAGTGGTTAGACGTGATTGGCCTCGAGAAGCCTCAGCGGAAAAGGGCCTCATCTCGCCTGGAGGGCAAAACCTCCTGGATTTTCTCGAGTTGCGGCAGGTGCTCTCGACTTACGACGGGGACCTCAGGGACCCGCTCTGGTGGCCTCAGGAAAGGCCAGTCCCCATGCGAATTCCTCGGGGGCCTCTCGGGATTCTTCTCCCGTCGATGCCGGGGCCTAAGAACTTGTGTGGAGTCGGGGCCGGAACCTGAGGATTCCTCTCCAGTGCTGACATGGATCTTGGGGTTCTTCTGGAGTCTCCCCAGGGGAGTCAGTCCTCGTCTCGAATGCGGGCATGCACTTGCGCTTTCCTCCAGAGCGGTAGCAGCAGTGTCACGCAGTCCGCCGCGTGGATCAAAGGATCTATGGTTTTCCCTCGAGTCTTTCCCACGAGGCTTTCCCACGAGGCTTTCCCACAGGGCTGTCCCACGTGCACACGTGGTGGGAGTCGATCCTCGGCTTGAACGTCAAGGCAGTGCAGGGAAAACAGGTTCCTCTGGAATGGACTGACACATCTGGGGGACTCTTGGAATGGTGTCACGACCCTGGAGTTCCTCTCGCCTTTCCTGTGGAAAGCGCCTCCTCTTGAGATGCGTCGGGAACGCCGGGAATTCTTTCCCTACGAAACAGGGAAAGGATCCCTCATCTCGAGCTAGGAGGCGAAACGGGGCTCCCCAGGATGTGTGCGGGACACCACGTGCTTCCTCTCGAGTGCAGACGGGTATGTCGGGGAACTTCTTGAGTTGCAGCAAGGGTGTGAAGGACCCTTTGGAAGCTCCAGTGGTTAGACGTGATTGGCCTCGAGAAGCCTCAGCGGAAATCGGCCTCATCTCGCCTGGAGGGCAAAACCTCCTGGATTTTCTCGAGTTGCGGCAGGTGCTCTCGACTTACGACGGGGACCTCAGGGACCCGCTCTGGTGGCCTCAGGAAAGGCCAGTCCCCATACGAGTTCCTCGGGGGCCTCTCGGGATTCCTCTCCCTTCGATGCCGGGCCTAAGACCTTGTGTGGAGTCGGGGCCGGAACCTGAGGATTCCTCTCCAGTGCTGACATGGATCTTGGGGTACTTCTGGAGTCTCCCCAGGGGAGTCAGTC
The DNA here is from genome assembly GCF_042477335.2 of Ovis canadensis. Lineage (NCBI taxonomy): Eukaryota > Metazoa > Chordata > Mammalia > Artiodactyla > Bovidae > Ovis > Ovis canadensis. The sequence continues at coordinate 10,895,693 of NC_091268.1, forward strand.
CTCGTCTCGAATGCGGGCATGCACTTGCGCTTTCCTCCAGAGCGGTAGCAGCAGTGTCACGCAGTCCGCCGCGTGGATCAAAGGATCTATGGTTTTCCCTCGAGTCTTTCCCCCGAGGTTTCCCACGAGGCTTTCCCACAGGGCTGTCCCACGTGCACACGTGGTGGGAGTCGATCCTCGGCTTGAACGTCAAGGCAGTGCAGGGAAAACAGGTTCCTCTGGAATGGACTGACACATCTGGGGGACTCTTGAATGGTGGCATGACCCTGGAGTTCCTCTCGCCTTTCCTGTGGAGAGCGCCTCCTCTTGAGATGCGACGGGAACGCCGGGAATTCTTTCCCTACGAAACAGGGAAAGGATCCCTCATCTCGAGCTAGGAGGCGGAAACGGGGCTCCCCTGGATGTGTGCGGGACCCCACGTGCTTCCTCTCGAGTGCAGACGGGTATGTCGGGGAACTTCTTGATTTGCAGCAATGGTGTGAAGGACCCTTTGGAAGTTCCAGTGGTTAGATGCGATTGGCCTCGAGAAGCCACAGCGGAAATGGGCCTCATCTGGCCTGGAGAGCAAAACCTCCTGGATTTTCTCGAGTTGCGGCAGGTGCTCTCGACTTACGACGGGGACCTCAGGGAACCGCTCTGGTGGCCTCAGGAGAGGCCAGTCCCCATGCGAGTTCCTCGGGGGCCTCTCGGGATTCCTCTCCCGTCGATTCCGGGCCTAAGACCTTGTGTGGTGTCGGGGCCGGAACCTCAGGATTCCTCTCCAGTGCTGACATGGATCTTGGGGTACTTCTGGAGTCTCCCCAGGGGAGTCAGTCCTCGTCTCGAATGCGGGCATGCACTTTCGCTTTCCTCCAGAGCGGTAGCAGCAGTGTCACGCAGTCCGCCGCGTGGATCAAAGGATCTATGGTTTTCACTCGAGTCTTTCCCACGAGGCTTTCCCACAGGGCTGTCCCACGTGCACACGTGGTGGGAGTCGATCCTCGGCTTGAACGTCAAGGCAGTGCAGGGAAAACAGGTTCCTCTGGAATGGACTGACACATCTGGGGGACTCTTGGAATGGTGTCACGACCCTGGAGTTCCTCTCGCCTTTCCTGTGGAGAGCGCCTCCTCTTGAGATGCGACGGGAACGCCGGGAATTCTTTCCCTACGAAACAGGGAAAGGATCCCTCATCTCGAGCTAGGAGGCGTAAACGGGGCTCCCCTGGATGTGTGCGGGACCCCACGTGCTTCCTCTCGAGTGCAGACGGGTATGTCGGGGAACTTCTTGAGTTTCAGCAATGGTGTGAAGGACCCTTTGGAAGTTCCAGTGGTTAGATGTGATTGGCCTCGAGATGCCTCAGCGGAAATGGGCCTCATCTCGCCTGGAGGGCAAAACCTCCTGGATTTTCTCGAGTTGCGGCAGGTGCTCTCGACTTACGACGGGGACCTCAGGGAACCGCTCTGGTGGCCTCAGGAAAGGCCAGTCCCCATGCGAGTTCCTCGGGGGCCTCTCGGGATTCCTCTCCCGTCGATGCCGGGGCCTAAGACCTTGTGTGGAGTCGGGGCCGGAACCTGAGGATTCCTCTCCAGTGCTGACATGGATCTTGGGGTACTTCTGGAGTCTCCCCAGGGGAGTCAGTCCTCGTCTCGAATGCGGGCATGCACTTGCGATTTCCTCCAGAGCGGTAGCAGCAGTGTCACGCAGTCCGCCGCGTGGATCAAAGGATCTATGGTTTTAACTCGAGTCTTTCCCACGAGGCTTTCCCACGAGGCTTTCCCACAGGGCTGTCCCACGTGCACACGTGGTGGGAGTCGATCCTCGGCTTGAACGTCAAGGCAGTGCAGGGAAAACAGGTTCCTCTGGAATGGACTGACACATCTGGGGGACTCTTGGAATGGTGGCACGACCCTGGAGTTCCTCTCGAATTTCCTGTGGAGAGCGCCTCCCCTTGAGGTTCGACGGGAACGCCGGGAATTCTTTCCCTACGAAACAGGGAAAGGATCCCTCATCTCGAGCTAGGAGGCGGAAACGGGGCTCCCCTGGATGAGTGCGGGACACCACGTGCTTCCTCTCGAGTGCAGACGGATATGTCGGGGAACTTCTTGAGTTGCAGCAAGGTTGTGAAGGACCCTTTGGAAGTTCCAGTGGTTAGATGTGATTGGCCTCGAGAAGCCTCAGCGGAAATGGGCCTCATCTCGCCTGGAGGGCAAAACCTCCTGGATTTTCTCGAGTTGCGGCAGGTGCTCTAGACTTACGACGGGGACCTCAGGGACCCGCTCTGGTGGCCTCAGGAAAGGCCAGTCCCCATGCGAGTTCCTCGGTGGCCTCTCGGGATTCCTCTCCCGTCGATGCCGGGGCCTAAGACCTTGTGTGGAGTCGGGGCCGGAACCTGAGGATTCCTCTCCAGTGCTGATATGGATCTTGGGGTACTTCTGGAGTCTCCCCAGTTGAGTCAGTCCTCGTCTCGAATGCGGGCATGCACTTGCGCTTTCCTCCAGAGCGGTAGCAGCAGTGTCACGCAGTCCGCCGCGTGGATCAAAGGATCTATGGTTTTCCCTCGAGTCTTCCCACGAGGCTTTCCCACGAGGCTTTCCCACAGGGCTGTCCCACGTGCACACGTGGTGGGAGTCGATCCTCGGCTTGAACGTCAAGGCAGTGCAGGGAAAACAGGTTCCTCTGGAATGGACTGACACATCTGGGGGACTCTTGGAATGGTGGCACGACCCTGGAGTTCCTCTCGCCTTTCCTGTGGAGAGCGCCTCCTCTTGAGATGCGACGGGAACGCCGGGAATTCTTTCCCTACGAAACAGGGAAAGGATCCCTCATCTCGAGCTAGGAGGCGGAAACGGGGCTCCCCTGGATGTGTGCGGGACACCACATGCTTCCTCTCGAGTGGAGACGGGTATGTCGGGGAACTTCTTGAGTTGCAGCAAGGGTGTGAAGGACCCTTTGGAAGTTCCAGTGGTTAGACGTGATTGGCCTCGAGAAGCCTCAGCGGAAAAGGGCCTCATCTCGCCTGGAGGGCAAAACCTCCTGGATTTTCTCGAGTTGCGGCAGGTGCTCTCGACTTACGACGGGGACCTCAGGGACCCGCTCTGGTGGCCTCAGGAAAGGCCAGTCCCCATGCGAGTTCCTCGGGGGCCTCTCGGGATTCCTCTCCCGTCGATGCCGGGGCCTAAGACCTTGTGTGTAGTCGGGGCCGGAACCTGAGGATTCCTCTCCAGTGCTGACATGGATCTTGGGGTACTTCTGGAGTCTCCCCAGGGGAGTCACTCCTCGTCTCGAATGCGGGCATGCACTTGCGCTTTCCTGCAGAGCGGTTGCAGCAGTGTCATGCAGTCCGCCGCGTGGATCAAAGGATCTATGGTTTTCCCTCGAGTCTTTCCCACGAGGCTTTCCCACGAGGCTTTCCCACAGGGCTGTCCCACGTGCACACGTGGTGGGAGTCGATCTTCGGCTTGAACGTCAAGGCAGTGCAGGGAAAACAGGTTCCTCTGGAATGGACTGACACATCTGGGGGACTCTTGGAATGGTGTCACGACCCTGGAGTTCCTCTCGCCTTTCCTGTGGAGAGCGCCTCCTCTTGAGATGCGACGGGAACGCCGGGAATTCTTTCCCTACGAAACAGGGAAAGGATCCCTCATCTCGAGCTAGGAGGCAGAAACGGGGCTCCCCTGGATGTGTGGGGGACCCCACGTGCTTCCTCTCGAGTGGAGACGGGTATGTCGGGGAACTTCTTGAGTTGCAGCAATGGTGTGAAGGACCCTTTGGAAGTTCCAGTGGTTAGATGTGATTGGCCTCGAGAAGCCTCAGAGGAAATGGGCCTCATCTCGCCTGGAGGGCAAAACCTCCTGGATTTTCTCGAGTTGCGGCAGGTGCTCTCGACTTACGACGGGGAACTCAGGGAACCGCTCTGGTGGCCTCAGGAAAGGCCAGTCCCCATGCGAGTTCCTCGGGGGCCTCGCGGGATTCCTCTCCCGTCGATGCCGGGGCCTAAGACCTTGTGTGGAGTCGGGGCCGGAACCTGAGGATTCCTCTCCAGTGCTGACATGGATCTTGGGGTACTTCTGGAGTCTCCCCAGGGGAGTCAGTCCTCGTCTCGAATGCGGGCATGCATTTGCGCTTTCCTCCAGAGCGGTAGCAGCAGTGTCATGCAGTCCGCCGCGTGGATCAAAGGATCTATGGTTTTCCCTCGAGTCTTTCCCACGAGGCTTTCCCACGAGGCTTTCCCACAGGGCTGTCCCACGTGCACACGTGGTGGGAGTCGATCCTCGGCTTGAACGTCAAGGCAGTGCAGGGAAAACAGGTTCCTCTGGAATGTACTGACACATCTGGGGGACTCTTGGAATGGTGGCATGACCCTGGAGTTCCTCTCGCCTTTCCTGTGGAGAGCGCCTCCTCTTGAGATGCGACGGGAACGCCGGGAATTCTTTCCCTACGAAACAGGGAAAGGATCCCTCATCTCGAGCTAGGAAGCGGAAACTGGGCTCCCGGGGATGTGTGCGGGACACCACGTGCTTCCTCTCGAGTGCAGACGGGTATGTCGGGGAACTTCTTGAGTTGCAGCAAGGGTGTGAAGGACCCTTTGGAAGTTCCAGTGGTTAGATGTGATTGGCCTCGAGAAGCCTCAGCGGAAATGGGCCTCATCTCGCCTGGAGGGCAAAACCTCCTGGATTTTCTCGAGTTGCGGCAGGTGCTCTCGACTTACGACGGGGACCTCAGGGACCCGCTCTGGTGGCCTCATGAAAGGCCAGTCCCCATGCGAGTTCCTCGGGGGCCTCTCGGGATTCCTCTCCCGTCGATGCCGGGGCCTAAGACCTTGTGTGTAGTCGGGGCCGGAACCTGAGGATTCCTCTCCAGTGCTGACATGGATCTTGGGGTACTTCTGGAGTCTCCCCAGGGGAGTCACTCCTCGTCTCGAATGCGGGCATGCACTTGCGCTTTCCTGCAGAGCGGTAGCAGCAGTGTCACGCAGTCCGCCGCGTGGATCAAAGGATCTATGGTTTTCCCTCGAGTCTTTCCCACGAGGCTTTCCCACGAGGCTTTCCCACAGGGCTGTCCCACGTGCACACGTGGTGGGAGTCGATCCTCGGCTTGAACGTCAAGGCAGTGCAGGGAAAACAGGTTCCTCTGGAATGGACTGACACATCTGGGGGACTCTTGGAATGGTGTCACGACCCTGGAGTTCCTCTCGCCTTTCCTGTGGAAAGCGCCTCCTCTTGAGATGCGTCGGGAACGCCGGGAATTCTTTCTCTACGAAACAGGGAAAGGATCCCTCATCTCGAGCTAGGAGGCGAAACGGGGCTCCCCAGGATGTGTGCGGGACACCACGTGCTTCCTCTCGAGTGCAGACGGGTATGTCGGGGAACTTCTTGAGTTGCAGCAAGGGTGTGAAGGACCCTTTGGAAGTTCCAGTGGTTAGACGTGATTGGCCTCGAGAAGCCTCAGCGGAAATCGGCCTCATCTCGCCTGGAGGGCAAAACCTCCTGGATTTTCTCGAGTTGCGGCAGGTGCTCTCGACTTACGACGGGGACCTCAGGGACCCGCTCTGGTGGCCTCAGGAAAGGCCAGTCCCCATACGAGTTCCTCGGGGGCCTCTCGGGATTCCTCTCCCTTCGATGCCGGGCCTAAGACCTTGTGTGGAGTCGGGGCCGGAACCTGAGGATTCCTCTCCAGTGCTGACATGGATCTTGGGGTAATTCTGGAGTCTCCCCAGGGGAGTCAGTCCTCGTCTCGAATGCGGGCATGCACTTGCGCTTTCCTCCAGAGCGGTAGCAGCAGTGTCACGCAGTCCGCCGCGTGGATCAAAGGATCTATGGTTTTCCCTCGAGTCTTTCCCCCGAGGTTTCCCACGAGGCTTTCCCACAGGGCTGTCCCACGTGCACACGTGGTGGGAGTCGATCCTCGGCTTGAACGTCAAAGCAGTACAGGGAAAAAAGGTTCCTCTGGAATGGACTGACACATCTGGGGGACTCTTGAATGGTGGCATGACCCTGGAGTTCCTCTCGCCTTTCCTGTGGAGAGCGCCTCCTCTTGAGATGCGACGGGAACGCCGGGAATTCTTTCCCTACGAAACAGGGAAAGGATCCCTCATCTCGAGCTAGGAGGCGGAAACGGGGCTCCCCTGGATGCCTGCGGGACCCCACGTTCTTCCTCTCGAGTGCAGACGGGTATGTCGGGGAACTTCTTGATTTGCAGCAATGGTGTGAAGGACCCTTTGGAAGTTCCAGTGGTTAGATGCGATTGGCCTCGAGAAGCCTCAGCGGAAATGGGCCTCATCTGGCCTGGAGAGCAAAACCTCCTGGATTTTCTCGAGTTGCGGCAGGTGCTCTCGACTTACGACGGGGACCTCAGGGAACCGCTCTGGTGGCCTCAGGAGAGGCCAGTCCCCATGCGAGTTCCTCGGGGGCCTCTCGGGATTCCTCTCCCGTCGATTCCGGGGCCTAAGACCTTGTGTGGAGTCGGGGCCGGAACCTGAGGATTCCTCTCCAGTGCTGACATGGATCTTGGGGTACTTCTGGAGTCTCCCCAGGGGAGTCAGTCCTCGTCTCGAATGCGGGCATGCACTTGCGCTTTCCTGCAGAGCGGTAGCAGCAGTGTCATGCAGTCCGCCGCGTGGATCAAAGGATCTATGGTTTTCCCTCGAGTCTTTCCCACGAGGCTTTCCCACGAGGCTTTCCCACAGGGCTGTCCCACGTGCACGTGTTGGGAGTCGATCTTCGGCTTGAACGTCAAGGCAGTGCAGGGAAAACAGGTTCCTCTGGAATGGACTGACACATCTGGGGGACTCTTTGAATGGTGGCACGACCCTGGAGTTCCTCTCGCCTTTCCTGTGGAGAGCGCCTCCTCTTGAGATGCGACGGGAACGCCGGGAATTCTTTCCCTACGAAACAGGGAAAGGATCCCTCATCTCGAGCTAGGAGGCAGAAACGGGGCTCCCCTGGATGTGTGCGGGACCCCACGTGCTTCCTCTCGAGTGGAGACGGGTATGTCGGGGAACTTCTTGAGTTGCAGCAATGGTGTGAAGGACCCTTTGGAAGTTCCAGTGGTTAGATGTGATTGGCCTCGAGAAGCCTCAGCGGAAATGGGCCTCATCTCGCCTGGAGGGCAAAACCTCCTGGATTTTCTCGAGTTGCGGCAGGTGCTCTCGACTTACGACAGGGACCTCAGGGACCCGCTCTGGTGGCCTCAGGAAAGGCCAGTCCCCATGCGAGTTCCTCGGAGGCGTCTCGGGATTCCTCTCCCGTCGATGCCGGGGCCTAAGACCTTGTGTGGAGTCGGGGCCGGAACCTGAGGATTCCTCTCCAGTGCTGACATGGATCTTGGGGTACTTCTGGAGTCTCCCCAGGGGAGTCAGTCCTCGTCTCGAATGCGGGCATGCATTTGCGCTTTCCTCCAGAGCGGTAGCAGCAGTGTCACGCAGTCCGCCGCGTGGATCAAAGGATCTATGGTTTTCCCTCGAGTCTTTCCCACGAGGCTTTCCCACGAGGCTTTCCCACAGGGCTGTCCCACGTGCACACGTGGTGGGAGTCGATCTTCGGCTTGAACATCAAGGCAGTGCAGGGAAAACAGGTTCCTCTGGAATGGACTGACACATCTGGGGGACTCTTGGAATGGTGGCACGACCCTGGAGTTCCTCTCGCCTTTCCTGTGGAGAGCGCCTCCTCTTGAGATGCGACGGGAACGCCGGGAATTCTTTCCCTACGAAACAGGGAAAGGATCCCTCATCTCGAGCTAGGAGGCAGAAACGGGGCTCCCCTGGATGTGTGCGGGACCCCACGTGCTTCCTCTCGAGTGGAGACGGGTATGTCGGGGAACTTCTTGAGTTGCAGCAATGGTGTGAAGGACCCTTTGGAAGTTCCAGTGGTTAGATGTGATTGGCCTCGAGAAGCCTCAGCGGAAATGGGCCTCATCTCGCCTGGAGGGCAAAACCTCCTGGATTTTCTCGAGTTGCGGCAGGTGCTCTCGACTTACGACGGGGACCTCAGGGACCCGCTCTGGTGGCCTCAGGAAAGGCCAGTCCCCATGCGAGTTCCTCGGAGGCGTCTCGGGATTCCTCTCCCGTCGATGCCGGGGCCTAAGACCTTGTGTGGAGTCGGGGCCGGAACCTGAGGATTCCTCTCCAGTGCTGACATGGATCTTGGGGTACTTCTGGAGTCTCCCCAGGGGAGTCAGTCCTCGTCTCGAATGCGGGCATGCACTTGCGCTTTCCTCCAGAGCGGTAGCAGCAGTGTCACGCAGTCCGCCGCTTGGATCAAAGGATCTATGGTTTTCCCTCGAGTCTTTCCCACGAGGCTTTCCCACGAGGCTTTTCCACAGGGCTGTCCCACGTGCACACGTGGTGGGAGTCGATCCTCGGCTTGAACGTAAAGGCAGTGCAGGGAAAACAGGTTCCTCTGGAATGGACTGACACATCTGGGGGACTCTTGGAATGGTGGCATGACCCTGGAGTTCCTCTCGCCTTTCCTGTGGAGAGCGCCTCCTCTTGAGATGCGACGGGAACGCCGGGAATTCTTTCCCTATGAAACAGGGAAAGGATCCCTCATCTCGAGCTAGGAGGCGGAAACGGGACTCCCCTGGATGTGTGCGGGACCTCACGTGCTTCCTCTCGAGTGGAGACGGATATGTCGGGGAACTTCTTGAGTTGCAGCAAGGGTGTGAAGGACCCTTTGGAAGTTCCAGTGGTTAGATGTGATTGGCCTCGAGAAGCCTCAGCGGAAATGGGCCTCATCTCGCCTGGAGGGCAAAACCTCCTGGATTTTCTCGAGTTGCGGCAGGTGCTCTCGACTTACGACGGGGACCTCAGTGACCCGCTCTGGTGGCCTCAGGACAGGCCGGTCCCCATGCGAGTTTTTCGGGGGCCTCTCGGGATTCCTCTCCCGTCGATTCCGGGGCCTAAGACCTTGTGTGGAGTCGGGGCCGGAACCTGAGGATTCCTCTCCAGTGCTGACATGGATCTTGGGGTACTTCTGGAGTCTCCCCAGGGGAGTCACTCCTCGTCTCGAATGCGGGCATGCACTTGTGCTTTCCTGCAGAGCGGTAGCAGCAGTGTCATGCAGTCCGCCGCGTGGATCAAAGGATCTATGGTTTTCCCTCGAGTCTTTCCCACGAGGCTTTCCCACGAGGCTTTTCCACAGGGCTGTCCCACGTGCACACGTGGTGGGAGTCGATCCTCGGCTTGAACGTAAAGGCAGTGCAGGGAAAACAGGTTCCTCTGGAATGGACTGACACATCTGGGGGACTCTTGGAATGGTGTCACGACCCTGGAGTTCCTCTCGCCTTTCCTGTGGAGAGCGCCTCCTCTTGAGATGCGACGGGAACGCCGGGAATTCTTTCCCTACGAAACAGGGAAAGGATCCCTCATCTCGAGCTAGGAGGCAGAAACGGGTCTCCCCTGGATGTGTGCGGGACCCCACGTGCTTCCTCTCGAGTGGAGACGGGTATGTCGGGGAACTTCTTGAGTTGCAGCAATGGTGTGAAGGACCCTTTGGAAGTTCCAGTGGTTAGATGTGATTGGCCTCGAGAAGCCTCAGCGGAAATGGGCCTCATCTCGCCTGGAGGGCAAAACCTCCTGGATTTTCTCGAGTTGCGGCAGGTGCTCTCGACTTACGACGGGGAACTCAGGGAACCGCTCTGGTGGCCTCAGGAAAGGCCAGTCCCCATGCGAGTTCCTCGGGGGCGTCTCGGGATTCCTCTCCCGTCGATGCCGGGGCCTAAGACCTTGTGTGGAGTCGGGGCCGGAACCTGAGGATTCCTCTCCAGTGCTGACATGGATCTTGGGGTACTTCTGGAGTCTCCCCAGGGGAGTCAGTCCTCGTCTCGAATGCGGGCATGCACTTGCGCTTTCCTCCAGAGCGGTAGCAGCAGTGTCACGCAGTCCGCCGCGTGGATCAAAGGATCTATGGTTTTCCCTCGAGTCTTTCCCACGAGGCTTTCCCACGAGGCTTTCCCACAGGGCTGTCCCACGTGCACACGTGGTGGGAGTCGATCCTCGGCTTGAACGTAAAGGCAGTGCAGGGAAAACAGGTTCCTCTGGAATGGACTGACACATCTGGGGGACTCTTGGAATGGTGTCACGACCCTGGAGTTCCTCTCTCCTTTCCTGTGGAGAGCGCCTCCTCTTGAGATGCGACGGGAACGCCGGGAATTCTTTCCCTACGAAACAGGGAAAGGATCCCTCATCTCGAGCTAGGAGGCGGAAACGGGACTCCCCTGGATGTGTGCGGGACCTCACGTGCTTCCTCTCGAGTGGAGACGGGTATGTCGGGGAACTTCTTGAGTTGCAGCAAGGATGTGAAGGACCCTTTGGAAGTTCCAGTGGTTAGATGTGATTGGCCTCGAGAAGCCTCAGCGGAAATGGGCCTCATCTCGCCTGGAGGGCAAAACCTCCTGGATGTTCTCGAGTTGCGGCAGGTGCTCTCGACTTACGACGGGGACCTCCGGGACCCGCTCTGGTGGCCTCAGGAAAGGCCAGTCCCCATGCGAGTTTCTCGGGGGCCTCTCGGGATTCCTCTCCCGTCGATGCCGGGGCCTAAGACCTTGTGTGGAGTCGGGGCCGGAACCTGAGAATTCCTCTCCAGTGCTGACATGGATCTTGGGGTACTTCTGGAGTCTCCCCAGGGGAGTCAGTCCTCGTATCGAATGCGGGCATGCACTTGCGCTTTCCTCCAGAGCGGTAGCAGCAGTGTCACGGAGTCCGCCGCTTGGATCAAATGATCTATGGTTTTCCCTCGAGTCTTTCCCACTTAGCTTTCCCACGAGGCTTACCCACAGGGCTGTCCCACGTGCACACGTGGTGGGAGTCGATCCTCGGCTTGAACGTCAAGGCAGTGCAGGGAAAACAGGTTCCTCTGGAATGGACTGACACATCTGGGGGACCCTTGGAATGGTGTCACGACCCTGGAGTTCCTCTCGCCTTTCCTGTGGAGAGCGCCTCCTCTTGAGATGCGACGGGAACGCCGGGAATTCTTTCCCTAAGAAACAGGGAAAGGATCCCTCATCTCGAGCTAGGAGGCGGAAACGGGGCTCCCGTGGATGTGTGCGGGACCCCACGTGCTTCCTCTCGAGTGGAGACGGGTATGTCGGGGAACTTCTTGAGTTGCAGCAATGGTGTGAAGGACCCTTTGGAAGTTCCAGTGGTTAGATGTGATTGGCCTCGAGAAGCCTCAGCGGAAATGGGCCTCATCTGGCCTGGAGGGCAAAACCTCCTGGATTTTCTCGAGTTGCGGCAGGTGCTCTCGACTTACGACGGGGACCTCAGGGAACCGCTCTGGTGGCCTCAGGAAAGGCCAGTCCCCATGCGAGTTCCTCGGAGGCGTCTCGGGATTCCTCTCCCGTCGATGCCGGGGCCTAAGACCTTGTGTGGAATCGGGGCCGGAACCTGAGGATTCCTCTCCAGTGCTGACATGGATCTTGGGGTACTTCTGGAGTCTCCCCAGGGGAGTCAGTCCTCGTCTCGAATGCGGGCATGCACTTGCGCTTTCCTCCAGAGCGGTAGCAGCAGTGTCACGCAGTCCGCCGCGTGGATCAAAGGATCTATGGTTTTCCCTCGAGTCTTTCCCACGAGGCTTTCCCACGAGGCTTTCCCACAGGGCTGTCCCACGTGCACACGTGGTGGGAGTCGATCCTCGGCTTGAACGTAAAGGCAGTGCAGGGAAAACAGGTTCCTCTGGAATGGACTGACACATCTGGGGGACTCTTGGAATGGTGGCACGACCCTGGAGTTCCTCTCGCCTTTCCTGTGGAGAGCGCCTCCTCTTGAGATGCGACGGGAACGCCGGGAATTCTTTCCCTACGAAACAGGGAAAGGATCCCTCATCTCGAGCTGGAGGCGGAAACGGGACTCCCCTGGATGTGTGCGGGACCTCACGTGCTTCCTCTCGAGTGGAGACGGGTATGTTGGGGAACTTCTTGAGTTGCAGCAAGGGTGTGAAGGACCCTTTGGAAGTTCCAGTGGTTAGATGTGATTGGCCTCGAGAAGCCTCAGCGGAAATGGGCCTCATCTCGCCTGGAGGGCAAAACCTCCTGGATTTTCTCGAGTTGCGGCAGGTGCTCTAGACTTACGACGGGGACCTCAGGGACCCGCTCTGGTGGCCTCAGGAAAGGCCAGTCCCCATGAGAGTTCCTCGGGGGCCTCTCGGGATTCCTCTCCCGTCGATGCCGGGGCCTAAGACCTTGTGTGGAGTCGGGGCCGGAACCTGAGGATTCCTCTCCAGTGCTGACATGGATCTTGGGGTACTTCTGGAGTCTCCCCAGTTGAGTCAGTCCTCGTCTCGAATGCGGGCATGCACTTGCGCTTTCCTCCAGAGCGGTAGCAGCAGTGTCACGCAGTCCGCCGCGTGGATCAAAGGATCTATGGTTTTCCCTCGAGTCTTTCCCACGAGGCTTTCCCACGAGGCTTTCCCACAGGGCTGTCCCACGTGCACACGTGGTGGGAGTCGATCCTCGGCTTGAACGTCAAGGCAGTGCAGGGAAAACAGGTTCCTCTGGAATGGACTGACACATCTGGGGGACTCTTGGAATGGTGGCACGACCCTGGAGTTCCTCTCGCCTTTCCTGTGGAGAGCGCCTCCTCTTGAGATGCGACGGGAACGCCGGGAATTCTTTCCCTACGAAACAGGGAAAGGATCCCTCATCTCGAGCTAGGAGGCGGAAACGGGGCTCCCCTGGATGTGTGCGGGACACCACATGCTTCCTCTCGAGTGGAGACGGGTATGTCGGGGAACTTCTTGAGTTGCAGCAAGGGTGTGAAGGACCCTTTGGAAGTTCCAGTGGTTAGACGTGATTGGCCTCGAGAAGCCTCAGAGGAAAAGGGCCTCATCTCGCCTGGAGGGCAAAACCTCCTGGATTTTCTCGAGTTGCGGCAGGTGCTCTCGACTTACGACGGGGACCTCAGGGACCCGCTCTGGTGGCCTCAGGACAGGCCAGTCCCCATGTGAGTTCATCGGGGGCCTCTCGGGATTCCTCTCCCGTCGATGCCGGGGCCTAAGACCTTGTGTGGAGTCGGGGCCGGAACCTGAGGATTCCTCTCCAGTGCTGACATGGATCTTGGGGTACTTCTGGAGTCTCCCCAGGGGAGTCAGTCCTCGTCTCGAATGCGGGCATGCACTTGCGCTTTCCTCCAGAGCGGTAGCAGCAGTGTCACGCAGTCCGCTGCGTGGATCAAAGGATCTATGGTTTTCCCTCGAGTCTTTCCCACGAGGCTTTCCCACGAGGCTTTCCCACAGGGCTGTCCCACGTGCACACGTTGTGGGAGTCGATCCTCGGCTTGAACGTCAAGGCAGTGCAGGGAAAACAGGTTCCTGTGGAATGGACTGACATATCTGGGGGACTCTTGGAATGGTGTCACGACCCTGGAGTTCCTCTCGCCTTTCCTGTGAAGAGCGCCTCCTCTTGAGATGCGACGGGAACGCCGGGAATTCTTTCCCTACGAAACAGGGAAAGGATCCCTCATCTCGAGCTAGGAGGCGAAACGGGGCTCCCCTGGATGTGTGCGGGACACCACGTGCTTCCTCTCGAGTGGAGACGGGTATGTCGGGGAACTTCTTGAGTTGCAGCAAGGGTGTGAAGGACCCTTTGTAAGTTCCAGTGGTTAGACGTCATTGGCCTCGAGAAGCCTCAGCGGAAATGGGCCTCATCTCGCCTGGAGGGCAAAACCTCCTGGATTTTCTCGAGTTGCGGCAGGTGCTCTCGACTTACGACGGGGACCTCAGGGAACCGCTCTGGTGGCCTCAGGACAGGCCAGTCCCCATGCGAGTTCCTCGGGGGCGTCTCGGGATTCCTCTCCCTTCGATGCCGGGCCTAAGACCTTGTGTGGAGTCGGGGCCGGAACCTGAGGATTCCTCTCCAGTGCTGACATGGATCTTGGGGTACTTCTGGAGTCTCCCCAGGGGAGTCAGTCCTCGTCTCGAATGCGGGCATGCACTTGCGCTTTCCTCCAGAGCGGTAGCAGCAGTGTCACGCAGTCCGCCGCGTGGATCAAAGGATCTATGGTTTTCCCTCGAGTCTTTCCCCCGAGGTTTCCCACGAGGCTTTCCCACAGGGCTGTCCCACGTGCACACGTGGTGGGAGTCGATCCTCGGCTTGAACGTCAAGGCAGTACAGGGAAAAAAGGTTCCTCTGGAATGGACTGACACATCTGGGGGACTCTTGAATGGTGGCATGACCCTGGAGTTCCTCTCGCCTTTCCTGTGGAGAGCGCCTCCTCTTGAGATGCGACGGGAACGCCGGGAATTCTTTCCCTACGAAACAGGGAAAGGATCCCTCATCTCGAGCTAGGAGGCGGAAACGGGGCTCCCCTGGATGTGTGCGGGACCCCACGTGCTTCCTCTCGAGTGCAGACGGGTATGTCGGGGAACTTCTTGATTTGCAGCAATGGTGTGAAGGACCCTTTGGAAGTTCCAGTGGTTAGATGCGATTGGCCTCGAGAAGCCTCAGCGGAAATGGGCCTCATCTGGCCTGGAGAGCAAAACCTCCTGGATTTTCTCGAGTTGCGGCAGGTGCTCTCGACTTACGACGGGGACCTCAGGGAACCGCTCTGGTGGCCTCAGGAGAGGCCAGTCCCCATGCGAGTTCCTCGGGGGCCTCTCGGGATTCCTCTCCCGTCGATTCCGGGGCCTAAGACCTTGTGTGGAGTCGGGGCCGGAACCTGAGAATTCCTCTCCAGTGCTGACATGGATCTTGGGGTACTTCTGGAGTCTCCCCAGGGGAGTCAGTCCTCGTGTCGAATGCGGGCATGCACTTTCGCTTTCCTCCAGAGCGGTAGCAGCAGTGTCACGCAGTCCGCCGCGTGGATCAAAGGATCTATGGTTTTCCCTCGAGTCTTTCCCACGAGGCTTTCCCACAGGGCTGTCCCACGTGCACACGTGGTGGGAGTCGATCCTCGGCTTGAACGTCAAGGCAGTGCAGGGAAAACAGGTTCCTCTGGAATGGACTGACACATCTATGGGACTCTTGGAATGGTGGCACGACCCTGGAGTTCCTCTCGCCTTTCCTGTGGAGAGCGCCTCCTCTTGAGATTCGACGGGAACGCCGGGAAATCTTTCCCTAAGCAGCAGGGAAAGGATCCCTCATTTCGAGCTAGGAGGCGGAAACGGGGCTCCCCTGGATGTGTGCGGGACACCACGTGCTTCCTCTCGAGTGCAGACGGGTATGTCGGGGAACTTCTTGAGTTGCAGCAAGGGTGTGAAGGACCCTTTGGAAGTTCCAGTGGTTAGATGTGATTGGCCTCGAGAAGCCTCAGCGGAAATGGGCCTCATCTCGCCTGGAGGGCAAAACCTCCTGGATTTTCTCGAGTTGCGGCAGGTGCTCTCGACTTACGACGGGGACCTCAGGGAACCGCTCTGGTGGCCTCAGGAAAGGCCAGTCCCCATGCAAGTTCCTCGGGGGCCTCTCGGGATTCCTCTCCCGTCGATGCCGGGGCCTAAGACCTTGTGTGGAGTCGTGGCCGGAACCTGAGGATTCCTCTCCAGTGCTGACATGGATCTTGGGGTACTTCTGGAGTCTCCCCAGGGGAGTCAGTCCTCGTCTCGAATGCGGGCATGCACTTGCGCTTTCCTCCAGAGCGGTAGCAGCAGTGTCACGCAGTCCGCTGCGTGGATCAAAGGATCTATGGTTTTCCCTCGAGTCTTTCCCACGAGGCTTTCCCACGAGGCTTTCCCACAGGGCTGTCCCACGTGCACACGTGGTGGGAGTCGATCCTCGGCTTGAACGTCAAGGCAGTGCAGGGAAAACAGGTTCCTCTGGAATGGACTGACACATCTGGGGGACTCTTGGAATGGTGGCACGACCCTGGAGTTCCTCTCGCCTTTCCTGTGGAGAGCGCCTCCTCTTGAGATGCGACGGGAACGCCGGGAATTCTTTCCCTACGAAACAGGGAAAGGATCCCTCATCTCGAGCTAGGAGGCGGAAACAGGGCTCCCCTGGATGTGTGCGGGACCCCACGTGCTTCCTCTCGAGTGGAGACGGGTATGTCGGGGAACTTCTTGAGTTGCAGCAATGGTGTGAAGGACCCTTTGGAATTTCCAGTGGTTAGATGTGATTGGCCTCGAGAAGCCTCAGCGGAAATGGGCCTCATCTCGCCTGGAGGGCAAAACCTCCTGGATTTTCTCGAGTTGCGGCAGGTGCTCTCGACTTACGACGGGGACCTCAGGGACCCGCTCTGGTGGCCTCAGGAAAGGCCAGTCCCCATGCGAGTTCCTCGGGGGCCTCTCGGGATTCCTCTCCCGTCGATGCCGGGGCCTAAGACCTTGTGTGGAGTCGGGGCCGGAACCTGAGGATTCCTCTCCAGTGCTGACATGGATCTTGGGGTACTTCTGGAGTCTCCCCAGGGGAGTCAGTCCTCGTCTCGAATGCGGGCATGCACTTGCGCTTTCCTCCAGAGCGGTAGCAGCAGTGTCACGCAGTCCGCTGCGTGGATCAAAGGATCTATGGTTTTCCCTCGAGTCTTTCCCACGAGGCTTTCCCACGAGGCTTTCCCACAGGGCTGTCCCACGTGCACACGTGGTGGGAGTCGATCCTCGGCTTGAACGTCAAGGCAGTGTAGGGAAAACAGGTTCCTCTGGAATGGACTGACACATCTGGGGGACTCTTGGAATGGTGTCACGACCCTGGAGTTCCTCTCGCCTTTCCTGTGGAGAGCGCCTCCTCTTGAGATGCGACGGGAACGCCGGGAATTCTTTCCCTACGAAACAGGGAAAGGATCCCTCATCTCGAGCTAGGAGGCGTAAACGGGGCTCCCCTGGATGTGTGCGGGACACCACGTGCTTCCTCTCGAGTGGAGACGGGTATGTCGGGGAACTTCTTGAGTTGCAGCAAGGGTGTGAAGGACCCTTTGGAAGTTCCAGTGGTTAGATGTGATTGGCCTCGAGAAGCCTCAGCGGAAATGGGCCTCATCTCGCCTGGAGGGCAAAACCTCCTGGATTTTCTCGAGTTGCGGCAGGTGCTCTAGACTTACGACGGGGACCTCAGGGACCCGCTCTGGTGGCCTCAGGAAAGGCCAGTCCCCATGCGAGTTCCTCGGGGGCCTCTCGGGATTCCTCTCCCGTCGATGCCGGGGCCTAAGACCTTGTGTGGAGTCGGGGCCGGAACCTGAGGATTCCTCTCCAGTGCTGACATGGATCTTGGGGTACTTCTGGAGTCTCCCCAGTTGAGTCAGTCCTCGTCTCGAATGCGGGCATGCACTTGCGCTTTCCTCCAGAGCGGTAGCAGCAGTGTCACGCAGTCCGCCGCGTGGATCAAAGGATCTATGGTTTTCCCTCGAGTCTTTCCCACGAGGCTTTCCCACGAGGCTTTCCCACAGGGCTGTCCCACGTGCACACGTGGTGGGAGTCGATCCTCGGCTTGAACGTCAAGGCAGTGCAGGGAAAACAGGTTCCTCTGGAATGGACTGACACATCTGGGGGACTCTTGGAATGGTGGCACGACCCTGGAGTTCCTCTCGCCTTTCCTGTGGAGAGCGCCTCCTCTTGAGATGCGACGGGAACGCCGGGAATTCTTTCCCTACGAAACAGGGAAAGGATCCCTCATCTCGAGCTAGGAGGCGGAAACAGGGCTCCCCTGGATGTGTGCGGGACCCCACGTGCTTCCTCTCGAGTGGAGACGGGTATGTCGGGGAACTTCTTGAGTTGCAGCAATGGTGTGAAGGACCCTTTGGAATTTCCAGTGGTTAGATGTGATTGGCCTCGAGAAGCCTCAGCGGAAATGGGCCTCATCTCGCCTGGAGGGCAAAACCTCCTGGATTTTCTCGAGTTGCGGCAGGTGCTCTCGACTTACGACGGGGACCTCAGGGACCCGCTCTGGTGGCCTCAGGAAAGGCCAGTCCCCATGCGAGTTCCTCGGGGGCCTCTCGGGATTCCTCTCCCGTCGATGCCGGGGCCTAAGACCTTGTGTGGAGTCGGGGCCGGAACCTGAGGATTCCTCTCCAGTGCTGACATGGATCTTGGGGTACTTCTGGAGTCTCCCCAGGGGAGTCAGTCCTCGTCTCGAATGCGGGCATGCACTTGCGCTTTCCTCCAGAGCGGTAGCAGCAGTGTCACGCAGTCCGCTGCGTGGATCAAAGGATCTATGGTTTTCCCTCGAGTCTTTCCCACGAGGCTTTCCCACGAGGCTTATCCACAGGGCTGTCCCACGTGCACACGTGGTGGGAGTCGATCCTCGGCTTGAACGTCAAGGCAGTGTAGGGAAAACAGGTTCCTCTGGAATGGACTGACACATCTGGGGGACTCTTGGAATGGTGTCACGACCCTGGAGTTCCTCTCGCCTTTCCTGTGGAGAGCGCCTCCTCTTGAGATGCGACGGGAACGCCGGGAATTCTTTCCCTACGAAACAGGGAAAGGATCCCTCATCTCGAGCTAGGAGGCGTAAACGGGGCTCCCCTGGATGTGTGCGGGACCCCACGTGCTTCCTCTCGAGTGGAGACGGGTATGTCGGGGAACTTCTTGAGTTGCAGCAAGGGTGTGAAGGACCCTTTGGAAGTTCCAGTGGTTAGATGTGATTGGCCTCGAGAAGCCTCAGCGGAAATGGGCCTCATCTCGCCTGGAGGGCAAAACCTCCTGGATTTTCTCGAGTTGCGGCAGGTGCTCTAGACTTACGACGGGGACCTCAGGGACCCGCTCTGGTGGCCTCAGGAAAGGCCAGTCCCCATGCGAGTTCCTCGGGGGCCTCTCGGGATTCCTCTCCCGTCGATGCCGGGGCCTAAGACCTTGTGTGGAGTCGGGGCCGGAACCTGAGGATTCCTCTCCAGTGCTGACATGGATCTTGGGGTACTTCTGGAGTCTCCCCAGTTGAGTCAGTCCTCGTCTCGAATGCGGGCATGCACTTGCGCTTTCCTCCAGAGCGGTAGCAGCAGTGTCACGCAGTCCGCCGCGTGGATCAAAGGATCTATGGTTTTCCCTCGAGTCTTTCCCACGAGGCTTTCCCACGAGGCTTTCCCACAGGGCTGTCCCACGTGCACACGTGGTGGGAGTCGATCCTCGGCTTGAACGTCAAGGCAGTGCAGGGAAAACAGGTTCCTCTGGAATGGACTGACACATCTGGGGGACTCTTGGAATGGTGGCACGACCCTGGAGTTCCTTTCGCCTTTCCTGTGGAGAGCGCCTCCTCTTGAGATGCGACGGGAACGCCGGGAATTCTTTCCCTACGAAACAGGGAAAGGATCCCTCATCTCGAGCTAGGAGGCGGAAACGGGGCTCCCCTGGATGTGTGCGGGACACCACATGCTTCCTCTCGAGTGGAGACGGGTATGTCGGGGAACTTCTTGAGTTGCAGCAAGGGTGTGAAGGACCCTTTGGAAGTTCCAGTGGTTAGACGTGATTGGCCTCGAGAAGCCTCAGCGGAAAAGGGCCTCATCTCGCCTGGAGGGCAAAACCTCCTGGATTTTCTCGAGTTGCGGCAGGTGCTCTCGAATTACGACGGGGACCTCAGGGACCCGCTCTGGTGGCCTCAGGACAGGCCAGTCCCCATGTGAGTTCATCGGGGGCCTCTCGGGATTCCTCTCCCGTCGATGCCGGGGCCTAAGACCTTGTGTGGAGTCGGGGCCGGAACCTGAGGATTCCTCTCCAGTGCTGACATGGATCTTGGGGTACTTCTGGAGTCTCCCCAGGGGAGTCAGTCCTCGTCTCGAATGCGGGCATGCACTTGCGCTTTCCTCCAGAGCGGTAGCAGCAGTGTCACGCAGTCCGCTGCGTGGATCAAAGGATCTATGGTTTTCCCTCGAGTCTTTCCCACGAGGCTTTCCCACGAGGCTTTCCCACAGGGCTGTCCCACGTGCACACGTTGTGGGAGTCGATCCTCGGCTTGAACGTCAAGGCAGTGCAGGGAAAACAGGTTCCTGTGGAATGGACTGACATATCTGGGGGACTCTTGGAATGGTGTCACGACCCTGGAGTTCCTCTCGCCTTTCCTGTGAAGAGCGCCTCCTCTTGAGATGCGACGGGAACGCCGGGAATTCTTTCCCTACGAAACAGGGAAAGGATCCCTCATCTCGAGCTAGGAGGCGAAACGGGGCTCCCCTGGATGTGTGCGGGACACCACGTGCTTCCTCTCGAGTGGAGACGGGTATGTCGGGGAACTTCTTGAGTTGCAGCAAGGGTGTGAAGGACCCTTTGTAAGTTCCAGTGGTTAGACGTCATTGGCCTCGAGAAGCCTCAGCGGAAATGGGCCTCATCTCGCCTGGAGGGCAAAACCTCCTGGATTTTCTCGAGTTGCGGCAGGTGCTCTCGACTTACGACGGGGACCTCAGGGAACCGCTCTGGTGGCCTCAGGACAGGCCAGTCCCCATGCGAGTTCCTCGGGGGCGTCTCGGGATTCCTCTCCCTTCGATGCCGGGCCTAAGACCTTGTGTGGAGTCGGGGCCGGAACCTGAGGATTCCTCTCCAGTGCTGACATGGATCTTGGGGTACTTCTGGAGTCTCCCCAGGGGAGTCAGTCCTCGTCTCGAATGCGGGCATGCACTTGCGCTTTCCTCCAGAGCGGTAGCAGCAGTGTCACGCAGTCCGCCGCGTGGATCAAAGGATCTATGGTTTTCCCTCGAGTCTTTCCCCCGAGGTTTCCCACGAGGCTTTCCCACAGGGCTGTCCCACGTGCACACGTGGTGGGAGTCGATCCTCGGCTTGAACGACAAGGCAGTACAGGGAAAAAAGGTTCCTCTGGAATGGACTGACACATCTGGGGGACTCTTGAATGGTGGCATGACCCTGGAGTTCCTCTCGCCTTTCCTGTGGAGAGCGCCTCCTCTTGAGATGCGACGGGAACGCCGGGAATTCCTTCCCTACGAAACAGGGAAAGGATCCCTCATCTCGAGCTAGGAGGCGGAAACGGAGCTCCCCTGGATGTGTGCGGGACCCCACGTGCTTCCTCTCGAGTGCAGACGGGTATGTCGGGGAACTTCTTGATTTGCAGCAATGGTGTGAAGGACCCTTTGGAAGTTCCAGTGGTTAGATGCGATTGGCCTCGAGAAGCCTCAGCGGAAATGGGCCTCATCTCGCCTGGAGAGCAAAACCTCCTGGATTTTCTCGAGTTGCGGCAGGTGCTCTCGACTTACGACGGGGACCTCAGGGAACCGCTCTGGTGGCCTCAGGAGAGGCCAGTCCCCATGCGAGTTCCTCGGGGGCCTCTCGGGATTCCTCTCCCGTCGATTCCGGGGCCTAAGACCTTGTGTGGAGTCGGGGCCGGAACCTGAGGATTCCTCTCCAGTGCTGACATGGATCTTGGGGTACTTCTGGAGTCTCCCCAGGGGAGTCAGTCCTCGTCTCGAATGCGGGCATGCACTTTCGCTTTCCTCCAGAGCGGTAGCAGCAGTGTCACGCAGTCCGCCGCGTGGATCAAAGGATCTATGGTTTTCCCTCGAGTCTTTCCCACGAGGCTTTCCCACAGGGCTGTCCCACGTGCACACGTGGTGGGAGTCGATCCTCGGCTTGAACGTCAAGGCAGTGCAGGGAAAACAGGTTCCTCTGGAATGGACTGACACATCTATGGGACTCTTGGAATGGTGGCACGACCCTGGAGTTCCTCTCGCCTTTCCTGTGGAGAGCGCCTCCTCTTGAGATTCGACGGGAACGCCGGGAAATCTTTCCCTAAGGAGCAGGGAAAGGATCCCTCATTTCGAGCTAGGAGGCGGAAACGGGGCTCCCCTGGATGTGTGCGGGACACCACGTGCTTCCTCTCGAGTGCAGACGGGTATGTCGGGGAACTTCTTGAGTTGCAGCAAGGGTGTGAAGGACCCTTTGGAAGTTCCAGTGGTTAGATGTGATTGGCCTCGAGAAGCCTCAGCGGAAATGGGCCTCATCTCGCCTGGAGGGCAAAACCTCCTGGATTTTCTCGAGTTGCGGCAGGTGCTCTCGACTTACGACGGGGACCTCAGGGAACCGCTCTGGTGGCCTCAGGAAAGGCCAGTCCCCATGCAAGTTCCTCGGGGGCCTCTCGGGATTCCTCTCCCGTCGATGCCGGGGCCTAAGACCTTGTGTGGAGTCGTGGCCGGAACCTGAGGATTCCTCTCCAGTGCTGACATGGATCTTGGGGTACTTCTGGAGTCTCCCCAGGGGAGTCAGTCCTCGTCTCGAATGCGGGCATGCACTTGCGCTTTCCTCCAGAGCGGTAGCAGCAGTGTCACGCAGTCCGCTGCGTGGATCAAAGGATCTATGGTTTTCCCTCGAGTCTTTCCCACGAGGCTTTCCCACGAGGCTTTCCCACAGGGCTGTCCCACGTGCACACGTGGTGGGAGTCGATCCTCGGCTTGAACGTCAAGGCAGTGCAGGGAAAACAGGTTCCTCTGGAATGGACTGACACATCTGGGGGACTCTTGGAATGGTGGCACGACCCTGGAGTTCCTCTCGCCTTTCCTGTGGAGAGCGCCTCCTCTTGAGATGCGACGGGAACGCCGGGAATTCTTTCCCTACGAAACAGGGAAAGGATCCCTCATCTCGAGCTAGGAGGCGGAAACAGGGCTCCCCTGGATGTGTGCGGGACCCCACGTGCTTCCTCTCGAGTGGAGACGGGTATGTCGGGGAACTTCTTGAGTTGCAGCAATGGTGTGAAGGACCCTTTGGAATTAACAGTGGTTAGATGTGATTGGCCTCGAGAAGCCTCAGCGGAAATGGGCCTCATCTCGCCTGGAGGGCAAAACCTCCTGGATTTTCTCGAGTTGCGGCAGGTGCTCTCGACTTACGACGGGGACCTCAGGGACCCGCTCTGGTGGCCTCAGGAAAGGCCAGTCCCCATGCGAGTTCCTCGGGGGCCTCTCGGGATTCCTCTCCCGTCGATGCCGGGGCCTAAGACCTTGTGTGGAGTCGGTGCCGGAACCTGAGGATTCCTCTCCAGTGCTGACATGGATCTTGGGGTACTTCTGGAGTCTCCCCAGGGGAGTCAGTCCTCGTCTCGAATGCGGGCATGCACTTGCGCTTTCCTCCAGAGCGGTAGCAGCAGTGTCACGCAGTCCGCTGCGTGGATCAAAGGATCTATGGTTTTCCCTCGAGTCTTTCCCACGAGGCTTTCCCACGAGGCTTTCCCACAGGGCTGTCCCACGTGCACACGTGGTGGGAGTCGATCCTCGGCTCGAACGTCAAGGCAGTGTAGGGAAAACAGGTTCCTCTGGAATGGACTGACACATCTGGGGGACTCTTGGAATGGTGTCACGACCCTGGAGTTCCTCTCGCCTTTCCTGTGGAGAGCGCCTCCTCTTGAGATGCGACGGGAACGCCGGGAATTCTTTCCCTACGAAACAGGGAAAGGATCCCTCATCTCGAGCTAGGAGGCGTAAACGGGGCTCCCCTGGATGTGTGCGGGACCCCACGTGCTTCCTCTCGAGTGCAGACGGGTATGTCGGGGAACTTCTTGAGTTTCAGCAATGGTGTGAAGGACCCTTTGGAAGTTCCAGTGGTTAGATGTGATTGGCCTCGAGAAGCCTCAGCGGAAATGGGCCTCATCTCGCCTGGAGGGCAAAACCTCCTGGATTTTCTCGAGTTG
This sequence comes from Ovis canadensis, assembly GCF_042477335.2. Lineage (NCBI taxonomy): Eukaryota > Metazoa > Chordata > Mammalia > Artiodactyla > Bovidae > Ovis > Ovis canadensis. The sequence continues at coordinate 10,919,133 of NC_091268.1, forward strand.
CGGCAGGTGCTCTAGACTTACGACGGGGACCTCAGGGACCCGCTCTGGTGGCCTCAGGAAAGGCCAGTCCCCATGCGAGTTCCTCGGGGGCCTCTCGGGATTCCTCTCCCGTCGATGCCGGGGCCTAAGACCTTGTGTGGAGTCGGGGCCGGAACCTGAGGATTCCTCTCCAGTGCTGACATGGATCTTGGGGTACTTCTGGAGTCTCCCCAGTTGAGTCAGTCCTCGTCTCGAATGCGGGCATGCACTTGCGCTTTCCTCCAGAGCGGTAGCAGCAGTGTCACGCAGTCCGCCGCGTGGATCAAAGGATCTATGGTTTTCCCTCGAGTCTTTCCCCCGAGGCTTTCCCACGAGGCTTTCCCACAGGGCTGTCCCACGTGCACACGTGGTGGGAGTCGATCCTCGGCTCGAACGTCAAGGCAGTGCAGGGAAAACAGGTTCCTCTGGAATGGACTGACACATCTGGGGGACTCTTGGAATGGTGGCACGACCCTGGAGTTCCTCTCGCCTTTCCTGTGGAGAGCGCCTCCTCTTGAGATGCGACGGGAACGCCGGGAATTCTTTCCCTAAGAAACAGGGAAAGGATCCCTCATCTCGAGCTAGGAGGCGGAAACGGGGCTCCCGTGGATGTGTGCGGGACCCCACGTGCTTCCTCTCGAGTGGAGACGGGTATGTCGGGGAACTTCTTGTGTTGCAGCAATGGTGTGAAGGACCCTTTGGAAGTTCCAGTGGTTAGATGTGATTGGCCTTGAGAAGCCTCAGGGGAAATGGGCCTCATCTCGCCTGGAGGGCAAAACCTCCTGGATTTTCTCGAGTTGCGGCAGGTGCTCACGACTTACGACGGGGACCTCAGGGACCCGCTCTGGTCGCCTCAGTACAGGCCAGTCCCCATGCGAGTTCATCGGGGGCCTCTCGGGATTCCTCTCCCGTCGATGCCGGGGCCTAAGACCTTGTGTGGAGTCGGGGCCGGAACCTGAGGATTCCTCTCCAGTGCTGACATGGATCTTGGGGTACTTCTGGAGTCTCCCCAGGGGAGTCAGTCCTCGTCTCGAATGCCAGCTTGCACTTGCGCTTTCCTCCAGAGCGGTAGCAGCAGTGTCACGCAGTCCGCCGCGTGGATCAAAGGATCTATGGTTTTCCCTCGAGTCTTTCCCACGAGGCTTTCCCACGAGGCTTTCCCACCGGGCTGTCCCACGTGCACACGTGGTGGGAGTCGATCCTCGGCTTGAACGTCATTACAGTGCAGGGAAAACAGGTTCCTCTGGAATGGACTGACACATCTGGGGGACTCTTGGAATGGTGGCATGACCCTGGAGTTCCTGTCGCCTTTCCTGTGGAGAGCGCCTCCTCTTGAGATGCGACGGGAACGCCGGGAATTCTTTCCCTACGAAACAGGGAAAAGATCCCTCATCTCGAGCTAGGAGGCGGAAACGGGGCTCCCCTGGATGTGTGCGGGACACCACGTGCTTCCTCTCGAGTGCAGACGGGTATGTCGGGGAACTTCTTGTGTTGCAGCAATGGTGTGAAGGACCCTTTGGAAGTTTCAGTTGTTAGATGTGATTGGCCTTGAGAAGCCTCAGCGGAAATGGGCCTCATCTCGCCTGGAGGGCAAAACCTCCTGGATTTTCTCGAGTTGCGGCAGGTGCTCTCGTCTTACGACGGGGACCTCAGGGAACCGCTCTGGTGGCCTCAGGAAAGGCCAGTCCCCATGCGAGTTCCTCGGGGGCGTCTCGGGATTCCTCTCCCGTCGATGCCGGGGCCTAAGACCTTGTGTGGAGTCGGGGCCGGAACCTGAGGATTCCTCTCCAGTGCTGACATGGATCTTGGGGTACTTCTGGAGTCTCCCCAGGGGAGTCAGTCCTCGTCTCGAATGCGGGCATGCACTTGCGCTTTCCTCCAGAGCGGTAGCAGCAGTGTCATGCAGTCCGACGCGTGGATCAAAGGATCTATGGTTTTCCCTCGAGTCTTTCCCACGAGGCTTTCCCACGAGGCTTTCCCACAGGGCTGTCCCACGTGCACACGTGGTGGGAGTCGATCCTCGGCTCGAACGTCAAGGCAGTGCAGGGAAAACAGGTTCCTCTGGAATGGACTGACACATCTGGGGGACTCTTGGAATGGTGGCACCACCCTGGAGTTCCTCTCGCCTTTCCTGTGGAGAGCGCCTCCTCTTGAGATGCGACGGGAACGCCGGGAATTCTTTCCCTAAGAAACAGGGAAAGGATCCCTCATCTCGAGCTAGGAGGCGGAAACGGGGCTCCTCTGGATGTGGGCGGGACACGACGTGCTTCCTCTCGAGTGCAGACGGGTATGTCGGGGAACTTCTTGAGTTGCAGCAAGGGTGTGAAGGACCCTTTGGAAGTTCCAGTGGTTAGATGTGATTGGCCTCGAGAAGCCTCAGCGGAAATGGGCCTCATCTCGCCTGGAGGGCAAAACCTCCTGGATTTTCTCGAGTTGCGGCAGGTGCTCTCGACTTACGACGGGGACCTCAGGGACCCGCTCTGGTGGCCTCAGGACAGGCCAGTCCCCATGCGAGTTCATCGGGGGCCTCTCGGGATTCCTCTCCCGTCGATGCCGGGGCCTAAGACCTTGTGTGGAGTCGGGGCCGGAACCTGAGGATTCCTCTCCAGTGCTGACATGGATCTTGGGGTAATTCTGAAGTCTCCCCAGGGGAGTCAGTCCTCGTCTCGAATGCGGGCATGCACCTGCGCTTTCCTCCAGAGCGGTAGCAGCAGTGTCACGCAGTCCGCCGCGTGGATCAAAGGATCTATGGTTTTCCCTCGAGTCTTTCCCCCGAGGCTTTCCCACGAGGCTTTCCCACAGGGCTGTCCCACGTGCACACGTGGTGGGAGTCGATCCTCGGCTTGAACGTCAAGGCAGTGCATTGAAAACAGGTTCCCCTGGAATGGACTGACACATCTGGGGGACTCTTGGAATGGTGGCACGACCCTGGAGTTCCTCTCGCTTTCCTGTGGAGAGCGCCTCCTCTTGAGATGCGACGGGAACGCCGGGAATTCTTTCCCTACGAAACAGGGAAAGGATCCCTCATCTCGAGCTAGGAGGCGGAAACGGGGCTCCCCTGGATGTGTGCGGGACCCCACGTGCTGCCTCTCGAGTGCAGACGGGTATGTCGGGGAACTTCTTGAGTTGCAGCAAGGGTGTGAAGGACCCTTTGGAAGTTCCAGTGGTTAGATGTGATTGGCCTCGAGAAGCCTCAGCGGAAATGGGCCTCATCTCGCCTGGAGGGCAAAACCTCCTGGGTTTTCTCGAGTTGTGGCAGGTGCTTTCGACTTACTACGGGGACCTCAGGGAACCGCTCTGGTGGCCTCAGGAAAGGCCAGTCCCCATGCGAGTTCCTCGGGGGCCTCTCGGGATTCCTCTCCCGTCGGTGCCGGGGCCTAAGACCTTGTGTGGAGTCGGGGCCGGAACCTGAGGATTCCTCTCCAGTGCTGACATGGATCTTGGGGTACTTCTGGAGTCTCCCCAGGGGAGTCAGTCCTCGTCTCGAATGCGGGCATGCACTTGCGCTTTCCTCCAGAGCGGTAGCAGCAGTGTCACGCAGTCCGCCGCGTGGATCAAAGGATCTATGGTTTTCCCTCGAGTCTTTCCCACGAGGCTTTCCCACGAGGCTTTCCCACAGGGCTGTCCCACGTGCACACGTGGTGGGAGTCGATCCTCGGCTTGAACGTCAAGGCAGTGCAGGGAAAACAGGTTCCTCTGGAATGGACTGACACATCTGGGGGACTCTTGGAATGGTGGCACGACCCTGGAGTTCCTCTCGCCTTTCCTGTGGAGAGCGCCTCCTCTTGAGATGCGACGGGAACGCCGGGAATTCTTTCCCTACGAAACAGGGAAAGGATCCCTCATCTCGAGCTAGGACGCGGAAACGGGCTCCCCTGGATATGTGCGGGACCCCACGTGCTTCCTCTCGAGTGCAGACGGGTATGTCGGGGAACTTCTTGAGTTGCAGCAATGCTGTGAAGGACCCTTTGGAAGTTCCAGTGGTTAGATGTGATTGGCCTCGAGAAGCCTCAGCGAAAATGGGCCTCATCTCGCCTGGAGGGAAAAAACCTCCTCGATTTTCTCGAGTTGCGGCAGGTGCTCTCGACTTACGACGGGGACCTCAGGGACCCGCTCTGGTGGCCTCAGGAAAGGCCAGTCCCCATGCGAGTTCCTCGGGGGCCTCTCGGGATTCCTCTCCCGTTGATGCCGGGGCCTAAGACCTTGTGTGGAGTCGGTGCCGGAACCTGAGGATTCCTCTCCAGTGCTGACATGGATCTTGGGGTACTTCTGGAGTCTCCCCAGGGGAGTCAGTCCTCGTCTCGAATGCGGGCATGTATTGCGCTTTCCTCCAGAGCGTTAGCAGCAGTGTCACGCAGTCCGCCGCGTGGATCAAAGGATCTATGGTTTTCCCTCGAGTCTTTCCCACGAGGCTTTCCCACGAGGCTTTCCCACAGGGCTGTCCCACGTGCACACGTGGTGGGAGTCGATCCTCGGCTTGAACGTCAAGGCAGTGCAGGGAAAACAGGTTCCTCTGGAATGGACTGACACATCTGGGGGACTCTTGGAATGGTGGCACGACCCTGGAGTTCCTCTCGCCTTTCCTGTGGAGAGCGCCTCCTCTTGAGATGCGACGGGAACGCCGGGAATTCTTTCCCTACGAAACAGGGAAAGGATCCCTCATCTCGAGCTAGGAGGCGGAAACGGGGCTCCCCTGGATGTGTGCGGGACACCACGTGCTTCCTCTCGAGTGCAGACGGGTATGTCGGGGAACTTCTTGAGTTGCAGCAATGCTGTGAAGGACCCTTTGGAAGTTCCAGTGGTTAGATGTGATTGGCCTCGAGAAGCCTCAGCGGAAATGGGCCTCATCTCGCCTGGAGGGCAAAACCTCCTGGATTTTCTCGAGTTGCGGCAGGTGCTCTCGACTTACGACGGGGACCTCAGGGACCCGCTCTGGTGGCCTCAGGAAAGGCCAGTCCCCATGCGAGTTCCTCGGGGGCCTCTCGGGATTCCTCTCCCGTTGATGCCGGGGCCTAAGACCTTGTGTGGAGTCGGGTCCGGAACCTGAGGATTCCTCTCCAGTGCTGACATGGATCTTGGGGTACTTCTGGAGTCTCCCCAGGGGAGTCAGTCCTCGTCTCGAATGCGGGCATGTATTGCGCTTTCCTCCAGAGCGTTAGCAGCAGTGTCACGCAGTCCGCCGCGTGGATCAAAGGATCTATGGTTTTCCCTCGAGTCTTTCCCAAGAGGCTTTCCCACGAGGCTTTCCCACAGGGCTGTCCCACGTGCACACGTGGTGGGAGTCGATCCTCGGCTTGAACGTCAAGGCAGTGCAGGGAAAACAGGTTCCTCTGGAATGGACTGACACATCTGGGGGACTCTTGGAATGGTGGCACGACCCTGGAGTTCCTCTCGCCTTTCCTGTGGAGAGCGCCTCCTCTTGAGATGCGACGGGAACGCCGGGAATTCTGTCCCTACGAAACAGGGAAAGGATCCCTCATCTCGAGCTAGGAGGCGGAAACGGGCTCCCCTGGATGTGTGCGGGACCCCACGTGCTTCCTCTCGAGTGCAGACGGGTATGTCGGGGAACTTCTTGAGTTGCAGCAATGCTGTGAAGGACCCTTTGGAAGTTCCAGTGGTTAGATGTGATTGGCCTCGAGAAGCCTCAGCGGAAATGGGCCTCATCTCGCCTGGAGGGAAAAAACCTCCTCGATTTTCTCGAGTTGCGGCAGGTGCTCTCGACTTACGACGGGGACCTCAGGGACCCGCTCTGGTGGCCTCAGGAAAGGCCAGTCCCCATGCGAGTTCCTCGGGGGCCTCTCGGGATTCCTCTCCCGTTGATGCCGGGGCCTAAGACCTTGTGTGGAGTCGGTGCCGGAACCTGAGGATTCCTCTCCAGTGCTGACATGGATCTTGGGGTACTTCTGGAGTCTCCCCAGGGGTGTCAGTCTTCGTCTCGAATGCGGGCATGCACTTGCGCTTTCCTCCAGAGCGTTAGCAGCAGTGTCACGCAGTCCGCCGCGTGGATCAAAGGATCTATGGTTTTCCCTCGAGTCTTTCCCACGAGGCTTTCCCACGAGGCTTTCCCACAGGGCTGTCCCACGTGCACACGTGGTGGGAGTCGATCCTCGGCTTGAACGTCAAGGCAGTGCAGGGAAAACAGGTTCCTCTGGAATGGACTGACTCATCTGGGGGACTCTTGGAATGGTGGCACGACCCTGGAGTTCCTCTCGCCTTTCCTGTGGAGAGCGCCTCCTCTTGAGATGCGACGGGAACGCCGGGAATTCTTTCCCTACGAAACAGGGAAAGATCCCTCATCTCGAGCTAGGAGGCGGAAACGGGGCTCCCCTGGAGGTGTGCGGGACACCACGTGCTTCCTCTCGAGTGCAGACGGGTATGTCGGGGAACTTCTTGAGTTGCAGCAATGGTGTGAAGCACCCTTTGGAAGTTCCAGTGGTTAGATGTGATTGGCCTCGAGAAGCCTCAGCGGAAATGGGCCTCATCTCGCCTGGAGGGCAAAACCTCCTGGATTTTCTCGAGTTGCGGCAGGTGCTCTCGACTTACGACGGGGACCTCAGGGAACCGCTCTGGTGGCCTCAGGAAAGGCCAGTCCCCATGCGAGTTCCTCGGGGGCCTCTCGGGATTCCTCTCCCGTCGATGCCGGGGCCTAAGACCTTGTGTGGAGTCGGGGCCGGAACCTGAGGATTCCTCTCCAGTGCTGACATGGATCTTGGGGTACTTCTGGAGTCTCCCCAGGGGAGTCAGTCCTCGTCTCGAATGCGAGCTTGCACTTGCGCTTTCCTCCAGAGCGGTAGCAGCAGTGTCACGCAGTCCGCCGCGTGGATCAAAGGATCTATGGTTTTCCCTCGAGTCTTTCCCACGAGGCTTTCCCACGAGGCTTTCCCACAGGGCTGTCCCACGTGCACACGTGGTGGGAGTCGATCCTCGGCTTGAACGTCAATACAGTGCAGGGAAAACAGGTTCCTCTGGAATGGACTGACACATCTGGGGGACTCTTGGAATGGTGGCATGACCCTGGAGTTCCTCTCGCCTTTCCTGTGGAGAGCGCCTCCTCTTGAGATGCGACGGGAACGCCGGGAATTCTTTCCCTTCGAAACAGGGAAAGGATCCCTCATCTTGAGCTAGGAGGCGGAAACGGGGCTCCCCTGGATATGTGCGGGACACCACATGCTTCCTCTCGAGTGGAGGCGGGTATGTCGGGGAACTTCTTGAGTTGCAGCAAGGGTGTGAAGGACCCTTTGGAAGTTCCAGTGGTTAGACATGATTGGCCTCGGGAAGCCTCAGCGGACATGGGCCTCATCTTGCCTGGAGGGCAAAACCTCCTGGATTTTCTCGAGTTGCGGCAGGTGCTCTCGACTTACGACGGGGACCTCAGGGACCCGCTCTGGCGGCCTCAGGAAAGGCCAGTCCCCATGCGAGTTCCTCGGGGGCCTCTCGGGATTCCTCTCCCGTCGATGCCGGGGCCTAAGACCTTGTGTGGAGTCGGGGCCGGAATCTGAGGATTCCTCTCCAGTGCTGACATGGATCTTGGGGTACTTCTGGAGTCTACCCATGGGAGTCAGTCCTCGTCTCGAAGGCGAGCATGCACTTGCGCTTTCCTCCAGAGCGGTAGCAGCAGTGTCACACAGTCCACCGCGTGGATCAAAGGATCTATGGTTTTCCCTCGAGTCTTTCCCACGAGGCTTTCCCAAGAGGCTTTCCCACAGGGCTGTCCCACGTGCACACGAGGTGGGAGTCGATCCTCGGCTTGAACGTCAATACAGTGCAGGGAAAACAGGTTCCTCTGGAATGGACTGACACATCTGGGGGACTCTTGGAATGGTGGCATGACCCTGGAGTTCCTCTCGCCTTTCCTGTGGAGAGCGCCTCCTCTTGAGATGCGACGGGAACGCCGGGAATTCTTTCCCTACGAAACAGGGAAAGGATCCCTCATCTCGAGCTAGGACGCGGAAACGGGGCTCCCCTGGATGTGTGCGGGACACCACGTGCTTCCTCTCGAGTGCAGACGGGTATGTCGGGGAACTTCTTGAGTTGCAGCAAGGGTGTGAAGGACCCTTTGGAAGTTCCAGTGGTTAGATGTGATTGGCCTCGAGAAGCCTCAGCGGAAATGGGTCTCATCTCGCCTGGAGGGCAAAACCTCCTGGATTTTCTCGAGTTGCGGCAGGTGCTCTCGACTTACGACGGGGACCTCAGGGACCCGCTCTGGTGGCCTCAGGACAGGCCAATCCCCATGCGAGTTCATCGGGGGCCTCTCGGGATTCCTCTCCCGTCGATGCCGGGGCCTAAGACCTTGTGTGGAGTCGGGGCCGGAACCTGAGGATTCTTCACCAGTGCTGACATGGATCTTGGGGTACTTCTGAAGTCTCCCCAGGGGAATCAGTCCTCGTCTCGAATGCGGGCATGCACTTGCGCTTTCCTCCAGAGCGGTAGCAGCAGTGTCACGCATTCCGCCGCGTGGATCAAAGGATCTATGGTTTTCCCTCGAGTCTTTCCCCCGAGGCTTTCCCACGAGGCTTTCCCACAGGGCTGTCCCACGTGCACACGTGGTGGGAGTCTATCCTCGGCTTGAACGTCAAGGCAGTGCAGGGAAAACAGGTTCCTCTGGAATGGACTGACACATCTGGGGGACTCTTGGAATGGTGGCACGACCCTGGAGTTCCTCTCGCCTTTCCTGTGGAGAGCGCCTCCTCTTGAGATGCGACGGGAACGCCGGGAATTCTTTCCCTACGAAACAGGGAAAGGATCCCTCATCTCGAGCTAGGAGGCGGAAACGGGGCTCCCCTGGATGTGTGCGGGACCCCACGTGCTTCCTCTCGAGTGGAGACGGGTATGTCGGGGAACTTCTTGAGTTGCAGCAAGGGTGTGAAGGACCCTTTGGAAGTTCCAGTGGTTAGATGTGATTGGCCTCGAGAAGCTTCAGCGGAAATGGGCCTCATCTCGCCTGGAGGGCAAAACCTCCTGGATTTTCTCGAGTTGCGGCAGGTGCTCACGACTTACGACGGGGACCTCAGGGACCCGCTCTGGTGGCCTCAGTACAGGCCAGTCCCCATGCGAGTTCATCGGGGGCCTCTCGGGATTCCTCTCCCGTCGATGCCGGGGCCTAAGACCTTGTGTGGAGTCGGGGCCGGAACCTGAGGATTCCTCTCCAGTGCTGACATGGATCTTGGGGTACTTCTGGAGTCTCCCCAGGGGAGTCAGTCCTCGTCTCGAATGCGAGCTTGCACTTGCGCTTTCCTCCAGAGCGGTAGCAGCAGTGTCACGCAGTCCGCCGCGTGGATCAAAGGATCTATGGTTTTCCCTCGAGTCTTTCCCACGAGGCTTTCCCACGAGGCTTTCCCACAGGGCTGTCCCACGTGCACACGTGGTGGGAGTCGATCCTCGGCTTGAACGTCAATACAGTGAAGGGAAAACAGGTTCCTCTGGAATGGACTGACACATCTGGGGGACTCTTGGAATGGTGGCATGACCCTGGAGTTCCTGTCGCCTTTCCTGTGGAGAGCGCCTCCTCTTGAGATGCGACGGGAACGCCGGGAATTCTTTCCATACGAAACAGGGAAAAGATCCCTCATCTCGAGCTAGGAGGCGGAAACGGGGCTCCCCTGGATGTGTGCGGGACACCACGTGCTTCCTCTCGAGTGCAGACGGGTATGTCGGGGAACTTCTTGTGTTGCAGCAATGGTGTGAAGGACCCTTTGGAAGTTTCAGTTGTTAGATGTGATTGGCCTTGAGAAGCCTCAGCGGAAATGGGCCTCATCTCGCCTGGAGGGCAAAACCTCCTGGATTTTCTCGAGTTGCGGCAGGTGCTCTCGTCTTACGACGGGGACCTCAGGGAACCGCTCTGGTGGCCTCAGGAAAGGCCAGTCCCCATGCGAGTTCCTCGGGGGCGTCTCGGGATTCCTCTCCCGTCGATGCCGGGGCCTAAGACCTTGTGTGGAGTCGGGGCCGGAACCTGAGGATTCCTCTCCAGTGCTGACATGGATCTTGGGGTACTTCTGGAGTCTCCCCAGGGGAGTCAGTCCTCGTCTCGAATCCGGGCATGCACTTGCGCTTTCCTCCAGAGCGGTACAGCAGTGTCATGCAGTCCGCCGCGTGGATCAAAGGATCTATGGTTTTCCCTCGAGTCTTTCCCACGAGGCTTTCCCACGAGGCTTTCCCACAGGGCTGTCCCACGTGCACACGTGGTGGGAGTCGATCCTCGGCTCGAACGTCAAGGCAGTGCAGGGAAAACAGGTTCCTCTGGAATGGACTGACACATCTGGGGGACTCTTGGAATGGTGGCACCACCCTGGAGTTCCTCTCGCCTTTCCTGTGGAGAGCGCCTCCTCTTGAGATGCGACGGGAACGCCGGGAATTCTTTCCCTACGAAACAGGGAAAGGATCCCTCATCTCGAGCTAGGAGGCGGAAACGGGGCTCCCCTGGATGTGTGCGGGACACCACGTGCTTCCTCTCGAGTGGAGACGGGTATGTCGGGGAACTTCTTGTGTTGCAGCAATGGTGTGAAGGACCCTTTGGAAGTTCCAGTGGTCAGATGTGATTGGCCTTGTGAAGCCTCAGCGGAAATGGGCCTCATCTCGCCTGGAGGGCAAAACCTCCTGGATTTTCTCGAGTTGCGGCAGGTGCTCTCGACTTACGACGGGGACCTCAGGGAACCGCTCTGGTGGCCTCAGGAAAGGCCAGTCATCATGCGAGTTCCTCGGGGGCGTCTCGGGATTCCTCTCCCGTCGATGCCGGGGCCTAAGACCTTGTGTGGAGTCGGGGCCGGAACCTGAGGATTCCTCTCCAGAGCTGACATGGATCTTGGGGTACTTCTGGAGTCTCCGCAGGGGAGTCAGTCCTCGTCTCGAATGCGGGCATGCACTTGCGCTTTCCTCCAGAGCGGTAGCAGCAGTGTCACGCAGTCCGCCGCGTGGATCAAAGGATCTATGGTTTTCCCTCGAGTCTTTCCCACGAGGCTTTCCCACGAGGCTTTCCCACAGGGCTGTCCCACGTGCACACGTGGTGGGAGTCGATCCTCTGCTGGAACGTCAAGGCAGTGCAGGGAAAACAGGTTCCTCTGGAATGGACTGATTCATCTGGGGGACTCTTGGAATGGTGGCAGGACCCTGGAGTTCCTCTCGCCTTTCCTGTGGAGAGCGCCTCCTCTTGAGATGCGATGGGAACGCCGGGAATTCTTTCCCTACGAAACAGGGAAACGATCCCTCATCTCGAGCTAGGAGGCGGAAACGGGGCTCCCCTGGATGTGTGCGTGACCCCACGTGCTTCCTCTCGAGTGGAGACGGGTATGTCGGGGAACTTCTTGAGTTGCAGCAATGGTGTGAAGGACCCTTTGGAAGTTCCAGTGGTCAGATGTGATTGGCCTTGTGAAGCCTCAGCGGAAATGGGCCTCATCTCGCCTGGAGGGCAAAACCTCCTGGATTTTCTCGAGTTGCGGCAGGTGCTCTCGACTTACGACGGGGACCTCAGGGAACCGCTCTGGTGGCCTCAGGAAAGGCCAGTCATCATGCGAGTTCCTCGGGGGCGTCTCGGGATTCCTCTCCCGTCGATGCCGGGGCCTAAGACCTTGTGTGGAGTCGGGGCCGGAACCTGAGGATTCCTCTCCAGAGCTGACATGGATCTTGGGGTACTTCTGGAGTCTCCGCAGGGGAGTCAGTCCTCGTCTCGAATGCGGGCATGCACTTGCGCTTTCCTCCAGAGCGGTAGCAGCAGTGTCACGCAGTCCGCCGCGTGGATCAAAGGATCTATGGTTTTCCCTCGAGTCTTTCCCACGAGGCTTTCCCACGAGGCTTTCCCACAGGGCTGTCCCACGTGCACACGTGGTGGGAGTCGATCCTCTGCTGGAACGTCAAGGCAGTGCAGGGAAAACAGGTTCCTCTGGAATGGACTGATTCATCTGGGGGACTCTTGGAATGGTGGCAGGACCCTGGAGTTCCTCTCGCCTTTCCTGTGGAGAGCGCCTCCTCTTGAGATGCGATGGGAACGCCGGGAATTCTTTCCCTACGAAACAGGGAAACGATCCCTCATCTCGAGCTAGGAGGCGGAAACGGGGCTCCCCTGGATGTGTGCGTGACCCCACGTGCTTCCTCTCGAGTGGAGACGGGTATGTCGGGGAACTTCTTGAGTTGCAGCAATGGTGTGAAGGACCCTTTGGAAGTTCCAGTGGTTAGATGTGATTGGGCTCGAGAAGCCTCAGCGGAAATGGGCCTCATCTCGCCTGGAGGGCAAAACCTCCTGGATTTTCTCGAGTTGCGGCAGGTGCTCTCGACTTACGACGGGGACCTCAGGGACCCGCTCTGGTGGCCTCAGGAAAGGCCAGTCCCCATGCGAGTTCATCGGGGGCCTCTCGGGATTCCTCTCCCGTCGATGCCGGGGCCTAAGACCTTGTGTGTAGTCGGGGCCGGAACCTGAGGATTCCTCTCCAGTGCTGACATGGATCTTGGGGTACTTCTGGAGTCTCCCCAGGGGAGTCAGTCCTCGTCTCGAATGCGAGCATGCACTTGCGCTTTCCTCCAGAGCGGTAGCAGCAGTGTCACGCAGTCCGCCGCGTGGATCAAAGGATCTATGGTTTTCCCTCGAGTCTTTCCCACGAGGCTTTCCAACGAGGCTTTCCCACAGGGCTGTCCCACGTGCACACGTGGTGGGAGTCGATCCTCGGCTCGAACGTCAAGGCAGTGCAGGGAAAACAGGTTCCTCTGGAATGGACTGACACATCTGGGGGACTCTTGGAATGGTGGCACGACCCTGGAGTTCCTCTCGCCTTTCCTGTGGAGAGCGCCTCCTCTTGAGATGCGACGGGAACGCCGGGAATTCTTTCCCTACGAAACAGGGAAAGGATCCCTCATCTCGAGCTAGGAGGCGGAAACGGGCTCCCCTGGATATGTGCGGGACCCCACGTGCTTCCTCTCGAGTGCAGACGGGTATGTCGGGGAACTTCTTGAGTTGCAGCAATGCTGTGAAGGACCCTTTGGAAGTTCCAGTGGTTAGATGTGATTGGCCTCGAGAAGCCTCAGCGAAAATGGGCCTCATCTCGCCTGGAGGGAAAAAACCTCCTGGATTTTCTCGAGTTGCGGCAGGTGCTCTCGACTTACGACGGGGACCTCAGGGACCCGCTCTGGTGGCCTCAGGAAAGGCCAGTCCCCATGCGAGTTCCTCGGGGGCCTCTCGGGATTCCTCTCCCGTTGATGCCGGGGCCTAAGACCTTGTGTGGAGTCGGTGCCGGAACCTGAGGATTCCTCTCCAGTGCTGACATGGATCTTGGGGTACTTCTGGAGTCTCCCCAGGGGAGTCAGTCCTCGTCTCGAATGCGGGCATGTATTGCGCTTTCCTCCAGAGCGTTAGCAGCAGTGTCACGCAGTCCGCCGCGTGGATCAAAGGATCTATGGTTTTCCCTCGAGTCTTTCCCACGAGGCTTTCCCACGAGGCTTTCCCACAGGGCTGTCCCACGTGCACACGTGGTGGGAGTCGATCCTCGGCTTGAACGTCAAGGCAGTGCAGGGAAAACAGGTTCCTCTGGAATGGACTGACACATCTGGGGGACTCTTGGAATGGTGGCACGACCCTAGAGTTCCTCTCGCCTTTCCTGTGGAGAGCGCCTCCTCTTGAGATGCGACGGGAACGCCGGGAATTCTTTCCCTACGAAACAGGGAAAGGATCCCTCATCTCGAGCTAGGAGGCGGAAACGGGGCTCCCCTGGATGTGTGCGGGACACCACGTGCTTCCTCTCGAGTGCAGACGGGTATGTCGGGGAACTTCTTGAGTTGCAGCAAGGGTGTGAAGGACCCTTTGGAAGTTCCAGTGGTTAGATGTGATTGGCCTCGAGAAGCCTCAGCGGAAATGGGCCTCATCTCGCCTGGAGGGCAAAACCTCCTGGATTTTCTCGAGTTGCGGCAGGTGCTCTCGACTTACGACGGGGACCTCAGGGACCCGCTCTGGTGGCCTCAGGAAAGGCCAGTCCCCATGCGAGTTCCTCGGGGGCCTCTCGGGATTCCTCTCCCGTCGATGCCGGGGCCTAAGACCTTTTGTGGAGTCGGGGCCGGAACCTGAGGATTCCTCTCCAGTGCTGACATGTATCTTGGGGTACTTCTGGAGTCTCCCCAGGGGAGTCAGTCCTCATCTCGAATGCGGGCATGCACTTGCGCTTTCCTCCAGAGCGGTAGCAGCAGTGTCACGCAGTCCGCCGCGTGGATCAAAGGATCTATGGTTTTCCCTCGAGTCTTTCCCACGAGGCTTTCCCACGAGGCTTTCCCACAGGGCTGTCCCACGTGCACACGTGGTGGGAGTCGATCCTCGGCTTGAACGTCAAGGCAGTGCAGGGAAAACAGGTTCCTCTGGAATGGACTGACACATCTGGGGGACTCTTGGAATGGTGGCACGACCCTGGAGTTCCTCTCGCCTTTCCTGTGGAGAGCGCCTCCTCTTGAGATGCGGCGGGAACGCCGGGAATTCTTTAACTACGAAACAGGGAAAGGATCCCTCATCTCGAGCTAGGAGGCGGAAACGGGCTCCCCTGGATGTGTGCGGGACCCCACGTGCTTCCTCTTGAGTGCAGACGGGTATGTCGGGGAACTTCTTGAGTTGCAGCAATGCTGTGAAGGACCCTTTGGAAGTTCCAGTGGTTAGATGTGATTGGCCTCGAGAAGCCTCAGCGGAAATGGGCCTCATCTCGCCTGGAGGGAAAAAACCTCCTCGATTTTCTCGAGTTGCGGCAGGTGCTCTCGACTTACGACGGGGACCTCAGGGACCCGCTCTGGTGGCCTCAGGAAAGGCCAGTCCACATGCGAGTTCCTCGGGGGCCTCTCGGGATTCCTCTCCCGTTGATGCCGGGGCCTAAGACCTTGTGTGGAGTCGGTGCCGGAACCTGAGGATTCCTCTCCAGTGCTGACATGGATCTTGGGGTACTTCTGGAGTCTCCCCAGGGGTGTCAGTCTTCGTCTCGAATGCGGGCATGCATTGCGCTTTCCTCCAGAGCGTTAGCAGCAGTGTCACGCAGTCCGCCGCGTGGATCAAAGGATCTATGGTTTTCCCTCGAGTCTTTCCCACGAGGCTTTCCCACGAGGCTTTCCCACAGGGCTGTCCCACGTGCACACGTGGTGGGAGTCGATCCTCGGCTTGAACGTCAAGGCAGTGCAGGGAAAACAGGTTCCTCTGGAATGGACTGACACATCTGGGGGACTCTTGGAATGGTGGCACGACCCTGGAGTTCCTCTCGCCTTTCCTGTGGAGAGCGCCTCCTCTTGAGATGCGACGGGAACGCCGGGAATTCTTTACCTACGAAACAGGGAAAGGATCCCTCATCTCGAGCTAGGAGGCGGAAACGGGGCTCCCCTGGATGTGTGCGGGACACCACGTGCTTCCTCTCGAGTGGAGACGGGTATGTCGGGGAACTTCTTGTGTTGCAGCAATGGTGTGAAGGACCCTTTGGAAGTTCCAGTGGTTAGATGTGATTGGCCTTGAGAAGCCTCAGGGGAAATGGGCCTCATCTCGCCTGGAGGGCAAAACCTCCTGGATTTTCTCGAGTTGCGGCAGGTGCTCTCGACTTACGACGGGGACCTCAGGGAACCGCTCTGGTGGCCTCAGGAAAGGCCAGTCATCATGCGAGTTCCTCGGGGGCGTCTCGGGATTCCTCTCCCGTCGATGCCGGGGCCGAAGACCTTGTGTGGAGTCGGGGCCGGAACCTGAGGATTCCTCTCCAGTGCTGACATGGATCTTGGGGTACTTCTGGAGTCTCCGCAGGGGAGTCAGTCCTCGTCTCGAATGCGGGCATGCACTTGCGCTTTCCTCCAGAGCGGTAGCAGCAGTGTCACGCAGTCCGCCGCGTGGATCAAAGGATCTATGGTTTTCCCTCGAGTCTTTCCCACGAGGCTTTCCCACGAGGCTTTCCCACAGGGCTGTCCCACGTGCACACGTGGTGGGAGTCGATCCTCGGCTTGAACGTCAAGGCAGTGCAGGGAAAACAGGTTCCTCTGGAATGGACTGACACATCTGGGGGACTCTTGGAATGGTGGCACGACCCTGGAGTTCCTCTCGCCTTTCCTGTGGAGAGCGCCTCCTCTTGAGATGCGACGGGAACGCCGGGAATTCTTTCCCTACGAAACAGGGAAAGGATCCCTCATCTCGAGCTAGGAGGCGGAAACGGGGCTCCCCTGGATGTGTGCGGGACCCCACGTGCTTCCTCTCGAGTGGAGACGGGTATGTCGGGGAACTTCTTGAGTTGCAGCAAGGGTGTGAAGGACCCTTTGGAAGTTCCAGTGGTTAGATGTGATTGGCCTCGAGAAGCCTCAGCGGAAATGGGCCTCATCTCGCCTGGAGGGCAAAACCTCCTGGATTTTCTCGAGTTGCGGCAGGTGCTCACGACTTACGACGGGGACCTCAGGGACCCGCTCTGGTGGCCTCAGTACAGGCCAGTCCCCATGCGAGTTCATCGGGGGCCTCTCGGGATTCCTCTCCCGTCGATGCCGGGGCCTAAGACCTTGTGTGGAGTCGGGGCCGGAACCTGAGGATTCCTCTCCAGTGCTGACATGGATCTTGGGGTACTTCTGGAGTCTCCCCAGGGGAGTCAGTCCTCGTCTCGAATGCGAGCTTGCACTTGCGCTTTCCTCCAGAGCGGTAGCAGCAGTGTCACGCAGTCCGCCGCGTGGATCAAAGGATCTATGGTTTTCCCTCGAGTCTTTCCCACGAGGCTTTCCCACGAGGCTTTCCCACAGGGCTGTCCCACGTGCACACGTGGTGGGAGTCGATCCTCGGCTTGAACGTCAATACAGTGCAGGGAAAACAGGTTCCTCTGGAATGGACTGACACATCTGGGGGACTCTTGGAATGGTGGCATGACCCTGGAGTTCCTGTCGCCTTTCCTGTGGAGAGCGCCTCCTCTTGAGATGCGACGGGAACGCCGGGAATTCTTTCCCTACGAAACAGGGAAAAGATCCCTCATCTCGAGCTAGGAGGCGGAAACGGGGCTCCCCTGGATGTGTGCGGGACACCACGTGCTTCCTCTCGAGTGCAGACGGGTATGTCGGGGAACTTCTTGTGTTGCAGCAATGGTGTGAAGGACCCTTTGGAAGTTTCAGTTGTTAGATGTGATTGGCCTTGAGAAGCCTCAGCGGAAATGGGCCTCATCTCGCCTGGAGGGCAAAACCTCCTGGATTTTCTCGAGTTGCGGCAGGTGCTCTCGTCTTACGACGGGGACCTCAGGGAACCTCTCTGGTGGCCTCAGGAAAGGCCAGTCCCCATGCGAGTTCCTCGGGGGCGTCTCGGGATTCCTCTCCCGTCGATGCCGGGGCCTAAGACCTTGTGTGGAGTCGGGGCCGGAACCTGAGGATTCCTCTCCAGTGCTGACATGGATCTTGGGGTACTTCTGGAGTCTCCCCAGGGGAGTCAGTCCTCGTCTCGAATCCGGGCATGCACTTGCGCTTTCCTCCAGAGCGGTAGCAGCAGTGTCATGCAGTCCGCCGCGTGGATCAAAGGATCTATGGTTTTCCCTCGAGTCTTTCCCACGAGGCTTTCCCACGAGGCTTTCCCACAGGGCTGTCCCACGTGCACACGTGGTGGGAGTCGATCCTCGGCTCGAACGTCAAGGCAGTGCAGGGAAAACAGGTTCCTCTGGAATGGACTGACACATCTGGGGGACTCTTGGAATGGTGGCACCACCCTGGAGTTCCTCTCGCCTTTCCTGTGGAGAGCGCCTCCTCTTGAGATGCGACGGGAACGCCGGGAATTCTTTACCTACGAAACAGGGAAAGGATCCCTCATCTCGAGCTAGGAGGCGGAAACGGGGCTCCCCTGGATGTGTGCGGGACACCACGTGCTTCCTCTCGAGTGGAGACGGGTATGTCGGGGAACTTCTTGTGTTGCAGCAATGGTGTGAAGGACCCTTTGGAAGTTCCAGTGGTTAGATGTGATTGGCCTTGAGAAGCCTCAGGGGAAATAGGCCTCATCTCGCCTGGAGGGCAAAACCTCCTGGATTTTCTCGAGTTGCGGCAGGTGCTCTCGACTTACGACGGGGACCTCAGGGAACCGCTCTGGTGGCCTCAGGAAAGGCCAGTCATCATGCGAGTTCCTCGGGGGCGTCTCGGGATTCCTCTCCCGTCGATGCCGGGGCCTAAGACCTTGTGTGGAGTCGGGGCCGGAACCTGAGGATTCCTCTCCAGTGCTGACATGGATCTTGGGGTACTTCTGGAGTCTCCGCAGGGGAGTCAGTCCTCGTCTCGAATGCGGGCATGCACTTGCGCTTTCCTCCAGAGCGGTAGCAGCAGTGTCACGCAGTCCGCCGCGTGGATCAAAGGATCTATGGTTTTCCCTCGAGTCTTTCCCACGAGGCTTTCCCACGAGGCTTTCCCACAGGGCTGTCCCACGTGCACACGTGGTGGGAGTCGATCCTCGGCTTGAACGTCAAGGCAGTGCAGGGAAAACAGGTTCCTCTGGAATGGACTGACACATCTGGGGGACTCTTGGAATGGTGGCACGACCCTGGAGTTCCTCTCGCCTTTCCTGTGGAGAGCGCCTCCTCTTGAGATGCGACGGGAACGCCGGGAATTCTTTCCCTACGAAACAGGGAAAGGATCCCTCATCTCGAGCTAGGAGGCGGAAACGGGGCTCCCCTGGATGTGTGCGGGACCCCACGTGCTTCCTCTCGAGTGGAGACGGGTATGTCGGGGAACTTCTTGAGTTGCAGCAAGGGTGTGAAGGACCCTTTGGAAGTTCCAGTGGTTAGATGTGATTGGCCTCGAGAAGCCTCAGCGGAAATGGGCCTCATCTCGCCTGGAGGGCAAAACCTCCTGGATTTTCTCGAGTTGCGGCAGGTGCTCACGACTTACGACGGGGACCTCAGGGACCCGCTCTGGTGGCCTCAGTACAGGCCAGTCCCCATGCGAGTTCATCGGGGGCCTCTCGGGATTCCTCTCCCGTCGATGCCGGGGCCTAAGACCTTGTGTGGAGTCGGGGCCGGAACCTGAGGATTCCTCTCCAGTGCTGACATGGATCTTGGGGTACTTCTGGAGTCTCCCCAGGGGAGTCAGTCCTCGTCTCGAATGCGGGCATGCACTTGCGCTTTCCTCCAGAGCGGTAGCAGCAGTGTCACGCAGTCCGCCGCGTGGATCAAAGGATCTATGGTTTTCCCTCGAGTCTTTCCCACGAGGCTTTCCCACGAGGCTTTTCCACAGGGCTGTCCCACGTGCACACGTGGTGGGAGTCGATCCTCGGCTCGAACGTCAAGGCAGTGCAGGGAAAACACGTTCCTCTGGAATGGACTGACACATCTGGGGGACTCTTGGAATGGTGGCACGACCCTGGAGTTCCTCTCGCCTTTCCTGTGGAGAGCGCCTCCTCTTGAGATGGAACGGGAACGCCGGGAATTCTTTCCCTACGAAACAGGGAAAGGATCCCTCATCTCGAGCTAGGAGGCGGAAACGGGGCTCCCCTGGATGTGTGCGGGACACCACGTGCTTCCTCTCGAGTGGAGACGGGTATGTCGGGGAACTTCTTGTGTTGCAGCAATGGTGTGAAGGACCCTTTGGAAGTTCCAGTGGTCAGATGTGATTGGCCTTGTGAAGCCTCAGCGGAAATGGGCCTCATCTCGCCTGGAGGGCAAAACCTCCTGGATTTTCTCGAGTTGCGGCAGGTGCTCTCGACTTACGACGGGGACCTCAGGGAACCGCTCTGGTGGCCTCAGGAAAGGCCAGTCATCATGCGAGTTCCTCGGGGGCGTCTCGGGATTCCTCTCCCGTCGATGCCGGGGCCTAAGACCTTGTGTGGAGTCGGGGCCGGAACCTGAGGATTCCTCTCCAGAGCTGACATGGATCTTGGGGTACTTCTGGAGTCTCCGCAGGGGAGTCAGTCCTCGTCTCGAATGCGGGCATGCACTTGCGCTTTCCTCCAGAGCGGTAGCAGCAGTGTCACGCAGTCCGCCGCGTGGATCAAAGGATCTATGGTTTTCCCTCGAGTCTTTCCCACGAGGCTTTCCCACGAGGCTTTCCCACAGGGCTGTCCCACGTGCACACGTGGTGGGAGTCGATCCTCTGCTGGAACGTCAAGGCAGTGCAGGGAAAACAGGTTCCTCTGGAATGGACTGATTCATCTGGGGGACTCTTGGAATGGTGGCAGGACCCTGGAGTTCCTCTCGCCTTTCCTGTGGAGAGCGCCTCCTCTTGAGATGCGATGGGAACGCCGGGAATTCTTTCCCTACGAAACAGGGAAACGATCCCTCATCTCGAGCTAGGAGGCGGAAACGGGGCTCCCCTGGATGTGTGCGTGACCCCACGTGCTTCCTCTCGAGTGGAGACGGGTATGTCGGGGAACTTCTTGAGTTGCAGCAATGGTGTGAAGGACCCTTTGGAAGTTCCAGTGGTTAGATGTGATTGGGCTCGAGAAGCCTCAGCGGAAATGGGCCTCATCTCGCCTGGAGGGCAAAACCTCCTGGATTTTCTCGAGTTGCGGCAGGTGCTCTCGACTTACGACGGGGACCTCAGGGACCCGCTCTGGTGGCCTCAGGAAAGGCCAGTCCCCATGCGAGTTCATCGGGGGCCTCTCGGGATTCCTCTCCCGTCGATGCCGGGGCCTAAGACCTTGTGTGTAGTCGGGGCCGGAACCTGAGGATTCCTCTCCAGTGCTGACATGGATCTTGGGGTACTTCTGGAGTCTCCCCAGGGGAGTCAGTCCTCGTCTCGAATGCGAGCATGCACTTGCGCTTTCCTCCAGAGCGGTAGCAGCAGTGTCACGCAGTCCGCCGCGTGGATCAAAGGATCTATGGTTTTCCCTCGAGTCTTTCCCACGAGGCTTTCCAACGAGGCTTTCCCACAGGGCTGTCCCACGTGCACACGTGGTGGGAGTCGATCCTCGGCTCGAACGTCAAGGCAGTGCAGGGAAAACAGGTTCCTCTGGAATGGACTGACACATCTGGGGGACTCTTGGAATGGTGGCACGACCCTGGAGTTCCTCTCGCCTTTCCTGTGGAGAGCGCCTCCTCTTGAGATGCGACGGGAACGCCGGGAATTCTTTCCCTAAGAAACAGGGAAAGGATCCTTCATCTCGAGCTAGGAGGCGGAAACGGGGCTCCCCTGTATATGTGCGGGACACCACATGCTTCCTCTCGAGTGGAGACGGGTATGTCGGGGAACTTCTTGAGTTGCAGGAAGGGTGTGAAGGACCCTTTGGAAGTTCCAGTGGTTAGACGTGATTGGCCTCGAGAAGCCTCAGCGGAAATGGGCCTCATCTTGCCTGGAGGGCAAAACCTCCTGGATTTTCTCGAGTTGTGGCAGGTGCTCTCGACTTACGACGGGGACCTCAGGGACCCGCTCTGGTGGCCTCAGGAAAGGCCAGTCCCCATGCGAGTTCCTCGGGGGCCTCTCGGGATTCCTCTCCCGTCGATGCCGGGGCCTAAGACCTTGTGTGGAGTCGGGGCCGGAACCTGAGGATTCCTCTCCAGTGCTGACATGGATCTTGGGGTACTTCTGGAGTCTCCCCAGGGGAGTCAGTCCTCGTCTCGAATGCGGGCATGCACTTGCGCTTTCCTCCAGAGCGGTAGCAGCAGTGTCACGCAGTCCGCCGCGTGGATCAAAGGATCTATGGTTTTCCCTCGAGTCTTTCCCACGAGTCTTTCCCACGAGGCTTTCCCACAGGGCTGTCCCACGTGCACACGAGGTGGGAGTCGATCCTCGGCTTGAACGTCAATACAGTGCAGGGAAAACAGGTTCCTCTGGAATGGACTGACACATCTGGGGGACTCTTGGAATGGTGGCATGACCCTGGAGTTCCTCTCGCCTTTCCTGTGGAGAGCGCCTCCTCTTGAGATGCGACGGGAACGCCGGGAATTCTTTCCCTACGAAACAGGGAAAGGATCCCTCATCTCGAGCTAGGAGGCGGAAACGGGGCTCCCCTGGATGTTTGCGGGACACGACGTGCTTCCTCTCGAGTGCAGACGGGTATGTCGGGGAACTTCTTGAGTTGCAGCAAGGGTGTGAAGGACCCTTTGGAAGTTCCAGTGGTTAGATGTGATTGGCCTCGAGAAGCCTCAGCGGAAATGGGCCTCATCTCGCCTGGAGGGCAAAACCTCCTGGATTTTCTCGAGTTGCGGCAGGTGCTCTCGACTTACAACGGGGACCTCAGGGACCCGCTCTGGTGGCCTCAGGACAGGCCAGTCCCCATGCGAATTCCTCGGGGGCCTCTCGGGATTCCTCTCCCGTCGATACCGGGGCCTAAGACCTTGTGTGGAGTCGGGGCCGGAACCTGAGGATTCCTCTCCAGTGCTGACATGGATCTTGGGGTACTTCTGGAGTCTCCCCAGGGGAGTCAGTCCTCGTCTCGAATGCGAGCATGCACTTGCGCTTTCCTCCAGAGCGGTAGCAGCAGTGTCACGCAGTCCGCCGCGTGGATCAAAGGATCTATGGTTTTCCCTCGAGTCTTTCCCACGAGGCTTTCCCACGAGGCTTTCCCACAGGGCTGTCCCACGTGCACACGTGGTGGGAGTCGATCCTCGGCTTGAACGTCAAGGCAGTGCAGGGAAAACAGGTTCCTCTGGAATGGACTGACACATCTGGGGGACTCTTGGAATGGTGGCACGACCCTGGAGTTCCTCTCGCCTTTCCTGTGGAGAGCGCCTCCTCTTGAGATGCGACGGGAACGCCGGGAATTCTTTCCCTACGAAACAGGGAAAGGATCCCTCATCTCGAGCTAGGACGCGGAAACGGGGCTCCCCTGGATGTGTGCGGGACACCACGTGCTTCCTCTCGAGTGCAGACGGGTATGTCGGGGAACTTCTTGAGTTGCAGCAAGGGTGTGAAGGACCCTTTGGAAGTTCCAGTGGTTAGATGTGATTGGCCTCGAGAAGCCTCAGCGGAAATGGGCCTCATCTCGCCTGGAGGGCAAAACCTCCTGGATTTTCTCGAGTTGCGGCAGGTGCTCTCGACTTACGACGGGGACCTCAGGGACCCGCTCTGGTGGCCTCAGGAAAGGCCAGTCCCCATGCGAGTTCCTCGGGGGCCTATCGGGATTCCTCTCCCGTCGATGCCGGGGCCTAAGACCTTTTGTGGAGTCGGGGCCAGAACCTGAGGATTCCTCTCCAGTGCTGACATGTATCTTGGGGTACTTCTGGAGTCTCCCCAGGGGAGTCAGTCCTCATCTCGAATGCCGGCATGCACTTGCGCTTTCCTCCAGAGCGGTAGCAGCAGTGTCACGCAGTCCGCCGCGTGGATCAAAGGATCTATGGTTTTCCCTCGAGTCTTTCCCACGAGGCTTTCCCACGAGGCTTTCCCACAGGGCTGTCCCACGTGCACACGTGGTGGGAGTCGATCCTCGGCTTGAACGTCAAGGCAGTGCAGGGAAAACAGGTTCCTCTGGAATGGACTGACACATCTGGGGGACTCTTGGAATGGTGGCACGACCCTGGAGTTCCTCTCGCCTTTCCTGTGGAGAGCGCCTCCTCTTGAGATGCGACGGGAACGCCGGGAATTCTTTCCCTACGAAACAGGGAAAGGATCCCTCATCTCGAGCTAGGAGGCGGAAACGGGCTCCCCTGGATATGTGCGGGACCCCACGTGCTTCCTCTCGAGTGCAGACGGGTATGTCGGGGAACTTCTTGAGTTGCAGCAATGCTGTGAAGGACCCTTTGGAAGTTCCAGTGGTTAGATGTGATTGGCCTCGAGAAGCCTCAGCGAAAATGGGCCTCATCTCGCCTGGAGGGAAAAAACCTCCTGGATTTTCTCGAGTTGCGGCAGGTGCTCTCGACTTACGACGGGGACCTCAGGGACCCGCTCTGGTGGCCTCAGGAAAGGCCAGTCCCCATGCGAGTTCCTCGGGGGCCTCTCGGGATTCCTCTCCCGTTGATGCCGGGGCCTAAGACCTTGTGTGGAGTCGGTGCCGGAACCTGAGGATTCCTCTCCAGTGCTGACATGGATCTTGGGGTACTTCTGGAGTCTCCCCAGGGGAGTCAGTCCTCGTCTCGAATGCGGGCATGTATTGCGCTTTCCTCCAGAGCGTTAGCAGCAGTGTCACGCAGTCCGCCGCGTGGATCAAAGGATCTATGGTTTTCCCTCGAGTCTTTCCCACGAGGCTTTCCCACGAGGCTTTCCCACAGGGCTGTCCCACGTGCACACGTGGTGGGAGTCGATCCTCGGCTTGAACGTCAAGGCAGTGCAGGGAAAACAGGTTCCTCTGGAATGGACTGACACATCTGGGGGACTCTTGGAATGGTGGCACGACCCTAGAGTTCCTCTCGCCTTTCCTGTGGAGAGCGCCTCCTCTTGAGATGCGACGGGAACGCCGGGAATTCTTTCCCTACGAAACAGGGAAAGGATCCCTCATCTCGAGCTAGGAGGCGGAAACGGGGCTCCCCTGGATGTGTGCGGGACACCACGTGCTTCCTCTCGAGTGCAGACGGGTATGTCGGGGAACTTCTTGAGTTGCAGCAAGGGTGTGAAGGACCCTTTGGAAGTTCCAGTGGTTAGATGTGATTGGCCTCGAGAAGCCTCAGCGGAAATGGGCCTCATCTCGCCTGGAGGGCAAAACCTCCTGGATTTTCTCGAGTTGCGGCAGGTGCTCTCGACTTACGACGGGGACCTCAGGGACCCGCTCTGGTGGCCTCAGGAAAGGCCAGTCCCCATGCGAGTTCCTCGGGGGCCTCTCGGGATTCCTCTCCCGTCGATGCCGGGGCCTAAGACCTTTTGTGGAGTCGGGGCCGGAACCTGAGGATTCCTCTCCAGTGCTGACATGTATCTTGGGGTACTTCTGGAGTCTCCCCAGGGGAGTCAGTCCTCATCTCGAATGCGGGCATGCACTTGCGCTTTCCTCCAGAGCGGTAGCAGCAGTGTCACGCAGTCCGCCGCGTGGATCAAAGGATCTATGGTTTTCCCTCGAGTCTTTCCCACGAGGCTTTCCCACGAGGCTTTCCCACAGGGCTGTCCCACGTGCACACGTGGTGGGAGTCGATCCTCGGCTTGAACGTCAAGGCAGTGCAGGGAAAACAGGTTCCTCTGGAATGGACTGACACATCTGGGGGACTCTTGGAATGGTGGCACGACCCTGGAGTTCCTCTCGCCTTTCCTGTGGAGAGCGCCTCCTCTTGAGATGCGGCGGGAACGCCGGGAATTCTTTAACTACGAAACAGGGAAAGGATCCCTCATCTCGAGCTAGGAGGCGGAAACGGGCTCCCCTGGATGTGTGCGGGACCCCACGTGCTTCCTCTTGAGTGCAGACGGGTATGTCGGGGAACTTCTTGAGTTGCAGCAATGCTGTGAAGGACCCTTTGGAAGTTCCAGTGGTTAGATGTGATTGGCCTCGAGAAGCCTCAGCGGAAATGGGCCTCATCTCGCCTGGAGGGAAAAAACCTCCTCGATTTTCTCGAGTTGCGGCAGGTGCTCTCGACTTACGACGGGGACCTCAGGGACCCGCTCTGGTGGCCTCAGGAAAGGCCAGTCCACATGCGAGTTCCTCGGGGGCCTCTCGGGATTCCTCTCCCGTTGATGCCGGGGCCTAAGACCTTGTGTGGAGTCGGTGCCGGAACCTGAGGATTCCTCTCCAGTGCTGACATGGATCTTGGGGTACTTCTGGAGTCTCCCCAGGGGTGTCAGTCTTCGTCTCGAATGCGGGCATGCATTGCGCTTTCCTCCAGAGCGTTAGCAGCAGTGTCACGCAGTCCGCCGCGTGGATCAAAGGATCTATGGTTTTCCCTCGAGTCTTTCCCACGAGGCTTTCCCACGAGGCTTTCCCACAGGGCTGTCCCACGTGCACACGTGGTGGGAGTCGATCCTCGGCTTGAACGTCAAGGCAGTGCAGGGAAAACAGGTTCCTCTGGAATGGACT
Source organism: Ovis canadensis (assembly GCF_042477335.2). Taxonomy (NCBI): domain Eukaryota; kingdom Metazoa; phylum Chordata; class Mammalia; order Artiodactyla; family Bovidae; genus Ovis; species Ovis canadensis. Next base: position 10,944,937 of record NC_091268.1, read on the forward strand.
GACACATCTGGGGGACTCTTGGAATGGTGGCACGACCCTGGAGTTCCTCTCGCCTTTCCTGTGGAGAGCGCCTCCTCTTGAGATGCGACGGGAACGCCGGGAATTCTTTACCTACGAAACAGGGAAAGGATCCCTCATCTCGAGCTAGGAGGCGGAAACGGGGCTCCCCTGGATGTGTGCGGGACACCACGTGCTTCCTCTCGAGTGGAGACGGGTATGTCGGGGAACTTCTTGTGTTGCAGCAATGGTGTGAAGGACCCTTTGGAAGTTCCAGTGGTTAGATGTGATTGGCCTTGAGAAGCCTCAGGGGAAATGGGCCTCATCTCGCCTGGAGGGCAAAACCTCCTGGATTTTCTCGAGTTGCGGCAGGTGCTCTCGACTTACGACGGGGACCTCAGGGAACCGCTCTGGTGGCCTCAGGAAAGGCCAGTCATCATGCGAGTTCCTCGGGGGCGTCTCGGGATTCCTCTCCCGTCGATGCCGGGGCCGAAGACCTTGTGTGGAGTCGGGGCCGGAACCTGAGGATTCCTCTCCAGTGCTGACATGGATCTTGGGGTACTTCTGGAGTCTCCGCAGGGGAGTCAGTCCTCGTCTCGAATGCGGGCATGCACTTGCGCTTTCCTCCAGAGCGGTAGCAGCAGTGTCACGCAGTCCGCCGCGTGGATCAAAGGATCTATGGTTTTCCCTCGAGTCTTTCCCACGAGGCTTTCCCACGAGGCTTTCCCACAGGGCTGTCCCACGTGCACACGTGGTGGGAGTCGATCCTCGGCTTGAACGTCAAGGCAGTGCAGGGAAAACAGGTTCCTCTGGAATGGACTGACACATCTGGGGGACTCTTGGAATGGTGGCACGACCCTGGAGTTCCTCTCGCCTTTCCTGTGGAGAGCGCCTCCTCTTGAGATGCGACGGGAACGCCGGGAATTCTTTCCCTACGAAACAGGGAAAGGATCCCTCATCTCGAGCTAGGAGGCGGAAACGGGGCTCCCCTGGATGTGTGCGGGACCCCACGTGCTTCCTCTCGAGTGGAGACGGGTATGTCGGGGAACTTCTTGAGTTGCAGCAAGGGTGTGAAGGACCCTTTGGAAGTTCCAGTGGTTAGATGTGATTGGCCTCGAGAAGCCTCAGCGGAAATGGGCCTCATCTCGCCTGGAGGGCAAAACCTCCTGGATTTTCTCGAGTTGCGGCAGGTGCTCACGACTTACGACGGGGACCTCAGGGACCCGCTCTGGTGGCCTCAGTACAGGCCAGTCCCCATGCGAGTTCATCGGGGGCCTCTCGGGATTCCTCTCCCGTCGATGCCGGGGCCTAAGACCTTGTGTGGAGTCGGGGCCGGAACCTGAGGATTCCTCTCCAGTGCTGACATGGATCTTGGGGTACTTCTGGAGTCTCCCCAGGGGAGTCAGTCCTCGTCTCGAATGCGAGCTTGCACTTGCGCTTTCCTCCAGAGCGGTAGCAGCAGTGTCACGCAGTCCGCCGCGTGGATCAAAGGATCTATGGTTTTCCCTCGAGTCTTTCCCACGAGGCTTTCCCACGAGGCTTTCCCACAGGGCTGTCCCACGTGCACACGTGGTGGGAGTCGATCCTCGGCTTGAACGTCAATACAGTGCAGGGAAAACAGGTTCCTCTGGAATGGACTGACACATCTGGGGGACTCTTGGAATGGTGGCATGACCCTGGAGTTCCTGTCGCCTTTCCTGTGGAGAGCGCCTCCTCTTGAGATGCGACGGGAACGCCGGGAATTCTTTCCCTACGAAACAGGGAAAAGATCCCTCATCTCGAGCTAGGAGGCGGAAACGGGGCTCCCCTGGATGTGTGCGGGACACCACGTGCTTCCTCTCGAGTGCAGACGGGTATGTCGGGGAACTTCTTGTGTTGCAGCAATGGTGTGAAGGACCCTTTGGAAGTTTCAGTTGTTAGATGTGATTGGCCTTGAGAAGCCTCAGCGGAAATGGGCCTCATCTCGCCTGGAGGGCAAAACCTCCTGGATTTTCTCGAGTTGCGGCAGGTGCTCTCGTCTTACGACGGGGACCTCAGGGAACCTCTCTGGTGGCCTCAGGAAAGGCCAGTCCCCATGCGAGTTCCTCGGGGGCGTCTCGGGATTCCTCTCCCGTCGATGCCGGGGCCTAAGACCTTGTGTGGAGTCGGGGCCGGAACCTGAGGATTCCTCTCCAGTGCTGACATGGATCTTGGGGTACTTCTGGAGTCTCCCCAGGGGAGTCAGTCCTCGTCTCGAATCCGGGCATGCACTTGCGCTTTCCTCCAGAGCGGTAGCAGCAGTGTCATGCAGTCCGCCGCGTGGATCAAAGGATCTATGGTTTTCCCTCGAGTCTTTCCCACGAGGCTTTCCCACGAGGCTTTCCCACAGGGCTGTCCCACGTGCACACGTGGTGGGAGTCGATCCTCGGCTCGAACGTCAAGGCAGTGCAGGGAAAACAGGTTCCTCTGGAATGGACTGACACATCTGGGGGACTCTTGGAATGGTGGCACCACCCTGGAGTTCCTCTCGCCTTTCCTGTGGAGAGCGCCTCCTCTTGAGATGCGACGGGAACGCCGGGAATTCTTTACCTACGAAACAGGGAAAGGATCCCTCATCTCGAGCTAGGAGGCGGAAACGGGGCTCCCCTGGATGTGTGCGGGACACCACGTGCTTCCTCTCGAGTGGAGACGGGTATGTCGGGGAACTTCTTGTGTTGCAGCAATGGTGTGAAGGACCCTTTGGAAGTTCCAGTGGTTAGATGTGATTGGCCTTGAGAAGCCTCAGGGGAAATAGGCCTCATCTCGCCTGGAGGGCAAAACCTCCTGGATTTTCTCGAGTTGCGGCAGGTGCTCTCGACTTACGACGGGGACCTCAGGGAACCGCTCTGGTGGCCTCAGGAAAGGCCAGTCATCATGCGAGTTCCTCGGGGGCGTCTCGGGATTCCTCTCCCGTCGATGCCGGGGCCTAAGACCTTGTGTGGAGTCGGGGCCGGAACCTGAGGATTCCTCTCCAGTGCTGACATGGATCTTGGGGTACTTCTGGAGTCTCCGCAGGGGAGTCAGTCCTCGTCTCGAATGCGGGCATGCACTTGCGCTTTCCTCCAGAGCGGTAGCAGCAGTGTCACGCAGTCCGCCGCGTGGATCAAAGGATCTATGGTTTTCCCTCGAGTCTTTCCCACGAGGCTTTCCCACGAGGCTTTCCCACAGGGCTGTCCCACGTGCACACGTGGTGGGAGTCGATCCTCGGCTTGAACGTCAAGGCAGTGCAGGGAAAACAGGTTCCTCTGGAATGGACTGACACATCTGGGGGACTCTTGGAATGGTGGCACGACCCTGGAGTTCCTCTCGCCTTTCCTGTGGAGAGCGCCTCCTCTTGAGATGCGACGGGAACGCCGGGAATTCTTTCCCTACGAAACAGGGAAAGGATCCCTCATCTCGAGCTAGGAGGCGGAAACGGGGCTCCCCTGGATGTGTGCGGGACCCCACGTGCTTCCTCTCGAGTGGAGACGGGTATGTCGGGGAACTTCTTGAGTTGCAGCAAGGGTGTGAAGGACCCTTTGGAAGTTCCAGTGGTTAGATGTGATTGGCCTCGAGAAGCCTCAGCGGAAATGGGCCTCATCTCGCCTGGAGGGCAAAACCTCCTGGATTTTCTCGAGTTGCGGCAGGTGCTCACGACTTACGACGGGGACCTCAGGGACCCGCTCTGGTGGCCTCAGTACAGGCCAGTCCCCATGCGAGTTCATCGGGGGCCTCTCGGGATTCCTCTCCCGTCGATGCCGGGGCCTAAGACCTTGTGTGGAGTCGGGGCCGGAACCTGAGGATTCCTCTCCAGTGCTGACATGGATCTTGGGGTACTTCTGGAGTCTCCCCAGGGGAGTCAGTCCTCGTCTCGAATGCGGGCATGCACTTGCGCTTTCCTCCAGAGCGGTAGCAGCAGTGTCACGCAGTCCGCCGCGTGGATCAAAGGATCTATGGTTTTCCCTCGAGTCTTTCCCACGAGGCTTTCCCACGAGGCTTTTCCACAGGGCTGTCCCACGTGCACACGTGGTGGGAGTCGATCCTCGGCTCGAACGTCAAGGCAGTGCAGGGAAAACACGTTCCTCTGGAATGGACTGACACATCTGGGGGACTCTTGGAATGGTGGCACGACCCTGGAGTTCCTCTCGCCTTTCCTGTGGAGAGCGCCTCCTCTTGAGATGGAACGGGAACGCCGGGAATTCTTTCCCTACGAAACAGGGAAAGGATCCCTCATCTCGAGCTAGGAGGCGGAAACGGGGCTCCCCTGGATGTGTGCGGGACACCACGTGCTTCCTCTCGAGTGGAGACGGGTATGTCGGGGAACTTCTTGTGTTGCAGCAATGGTGTGAAGGACCCTTTGGAAGTTCCAGTGGTCAGATGTGATTGGCCTTGTGAAGCCTCAGCGGAAATGGGCCTCATCTCGCCTGGAGGGCAAAACCTCCTGGATTTTCTCGAGTTGCGGCAGGTGCTCTCGACTTACGACGGGGACCTCAGGGAACCGCTCTGGTGGCCTCAGGAAAGGCCAGTCATCATGCGAGTTCCTCGGGGGCGTCTCGGGATTCCTCTCCCGTCGATGCCGGGGCCTAAGACCTTGTGTGGAGTCGGGGCCGGAACCTGAGGATTCCTCTCCAGAGCTGACATGGATCTTGGGGTACTTCTGGAGTCTCCGCAGGGGAGTCAGTCATCGTCTCGAATGCGGGCATGCACTTGCGCTTTCCTCCAGAGCGGTAGCAGCAGTGTCACGCAGTCCGCCGCGTGGATCAAAGGATCTATGGTTTTCCCTCGAGTCTTTCCCACGAGGCTTTCCCACGAGGCTTTCCCACAGGGCTGTCCCACGTGCACACGTGGTGGGAGTCGATCCTCTGCTGGAACGTCAAGGCAGTGCAGGGAAAACAGGTTCCTCTGGAATGGACTGATTCATCTGGGGGACTCTTGGAATGGTGGCAGGACCCTGGAGTTCCTCTCGCCTTTCCTGTGGAGAGCGCCTCCTCTTGAGATGCGATGGGAACGCCGGGAATTCTTTCCCTACGAAACAGGGAAAGGATCCCTCATCTCGAGCTAGGAGGCGGAAACGGGGCTCCCCTGGATGTGTGCGTGACCCCACGTGCTTCCTCTCGAGTGGAGACGGGTATGTCGGGGAACTTCTTGAGTTGCAGCAATGGTGTGAAGGACCCTTTGGAAGTTCCAGTGGTTAGATGTGATTGGGCTCGAGAAGCCTCAGCGGAAATGGGCCTCATCTCGCCTGGAGGGCAAAACCTCCTGGATTTTCTCGAGTTGCGGCAGGTGCTCTCGACTTACGACGGGGACCTCAGGGACCCGCTCTGGTGGCCTCAGGAAAGGCCAGTCCCCATGCGAGTTCATCGGGGGCCTCTCGGGATTCCTCTCCCGTCGATGCCGGGGCCTAAGACCTTGTGTGTAGTCGGGGCCGGAACCTGAGGATTCCTCTCCAGTGCTGACATGGATCTTGGGGTACTTCTGGAGTCTCCCCAGGGGAGTCAGTCCTCGTCTCGAATGCGGGCATGCACTTGCGCTTTCCTCCAGAGCGGTAGCAGCAGTGTCACGCAGTCCGCCGCGTGGATCAAAGGATCTATGGTTTTCCCTCGAGTCTTTCCCACGAGGCTTTCCAACGAGGCTTTCCCACAGGGCTGTCCCACGTGCACACGTGGTGGGAGTCGATCCTCTGCTGGAACGTCAAGGCAGTGCAGGGAAAACAGGTTCCTCTGGAATGGACTGATTCATCTGGGGGACTCTTGGAATGGTGGCACGACCCTGGAGTTCCTCTCGCCTTTCCTGTGGAGAGCGCCTCCTCTTGAGATGCGACGGGAACGCCGGGAATTCTTTCCCTACGAAACAGGGAAAGGATCCCTCATCTCGAGCTAGGAGGCGGAAACGGGGCTCCCCTGGATGTGTGCGGGACCCCACGTGCTTCCTCTCGAGTGGAGACGGGTATGTCGGGGAACTTCTTGAGTTGCAGCAAGGGTGTGAAGGACCCTTTGGAAGTTCCAGTGGTTAGATGTGATTGGCCTCGAGAAGCCTCAGCGGAAATGGGCCTCATCTCGCCTGGAGGGCAAAACCTCCTGGATTTTCTCGAGTTGCGGCAGGTGCTCACGACTTACGACGGCGACCTCAGGGACCCGCTCTGGTGGCCTCAGTACAGGCCAGTCCCCATGCGAGTTCATCGGGGGCCTCTCGGGATTCCTCTCCCGTCGATGCCGGGGCCTAAGACCTTGTGTGGAGTCGGGGCCGGAACCTGAGGATTCCTCTCCAGTGCTGACATGGATCTTGGGGTACTTCTGGAGTCTCCCCAGGGGAGTCAGTCCTCGTCTCGAATCCGGGCATGCACTTGCGCTTTCCTCCAGAGCGGTAGCAGCAGTGTCATGCAGTCCGCCGCGTGGATCAAAGGATCTATGGTTTTCCCTCGAGTCTTTCCCACGAGGCTTTCCCACGAGGCTTTCCCACAGGGCTGTCCCACGTGCACACGTGGTGGGAGTCGATCCTCGGCTCGAACGTCAAGGCAGTGCAGGGAAAACAGGTTCCTCTGGAATGGACTGACACATCTGGGGGACTCTTGGAATGGTGGCACCACCCTGGAGTTCCTCTCGCCTTTCCTGTGGAGAGCGCCTCCTCTTGAGATGCGACGGGAATGCCGGGAATTCTTTCCCTACGAAACAGGGAAAGGATCCCTCATCTCGAGCTAGGAGGCGGAAACGGGGCTCCCCTGGATGTGTGCGGGACACCACGTGCTTCCTCTCGAGTGCAGACGGGTATGTCGGGGAACTTCTTGAGTTGCAGCAAGGGTGTGAAGGACCCTTTGGAAGTTCCAGTGGTTAGATGTGATTGGCCTCGAGAAGCCTCAGCGGAAATGGGCCTCATCTCGCCTGGAGGGCAAAACCTACTGGATTTTCTCGAGTTGTGGCAGGTGCTCTCAACTTACGACGGGGACCTCAGGGACCCGCTCTGGTGGCCTCAGGACAGGCCAGTCCCCATGCGAGTTCATCGGGGGCCTCTCGGGATTCCTCTCCCGTCGATGCCGGGGCCTAAGACCTTGTGTGGAGTCGGGGCCGGAACCTGAGGATTCCTCTCCAGTGCTGACATGGATCTTGGGGTACTTCTGAAGTCTCCCCAGGGGAGTCAGTCCTCGTCTCGAATGCGGGCATGCACTTGCGCTTTCCTCCAGAGCGGTAGCAGCAGTGTCACGCAGTCCGCCGCGTGGATCAAAGGATCTATGGTTTTCCCTCGAGTCTTTCCCACGAGGCTTTCCCACGAGGCTTTCCCACAGGGCTGTCCCACGTGCACACGTGGTGGGAGTCGATCCTCTGCTGGAACGTCAAGGCAGTGCAGGGAAAACAGGTTCCTCTGGAATGGACTGATTCATCTGGGGGACTCTTGGAATGGTGGCAGGACCCTGGAGTTCCTCTCGCCTTTCCTGTGGAGAGCGCCTCCTCTTGAGATGCGATGGGAACGCCGGGAATTCTTTCCCTACGAAACAGGGAAAGGATCCCTCATCTCGAGCTAGGAGGCGGAAACGGGGCTCCCCTGGATGTGTGCGTGACCCCACGTGCTTCCTCTCGAGTGGAGACGGGTATGTCGGGGAACTTCTTGAGTTGCAGCAATGGTGTGAAGGACCCTTTGGAAGTTCCAGTGGTTAGATGTGATTGGGCTCGAGAAGCCTCAGCGGAAATGGGCCTCATCTCGCCTGGAGGGCAAAACCTCCTGGATTTTCTCGAGTTGCGGCAGGTGCTCTCGACTTACGACGGGAACCTCAGGGACCCCCTCTGGTGGCCTCAGGAAAGGCCAGTCCCCATGCGAGTTCATCGGGGGCCTCTCGGGATTCCTCTCCCGTCGATGCCGGGGCCTAAGACCTTGTGTGTAGTCGGGGCCGGAACCTGAGGATTCCTCTCCAGTGCTGACATGGATCTTGGGGTACTTCTGGAGTCTCCCCAGGGGAGTCAGTCCTCGTCTCGAATGCGGGCATGCACTTGCGCTTTCCTCCAGAGCGGTAGCAGCAGTGTCACGCAGTCCGCCGCGTGGATCAAAGGATCTATGGTTTTCCCTCGAGTCTTTCCCACGAGGCTTTCCAACGAGGCTTTCCCACAGGGCTGTCCCACGTGCACACGTGGTGGGAGTCGATCCTCGGCTCGAACGTCAAGGCAGTGCAGGGAAAACAGGTTCCTCTGGAATGGACTGACACATCTGGGGGACTCTTGGAATGGTGGCACGACCCTGGAGTTCCTCTCGCCTTTCCTGTGGAGAGCGCCTCCTCTTGAGATGCGACGGGAACGCCGGGAATTCTTTCCCTAAGAAACAGGGAAAGGATCCTTCATCTCGAGCTAGGAGGCGGAAACGGGGCTCCCCTGTATATGTGCGGGACACCACATGCTTCCTCTCGAGTGGAGACGGGTATGTCGGGGAACTTCTTGAGTTGCAGCAATGGTGTGAAGGACCCTTTGGAAGTTCCAGTGGTTAGATGTGATTGGGCTCGAGAAGCCTCAGCGGAAATGGGCCTCATCTCGCCTGGAGGGCAAAACCTCCTGGATTTTCTCGAGTTGCGGCAGGTGCTCTCGACTTACGACGGGGACCTCAGGGACCCGCTCTGGTGGCCTCAGGAAAGGCCAGTCCCCATGCGAGTTCATCGGGGGCCTCTCGGGATTCCTCTCCCGTCGATGCCGGGGCCTAAGACCTTGTGTGTAGTCGGGGCCGGAACCTGAGGATTCCTCTCCAGTGCTGACATGGATCTTGGGGTACTTCTGGAGTCTCCCCAGGGGAGTCAGTCCTCGTCTCGAATGCGGGCATGCACTTGCGCTTTCCTCCAGAGCGGTAGCAGCAGTGTCACGCAGTCCGCCGCGTGGATCAAAGGATCTATGGTTTTCCCTCGAGTCTTTCCCACGAGGCTTTCCAACGAGGCTTTCCCACAGGGCTGTCCCACGTGCACACGTGGTGGGAGTCGATCCTCGGCTCGAACGTCAAGGCAGTGCAGGGAAAAAAGGTTCCTCTGGAATGGACTGACACATCTGGGGGACTCTTGGAATGGTGTCACGACCCTGGAGTTCCTCTCGCCTTTCCTGTGGAGAGCGCCTCCTCTTGAGATGCGACGGGAACGCCGGGAATTCTTTCCCTAAGAAACAGGGAAAGGATCCTTCATCTCGAGCTAGGAGGCGAAAACGGGGCTCCCCTGTATATGTGCGGGACACCACATGCTTCCTCTCGAGTGGAGACGGGTATGTCGGGGAACTTCTTGAGTTGCAGCAAGGGTGTGAAGGACCCTTTGGAAGTTCCAGTGGTTAGACGTGATTGGCCTCGAGAAGCCTCAGCGGAAATGGGCCTCATCTTGCCTGGAGGGCAAAACCTCCTGGATTTTCTCGAGTTGTGGCAGGTGCTCTCGACTTACGACGGGGACCTCAGGGACCCGCTCTGGTGGCCTCAGGAAAGGCCAGTCCCCATGCGAGTTCCTCGGGGGCCTCTCGGGATTCCTCTCCCGTCGATGCCGGGGCCTAAGACCTTGTGTGTAGTCGGGGCCGAACCAGAGGATTCCTCTCCAGTGCTGACATGGATCTTGGGGTACTTCTGGAGTCTCCCCAGGGGAGTCAGTCCTCGTCTCGAATGCGGGCATGCACTTGCGCTTTCTTCCAGAGCGGTAGCAGCAGTGTCACGCAGTACGCCGCGTGGATCAAAGGATCTATGGTTTTCCCTCGAGTCTTTCCCACGAGTCTTTCCCACGAGGCTTTCCCACAGGGCTGTCCCACGTGCACACGAGGTGGGAGTCGATCCTCGGCTTGAACGTCAATACAGTGCAGGGAAAACAGGTTCCTCTGGAATGGACTGACACATCTGGGGGACTCTTGGAATGGTGGCATGACCCTGGAGTTCCTCTCGCCTTTCCTGTGGAGAGCGCCTCCTCTTGAGATGCGACGGGAACGCCGGGAATTCTTTCCCTACGAAACAGGGAAAGGATCCCTCATCTCGAGCTAGGAGGCGGAAACGGGGCTCCCCTGGATGTGTGCGGGACACGACGTGCTTCCTCTCGAGTGCAGACGGGTATGTCGGGGAACTTCTTGAGTTGCAGCAAGGGTGTGAAGGACCCTTTGGAAGTTCCAGTGGTTAGATGTGATTGGCCTCGAGAAGCCTCAGCGGAAATGGGCCTCATCTCGCCTGGAGGGCAAAACCTCCTGGATTTTCTCGAGTTGCGGCAGGTGCTCTCGACTTACGACGGGGACCTCAGGGACCCGCTCTGGTGGCCTCAGGACAGGCCAGTCCCCATGCGAATTCCTCGGGGGCCTCTCGGGATTCCTCTCCCGTCGATACCGGGGCCTAAGACCTTGTGTGGAGTCGGGGCCGGAACCTGAGGATTCCTCTCCAGTGCTGACATGGATCTTGGGGTACTTCTGGAGTCTCCCCAGGGGAGTCAGTCCTCGTCTCGAATGCGAGCATGCACTTGCGCTTTCCTCCAGAGCGGTAGCAGCAGTGTCACGCAGTCCGCCGCGTGGATCAAAGGATCTATGGTTTTCCCTCGAGTCTTTCCCACGAGGCTTTCCCACGAGGCTTTCCCACAGGGCTGTCCCACGTGCACACGTGGTGGGAGTCGATCCTCGGCTTGAACGTCAAGGCAGTGCAGGGAAAACAGGTTCCTCTGGAATGGACTGACACATCTGGGGGACTCTTGGAATGGTGGCACGACCCTGGAGTTCCTCTCGCCTTTCCTGTGGAGAGCGCCTCCTCTTGAGATGCGACGGGAACGCCGGGAATTCTTTCCCTACGAAACAGGGAAAGGATCCCTCATCTCGAGCTAGGAGGCGGAAACGGGGCTCCCCTGGATGTGTGCGGGACACCACGTGCTTCCTCTCGAGTGCAGACGGGTATGTCGGGGAACTTCTTGAGTTGCAGCAATGCTGTGAAGGACCCTTTGGAAGTTCCAGTGGTTAGATGTGATTGGCCTCGAGAAGCCTCAGCGGAAATGGGCCTCATCTCGCCTGGAGGGCAAAACCTCCTGGATTTTCTCGAGTTGCGGCAGGTGCTCTCGACTTACGACGGGGACCTCAGGGACCCGCTCTGGTGGCCTCAGGAAAGGCCAGTCCCCATGCGAGTTCCTCGGGGGCCTCTCGGGATTCCTCTCCCGTTGATGCCGGGGCCTAAGACCTTGTGTGGAGTCGGGGCCGGAACCTGAGAATTCCTCTCCAGTGCTGACATGGATCTTGGGGTACTTCTGGAGTCTCCCCAGGGGAGTCAGTCCTCGTCTCGAATGCGGGCATGTATTGCGCTTTCCTCCAGAGCGTTAGCAGCAGTGTCACGCAGTCCGCCGCGTGGATCAAAGGATCTATGGTTTTCCCTCGAGTCTTTCCCAAGAGGCTTTCCCACGAGGCTTTCCCACAGGGCTGTCCCACGTGCACACGTGGTGGGAGTCGATCCTCGGCTTGAACTTCAAGGCAGTGCAGGGAAAACAGGTTCCTCTGGAATGGACTGACACATCTGGGGGACTCTTGGAATGGTGGCACGACCCTGGAGTTCCTCTCGCCTTTCCTGTGGAGAGCGCCTCCTCTTGAGATGCGACGGGAACGCCGGGAATTCTTTCCCTACGAAACAGGGAAAGGATCCCTCATCTCGAGCTAGGAGGCGGAAACGGGGCTCCCCTGGATGTGTGCGGGACACCACGTGCTTCCTCTCGAGTGCAGACGGGTATGTCGGGGAACTTCTTGAGTTGCAGCAAGGGTGTGAAGGACCCTTTGGAAGTTCCAGTGGTTAGATGTGATTGGCCTCGAGAAGCCTCAGCGGAAATGGGCCTCATCTCGCCTGGAGGGCAAAACCTCCTGGATTTTCTCGAGTTGCGGCAGGTGCTCTCGACTTACGACGGGGACCTCAGGGACCCGCTCTGGTGGCCTCAGGAAAGGCCAGTCCCCATGCGAGTTCCTCGGGGGCCTCTCGGGATTCCTCTCCCGTCGATGCCGGGGCCTAAGACCTTGTGTGTAGTCGGGGCCGGAACCTGAGGATTCCTCTCCAGTGCTGACATGGATCTTGGGGTACTTCTGGAGTCTCCCCAGGGGAGTCAGTCCTCGTCTCGAATGCGGGCATGCACTTGCGCTTTCCTCCAGAGCGGTAGCAGCAGTGTCACGCAGTCCGCCGCGTGGATCAAAGGATCTATGGTTTTCCCTCGAGTCTTTCCCACGAGGCTTTCCAACGAGGCTTTCCCACAGGGCTGTCCCACGTGCACACGTGGTGGGAGTCGATCCTCGGCTCGAACGTCAAGGCAGTGCAGGGAAAACAGGTTCCTCTGGAATGGACTGACACATCTGGGGGACTCTTGGAATGGTGGCACGACCCTGGAGTTCCTCTCGCCTTTCCTGTGGAGAGCGCCTCCTCTTGAGATGCGACGGGAACGCCGGGAATTCTTTCCCTAAGAAACAGGGAAAGGATCCTTCATCTCGAGCTAGGAGGCGAAAACGGGGCTCCCCTGTATATGTGCGGGACACCACATGCTTCCTCTCGAGTGGAGACGGGTATGTCGGGGAACTTCTTGAGTTGCAGCAAGGGTGTGAAGGACCCTTTGGAAGTTCCAGTGGTTAGACGTGATTGGCCTCGAGAAGCCTCAGCGGAAATGGGCCTCATCTTGCCTGGAGGGCAAAACCTCCTGGATTTTCTCGAGTTGTGGCAGGTGCTCTCGACTTACGACGGGGACCTCAGGGACCCGCTCTGGTGGCCTCAGGAAAGGCCAGTCCCCATGCGAGTTCCTCGGGGGCCTCTCGGGATTCCTCTCCCGTCGATGCCGGGGCCTAAGACCTTGTGTGTAGTCGGGGCCGAACCAGAGGATTCCTCTCCAGTGCTGACATGGATCTTGGGGTACTTCTGGAGTCTCCCCAGGGGAGTCAGTCCTCGTCTCGAATGCGGGCATGCACTTGCGCTTTCCTCCAGAGCGGTAGCAGCAGTGTCACGCAGTACGCCGCGTGGATCAAAGGATCTATGGTTTTCCCTCGAGTCTTTCCCACGAGTCTTTCCCACGAGGCTTTCCCACAGGGCTGTCCCACGTGCACACGAGGTGGGAGTCGATCCTCGGCTTGAACGTCAATACAGTGCAGGGAAAACAGGTTCCTCTGGAATGGACTGACACATCTGGGGGACTCTTGGAATGGTGGCATGACCCTGGAGTTCCTCTCGCCTTTCCTGTGGAGAGCGCCTCCTCTTGAGATGCGACGGGAACGCCGGGAATTCTTTCCCTACGAAACAGGGAAAGGATCCCTCATCTCGAGCTAGGAGGCGGAAACGGGGCTCCCCTGGATGTGTGCGGGACACGACGTGCTTCCTCTCGAGTGCAGACGGGTATGTCGGGGTACTTCTTGAGTTGCAGCAAGGGTGTGAAGGACCCTTTGGAAGTTCCAGTGGTTAGATGTGATTGGCCTCGAGAAGCCTCAGCGGAAATGGGCCTCATCTCGCCTGGAGGGCAAAACCTCCTGGATTTTCTCGAGTTGCGGCAGGTGCTCTCGACTTACGACGGGGACCTCAGGGACCCGCTCTGGTGGCCTCAGGACAGGCCAGTCCCCATGCGAATTCCTCGGGGGCCTCTCGGGATTCCTCTCCCGTCGATACCGGGGCCTAAGACCTTGTGTGGAGTCGGGGCCGGAACCTGAGGATTCCTCTCCAGTGCTGACATGGATCTTGGGGTACTTCTGGAGTCTCCCCAGGGGAGTCAGTCCTCGTCTCGAATGCGAGCATGCACTTGCGCTTTCCTCCAGAGCGGTAGCAGCAGTGTCACGCAGTCCGCCGCGTGGATCAAAGGATCTATGGTTTTCCCTCGAGTCTTTCCCACGAGGCTTTCCCACGAGGCTTTCCCACAGGGCTGTCCCACGTGCACACGTGGTGGGAGTCGATCCTCGGCTTGAACGTCAAGGCAGTGCAGGGAAAACAGGTTCCTCTGGAATGGACTGACACATCTGGGGGACTCTTGGAATGGTGGCCCGACCCTGGAGTTCCTCTCGCCTTTCCTGTGGAGAGCGCCTCCTCTTGAGATGCGACGGGAACGCCGGGAATTCTTTCCCTACGAAACAGGGAAAGGATCCCTCATCTCGAGCTAGGAGGCGGAAACGGGGCTCCCCTGGATGTGTGCGGGACACCACGTGCTTCCTCTCGAGTGCAGACGGGTATGTCGGGGAACTTCTTGAGTTGCAGCAATGCTGTGAAGGACCCTTTGGAAGTTCCAGTGGTTAGATGTGATTGGCCTCGAGAAGCCTCAGCGGAAATGGGCCTCATCTCGCCTGGAGGGCAAAACCTCCTGGATTTTCTCGAGTTGCGGCAGGTGCTCTCGACTTACGACGGGGACCTCAGGGACCCGCTCTGGTGGCCTCAGGAAAGGCCAGTCCCCATGCGAGTTCATCGGGGGCCTCTCGGGATTCCTCTCCCGTTGATGCCGGGGCCTAAGACCTTGTGTGGAGTCGGGGCCGGAACCTGAGAATTCCTCTCCAGTGCTGACATGGATCTTGGGGTACTTCTGGAGTCTCCCCAGGGGAGTCAGTCCTCGTCTCGAATGCGGGCATGTATTGCGCTTTCCTCCAGAGCGTTAGCAGCAGTGTCACGCAGTCCGCCGCGTGGATCAAAGGATCTATGGTTTTCCCTCGAGTCTTTCCCAAGAGGCTTTCCCACGAGGCCTTCCCACAGGGCTGTCCCACGTGCACACGTGGTGGGAGTCGATCCTCGGCTTGAACTTCAAGGCAGTGCAGGGAAAACAGGTTCCTCTGGAATGGACTGACACATCTGGGGGACTCTTGGAATGGTGGCACGACCCTGGAGTTCCTCTCGCCTTTCCTGTGGAGAGCGCCTCCTCTTGAGATGCGACGGGAACGCCGGGAATTCTTTCCCTACGAAACAGGGAAAGGATCCCTCATCTCGAGCTAGGAGGCGGAAACGGGGCTCCCCTGGATGTGTGCGGGACACCACGTGCTTCCTCTCGAGTGCAGACGGGTATGTCGGGGAACTTCTTGAGTTGCAGCAAGGGTGTGAAGGACCCTTTGGAAGTTCCAGTGGTTAGATGTGATTGGCCTCGAGAAGCCTCAGCGGAAATGGGCCTCATCTCGCCTGGAGGGCAAAACCTCCTGGATTTTCTCGAGTTGCGGCAGGTGCTCTCGACTTACGACGGGGACCTCAGGGACCCGCTCTGGTGGCCTCAGGAAAGGCCAGTCCCCATGCGAGTTCCTCGGGGGCCTCTCGGGATTCCTCTCCCGTCGATGCCGGGGCCTAAGACCTTTTGTGGAGTCGGGGCCGGAACCTGAGGATTCCTCTCCAGTGCTGACATGTATCTTGGGGTACTTCTGGAGTCTCCCCAGGGGAGTCAGTCCTCATCTCGAATGCGGGCATGCACTTGCGCTTTCCTCCAGAGCGGTAGCAGCAGTGTCACGCAGTCCGCCGCGTGGATCAAAGGATCTATGGTTTTCCCTCGAGTCTTTCCCACGAGGCTTTCCCACGAGGCTTTCCCACAGGGCTGTCCCACGTGCACACGTGGTGGGAGTCGATCCTCGGCTTGAACGTCAAGGCAGTGCAGGGAAAACAGGTTCCTCTGGAATGGACTGACACATCTGGGGGACTCTTGGAATGGTGGCACGACCCTGGAGTTCCTCTCGCCTTTCCTGTGGAGAGCGCCTCCTCTTGAGATGCGGCGGGAACGCCGGGAATTCTTTAACTACGAAACAGGGAAAGGATCCCTCATCTCGAGCTAGGAGGCGGAAACGGGCTCCCCTGGATGTGTGCGGGACCCCACGTGCTTCTTCTTGAGTGCAGACGGGTATGTCGGGGAACTTCTTGAGTTGCAGCAAGGGTGTGAAGGACCCTTTGGAAGTTCCAGTGGTTAGATGTGATTGGCCTCGAGAAGCCTCAGCGGAAATGGGCCTCATCTCGCCTGGAGGGAAAAAACCTCCTCGATTTTCTCGAGTTGCGGCAGGTGCTCTCGACTTACGACGGGGACCTCAGGGACCCGCTCTGGTGGCCTCAGGAAAGGCCAGTCCCCATGCGAGTTCCTCGGGGGCCTCTCGGGATTCCTCTCCCGTTGATGCCGGGGCCTAAGACCTTGTGTGGAGTCGGTACCGGAACCTGAGGATTCCTCTCCAGTGCTGACATGGATCTTGGGGTACTTCTGGAGTCTCCCCAGGGGTGTCAGTCTTCGTCTCGAATTCGGGCATGCATTGCGCTTTCCTCCAGAGCGTTAGCAGCAGTGTCACGCAGTCCGCCGCGTGGATCAAAGGATCTATGGTTTTCCCTCGAGTCTTTCCCACGAGGCTTTCCCACGAGGCTTTCCCACAGGGCTGTCCCACGTGCACACGTGGTGGGAGTCGATCCTCGGCTTGAACGTCAAGGCAGTGCAGGGAAAACAGGTTCCTCTGGAATGGACTGACTCATCTGGGGGACTCTTGGAATGGTGGCACGACCCTGGAGTTCCTCTCGCCTTTCCTGTGGAGAGCGCCTCCTCTTGAGATGCGACGGGAACGCCGGGAATTCTTTCCCTACGAAACAGGGAAAGATCCCTCATCTCGAGCTAGGAGGCGGAAACGGGGCTCCCCTGGATGTGTGCGGGACACCACGTGCTTCCTCTCGAGTGCAGACGGGTATGTCGGGGAACTTCTTGAGTTGCAGCAATGGTGTGAAGCACCCTTTGGAAGTTCCAGTGGTTAGATGTGATTGGCCTCGAGAAGCCTCAGCGGAAATGGGCCTCATCTCGCCTGGAGGGCAAAACCTCCTGGATTTTCTCGAGTTGCGGCAGGTGCTCTCGACTTACGACGGGGACCTCAGGGAACCGCTCTGGTGGCCTCAGGAAAGGCCAGTCCCCATGCGAGTTCCTCGGGGGCCTCTCGGGATTCCTCTCCCGTCGATGCCGGGGCCTAAGACCTTGTGTGGAGTCGGGGCCGGAACCTGAGGATTCCTCTCCAGTGCTGACATGGATCTTGGGGTACTTCTGGAGTCTCCCCAGGGGAGTCAGTCCTCGTCTCGAATGCGAGCTTGCACTTGCGCTTTCCTCCAGAGCGGTAGCAGCAGTGTCACGCAGTCCGCCGCGTGGATCAAAGGATCTATGGTTTTCCCTCGAGTCTTTCCCACGAGGCTTTCCCACGAGGCTTTCCCACAGGGCTGTCCCACGTGCACACGTGGTGGGAGTCGATCCTCGGCTTGAACGTCAATACAGTGCAGGGAAAACAGGTTCCTCTGGAATGGACTGACACATCTGGGGGACTCTTGGAATGGTGGCATGACCCTGGAGTTCCTCTCGCCTTTCCTGTGGAGAGCGCCTCCTCTTGAGATGCGACGGGAACGCCGGGAATTCTTTCCCTACGAAACAGGGAAAGGATCCCTCATCTCGAGCTAGGAGGCGGAAACGGGGCTCCCCTGGATGTGTGCGGGACACCACATGCTTCCTCTCGAGTGGAGACGGGTATGTCGGGGAACTTCTTGAGTTGCAGCAAGGGTGTGAAGGACCCTTTGGAAGTTCCAGTGGTTAGACGTGATTGGCCTCGAGAAGCCTCAGCGGACATGGGCCTCATCTCGCCTGGAGGGCAAAACCTCCTGGATTTTCTCGAGATGCGGCAGGTGCTCTCGACTTACGACGGGGACCTCAGGGACCCGCTCTGGCGGCCTCAGGAAAGGCCAGTCCCCATGCGAGTTCCTCGGGGGCCTCTCGGGATTCCTCTCCCGTCGATGCCGGGGCCTAAGACCTTGTGTGGAGTCGGGGCCGGAACCTGAGGATTCCTCTCCAGTGCTGACATGGATCTTGGGGTACTTCTGGAGTCTACCCATGGGAGTCAGTCCTCGTCTCGAATGCGAGCATGCACTTGCGCTTTCCTCCAGAGCGGTAGCAGCAGTGTCACACAGTCCACCGCGTGGATCAAAGGATCTATGGTTTTCCCTCGAGTCTTTCCCACGAGGCTTTCCCAAGAGGCTTTCCCACAGGGCTGTCCCACGTGCACACGAGGTGGGAGTCGATCCTCGGCTTGAACGTCAATACAGTGCAGGGAAAACAGGTTCCTCTGGAATGGACTGACACATCTGGGGGACTCTTGGAATGGTGGCATGACCCTGGAGTTCCTCTCGCCTTTCCTGTGGAGAGCGCCTCCTCTTGAGATGCGACGGGAACGCCGGGAATTCTTTCCCTACGAAACAGGGAAAGGATCCCTCATCTCGAGCTAGGACGCGGAAACGGGGCTCCCCTGGATGTGTGCGGGACACCACGTGCTTCCTCTCGAGTGCAGACGGGTATGTCGGGGAACTTCTTGAGTTGCAGCAAGGGTGTGAAGGACCCTTTGGAAGTTCCAGTGGTTAGATGTGATTGGCCTCGAGAAGCCTCAGCGGAAATGGGTCTCATCTCGCCTGGAGGGCAAAACCTCCTGGATTTTCTCGAGTTGCGGCAGGTGCTCTCGACTTACGACGGGGACCTCAGGGACCCGCTCTGGTGGCCTCAGGACAGGCCAATCCCCATGCGAGTTCATCGGGGGACTCTCGGGATTCCTCTCCCGTCGATGCCGGGGCCTAAGACCTTGTGTGGAGTCGGGGCCGGAACCTGAGGATTCTTCACCAGTGCTGACATGGATCTTGGGGTACTTCTGAAGTCTCCCCAGGGGAATCAGTCCTTGTCTCGAATGCGGGCATGCACTTGCGCTTTCCTCCAGAGCGGTAGCAGCAGTGTCACGCAGTCCGCCGCGTGGATCAAAGGATCTATGGTTTTCCCTCGAGTCTTTCCCCCGAGGCTTTCCCACGAGGCTTTCCCACAGGGCTGTCCCACGTGCACACGTGGTGGGAGTCCATCCTCGGCTCGAACGTCAAGGCAGTGCAGGGAAAACAGGTTCCTCTGGAATGGACTGACACATCTGGGGGACTCTTGGAATGGTGGCACGACCCTGGAGTTCCTCTCGCCTTTCCTGTGGAGAGCGCCTCCTCTTGAGATGCGACGGGAACGCCGGGAATTCTTTACCTACGAAACAGGGAAAGGATCCCTCATCTCGAGCTAGGAGGCGGAAACGGGGCTCCCCTGGATGTGTGCGGGACACCACGTGCTTCCTCTCGAGTGGAGACGGGTATGTCGGGGAACTTCTTGTGTTGCAGCAATGGTGTGAAGGACCCTTTGGAAGTTCCAGTGGTTAGATGTGATTGGCCTTGAGAAGCCTCAGGGGAAATGGGCCTCATCTCGCCTGGAGGGCAAAACCTCCTGTATTTTCTCGAGTTGCGGCAGGTGCTATCGACTTACGACGGGGACCTCAGGGAACCGCTCTGGTGGCCTCAGGAAAGGCCAGTCATCATGCGAGTTCCTCGGGGGCGTCTCGGGATTCCTCTCCCGTCGATGCCGGGGCCTAAGACCTTGTGTGGAGTCGGGGCCGGAACCTGAGGATTCCTCTCCAGTGCTGACATGGATCTTGGGGTACTTCTGGAGTCTCCGCAGGGGAGTCAGTCCTCGTCTCGAATGCGGGCATGCACTTGCGCTTTCCTCCAGAGCGGTAGCAGCAGTGTCACGCAGTCCGCCGCGTGGATCAAAGGATCTATGGTTTTCCCTCGAGTCTTTCCCACGAGGCTTTCCCACGAGGCTTTCCCACAGGGCTGTCCCACGTGCACACGTGGTGGGAGTCGATCCTCGGCTTGAACGTCAAGGCAGTGCAGGGAAAACAGGTTCCTCTGGAATGGACTGACACATCTGGGGGACTCTTGGAATGGTGGCACGACCCTGGAGTTCCTCTCGCCTTTCCTGTGGAGAGCGCCTCCTCTTGAGATGCGACGGGAACGCCGGGAATTCTTTCCCTACGAAACAGGGAAAGGATCCCTCATCTCGAGCTAGGAGGCGGAAACGGGGCTCCCCTGGATGTGTGCGGGACCCCACGTGCTTCCTCTCGAGTGGAGACGGGTATGTCGGGGAACTTCTTGAGTTGCAGCAAGGGTGTGAAGGACCCTTTGGAAGTTCCAGTGGTTAGATGTGATTGGCCTCGAGAAGCCTCAGCGGAAATGGGCCTCATCTCGCCTGGAGGGCAAAACCTCCTGGATTTTCTCGAGTTGCGGCAGGTGCTCACGACTTACGACGGGGACCTCAGGGACCCGCTCTGGTGGCCTCAGTACAGGCCAGTCCCCATGCGAGTTCATCGGGGGCCTCTCGGGATTCCTCTCCCGTCGATGCCGGGGCCTAAGACCTTGTGTGGAGTCGGGGCCGGAACCTGAGGATTCCTCTCCAGTGCTGACATGGATCTTGGGGTACTTCTGGAGTCTCCCCAGGGGAGTCAGTCCTCGTCTCGAATCCGGGCATGCACTTGCGCTTTCCTCCAGAGCGGTAGCAGCAGTGTCATGCAGTCCGCCGCGTGGATCAAAGGATCTATGGTTTTCCCTCGAGTCTTTCCCACGAGGCTTTCCCACGAGGCTTTCCCACAGGGCTGTCCCACGTGCACACGTGGTGGGAGTCGATCCTCGGCTCGAACGTCAAGGCAGTGCAGGGAAAACAGGTTCCTCTGGAATGGACTGACACATCTGGGGGACTCTTGGAATGGTGGCACCACCCTGGAGTTCCTCTCGCCTTTCCTGTGGAGAGCGCCTCCTCTTGAGATGCGACGGGAACGCCGGGAATTCTTTCCCTACGAAACAGGGAAAGGATCCCTCATCTCGAGCTAGGAGGTGGAAACGGGGCTCCCCTGGATGTGTGCGGGACACCACGTGCTTCCTCTCGAGTGCAGACGGGTATGTCGGGGAACTTCTTGAGTTGCAGCAAGGGTGTGAAGGACCCTTTGGAAGTTCCAGTGGTTAGATGTGATTGGCCTCGAGAAGCCTCAGCGGAAATGGGCCTCATCTCGCCTGGAGGGCAAAACCTCCTGGATTTTCTCGAGTTGTGGCAGGTGCTCTCAACTTACGACGGGGACCTCAGGGACCCGCTCTGGTGGCCTCAGGACAGGCCAGTCCCCATGCGAGTTCATCGGGGGCCTCTCGGGATTCCTCTCCCGTCGATGCCGGGGCCTAAGACCTTGTGTGGAGTCGGGGCCGGAACCTGAGGATTCCTCTCCAGTGCTGACATGGATCTTGGGGTACTTCTGAAGTCTCCCCAGGGGAGTCAGTCCTCGTCTCGAATGCGGGCATGCACTTGCGCTTTCCTCCAGAGCGGTAGCAGCAGTGTCACGCAGTCCGCCGCGTGGATCAAAGGATCTATGGTTTTCCCTCGAGTCTTTCCCACGAGGCTTTCCCACGAGGCTTTCCCACAGGGCTGTCCCACGTGCACACGTGGTGGGAGTCGATCCTCGGCTCGAACGTCAAGGCAGTGCAGGGAAAACACGTTCCTCTGGAATGGACTGACACATCTGGGGGACTCTTGGAATGGTGGCACGACCCTGGAGTTCCTCTCGCCTTTCCTGTGGAGAGCGCCTCCTCTTGAGATGCGACGGGAACGCCGGGAATTCTTTCCCTACGAAACAGGGAAAGGATCCCTCATCTCGAGCTAGGAGGCGGAAACGGGGCTCCCCTGGATGTGTGCGGGACACCACGTGCTTCCTCTCGAGTGGAGACGGGTATGTCGGGGAACTTCTTGTGTTGCAGCAATGGTGTGAAGGACCCTTTGGAAGTTCCAGTGGTCAGATGTGATTGGCCTTGTGAAGCCTCAGCGGAAATGGGCCTCATCTCGCCTGGAGGGCAAAACCTCCTGGATTTTCTCGAGTTGCGGCAGGTGCTCTCGACTTACGACGGGGACCTCAGGGAACCGCTCTGGTGGCCTCAGGAAAGGCCAGTCATCATGCGAGTTCCTCGGGGGCGTCTCGGGATTCCTCTCCCGTCGATGCCGGGGCCTAAGACCTTGTGTGGAGTCGGGGCCGGAACCTGAGGATTCCTCTCCAAAGCTGACATGGATCTTGGGGTACTTCTGGAGTCTCCGCAGGGGAGTCAGTCATCGTCTCGAATGCGGGCATGCACTTGCGCTTTCCTCCAGAGCGGTAGCAGCAGTGTCACGCAGTCCGCCGCGTGGATCAAAGGATCTATGGTTTTCCCTCGAGTCTTTCCCACGAGGCTTTCCCACGAGGCTTTCCCACAGGGCTGTCCCACGTGCACACGTGGTGGGAGTCGATCCTCTGCTGGAACGTCAAGGCAGTGCAGGGAAAACAGGTTCCTCTGGAATGGACTGATTCATCTGGGGGACTCTTGGAATGGTGGCAGGACCCTGGAGTTCCTCTCGCCTTTCCTGTGGAGAGCGCCTCCTCTTGAGATGCGATGGGAACGCCGGGAATTCTTTCCCTACGAAACAGGGAAAGGATCCCTCATCTCGAGCTAGGAGGCGGAAACGGGGCTCCCCTGGATGTGTGCGTGACCCCACGTGCTTCCTCTCGAGTGGAGACGGGTATGTCGGGGAACTTCTTGAGTTGCAGCAATGGTGTGAAGGACCCTTTGGAAGTTCCAGTGGTTAGATGTGATTGGGCTCGAGAAGCCTCAGCGGAAATGGGCCTCATCTCGCCTGGAGGGCAAAACCTCCTGGATTTTCTCGAGTTGCGGCAGGTGCTCTCGACTTACGACGGGGACCTCAGGGACCCGCTCTGGTGGCCTCAGGAAAGGCCAGTCCCCATGCGAGTTCATCGGGGGCCTCTCGGGATTCCTCTCCCGTCGATGCCGGGGCCTAATACCTTGTGTGTAGTCGGGGCCGGAACCTGAGGATTCCTCTCCAGTGCTGACATGGATCTTGGGGTACTTCTGGAGTCTCCCCAGGGGAGTCAGTCCTCGTCTCGAATGCGGGCATGCACTTGCGCTTTCCTCCAGAGCGGTAGCAGCAGTGTCACGCAGTCCGCCGCGTGGATCAAAGGATCTATGGTTTTCCCTCGAGTCTTTCCCACGAGGCTTTCCAACGAGGCTTTCCCACAGGGCTGTCCCACGTGCACACGTGGTGGGAGTCGATCCTCGGCTCGAACGTCAAGGCAGTGCAGGGAAAACAGGTTCCTCTGGAATGGACTGACACATCTGGGGGACTCTTGGAATGGTGGCACGACCCTGGAGTTCCTCTCGCCTTTCCTGTGGAGAGCGCCTCCTCTTGAGATGCGACGGGAACGCCGGGAATTCTTTCCCTAAGAAACAGGGAAAGGATCCTTCATCTCGAGCTAGGAGGCGGAAACGGGGCTCCCCTGTATATGTGCGGGACACCACATGCTTCCTCTCGAGTGGAGACGGGTATGTCGGGGAACTTCTTGAGTTGCAGCAATGGTGTGAAGGACCCTTTGGAAGTTCCAGTGGTTAGACGTGATTGGGCTCGAGAAGCCTCAGCGGAAATGGGCCTCATCTCGCCTGGAGGGCAAAACCTCCTGGATTTTCTCGAGTTGCGGCAGGTGCTCTCGACTTACGACGGGGACCTCAGGGACCCGCTCTGGTGGCCTCAGGAAAGGCCAGTCCCCATGCGAGTTCCTCGGGGGCCTATCGGGATTCCTCTCCCGTCGATGCCGGGGCCTAAGACCTTGTGTGTAGTCGGGGCCGGAACCTGAGGATTCCTCTCCAGTGCTGACATGGATCTTGGGGTACTTCTGGAGTCTCCCCAGGGGAGTCAGTCCTCGTCTCGAATGCGGGCATGCACTTGCGCTTTCCTCCAGAGCGGTAGCAGCAGTGTCACGCAGTCCGCCGCGTGGATCAAAGGATCTATGGTTTTCCCTCGAGTCTTTCCCACGAGGCTTTCCAACGAGGCTTTCCCACAGGGCTGTCCCACGTGCACACGTGGTGGGAGTCGATCCTCGGCTCGAACGTCAAGGCAGTGCAGGGAAAACAGGTTCCTCTGGAATGGACTGACACATCTGGGGGACTCTTGGAATGGTGGCACGACCCTGGAGTTCCTCTCGCCTTTCCTGTGGAGAGCGCCTCCTCTTGAGATGCGACGGGAACGCCGGGAATTCTTTCCCTAAGAAACAGGGAAAGGATCCTTCATCTCGAGCTAGGAGGCGAAAACGGGGCTCCCCTGTATATGTGCGGGACACCACATGCTTCCTCTCGAGTGGAGACGGGTATGTCGGGGAACTTCTTGAGTTGCAGCAAGGGTGTGAAGGACCCTTTGGAAGTTCCAGTGGTTAGACGTGATTGGCCTCGAGAAGCCTCAGCGGAAATGGGCCTCATCTTGCCTGGAGGGCAAAACCTCCTGGATTTTCTCGAGTTGCGGCAGGTGCTCTCGACTTACGACGGGGACCTCAGGGACCCGCTCTGGTGGCCTCAGGAAAGGCCAGTCCCCATGCGAGTTCCTCGGGGGCCTCTCGGGATTCCTCTCCCGTCGATGCCGGGGCCTAAGACCTTGTGTGGAGTCGGGGCCGGAACCTGAGGATTCCTCTCCAGTGCTGACATGGATCTTGGGGTACTTCTGGAGTCTCCCCAGGGGAGTCAGTCCTCGTCTCGAATGCGGGCATGCACTTGCGCTTTCCTCCAGAGCGGTAGCAGTAGTGTCACTCAGTCCGCCGTGTAGATCAAAGGATGTTTGGTTTTCCCTCGAGTCTTTCCCACGAGGCTTTCCCACGAGGCTGTCCCACGTGCACACGTGTTGGGAGTCGATCCTCGGCTTGAACGTCAAGGCAGTGCAGGGAAAACAGGTTCCTCTGGAATGGACTGACACATCTGGGGGACTCTTGGAATGGTGGCACGACCCTGGAGTTCCTCTCGCCTTTCCTGTGGAGAGCGCCTCCTCTTGAGATGCGGCGGGAACGCCGGGAATTCTTTCCCTACGAAACAGGGAAAGGATCCCTCATCTCGAGCTAGGAGGCGGAAACGGGGCTCCCCTGGATGTGTGCGGGACACCACGTGCTTCCTCTCGAGTGCAGACGGGTATGTCGGGGAACTTCTTGAGTTGCAGCAAGGGTGTGAAGGACCCTTTGGAAGTTCCAGTGGTTAGATGTGATTGGCCTCGAGAAGCCTCAGCGGAAATGGGCCTCATCTCGCCTGGAGGGCAAAACCTCCTGGATTTTCTCGAGTTGCGGCAGGTGCTCTCGACTTACGACGGGGACCTCAGGGACCCGCTCTGGTGGCCTCAGGAAAGGCCAGTCCCCATGCGAGTTCCTCGGGGGCCTATCGGGATTCCTCTCCCGTCGATGCCGGGGCCTAAGACCTTTTGTGGAGTCGGGGCCAGAACCTGAGGATTCCTCTCCAGTGCTGACATGTATCTTGGGGTACTTCTGGAGTCTCCCCAGGGGAGTCAGTCCTCATCTCGAATGCCGGCATGCACTTGCGCTTTCCTCCAGAGCGGTAGCAGCAGTGTCACCCAGTCCGCCGCGTGGATCAAAGGATCTATGGTTTTCCCTCGAGTCTTTCCCACGAGGCTTTCCCACGAGGCTTTCCCACAGGGCTGTCCCACGTGCACACGTGGTGGGAGTCGATCCTCGGCTTGAACTTCAAGGCAGTGCAGGGAAAACAGGTTCCTCTGGAATGGACTGACACATCTGGGGGACTCTTGGAATGGTGGCACGACCCTGGAGTTCCTCTCGCCTTTCCTGTGGAGAGCGCCTCCTCTTGAGATGCGACGGGAACGCCGGGAATTCTTTCCCTACGAAACAGGGAAAGGATCCCTCATCTCGAGCTAGGAGGCGGAAACGGGCTCCCCTGGATATGTGCGGGACCCCACGTGCTTCCTCTCGAGTGCAGACGGGTATGTCGGGGAACTTCTTGAGTTACAGCAATGCTGTGAAGGACCCTTTGGAAGTTCCAGTGGTTAGATGTGATTGGCCTCGAGAAGCCTCAGCGAAAATGGGCCTCATCTCGCCTGGAGGGAAAAAACCTCCTCGATTTTCTCGAGTTGCGGCAGGTGCTCTCGACTTACGACGGGGACCTCAGGGACCCGCTCTGGTGGCCTCAGGAAAGGCCAGTCCCCATGCGAGTTCCTCGGGGGCCTCTCGGGATTCCTCTCCCGTCGATGCCGGGGCCTAAGACCTTTTGTGGAGTCGGGGCCGGAACCTGAGGATTCCTCTCCAGTGCTGACATGTATCTTGGGGTACTTCTGGAGTCTCCCCAGGGGAGTCAGTCCTCATCTCGAATGCGGGCATGCACTTGCGCTTTCCTCCAGAGCGGTAGCAGCAGTGTCACGCAGTCCGCCGCGTGGATCAAAGGATCTATGGTTTTCCCTCGAGTCTTTCCCACGAGGCTTTCCCACGAGGCTTTCCCACAGGGCTGTCCCACGTGCACACGTGGTGGGAGTCGATCCTCGGCTTGAACGTCAAGCCAGTGCAGGGAAAACAGGTTCCTCTGGAATGGACTGACACATCTGGGGGACTCTTGGAATGGTGGCACGACCCTGGAGTTCCTCTCGCCTTTCCTGTGGAGAGCGCCACCTCTTGAGATGCGGCGGGAACGCCGGGAATTCTTTCCCTACGAAACAGGGAAAGGATCCCTCATCTCGAGCTAGGAGGCGGAAACGGGCTCCCCTGGATGTGTGCGGGACCCCACGTGCTTCCTCTCGAGTGCAGACGGGTATGTCGGGGAACTTCTTGAGTTGCAGCAAGGGTGTGAAGGACCCTTTGGAAGTTCCAGTGGTTAGATGTGATTGGCCTCGAGAAGCCTCAGCGGAAATGGGCCTCATCTCGCCTGGAGGGAAAAAACCTCCTCGATTTTCTCGAGTTGCGGCAGGTGCTCTCGACTTACGACGGGGACCTCAGGGAACCGCTCTGGTGGCCTCAGGAAAGGCCAGTCCCCATGCGAGTTCCTCGGGGGCCTCTCGGGATTCCTCTCCCGTCGATGCCGGGGCCTAAGACCTTGTGTGGAGTCGGGGCCGGAACCTGAGGATTCCTCTCCAGTGCTGACATGGATCTTGGGGTACTTCTGGAGTCTCCCCAGGGGAGTCAGTCCTCGTCTCGAATGCGGGCATGCACTTGCGCTTTCCTCCAGAGCGGTAGCAGTAGTGTCACTCAGTCCGCCGTGTAGATCAAAGGATGTTTGGTTTTCCCTCGAGTCTTTCCCACGAGGCTTTCCCACGAGGCTCTCCCACGTGCACACGTGTTGGGAGTCGATCCTCGGCTTGAACGTCAAGGCAGTTCAGGGAAAACAGGTTCCTCTGGAATGGACTGACACATCTGGGGGACTCTTGGAATGGTGGCACGACGTTGGAGTTCCTCTCGCCTTTCCTGGGGAGAGCGCCTCCTCTTGAGATGCGACGGGAACGCTGGGAATTCTTTCCCTACGAAACAGGGAAAGGATCCCTCATCTCGAGCTAGGAGGCGGAAACGGGGCTCCCCTGGATGTGTGCGGGACCCCACGTGCTTCCTCTCGAGTTTAGACGGGTATGTCGGGGAACTTCTTGAGTTGCAGCAAGGGTGTGAAGGACCCTTTGGAAGTTCCAGTGGTTAGACGTGATTAGCCTCGAGAAGCCTCAGCGGAAATGGGCCTCATCTCGCCTGGAGGGCAAAACCTCGTGGATTTTCTCGAGTTGCGGCAGGTGCTCTCGACTTACGAGGGGGACCTCAGGGACCCTCTCTGGTGGCCTCAGGAAAGGCCAGTCCCCATGCGAGTTCCTCGGGGGCGTCTCGGGATTCCTCTCCCGTCGATGCCGGGGCCTAAGACCTTGTGTGGAGTCGGGGCCTGAACCTGAGGATTCCTCTCCAGTGCTGACATGGATCTTGGGGTACTTCTGGAGTCTCCCCAGGGGAGTCAGTCCTCGTCTCGAATGCGGGCATGCACTTGCGCTTTCCTCCAGAGCGGTAGCAGCAGTGTCACGCAGTCCGCCGCGTGGATCAAAGGATCTATGGTTTTCCCTCGAGTCTTTCCCACGAGGCTTTCCCACGAGGCTTTCCCACAGAGCTGTCCCACGTGCACACGTGGTGGGAGTCGATCCTCGGCTTGAACGTCAAGGCAGTGCAGGGAAAACAGGTTCCTCTGGAATGGACTGACACATCTGGGGGACTCTTGGAATGGTGGCACGACCCTGGAGTTCCTCTCGCCTTTCCTGTGGAGAGCGCCTCCTCTTGAGATGCGACGGGAACGCCGGGAATTCTTTCCCTACGAAACAGGGAAAGGATCCCTAATCTCAAGCTAGGAGGCGGAAACGGGGCTCCCCTGGATGTGTGCGGGACCCACGTGCTTCCTCTCGAGTGGAGACGGGTATGTCGGGGAACTTCTTGAGTTGCAGCAAGGGTGTGAAGGTCCCTTTGGAAGTTCCAGTGGTTAGACGTGATTAGCCTCGAGAAGCCTCAGCGGAAATGGGCCTCATCGCGCCTGGAGGGCAAAACCTCCTGGATTTTCTCGAGTTGCGGCAGGTGCTCTCGACTTACGACGGGGACCTCAGGGACCCGCTCTGGTGGCCTCAGGAAAGGCCAGTCCCCATGCGAGTTCCTCGGGGGCCTGTCGGGATTCCTCTCCCGTCGATGCCGGGGCCTAAGACCTTGTGTGGAGTCGGTGCCGGAACCTGAGGATTCCTCTCCAGTGCTGACATGGATCTTGGGGTACTTCTGGAGTCTCCCCAGGGGAGTCAGTCCTCGTCTCGAATGCGGGCATGCACTTGCGCTTTCCTCCAGAGCGGTAGCAGCAGTGTCACGCAGTCCGCCGCGTGGATCAAAGGATCTATGGTTTTCCCTCGAGTCTTTCCCACGAGGCTTTCCCACGAGGCTTTCCCACAGGGCTGTCCCACGTGCACACGTGGTGGGAGTCGATCCTCGGCTTGAACGTCAAGGCAGTGCAGGGAAAACAGGTTCCTCTGGAATGGACTGACACATCTGGGGGACTCTTGGAATGGTGGCACGACCCTGGAGTTCCTCTCGCCTTTCCTGTGGAGAGCGCCTCCTCTTGAGATGCGACGGGAACGCCGGGAATTCTTTCCCTACGAAACAGGGAAAGGATCCCTCATCTCGAGCTAGGAGGCGGAAACGGAGCTCCCCTGGATGTGGGCGGGACACCACGTGCTTCCTCTCGAGTGGAGACGGGTATGTCGGGGAACTTCTTGAGTTGCAGCAAGGGTGTGAAGGACCCTTTGGAAGTTCCAGTGGTTAGACGTGATTAGCCTCGAGGAGCCTCAGCGGAAATGGGCCTCATCTCGCCTGGAGGGCAAAACCTCCTGGATTTTTTCGAGTTGCGGCAGGTGCTCTCGACTTACGACGGGGACCTCAGGGACCCGCTCTGGTGGCCTCAGGAAAGGCCAGTCCCCATGCGAGTTCCTCGGGGGCGTCTCGGGATTCCTCTCCCGTCGATGCCGGGGCCTAAGACCTTGTGTGGAGTCGGGGCCGGAACCTGAGGATTCCTCTCCAGTGCTGACATGGATCTTGGGGTACGTCTGGAGTCTCCCCAGGGGAGTCAGTCCTCGTCTCAAATGCGGGCATGCACTTGCGCTTTCCTCCAGAGCTGTAGCAGCAGTGTCACGCAGTCCGCCGCGTGGATCAAAGGATCTATGGTTTTCCCTAGAGTCTTTCCCACGAGGCTTTCCCACGAGGCTTTCCCACAGGGCTGTCCCACGTGCACACGTGGTGGGAGTCGATCCTCGGCTTGAACGTCAAGTGCAGGGAAAACAGGTTCCTCTGGAATGGACTGACACATCTGGGGGACTCTTGGAATGGTGGCACGACCCTGGAGTTCCTCTCGCCTTTCCTGTGGAGAGCGCCTCCTCTTGAGATGCGACGGGAACGCCGGGAATTCTTTCCCTACGAAACAGGGAAAGGATCCCTCATCTCGAGCTAGGAGGGGGAAACGGGGCTCCCCTGGATGTGTGCGGGACCCCACGTGCTTCCTCTCGAGTGGAGACGGGTATGTCGGGGAAATTCTTGAGTTGCAGCAATGGTGTGAAGGACACTTTGGAAGTTCCAGTGGTTAGATGTGATTGGCCTCGAGAAACCTCAACGAAAATGGGCCTCATCTCGCCTGGAGGGCAAAACCTCCTGGATTTTCTCGAGTTGCGGCAGGTGCTCTCGACTTACGACGGGGACCTCAGGGACCCGCTCTGGTGGCCTCAGGAAAGGCCAGTCCCCATGCGAGTTCCTCGGGGGCGTCTCGGGATTCCTCTCCCGTAGATCCCGGGGCCTAAGACCTTGTGTGGAGTCTGGGCCGGAACCTGAGGATTCCTCTCCAGTGCTGACATGGATCTTGGGGTACTTTTGGAGTCTCCCCAGGGGCGTCAGTCCTCGTCTCGAATGCGGGCATGCACTTGCGCTTTCCTCCAGAGCGGTAGCAGCAGTGTCACGCAGTCTGCCCCGTGGATCAAAGGATCTATGGTTTTCCCTCGAGTCTTTCCCACGAGGCTTTCCCACGAGGCTTTCCCACAGGGCTGTCCCACGTGCACACGGGGTGGGAGTCGATCCTCGGCTTGAACGTCAAGTGCAGGGAAAACAGGTTCCTCTGGAATGGACTGACACATCTGGGGGACTCTTGGAATGGTGTCACGACCCTGGAGTTCCTCTCGCCTTTCCTGTGGAGAGCGCCTCCTCTTGAGATGCGACGGGAACGCCGGGAATTCTTTCCCTACGAAACAGGGAAAGGATCCCTCATCTCGAGCTAGGAGGCGGAAACGGGGCTACCCTGGATGTGTGCGGGACCCACGTGCTTCCTCTCGAGTGGAGACGGGTATGTCGGGGAACTTCTTGAGTTGCAGCAATGGTGTGAAGGACCCTTTGGAAATTCCAGTGGTTAGATGTGATTGGCCTCGAGAAGCCTCAGCGGAAATGGGCCTCATCTCGCCTGGAGGGCAAAACCTCCTGGATTTTCTCGAGTTGCGGCGGGTGCTCTCAACTTACGACGGGGACCTCAGGGACCCGCTCTGGTGGCCTCAGGAAAGGCCAGTCCCCATGCGAATTCCTCTGGGGCCTCTCGGGATTCCTCTCCCGTCGATGCCGGGGCCTAAGACCTTGTGTGGAGTCGGGGCCGGAACCTGAGGATTCCTCTCCAGTGCTGACATGGATCTTGGGGTACTTCTGGAGTCTCCCCAGGGGAGTCAGTCCTCGTCTCGAATGCGGGCATGCACTTGCGCTTTCCTCCAGAGCGGTAGCAGCAGTGTCACGCATTCCGCCGCGTGGATCAAAGGATCTATGGTTTTCCCTCGAGTCTTTTCCACGAGGCTTTCCCACGAGGCTTTCCCACAGGGCTGTCCCACGTGCACACGTGGTGGGAGTCGATCCTTGGCTTGAACGTCAAGGCAGTGCAGGGAAAACAGGTTCCTCTGGAATGGACTGACACATCTGGGGGACTCTTGGAATGGTGGCACGACCCTGGAGTTCCTCTCGCCTTTCCTGTGGAGAGCGCCTCCTCTTGAGATGCGACGGGAACGCCGGGAATTCTTTCCCTACGAAACAGGGAAAGGATCCCTCATCTCGAGCTAGGAGGCGGAAACGGGGCTCCCCTGGATGTGTGCGGGACCCACGTGCTTCCTCTCGAGTGGAGACGGGTATGTCGGGGAACTTCTTGAGTTGCAGCAAGGGTGTGAAGGACCCTTTGGAAGTTCCAGTGGTTAGACGTGATTAGCCTGGAGAAGCCTCAGCGGAAATGGGCCTCATCTCGCCTGGAGGGCAAAACCTCCTGGATTTTCTCGAGTTGCGGCAGGTGCTCTCGACTTACGACGGGGACCTCAGGGACCCGCTCTGGTGGCCTCAGGAAAGGCCAGTCCCCATGCGAGTTCCTCGGGGGCCTCTCGGGATTCCTCTCCCGTCGATGCCGGGGCCTAAGACCTTGTGTGGAGTCGGGGCCGGAACCTGAGGATTCCTCTCCAGTGCTGACATGGATCTTGGGTACTTCTGGAGTCTCCCCAGGGGAGTCAGTCCTCGTCTCGAATGCGGGCATGCACTTGCGCTTTCCTCCAGAGCGGTAGCAGCAGTGTCACGCAGTCCGCCGCGTGGATCAAAGGATCTATGGTTTTCCCTCGAGTCTTTCTCACGAGGCTTTCCAACGAGGCTTTCCCACAGGGCTGTCCCACGTGCACACGTGGTGGGAGTCGATCCTCGGCTTGAACGTCAAGGCAGTGCAGGGAAAACAGGTTCCTCTGGAATGGACTGACTCATCTGGGGGACTCTTGGAATGGTGGCACGACCCTGGAGTTCCTCTCGCCTTTCCTGTGGAGAGCGCCTCCTCTTGAGATGCGACGGGAACGCCGGGAATTCTTTCCCTACGAAACAGGGAAAGGATCCCTCATCTCGAGCTAGGAGGCGGAAACGGGGCTCCCCTGGATGTGTGCGGGACCCACGTGCTTCCTCTCGAGTGGAGACGGGTATGTCGGGGAACTTCTTGAGTTGCAGCAAGGGTGTGAAGGACCCTTTGGAAGTTCCAGTGGTTAGACGTGATTAGCCTCGAGAAGCCTCAGCGGAAATGGGCCTCATCTCGCCTGGAGGGCAAAACCTCCTGGATTTTCTCGAGTTGCGGCAGGTGCTCTCGACTTACGACGGGGACCTCAGGGTCCCGCTCTGGTGGCCTCAGGAAAGGCCAGTCCCCATGCGAGTTCCTCGGGGGCCTCTCGGGATTCCTCTCCCGTCGATGCCGGGGCCTAAGACCTTGTGTGGAGTCGGGGCCGGAACCTGAGGATTCCTCTCCAGTGCTGACATGGATCTTGGGGTACTTCTGGAGTCTCCCCAGGGGAGTCAGTCCTCGTCTCGAATGCGGGCATGCACTTGCGCTTTCCTCCAGAGCGGTAGCAGCAGTGTCACGCAGTCCGCCGCGTGGATCAAAGGATCTATGGTTTTCCCTCGAGTCTTTCCCACGAGGCTTTCCCACGAGGCTTTCCCACAGGGCTGTCCCACGTGCACACGTGGTGGGAGTCGAACCTCGGCTTGAACGTCAAGTGCAGGGAAAACAGGTTCCTCTGGAATGGACTGACACATCTGGGGGACTCTTGGAATGGTGTCACGACCCTGGAGTTCCTCTCGCCTTTCCTGTGGAGAGCGCCTCCTCTTGAGATGCGACGGGAACGCCGGGAATTCTTTCCCTACGAAACAGGGAAAGGATCCCTCATCTCGAGCTAGGAGGCGGAAACGGGGCTCCCCTGGATGTGTGCGGGACCCCACGTGCTTCCTCTCGAGTGGAGACGGGTATGTCGGGGAAATTCTTGAGTTGCAGCAATGGTGTGAAGGACCATTTGGAAGTTCCAGTGGTTAGATGTGATTGGCCTCGAGAAACCTCAACGAAAATGGGCCTCATTTCGCCTGGAGGGCAAAACCTCTTGGATTTTCTCGAGTTGCGGCAGGTGCTCTCGACTTACGACGGGGACCTCAGGGACCCGCTCTGGTGGCCTCAGGAAAGGCCAGTCCCCATGCGAGTTCCTCGGGGGCGTCTCGGGATTCCTCTCCCGTCGATGCCGGGGCCTAAGACCTTGTGTGGAGTCGGGGCCGGAACCTGAGGATTCCTCTCCAGTGCTGACATGGATCTTGGGGTACTTCTGGAGTCTCCCCAGGGGCGTCAGTCCTCGTCTCGAATGCGGGCATGCACTTGCGCTTTCCTCCAGAGCGGTAGCAGCAGTGTCACGCAGTCTGCCCCGTGGATCAAAGGATCTATGGTTTTCCCTCGAGTCTTTCCCACGAGGCTTTCCCACGAGGCTTTCCCACAGGGCTGTCCCACGTGCACACGTGGTGGGAGTCGATCCTCGGCTTGAACGTCAAGGCAGTGCAGGGAAAACAGGTTCCTCTGGAATGGACTGACACATCTGGGGGACTCTTGGAATGGTGGCACGACCCTGGAGTTCCTCTCGCCTTTCCTGTGGAGAGCGCCTCCTCTTGAGATGCGACGGGAATGCCGGGAATTCTTTCCCTGCGAAACAGGGAAAGGATCCCTCATCTCGAGCTAGGAGGCGGAAACGGGGCTCCCCTGGATGTATGCGGGACCCACGTGCTTCCTCTCGAGTGGAGACGGGTATGTCGGGGAACTTCTTGAGTTGCAGTAAGGGTGTGAAGGACCCTTTGGAAGTTCCAGTGGTTAGACGTGATTAGCTTCGAGAAGCCTCAGCGGAAATGGGCCTCATTGCGCCTGGAGGGCAAAACCTCCTGGATTTTCTCGAGTTGCGGCAGGTGCTCTCAACTTACGACGGGGACCTCAGGGACCCTCTCTGGTGGCCTCAGGAAAGGCCAGTCCCCATGCGAGTTCCTCGGGGGCCTCTCGGGATTCCTCTCCCGTCGATGCCGGGGCCTAAGACCTTGTGTGGAGTCGGGGCCTGAACCTGAGGATTCCTCTCCAGTGCTGACATGGATCTTGGGGTACTTCTGGAGTCTCCCCAGGGGAGTCAGTCCTAGTCTCGAATGCGGGCATGCACTTGCGCTTTCCTCCAGAGCGGTAGCAGCAGTGTCACGCAGTCCGCCGCGTGGATCAAAGGATCTATGGTTTTCCCTCGAGTCTTTCCCACGAGGCTTTCCCACGAGGCTTTCCCACAGGGCTGTCCCACGTGGAAACGTGGTGGGAGTCGATCCTCGGCTTGAACGTCAAGGCAGTGCAGGGAAAACAGGTTCCTCTTGAATGGACTGACTCATCTGGGGGACTCTTGGAATGGTGGCACGACCCTGGAGTTCCTCTCGCCTTTCCTGTGGAGAGCGCCTCCTCTTGAGATGCGACGGGAATGCCGGGAATTCTTTCCCTACGAAACAGGGAAAGGATCCCTAATCTCAAGCTAGGAGGCGGAAACGGGGCTCCCCTGGATGTGTGCGGGACCCACGTGCTTCCTCTCGAGTGGAGACGGGTATGTCGGGGAACTTCTTGAGTTGCAGCAAGGGTGTGAAGGACCCTTTGGAAGTTCCAGTGGTTAGACGTGATTAGCCTCGAGAAGCCTCAGCGGAAATGGGCCTCATCGCGCCTGGAGGGCAAAACCTCCTGGATTTTCTCGAGTTGCGGCAGGTGCTCTCGACTTACGACGGGGACCTCAGGGACCCGCTCTGGTGGCCTCAGGAAAGGCCAGTCCCCATGCGAGTTCCTCGGGGGCCTGTCGGGATTCCTCTCCCGTCGATGCCGGGGCCTAAGACCTTGTGTGGAGTCGGGGCCGGAACCTGAGGATTCCTCTCCAGTGCTGACATGGATCTTGGGGTACTTCTGGAGTCTCCCCAGGGGAGTCAGTCCTCGTCTCGAATGCGGGCATGCACTTGCGCTTTCCTCCAGAGCGGTAGCAGCAGTGTCACGCAGTCCGCCGCGTGGATCAAAGGATCTATGGTTTTCCCTCGAGTCTTTCCCACGAGGCTTTCCCACGAGGCTTTCCCACAGGGCTGTCCCACGTGCACACGTGGTGGGAGTCGATCCTTGGCTTGAACGTCAAGGCAGTGCAGGGAAAACAGGTTCCTCTGGAATGGACTGACACATCTGGGGGACTCTTGGAATGGTGGCACGACCCTGGAGTTCCTCTCGCCTTTCCTGTGGAGAGCGCCTCCTCTTGAGATGCGACGGGAACGCCGGGAATTCTTTCCCTACGAAACAGGGAAAGGATCCCTCATCTCGAGATAGGAGTCGGAAACGGAGCTCCCCTGGATGTGGGCGGGACCCCACGTGCTTCCTCTCGAGTGCAGACGGGTATGTCGGGGAACTTCTTGAGTTGCAGCAAGGGTGTGAAGGACCCTTTGGAAGTTCCAGTGGTTAGACGTGATTAGCCTCGAGAAGCCTCAGCGGAAAAGGGCCTCATCTCGCCTGGAGGGCAAAACCTCCTGGATTTTCTCGAGTTGCGGCAGGTGCTCTCGACTTACGACGGGGACCTCAGGGACCCGCTCTGGTGGCCTCAGGAAAGGCCAGTCCCCATGCGAGTTCCTCGGGGGCGTCTCGGGATTCCTCTCCTGTCGATGCCGGGGCCTAAGACCTTGTGTGGAGTCGGGGCCGGAACCTGAGGATTCCTCTCCAGTGCTGACATGGATCTTGGGGTACGTCTGGAGTCTCCCCAGGGGAGTCAGTCCTCGTCTCGAATGCGGGCATGCACTTGCGCTTTCCTCCAGAGCGGTAGCAGCAGTGTCACGCAGTCCGCCGCGTGGATCAAAGGATCTATGGTTTTCCCTCGAGTCTTTCCCACGAGGCTTTCCCACGAGGCTTTCCCACAGGGCTGTCCCACGTGCACACGTGGTGGGAGTCGATCCTCGGCTTGAACGTCAAGGCAGTGCAGGGAAAACAGGTTCCTCTGGAATGGACTGACACATCTGGGGGACTCTTGGAATGGTGGCACGACCCTGGAGTTCCTCTCGCCTTTCCTGTGGAGAGCGCCTCCTCTTGAGATGCGACGGGAACGCCGGGAATTCTTTCCCTACGAAACAGGGAAAGGATCCCTCATCTCGAGCTAGGAGGCGGAAACGGGGCTCCCCTGGATGTGTGCGGGACCCACGTGCTTCCTCTCGAGTGGAGTCGGGTATGTCGGGGAACTTCTTGAGTTGCAGCAAGGGTGTGAAGGACCCTTTGGAAGTTCCAGTGGTTAGACGTGATTAGCCTCGAGAAGCCTCAGCGGAAATGGGCCTCATCTCGCCTGGAGGTGAAAACCTCCTGGATTTTCTCGAGTTGCGGCAGGTGCTCTCGACTTACGACGAGGACCTCAGGGACCCGCTCTGGTGGCCTCAGGAAAGGCCAGTCCCCATGCGAGTTCCTCTGGGGATTCCTCTCCTGTCGATGCCGGGGCCTAAGACCTTGTGTGGAGTCGGGGCCGGAACCTGAGGATTCCTCTCCAGTGCTGACATGGATCTTGGGGTACTTCTGGAGTCTCCCCAGGGGAGTCAGTCCTCGTCTCGAATGCGGGCATGCACTTGCGCTTTCCTCCAGAGCGGTAGCAGCAGTGTCACGCAGTCCGCCGCATGGATCAAAGGATCTATGGTTTTCCCTCGAGTCTTTCCCACGAGGCTTTCACACGAGGCTTTCCCACAGGGCTGTCTCACGTGCACACGTGGTGGGAGTCGATCCTCGGCTTGAAAGTCAAGGCAGTGCAGGGAAAACAGGTTCCTCTGGAATGGACTGACACATCTGGGGGACTCTTGGAATGGTGGCATGACCCTGGAGTTCCTCTCGCCTTTCCTGTGGAGAGCGCCTCCTCTTGAGATGCGACGGAAACGCCGGGAATTCTTTCCCTACGAAACAGGGAAAGGATCCCTCATCTCGAGCTAGGAGGCGGAAACGGGGCTCCCCTGGATGTGGGCGGGACACCACGTGCTTCCTCTCGAGTGGATACGGGTATGTCGGGGAACTTCTTGAGTTGCAGCAAGGGTGTGAAGGACCCTTTGGAAGTTCCAGTGGTTAGACGTGATTAGCCTCGAGAAGCCTCAGCGGAAATGGGCCTCATCTCGCCTGGAGGACAAAACCTCCTGGATTTTCTCGAGTTGCGGCAGGTGCTCTCGACTTACGACGGGGACCTCAGGGACCCGCTCTGGTGCCCTCAGGAAAGGCCAGTCCCCATGCGAGTTCCTTGGGGGCCTCTCGGGATTCCTCTCCCGTCGATGCCGGGCCTAAGACCTTGTGTGGAGTCGGGGCCGGAACCTGAGGATTCCTCTTCAGTGCTGACATGGATCTTGGGGTACTTCTGGAGTCTCCCCAGGGGAGTCAGTCCTCGTCTCGAATGCGGGCATGCACTTGCGCTTTCCTCCAGAGCGGTAGCAGCAGTGTCACGGAGTCCGCCGCGTCGATCAAAGGATCTATGGTTTTCCCTCGAGTCTTTCCCACGAGGCTTTCCCACGAGGCTTTCCCACAGGGCTGTCCCACGTGCACACGTGGTGGGAGTCGATCCTCGGCTTGAAAGTCAAGGCAGTGCAGGGAAAACAGGTTCCTCTGGAATGGACTAACACATCTGGGGGACTCTTGGAATGGTGGCACCACCCTGGAGTTCCTCTCGCCTTTCCTGTGGAGAGCGCCTCCTCTTGAGATGCGACGGGAATGCCGGGAATTCTTTCCCTACGAAACAGGGAAAGGATCCCTCATCTCGAGCTAGGAGGCGGAAACGGGGCTCCCCTGGATGTGTGCGGGACCTCACGTGCTTCCTCTCGAGTGGAGACGGGTATGTCGGGGAACTTCTTGAGTTGCAGCAAGGGTGTGAAGGACCCTTGGGAAGTTCCAGTGGTTAGATGTGATTGGCCTCGAGAAGCCTCAGCGGAAATGGGCCTCATCTCGCCTGGAGGGAAAAACTTCCTGGATTTTCTCGAGTTGCGGCAGGTGCTCTCGACTTACGACGGGGACCTCAGGGAACCGCTCTGGTGGCCTCAGGAAAGGCCAGTCCCCATGCGAGTTCCTCGGGAGCCTCTCGGGATTCCTCTCCCGTCGATGCCGGGGCCTAAGACCTTGTGTGGAGTCGGGGCTGGAACCTGAGGATTCCTCTCCAGTGCTGACATGGATCGTGGGGTACTTCGGGAGTCTCCCCAGGGGAGTCAGTCCTCGTCTCGAATGCGGCATGCACTTGCGCTTTCCTCCAGAGCGGTAGCAGCAGTGTCACGCAGTCCGCCGCGTGGATCAAAGCATCTGTGGTTTTCCCTCAAGTCTTTCCCACGAGGCTTTCCCACGAGGCTTTCCCACAGGGCTGTCCCACGTGCACACGTGGTGGGAGTCAATCCCCGGCTTGAACGTCAAGGCAGTGAAGGGAAAACAGGTTCCTCTGGAATGGACTGACACATCTGGGGGACTCTTGGAATGGTGGCACGACCCTGGAGTTCCTCTCGCCTTTCCTGTGAAGAGCGCCTCCTCTTGAGATGCAACGGGAACGCCGGGAATTCTTTCCCTACGAAACAGGGAAAGGATCCCTCATCTCGAGCTAGGAGGCGGAATCGGGGCTCCCCTGGATGTGTGCCGGACCCCACGTGCTTGCTATCGAGTGAAGACGTGTATGTCGGGGACCTTCTTGAGTTGCAGCAAGGGTGTGAAGGACCCTTTGGAAGTTCCAGTGGTTAGACGTGATTAGCCTCGAGAAGCCTCAGCGGAAATGGGCCTCATCTCGCCTGGAGGGCAAAACCTCCTGGATTTTCTCGAGTTGAGGCAGGTGCTCTCGAATTAGGACGAGGACCTCAGGGACCCGCTCTGGTGGCCTCAGGAAAGGCCAGTCCCCATGCGAGTTCCTCTGGGGATTCCTCTCCCGTCGATGCCGGGGCCCAAGACCTTGTGTGGAGTCGGGGCCGGAACCTGAGGATTCCTCTCCAGTGCTGACATGGATCTTGGGGTACTTCTGGAGTCTCCCCAGGGGAGTCAGTCCTCGTCTCGAATGCGGGCATGCACTTGGGCTTTCCTCCAGAGCGGCAGCGGCAGTGTCACGCAGTCCGCCGCGTGGATCAAAGGATCTATGGTTTTCCCTCGAGTCTTTCCCACGAGGCTTTCCCACGAGGCTTTCCCACAGGGCTGTCCCATGTGCACACGTGGTGGGAGTCGATCCTCGGCTTGAACGTCAAGGCAGTGCAGGGAAAACAGGTTCCTCTGGAATGGACTGACACATCTGGGGGCTCTTGGAATGGTCGCACGACCCTGGAGTTCCTCTCGCCTTTCCTGTGGAGAGCGCTTCCTCTTGAGATGCGACGGGAACGCCGGGAATTCTTTCCCTACGAAACAGGGAAAGGATCCCTCATCTCGAGCTTGGAGGCGGAAATGGGGCTCCCCTGGATGTGTACGGGACACCACGTGCTTCCTCTCGAGTGCAGACGGGTATGTCGGGGAACTTCTTGAGTTGCAGCAAGGGTGTGAAGGACCCTTTGGAAGTTCCAGTGGTTAGATGTGATTGGCCTCGAGAAGCCTCAGCGGAAATGGGCCTCATCTCGCCTGGAGGGCAAAACTTCCTGGATTTTCTCGAGTTGCGGCAGGTGCTCTCGACTTACGACGGGGACCTCAGGGACCCGCTCTGGTGGCCTCAGGAAATGCCAGTCCCCATGCGAGTTCCTCGGGGGCCTCTCGGGATTCCTCTCCCGTCGATGCCGGGGCCTAAGACCTTGTGTGGAGTCGGGGCCGGAACCTGAGGATTCCTCTCCAGTGCTGACATGGATCTTGGGGTACTTCTGGAGTCTCCCCAGGGGAGTCAGTCCTCGTCTCGAATGCGGGCATGCACTTGCGCTTTCCTCCAGAGCGGTAGCAGCAGTGTCACGCAGTCCGCCGCGTGCATCAAAGGATCTATGGTTTTCACTCGAGTCTTTCCCACGAGGCTTTCCCACGAGGCTTTCCCACAGGGCT
The DNA here is from genome assembly GCF_042477335.2 of Ovis canadensis. Classification (NCBI taxonomy): domain Eukaryota; kingdom Metazoa; phylum Chordata; class Mammalia; order Artiodactyla; family Bovidae; genus Ovis; species Ovis canadensis. The sequence continues at coordinate 10,984,861 of NC_091268.1, forward strand.
GTCCCACGTGCACACGTGGTGGGAGTCGATCCTCGGCTTGAACGTCAAGGCAGTGGAGGGAAAACAGGTTCCTCTGGAATGGACTGACACATCTGGGGGACTCTTGGAATGGTGGCATGACCCTGGAGTTCCTCTCGCCTTTCCTGTGGAGAGCGCCTCCTCTTGAGATGCGACGGGAACGCCGGGAATTCTTTCCTTACGAAACAGGGAAAGGATCCCTCATCTCGAGCTTGGAGGCGGAAATGGGGCTCCCCTGGATGTGTGCGGGACACCACGTGCTTCCTCTCGAGTGCAGACGGGTATGTCGGGGAACTTCTTGAGTTGCAGCAAGGGTGTGAAGGACCCTTTGGAAGTTCCAGTGGTTAGATGTGATTGGCCTCGAGAAGCCTCAGCGGAAATGGGCCTCATCTCGCCTGGAGGGCAAAACCTCCTGGATTTTCTCGAATTGCTGCAGGTGCTCTCGACTTATGACGGGGACCTCAGGGACCCGCTCTGGTGGCCTCAGGAAAGGCCAGTCCCCATGCGAGTCCCTCGGGGGCCTCTCGGGATTCCTCTCCCGTCGATGCCGGGGCCTAAGACATTGTGTGGAGTCGGGGCCGGAACCTGAGGATTCCTCTCCAGTGCTGACATGGATCTTGGGGTACTTCGGGAGTCTCCCCAGGGGAGTCAGTCTTCGTCTCGAATGCGGGCATGCACTTGAGCTTTCCTCCAGAGCGGTAGCAGCAGTGTCACGCAGTCCGCCGCGTGGATCAAAGGATCTATGGTTTTCCCTCGAGTCTTTCCCACGAGGCTTTCCCACGAGGCTTTCCCACAGGGCTGTCCCACGTGCACACGTGGTGGGAGTCGATCCTCGGCTTGAACGTCAAGGCAGTGCAGGGAAAACAGGTTCCTCAGGAACGGACTGACAAATCTGGCGGACTCTTGGAATGGTGTCACGACCCTGGAGTTCCTCTCGCCTTTCCTGTGGAGAGCGCCTCCTCTTGAGATGCGACGGGAACGCCGGGAATTCTTTCCCTACGAAACAGGGAAAGGATCCCTCATCTCGAGCTAGGAGGCGGAAACGGGGCTCCCCTGGATGTGTGCGGGACCCTCGTGCTTCCTCTCTCGAGGGGAGACGGGTATGTCGGGGAACTTCTTGAGTTGCAGTAAGGGTGTGAAGGACCCTTTGGAAGTTCCAGTGGTTAGATGTGATTAGCCTCGAGAAGTCTCAGCGGAAATGGGCCTCATCTCGCCTGGAGGGCAAAACCTCCTGGATTTTCTCGAGTTGCGGCAGGTGCTCTCGACTTACGACGGGGACCTCGGGTACCCGCTCTGGTGGCCTCAAGAAAGGCCAGTACGCATTCGAGTTCCTCGGGGGCATCTTGGGATTCCTCTCCCGTCGATGCCTGGGCCTAAGACCTTGTGTGGAGTCGGGGCCGGAACCTGAGGATTCCTCTCCAGTGCTGACATGGATCTTGGGGTACTTCTGGAGTCTCCCCAGGGGAGTCAGTCCTCGTCTTGAATGCGGGCATGCACTTGCGCTTTCCTCCAGAGCGGTAGCAGCAGTGTCACTCAGTCCGCCTCGTGGATCAAAGGATCTATGGTTTTCCCTCGAGTCTTTCCCACGAGGCTTTCCCACGAGGCTTTCCCACAGGGCTGTCCCACGTGCACACGTGGTGGGAGTCGATCCTCGGCTTGAACGTCAAGCCAGTGCAGGGAAAACAGGTTCCTCTGGAATGGACTGACACATCTGGGGGACTCTTGGAATGGTGGCACGACCCTGGAGTTCCTCTCGCCTTTCCTGTGGAGAGCGCCTCCTCTTGAGATGCGACGGAACGCCTGGAATTCTTTCCCTACGAAGCAGGGAAAGGATCCCTCATCTCGAGCTAGGAGGCGGAAACGGGGCTTCCCTGGATGTGTTCGGGACCCTCGTGCTTCCTCTCGAGTGGAGACGGGTATGTCGGGGAACTTCTTGAGTTGCAGCAATGGTCTGAAGGACCCTTTGGAAGTTCCAGTGGTTAGATGTGATTAGCCTCGAGAAGCCTCAGCGGAAATGGGCCTCATCTCGCCTGGAGGGCAAAAACTCCTGGATTTTCTCGAGTTGCGGCAGGTGCTCTCGACTTACGACGGGGACCTCAGGGACCCGCTCTGGTGGCCTCAGGAAAGGCCAGTCCCCATGCGAGTTCCTAGGGGGCCTCTCGGGATTCCTCTCCCGTCGATGCCGGGGCCTACGACCTTGTGTGGAGTCGGGGCCCGAACGTGAGGACTCCTCTCCAGTGCTGACATGGATCTTGGGGTACTTCTGGAGTCTCCCCAGGGGAGTCAGTCCTCGTCTCGAATGCGGGCATGCACTTGCGCTTTCCTCCAGAGCGGTAGCAGCAGTGTCACGCAGTCCGCCGCGTGCATCAAAGGATCTATGGTTTTCCCTCGAGTCTTTCCCACGAGGCTTTCCCACGAGGCTTTCCCACAGGGCTGTCTAACGTGCAAACGTTGTGCGAGTCGATCCTCGGCTTGAACGTCAAGGCAGTGCAGGGTAAACAGGTTCCTCTGGAATGGACTGACAAATCTGGGGGACTCTTGGAATGGTGGCACGACCCTGGAGTTCCTCTCGCATTTCCTGTGGAGAGCGCCTCCTCTTGAGATGCGACGGGAACGCCGGGAATTCTTTCCCTACGAAACAGGGAAAGGATCCCTCATCTCGAGCTAGAAGGCGGAAACGGGACTCCCCTGGATGTGTGCGGGACCCCACGTGCTTCCTCTCGAGTGGAGACGGGTATGTCGGGGAACTTCTTGTGTTGCAGCAATGGTGTGAAGGACCCTTTGGAAGTTCCAGTGGTTAGATGTGATTGGCCTCGAGAAGCCTCAGCGGAAATGGGCCTCATCTCGCCTGGAGGGCAAAACCTCCTGGATTTTCTCGAGTTGCGGCAGGTGCTCTCGACTTACGACGGGGACCTCAGGAACCCGCTCTGCTGGCCTCAGGAAAGGCCAGTCCCCTTGCGAGTTCCTCGGGGGCCTCTCGGGATTCCTCTCCCGTCGATGCCGGGGCCTAAGACCTTATGTGGAGTCGGGGCTGGAACCTGAGGATTCCTCTCCAGTGCTGACATGGATCTTGGGGTACTTCTGGAGTCTCCCCAGGGGAGTCAGTCCTCGTCTCGAATGCGGGCATGCACTTGCGCTTTCCTCCAGAGCGGTAGCAGCAGTATCACGCAGTCCGCCGCGTGGATCAAAGGATCTGTGGTTTTCCCTCGAGACTTTCCCACGAGGCTTTCCCACGAGGCTTTCCCACAGGGCTGTCCCACGTGCACACGTGGTGGGAGTCGATCCTCGGCTTGAACGTCAAGGCAGTGCAGTGAAAACAGGTTCCTCTGGAATGGACTGACACATCTGGGGGACTCTTGGAATGGTGTCACGACCCTGGAGTTCCTCTCGCCTTTCCTGTGGAGAGCGCCTCCTCTTGAGATGCGACGGGAACGCCGGGAATTCTTTCCCTACGAAACAGGGAAAGGATCCCTCATCTCGAGTTAGGAGGCGGAAACGGGGCTCCCCTGGATGTGTGCGGGACCCACGTGCTTCCTCTCGAGTGCAGACGGGTATGTCGGGGAACTTCTTGAGTTGCAGCAATGGTGTGAAGGACGCTTTGGAAGTTCCAGTGGTTAGATGTGATTGGCCTCGAGAAGCCTCAGCGGAAATGGGCCTCATCTCGCCTGGAGGGCAAAACCTCCTGGATTTTCTCGAGTTGTGGCAGGTGCTCTCGACTTACGACGGGGACCTCAGGGAACCGCTCTGGTGGCCTCAGGAAAGGCCAGTCCCCATGCGAGTTCCTCGGGGGCCTCTCAGGATTCCTCTCCCGTCGACGCCGGGGCCTAAGATCTTGTGTGGAGTCGGGGCCGGAACCTGAGGATTCCTCTCCAGTGCTGACATGGATCTTGGGGTACTTCTGGCGTCTCCCCTGGGGAGTCAGTTCTCGTCTCGAATGCGGGCATGCAATTGCGCTTTCCTCCAGAGCGGTAGCAGCAGTGTCACGCAGTCCGCCGCGTGGATCAAAGGATCTATGGTTTTCCCTCGAGTCTTTCCCACGAGGCTTTCCCACGAGGCTTTCCCACAGGGCTGTCCCACGTGCACACGTGGTGGGAGTCGATCCTCGGCTTGAACGTCTAGGCAGTGCAGGGAAAACAGGTTCCTCTGGAATGGACTGACACATCTGGGGGACTCTTGGAATGGTGGCACGACCCAGGAGTTCCTCTCGCCTTTCCTGTGGAGAGCGCCTCCTCTTGACATGCGACGGGAACGCCGGGAATTCTTTCCCTACGAAACAGGGAAAGGATCCCTCATCTCGAGCTAGGAGGCGGAAACGGGGCTCCCCTGGATGTGTGCGGGACCCACGGACTTCCTCTCGAGTGGAGACGGGTATGTCGGGGAACTTCTTGAGTTGCAGAAAGGGTGTGAAGGACCCTTTGGAAGTTCCAGTGTTTAGACGTGATTAGCCTCGAGAAGCCTCAGCGGAAATGGGCCTCATCTCGCCTGGAGGGCAAAACCTCCTGGATTTCCTCGAGTTGCGGCAGGTGCTCTCGACTTACGACGGGGACCTCAGGGACCCGCTCTGGTGGCCTCAGGAAAGGCCAGTCCCCATGCGAGTTCCTCGGGGGCCTCTCGGGATTCCTCTCCCGTCGATGCCGGGGCCTAAGACCTTGTGTGGAGTCGGGGCCGGAACCTGAGGATTCCTCTCCAGTGCTGACATGGACCTTGGGGTACTTCTGGAGTCTCCCCAGGGGAGTCAGTCCTCGTCTCGAATGCGGGTATGCACTTGCGCTTTCCTCCAGAGCGGTAGCAGCAGTGTCACGCAGTCCGCCGCGTGGATCAAAGGATCTATGGTTTTCCCTCGAGTCTTTCCCACGAGGCTTTCCCACGAGGCTTTCCCACAGTGCTGTCCCACGTGCACACGTGGTGGGAGTTGATCCTCGGCTTGAACGTCAAGGCAGTGCAGGGAAAACAGGTTCCTCTGGAATGGACTGACACATCTGGGGGACTCTTGGAATGGTGGCACGACCCTGGAGTTCCTCTCGCCTTTCCTGTGTAGAGCGCCTCCTCTTGAGATGCGACGGGAACCCCGGGAATTCTTTCCCTACGAAACAGGGAAAGGATCCCTCATCTCGAGCTAGGAGGCGTAAACGGGGCTCCCCTGGATGTGTGCGGGACACCACGTGCTTGCTATCGAGTGGAGACGGGTATGTCGGGGAACTTCTTGAGTTGCAGCAAGGGTGTGAAGGACCCTTTGGAAGTTCCAGTGGTTAGATGTGATTGGCCTCGAGAAGCCTCAGCGGAAATGGGCCTCATCTCGCCTGGAGGGCAAAACCTCCTGGATTTTCTCGAGTTGCGGCAGGTGCTCTCGACTTACGACGGGGACCTCAGGGACCCGCTCTGGTGGCCTCAGGAAAGGCCAGTCCCCATGCGAGTTCCTCGGGGGCCTCTCGGGATTCCTCTCCCGTCAATGCCAGGGCCTAAGACCTTGTGTGGAGTCGGGGCCGGAACCTGAGGATTCCTCTCCAGTGCTGACATGGATCTTGGGGTACTTCTGGAGTCTCCCCAGGGGAGTCAGTCCTCGTCTCGAATGCGGGCATGCACTTGCTCTTTCCTCCAGAGCGGTAGCAGCAGTGTCACGCAGTCCGCCGCGTGGATCAAAGGATCTATGGTTTTCCCTCGAGTCTTTCCCACGAGGCTTTCCCACGAGGCTTTCCCACAGGGCTGTCCCACGTGCACACGTGGTGGGAGTCGATCCTCGGCTTGAACGTCAAGGCAGTGCAGGGAAAACAGGTTCCTCTGGAATGGACTGACACATCTGGGGGACTCTTGGAATGGTGGCACGACCCTGGAGTTCCTCTCGCCTTTCCTGTGGAGAGCGCCTCCTCTTGAGATGGGACGGGAACGCCGGGAATTCTTTCCCTACGAAACAGGGAAAGGATCCCTCATCTCGAGCTAGGAAGCGGAAATGGGGCTCCCCTGGATGTTTGCCGGACCCCACGTGCTTCCTCTCGAGTGGAGACGGGTATGTCGGGGAACTTCTTGAGTTGCAGCAAGGGTGTGAAGGACCCTTTGGAAGTTCCAGTGGTTAGATGTGATTGGCCTCGTGAAGCCTCAGCGGAAATGGGCCTCATCTCGCCTGGAGGGCAAAACCTCCTGGATTTTCTCGAGTTGCGGCAGGTGCTCTCGACTTACGACGGGGACCTCAGGGACCCGCTCTGGTTGCCTCAGGAAAGGCCAGTCCCCATGCGACTTCCTCGGGGGCCTCTCGGGATTTCTCTCCCGTCGATGCCGGGGCCGAAGACATTGTGTGGAGTCGGGGCCGGAACCTGAGGATTCCTCTCCAGTGCTGATATGGATCTTGGGGTACTTCTGGAGTCTCCCCAGGGGAGTCAGTCCTCGTCTGGAATGCGGGCATGCACTTGCGCTATCCTCCAGAGCGGTAGCAGCAGTGTCAAGCAGTCCGCCGCGTGCATCAAAGGATCTATGGTTTTCCCTCGAGTCTTTCCCACGAGGCTTTCCCACGAGGCCTTCCCACAGGGCTGTCCCACGTGCACACGTGGTGGGAGTCGATCCTCGGCTTGAACGTCAAGGCAGTGCAGGGAAAACAGGTTCCTCTGGAATGGACTGACATATCTGGGGGACACTTTGGATGGTGGCACGACGCTGGAGTCCTCTCGCCTTTCCTGTGGAGATCGCCTCCTCTTGAGATGCGACGGGAACGCCGGGAATTCTTTCCCTACGAAACAGGGAAAGGATCCCTCATCTCGAGCTAGGAGGCGGAAACGGGGCTCCCCTGGATGTGTGCGGGAACCTCGTGCTTCATCTCGAGTGGAGACGGGTATGTCGGGGAACTTCTTGAGTTGCAGCAAGGGTGTGAAGGACCCTTTGGAAGTTCCAGTGGTTAGACGTCATTGGCCTCGAGAAGCCTCAGCGGAAATGGGCCTCATCTCGCCTGGAGGGCAAAACCTCCTGGATTTTCTCGAGTTGCGGCAGGTGCTCTCGACTTACGACCGGGACCTCAGGGACCCGCTCTGGTGGCCTCAGGAAAGGCCAGTCCCCATGCGAGTTCCTCGGGGGCCTCTCGGGATTCCTCTCCCGTCGATGCCGGGGCCTAAGACCTTGTGTGGAGTCGGGGCCGGAACCTGAGGATTCCTTTCCAGTGCTGACATGGATCTTGGGGTACTTCTGGAGTCTCCCCAGGGGAGTCAGTCCTCGTCTCGAATGCGGCATGCACTTGCTCTTTCCTCCAGAGCGGTAGCAGCAGTGTCACGCAATCCACCGCGTGTATCAAAGGATCTATGGTTTTCCCTCGAGTCTTTCCCACGAGGCTTTCCCACGAGGCTTTCCTCAGGGCTGTCCCACGTGCACACGTGGTGGGAGTCGATCCTCGGCTTGAACGTCAAGGCAGTGCAGGGAAAACAGGTTCCTCTGGAATGGACTGACACATCTGGGGGACTCTTGGAATGGTGGCACGACCCTGGAGTTCCTCTCGCCTTTCCTGTGGAGAGCGCCTCCTCTTGAGATGCGACGGGAACGCCGGGAATTCTTTCCCTACGAAACAGGGAAAGGATCCCTCATCTCGAGCTAGGAGGCGGAAATGGGGCTCCCCTGGATTTTTGCGGGACCCACGTGCTTCCTCTCGAGTGGAGACGGGTATGTCGGGGAACTTCTTGAGTTGCAGCAAGGGTGTGAAGGACCCTTTGGAAGTTCCAGTGGTTAGACGTGATTAGCCTCGAGAAGCCTCAGCGGAAATGGGCCTCATCTCGCCTGGAGGGCAAAACCTCCTGGATTTTCTCGAGTTGCGGCAGGTGCTCTCGACTTAGGACCGGGACCTCAGGGACCCGCTCTGGTGGCCTCAGGAAAGGCCAGTCCCCATGCGAGTTCCTCGGGGGCCTCTCGGATTCCTCTCCCGTCGATGCCGGGGCCTAAGACCTTGTGTGGAGTCGGGGCCGGAACCTGAGGATTCCTTTCCAGTGCTGACATGGATCTTGGGGTACTTCTGGAGTCTCCCCAGGGGAGTCAGTCCTCGTCTCGAATGCAGGCATGCACTTGCGCTTTCCTCCATAGCGGTAGCAGCAGTGTCACGGAGTCCGCCGCGTCGATCAAAGGATCTATGGTTTTCCCTCGAGTCTTTCCCACGAGGCTTTCCCACGAGGCTTTCCCACAGGGCTGTCCCTCGTGCACACGTGGTGGGAGTCGATCCTCGGCTTGAACGTCAAGGCAGTGCAGGGAAAACAGGTTCCTCTGGAATGGACTGACACATCTGGGGGACTCTTGGAATGGTGTCTCCACCCTGGAGTTCCTCTCGCCTTTCCTGTGGAGAGCGCCTCCTCTTGAGATGCGACGGGAACGCCGGGAATTCTTTCCCTACGAAACAGGGAAAGGATCCTTCATCTCGAGCTAGGAGGCGGAAACGGGGCTCCCATGGATGTGTGTGGGACCCCACGTGCTTCCTCTCGAGTGGAGACGGGTATGTCGGGGAACTTCTTGAGTTGCAGCAAGGGTGTGAAGGACCCTTTGGAAGTTCCAGTGGTTAGATGTGATTGGCCTCGAGAAGCCTCAGCGGAAATGGGCCTCATCTCGCCTGGAGGGCAAAACCTCCTGGATTTTCTCGAGTTGCGGCAGGTGCTCTCGACTTACGATGGGGACATCAGGGACCCGCTCTGGTGGCCTCAGGAAAGGCCAGTCCCCATGCGAGTTCCTCGGGGGCCTCTCGGCATTCCTCTCCCGTCGATGCCGGGGCCTAAGATCTTGTGTGGAGTCGGGGCCGGAACCTGAGGATTCCTCTCCAGTGCTGACATGGATCTTGGGGTACTTCTGGAGTCTCCCCAGGGGAGTCAGTCCTCGTCTCGAATGCGGGCATGCACTTGCGCTTTCCTCCAGAGCGGTAGCAGCAGTGTCACGCAGTCCGCCGCGTGGATCAAAGCATCTATGGTTTTCCCTCGAGTCTTTCCCACGAGGCTTTCCCACGAGGCTTTCCCACAGGGCTGTCCCACGTGCACACGTGGTGGGAGTCGATCCTCGGCTTGAACGACAAGGCAGTGCAGGGAAAACAGGTTCCTCTGGAATGGACTGACACATCTGGGGGACTCTTGGAATGGTGGCACGACCCTGGAGTTCCTCTCGCCTTTCCTGTGGAGAGCGCCTCCTCTTGAGATGGGACGGGAACGCCGGGAATTCTTTCCCTACGAAACAGGGAAAGGATCCCTCATCTCGAGCTAGGAGGCGGAAATGGGGCTCCCGTGGATGTTTGCGGGACCCCACGTGCTTCCTCTCGAGTGGAGACGGGTATGTCGGGGAACTTCTTGAGTTGCAGCAAGGGTGTGAAGGACCCTTTGGAAGTTCCAGTGGTTTGACGTGATTTGCCTCGAGAAGCCTCAGCGGAAATGGGCCTCATCTCTCCTGGAGGGCAAAAACTCCTGGATTTTCTCGAGTTGCGGCAGGTGCTCTCGACTTACGACGGGGACCTCAGGGACCCGCTCTGGTGGCCTCAGGAAAGGCCAGTCCCCATGCGAGTTCCTCGGGGGCCTCTCGGGATTCCTCTCCCGTCGATGCCGGGGCCTAAGACCTTGTGTGGAGTCGGGGCCGGAACCTGAGGATTCCTCTCCAGTGCTGACATGGATCTTGGGGTACTTCTGGAGTCTCCCCAGGGGAGTCAGTCCTCGTCTTGAATGCGGGCATGCACTTGCGCTTTCCTCCAGAGCGGTAGCAGCAGTGTCACTCAGTCCGCCTCGTGGATCAAAGGATCTATGGTTTTCCCTCGAGTCTTTCCCACGAGGCTTTCCCACGAGGCTTTCCCACAGGGCTGTCCCACGTGCACACGTGGTGGGAGTCGATCCTCGGCTTGAACGTCAAGGCAGTGCAGGGAAAACAGGTTCCTCTGGAATGGACTGACACATCTGGGGGACTCTTGGAATGGTGGCACGACCCTGGAGTTCCTCTCGCCTTTCCTGTGGAGAGCGCCTCCTCTTGAGATGCGACGGAACGCCTGGAATTCTTTCCCTACGAAGCAGGGAAAGGATCCCTCATCTCGAGCTAGGAGGCGGAAACGGGGCTTCCCTGGATGTGTTCGGGACCCTCGTGCTTCCTCTCGAGTGGAGACGGGTATGTCGGGGAACTTCTTGAGTTGCAGCAATGGTCTGAAGGACCCTTTGGAAGTTCCAGTGGTTAGATGTGATTAGCCTCGAGAAGCCTCAGCGGAAATGGGCCTCATCTCGCCTGGAGGGCAAAAACTCCTGGATTTTCTCGAGTTGCGGCAGGTGCTCTCGACTTACGACGGGGACCTCAGGGACCCGCTCTGGTGGCCTCAGGAAAGGCCAGTCCCCATGCGAGTTCCTAGGGGGCCTCTCGGGATTCCTCTCCCGTCGATGCCGGGGCCTACGACCTTGTGTGGAGTCGGGGCCCGAACGTGAGGACTCCTCTCCAGTGCTGACATGGATCTTGGGGTACTTCTGGAGTCTCCCCAGGGGAGTCAGTCCTCGTCTCGAATGCGGGCATGCACTTGCGCTTTCCTCCAGAGCGGTAGCAGCAGTGTCACGCAGTCCGCCGCGTGGATCAAAGGATCTATGGTTTTCCCTCGAGTCTTTCCCACGAGGCTTTCCCACGAGGCTTTCCCACAGGGCTGTCTAACGTGCAAACGTTGTGCGAGTCGATCCTCGGCTTGAACGTCAAGGCAGTGCAGGGAAAACAGGTTCCTCTGGAATGGACTGACACATCTGGGGGACTCTTGGAATGGTGGCACGACCCTGGAGTTCCTCTCGCATTTCCTGTGGAGAGCGCCTCCTCTTGAGATGCGACGGGAACGCCGGGAATTCTTTCCCAACGAAACAGGGAAAGGATCCCTCATCTCGAGCTAGGAGGCGGAAACGGGGCTCCCCTGGATGTGTGCGGGACACCACGTGCTTCCTCTCGAGTGGAGACGGGTATGTCGGGGAACTTCTTGAGTTGCAGCAAGGGTGTGAAAGACCCTTTGGAAGTTCCAGTGGTTAGATGTGATTGGCCTGGAGAAGCCTCAGCGGAAATGGGCCTCATCTCGCCTGGAGGGCAAAACCTCCTGGATTTTCTCGAGTTGCGGCAGGTGCTCTCGACTTACGACGGGGACCTCAGGAACCCGCTCTGCTGGCCTCAGGAAAGGCCAGTCCCCATGCGAGTTCCTCGGGGGCCTCTCGGGATTCCTCTCCCGTCGATGCCGGGGCCTAAGACCTTATGTGGAGTCGGGGCTGGAACCTGAGGATTCCTCTCCAGTGCTGACATGGATCTTGGGGTACTTCTGGAGTCTCCCCAGGGGAGTCAGTCCTCGTCTCGAATGCGGGCATGCACTTGCGCTTTCCTCCAGAGCGGTAGCAGCAGTATCACGCAGTCCGCCGCGTGGATCAAAGGATCTGTGGTTTTCCCTCGAGACTTTCCCACGAGGCTTTCCCACGAGGCTTTCCCACAGGGCTGTCCCACGTGCACACGTGGTGGGAGTCGATCCTCGGCTTGAACGTCAAGGCAGTGCAGGGAAAACAGGTTCCTCTGGAATGGACTGACACATCTGGGGGACTCTTGGAATGGTGTCACGACCCTGGAGTTCCTCTCGCCTTTCCTGTGGAGAGCGCCTCCTCTTGAGATGCGACGGGAACGCCGGGAATTCTTTCCCTACGAAACAGGGAAAGGATCCCTCATCTCGAGCTAGGAGGCGGAAACGGGGCTCCCCTGGATGTGTGCGGGACCCACGTGCTTCCTCTCGAGTGCAGACGGGTATGTCGGGGAACTTCTTGAGTTGCAGCAATGGTGTGAAGGACGCTTTGGAAGTTCCAGTGGTTAGATGTGATTGGCCTCGAGAAGCCTCAGCGGAAATGGGCCTCATCTCGCCTGGAGGGCAAAACCTCCTGGATTTTCTCGAGTTGCGGCAGGTGCTCTCGACTTACGACGGGGACCTCAGGGAACCGCTCTGGTGGCCTCAGGAAAGGCCAGTCCCCATGCGAGTTCCTCGGGGGCCTCTCAGGATTCCTCTCCCGTCGACGCCGGGGCCTAAGATCTTGTGTGGAGTCGGGGCCGGAACCTGAGGATTCCTCTCCAGTGCTGACATGGATCTTGGGGTACTTCTGGCGTCTCCCCAGGGGAGTCAGTTCTCGTCTCGAATGCGGGCATGCAATTGCGCTTTCCTCCAGAGCGGTAGCAGCAGTGTCACGCAGTCCGCCGCGTGGATCAAAGGATCTATGGTTTTCCCTCGAGTCTTTCCCACGAGGCTTTCCCACGAGGCTTTCCCACAGGGCTGTCCCACGTGCACACGTGGTGGGAGTCGATCCTCGGCTTGAACGTCTAGGCAGTGCAGGGAAAACAGGTTCCTCTGGAATGGACTGACACATCTGGGGGACTCTTGGAATGGTGGCACGACCCAGGAGTTCCTCTCGCCTTTCCTGTGGAGAGCGCCTCCTCTTGACATGCGACGGGAACGCCGGGAATTCTTTCCCTACGAAACAGGGAAAGGATCCCTCATCTCGAGCTAGGAGGCGTAAACGGGGCTCCCCTGGATGTTTGCCGGACCCCACGTGCTTCCTCTCGAGTGGAGACGGGTATGTCGGGGAAATTCTTGAGTTGCAGCAAGGGTGTGAAGGACCCTTTGGAAGTTCCAGTGGTTAGATGTGATTGGCCTCGTGAAGCCTCAGCGGAAATGGGCCTCATCTCGCCTGGAGGGCAAAACCTCCTGGATTTTCTCGAGTTGCGGCAGGTGCTCTCGACTTACGACGGGGACCTCAGGGACCCGCTCTGGTTGCCTCAGGAAAGGCCAGTCCCCATGCGACTTCCTCGGGGGCCTCTCGGGATTTCTCTCCCGTCGATGCCGGGGCCGAAGACATTGTGTGGAGTCGGGGCCGGAACCTGAGGATTCCTCTCCAGTGCTGATATGGATCTTGGGGTACTTCTGGAGTCTCCCCAGGGGAGTCAGTCCTCGTCTGGAATGCGGGCATGCACTTGCGCTATCCTCCAGAGCGGTAGCAGCAGTGTCAAGCAGTCCGCCGCGTGCATCAAAGGATCTATGGTTTTCCCTCGAGTCTTTCCCACGAGGCTTTCCCACGAGGCCTTCCCACAGGGCTGTCCCACGTGCACACGTGGTGGGAGTCGATCCTCGGCTTGAACGTCAAGGCAGTGCAGGGAAAACAGGTTCCTCTGGAATGGACTGACATATCTGGGGGACACTTTGGATGGTGGCACGACGCTGGAGTCCTCTCGCCTTTCCTGTGGAGAGCGCCTCCTCTTGAGATGCGACGGGAACGCCGGGAATTCTTTCCCTACGAAACAGGGAAAGGATCCCTCATCTCGAGCTAGGAGGCGGAAACGGGGCTCCCCTGGATGTGTGCGGGAACCTCGTGCTTCATCTCGAGTGGAGACGGGTATGTCGGGGAACTTCTTGAGTTGCAGCAAGGGTGTGAAGGACCCTTTGGAAGTTCCAGTGGTTAGACGTCATTGGCCTCGAGAAGCCTCAGCGGAAATGGGCCTCATCTCGCCTGGAGGGCAAAACCTCCTGGATTTTCTCGAGTTGCGGCAGGTGCTCTCGACTTACGACCGGGACCTCAGGGACCCGCTCTGGTGGCCTCAGGAAAGGCCAGTCCCCATGCGAGTTCCTCGGGGGCCTCTCGGGATTCCTCTCCCGTCGATGCCGGGGCCTAAGACCTTGTGTGGAGTCGGGGCCGGAACCTGAGGATTCCTTTCCAGTGCTGACATGGATCTTGGGGTACTTCTGGAGTCTCCCCAGGGGAGTCAGTCCTCGTCTCGAATGCGGGCATGCACTTGCTCTTTCCTCCAGAGCGGTAGCAGCAGTGTCACGCAATCCACCGCGTGGATCAAAGGATCTATGGTTTTCCCTCGAGTCTTTCCCACGAGGCTTTCCCACGAGGCTTTCCACAGGGCTGTCCCACGTGCACACGTGGTGGGAGTCGATCCTCGGCTTGAACGTCAAGGCAGTGCAGGGAAAACAGGTTCCTCTGGAATGGACTGACACATCTGGGGGACTCTTGGAATGGTGTCTCCACCCTGGAGTTCCTCTCGCCTTTCCTGTGGAGAGCGCCTCCTCTTGAGATGCGACGGGAACGCCGGGAATTCTTTCCCTACGAAACAGGGAAAGGATCCTTCATCTCGAGCTAGGAGGCGGAAACGGGGCTCCCATGGATGTGTGTGGGACCCCACGTGCTTCCTCTCGAGTGGAGACGGGTATGTCGGGGAACTTCTTGAGTTGCAGCAAGGGTGTGAAGGACCCTTTGGAAGTTCCAGTGGTTAGATGTGATTGGCCTCGAGAAGCCTCAGCGGAAATGGGCCTCATCTCGCCTGGAGGGCAAAACCTCCTGGATTTTCTCGAGTTGCGGCAGGTGCTCTCGACTTACGATGGGGACATCAGGGACCCGCTCTGGTGGCCTCAGGAAAGGCCAGTCCCCATGCGAGTTCCTCGGGGGCCTCTCAGGATTCCTCTCCCGTCGATGCCGGGGCCTAAGATCTTGTGTGGAGTCGGGGCCGGAACCTGAGGATTCCTCTCCAGTGCTGACATGGATCTTGGGGTACTTCTGGAGTCTCCCCAGGGGAGTCAGTCCTCGTCTCGAATGCGGGCATGCACTTGCGCTTTCCTCCAGAGCGGTAGCAGCAGTGTCACGCAGTCCGCCGCGTGGATCAAAGCATCTATGGTTTTCCCTCGAGTCTTTCCCACGAGGCTTTCCCACGAGGCTTTCCCACAGGGCTGTCCCACGTGCACACGTGGTGGGAGTCGATCCTCGGCTTGAACGACAAGGCAGTGCAGGGAAAACAGGTTCCTCTGGAATGGACTGACACATCTGGGGGACTCTTGGAATGGTGGCACGACCCTGGAGTTCCTCTCGCCTTTCCTGTGGAGAGCGCCTCCTCTTGAGATGGGACGGGAACGCCGGGAATTCTTTCCCTACGAAACAGGGAAAGGATCCCTCATCTCGAGCTAGGAGGCGGAAATGGGGCTCCCGTGGATGTTTGCGGGACCCCACGTGCTTCCTCTCGAGTGGAGACGGGTATGTCGGGGAACTTCTTGAGTTGCAGCAAGGGTGTGAAGGACCCTTTGGAAGTTCCAGTGGTTTGACGTGATTTGCCTCGAGAAGCCTCAGCGGAAATGGGCCTCATCTCTCCTGGAGGGCAAAAACTCCTGGATTTTCTCGAGTTGCGGCAGGTGCTCTCGACTTACGACGGGGACCTCAGGGACCCGCTCTGGTGGCCTCAGGAAAGGCCAGTCCCCATGCGAGTTCCTCGGGGGCCTCTTGGGATTCCTCTCCCGTCGATGCCGGGGCCTAAGACCTTGTGTGGAGTCGGGGCCGGAACCTGAGGATTCCTCTCCAGTGCTGACATGGATCTTGGGGTACTTCTGGAGTCTCCCCAGGGGAGTCAGTCCTCGTCTTGAATGCGGGCATGCACTTGCGCTTTCCTCCAGAGCGGTAGCAGCAGTGTCACTCAGTCCGCCTCGTGGATCAAAGGATCTATGGTTTTCCCTCGAGTCTTTCCCACGAGGCTTTCCCACGAGGCTTTCCCACAGGGCTGTCCCACGTGCACACGTGGTGGGAGTCGATCCTCGGCTTGAACGTCAAGCCAGTGCAGGGAAAACAGGTTCCTCTGGAATGGACTGACACATCTGGGGGACTCTTGGAATGGTGGCACGACCCTGGAGTTCCTCTCGCCTTTCCTGTGGAGAGCGCCTCCTCTTGAGATGCGACGGAACGCCTGGAATTCTTTCCCTACGAAGCAGGGAAAGGATCCCTCATCTCGAGCTAGGAGGCGGAAACGGGGCTTCCCTGGATGTGTTCGGGACCCTCGTGCTTCCTCTCGAGTGGAGACGGGTATGTCGTGGAACTTCTTGAGTTGCAGCAATGGTCTGAAGGACCCTTTGGAAGTTCCAGTGGTTAGATGTGATTAGCCTCGAGAAGCCTCAGCGGAAATGGGCCTCATCTCGCCTGGAGGGCAAAAACTCCTGGATTTTCTCGAGTTGCGGCAGGTGCTCTCGACTTACGACGGGGACCTCAGGGACCCGCTCTGGTGACCTCAGGAAAGGCCAGTCCCCATGCGAGTTCCTAGGGGGCCTCTCGGGATTCCTCTCCCGTCGATGCCGGGGCCTACGACCTTGTGTGGAGTCGGGGCCCGAACGTGAGGACTCCTCTCCAGTGCTGACATGGATCTTGGGGTACTTCTGGAGTCTCCCCAGGGGAGTCAGTCCTCGTCTCGAATGCGGGCATGCACTTGCGCTTTCCTCCAGAGCGGTAGCAGCAGTGTCACGCAGTCCGCCGCGTGCATCAAAGGATCTATGGTTTTCCCTCGAGTCTTTCCCACGAGGCTTTCCCACGAGGCTTTCCCACAGGGCTGACTAACGTGTAAACGTTGTGCGAGTCGATCCTCGGCTTGAACGTCAAGGCAGTGCAGGGAAAACAGGTTCCTCTGGAATGGACTGACACATCTGGGGGACTCTTGGAATGGTGGCACGACCCTGGAGTTCCTCTCGCATTTCCTGTGGAGAGCGCCTCCTCTTGAGATGCGACGGGAACGCCGGGAATTCTTTCCCAACGAAACAGGGAAAGGATCCCTCATCTCGAGCTAGGAGGCGGAAACGGGGCTCCCCTGGATGTGTGTGGGACACCACGTGCTTCCTCTCGAGTGGAGACGGGTATGTCGGGGAACTTCTTGAGTTGCAGCAAGGGTGTGAAAGACCCTTTGGAAGTTCCAGTGGTTAGATGTGATTGGCCTCGAGAAGCCTCAGCGGAAATGGGCCTCATCTCGCCTGGAGGGCAAAACCTCCTGGATTTTCTCGAGTTGCGGCAGGTGCTCTCGACTTACGACGGGGACCTCAGGAACCCGCTCTGCTGGCCTCAGGAAAGGCCAGTCCCCATGCGAGTTCCTCGGGGGCCTCTCGGGATTCCTCTCCCGTCGATGCCGGGGCCTAAGACATTATGTGGAGTCGGGGCTGGAACCTGAGGATTCCTCTCCAGTGCTGACATGGATCTTGGGGTACTTCTGGAGTCTCCCCAGGGGAGTCAGTCCTCGTCTCGAATGCGGGCATGCACTTGCGCTTTCCTCCAGAGCGGTAGCAGCAGTATCACGCAGTCCGCCGCGTGGATCAAAGGATCTGTGGTTTTCCCTCGAGACTTTCCCACGAGGCTTTCCCACGAGGCTTTCCCACAGGGCTGTCCCACGTGCACACGTGGTGGGAGTCGATCCTCGGCTTGAACGTCAAGGCAGTGCAGGGAAAACAGGTTCCTCTGGAATGGACTGACACATCTGGGGGACTCTTGGAATGGTGTCACGACCCTGGAGTTCCTCTCGCCTTTCCTGTGGAGAGCGCCTCCTCTTGAGATGCGACGGGAACGCCGGGAATTCTTTCCCTACGAAACAGGGAAAGGATCCCTCATCTCGAGCTAGGAAGCGGAAATGGGGCTCCCCTGGATGTTTGCCGGACCCCACGTGCTTCCTCTCGAGTGGAGACGGGTATGTCGGGGAAATTCTTGAGTTGCAGCAAGGGTGTGAAGGACCCTTTGGAAGTTCCAGTGGTCAGATGTGATTGGCCTCGTGAAGCCTCAGCGGAAATGGGCCTCATCTCGCCTGGAGGGCAAAACCTCCTGGATTTTCTCGAGTTGCGGCAGGTGCTCTCGACTTACGACGGGGACCTCAGGGACCCGCTCTGGTTGCCTCAGGAAAGGCCAGTCCCCATGCGAGTTCCTCGGGGGCCTCTCGGGATTCCTCTCCCGTCGATGCCGGGGCCTAAGACCTTGTGTGGAGTCGGGGCCGGGACCTGAGGATTCCTCTCCAGTGCTGACATGGATCTTGGGGTACTTCTGGAGTCTCCCCAGGGGAATCAGTCCTCGTCTCGAATGCGGGCATGCACTTGCGCTTTCCTCCAGAGCGGTAGCAGCAGTGTCACGCAGTCCGCCGCGTGCATCAAAGGATCTACGGTTGTCCCTCGAGTCTTTCCCACGAGGCTTTCCCACGAGGCTTTCCACAGGGCTGTCCCACGTGCACACGTGGTGGGACTCGATCCTCGGCTTGAACGTCAAGGCAGTGCAGGGAAAACAGGTTCCTCTGGAATGGACTGACATATCTGGGGGACTCTTTGAATGGTGGAACGACGCTGGAGTCCTCTCGCCTTTCCTGTGTAGAGCGCCTCCTCTTGAGATGCGACGGGAACGCCGGGAATTCTTTCCCTACGAAACAGGGAAAGGATCCCTCATCTCGAGCTAGGAGGCGGAAACGGGGCTCCCCTGGATGTGTGCGGGACCCTCGTGCTTCCTCTCGAGTGGAGACGGGTATGTCGGGGAACTTCTTGAGTTGCTGCAAGGGTGTGAAAGACCCTTTGGAATTTCCAGTGGTTAGACGTGATTAGCCTCGAGAAGCCTCAGCGGAAATGGGCCTCATCTCGCCTGGAGGGCAAAACCTCCTGGATTTTCTCGAGTTGCGGCAGGTGCTCTCGACTTAGGACCGGGACCTCAGGGACCCGCTCTGGTGGCCTCAGGAAAGGCCAGTCCCCATGCGAGTTCCTCGGGGGCCTCTCGGATTCCTCTCCCGTCGATGCCGGGGCCTAAGACCTTGTGTGGAGTCGGGGCCGGAACCTGAGGATTCCTTTCCAGTGCTGACATGGATCTTGGGGTACTTCTGGAGTCTCCCCAGGGGAGTCAGTCCTCGTCTCGAATGCGGGCATGCACTTGCGCTTTCCTCCATAGCGGTAGCAGCAGTGTCACGGAGTCCGCCGCGTCGATCAAAGGATCTATGGTTTTCCCTCGAGTCTTTCCCACGAGGCTTTCCCACGAGGCTTTCCCACAGGGCTGTCCCTCGTGCACACGTGGTGGGAGTCGATCCTCGGCTTGAACGTCAAGGCAGTGCAGGGAAAACAGGTTCCTCTGGAATGGACTGACACATCTGGGGGACTCTTGGAATGGTGGCATGACCCTGGAGTTCCTCTCGCCTTTCCTGTGGAGAGCGCCTCCTCTTGAGATGCGACGGGAACGCCGGTAATTCTTTCCCTACGAAACAGGGAAAGGATCCTTCATCTCGAGCTAGGAGGCGGAAACGGGGCTCCCATGGATGTGTGTGGGACCCCACGTGCTTCCTCTCGAGTGGAGACGGGTATGTCGGGGAACTTCTTGAGTTGCAGCAAGGGTGTGAAGGACCCTTTGGAAGTTCCAGTGGTTAGATGTGATTGGCCTCGAGAAGCCTCAGCGGAAATGGGCCTCATCTCGCCTGGAGGGCAAAACCTCCTGGATTTTCTCGAGTTGCGGCAGGTGCTCTCGACTTACGATGGGGACATCAGGGACCCGCTCTGGTGGCCTCAGGAAAGGCCAGTCCCCATGCGAGTTCCTCGGGGGCCTCTCGGCATTCCTCTCCCGTCGATGCCGGGGCCTAAGATCTTGTGTGGAGTCGGGGCCGGAACCTGAGGATTCCTCTCCAGTGCTGACATGGATCTTGGGGTACTTCTGGAGTCTCCCCAGGGGAGTCAGTCCTCGTCTCGAATGCGGGCATGCACTTGCGCTTTCCTCCAGAGCGGTAGCAGCAGTGTCACGCAGTCCGCCGCGTGGATCAAAGCATCTATGGTTTTCCCTCGAGTCTTTCCCACGAGGCTTTCCCACGAGGCTTTCCCACAGGGCTGTCCCACGTGCACACGTGGTGGGAGTCGATCCTCGGCTTGAACGACAAGGCAGTGCAGGGAAAACAGGTTCCTCTGGAATGGACTGACACATCTGGGGGACTCTTGGAATGGTGGCACGACCCTGGAGTTCCTCTCGCCTTTCCTGTGGAGAGCGCCTCCTCTTGAGATGGGACGGGAACGCCGGGAATTCTTTCCCTACGAAACAGGGAAAGGATCCCTCATCTCGAGCTAGGAGGCGGAAATGGGGCTCCCGTGGATGTTTGCGGGACCCCACGTGCTTCCTCTCGAGTGGAGACGGGTATGTCGGGGAACTTCTTGAGTTGCAGCAAGGGTGTGAAGGACCCTTTGGAAGTTCCAGTGGTTTGACGTGATTTGCCTCGAGAAGCCTCAGCGGAAATGGGCCTCATCTCTCCTGGAGGGCAAAAACTCCTGGATTTTCTTTAGTTGCGGCAGGTGCTCTCGACTTACGACGGGGACCTCAGGGACCCGCTCTGGTGGCCTCAGGAAAGGCCAGTCCCCATGCGAGTTCCTCGGGGGCCTCTCGGGATTCCTCTCCCGTCGATGCCGGGGCCTAAGACCTTGTGTGGAGTCGGGGCCGGAACCTGAGGATTCCTCTCCAGTGCTGACATGGATCTTGGGGTACTTCTGGAGTCTTCCTAGGGGAGTCAGTCCTCGTCTCGAATGCGGGCATGCACTTGTGCTTTCCTCCAGAGCGGTAGCAGCAGTGTGACGCAGTGCACCGCGTGTATCAAAGGATCTATGGTTTTCCCTCGAGTCTTTCCCACGAGGATTTCCCCCGAGACTTTCCCAAAGGGCTGTCCCACGTGCACACGTGGTGGGATTTGATCCTCGGCTTGAACGTCAAGGCAGAGCAGGGAAAACAGGTTCCTCTGGAATGGACTGACACATCTGGGGGACTCTTGGAATGGTGGCACGACCCTGGAGTTCCTCTCGCCTTTCCTGTGGAGAGCGCCTCCTCTTGAGATGCGACGGGAACGCCGGGAAATCTTTCCCTACGAAACAGGGAAAGGATCCCTCATCTCGAGCTAGGAGGCGGAATCGGGGCTCCCCTGGATGTGTGCGGGACCCCACGTGCTTCCTCTCGAGTGGAGACGGGTAGGTCGGGGATCTTGAGTTGCAGCAAGGGTGTGAAGGACCCTTTGGAAGTTCCAGTGGTTAGATGTGATTGGCCTCGAGAAGCCTCAGCGGAAATGGACCTCATCTCGCCTGGAGGGCAAAACCTCCTGGATTTTCTCGAGTTGCGGCAGGTGCTCTCGACTTACGACGGGGACGTCAGGGACCCGCTCTGGTGGCCTCAGGAAAGGCCAGTCCCCATGCGAGTTCCTCGGGGGCCTCTCGGGATTCCTCTCCCGTCGATGCCGGGGCCTAAGACCTTGTGTGGAGTCGGGGCCGGAACCTGAGGATTCCTCTCCAGTGCTGACATGGATCTTGGGGTACTTCTGGAGTCTCCCCAGGGGAGTCAGTCCTCGTCTCGAATGCGGGCATGCACTTGCGCTTTCCTCCAGAGCGGTAGCAGCAGTGTCACGCAGTCCGCCGCGTGGATCAAAGGATCTATGGTTTTCCCTCGAGTCTTTCCCACGAGGCTTTCACACGAGGCTTTCCCACAGGGCTGTCCCACGTGCACACGTGGTGGGAGTCGATCCTCGGCTTGAACGTCAAGGCAGTGCAGGGAAAACAGGTTCCTCTGGAATGGACTGACACATCTGGGGGACTCTTGGAATGGTGGCATGACCCTGGAGTTCCTCTCGCCTTTCCTGTGGAGAGCGCCTCCTCTTGAGATGCGACGGGAACGCCGGGAATTCTTTCCCTACGAAATAGGAAAAGGATCCCTCATCTCGAGCTAGGAGGCGGAAACGGGGCTCCCCTGGATGTGTGCCGGACCCCACGTGCTTCCTCTCGAGTGGAGACGGGTATGTCGGGGAACTTCTTGAGTTGCAGCAAGGGTGTGAAGGACCCTTTGGAAGTACCAGTGGTTAGATGTGATCGGCCTCGAGAAGCCTTAGCGGAAAACGGCCTCATCTCGCCTGGAGGGCAAAACCTCCTGGATTTTCTCGAGTTGCGGCAGGTGCTCTCGACTTACGACGGGGACGTCAGTGACCCGCTCTGGTGGCCTCAGGAAAGGCCAGTCCCCATGCGAGTTCCACGGCGGCCTCTCGGGATTCCTCTCCCGTCGATGCCGGGGCCTAAGACCTTGTGTGGAGTCGGGGCCGGAACCTGAGGATTCCTCTCCAGTGCTGACATTAATCTTGGTGTACTTCTGGAGTCTCCCCAGGGGAGTCAGTCCTCGTCTCGAATGCGGGCATGCACTTGCGCTTTCCTCCAGTGCGGTAGCAGCAGTGTCACGCAGTCCGCCGCGTGGATCAAAGGATCTATGGTTTTCCCTCGAGTCTTTCCCACGAGGCTTTCCCACGAGGCTTTCCCACAGGGCTGTCCCACGTGCACACGTGGTGGGAGTCGATCCTCGGCTTGAACGTCAAGGCAGTGCAGGGAAAACAGGTTCCTCTGGAATGGACTGACACATCTGGGGGACTCTTGGAATGGTGGCACGAACCTGGAGTTCCTCTCGCCTTTCCTGTGGAGAGCGCCTCCTCTTGAGATGCGACGGGAACGCCGGGAATTCTTTCCCTACGAAACAGGGAAAGGATCCCTCATCTCGAGGTAGGAGGCGGAAACGAGGCTCCCCTAGATGTCTGTGGGACACCACGTGCTTCCTCTCGAGTGGAGACGGGTATGTCGGGGAACTTCTTGAGTTGCAGCAACGGTGTGAAGGACCCTTTGGAAGTTCCAGTGGTTACATGTGATTGGCCTCGAGAAGCCTCAGCGGAAATGGGCCTCATCTCGCCTGGAGGGCAAAACCTCCTGGATTTTCTCGAGTTGCGGCAGGTGCTCTCGACTTACGACGGGGACCTCAGGGACCCGCTCTGGTGGCCTCAGGAAAGGCCAGTCCCCATGCGAGTTCCTCGGGGGCCTCTCGGGATTCCTCTCCCGTCGATGCCGGGGCCTAAGACCTTGTGTGGAGTCGGGGCCGGAATCTGAGGATTCCTCTCCAGTGCTGACATGGATCTTGGGGTACTTCTGGAGTCTCCCCAGGGGAGTCAGTCCTCGTCTCGAATGCGAGCATGCACTTGCGCTTTCCTCCAGAGCGGTAGCAGCAGTGTCACGCAGTCCGCCGCGTGGATCAAAGGATCTATGGTTTTCCCTCGAGTCTTTCCCACGAGGCTTTCCCACGAGGCTTTCCCACAGGGCTGTCCCACGTGCACACGTGGTGGGACTCGATCCTCGGCTTGAACGTCAAGGCAGTGCAGGGAAAACAGGTTCCTCTGGAATGGACTGACACATCTGGGGGACTCTTGGAATGGTGTCACGACCCTGGAGTTCCTCTCGCCTTTCCTGTGGAGAGCGCCTCCTCTTGAGATGCGACGGGAACGCCGGGAATTCTTTCCCTACGAAACAGGGAAAGGATCCCTCATCTCGAGCTAGGAGGCGGAAACGGGGCTCCCCTGGATGTGTGCGGGACCCCACGTGCTTCCTCTCGAGTGGAGACGGGTATGTCGGGGAACTTCTTGAGTTGCAGCAAGGGTGTGAAGGACCCTTTGGAAGTTCCAGTGGTTAGACGTGATTGGCCTCGAGAAGCCTCAGCGGAAATGGGCCTCATCTCGCCTGGAGGGCAAAACCTCCTGGATTTTCTCGAGTTGCGGCAGGTGCTCTCGACTTACGACGGGGACCTCAGGGACCCGCTCTGGTGGCCTCAGGAAAGGCCAGTCCCCATGCGAGTTCCTCGGGGGCCTCTCGGGATTCCTCTCCCGTCGATGCCGGGGCCTAAGACCTTGTGTGGAGTCGGGGACGGAACCTGAGGATTCCTCTCCAGTGCTGACATGGATCTTGGGGTACTTCTGGAGTCTCCCCAGGGGAGTCAGTCCTCGTCTCGAATGCAAGCATGCACTTGCGCTTTCCTCCAGAGCGGTAGCAGCAGTGTCACGCAGTCCGCCGCGTGGATCAAAGGATCTATGGTTTTCCCTCGAGTCTTTCCCACGAGGCTTGCCCACGAGGCTTTCCCACAGGGCTGTCCCACGTGCACACGTGGTGGGACTCGATCCTCGGCTTGAACGTCATGGCAGTTCAGGGAAAACAGGTTCCTCTGGAATGGACTGACACATCTGGGGGACTCTTGGAATGGTGTCACGACCCTGGAGTTCCTCTCGCCTTTCCTGTGGAGAGCGCCTCCTCTTGAGATGCGACGGGAACGCCGGGAATTCTTTCCCTACGAAACAGGGAAAGGATCCCTCATCTCGAGCTAGGAGGCGGAAACGGGGCTCCCCTGGATGTGTGCAGGACCCCACGTGCTTCCTCTCGAGTGGAGACGGGTATGTCGGGGAACTTCTTGAGTTGCAGCAACGGTGTGAAGGAACCTTTGGAAGTTCCAGTGGTTAGATGTGATTGGCCTCGAGAAGTCTCAGCGGAAATGGGCCTCATCTCGCCTGGAGGGCAAAACCTCCTGGATTTTCTCGAGTTGCGGCAGGTGCTCTCGACTTACGACGGGGACCTCAGGGACCCGCTCTGGTGGCCTCAGGAAAGGCCAGTCCCCATGCGAGTTCCTCGGGGGCCTCTCGGGATTCCTCTCCCGTCGATGCCGGGGCCTAAGACCTTGTGTGGAGTCGGGGCCGGAACCTGAGGATTCCTCTCCAGTGCTGACATGGATCTTGGGGTACTTCTGGAGTCTCCCCAGGGGAGTCAGTCCTCGTCTCGAATGCGAGCATGCACTTGCGCTTTCCTCCAGAGCGGTAGCAGCAGTGTCACGCAGTCCGCCGCGTGGATCAAAGGATCTATGGTTTTCCCTCGAGTCTTTCCCACGAGGCTTGCCCACGAGGCTTTCCCACAGGGCTGTCCCACGTGCACACGTGGTGGGACTCGATCCTCGGCTTGAACGTCAAGGCAGTGCAGGGAGAACAGGTTCCTCTGGAATATACTGACACATCTGGGGGACTCTTGGAATGGTGTCACGACCCTGGAGTTCCTCTCGCCTTTCCTGTGGAGAGCGCCTCCTCTTGAGATGCGACGGGAACGCCGGGAATTCTTTCCCTACGAAACAGGGAAAGGATCCCTCATCTCGAGCTAGGAGGCGGAAACGGGGCTCCCCTGGATGTGTGCGGGACCCCACGTGCTTCCTCTCAAGTGGAGACGGGTATGTCGGGGAACTTCTTGAGTTGCAGCAACGGTGTGAAGGAACCTTTGGGAGTTCCAGTGGTTAGATGTGATTGGCCTCGAGAAGCCTCAGCGGAAATGGGCCTCATCTCGCCTGGAGGGCAAAACCTCCTGGATTTTCTCGAGTTGCGGCAGGTGCACACGACTTACGACGGGGACCTCAGGGACCCGCTCTGGTGGCCTCAGGAAAGGCCAGTCCCCATGCGAGTTCCTCGGGGGCGTCTCGGGATTCCTCTCCCGTCGATGCCGGGGCCTAAGACCTTGTGTGTAGTCGGGGCCGGAACCTGAGGATTCCTCTCCAGTGCTGACATGGATCTTGGGGTACTTCTGGAGTCTCCCCAGGGGAGTCAGTCCTCGTCTCGAATGCGGGCATGCACTTGCACTTTCCTCCAGAGCGGTAGCAGCAGTGTCACGCAGTCCGCCGCGTGGATCAAAGCATCTATGGTTTTCCCTCGAGTCTTTCCCACGAGGCTTTCCCACGAGGCTTTCCCACAGGGCTGTCCCACGTGCACACGTGGTGGGAGTCGATCCTCAGCTTGAACGTCAAGGCAGTGCAGGGAAAACAGGTTCCTCTGGAATGGACTGACACATCTGGGGGACTCTTGGAATGGT
The DNA here is from genome assembly GCF_042477335.2 of Ovis canadensis. Lineage (NCBI taxonomy): Eukaryota > Metazoa > Chordata > Mammalia > Artiodactyla > Bovidae > Ovis > Ovis canadensis. The sequence goes on from NC_091268.1 coordinate 11,010,308, forward strand.
GGCATGACCCTGGAGTTCCTCTCGCCTTTCCTGTGGAGAGCGCCTCCTCTTGAGATGCGACGGGAACGCCGGGAATTCTTTCACCATGAAACAGGGAAAGGATCCATCATCTCGAGCTAGGAGGCGGAAACGGGGCTCCCCTGGATGTGTGCGGGACCCCACGTGCTTCCTCTCGAGTGGAGACGGGTATGTCGGGGAACTTCTTGAGTTGCAGCAAGGGTGTGAAGGACCCTTTGGAAGTTCCAGTGGTTAGATTGGATTGGCCTCGAGAACCCTCAGCGGAAATGGGCCTCATCTCGCCTGGAGGGCAAAACCTCCTGGATTTTCTCGAGTTGCGGCAGGTGCTCTCGACTTACGACGGGGACCTCAGGGACCCGGTCTGGTGGCCTCAGGAAAGGCCAGTCCCCATGCGAGTTCCTCTGGGGTGTCTCGGGATTCCTCTCCCGTCGATACCGGGGCCTAAGACCTTGTGTGGAGTCGGGGCCGGAACCTGAGGATTCCTCTCCAGTGCTGACATGGATCTTGGGGTACTTCTGGAGTCTCCCCAGGGGAGTCAGTCCTCGTCTCGAATGCGGACATGCACTTGCGCTTTCCTCCAGAGCGGTAGCAGCAGTGTCACGCAGTCCGCCGCGTGGATCAAAGGATCTATGGTTTTCCCTTGAGTCTTTCCCACGAGGCTTTCCCACGAGGCTTTCCCACAGGGCGGTCCCACGTGCACACGTGTTGGGACTCGATCATCGGCTTGAACGTCAAGGCAGTGCAGGGAAAACAGGTTCCTCTTGAATGGACTGACACCTCTGGGGGACTCTTGGAATGGTGGCACGACCCTGGAGTTCCTCTCGCCTTTCCTGTGGAGAGCGCCTCCTCTTGAGATGCGACGGGAACGCCGGGAATTCTTTCCCTACGAAACAGGGAAAGGATCCCTCATCTCCAGCTAGGAGGCGGAAACGGGGCTCCCCTGGATGTGTGCGGGACACCACGTGCTTCCTCTCGAGTGGAGACGGGTATGTCGGGGAACTTCTTGAGTTGCAGCAAGGGTGTGAAGGACCCTTTGGAAATTCCAGTGGTTAGACGTGATTGGCCTCGAGAAGCCTCAGCGGAAATGGGCCTCATCTCGCCTGGAGGGCAAAACCTCCTGGATTTTCTCGAGTTGCGGCAGGTGCTCTCGACTTACGACGGGGACCTCAGGGACCCGCTCTGGTGGCCTCAGGAAAGGCCAGTCCCCATGCGAGTTCCTCGGGGGCCTCTCGGGATTCCTCTCCCGTCGATGCCGGGGCCTAAGACCTTGTGTGGAGTCGGGGCCGGAACCTGAGGATTCCTCTCCAGTGCTGACATGGATCTTGGGGTACTTCTGGAGTCTCCCCAGGGGAGTCAGTCCTCGTCTCGAATGCGAGCATGCACTTACCCTTTCCTCCAGAGCGGTAGCAGCAGTGTCACGCAGTCCGCCGCGTGGATCAAAGGATCTATGGTTTTCCCTCGAGTCTTTCCCACGAGGCTTGCCCACGAGGCTTTCCCACAGGGCTGTCCCACGTGCACACGTGGTGGGACTCGATCCTCGGCTTGAACGTCAAGGCAGTGCAGGGAAAACAGGTTCCTCTGGAATGGACTGACACATCTGGGGGACTCTTGGAATGGTGGCACGACCCTGGAGTTCCTCTCGCCTTTCCTGTGGAGAGCGCCTCCTCTTGAGATGCGACGGGAACGCCGGGAATTCTTTCCCTACGAAACAGGGAAAGGATCCCTCATCTCGAGCTAGGAGGCGGAAACGGGGCTCCCCTGGATGTGTGCGGGACCCCACGTGCTTCCTCTCGAGTGGAGACGGGTATGTCGGGGAACTTCTTGAGTTGCAGCAAGGGTGTGAAGGACCCTTTGGAAGTTCCAGTGGTTAGATGTGATTGGCCTCGAGAAGCCTCAGCGGAAATGGGCCTCATCTCGCCTGGAGGGCAAAACCTCCTGGATTTTCTCGAGTTGCGGCAGGTGCTCTCGACTTACGACGGGGACCTCAGGGACCCGCTCTGGTGGCCTCAGGAAAGGCCAGTCCCCATGCGAGTTCCTCGGGGGCGTCTCGGGATTCCTCTCCCGTCGATGCCGGGGCCTAAGACCTTGTGTGGAGTCGGGGCCGGAACCTGAGGATTCCTCTCCAGTGCTGACATGGATCTTGGGGTACTTCTGGAGTCTCCCCAGGGGAGTCAGTCCTCGTCTCGAATGCGGGCATGCACTTGCACTTTCCTCCAGAGCGGTAGCAGCAGTGTCACGCAGTCCGCCGCGTGGATCAAAGGATCTATGGTTTTCCCTCGAGTCTTTCCCACGAGGCTTTCCCACGAGGCTTTCCCACAGGGCTGTCCCACGTGCACACGTGGTGGGAGTCGATCCTCAGTTTGAACGTCAAGGCAGTGCAGGGAAAACAGGTTCCTCTGCAATGGACTGACACATCTGGGGGACTCTTGGAATGGTGGCATGACCCTGGAGTTCCTCTCGCCTTTCCTGTGGAGAGCGCCTCCTCTTAAGATGCGACGGGAACGCCGGGAATTCTTTCACCACGAAACAGGGAAAGGATCCATCATCTCGAGCTAGGAGGCGGAAACGGGGCTCCCCTGGATGTGTGCGGGACCCCACTTGCTTCCTCTCGAGTGGAGACGGGTATGTCGGGGAACTTCTTGAGTTGCAGCAAGGGTGTGAAGGACCCTTTGGAAGTTCCAGTGGTTAGATTGGATTGGCCTCGAGAAGCCTCAGCGGAAATGGGCCTCATCTCGCCTGGAGGGCAAAACCTCCTGGATTTTCTCGAGTTGCGGCAGGTGCTCTCGACTTACGACGGGGACCTCAGGGACCCGGTCTGGTGGCCTCAGGAAAGGCCAGTCCCCATGCGAGTTCCTCTGGGGCGTCTCGGGATTCCTCTCCCGTCGATACCGGGGCCTAAGACCTTGTGTGGAGTCGGGGCCGGAACCTGAGGATTCCTCTCCAGTGCTGACATGGATCTTGGGGTACTTCTGGAGTCTCCCCAGGGGAGTCAGTCCTCGTCTCGAATGCGGACATGCACTTGCGCTTTCCTCCAGAGCGGTAGCAGCAGTGTCACGCAGTCCGCCGCGTAGATCAAAGGATCTATGGTTTTCCCTTGAGTCTTTCCCACGAGGCTTTCCCACGAGGCTTTCCCACAGGGCGGTCCCACGTGCACACGTGTTGGGACTCGATCCTCGGCTTGAACGTCAAGGCAGTGCAGGGAAAACAGTTTCCTCTGGAATGGACTGACACCTCTGGGGGACTCTTGGAATGGTGGCACGACCCTGGAGTTCCTCTCGCCTTTCCTGTGGAGAGCGCCTCCTCTTGAGATGCGACGGGAACGCCGGGAATTCTTTCCCTACGAAACAGGGAAAGGATCCCTCATCTCGAGCTAGGAGGCGGAAACGGGGCTCCCCTGGATGTGTGCGGGACACCACGTGCTTCCTCTCGAGTGGAGACGGGTATGTCGGGGAACTGCTTGAGTTGCAGCAAGGGTGTGAAGGACCCTTTGGAAGTTACAGTGGTTAGACGTGATTGGCCTCGAGAAGCCTCAGCGGAAATGGGCCTCATCTCGCCTGGAGGGCAAAACCTCCTGGATTTTCTCGAGTTGCGGCAGGTGCTCTCGACTTACGACGGGGACCTCAGGGACCCGCTCTGGTGGCCTCAGGAAAGGCCAGTCCCCATGCGAGTTCCTCGGGGGCCTCTCGGGATTCCTCTCCCGTCGATGCCGGGGCCTAAGACCTTGTGTGGAGTCGGGGCCGGAACCTGAGGATTCCTCTCCAGTGCTGACATGGATCTTGGGGTACTTCTGGAGTCTCCCCAGGGGAGTCAGTCCTCGTCTCGAATGCGGGCATGCACTTGCGCTTTCCTCCAGAGCGGTAGCAGCAGTGTCACGCAGTCCGCCGCGTGGATCAAAGGATCTATGGTTTTCCCTCGAGTCTTTCCCACGAGGCTTTCCCACGAGGCTTTCCCACAGGGCTGTCCCACGTGCACACGTGGTGGGAGTCGATCCTCGGCTTGAACGTCAAGGCAGTGCAGGGAAAACAGGTTCCTCTTGAATGGACTGACACATCTGGGGGACTCTTGGAATGGTGGCACGACCCTGGAGTTCCTCCCGCCTTTCCTGTGGAGAGCGCCTCCTCTTGAGATGCGACGGGAACGCCGGGAATTCTTTCCCTATGAAACAGGGAAAGGATCCCTCATCTCGAGCTAGGAGGCGGAAACGGGGCTCCCATGGATGTGTGCGGGACCCACGTGCTTCCTCTCGAGTGGAGACGGGTATGTCGTGGAACTTCTTGAGTTGCAGCAAGGGTGTGAAGGACCCTTTTTAAGTTCCAGTGGTTAGACGTGATTAGCCTCGAGAAGCCTCAGAGGAAATGGGCCTCATCTCGCCTGGAGGGCAAAACCTCCTGGATTTTCTCGAGTTGCGGCAGGTGCTCTCGACTTACGACGGGGACCTCAGGGACCCGCTCTGGTGGCCTCAGGAAAGGCCAGTCCCCATGCGAGTTCCTCGGGGGCCTCTCGGGATTCCTCTCCCGTCGATGCCGGGGCCTAAGACCTTGTGTGGAGTCGGGGCCGGAACCTGAGGATTCCTCTCCAGTGCTGACATGGATCTTGGGGTACTTCTGGAGTCTCCCCAGGGGAGTCAGTCTTCGTCTCGAATGCGGGCATGCACTTGCGCTTTCCTCCAGAGCGGTAGCAGCAGTGTCACGCAGTCCGCCGCGTGGATCAAAGGATCTATGGTTTTCCCTCGAGTCTTTTCCACGAGGCTTTCCCACGAGGCTTTCCCACAGGGCTGTCCCACGTGCACACGTGGTGGGAGTCGATCCTCGGCTTGAACGTCAAGGCAGTGCAGGGAAAACAGGTTCCTCTGGAATGGACTGACACATCTGGGGGACTCTTGGAATGGTGTCACGACCCTGGAGTTCCTCTCGCCTTTCCTGTGGAGAGCGCCTCCTCTTGAGATGCGACGGGAACGCCGGGAATTCTTTCCCTACGAAACAGGGAAAGGATCCCTCATCTCGAGCTAGGAGGCGGAAACGGGGCTCCCCTGGATGTGTGCGGGACCCCCGTGCTTCCTCTCGAGTGGAGACGGGTATGTCGGGGAACTTCTTGAGTTGTAGCAAGGGTGTGAAGGACCCTTTGGAAGTTCCAGTGGTTAGACGTGATTAGCCTCGATAAGCCTCAGCGGAAATGGGCCTCATCTCCCCTGGAGGGCAAAACCTCCTGGATTTTCTCGAGTTGCGGCAGGTGCTCTCGACTTACGACGGGGACCTCAGGGCCCCGCTCTGGTGGCCTCAGGAAAGGCCAGTCCCCATGCGAGTTCCTCGGGGGCCACTCGGGATTCCTCTCCCGTCGATGCCGGGGCCTAAGACCTTGTGTGGAGTCGGGGCCGGAACCTGAGGATTCCTCTCCAGTGCTGACATGGATCTTGGGGTACTTCTGGAGTCTCCCCAGGGGAGTCAGTCCTCGTCTCGAATGCGGGCATGCACTTGCGCTTTCCTCCAGAGCGGTAGCAGCAGTGTCACACAGTCCGCCGCGTGGATCAAAGGATCTATGGTTTCCCTCGAGTCTTTCCCACGAGGCTTTCCCACGAGGCTTTCCCGCAGGGCTGTCCCACGTGCACACGTGGTGGGAGTCGATCCTCGGCTTGAACGTCAAGGCAGTTCATGGAAAACAGGTTCCTCTGGAATGGACTGACACATCTGGGGGACTCTTGGAATGGTGGCACGACCCTTCAGTTCCTCTCGCCTTTCCTGTGGAGAGCGCCTCCTCTTGAGATGCGACGGGAACGCCGGGAATTCTTTCCCTACGAAACAGGGAAAGGATCCCTCATCTCGAGCTAGGAGGCAGAAACGGGGCTCCCATGGATGTGTGCGGTACCCACGTGCTTCCTCTCGAGTGGAGACGGGTATGTCGGGGAACTTCTTGAGTTGCAGCAAGGGTGTGAAGGACCCTTTGGAAGTTCCAGTGGTTAGACGTTATTAGCCTAGAGAAGCCTCAGCGGAAATGGGCCTCATCTCGCCTGGAGGGCAAAACCTCCTGGATTTTCTCGAGTTGCGGCAGGTGCTCTCGACTTACGACGGGGACCTCAGGGACCCGCTCTGGTGGCCTCAGGAAAGGCCAGTCCCCATGCGAGTTCCTCGGGGGCCTCTGGGGATTCCTCTCCCGTCGATGCCGGGGCCTAAGTCCTTGTGTGGAGTCGGGGTCGGAACCTGAGGATTCCTCTCCAGTGCTGACATGGATCTTGGCGTACTTCTGGAGTCTCCCCAGGGGAGTCAGTCTTCGTCTCGAATGCGGGCATGCACTTGCGCTTTCCTCCAGAGCGGTAGCAGCAGTGTCACGTAGTCCGCCGCGTGGATCAAAGGATCTATGGTTTTCCCTCGAGTCTTTACCACGAGGCTTTCCCACGAGGCTTTCCCACAGGGCTGTCCCACGTGCACACGTGGTGGGAGTCGATCCTTGGCTTGAACGTCAAGGCAGTGCAGGGAAAACAGATTCCTCTGGAATGGACTGACACATCTGGGGGACTCTTGGAATGGTGGCACGACCCTGGAGTTCCGCTCGCTTTTCCTGTGGAGAGCGCCTCCTCTTGAGATGCGACGGGAACGCCGGGAATTCTTTCCCTACGAAACAGGGAAAGGATCCCTCATCTCGAGCTAGGAGGCGGAAACGGGGCTCCCCTGGATGTGTGCGGGACACCACGTGCTTCCTCTCGAGTGGAGACGGGTATGTCGGGGAACTGCTTGAGTTGCAGCAAGGGTGTGAAGGACCCTTTGGAAGTTACAGTGGTTAGACGTGATTGGCCTCGAGAAGCCTCAGCGGAAATGGGCCTCATCTCGCCTGGAGGGCAAAACCTCCTGGATTTTCTCGAGTTGCGGCAGGTGCTCTCGACTTACGACGGGGACCTCAGGGACCCGCTCTGGTGGCCTCAGGAAAGGCCAGTCCCCATGCGAGTTCCTCGGGGGCCTCTCGGGATTCCTCTCCCGTCGATGCCGGGGCCTAAGACCTTGTGTGGAGTCGGGGCCGGAACCTGAGGATTCCTCTCCAGTGCTGACATGGATCTTGGGGTACTTCTGGAGTCTCCCCAGGGGAGTCAGTCCTCGTCTCGAATGCGGGCATGCACTTGCGCTTTCCTCCAGAGCGGTAGCAGCAGTGTCACGCAGTCCGCCGCGTGGATCAAAGGATCTATGGTTTTCCCTCGAGTCTTTCCCACGAGGCTTTCCCACGAGGCTTTCCCACAGGGCTGTCCCACGTGCACACGTGGTGGGAGTCGATCCTCGGCTTGAACGTCAAGGCAGTGCAGGGAAAACAGGTTCCTCTTGAATGGACTGACACATCTGGGGGACTCTTGGAATGGTGGCACGACCCTGGAGTTCCTCCCGCCTTTCCTGTGGAGAGCGCCTCCTCTTGAGATGCGACGGGAACGCCGGGAATTCTTTCCCTATGAAACAGGGAAAGGATCCCTCATCTCGAGCTAGGAGGCGGAAACGGGGCTCCCATGGATGTGTGCGGGACCCACGTGCTTCCTCTCGAGTGGAGACGGGTATGTCGTGGAACTTCTTGAGTTGCAGCAAGGGTGTGAAGGACCCTTTTTAAGTTCCAGTGGTTAGACGTGATTAGCCTCGAGAAGCCTCAGAGGAAATGGGCCTCATCTCGCCTGGAGGGCAAAACCTCCTGGATTTTCTCGAGTTGCGGCAGGTGCTCTCGACTTACGACGGGGACCTCAGGGACCCGCTCTGGTGGCCTCAGGAAAGGCCAGTCCCCATGCGAGTTCCTCGGGGGCCTCTGGGGATTCCTCTCCCGTCGATGCCGGGGCCTAAGTCCTTGTGTGGAGTCGGGGTCGGAACCTGAGGATTCCTCTCCAGTGCTGACATGGATCTTGGCGTACTTCTGGAGTCTCCCCAGGGGAGTCAGTCTTCGTCTCGAATGCGGGCATGCACTTGCGCTTTCCTCCAGAGCGGTAGCAGCAGTGTCACGTAGTCCGCCGCGTGGATCAAAGGATCTATGGTTTTCCCTCGAGTCTTTACCACGAGGCTTTCCCACGAGGCTTTCCCACAGGGCTGTCCCACGTGCACACGTGGTGGGAGTCGATCCTTGGCTTGAACGTCAAGGCAGTGCAGGGAAAACAGATTCCTCTGGAATGGACTGACACATCTGGGGGACTCTTGGAATGGTGGCACGACCCTGGAGTTCCGCTCGCTTTTCCTGTGGAGAGCGCCTCCTCTTGAGATGCGACGGGAACGCCGGGAATTCTTTCCCTACGAAACAGGGAAAGGATCCCTCATCTCGAGCTAGGAGGCGGAAACGGGGCTCCCCTGGATGTGTGCGGGACACCACGTGCTTCCTCTCGAGTGGAGACGGGTATGTCGGGGAACTGCTTGAGTTGCAGCAAGGGTGTGAAGGACCCTTTGGAAGTTACAGTGGTTAGACGTGATTGGCCTCGAGAAGCCTCAGCGGAAATGGGCCTCATCTCGCCTGGAGGGCAAAACCTCCTGGATTTTCTCGAGTTGCGGCAGGTGCTCTCGACTTACGACGGGGACCTCAGGGACCCGCTCTGGTGGCCTCAGGAAAGGCCAGTCCCCATGCGAGTTCCTCGGGGGCCTCTCGGGATTCCTCTCCCGTCGATGCCGGGGCCTAAGACCTTGTGTGGAGTCGGGGCCGGAACCTGAGGATTCCTCTCCAGTGCTGACATGGATCTTGGGGTACTTCTGGAGTCTCCCCAGGGGAGTCAGTCCTCGTCTCGAATGCGGGCATGCACTTGCGCTTTCCTCCAGAGCGGTAGCAGCAGTGTCACGCAGTCCGCCGCGTGGATCAAAGGATCTATGGTTTTCCCTCGAGTCTTTCCCACGAGGCTTTCCCACGAGGCTTTCCCACAGGGCTGTCCCACGTGCACACGTGGTGGGAGTCGATCCTCGGCTTGAACGTCAAGGCAGTGCAGGGAAAACAGGTTCCTCTTGAATGGACTGACACATCTGGGGGACTCTTGGAATGGTGGCACGACCCTGGAGTTCCTCCCGCCTTTCCTGTGGAGAGCGCCTCCTCTTGAGATGCGACGGGAACGCCGGGAATTCTTTCCCTATGAAACAGGGAAAGGATCCCTCATCTCGAGCTAGGAGGCGGAAACGGGGCTCCCATGGATGTGTGCGGGACCCACGTGCTTCCTCTCGAGTGGAGACGGGTATGTCGTGGAACTTCTTGAGTTGCAGCAAGGGTGTGAAGGACCCTTTTTAAGTTCCAGTGGTTAGACGTGATTAGCCTCGAGAAGCCTCAGAGGAAATGGGCCTCATCTCGCCTGGAGGGCAAAACCTCCTGGATTTTCTCGAGTTGCGGCAGGTGCTCTCGACTTACGACGGGGACCTCAGGGACCCGCTCTGGTGGCCTCAGGAAAGGCCAGTCCCCATGCGAGTTCCTCGGGGGCCTCTCGGGGTTCCTCTCCCGTCGATGCCGGGGCCTAAGACCTTGTGTGGAGTCGGGGCCGGAACCTGAGGATTCCTCTCCAGTGCTGACATGGATCTTGGGGTACTTCTGGAGTCTCCCCAGGGGAGTCAGTCTTCGTCTCGAATGCGGGCATGCACTTGCGCTTTCCTCCAGAGCGGTAGCAGCAGTGTCACGCAGTCCGCCGCGTGGATCAAAGGATCTATGGTTTTCCCTCGAGTCTTTTCCACGAGGCTTTCCCACGAGGCTTTCCCACAGGGCTGTCCCACGTGCACACGTGGTGGGAGTCGATCCTCGGCTTGAACGTCAAGGCAGTGCAGGGAAAACAGGTTCCTTTGGAATGGACTGACACATCTGGGGGACTCTTGGAATGGTGTCACGACCCTGGAGTTCCTCTCGCCTTTCCTGTGGAGAGCGCCTCCTCTTGAGATGCGACGGGAACGCCGGGAATTCTTTCCCTACGAAACAGGGAAAGGATCCCTCATCTCGAGCTAGGAGGCGGAAACGGGGCTCCCCTGGATGTGTGCGGGACCCCCGTGCTTCCTCTCGAGTGGAGACGGGTATGTCGGGGAACTTCTTGAGTTGTAGCAAGGGTGTGAAGGACCCTTTGGAAGTTCCAGTGGTTAGACGTGATTAGCCTCGATAAGCCTCAGCGGAAATGGGCCTCATCTCCCCTGGAGGGCAAAACCTCCTGGATTTTCTCGAGTTGCGGCAGGTGCTCTCGACTTACGACGGGGACCTCAGGGACCCGCTCTGGTGGCCTCAGGAAAGGCCAGTCCCCATGCGAGTTCCTCGGGGGCCACTCGGGATTCCTCTCCCGTCGATGCCGGGGCCTAAGACCTTGTGTGGAGTCGGGGCCGGAACCTGAGGATTCCTCTCCAGTGCTGACATGGATCTTGGGGTACTTCTGGAGTCTCCCCAGGGGAGTCAGTCCTCGTCTCGAATGCGGGCATGCACTTGCGCTTTCCTCCAGAGCGGTAGCAGCAGTGTCACACAGTCCGCCGCGTGGATCAAAGGATCTATGGTTTCCCTCGAGTCTTTCCCACGAGGCTTTCCCACGAGGCTTTCCCGCAGGGCTGTCCCACGTGCACACGTGGTGGGAGTCGATCCTCGGCTTGAACGTCAAGGCAGTTCATGGAAAACAGGTTCCTCTGGCATGGACTGACACATCTGGGGGACTCTTGGAATGGTGGCACGACCCTTCAGTTCCTCTCGCCTTTCCTGTGGAGAGCGCCTCCTCTTGAGATGCGACGGGAACGCCGGGAATTCTTTCCCTACGAAACAGGGAAAGGATCCCTCATCTCGAGCTAGGAGGCAGAAACGGGGCTCCCATGGATGTGTGCGGGACCCACGTGCTTCCTCTCGAGTGGAGACGGGTATGTCGGGGAACTTCTTGAGTTGCAGCAAGGGTGTGAAGGACCCTTTTTAAGTTCCAGTGGTTAGACGTGATTAGCCTCGAGAAGCCTCAGAGGAAATGGGCCTCATCTCGCCTGGAGGGCAAAACCTCCTGGATTTTCTCGAGTTGCGGCAGGTGCTCTCGACTTACGACGGGGACCTCAGGGACCCGCTCTGGTGGCCTCAGGAAAGGCCAGTCCCCATGCGAGTTCCTCGGGGGCCTCTGGGGATTCCTCTCCCGTGGATGCCGGGGCCTAAGTCCTTGTGTGGAGTCGGGGTCGGAACCTGAGGATTCCTCTCCAGTGCTGACATGGATCTTGGCGTACTTCTGGAGTCTCCCCAGGGGAGTCAGTCTTCGTCTCGAATGCGGGCATGCACTTGCGCTTTCCTCCAGAGCGGTAGCAGCAGTGTCACGTAGTCCGCCGCGTGGATCAAAGGATCTATGGTTTTCCCTCGAGTCTTTACCACGATGCTTTCCCACGAGGCTTTCCCACAGGGCTGTCCCACGTGCACACGTGGTGGGAGTCGATCCTTGGCTTGAACGTCAAGGCAGTGCAGGGAAAACAGATTCCTCTGGAATGGACAGACACATCTGGGGGACTCTTGGAATGGTGGCACGACCCTGGAGTTCCGCTCGCTTTTCCTGTGGAGAGCGCCTCCTCTTGAGATGCGACGGGAACGCCGGGAATTCTTTCCCTACGAAACAGGGAAAGGATCCCTCATCTCGAGCTAGGAGGCGGAAACGGGGCTCCCCTGGATGTGTGCGGGACACCACGTGCTTCCTCTCGAGTGGAGACGGGTATGTCGGGGAACTGCTTGAGTTGCAGCAAGGGTGTGAAGGACCCTTTGGAAGTTCCAGTGGTTAGATGTGATTGGCCTCGAGAAGCTTAAGCGGAAATGGGCCTCATGTCGCCTGGAGGGCAAAACCTCCTGGATTTTCTCAGGTTGCGGCAGGTGCTCTCGACTTACGACGGGGACCTCAGGGAACCGCTCTGGTGGCCTCAGGAAAGGCCAGTCCCCATGCGAGTTCCTCGGGGACCTCTCGGGATTCCTCTCCCGTCTATGCCGAGGCCTAAGTCCTTGTGTGGATTCGGGGCCGGAACCTGAGGATTCCTCTCCAGTGCTGACATGGATCTTGGGGTACTTCTGGAGTCTCCCCAGGGGAGTCAGTCCTCGTCTCGAATGCGGGCATGCACTTGCGCTTTCCTCCAGAGCGGTAGCAGCAGTGTCACGCAGTCCGCAGCGTGGATCAAAGGATCTATGGTTTTCCCTCGAGTCTTTCCCACGAGGCTTTCCCACGAGGCTTTCCCACAGGGCTGTCCCACGTGCACACGAGGTGGGAGTCGATCATCGGCTTGAACGTCAAGGCAGTGCAGGGAAAACAGGTTCCTCTGGAATGGACTGACACATCTGGGGGACTCTTGGAATGGTGGCACGACCCTGGAGTTCCTCTCGCCTTTCATGTGGAGAGCGCCTCCTCTTGAGATGCGACGGGAACGCCGGGAATTCTTTCCCTAAGAAACAGGGAAAGGATCCCTCATCTCGAGCTAGGAGGCGGAAAAGGGGCTCCCCTGGATGTGTGCGGGACACCACGTGCTTCCTCTCGAGTGGAGACGTTTATGTCGGGGAACTTCTTGAGTTGCAGCAAGGGTGTGAAGGACCCTTTGGAAGTTCCAGTGGTTAGATGTGATTGGCCTCGAGAAGCCTCAGCGGAAATGGGCCTCATCTCGCCTGGAGGGCAAAAACTCCTGGATTTTCTCGAGTTGCGGCAGGTGCTCTCGACTTGCGACCGGGATCTGAGGGAAACGCTCTGGTGGCCTCAGGAAAGGCCAGTCCCCATGCGAGTTCCTCGGGGGCCCCTCGGGATTCCTTTCCCGTCGATGCCGGGGCCTAAGACCCTGTGTGGAGTCGGGGCCGGAACCTGAGGATTCCTCTCCAGTGCTGACATGGATCTTGGGGTACTTCTGGAGTCTCCCCAGGGGAGTCATTCCTCGTCTCGAATGCGGGCATGCACTTGCGCTTTCCTCCAGAGCGGTAGCAGCAGTGTCAAGCAGTCCGCCGCGTGGATCAAAGGATCTATGGTTTTCCATCGAGTCTTTCCCACGAGACTTTCCCACGAGGCTTTCCCACAGGGCTGTCCCACGTGCAGACGTGCTGGGAGTCGATGCTCGGCTTGAACGTCAAGGCAGTGCAGGGAAAACAGGTTCCTCTGGAATGGACTGACACATCTGGGGGACTCTTGGAATGGTGGCATGACCCTGGAGTTCCTCTCGCCTTTCCTGTGGAGAGCGCCTCCTCTTGAGATGTGATGAGAACGCCGGGAATCCTTTCCCTACGAAACAGGGAAAGAATCCCTCATCTCGAGCTAGGAGGCCGAAACGGGGCTCCCCTGGGTGTGTGCGGGACCCACGTGCTTCCTCTCGAGTGGAGACGGGTATGTGGGGGAACTTCTTCAGTTGCAGTAAGGGTGTGAAGGACCCTTTGGAAGTTCCAGTGGTTAGACGTGATTAGCCTCGAGAAGCCTCAGCGGAAATGGGCCTCATCTCGCCTGGAGGGCAAAACCTCCTGGATTTTCTCGAGGTGCGGCAGGTGCTCTCGACTTACGACGGGGACCTCAGGGACCCGCTCTGGTGGCCTCAGGAAAGGTCAGTCCCCATGCGAGTTCCTCGGGGGCCTCTCGGGATTCCTCTCCCGTCGATGCCGGGGCCTAAGACCTTGTGTGGAGACGGGGCCGGAACCTGAGGATTCCTCTCCAGTGCTGAAATGGATCTTGGGGTACTTCTGGAGTCTCCCCAGGGGAGTCAGTCCTCGTCTCGAATGCGGGCATGCACTTCCGCTTTCCTCCAGAGCGGTAGCAGCAGTGTCACGCAGTCCGCCGCGTGGATCAAAGGATCTATGGTTTTCCCTCGAGTCTTTCCCACGAGGCTTGCCCACGAGGCTTTCCCACAGGGCTGTCCCACGTGCACACGTGGTGGGAGTCGATCCTCGGCTTGAACGTCAAGGCATTGCAGGGAAAACAGGTTCCTCTGGAATGGACTGACACATCTGGGGGACTCTTGGAATGGTTTCTCGACCCTGGAGTTCCTCTCGCCTTTCCTGTGGAGAGCGCCTCCTCTTGAGATGCGACGGGAACGCCGGGAATTCTTTCCCTACGAAACAGGGAAAGGATCCCTCATCTCGAGCTAGGAGGCGGAAACGGGGCTCCCCTGGATGTGTGCGGGACCCAACGTGCTTCCTCTCGAGTGGAGACGGGTATGTCGGGGAACTTCTTGAGCTGCAGCAATGGTGTGAAGGACCCTTTGGAAGTTCCAGTGGTTAGATGTGATTGGCCTCGAGAAACCTCAGCGGAAATGGGCCTCATCTCGCCTGGAGGGCAAAACCTCCTGGATTTTCTCGAGTTGCGGCAGGTGCTCTCGACTTACGACGGGGACCTCAGGGACCCGCTCTGGTGGCCTCAGGAAAGGCCAGTCCCCATGCGAGTTCCTCGGGGGCGTCTCGGGATTCCTCTCCGTCGATGCCGGGGCCTAAGACCTTGTGTGGAGTCGGGGCCGGAACCTCAGGATTCCTCTCCAGTGCGAACATGGATCTTGGGGTACTTCTGGAGTCTCCCCAGGGGAATCAGTCCTCGTCTCGAATGCGGGCATGCACTTGCGCTTTCCTCCAGAGCGGTAGCAGAAGTGTCACGCAGTCCGCCGCGTGGATCAAAGGATCTATGGTTTTCCCTCGAGTCTTTCCCACGAGGCTTTCCCACGAGGCTTTCCCACAGGGCTGTCCCACGTGCACACGTGGTGGGAGTCGATCCTCGGCTTGAACGTCAAGGCAGTGCAGGGAAAACAGGTTCCTCTGGAATGGACTGACACATCTGGGGGACTCTTGGAATGGTGGCATGACCCTGGAGTTCCTCTCGCCTTTCCTGTGGAGAGCGCCTCCTCTTGAGATGCGACGGGAACGCCGGGAATTCTTTCCCTACGAAACAGGGAAAGGATCCGTCATCTCGAGCTAGGAGGCGGAAACGGGGCTCCCCTGGATATGTGCGGGACACCACGTGCTTCCTCTCGAGTGCAGACGGGTATGTCGGGGAACTTCTTGAGTTGCAGCAAGGGTGTGAAGGACCCTTTGGAAGTTCCAGTGGTTAGATGTGATTGGCCTCGAGAAGCCTCAGCGGAAATGGGCCTCATTTCGCCTGGAGGTGAAAACCTCCTGGATTTTCTCGAGTTGCGGCAGGTGCTCTCGACTTACGGCGGGGACCTCAGGGAACTGCTCTGGTGGCCTCAGGAAAGGCCAGTCCCCATGCGAGTTCCTCGGGGGCCTCTCGGGATTCCTCTCCCGTCGATGCCGGGGCCAAAGACCTTGTGTGGAGTAGGGGCCGGAACCTGAGGATTCCTCTCCAGTGCTGACATGGATCTTGGGGTACTTCTGGAGTCTCTCCAGGGGAGTCAGTCCTCGTCTCGAATGCGGGCATGCACTTGCGCTTTCCTCCAGAGCGGTAGCAGCAGTGTCACGCAGTCCGCGGCGTGGATCAAAGGATCTATGGTTTTCCCTCGAGTCTTTCCCACGAGGCTTTCCCACAGGGCTGTCCCACGTGCACACGTGGTGGGAGTCGATCCTCGGCTTGAACGTCAAGGCAGTGCAGGGAAAACAGGTTCCTCTGGAATGGACTGACACATCTGGGGGACTCTTGGAATGGTGGCACGACCCTGGAGTTCCTCTCGCCTTTCCTGTGGAGAGCGCCTCCTCTTGAGATGCGACGGGAACGCCGGAAATTCTTTCCCTACGAAACAGGGAAAGGATCCCTCATCTCGAGGTAGGAGGCGGAAACGAGGCTCCCTGGATGTGTGCCGGACCCCACGTGCTTCCTCTCGAGTGGAGACGGGTATGTCGGGGAACTTCTTGAGTTGCAGCAACGGTGTGAAGGACCCTTTGGAAGTTCCAGTGGTTAGATGTGATTGGCCTCGAGAAGCCTCAGCGGAAATGGGCCTCATCTCGCCTGGAGGGCAAAACCTCCTGGATTTTCTCGAGTTGCGGCAGGTGCTCTCGACTTACGACAGGGACCTCAGGGACCCGCTCTGGTGGCCTCAGGAAAGGCCAGTCCCCATGCGAGTTCCACGGGGGTGTCTCGGGATTCCTCTCCCGTCGATGCAGGGGCCTAAGACATTGTGTGGAGTCGGGACCGGAACCTGAGGATTCCTCTCCAGTGCTGACATGGATCTTGGGGTACTTCTGGAGTCTCCCCAGGGGAGTCAGTCCTCGTCTCGAATGCGGGCATGCACTTGCGCTTTCCTCCAGAGCGGTAGCAGCAGTGTCACGCAGTCCGCCGCGTGGATCAAAGGATCTATGGTTTTCCCTCGAGTCTTTCCCACGAGGCTTTCCCACGAGGCTTTCCCACAGGGCTGTCCCACGTGCACACGTGGTGGGAGTCGATCCTCGGCTTCAACGTCAAGGCAGTGCAGGGAAAACAGGTTCCTCTGGAATGGACTGACACATCTGGGGGACTCTTGGAATGGTGGCACGACCCTGGAGTTCCTCTCGCCTTTCCTGTGGAGAGCGCCTCCTCTTGAGATGCGCCGGGAACGCCGGGAATTCTTTCCCTACGAAACAGGGAAAGGATCCCTCATCTTGAGCTAGGAGGCGGAAACGGGGCTCCCCTGGATGTGTGCGGGACACCACGTGCTTCCTCTCGAGTGCAGACGGGTATGTCGGGGAACTTCTTGAGTTGCAGCAAGGGTGTGAAAGACCCTTTGGAATGTCCAGTGGTTAGATGTGATTGGCTTCGAGAAGCCTCAGCGGAAATGGTCCTCATCTCGCCTGGAGGGCAAAACCTCCTGGATTTTCTCGAGTTGCGGCAGGTGCTGTCGACCTACGACGGGGACCTCAGGGACCCGCTCTGGTGGCCTCAGGAAAGGCCAGTCCCCATGCGAGTTCCTCGGGGGCCTCTCGGGATTCCTCTCCCGTCGATGCCGGGGCCTAAGACCTTGTGTGGCGTCGGGGCCGGAACCTGAGGATTCCTCTCCAGTGCTGACATGGATCTTGGGGTACTTCTGGAGTCTCCCCAGGGGAGTCAGTCCTCGTCTCGAATGCGGGCATGCACTTGCGCTTTCCGCCAGAGCGGTAGCAGCAGTGTCACGCAGTCCGCCGAGTGGATCAAAGGATCTATGGTTTTCCCTCGAGGCTTTCCCACGAGGCTTTCCCACAGGGCTGTCCCACGTGCACACGTGGTGGGAGTCGATCCTCGGCTTGAACGTCAAGGCAGTGCAGGGAAAACAGGTTCCTCTGGAATGGACTGACACATCTGGGGGACTCTTGGAATGGTGTCTCGACCCTGGAGTTCCTCTCGCCTTTCCTGTGGAGAGCGCCTCCTCTTGAGATGCGACGGGAACGCCGGGAATTCTTTCCCTAAGAAACAGGGAAAGGATCCCTCATCTCGAGCTAGGAGGCGGAAACGGGGCTCCCCTGGATGTGTGCGGGACACCACGTGCTTCCTCTCGAGTGCAGACGGGTATGTCGGGGAAATTCTTGAGTTGCAGCAAGGGTGTGAAGGACCCTTTGGAAGTTCCAGTGGTTAGATATGATTGGCCTCGAGAAGCCTCAGCGGAAATGGGCCTCATCTCGCCTGGAGGGCAAAACCTCCTGGATTTTCTCGAGTTGCGGCAGGTGCTCTCGACTTACGACGGGGACCTCAGGGACCCGCACTGGTGGCCTCAGGAAAGGCCAGTCCCCATGCGAGTTCCTCGGGGGCCTCTCGGGATTCCTCTCCCGTCGATGCCGGTGCCTAAGACCTTGTGTGGAGTCGGGGCCGGAACCTGAGGATTCCTCTCCAGTGCTGACATGGATCTTGGGGTACTTCTGGAGTCTCCCCAGGGGAGTCAGTCCTCGTCTCGAATGCGGGCATGCACTTGCGCTTTCCTCCAGAGCGGTAGCAGCAGTGTCACGCAGTCCGCCGCGTGGATCAAAGGATCTATGGTTTTCCCTCGAGTCTTTCCCACGAGGCTTTCCCACGAGGCTTTCCCACAGGGCTGTCCCACGTGCACACGTGGTGGGAGTCGATCCTCGGCTTGAACGTCAAGGCAGTGCAGGGAAAACAGGTTCCTCTGGAATGGACTGACACATCTGGGGGACTCTTGGAATGGTGGCACGACCCTGGAGTTCCTCTCGCCTTTCCTGTGGAGAGCGCCTCCTCTTGAGATGCGACGGGAACGCCGGGAATTCTTTCCCTACGAAACAGGGAAAGGATCCCTCATCTCGAGCTAGGAGGCGGAAACGGAGCACCCCTGGATGTGTGCGGGACCCCACGTGCTTCCTCTCGAGTGGAGACGGGTATGTCGGGGAACTTCTTGAGTTGCAGCAACGGTGTGAAGGACCCTTTGGAAGTTCCAGTGGTTAGATGTGATTGGCCTCGAGAAGCCTCAGCGGAAATGGGCCTCATCTCGCCTGGAGTGCAAAACCTCCTGGATTTTCTAGAGTTGCGGCAGGTGCTCTCGACTTACGACGGGGACCTCAGGGACCCGCTCTGGTGGCCTCAGGAAAGGCCAGTCCCCATGCGAGTTCCTCGGGGGCCTCTCGGGATTCCTCTCCCGTCGATGCCGGGGCCTAAGACCTTGTGTGGAGTCGGGGCCGGAACCTGAGGTTTCCTCTCCAGTGCTGACATTGATCTTGGTGTACTTCTGGAGTCTCCCCAGGGGAGTCAGTCCTCGTCTCGAATGCGGGCATGCACTTGCGCTTTCCTCCAGAGCGGTAGCAGCAGTGTCACGCAGTCTGCCGCGTGGATCAAAGGATCTATGGTTTTCCCTCGAGTCTATCCCACGAGGCTTTCCCACGAGGCTTTCCCACAGGGCTGTCCCACGTGCACACGTGGTGGGAGTCGATCCTCGGCTTGAACGTCAAGGCAGTGCAGGGAAAACAGGTTCCTCTGGAATGGACTGACACATCTAGGGGACTCTTGGAATGGTGGCACGACCCTGGAGTTCCTCTCGCCTTTCCTGTGGAGAGCACCTCCTCTTGAGATGCGACGGGAACGCCGGGAATTCTTTCCCTACGAAACAGGGAAAGGATCCCTCATCTCGAGCTAGGAGGCGGAAACGGGGCTCCCCTGGATGTGTGCGGGACACCACGTGCGTCCTCTCGAGTGGAGACCGGTATGTCAGGGAACTTCTTGAGTTGCAGCAAGGGTGTGAAGGACCCTTTGGAAGTTCCAGTGGTTAGACGTGATTGGCCTCGAGAAGCCTCAGCGGAAATGGGCCACATCTCGCCTGGAGGGCAAAACCTCCTGGATTTTCTCGAGTTGCGGCAGGTGCTCTCGACTTACGACGGGGACCTCAGGGACCCGCTCTGGTGGCCTCAGGAAAGGCCAGTCCCCATGCGAGTTCCTCGGGGGCCTCTCGGGGTTCCTCTCCCGTCGATGCCGGGGCCTAAGACCTTGTGTGGAGTCGGGGCCGGAACCTGAGGATTCCTCTCCAGTGCTGACATGGATCTTGGGGTACTTCTGGAGTCTCCCCAGGGGAGTCAGTCCTCGTCTCGAATGCGGGCATGCACTTGCGCTTTCCTCCAGAGCGGTAGCAGCAGTGTCACGCAGTCCGCCGCGTGGATCAAAGGATCTATGGTTTTCCCTCGAGTCTTTCCCACGAGGCTTTCCCACAGGGCTGTCCCACGTGCACACGTGATGGGAGTCGATCCTCGGCTTGAACGTCAAGGCAGTGCAGGGAAAACAGTTTCCTCTGGAATGGACTGACACATCTGGGGGACTCTTGGAATGGTGGCATGACCCTGGAGTTCCTCTCGCCTTTCCTGTGGAGAGCGCCTCCTCTTGAGATGCGACGGGAACGCCGGGAATTCTTTCCCTACGAAACAGGGAAAGGATCCCTCATCTCGAGCTAGGAGGCGGAAACGGGGCTCCCCTGGATGTGTGCGGGACACCAAGTGCTTCCTCTCGTGTGCAGACGGGTATGTCGGGGAACTTCTTGAGTTGCAGCAAGGGTGTGAAGGACCCTTTGGAAGTTCCAGTGGTTAGATGTGATTGGCCTCGAGAAGCCTCAGCGGAAATGGGCCTCATCTCGCCTGGAGGGCAAAACCTCCTGGATTTTCTCGAGTTGCGGCAGGTGCTCTCGACTTACGACGGGGACCTCAGGGACCCGCTCTGGTGCCCTCAGGAAAGGCCAGTCCCCATGCGAGTTCCTCGGGGGCGTCTCGGGATTCCTCTCCCGTCGATGCCGGGGCCTAAGACCTTGTGTGGAGTCGGGGCCGGAACCTGAGGATTCCTCTCCAGTGCTGACATGGATCTTGGGGTACTTCTGAAGACTCCCCAGGGGAGTCAGTCCTCGTCTCGAATGCGGGCATGCACTTGCACTTTCCTCCAGAGCGGTAGCAGCAGTGTCACGCAGTCCGCCGCGTGGATCAAAGGATCTATGGTTTTCCCTCGAGTCTTTCCCACGAGGCTTTCCCACGAGGCTTTCCCACAGGGCTGTCCCAGGTGCACACGTGGTGGGAGTCGATCCTCAGCTTGAACGTCAAGGCAGTGCAGGGAAAACAGGTTCCTCTGCAATGGACTGACACATCTGGGGGACTCTTGGAATGGTGGCATGACCCTGGAGTTCCTCTCGCCTTTCCTGTGGAGAGCGCCTCCTCTTGAGATGCGACGGGAACGCCGGGAATTCTTTCACCATGAAACAGGGAAAGGATCCATCATCTCGAGCTAGGAGGCGGAAACGGGGCTCCCCTGGATGTGTGCGGGACCCCACGTGCTTCCTCTCGAGTGGAGACGGGTATGTCGGGGAACTTCTTGAGTTGCAGCAAGGGTGTGAAGGACCCTTTGGAAGTTCCAGTGGTTAGACGTGATTGGCCTCGAGAAGCCTCAGCGGAAATGGGCCTCATCTCGCCTGGAGGGCAAAACCTCCTGGATTTTCTCGAGTTGCGGCAGGTGCTCTCGACTTACGACGGGGACCTCAGGGACCCGCTCTGGTGGCCTCAGGAAAGGCCAGTCCCCATGCGAGTTCCTCGGGGGCCTCTCGGGATTCCTCTCCCGTCGATGCCGGGGCCTAAGACCTTGTGTGGAGTCGGGGCCGGAACCTGAGGATTCCTCTCCAGTGCTGACATGGATCTTGGGGTACTTCTGGATTCTCCCCAGGGGAGTCAGTCCTCGTCTCGAATGCAAGCATGCACTTGCGCTTTCCTCCAGAGCGGTAGCAGCAGTGTCACGCAGTCCGCCGCGTGGATCAAAGGATCTATGGTTTTCCCTCGAGTCTTTCCCACGAGGCTTGCCCACGAGGCTTTCCCACAGGGCTGTCCCACGTGCACACGTGGTGGGACTCGATCCTCGGCTTGAACGTCAAGGCAGTGCAGGGAAAACAGGTTCCTCTGGAATGGACTGACACATCTGGGGGACTCTTGGAATGGTGTCACGACCCTGGAGTTCCTCTCGCCTTTCCTGTGGAGAGCGCCTCCTCTTGAGATGCGACGGGAATGCCGGGAATTCTTTCCCTACGAAACAGGAAAAGGATCCCTCATCTCGAGCTAGGAGGCGGAAACGGGGCTCCCCTGGATGTGTGCGGGACCCCACGTGCTTCCTCTCGAGTGGAGACGGGTATGTCGGGGAACTTCTTGAGTTGCAGCAACGGTGTGAAGGAACCTTTGGAAGTTCCAGTGGTTAGATGTGATTGGCCTCGAGAAGCCTCAGCGGAAATGGGCCTCATCTCGCCTGGAGGGCAAAACCTCCTGGATTTTCTCGAGTTGGGGCAGGTGCTCTCGACTTACGACGGGGACCTCAGGGACCCGCTCTGGTGGCCTCAGGAAAGGCCAGTCCCCATGCGAGTTCCTCGGGGGCCTCTCGGGATTCCTCTCCCGTCGATGCCGGGGCCTAAGACCTTGTGTGGAGTCGGGGCCGGAACCTGAGGATTCCTCTCCAGTGCTGACATGGATCTTGGGGTACTTCTGGAGTCTCCCCAGGGGAGTCAGTCCTCGTCTCGAATGCGGGCATGCACTTGCGCTTTCCTCCAGAGCGGTAGCAGCAGTGTCACGCAGTCCGCCGCGTGGATCAAAGGATCTATGGTTTTCCCTCGAGTCTTTCCCACGAGGCTTTCCCACAGGGCTGTCCCACGTGCACACGTGGTGGGAGTCGATCCTCGGCTTGAACGTCAAGGCAGGGCAGGGAAAACAGGTTCCTCTGGAATGGACTGACACATCTGGGGGACTCTTGGAATGGTGGCACGACCCTGGAGTTCCTCTCGCCTTTCCTGTGGAGAGCACCTCCTCTTGAGATGCGACGGGAACGCCGGGAATTCTTTCCCTACGAAACAGGGAAAGGATCCCTCATCTCGAGCTAGGAGGCGGAAACGGGGCTCCCCTGGATGTGTGCGGGACACCACGTGCGTCCTCTCGAGTGGAGACCGGTATGTCAGGGAACTTCTTGAGTTGCAGCAAGGGTGTGAAGGACCCTTTGGAAGTTCCAGTGGTTAGACGTGATTGGCCTCGAGAAGCCTCAGCGGAAATGGGCCTCATCTCGCCTGGAGGGCAAAACCTCCTGGATTTTCTCGAGTTGCGGCAGGTGCTCTCGACTTACGACGGGGACCTCAGGGACCCGCTCTGGTGGCCTCAGGAAAGGCCAGTCCCCATGCGAGTTCCTCGGGGGCGTCTCGGGGTTCCTCTCCCGTCGATGCCGGGGCCTAAGTCCTTGTGTGGAGTCGGGGCCGGAACCTGAGGATTCCTCTCCAGTGCTGACATGGATCTTGGGGTACTTCTGGAGTCTCCCCAGGGGAGTCAGTCCTCGTCTCGAATGCGGGCATGCACTTGCGCTTTCCTCCAGAGCGGTAGCAGCAGTGTCACGCAGTCCGCCGCGTGGATCAAAGGATCTATGGTTTTCCCTCGAGTCTTTCCCACGAGGCTTTCCCACAGGGCTGTCCCACGTGCACACGTGGTGGGAGTCGATCCTCGGCTTGAACGTCAAGGCAGTGCAGGGAAAACAGTTTCCTCTGGAATGGACTGACACATCTGGGGGACTCTTGGAATGGTGGCATGACCCTGGAGTTCCTCTCGCCTTTCCTGTGGAGAGCGCCTCCTCTTGAGATGCGACGGGAACGCCGGGAATTCTTTCCCTACGAAACAGGGAAAGGATCCCTCATCTCGAGCTAGGAGGTGGAAACGGGGCTCCCCTGGATGTGTGCGGGACACCAAGTGCTTCCTCTCGTGTGCAGACGGGTATGTCGGGGAACTTCTTGAGTTGCAGCAAGGGTGTGAAGGACCCTTTGGAAGTTCCAGTGGTTAGATGTGATTGGCCTCGAGAAGCCTCAGCGGAAATGGGCCTCATCTCGCCTGGAGGGCAAAACCTCCTGGATTTTCTCGAGTTGCGGCAGGTGCTCTCGACTTACGACGGGGACCTCAGGGACCCGCTCTGGTGCCCTCAGGAAAGGCCAGTCCCCATGCGAGTTCCTCGGGGGCGTCTCGGGATTCCTCTCCCGTCGATGCCGGGGCCTAAGACCTTGTGTGGAGTCGGGGCCGGAACCTGAGGATTCCTCTCCAGTGCTGACATGGATCTTGGGGTACTTCTGGAGTCTCCCCAGGGGAGTCAGTCCTCGTCTCGAATGCGGGCATGCACTTGCACTTTCCTCCAGAGCGGTAGCAGCAGTGTCACGCAGTCCGCCGCGTGGATCAAAGGATCTATGGTTTTCCCTTGAGTCTTTCCCACGAGGCTTTCCCACGAGGCTTTCCCACAGGGCTGTCCCACGTGCACACGTGGTGGGAGTCGATCCTCAGCTTGAACGTCAAGGCAGTGCAGGGAAAACAGGTTCCTCTGGAATGGACTGACACATCTGGGGGACTCTTGGAATGGTGGCATGACCCTGGAGTTCCTCTCGCCTTTCCTGTGGAGAGCGCCTCCTCTTGAGATGCGACGGGAACGCCGGGAATTCTTTCACCATGAAACAGGGAAAGGATCCATCATCTCGAGCTAGGAGGCGGAAACGGGGCTCCCCTGGATGTGTGCGGGACCCCACGTGCTTCCTCTCGAGTGGAGACGGGTATGTCGGGGAACTTCTTGAGTTGCAGCAAGGGTGTGAAGGACCCTTTGGAAGTTCCAGTGGTTAGATTGGATTGGCCTCGAGAAGCCTCAGCGGAAATGGGCCTCATCTCGCCTGGAGGGCAAAACCTCCTGGATTTTCTCGAGTTGCGGCAGGTGCTCCCGACTTACGACGGGGACCTCAGGGACCCGGTCTGGTGGCCTCAGGAAAGGCCAGTCCCCATGCGAGTTCCTCTGGGGCGTCTCGGGATTCCTCTCCCGTCGATACCGGGGCCTAAGACCTTGTGTGGAGTCGGGGCCGGAACCTGAGGATTCCTCTCCAGTGCTGACATGGATCTTGGGGTACTTCTGAAGTCTCCCCAGGGGAGTCAGTCCTCGTCTCGAATGCGGGCATGCACTTGCGCTTTCCTCCAGAGCGGTAGCAGCAGTGTCACGCAGTCCGCCGCGTGGATCAAAGGATCTATGGTTTTCCCTTGAGTCTTTCCCACGAGGCTTTCCCACGAGGCTTTCCCACAGGGCGGTCCCACGTGCACACGTGTTGGGACTCGATCATCGGCTTGAACGTCAAGGCAGTGCAGGGAAAACAGGTTCCTCTTGAATGGACTGACACCTCTGGGGGACTCTTGGAATGGTGGCACGACCCTGGAGTTCCTCTCGCCTTTCCTGTGGAGAGCGCCTCCTCTTGAGATGCGACGGGAACGCCGGGAATTCTTTCCCTACGAAACAGGGAAAGGATCACTCATCTCAAGCTAGGAGGCGGAAACGGGGCTCCCCTGGATGTGTGCGGGACACCACGTGCTTCCTCTCGAGTGGAGACGGGTATGTCGGGGAACTTCTTGAGTTGCAGCAAGGGTGTGAAGGACCCTTTGGAAGTTCCAGTGGTTAGACGTGATTGGCCTCGAGAAGCCTCAGCGGAAATGGGCCTCATCTCGCCTGGAGGGCAAAACCTCCTGGATTTTCTCGAGTTGCGGCAGGTGCTCTCGACTTACGACGGGGACCTCAGGGACCCGCTCTGGTGGCCTCAGGAAAGGCCAGTCCCCATGCGAGTTCCTCGGGGGCCTCTCGGGATTCCTCTCCCGTCGATGCCGGGGCCTAAGACCTTGTGTGGAGTCGGGGCCGGAACCTGAGGATTCCTCTCCAGTGCTGACATGGATCTTGGGGTACTTCTGGAGTCTCCCCAGGGGAGTCAGTCCTCGTCTCGAATGCGAGCATGCACTTGCGCTTTCCTCCAGAGCGGTAGCAGCAGTGTCACGCAGTCCGCCGCGTGGATCAAAGGATCTATGGTTTTCCCTCGAGTCTTTCCCACGAGGCTTGCCCACGAGGCTTTCCCACAGGGCTGTCCCACGTGCACACGTGGTGGGACTCGATCCTCGGCTGAACGTCAAGGCAGTGCAGGGAAAACAGGTTCCTCTGGAATGGACTGACACATCTGGGGGACTCTTGGAATGGTGGCACGACCCTGGAGTTCCTCTCGCCTTTCCTGTGGAGAGCGCCTCCTCTTGAGATGCGACGGGAACGCCGGGAATTCTTTCCCTACGAAACAGGGAAAAGATCCCTCATCTCGAGCTAGGAGGCGGAAACGGGGCTCCCCTGGATATGTGCGGGACCCCACATGCTTCCTCTCGAGTGGAGACGGGTATGTCGGGGAACTTCTTGAGTTGCAACAACGGTGTGAAGGAACCTTTGGAAGTTCCAGTGGTTAGATGTGATTGGCCTCGAGAAGCCTCAGCGGAAATGGGCCTCATCTCGCCTGGAGGGCAAAACCTCCTGGATTTTCTCGAGTTGCGGCAGGTGCTCTCGACTTACAACGGGGACCTCAGGGACCCGCTCTGGTGGCCTCAGGAAAGGCCAGTCCCCATGCGAGTTCCTCGGGGGCGTCTCGGGATTCCTCTCCCGTCGATGCCGGGGCCTAAGACCTTGTGTGGAGTCGGGGCCGGAACCTGAGGATTCCTCTCCAGTGCTGACATGGATCTTGGGGTACTTCTGGAGTCTCCCCAGGGGAGTCAGTCCTCGTCTCGAATGCGG
The DNA here is from genome assembly GCF_042477335.2 of Ovis canadensis. Classification (NCBI taxonomy): domain Eukaryota; kingdom Metazoa; phylum Chordata; class Mammalia; order Artiodactyla; family Bovidae; genus Ovis; species Ovis canadensis. Next base: position 11,036,163 of record NC_091268.1, read on the forward strand.
GCATGCACTTGCACTTTCCTCCAGAGCGGTAGCAGCAGTGTCACGCAGTCCGCCGCGTGGATCAAAGGATCTATGGTTTTCCCTCGAGTCTTTCCCACGAGGCTTTCCCACGAGGCTTTCCCACAGGGCTGTCCCACGTGCACACGTGGTGGGAGTCGATCCTCAGCTTGAACGTCAAGGCAGTGCAGGGAAAACAGGTTCCTCTGCAATGGACTGACACATCTGGGGGACTCTTGGAATGGTGGCATGACCCTGGAGTTCCTCTCGCCTTTCCTGTGGAGAGAGCCTCCTCTTGAGATGCGACGGGAACGCCGGGAATTCTTTCACCACGAAACAGGGAAAGGATCCCTCATCTCGAGCTAGGAGGCGGAAACGGGGCTCCCCTGGATGTGTGCGGGACACCACGTGCTTCCTCTCGAGTGGAGACGGGTATGTCGGGGAACTTCTTGAGTTGCAGCAAGGGTGTGAAGGACCCTTTAGAAGTTACAGTGGTTAGACGTGATTGGCCTCGAGAAGCCTCAGCGGAAATGGGCCTCATCTCGCCTGGAGGGCAAAACCTCCTGGATTTTCTCGAGTTGCGGCAGGTGCTCTCGACTTACGACGGGGACCTCAGGGACCCGGTCTGGTGGCCTCAGGAAAGGCCAGTCCCCATGCGAGTTCCCCTGGGGCGTCTCGGGATTCCTCTCCCGTCGATGCCGGGGCCTAAGACCTTGTGTGGAGTCGGGGCCGGAACCTGAGGATTCCTCTCCAGTGCTGACATGGATCTTGGGGTACTTCTGGAGTCTCCCCAGGGGAGTCAGTCCTCGTCTCGAATGCGGGCATGCACTTGCACTTTCCTCCAGAGCGGTAGCAGCAGTGTCACGCAGTCCGCTGCGTGGATCAAAGGATCTATGGTTTTCCCTCGAGTCTTTCCCACGAGGCTTTCCCACGAGGCTTTCCCACAGGGCTGTCCCACGTGCACACGTGGTGGGAGTCGATCCTCGGCTTGAACGTCAAGGCAGTGCAGGGAAAACAGGTTCCTCTTGAATGGACTGACACATCTGGGGGACTCTTGGAATGGTGGCACGACCCTGGAGTTCCTCTCGCCTTTCCTGTGGAGAGCGCCTCCTCTTGAGATGCGACGGGAACGCCGGGAATTCTTTCCCTATGAAACAGGGAAAGGATCCCTCATCTCGAGCTAGGAGGCGGAAACGGGGCTCCCATGGATGTGTGCGGGACCCACGTGCTTCCTCTCGAGTGGAGACGGGTATGTCGGGGAACTTCTTGAGTTGCAGCAAGGGTGTGAAGGACCCTTTTTAAGTTCCAGTGGTTAGACGTGATTAGCCTCGAGAAGCCTCAGAGGAAATGGGCCTCATCTCGCCTGGAGGGCAAAACCTCCTGGATTTTCTCGAGTTGCGGCAGGTGCTCTCGACTTACGACGGGGACCTCAGGGACCCGCTCTGGTGGCCTCAGGAAAGGCCAGTCCCCATGCGAGTTCGTCGGGGGCCTCTGGGGATTCCTCTCCCGTCGATGCCGGGGCCTAAGACCTTGTGTGGAGTCGGGGCCGGAACCTGAGGATTCCTCTCCAGTGCTGACATGGATCTTGGGGTACTTATGGAGTCTCCCCAGGGGAGTCAGTCCTCGTTTCGAATGCGGGCATGCACTTGCGCTTTCCTCCAGAGCGGTAGCAGCAGTGTAACGCAGTCCGCCGCGTGGATCAAAGGATCTATGGTTTTCCCTCGAGTCTTTCCCACGAGGCTTTCCCACGAGGCTTTCCCACAGGGCTGTCCCACGTGCACACGTGGTGGGAGTCGATCCTCGGCTTGAACGTCAAGGCAGTGCAGGGAAAACAGGTTCCTCTGGAATGGACTGACACATCTGGGGGACTCTTGGAATTGTGGCACGACCCTGGAGTTCCTCTCGCCTTTCCTGTGGAGAGCGCCTCCTCTTGAGATGCGACGGGAACGCCGGGAATTCTTTCCCTACGAAACAGGGAAAGGATCCCTCATCTCGAGCTAGGAGGCGGAAACGGGGCTCCCCTGGATGTGTGCGGGACCCCACGTGCTTCCTCTCGAGTGGAGACGGGTATGTCGGGGACCTTCTTGAGTTGCAGCAAGGGTGTGAAGGACCCTTTGGATGTTCCAGTGGTTAGATGTGATTAGCCTCGAGAAGCCTCAGCGGAAATGGGCCTCATCTCGCCTGGAGGGCAAAACCTCCTGGATTTTCTCGAGTTGCGGCAGGTGCTCTCGACTTACGACGGGGACCTCAGGGACCCGCTCTGGTGGCCTCAGGAAAGGCCAGTCCCCATGCGAGTTCCTCGGGGGCCTCTCGGGATTCCTCTCCCGTCGATGCCGGGGCCTAAGACCTTGTGTGGAGTCGGGGCCGGAACCTGAGGATTCCTCTCCAGTGCTGACATGGATCTTGGGGTACTTCTGGAGTCTTCTCAGGGGAGTCAGTCCTCGTCTCGAATGCGGGCATGCACTTGCACTTTCCTCCAGAGCGGTAGCAGCAGTGTCACGCAGTCCGCCGCGTGGATCAAAGGATCTATGGTTTTCCCTCGAGTCTTTCCCACGAGGCTTTCCCACGAGGCTTTCCCACAGGGCTGTCCCACGTGCGCACGTGGTGGGAGTCGATCCTCTGCATGAACGTCAATGCAGTGCAGGGAAAACAGGTTCCTCTGGAATGGACTGACACATCTGGGGGACTCTTGGAATGGTGGCACGACCCTGGAGTTCCTCTCGCCTTTCCTGTGGAGAGCGCCTCCTCTTGAGATGCGACGGGAACGCCGGGAATTCTTTCCCTACGAAACAGGGAAAGGATCCCTCATCTCGAGCTAGGAGGCGGAAACGGGGCTCCCCAGGATGTGTGCGGGACCCACGTGCTTCCTCTCGAGTGGAGACGGGTATGTCGGGGAACTTCTTGAGTTGCAGCAAGGGTGTGAAGGACCCTTTGGAAGTTCCAGTGGTTAGATGTGATTGGCCTCGAGAAGCCTCAGCGGAAATGGGCCTCATCTCGCCTGGAGGGCAAAACCTCCTGGATTTTCTCGAGTTGCGGCAGGTGCTCTCGACTTACGACGGGGACCTCAGGGACCCGCTCTGATGGCCTCAGGAAAGGCCAGTCCCCATGCGAGCTCCTCGGGGGCCTCTCGGGATTCCTCTCCCGTCGATGCCGGGGCCTAAGACCTTGTGTGGAGTCGGGGCCGGAACCTGAGGATTCCTCTCCAGTGCTGACATGGATCTGGGGTACTTCTGGAGTCTCCCCAGGGGAGTCAGTCCTCGTCTCGAATGCGGGCATGCACTTGCGCTTTCCTCCAGAGCGGTAGCAGCAGTGTCACGCAGTCCGTCGCGTGGATCAAAGGATCTATGGTTTTCCCTCGAGTCTTTCCCACGAGGCTTTCCCACGAGGCTTTCCCACAGGGCTGTCCCACGTGCACACGTGGTGGGAGTCGATCCTCGGCTTGAACGTCAAGGCAGTGCAGGGAAAACAGGTTCCTCTGGAATGGACTGACACATCTGGGGGACTCTTGGAATGGTGGCATGACCCTGGAGTTCCTCTCGCCTTTCCTGTGGAGAGCGCCTCCTCTTGAGATGCGACGGGAACGCCGGGAATTCTTTCCCTACGAAACAGGGAAAGGATCCCTCATCTCGAGCTAGGAGGCGGAAACGGGGCTCCCCTGGATGTGTGCGGGACCCCACGTGCTTCCTCTCGAGTGGAGACGGGTATGTCGGGGAACTTCTTGAGTTGCAGCAAGGGTGTGAAGGACCCTTTGGAAGTTCCAGTGGTTAGATGTGATTGGCCTCGAGAAGCCTCAGCGGAAATGGGCCTCATCTCGCCTGGAGGGCAAAACCTCCTGGATTTTCTCGAGTTGCGGCAGGTGCTCTCGACTTACGACGGGGACATCAGGGAACCGCTCTGGTGGCCTCAGGAAAGGCCAGTCCCCATGCGAGTTCCTAGGGGGCGTCTCGGGATAACTCTCCCGTCGATGCCGGGTCCTAAGACCTTGTGTGGAGTCGGGGCCGGAACCTGAGGATTCCTCTCCAGTGCTGACATGGATCTTGGGGTACTTCTGGAGTCTCCCCAGGGGAGTCAGTCCTCGTCTCGAATGCGGGCATGCACTTGCGCTTTCCTCCAGAGCGGTAGCAGCAGTGTCACGCAGTCCGCCGCGTGGATCAAAGGATCTATGGTTTTCCCTCGACTCTGTCCCACGAGGCTTTCCCACGAGGCTTTCCCACAGGGCTGTCCCACGTGCACACGTGGTGGGAGTCGATCCTCGGCTGGAACGTCAAGGCAGTGCAGGGAAAACAGGTTCCTCTGGAATGGACTGACACATCTGGGGGACTCTTGGAATGGTGGCATGACCCTGGAGTTCCTCTCGCCTTTCCTGTGGAGAGCGCCTCCTCTTGAGATGCGACGGGAACGCCGGGAATTCTTTCCCTACGAAACAGGGAAAGGATCCCTCATCTCGAGCTAGGAGGCGGAAACGTGGCTCCCCTGGATGTGTGCGGGACCCCACGTGCTTCCTCTCGAGTGGAGACGGGTATGTCGGGGAACTTCTTGAGTTGCAGCAAGGGTGTGAAGGACCCTTCGGAAGTTCCAGTGGTTAGATGTGATTATCCTCGAGAAGCCTCAGCGGAAATGGGCCTCATCTCGCCTGGAGGGCAAAACCTCCTGGATTTTCTCGAGTTGCGGCAGGTGCTCTCGACTTACGACAGGGACCTCAGGGACCCGCTCTGGTGGCCTCAGGAAAGGCCAGTCCCCATGCGAGTTCCTCGGGGGCCTCTCGGGATTCCTCTCCCGTCGATGCCTGGGCCTAAGACCTTGTGTGGAGTCGGGGCCGGAACCTGAGGATTCCTCTCCAGTGCTGACATGGATCTTGGGGTACTTCTGGAGTCTCCCCAGGGGAGTCAGTCCTCGTCTCGAATGCGGGCATGCACTTGCGCTTCCTCCACAGTGGTAGCAGCAGTGTCACGCAGTCCGCCGCGTGGATCAAAGGATCTATGGTTTTCCCTCGAGTCTTTCCCACGAGGCTTTCCCACGAGGCTTTCCCACAGGGCTGTCCCACGTGCACACGTGGTGGGAGTCGATCCTCGGCTTGAACGTCAAGGCAGTGCAGGGAAAACAGGTTCCTCTGGAATGGACTGACACATCTGGGGGACTCTTGGAATGGTGGCATGACCCTGGAGTTCCTCTCGCCTTTCCTGTGGAGAGCGCCTCCTCTTGAGATGCGACGGGAACGCCGGGAATTCTTTCCCTACGAAACAGGGAAAGGATCCCTCATCTCGAGCTTGGAGGCGGAAACGGGGCTCCCCTGGATGTGTGCGGGACCCCACGTGCTTCCTCTCGAATGGAGACGGTTATGTCGGGGAACTTCTTGAGTTGCAGCAAGGGTGTGAAGGACCCTTTGGAAGTTCCAGTGGTTAGATGTGATTGGCCTCGTGAAGCCTCAGCGGAAATGGGCCTCATCTCGCCTGGAGGGCAAAACCTCCTGGATTTTCTCGAGTTGCGGCAGGTGCTCTCGACTTACGACGGGGACCTCGGGGAACCGCTCTGGTAGCCTCAGGAAAGGCCAGTCCCCATGCGAGTTCCTCGGGGGCCTCTCGGGATTCCTCTCCCTGTGATGCCGGGGTCTAAGACCTTGTGTGGAGTCGGGGCGGGAACCTGAGGATTCCTCTCCAGTGCTGACATGGATCTTGGGGTACTTCTGGAGTCTCCCCAGGGGAATCAGTCGTCGTCTCGAATGCGGGCATGCACTTGCGCTTTCCTCCAGAGCGGTAGCAGCAGTGTCACGCAGTCCGCCGCGTGGATCAAAGGATCTATGGTTTTCCCTCGAGTCTTTCCCACGAGGCTTTCCCACGAGGCTTTCCCACAGGGCTGTCCCACGTGCACACGTGGTGGGAGTCGATCCTCGGCTTGAACGTCAAGGCAGTGCAGGGAAAACAGGTTCCTCTGGAATGAACTGACACATCTGGGGGACTCTTGGAATGGTGGCACGACCCTGGAGTTCCTCTCGCCTTTCCTGTGGAGAGCGCCTCCTCTTGAGATGCGACGGGAACGCCGGGAATTCTTTCCCTACGAAACAGGGAAAGGATCCCTCATCTCGAGCTAGGAGGCGGAAACGAGGCTCCCCTGGATGTGTGCGGGACCCCACGTGCTTCCTCTCGAGTGGAGACGGGTATGTCGGGGAACTTCTTGAGTTGCAGCAAGGGTGTGAAGGACCCTTTGGAAGTTCCAGTGGTAAGATGTGATTGGCCTCGAGAAGCCTCAGCGGAAATGGGCCTCATCTCGCCTGGAGGGCAAAACCTCCTGGATTTTCTCGAGTTGCGGCAGGTGCTCTCGACTTACGACGGGGACCTCGGGGACCCGCTCTGGTGGCCTCAAGAAAGGGCAGTCCCCATGCGAGTTCCTCGGGGGCCTCTCGGGATTCCTCTCCCGTCGATGCCGGGGCCTAAGACCTTGTGTGGAGTCGGGGCCGGAACCTGAGGATTCCTCTCCAGTGCTGACATGGATCTTGGGGTACTTCTGGAGTCTCCCCAGGGGAGTCAGTCCTCGTCTCGAATGCGGGCATGCACTTGCGCTTTCCTCCAGAGCGGTAGCAGCAGTGTCACGCAGTCCGCCGCGTGGATCAAAGGATCTATGGTTTTCCCTCGAGTCTTTCCCACGAGGCTTTCCCACGAGGCTTTCCCACAGGGCTGTCCCACGTGCACACGTGGTGGGAGTCGATCCTCGGCTTGAACGTCAAGGCAGTGCAGGGAAAACAGGTTCCTCTGGAATGGACTGACACATCTGGGGGACTCTTGGAATGGTGGCATGACCCTGGAGTTCCTCTCGCCTTTCCTGTGGAGAGCGCCTCCTCTTGAGATGCGACGGGAACGCCGGGAATTCTTTCCCTACGACACAGGGAAAGGATCCCTCATCTCGAGCTAGGAGGCGGAAACGGGTCTCCCCTGGATGTGTGCGTGACCCCACGTGCTTCCTCTCGAGTGGAGACGGGTGTGTCGGGGAACTTCTTGAGTTGCAGCAAGGGTGTGAAGAACCCTTTGGAAGTTCCAGTGGTTAGATGTGATTGGCCTCGAGAAGCCTCAGCGGAAATGGGCCTCATCTCGCCTGGAGGTGAAAACCTCCTGGATTGTCTCGAGTTGCGGCAGGTGCTCTCGACTTACGACGGGGACCTCGGGGACCCGCTCTGGTGGCCTCAGGAAAGGCCAGTCCCCATGCGAGTTCCTCGGGGGCCTCTCGGGATTCCTCTCCCGTCGATGCCGGGGCCTAAGTCCTTGTGTGGAGTCGGGGCCGGAACCTGAGGATTCCTCTCCAGTGCTGACATGGATCTTGGGGTACTTCTGGAGTCTCCCCAGGGGAGTCAGTCCTCGTCTCGAATGCGGGCATGCACTTGCGCTTCCTCCAGAGCGGTAGCAGCAGTGTCACGCAGTCCGCCGCGTGGATCAAAGGATCTATGGTTTTCCCTCGAGTCTTTCCCACGAGGCTTTCCCACGAGGCTTTCCCACAGGGCTGTCCCACGTGCACACGTGGTGGGAGTCGATCCTCGGCTTGAACGTCAAGGCAGTGCAGGGAAAACAGGTTCCTCTGGAATGGACTGACACATCTGGGAGACTCTTGGAATGATGTCACGACCCTGGAGTTCCTCTCGCCTTTCCTGTGGAGAGCGCCTCCTCTTGAGATGCGACGGGAACGCCGGGAATTCTTTCCCTACGAAACAGGGAAAGGATCCCTCATCTCGAGCTAGGTGGCGGAAACGGGGCTCCCCTGCATGTGAGCGGGACACCACGTGCTTCCTCTCGAGTGGAGACGGGTATGTCGGGGAACTTCTTGAGTTGCAGCAAGGGTGTGAAGGACCCTTTGGAAGTTCCAGTGGTTAGATGTGATTGGCCTTGAGAAGCCTCAGCGGAAATAGGCCTCATCTCGCCTGGAGGGCAAAACCTCCTGGATTTTCTCGAGTTGCGGCAGGTGCTCTCGACTTACGACGGGGACCTCAGAGAACCGCTCTGGTGGCTTCAGGAAAGGCCAGTCCCCATGCGAGTTCCTCGGGGGCCTCTCGGGATTCCTCTCCCGTTGATGCCGGGGCCTAAGACCTTGTGTGGAGTCGGGGCCGGAACCTGAGGATTCCTCTCCAGTGCTGACATGGATCTTGGGGTACTTCTGGAGTCTCCCCAGGGGAGTCAGTCCTCGTCTCGAATGCGGGCATGCACTTGCGCTTTCCTCCAGAGCGGTAGCAGCAGTGTCACGCAGTCCGCCGCGTGGATCAAAGGATCTATGGTTTTCCCTCGAGTCTTTCCCACGAGGCTTTCCCACGAGGGTTTTCCACAGGGCTGTCCCACGTGCACACGTGGTGGGAGTCGATCCTCGGCTTGAACGTCAAGGCAGTGCAGGGAAAACAGGTTCCTCTGGAATGGACTGACACATCTGGGGGACTCTTGGAATGGTGTCACGACCATGGAGTTCCTCTCGCCTTTCCTGTGGAGAGCGCCACCTCTTGAGATGCGACGGGAACGCCGGGAATTCTTTCCCTACGAAACAGGGAAAGTATCCCTCATCTCGAGCTAGGAGGCGGAAACGGGGCTCCCCTGGATGTGAGCGGGACACCACGTGCTTCCTCTCGAGTGCAGACGGGTATGTCGGGGAACTTCTTGAGTTGCAGCAAGGGTGTGAAGGACCCTTTGGAAGTTCCAGTGGTTAGATGTGATTGGCCTCGAGAAGCCTCAGCGGAAATGGGCCTCATCTCGCCTGGAGGGCAAAAGCTCCTGGATTTTCTCGAGTTGCGGCAGGTGCTCTCGACTTACGACGGGGACCGCAGGGACCCGCTCTGCTGGCCTCAGGAAAGGCCAGTCCCCATGCGAGTTTCTCGGGGGCCTCTCGGGATTCCTCTCCCGTCGATGCCGGGGCCTACGACCTTGTGTGGAGTCGGGGCCGGAACCTGAGGATTCCTCTCCAGTGCTGACATGGATCTTGGGGTACTTCTGGAGTCTCCCCAGGGAAGTCAGTCCTCGTCTCGAATGCGGGCATGCACTTGCGCTTTCCTCCAGAGCGGTAGCAGCAGTGTCACGCAGTCCGCCGCGTGGATCAAAGGATCTATGGTTTTCTCTCGAGTCTTTCCCACGAGGCTTTCCCACGAGGCTTTCCCACAGGGCTGTCCCACGTGCACACGTGGTGGGAGTCGATCCTCGGCTTGAACGTCAAGGCAGTGCAGGGAAAACAGGTTCCTCTGGAATGGACTGACACATCTGGGGGACTCTTGGAATGGTGGCACGACCCTGGAGTTACTCTCGCCTTTCCTGTGCAGAGCGCCTCCTCTTGAGATGCGACGGGAACGCCGGGAATTCTTTCCCTATGAAACAGGGAAAGATCCCTCATCTCTAGCTAGGAGGCGGAAACGGGGCTGCCCTGGATGTGGGCGGGACCCCACGTGCTTCCTCTCGAGTGGAGACGGGTATGTCGGGGAACTTCTTGAGTTGCAGCAAGGGTGTGAAGGACCCTTTGGAAGTTCCAGTGGTTAGACGTGATTAGCCTCGAGAAGCCTCAGCGGAGATGGGCCTCATCTCGCCTGGAGGGCAAAACCTCCTGGATTTTCTCGAGTTGCGGCACGTGCTCTCGACTTACGACGGGGACCTCAGGGACCCGCTCTGGTGGCCTCAGGAAAGGCCAGTCCCCATGCGAGTTCTTTGGGGGCCTCTCGGGATTCCTCTCCCGTCGATGCCGGGCCTAAGACCTTGTGTGGAGTCGGGGCCGGAACCTGAGGATTCCTCTTCAGTGCTGACATGGATCTTGGGGTACTTCTGGAGTCTCCCCAGGGGAGTCAGTCCTCGTCTCGAATGCGGGCATGCACTTGCGATTTCCTCCAGAGCTGTAGCAGCAGTGTCACGCAGTCCGCCGTGTGGATCAAAGGATCTGTGGTTTTCCCTCGAGTCTTTCCCACGAGGCTTTCCCACGAGGCTTTCCCACAAGGCTGTCCCACGTGCACACGTGGTGGGAGTCGATCCTCGGCTTGAACGTCAAGGCAGTGAAGGGAAAACAGGTTCCTCTGGAATGGACTGACACATCTGGGGGACTCTTGGAATGGTGGCATGACTCTGGAGTTCCTCTCGCCTTTCCTGTGGAGAGCGCCTCCTCTTGAGATGCGACGGGAACGCCGGGAATTCTTTCCCTACGAAACAGGGAAAGGATCCCTCATCTCGAGCTAGGAGGCAGAAACGGGGCTCCCCTGGATGTGTGCGGGACCCCACGTGCTTCCTCTCGAGTGGAGACGGGTATCGGGACCTTCTTGAGTTGCAGCAAGGGTGTGAAGGACCCTTTGGAATTTCCAGTGGTTACATGTGATTGGCCTCGAGAAGCCTCAGCGGAAATGGGCCTCATCTCGCCTGGAGGGCAAAACCTCCTGGATTTTCTCGAGTTGCGGCAGGTGCTCTCGACTTACGACGAGGAACTCATGGACCCGCTCTGGTGGCCTCAGGAAAGGCCAGTCCCCATGCGAGTTCCTCTGGGCATTCCTCTCCCGTCGATGCCGGGGCCTAAGACCTTGTGTGGAGTCGGGTTCGGAACTTGAGGATTCCTCTCCAGTGCTGACATGGATCTTGGGGTACTTCTGGAGTCTCCCCAGGGGAGTCAGTCCTCGTCTCGAATGCGGGCATGCACTTGCGCTTTCCTCCAGAGCGGTAGCAGCAGTGTCACGCAGTCCGCCGCGTGGTTCAAAGGATCTATGGTTTTCCCTCGAGTCTTTCCCACGAGGCTTTCCCACGAGGCTTTCCCACAGGGCTGTCCCACGTGCACACGTGGTGGGAGTCGATCCTCGGCTTGAACGTCAAGGCAGTGCAGGGAAAACAGGTTCCTCTGGAATGGACTGACACATCTGGGGGACTCTTGGAATGGTGGCATGACCCTGGAGTTCCTCTCGCCTTTCCTGTGGAGAGCGCCTCCTCTTGAGATGCGACGGGAATGCCGGGAATTCTTTCCCTACGAAACAGGGAAAGGATCCCTCATCTCGAGCTAAGAGGCGGAAACAGGGTTCCCCTGGATGTGTGCTGGACACCACGTGCTTCCTCTCGAGTGCAGACGGGTTTGTCGGGGAACTTCTTGAGTTGCAGCAAGGGTGAGAAGGACCCTTTGGAAGTTCCAGTGGTTAGATGTGATTGGCCTAGAGAAGCCTCAGCGGAAATGGGCCTCATCTCGCCTGGAGGGCAAAACCTCCTGGATTTTCTCGAGTTGCGGCAGGTGCTCTCGACTTACGACGGGGACCTCAGGGACCCGCTCTGGTGGCCTCAGGAAAGGCCAGTCCCCATGCGAGTTCCTCGGGGGCCTCTCGGGATTCCTCTCCCGTCGATGCCGGGGCCTAAGACCTTGTGTGGAGTCGGGGCCGGAACCTGAGGATTCCTCTCCAGTGCTGACATGGATCTTGGGGTACTTCTGGAGTCTCCCCAGGGGAGTCAGTCCTCGTCTCGAATGCGGGCATGCACTTGCGCTTTCCTCCAGAGCGGTAGCAGCTGTGTCACGCAGTCCGCCGCGTGGATCAAAGGATCTATGGTTTTCCCTCGAGTCTTTCCCACGAGGCTTTCCCACGAGGCTTTCCCACAGGGCTGTCCCACGTGCACACGTGGTGGGAGTCGATCCTCGGCTTGAACGTCAAGGCAGTGCAGGGAAAACAGGTTCCTCTGGAATGGACTGACACATCTGGGGGACTCTTGGAATGGTGGCACGACCCTGGAGTTCCTCTCGCCTTTCCTGTGGAGAGCGCCTCCTCTTGAGATGCGACGGGAACGCCGGGAATTCTTTCCCTACGAAACAGGGAAAGTATCCCTCATCTCGAGCTAGGAGGCGGAAACGGGGCTCCCCTGGATGTGAGCGGGACACCACGTGCTTCCTCTCGAGTGGAGACGGGTATGTCGGGGAACTTCTTGAGTTGTAGCAAGGGTGTGAAGGACCCTTTGGAAGTTCCAGTGGTTAGATGTGATTGGCCTCGAGAAGCCTCAGCGGAAATGGGCCTCATCTCGCCTGGAGGGCAAAAGCTCCTGGATTTTCTCGAGTTGCGGCAGGTGCTCTCGACTTACGACGGGGACCGCAGGGACCCGCTCTGGTGGCCTCAGGAAAGGCCAGTCCCCATGCGAGTTCCTCGGGGGCCTCTCGGGATTCCTCTCCCGTCGATGCCGGGGCCTAAGACCTTGTGTGGAGGCGGGGCCGGAACCTGAGGATTCCTCTCCAGTGCTGACATGGATCTTGGGGTACTTCTGGAGTCTCCCCAGGGGAGTCAGTCCTCGTCTCGAATGCGGGCATGCACTTGCGCTTTCCTCCAGAGTGGTAGCAGCAGTGTCACGCAGTCCGCCCCGTGGATCAAAGGATCTATGGTTTTCTCTCGAGTCTTTCCCACGAGGCTTTCCCACGAGGCTTTCCCACAGGGCTGTCCCACGTGCACACGTGGTGGGAGTCGATCCTGTGCTTGAACGTCAAGGCAGTGCAGGGAAAACAGGTTCCTCTGGAATGGACTGACACATCTGGGGGACTCTTGGAATGGTGGCACGACCCTGGAGTTCCTCTCGCCTTTCCTGTGCAGAGCGCCTCCTCTTGAGATGCGACGGGAACGCCGGGAATTCTTTCCCTATGAAACAGGGAAAGGATCCCTCATCTCGAGCTAGGAGGCGGAAACGGGGCTCCCCTGGATGTGGGCGGGACACAACGTGCTTCCTCTCAAGTGGAGACGGGTATGTCGGGGAACTTCTTGAGTTGCAGCATGGGTGTGAAGGACCCTTTGGAAGTTCCAGTGGTTAGACGTGATTAGCCTCGAGAAGCCTCAGCGGAAATGGGCCTCATCTCGCCTGGAGGGCAAAACCTCCTGGATTTTCTCGAGTTGCGGCACGTGCTCTCGACTTACGACGGGGACCTCAGGGACCAGCTCTGGTGGCCTCAGGAAAGGCCAGTCCCCATGCGAGTTCCTTGGGGGCTTTTCGGGATTCCTCTCCCGTCGATGCCGGGCCTAAGACCTTGTGTGGAGTCGGGGCCGGAACCTGAGGATTCCTCTTCAGTGCTGACATGCATCTTGGGGTACTTCTGGAGTCTCCCCAGGGGAGTCAGTCCTCGTCTCGAATGCGGGCATGCACTTGCGATTTCCTCCAGAGCTGTAGCAGCAGTGTCACGCAGTCCGCCGTGTGGATCAAAGGATCTGTGGTTTTCCCTCGAGTCTTTCCCACGAGGCTTTCCCACGAGGCTTTCCCACAGGGCTGTCCCACGTGCACACGTGGTGGGAATCGATCCTCGGCTTGAACGTCAAGGCAGTGAAGGGAAAACAGGTTCCTCTGGAATGGACTGACACATCTGGGGGACTCTTGGAATGGTGGCATGACTCTGGAGTTCCTCTCGCCTTTCCTGTGGAGAGCGCCTCCTCTTGAGATGCGACGGGAACGCCGGGAATTCTTTCCCTACGAAACAGGGAAAGGATCCCTCATCTCGAGCTAGGAGGCAGAAACGGGGCTCCCCTGGATGTGTGCGGGACCCCACGTGCTTCCTCTCGAGTGGAGACGGGTATCGGGACCTTCTTGAGTTGCAGCAAGGGTGTGAAGGACCCTTTGGAAGTTCCAGTGGTTACATGTGATTGGCCTCGAGAAGCCTCAGCGGAAATGGGCCTCATCTCGCCTGGAGGGCAAAACCTCCTGGATTTTCTCGAGTTGCGGCAGGTGCTCTCGACTTACGACGAGGAACTCATGGACCCGCTCTGGTGGCCTCAGGAAAGGCCAGTCCCCATGCGAGTTCCTCTGGGCATTCCTCTCCCGTCGATGCCGGGGCCTAAGACCTTGTGTGGAGTCGGGTTCGGAACTTGAGGATTCCTCTCCAGTGCTGACATGGATCTTGGGGTACTTCTGGAGTCTCCAAAGGGGAGTCAGTCCTCGTCTCCAATGCGGGCATGCACTTGCACTTTCCTCCAGAGCGGTAGCAGCAGTGTCACGCAGTCCGCCGCGTGGTTCAAAGGATCTATGGTTTTCCCTCGAGTCTTTCCCACGAGGCTTTCCCACGAGGCTTTCCCACATGGCTGTCCCACGTGCACACGTGGTGGGAGTCGATCCTCGGCTTGAACGTCAAGGCAGTGCAGGGAAAACAGGTTCCTCTGGAATGGACTGACACATCTGGGGGACTCTTGGAATGGTGGCATGACCCTGGAGTTCCTCTCGCCTTTCCTGTGGAGAGCGCCTCCTCTTGAGATGCGACGGGAATGCCGGGAATTCTTTCCCTACGAAACAGGGAAAGGATCCCTCATCTCGAGCTAAGAGGCGGAAACAGGGCTCCCCTGGATGTGTGCTGGACACCACGTGCTTCCTCTCGAGTGCAGACGGGTTTGTCGGGGAACTTCTTGAGTTGCAGCAAGGGTGAGAAGGACCCTTTGGAAGTTCCAGTGGTTAGATGTGATTGGCCTAGAGAAGCCTCAGCGGAAATGGGCCTCATCTCGCCTGGAGGGCAAAACCTCCTGGATTTTCTCGAGTTGCGGCAGGTGCTCTCGACTTACGACGGGGACCTCAGGGACCCGCTCTGGTGGCCTCAGGAAAGGCCAGTCCCCATGCGAGTTCCTCGGGGGCCTCTCGGGATTCCTCTCCCGTCGATGCCGGGGCCTAAGACCTTGTGTGGAGTCGGGGCCGGAACCTGAGGATTCCTCTCCAGTGCTGACATGGATCTTGGGGTACTTCTGGAGTCTCCCCAGGGGAGTCAGTCCTCGTCTCGAATGCGGGCATGCACTTGCGCTTTCCTCCAGAGCGGTAGCAGCTGTGTCACGCAGTCCGCCGCGTGGATCAAAGGATCTATGGTTTTCCCTCGAGTCTTTCCCACGAGGCTTTCCCACGAGGCTTTCCCACAGGGCTGTCCCACGTGCACACGTGGTGGGAGTCGATCCTCGGCTTGAACGTCAAGGCAGTGCAGGGAAATCAGGTTCCTCTGGAATGGACTGACACATCTGGGGGACTCTTGGAATGGTGGCACGACCCTGGAGTTCCTCTCGCCTTTCCTGTGGAGAGCGCCTCCTCTTGAGATGCGACGGGAACGCCGGGAATTCTTTCCCTACGAAACAGGGAAAGTATCCCTCATCTCGAGCTAGGAGGCGGAAACGGGGCTCCCCTGGATGTGAGCGGGACACCACGTGCTTCCTCTCGAGTGGAGACGGATATGTCGGGGACCTTCTTGAGTTGTAGCAAGGGTGTGAAGGACCCTTTGGAAGTTCCAGTGGTTAGATGTGATTGGCCTCGAGAAGCCTCAGCGGAAATGGGCCTCATCTCGCCTGGAGGGCAAAAGCTCCTGGATTTTCTCGAGTTGCGGCAGGTGCTCTCGACTTACGACGGGGACCGCAGGGACCCGCTCTGGTGGCCTCAGGAAAGGCCAGTCCCCATGCGAGTTCCTCGGGGGCCTCTCGGGATTCCTCTCCCGTCGATGCCGGAGCCTAAGACCTTGTGTGGAGGCGGGGCCGGAACCTGAGGATTCCTCTCCAGTGCTGACATGGATCTTGGGGTACTTCTGGAGTCTCCCCAGGGGAGTCAGTCCTCGTCTCGAATGCGGGCATGCACTTGCGCTTTCCTCCAGAGTGGTAGCAGCAGTGTCACGCAGTCCGCCCCGTGGATCAAAGGATCTATGGTTTTCTCTCGAGTCTTTCCCACGAGGCTTTCCCACGAGGCTTTCCCACAGGGCTGTCCCACGTGCACACGTGGTGGGAGTCGATCCTGTGCTTGAACGTCAAGGCAGTGCAGGGAAAACAGGTTCCTCTGGAATGGACTGACACATCTGGGGGACTCTTGGAATGGTGGCACGACCCTGGAGTTCCTCTCGCCTTTCCTGTGCAGAGCGCCTCCTCTTGAGATGCGACGGGAACGCCGGGAATTCTTTCCCTATGAAACAGGGAAAGGATCCCTCATCTCGAGCTAGGAGGCGGAAACGGGGCTCCCCTGGATGTGGGCGGGACACAACGTGCTTCCTCTCAAGTGGAGACGGGTATGTCGGGGAACTTCTTGAGTTGCAGCATGGGTGTGAAGGACCCTTTGGAAGTTCCAGTGGTTAGACGTGATTAGCCTCGAGAAGCCTCAGCGGAAATGGGCCTCATCTCGCCTGGAGGGCAAAACCTCCTGGATTTTCTCGAGTTGCGGCACGTGCTCTCGACTTACGACGGGGACCTCAGGGAACAGCTCTGGTGGCCTCAGGAAAGGCCAGTCCCCATGCGAGTTCCTTAGGGGCCTCTCGGGATTCCTCTCCCGTCGATGCCAGGCCTAAGACCTTGTGTGGAGTCGGGACCGGAACCTGAGGATTCCTCTTCAGTGCTGACATGGATCTTGGGGTACTTCTGGAGTCTCCCCAGGGGAGTCAGTCCTCGTCTCGAATGCGGGCATGCAATTGCGCTTTCCTCCAGAGCGGTAGCAGCAGTATCACGCAGTCCGCCGCGTGGATCAAAGGATCTATGGTTTTCCCTCGAGTCTTTCCCACGAGGCTTTCCCACGAGGCTTTCCCACAGGGCTGTCCCACGTGCACACGTGGTGGGAGTCGATCCTCGGCTTGAACGTCAAGGCAGTGCAGGGAAAACAGGTTCCTCTGGAATGGACTGACACATCTGGGGGACTCTTGGAGTGGTGTCACGACCCTGGAGTTCCTCTCGCCTTTCCTGTGGAGAGCGCCTCCTCTTGAGATGCGACGGGAACGCCGGGAATTCTTTCCCTACGAAACAGGGAAAGGATCCCTCATCTCGAGCTAGGAGGCGGAAACGGGGCTCCCCTGGATGTGGGCGGGACACCACGTGCTTCCTCTCGAGTGGAGACGGGTATGTCGGGGAACTTCTTGAGTTGCAGCAAGGGTGTGAAGGACCCTTTGGAAGTTCCAGTGGTTAGACGTGATTAGCCTCGAGAAGCCTCAGCGGAAATGGGCCTCATCTCGCCTGGAGGGCAAAACCTCCTGGATTTTCTCGAGTTGCGGCAGGTGCTCTCGACTTACGACGGGGACCTCAGGGATCCGCTCTGGTGGCCTCAGGAAAGGCCAGTCCCCATGCGAGTTCTTTGGGGGCCTTTCGGGATTCCTCTCCCGTCGATGCCGGGCCTAAGACCTTGTGTGGAGTCGGGGCCGGAACCTGAGGATTCCTCTTCAGTGCTGACATGGATCTTGGGGTACTTCTGGAGTCTCCCCAGGGGAGTCAGTCCTCGTCTCGAATGCGGGCATGCACTTGCGATTTCCTCCAGAGCTGTAGCAGCAGTGTCACGCAGTCCGCCGTGTGGATCAAAGGATCTGTGGTTTTCCCTCGAGTCTTTCCCACGAGGCTTTCCCTCGAGGCTTTCCCACAGGGCTGTCCCACGTGCACACGTGGTGGGAGTCGATCCTCGGCTTGAACGTCAAGGCAGTGAAGGGAAAACAGGTTCCTCTGGAATGGACTGACACATCTGGGGGACTCTTGGAATGGTGGCATGACTCTGGAGTTCCTCTCGCCTTTCCTGTGGAGAGCGCCTCCTCTTGAGATGCGACGGGAACGCCGGGAATTCTTTCCCTACGAAACAGGGAAAGGATCCCTCATCTCGAGCTAGGAGGCAGAAACGGGGCTCCCCTGGATGTGTGCGGGACCCCACGTGCTTCCTCTCGAGTGGAGACGGTATCGGGACCTTCTTGAGTTGCAGCAAGGGTGTGAAGGACCCTTTGGAAGTTCCAGTGGTTACATGTGATTGGCCTCGAGAAGCCTCAGCGGAAATGGGCCTCATCTCGCCTGGAGGGCAAAACCTCCTGGATTTTCTCGAGTTGCGGCAGGTGCTCTCGACTTACGACGAGGAACTCATGGACCCGCTCTGGTGGCCTCAGGAAAGGCCAGTCCCCATGCGAGTTCCTCTGGGCATTCCTCTCCCGTCGATGCCGGGGCCTAAGACCTTGTGTGGAGTCGGGTTCGGAAATTGAGGATTCCTCTCCAGTGCTGACATGGATCTTGGGGTACTTCTGGAGTCTCCCCAGGGGAGTCAGTCCTCGTCTCGAATGCGGGCATGCACTTGCGCTTTCCTCCAGAGCGGTAGCAGCAGTGTCACGCAGTCCGCCGCGTGGTTCAAAGGATCTATGGTTTTCCCTCGAGTCTTTCCCACGAGGCTTTCCCACGAGGCTTTCCCACAGGGCTGTCCCACGTGCACACGTGGTGGGAGTCGATCCTGTGCTTGAACGTCAAGGCAGTGCAGGGAAAACAGGTTCCTCTGGAATGGACTGACACATCTGGGGGACTCTTGGAATGGTGGCACGACCCTGGAGTTCCTCTCGCCTTTCCTGTGCAGAGCGCCTCCTCTTGAGATGCGACGGGAACGCCGGGAATTCTTTCCCTATGAAACAGGGAAAGGATCCCTCATCTCGAGCTAGGAGGCGGAAACGGGGCTCCCCTGGATGTGGGCGGGACACAACGTGCTTCCTCTCAAGTGGAGACGGGTATGTCGGGGAACTTCTTGAGTTGCAGCATGGGTGTGAAGGACCCTTTGGAAGTTCCAGTGGTTAGACGTGATTAGCCTCGAGAAGCCTCAGCGGAAATGGGCCTCATCTCGCCTGGAGGGCAAAACCTCCTGGATTTTCTCGAGTTGCGGCACGGGCTCTCGACTTACGACGGGGACCTCAGGGACCAGCTCTGGTGGCCTCAGGAAAGGCCAGTCCCAATGCGAGTTCCTTGGGGGCCTCTCGGGATTCCTCTCCCGTCGATGCCGGGGCCTAAGACCTTGTGTGGAGTCGGGGCCGGAACCTGAGGATTCCTCTTCAGTGCTGACATGGATCTTGGGGTACTTCTGGAGTCTCCCCAGGGGAGTCAGTCCTCGTCTCGAATGCGGGCATGCAATTGCGCTTTCCTCCAGAGCGGTAGCAGCAGTATCACGCAGTCCGCCGCGTGGATCAAAGGATCTATGGTTTTCCCTCGAGTCTTTCCCACGAGGCTTTCCCACGAGGCTTTCCCACAGGGCTGTCCCACGTGCACACGTGGTGGGAGTCGATCCTCGGCTTGAACGTTAAGGCAGTGCAGGGAAAACAGGTTCCTCTGGAATGGACTGACACATCTGGGGGACTCTTGGAGTGGTGTCACGACCCTGGAGTTCCTCTCGCCTTTCCTGTGGAGAGCGCCTCCTCTTGAGATGCGACGGGAACGCCGGGAATTCTTTCCCTACGAAACAGGGAAAGGATCCCTCATCTCGAGCTAGGAGGCGGAAACGGGGCTCCCCTGGATGTGGGCGGGACACCACGTGCTTCCTCTCGAGTGGAGACGGGTATGTCGGGGAACTTCTTGAGTTGCAGCAAGGGTGTGAAGGACCCTTTGGAAGTTCCAGTGGTTAGACGTGATTAGCCTCGAGAAGCCTCAGCGGAAATGGGCCTCATCTCGCCTGGAGGGCAAAACCTCCTGGATTTTCTCGAGTTGCGGCAGGTGCTCTCGACTTACGACGGGGACCTCAGGGATCCGCTCTTGTGGCCTCAGGAAAGGCCAGTCCCCATGCGAGTTCTTTGGGGGCCTTTCGGGATTCCTCTCCCGTCGATGCCGGGCCTAAGACCTTGTGTGGAGTCGGGGCCGGAACCTGAGGATTCCTCTTCAGTGCTGACATGGATCTTGGGGTACTTCTGGAGTCTCCCCAGGGGAGTCAGTCCTCGTCTCGAATGCGGGCATGCACTTGCGATTTCCTCCAGAGCTGTAGCAGCAGTGTCACGCAGTCCGCCGTGTGGATCAAAGGATCTGTGGTTTTCCCTCGAGTCTTTCCCACGAGGCTTTCCCACGAGGCTTTCCCACAGGGCTGTCCCACGTGCACACGTGGTGGGAGTCGATCCTCGGCTTGAACGTTAAGGCAGTGAAGGGAAAAAAGGTTCCTCTGGAATGGACTGACACATCTGGGGGACTCTTGGAATGGTGTCACGACCCTGGAGTTCCTCTCGCCTTTCCTGTGGAGAGCGCCTCCTCTTGAGATGCGACGGGAACGCCGGGAATTCTTTCCCTACGAAACAGGGAAAGGATCCCTCATCTCGAGCTAGGAGGCAGAAACGGGGCTCCCCTGGATGTGTGCGGGACCCCACGTGCTTCCTCTCGAGTGGAGACGGGTATCGGGACCTTCTTGAGTTGCAGCAAGGGTGTGAAGGACCCTTTGGAAGTTCCAGTGGTTACATGTGATTGGCCTCGAGAAGCCTCAGCGGAAATGGGCCTCATCTCGCCTGGAGGGCAAAACCTCCTGGATTTTCTCGAGTTGCGGCAGGTGCTCTCGACTTACGACGAGGAACTCATGGACCCGCTCTGGTGGCCTCAGGAAAGGCCAGTCCCCATGCGAGTTCCTCTGGGCATTCCTCTCCCGTCGATGCCGGGGCCTAAGACCTTGTGTGGAGTCGGGTTCGGAACTTGAGGATTCCTCTCCTGTGCTGACATGGATCTTGGGGTACTTCTGGAGTCTCCCCAGGGGAGTCAGTCCTCGTCTCGAATGCGGGCATGCACTTGCGCTTTCCTCCAGAGCGGTAGCAGCAGTGTCACGCAGTCCGCCGCGTGGATCAAAGGATCTATGGTTTTCCCTCGAGTCTTTCCCACGAGGCTTTCCCACGAGGCTTTCCCACAGGGCTGTCCCACGTGCACACGTGGTGGGAGTCGATCCTCGGCTTGAACGTCAAGGCAGTGCAGGGAAAACAGGTTCCTCTGGAATGGACTGACACATCTGGGGGACTCTTGGAATGGTGGCATGACCCTGGAGTTCCTCTCGCCTTTCCTGTGGAGAGCGCCTCCTCTTGAGATGCGACGGGAATGCCGGGAATTCTTTCCCTACGAAACAGGGAAAGGATCCCTCATCTCGAGCTAAGAGGCGGAAACAGGGCTCCCCTGGATGTGTGCTGGACACCACGTGCTTCCTCTCGAGTGCAGACGGGTTTGTCGGGGAACTTCTTGAGTTGCAGCAAGGGTGAGAAGGACCCTTTGGAAGTTCCAGTGGTTAGATGTGATTGGCCTAGAGAAGCCTCAGCGGAAATGGGCCTCATCTCGCCTGGAGGGCAAAACCTCCTGGATTTTCTCGAGTTGCGGCAGGTGCTCTCGACTTACGACGGGGACCTCAGGGACCCGCTCTGGTGGCCTCAGGAAAGGCCAGTCCCCATGCGAGTTCCTCGGGGGCCTCTCGGGATTCCTCTCCCGTCGATGCCGGGGCCTAAGACCTTGTGTGGAGTCGGGGCCGGAACCTGAGGATTCCTCTCCCGTGCTGACATGGATCTTGGGGTACTTCTGGAGTCTCCCCAGGGGAGTCAGTCCTCGTCTCGAATGCGGGCATGCACTTGCGCTTTCCTCCAGAGCGGTAGCAGCTGTGTCACGCAGTCCGCTGCGTGGATCAAAGGATCTATGTTTTTGCCTCGAGTCTTTCCCACGAGGCTTTCCCACGAGGCTTTCCCACAGGGCTGTCCCACGTGCACACGTGGTGGGAGTCGATCCTCGGCTTGAACGTCAAGGCAGTGCAGGGAAAACAGGTTCCTCTGGAATGGACTGACACATCTGAGGGACTCTTGGAATGGTGGCACGACCCTGGAGTTCCTCTCGCCTTTCCTGTGGAGAGCGCCTCCTCTTGAGATGCGACGGGAACGCCGGGAATTCTTTCCCTACAAAACAGGGATAGGATCCCTCATCTCGAGCTAGGAGGCGGAAACGGGGCTCCCCTGGATGTGTGCGGGACACCACGTGCTTCCTCTCGAGTGGAGACGGGTATGTCGGGGAACTTCTTGAGTTGCAGCAATGGTGTGAAGGACCCTTTGGAAGTTCCAGTGGTTAGATGTGATTGGCCTCGAGAAGCCTCAGCGGAAATGGGCCTCATCTCGCTTGGAGGGAAAAACCTCCTGGATTTTCTCGAGTTGCGGCAGGTGCTCTCGACTTACGACGGGGACCTCAGGGACCCGCTCTGGTGGCCTCAGGAAAGGCCAGTCCCCATGCGAGTTCCTCGGGGGCCTCTCGGGATTCCTCTCCCGTCGATGCCGGGGCCTAAGACCTTGTGTGGAGTCGGGGCCGGAACCTGAGGATTCCTCTCCAGTGCTGACATGGATCTTGGGGTACTTCTGGAGTCTCCCCAGGGGAGTCAGTCCTCGTCTCGAATGCGGGCATGCACTTGCGCTTTCCTCCAGAGCGGTAGCAGCAGTGTCACGCAGTCCGCCGCGTGGATCAAAGGATCTATGGTTTTCCCTCGAGTTTTTCCCACGAGGCTTTCCCACGAGGCTTTCCCACAGGGCTGTCCCACGTGCACACGTGGTGGGTGTCGATCCTCGGCTTGAACGTCAAGGCAGTGCAGGGAAAACAGGTACCTCTGTAATGGACTGACACATCTGGGGGACTCTTGGAATGGTGGCACGACCCTGGAGTTCCTCTCGCCTTTCCTGTGGAGAGCGCCTCCTCTTGAGATGCGACGGGAACGCCGGGAATTCTTTCCCTACGAAACAGGGAAAGGATCCCTCATCTCGAGCTAGGAGGCGGAAACGGGGCTCCCCTGGATGTGTGCGGGACCCACGTGCTTCCTCTCGAGTGGAGACGGGTATGTCGGGGAACTTCTTGAGTTGCAGCAAGGGTGTGAAGGACCCTTTGGTAGTTCCTGTGGTTAGACGTGATTAGCCTCGAGAAGCCTCAGCGGAAATGGGCCTCATCTCGCCTGGAGGGCAAAACCTCCTGGATTTTCTCGAGTTGCGGCAGGTGCTCTCGACTTATGACGGGGACCTCAGGGACCCGCTCTGGTGGCCTCAGGAAAGGCCAGTCCCCATGCGAGTTCCTCGGGGGCCTCTCGGGATTCCTCTCCCGTCGATGCCGGGGCCTAAGACCTTGTGTGGAGTCGGGGCCGGAACCTGAGGATTCCTCTCCAGTGCTGACATGGATCTTGGGGTACTTCTGGAGTCTCCCCAGGGGAGTCAGTCCTCGTCTCGAATGCGGGCATGCACTTGCGCTTTCCTCCAGAGCGGTAGCAGCATTGTCACGCAGTCCGCCGCGTGGATCAAAGGATCTATGGTTTTCCCTCGAGTCTTTCCCACGAGGCTTTCCCACGAGGCTTTCCCACAGGTCTGTCCCACGTGCACACGTGGTGGGAGTCGATCCTCGGCTTGAACGTCAAGGCAGTGCAGGGAAAACAGGTTCCTCTGGAATGGACTGACACATCTGGGGGACTATTGGAATGGTGGCACGACCCTGGAGTTCCTCTCGCCTTTCCTGTGGAGAGCGCCTCCTCTTGAGATGCGACGGGAACGCCGGGAATTCTTTCCCTACGAAACAGGGAAAGGATCCCTCATCTCGAGCTAGGAGGCGGAAACGGGGCTCCCCTGGATGTGTGCGGGACACCACGTGCTTCCTCTCGAGTGGAGACGGGTATGTCGGGGAACTTCTTGAGTTGCAGCAAGGGTGTGAAGGACCCTTTGGAAGTTCCAGTGGTTAGACGTGATTGGCCTCGAGAAGCCTCAGCGGAAATGGGCCTCATCTCGCCTGGAGGGCAAAACCTCCTGGATTTTCTCGAGTTGCGGCAGGTGCTCTCGACTTACGACGGGGACCTCAGGGACCCGCTCTGGTGGCCTCAGGAAAGGCCAGTCCCCATGCGAGGTCCACGGGGGCCTCTCGGCATTCCTCTCCCGTCGATGCCGGGGCCTAAGACCGTGTGTGGAGTCAGGGCCGGAACCTGAGGATTCCTCTCCAGTGCTGACATGGATCTTGGGGGTACTTCTGGAGTCTCCCCAGGGGAGTCAGTCCTCGTCTCGAATGCGGGCATGCACTTGCGCTTTCCTCCAGAGCGGTAGCAGCAGTGTCACGCAGTCCGCCGCGTGGATCAAAGGATCTATGGTTTTCCCTCGAGTCTTTCGCACGAGGCTTTCCCACGAGGCTTTCCCAAAGGGCTGTCCCACGTGCACACGTGGTGGGAGTCGATCCTCGGCTTGAACGTCAAGGCAGTGCAGGGAAAACAGGTTCCTCTGGAATGGACTGACACATCTGGGGGACTCTTGGAATGGTGGCACGACCCTGGAGTTCCTCTCGCCTTCCCTGTGGAGAGCGCCTCCTCTTGAGATGTGACGGGAACGCCGGGAATTCTTTCCCTACGAAACAGGGAAAGGATCCCTCATCTCGAGCTAGGAGGCGGAAACGGGGCTCCCCTGGATGTGTGCAGGACCCACGTGCTTCCTCTCGAGTGGAGACGGGTATGTCGGGGAACTTCTTGAGTTGCAGCAAGGGTGTGAAGGACCCTTTGGAAGTTCCAGTGGTTAAACGTGATTAGCCTCGAGAAGCCTCAGCGGAAATGGGCCTCATCTCGCCTGGAGAGCAAAACCTCCTGGATTTTCTCGAGTTGCGGCAGGTGCTCTCGACTTACGACGGGGACCTCAGGGACCCGCTCTGGTGGCCTCAGGAAAGGCCAGTCCCCATGCGAGTTCCTCGGGGGCCTCTCGGGATTCCTCTCCCGTCGATGCCGGGGCCTAAGACCTTGTGTGGAGTCGGGGCCGGAACCTGAGGATTCCTCTCCAGTGCTGACATGGATCTTGGGGTACTTCTGGAGTCTCCCCAGGGGAGTCAGTCCTCGTCTCGAATGCGGGCATGCACTTGCGCTTTCCTCCAGAGCGGTATCAGCAGTGTCACGCAGTCCGCCGCGTGGATCAAAGGATCTATGGTTTTCCCTCGAGTCTTTCCCACGAGGCTTTCCCACGAGGCTTTCCCACAGGGCTGTCCTACGTGCACACGTGGTGGGAGTGGATCCTCGGCTTGAACGTCAAGGCAGTGCAGGGAAAACAGGTTCCTCTGGAATGGACTGACACATCTGGAGGACTCTTGGCATGGTGGCACGACCCTGGAGTTCCTCTCGCCTTTCCTGTGGAGAGCGCCTCCTCTTGAGATGCGACGGGAACGCCGGGAATTCTTTCCCTACGAAAGAGGGAAAGGATCCCTCATTTCGAGCTAGGAGGTGGAAACGGGGCTCCCCTGGATGTGTGCGGGACCCAAGTGCTTCCTCTCGAGTGGAGACGAGTATGTCGGGGAACTTCTTGAGTTGCAGCAAGGGTGTGAAGGACCCTTTGGAAGTTCCAGTGGTTAGAAGTGATTAGCCTCAAGAAGCCTCAGCGGAAATGGGCCTCATCTCACCTGGAGGGCAAAACCTCCTGGATTTTCTCGAGTTGCGGCAGGTGCTCTCGACTTACGACGGGTACCTCAGGGACCCGCTCTGGTGGCCTCAGGAAAGGCCAGTCCCCATGCGAATTCCTCGGGGGCCTCTCGGGATTCCTCTCCCGTCGATTCCGGGGCCTAAGACCTTGTGTGGAGTCGGGGCCGGAACCTGAGGATTCCTCTCCAGTGCTGTCATGGATCTTGGGGTACTTCTGGAGTCTCCCCAGGGGAGTCAGTCCTCGTCTCGAATGCGGGCATTCACTTGCGCTTTCCTCCAGAGCGGTAGCAGCAGTGTCACGCAGTCCTCCGCGTGGATCAAAGGATCTATGGTTTTCCCTCTAGTCTTTCCCACGAGGCTTTCCCACGAGGCTTTCCCACAGGGCTGTCCCACGTTCACACGTGGTGGGAGTCGATCCTCGGCTTGAACCTCAAGGCAGTGCAGGGAAAACAGGTTCCTTTGGAATGGACTGACACATCTGGGGGACTCTTGGAATGGTGGCACGACCCTGGAGTTCCTCTCTCCTTTCCTGTGGAGAGCGCCTCCTCTTGAGATGCGACGGGAACGCCGGGAATTCTTTCCCTACGAAACAGGGAAAGGATCCCTCATCTCGAGCTAGGAGGCGGAAACAGGGCTCCCCTGGATGTGTGCGGGACCCCACGTGCTTCCTCTCGAGTGGAGACGGGTATGTCGGGGAACTTCTTGAGTTGCAGCAATGGTGTGAAAGACCCTTTGGAAGTTCCAGTGGTAGATGTGATTGGCCTCGAGAAGCCTCAGCGGAAATGGGCCTCATCTCGCCTGGAGGGCAAAACCTCCTGGATTTTCTCGAGTTGCGGCAGGTGCTCTCGACTTACGACCGGGACCTCAGGGACACGCTCTGGTGGCCTCAGGAAAGGCCAGTCCCCATGCGAGTTCCTCGGGGGCCTCTCGGGATTCCTCTCCCGTCGATGCCGGGGCCTAAGACCTTGTGTGGTGTCGGGGCCGGAACCTGAGGATTCCTCTCCAGTGCTGACATGGATCTTGGGGTACTTCTGGAGTCTCCCCAGGGGAGTCAGTCGTCGTGTCGAATGCGGGCATGCACTTGCGCTTTCCTCCAGAGCGGTAGCAGCAGTGTCACGCAGTCCGCCGCGTGGATCAAAGGATCTATGGTTTTCCCTCGAGTCTTTCCCACGAGGCTTTCCCACGAGGCTTTCCACAGGGCTGTCCCACGTGCACACGTGTTGGGAGTCGATCCTCGGCTTGAACGTCAAGGCAGAGCAGGGAAAACAGGTTCCTCTGGAATGGACTGACACATCTGGGGGACTCTTGGAATGGTGGCACGACCCTGGAGTTCCTCTCGCCTTTCCTGTGGAGAGCGCCTCCTCTTGAGATGCGACGGGAACGCCGGGAATTCTTTCCCTACGAAACAGGGAAAGGATCCCTCATCTCGAGCTAGGAGGCGGAAACGGGGCTCCCCTGGATGTGTGCGGGACCCCACTTGCTTCCTCTCGAGTGGAGATGGGTATGTCGCGGAACTGCTTGAGTTGCAGCAAGGGTGTGAAGGACCCTTTGGAAGTTTCAGTGGTTAGATGTGATTAGCCTCGAGAAGCCTCAGCGGAAATGGGCCTCATCTCGCCTGGAGGGCAAAACCTCCTGGATTTTCTCGAGTTGCGGCAGGTGCTCTCGATTTACGACCGGGACCTCAGGGACACGCTCTGGCGGCCTCAGGAAAGGCCAGTCCCCATGCGAGTTCCTTGGGGGCCTCTCGGGATTCCTCTCCCGTCGATGCCGGGGCCTAAGACCTTGTGTGGAGTCGGGGCCGGAACCTGAGGATTCCTCTCCAGTGCTGACATGGACCTTGGGGTACTTCTGGAGTCTCCCCAGGGGAGTCAGTCTTCGTGTCGAATGCGGGCATGCACTTGCGCTTTCCTCCAGAGCGGTAGCAGCAGTGTCACGCAGTCCGCCCCGTGGATCAAAGCATCTATGGTTTTCCCTCGAGTCTTTCCCACGAGGCTTTCCCACGAGGCTTTCCCACAGGGCTGTCTCACGTGCACACGCGGGGGGAGTCGATACTCGGCTTGAACGTCAAGGCAGTGCAGGGAAAACATGTTCTTCTGGAATGGACTGACACATCTGGGGGACTCTTGGAATGGTGGCACGACCCTGGAGTTCCTCTCGCCTTTCCTGTGGAGAGCGACTCCTCTTGAGATGCGACGGGAATGCCGGGAATTCTTTCCCTTCGAAACAGGGAAAAGATCCCTCATCTCGAGGTAGGAGGCGGAAACGGGGCTCCCCTGGATGTGTGCGGGACGCCACGTGCTTCCTCTCGAGTGGAAACGGGTATGTCGGGGAACTTCTTGAGTTGCAGCAAGGGTGTGAAGGACCCTTTGGAAGTTCCAGTGGTTAGAATTGATTAGCCTCGAGAAGCCTCAGCGGAAATGGGCCTCATCTCGCCTGGAGAGCAAAACCTCCTGGATTTTTTCGAGTTGCGGCAGGTGCTCTCGACTTACAACGGGGACCTCAGAGACCCGCTCTGGTGGCCTCAGGAAAGGCCAGTCCCCATGCGAGTTCCTCGGGTCCTCTCGGGATTCCTCTCCCGTCGATGCTGGGGCCTAAGACCTTGTGTGGAGTCGGGGCCGGAACCTGAGGATTCCTCTCCAGTGCTGACATGGATCTTGCCAAACTTCTGGAGTATCCCCAGGGGAGTCAGTCCTCGTCTCCAATGCGGGCATGCACTTGCGCTTTCCTCCAGAGCGGTAGCAGCAGTGTCACGCAGTCCGCCGCGTGGATCAAAGGATCTATGGTTTTCCCTCGAGTCTTTCCCACGAGGCTTTCCCACGAGGCTTCCCCACAGGGCTGTCCCACGTGCACACGTGGTGGGAGTCGATCCTCGGCTTGAACGTCAAGGCAGTGCAGGGAAAACAGGTTCCTCTGGAATGGACTGACACATCTGGGGGACTCTTGGAATGGTGGCACGACCCTGGAGTTCCTCTCGCGTTTCCTGTGGAGAGCGCCTCCTCTTGAGATGCGACGGGAACGCCGGGAATTCTTTCCCTACGAAACAGGGAAAGGATACCTTATCTCGAGCTAGGAGGCGGAAACGGGGCTCCCCTGGATGTGTGCGGGAACCTCGTGCTTCCTCTCGAGTGGAGACGGATATGTCGGGGAACTTCTTGAGTTGCAGCAAGGGTGTGAAGGACCCTTTGGAAGTTCCAGTGTTTAGATGTGATTAGCCTCGAGAAGCCTCAGCGGAAATGGGCCTCATCTCGCCTGGAGGGCAAAACCTCCTGGATTTTCTCGAGTTGCGGCAGGTGCTCTCGACTTACGACCGGGACCTCAGGGACACGCTCTGGTGGCCTCAGGAAAGGCCAGTCCCCATGCGACTTCCTCGGGGGCCTCTCGGGATTCCTCTCCCGTCGATGGGGGGCCGAAGACCTTGTGTGGAGTCGGGGCCGGAACCTGAGGATTCCTCTCCAGTGCTGACATGGATCTGGGGGTACTTCTGGAGTCTCCCCAGGGGAGTCAGTCCACGTCTCGAATGCGGGCATGCACTTGCGCTATCCTCCAGAGAGGTAGCAGCAGTGTCAAGCAGTCCGCCGCGTTCATCAAAGGATCTATGGTTTTCCCTCGAGTCTTTCCCTCGTGGCTTTCCCACGAGGCCTTCCCACAGGGCTGTCCCACGTGCACACGTGTTGGGAGTCGATCCTCGGCTTGAACGTCAAGGCAGTGCAGGGAAAACAGGTTCCTCTGGAATGGACTGACATATCTGTGGGACTCTTGGAATGGTGGCACGACCCTGGAGTTCCTCTCGCCTTTCCTGTGGAGAGCGCCTCCTCTTGAGATGCGACGGGAACGCCGGGAATTCTTTCCCTACGAAACAGGGAAAGGATCCCTCATCTCGAGCTAGGAGGCGGAAACGGGGCTCCCCTGGATGTGTGCGGGACCCACGTGCTTCCTCTCGAGTGGAGACGGGTATGTCGGGGAACTTCTTGAGTTGCAGCAAGGGTGTGAAGGACCCTTTGGTAGTTCCTGTGGTTAGACGTGATTAGCCTCGAGAAGCCTCAGCGGAAATGGGCCTCATCTCGCCTGGAGGGCAAAACCTCCTGGATTTTCTCGAGTTGCGGCAGGTGCTCTCGACTTATGACGGGGACCTCAGGGACCCGCTCTGGTGGCGTCAGGAAAGGCCAGTCCCCATGCGAGGTCCTCGGGGGCCTCTCGGGATTCCTCTCCCGTCGATGCCGGGGCCTAAGACCTTGTGTGGAGTCGGGGCCGGAACCTGAGGATTCCTCTCCAGTGCTGACATGGATCTTGGGGTACTTCTGGAGTCTCCCCAGGGGAGTCAGTCCTCGTCTCGAATGCGGGCATGCATTGTGCTTTCCTCCAGAGCGGTAGCAGCAGTGTCACGCAGTCCGCTGCGTGGATCAAAGGATCTATGGTTTTCCCTCTAGTCTTTCCCACGAGGCTTTCCCACGAGGCTTTCCCACAGGGCTGTCCCACGTGCACACGTGGTGGGAGTCGAGCCTCGGCTTGAACGTCAAGGCAGTGCAGGGAAAACAGGTTCCTCTGGAATGGACTGACACATCTGGGGGACTCTTGGAATGGTGGCACGACCCTGGAGTTCCTCTCGCCTTTCCTGTGAAGAGCGCCTCCTCTTGAGATGCCACGGGAACGCCGGGAATTCTTTCCCTACGAAACAGGGAAAGGATCCCTCATTTCGAGCTAGGAGGTGGAAACGGGGCTCCCCTGGATGTGTGCGGGACCCACGTGCTTCCTCTCGAGTGGAGACGAGTATGTCGGGGAACTTCTTGAGTTGCAGCAAGGGTGTGAAGGACCCTTTGGAAGTTCCAGTGGTTAGAAGTGATTAGCCTCAAGAAGCCTCAGCGGAAATGGGCCTCATCTCGCCTTGAGGGCAAAACCTCCTGGATTTTCTCGAGTTGCGGCAGGTGCTCTCGACTTACGACGGGGACCTCAGGGACCCGCTCTGGTGGCCTCAGGAAAGGCCAGTCCCCATGCGAATTCCTCGGGGGCCTCTCGGGATTCCTCTCCCGTCGATTCCGGGGCCTAAGACCTTGTGTGGAGTCGGGGCCGGAACCTGAGGATTCCTCTCCAGTGCTGTCATGGATCTTGGGGTACTTCTGGAGTCTCCCCAGGGGAGTCAGTCCTCGTCTCGAATGCGGGCATTCACTTGCGCTTTCCTCCAGAGCGGTAGCAGCAGTGTCACGCAGTCCTCCGCGTGGATCAAAGGATCTATGGTTTTCCCTCTAGTCTTTCCCACGAGGCTTTCCCACGAGGCTTTCCCACAGGGCTGTCCCACGTTCACACGTGGTGGGAGTCGATCCTCGGCTTGAACCTCAAGGCAGTGCAGGGAAAACAGGTTCCTTTGGAATGGACTGACACATCTGGGGGACTCTTGGAATGGTGGCACGACCCTGGAGTTCCTCTCTCCTTTCCTGTGGAGAGCGCCTCCTCTGGAGATGCGACGGGAACGCCGGGAATTCTTTCCCTACGAAACAGGGAAAGGATCCCTCATCTCGAGCTAGGAGGCGGAAACAGGGCTCCCCTGGATGTGTGCGGGACCCCACGTGCTTCCTCTCGAGTGGAGACGGGTATGTCGGGGAACTTCTTGAGTTGCAGCAATGGTGTGAAAGACCCTTTGGAAGTTCCAGTGGTAGATGTGATTGGCCTCGAGAAGCCTCAGCGGAAATGGGCCTCATCTCGCCTGGAGGGCAAAACCTCCTGGATTTTCTCGAGTTGCGGCAGGTGCTCTCGACTTACGACCGGGACCTCAGGGACACGCTCTGGTGGCCTCAGGAAAGGCCAGTCCCCATGCGAGTTCCTCGGGGGCCTCTCGGGATTCCTCTCCCGTCGATGCCGGGGCCTAAGACCTTGTGTGGTGTCGGGGCCGGAACCTGAGGATTCCTCTCCAGTGCTGACATGGATCTTGGGGTACTTCTGGAGTCTCCCCAGGGGAGTCAGTCGTCGTGTCGAATGCGGGCATGCACTTGCGCTTTCCTCCAGAGCGGTAGCAGCAGTGTCACGCAGTCCGCCGCGTGGATCAAAGGATCTATGGTTTTCCCTCGAGTCTTTCCCACGAGGCTTTCCCACGAGGCTTTCCACAGGGCTGTCCCATGTGCACACGTGTTGGGAGTCGATCCTCGGCTTGAACGTCAAGGCAGAGCAGGGAAAACAGGTTCCTCTGGAATGGACTGACACATCTGGGGGACTCTTGGAATGGTGGCACGACCCTGGAGTTCCTCTCGCCTTTCCTGTGGAGAGCGCCTCCTCTTGAGATGCGACGGGAACGCCGGGAATTCTTTCCCTACGAAACAGGGAAAGGATCCCTCATCTCGAGCTAGGAGGCGGAAACGGGGCTCCCCTGGATGTGTGCGGGACCCCACTTGCTTCCTCTCGAGTGGAGATGGGTATGTCGCGGAACTGCTTGAGTTGCAGCAAGGGTGTGAAGGACCCTTTGGAAGTTTCAGTGGTTAGATGTGATTAGCCTCGAGAAGCCTCAGCGGAAATGGGCCTCATCTCGCCTGGAGGGCAAAACCTCCTGGATTTTCTCGAGTTGCAGCAGGTGCTCTCGACTTACAATGGGGACCTCAGGGACCCGCTCTGGTGGCCTCAGGAAAAGCCATTCCCCATGCGAGTTCCTCGGGGGCCTCTCGGGATTCCTCTCCCGTCGATGTCGGGGCCTAAGACCTTGTGTGGAGTAGGGCCAGAACCTGAGGATTCCTCTCCAGTGCTGACATGGATCTTGGGGTACTTCTGGAGTCTCCCCAGGGGAGTCAGTCCACGTCTCGAATGCGGTCATTCACTTGCGCTTTCCTCCAGAGCGGTAGCAGCAGTGTCAAGCAGTCCGCCGCGTTCATCAAAGGATCTATGGTTTTCCCTCGAGTCTTTCCCTCGAGGCTTTCCCACGAGGCCTTCCCACAGGGCTGTCCCACGTGCACACGTGGTGGGAGTCGATCCTCGGCTTGAACGTCAAGGCAGTGCAGGGAAAACAGGTTCCTCTGGAATGGACTGAAATATCTGGGGGACACTTTGGATGGTGGCATGACGCTGGATTCCTCTCGCCTTTCCTGTGGAGAGCGCCTCCTCTTGAGTTGCGACGGGAACGCCGGGAATTCTTTCCCTACGAAACAGGGAAAGGATCCCTCATCTCGAGCTAGGAGGCGGAAACGGGGCAACCCTGGATGTGTGCGGGAACCTCGTGCTTCCTCTCGAGTGGAGACGGGTATGTCGGGGAACTTCTTGAGTTGCAGCAAGGGTGTGAAGGACCCTTTGGAAGTTCCAGTGTTTAGATGTGATTAGCCTCGAGAAGCCTCAGCGGAAATGGGCCTCATCTCGCCTGGAGGGCAAAACCTCCTGGATTTTCTCGAGTTGCGGCAGGTGCTCTCGATTTACGACCGGGACCTCAGGGACACGCTCTGGCGGCCTCAGGAAAGGCCAGTCCCCATGCGAGTTCCTCGGGGGCCTCTCGGGATTCCTCTCCCGTCGATGCCGGGGCCTAAGACCTTGTGTGGAGTCGGGGCCGGAACCTGAGGATTCCTCTCCAGTGCTGACATGGACCTTGGGGTACTTCTGGAGTCTCCCCAGGGGAGTCAGTCTTCGTGTCGAATGCGGGCATGCACTTGCGCTTTCCTCCAGAGCGGTAGCAGCAGTGTCACGCAGTCCGCCGCGTGGATCAAAGGATCTATGGTTTACCCTCGAGTCTTTCCCACGAGGCTTTCCCACGAGGCTTTCCCACAGGGCTGTCTCACGTGCACACGTGGGGGGAGTCGATACTCGGCTTGAACGTCAAGGCAGTGCAGGGAAAACATGTTCTTCTGGAATGGACTGACACATCTGGGGGACTCTTGGAATGGTGGCACGACCCTGGAGTTCCTCTCGCCTTTCCTGTGGAGAGCGACTCCTCTTGAGATGCGACGGGAATGCCGGGAATTCTTTCCCTTCGAAACAGGGAAAAGATCTCTCATCTCGAGGTAGGAGGCGGAAACGGGGCTCCCCTGGATGTGTGCGGGACGCCACGTGCTTCCTCTCGAGTGGAAACGGGTATGTCGGGGAACTTCTTGAGTTGCAGCAAGGGTGTGAAGGACCCTTTGGAAGTTCCAGTGGTTAGAATTGATTAGCCTCGAGAAGCCTCAGCGGAAATGGGCCTCATCTCGCCTGGAGAGCAAAACCTCCTGGATTTTTTCGAGTTGCGGCAGGTGCTCTCGACTTACAACGGGGACCTCAGAGACCCGCTCTGGTGGCCTCAGGAAAGGCCAGTCCCCATGCGAGTTCCTCGGGTCCTCTCGGGATTCCTCTCCCGTCGATGCTGGGGCCTAAGACCTTGTGTGGAGTCGGGGCCGGAACCTGAGGATTCCTCTCCAGTGCTGACATGGATCTTGCCAAACTTCTGGAGTATCCCCAGGGGAGTCAGTCCTCGTCTCCAATGCGGGCATGCACTTGCGCTTTCCTCCAGAGCGGTAGCAGCAGTGTCACGCAGTCCGCCGCGTGGATCAAAGGATCTATGGTTTTCCCTCGAGTCTTTCCCACGAGGCTTTCCCACGAGGCTTCCCCACAGGGCTGTCCCACGTGCACACGTGGTGGGAGTCGATCCTCGGCTTGAACGTCAAGGCAGTGCAGGGAAAACAGGTTCCTCTGGAATGGACTGACACATCTGGGGGACTCTTGGAATGGTGGCACGACCCTGGAGTTCCTCTCGCGTTTCCTGTGGAGAGCGCCTCCTCTTGAGATGCGACGGGAACGCCGGGAATTCTTTCCCTACGAAACAGGGAAAGGATACCTTATCTCGAGCTAGGAGGCGGAAACGGGGCTCCCCTGGATGTGTGCGGGAACCTCGTGCTTCCTCTCGAGTGGAGACGGATATGTCGGGGAACTTCTTGAGTTGCAGCAAGGGTGTGAAGGACCCTTTGGAAGTTCCAGTGTTTAGATGTGATTAGCCTCGAGAAGCCTCAGCGGAAATGGGCCTCATCTCGCCTGGAGGGCAAAACCTCCTGGATTTTCTCGAGTTGCGGCAGGTGCTCTCGACAACGACCGGGACCTCAGGGACACGCTCTGGTGGCCTCAGGAAAGGCCAGTCCCCATGCGACTTCCTCGGGGGCCTCTCGGGATTCCTCTCCCGTCGATGGGGGGCCGAAGACCTTGTGTGGAGTCGGGGCCGGAACCTGAGGATTCCTCTCCAGTGCTGACATGGATCTGGGGGTACTTCTGGAGTCTCCCCAGGGGAGTCAGTCCACGTCTCGAATGCGGGCATGCACTTGCGCTATCCTCCAGAGAGGTAGCAGCAGTGTCAAGCAGTCCGCCGCGTTCATCAAAGGATCTATGGTTTTCCCTCGAGTCTTTCCCTCGTGGCTTTCCCACGAGGCCTTCCCACAGGGCTGTCCCACGTGCACACGTGTTGGGAGTCGATCCTCGGCTTGAACGTCAAGGCAGTGCAGGGAAAACAGGTTCCTCTGGAATGGACTGACATATCTGTGGGACACTTTGGATGGTGGCACGACGCTGGAGTCCTCTCGCCTTTCCTGTAGAGAGCGCCTCCTCTTGAGATGCGACGGGAACGTCGGGAATTCTTTCCCTACGAAACAGGGAAAGGATCCCTCATCTCGAGCTAGGAGGCGGAAACGGGGCTCCCCTGGATGTGTGCGGGAACCTCGTGCTTACTCTCGAGTGCAGACGGGTATGTCGGGGAACTTCTTGAGTTGCAGCAAGGGTGTGAAGGACCCTTTGGAAGTTCCAGTGGTTAGATGTGATTGGCCTCGAGAAGCCTCAGCGGAAATGGGCCTCATCTCGCCTGGAGGGCAAAACCTCCTGGATTTTCTCGAGTTGCGGCAGGTGCTCTCGACTTACGACGGGGACCTCAGGGACCCGCTCTGGTGGCCTCAGGAAAGGCCAGTCCCCATGCGAGTTCCTCGGGGGCCTCTCGGCATTCCTCTCCCGTCGATGCCGGGGCCTAAGACCTTGTGTGGAGTCGGGGCCGGAACCTGAGGATTCCTCTCCAGTGCTGACATGGATCTTGGGGTACTTCTGGAGTCTCCCCAGGGGAGTCAGTCCTCGTCTCGAATGCGGGCATGCACTTGCGCTTTCCTCCAGAGCGGTAGCAGCAGTGTCACGCAGTCCGCCGCGTGGATCAAAGGATCTATGGTTTTCCCTCGAGTCTTTCCCAGGAGGCTTTCCCACGAGGCTTTCCCACAGGGCTGTCCCACGTGCACACGTGGTGGGAGTCGATCCTCGGCTTGAACGTCAAGGCAGTGCAGGGAAAACAGGTTCCTCTGGAATGGACTTACACATCTGGGGGACTCTTGGAATGG
Source organism: Ovis canadensis (assembly GCF_042477335.2). Classification (NCBI taxonomy): domain Eukaryota; kingdom Metazoa; phylum Chordata; class Mammalia; order Artiodactyla; family Bovidae; genus Ovis; species Ovis canadensis. The sequence continues at coordinate 11,071,498 of NC_091268.1, forward strand.
TGGCACGACCCTGGAGTTCCTCTCGCCTTTCCTGTGGAGAGCGCCTCCTCTTGAGATGCGACGGGAACGCCGGGAATTCTTTCCCTACGAAACAGGGAAAGGATCCCTCATCTCGAGCTAGGAGGCAGAAACGGGGCTCCCCTGGATGTGTGCGGGACCCCACGTGCTTCCTCTCGAGTGGAGACGGGTATGTCGGGGAACTTCTTGAGTTGCAGCAAGGGTGTGAAGGACCCTTTGGAAGTTCCAGTGGTTAGACGTGATTCGCCTCGAGAAGCCTCAGCGGAAATGGGCCTCATCTCGCCTGGAGGGCAAAACCTCCTGGATTTTCTCGAGTTGCGGCAGGTGCTCTCGACTTACGACGGGGACCTCAGGGACCCGCTCTGGTGGCCTCAGGAAAGGCCAGTCCCCATGAGAGTTCCTCGGGGGCCTCTCGGGATTCCTGTCCCGTCGATGCCGGGGCCTAAGACCTTGTGTGGAGTCGGGGCCGGAACCTGAGGATTCCTGTCCAGTGCTGACATGGACCTTGGGGTACTTCTGGAGTCTCCCTAGGGGAGTCAGTCCTCGTCTCGAATGCGGGCATGCACTTGCGCTTTCCTCCAGAGCGGTAGCAGCAGTGTCACGCAGTCGACCGCGTGGATCAAAGGATCTATTGTTTTCCCTCGAGTCTTTCCCACGAGGCTTTCCCACGAGGCTTTCCCACAGGGCTGTCCCACGTGCACACGTGGTGGGAGTCGATCCTCGGCTTGAACGTCAAGGCAGTGCAGGGAAAACATGTTCCTCTGGAATGGACTGACACATCTGGGGGACTCTTGGAATGGTGGCACGACCCTGGAGTTCCTCTCGCCTTTCCTGTGGAGAGCGCCTCCTCTTGAGATGCGACGGGCATGCCGGGAATTCTTTCCCTACGAAACAGGGAAAGGATCCCTCTTCTCGAGGTAGGAGGCGGAAACGGGGCTCCCCTTGATGTGTGCGGGACGCCACGTGCTTCCTCTCGAGTGGAGACGGGTATGTTGGGGAACTTCTTGAGTTGCAGCAAGGGTGTGAAGGACCCTTTGGAAGTTCCAGTGGTTAGAAGTGATTAGCCTCGAGAAGCCTCAGCGGAAATGGGCCTCATCTCGCCTGGAGAGCAAAACCTCCTGGATTTTCTCGAGTTGCGGCAGGTGCTCTCGACTTACGACGGGGAACTCAGAGACCCGCTCTGGTGGCCTCAGGAAAGGCCAGTCCCCATGCGAGTTCCTCGGGTCCTCTCGGCATTCCTCTCCCGTCGATGCCGGGGCCTAAGACCTTGTGTGGAGTCGGGGCCCGAACCTGAGGATTCCTCTCCAGTGCTGACATGGATCTTGGGGTACTTCTGGAGTCTCCCCAGGGGAGTCAGTCCTCGTCTCGAATGCGGGCATGCACTTGCGCTTTCCTCCAGAGCGGTAGCAGCAGTGTCACGCAGTCCGCCGCGTGGATCAAAGGATCTATGGTTTTCCCTCGAGTCTTTCCCACGAGGCTTTCCCACGAGGCTTTCCCACAGGGCTGTCCCACGTGCACACGTGGTGGGAGTGGATCCTCGGCTTGAACGTCAAGGCAGTGCAGGGAAAACAGGTTCCTCTGGAATGGACTGACACATCTGGGGGACTCTTGGAATGGTGTCACGACCCTGGAGTTCCTCTCGCCTTTCCTGTGGAGAGCGCCTCCTCTTGAGATGCGACGGGAACGCCGGGAATTCTTTCCCTACGAAACAGGGAAAGGATCCCTCATCTCGAGCTAGGAGGCGGAAACGGGGCTCCCCTGGATGTGTGCGGGACCCCACGTGTTTCCTCTCGAGTGGAGACGGGTATGTCGGGGAACTTCTTGAGTTGCAGCAAGGGTGTGAAGGACCCTTTGGAAGTTCCAGTGGTTAGACGTGATTAGCCTCGGGAAGCCTCAGCGGAAATGGGCCTCATCTCGCCTGGAGGGCAAAACCTCCTGGATTTTCTCGAGTTGTGGCAGGTGCTCTCGACTTACGGCGGGGACCTCAGGGACCCGCTCTGGTGGCCTCAGGAAAGGCCAGTCCCCATGCGAGTTCCTCGGGGGCCTTTCGGCATTCCTCTCCCGTCGATGCCGGGGCCTAAGACCTTGTGTGGAGTCGGGGCCGGAACCTGAGGACTCCTCTCCTGTGCTGTCATGGATCTTGGGGTACTTCTGGAGTCTCCCCAGGGGAGTCAGTCCTCGTCTCGAATGCTTGCATGCACTTGCGCTTTCCTCCAGAGCGGTAGCAGCAGTGTCACGCAGTCCGCCGCGTGGATCAAAGGATCTATGGTTTTCCCTCGTGTCTTTCCCACGAGGCTTTCCCACGAGGCTTTCCCACAGGGCTGTCCCACGTGCACACGTGGTGGGAGTCGATCCTCGGCTTGAACGTCAAGGCAGTGCCGGGAAAACAGGTTCCTCTGGAATGGACTGACACATCTGGGGGACTCTTGGAATGGTGGCACGACCCTGGAGTTCCTCTCGCCTTTCCTGTGGAGAGCGCCTCCTCTTGAGATGCGACGGGAACGCCGGGAATTCTTTCCCTAAGAAACAGGGAAAGGATCCCTCATCTCGAGCTAGGAGGCGGAAACGGGGCTCCCCTGGATGTGTGCGGGACCCCACGTGCTTCCTCTCGAGTGGAGACGGGTATGTCGGGCAACTTCTTGAGTTGCAGCAAGGGTGTGAAGGACCCTTTGGAAGTTCCAGTGGTTAGACGTGATTAGCCTCGAGAAGCCTCAGCGGAAATGGGCCTCATCTCACCTGGAGGGCAAAACCTCCTGGATTTTCTCGAGTTGCGGCAGGTGCTCTCGACTTACGACGGGGACCTCAGGGACCCGCTCTGGTGGCCTCAGGAAAGGCCAGTCCCCATGCGAGTTCCTCGGGGGCCTCTCGGGATTCCTCTCCCGTCGATGCCGGGGCCTAAGACCTTGTGTGGAGTCGGGGCCGGAACCTGAGGATTCCTCTCCAGTGCTGACATGGATCTTGGGGTACTTCTGGAGTCTCCCCAGGGGAGTCAGTCCTCGTCTCGAATGCGGGCATGCACTTGCGCTTTCCTCCAGAGCGGTAGCAGCAGTGTCACGCAGTCCGCCGCGTGGATCAAAGGATCTATGGTTTTCCCTCGAGTCTTTCCCACGAGGCTTTCCCACGAGGCTTTCCCACAGGGCTGTCCCACGTGCACACGTGGTGGGAGTCGATCCTCGGCTTGAACGTCAAGGCAGTGCAGGGAAAACAGGTTCCTCTGGAATGGACTGACACATCTGGGGGACTCTTGGAATGGTGGCACGACCCTGGAGTTCCTCTCGCCTTTCCTGTGGAGAGCGCCTCCTCTTGAGATGCGACGGGAACGCCGGGAATTCTTTCCCTACGAAACAGGGAAAGGATCCCTCATCTCGAGCTAGGAGGCGGAAACGGGGCTCCCCTGGATGTGTGCGGGACACCACGTGCTTCCTCTGGAGTGGAGACGGGTATGTCGCGGAACTGCTTCAGTTGCAGCAAGGGTGTGAAGGACCCTTTGGAAGTTCCAGTGGTTAGATATGATTAGCCTCGAGAAGCCTCAGCGGAAATGAGCCTCATCTCGCCTGGAGGGCAAAACCTCCTGGATTTTCTCGAGTTGCGGCAGGTGCTCTCGACTTACGATGGGAACCTCAGGGATCCGCTCTGGTGGCCTCAGGAAAGGCCAGTCCCCATGCGAGTTCCACGGGGGCCTCTCGGCATTCCTCTCCCATCGATGCCGGGGCCTTAGACCTTGTGTGGAGTCGGGGCCGGAACCTGAGGATTCCTCTCCAGTGCTGACATGGATCTTGGGGTACTTCTGGAGTCTCCCCAGGGGAGTCAGTCCTCGTCTCGAATGCGGGCATGCACTTGCGCTTTCCTCCAGAGCGGTAGCAGCAGTGTCACGCAGTCCGCCGCGTGGATCAAAGGATCTATGGTTTTCCCTCGAGTCTTTCCCCCGAGTCTTTCCCACGAGGCTTTCCCACAGGGCTGTCCCACGTGCACACGTGGTGGGAGTCGATCCTCGGCTTGAACGTCAAGGCAGTGCAGGGAAAACAGGTTCCTCTGGAATGGACTGACACATCTGGGGGACTCTAGGAATGGTGGCACGACCCTGGAGTTCCTCTCGCCTTTCCTGTGGAGAGCGCCTCCTCTTGAGATGCGACGGGAACGCCGGGAATTCTTTCCCTACGAAACAGGGAAAGGATCCCTCATCTCGAGCTAGGAGGCGGAAACGGGGCTCCCCTGGATGTGTGCGGGACCCCACGTGCTTCCTTTCTAGTGGAGACGGGTAGGTCGGGGAACTTCTTGAGTTGCAGCAAGGGTGTGAAGGACCCTTTGGAAGTTCCAGTGGTTAGACGTGATTAGCCTCGAGAAGCCTCAGCGGAAATGGGCCTCATCTCGCCTGGAGGGCAAAACCTCCTGGATTTTCTCGAGTTGCGGCAGGTGCTCTCGACTTACGACGGGGACCTCAGGGACCCGCTCTGGTGGCCTCAGGAAAGGCCAGTCCCCATGAGAGTTCCTCGGGGGCCTCTCGGGATTCCTCTCCCATCGATGCCGGGGCCTAAGACCTTGTGTGGAGTCGGGGCCGGAACCTGAGGATTCCTCTCCCGTGCTGACATGGATCTTGGGGTACTTCTGGAGTCTCCCCAGGGGAGTCAGTCCTCGTCTCGAATGCGGGCATGCACTTGCGCTTTCCTACAGAGCGGTAGCAGCAGTGTCACGCAGTCCGCCGCGTGGATCAAAGGATCTATGGTTTTCCCTCGAGTCTTTCCCACGAGGCTTTCCCACGAGGCTTTCCCACAGGGCTGTCCCACGTGCACACGTGGTGGGAGTCGATCCTCGGCTTGAACGTCAAGGCAGTGCAGGGAAAACAGGTTCCTCTGGAATGGTCTGACACATCTGGGGGACTCTTGGAATGGTGGCACGACCCTGGAGTTCCTCTCGCCTTTCCTGTGGAGAGCACCTCCTCTTGAGATGCGACGGGAACGCCGGGAATTCTTTCCCTACGAAACAGGGAAAGGATCCCTCATCTCGAGCTAGGAGGCGGAAACGGGGCTCCCCTGAATGTGTGCGGGACCCTCGTGCTTCCTCTCGAGTGGAGACGGGTATGTCGGAGAACTTCTTGAGTTGCAGCAAGGGTGTGAAGGACCCTTTGGAATTCGAGTGGTTTGAGGTAATTATCCTCGAGAAGCCTCAGCGGAAATGGGCCTCATCTCGCCTGGAGGGCAAAACCTCCTGGATTTTCTCGAGTTGCGGCAGGTGCTCTCGACTTACGACGGGGACCTCAGGGAACCGCTCTGGTGGCCTCAGGAAAAGCCAGTTCCCTTGCGAGTTCCTCGGGGGCCTCTCGGGATCCCTCTCCCGTCGATGCCGGGGCCTAAGACCTTGTGTGGAGTCGGGGCCGGACCTGAGGATTCCTCTCCAGTGCTGATATGGATCTTGGGGTACTTCTGGAGTCTCCCCAGGGGAGTCAGTCCTCGTGTCGAATGCGGGCATGCACTTGCGCTTTCCTCCAGAGCGGTAGCAGCAGTGTCACGCAGTCCGCCGCGTGGATCAAAGGATCTATGGTATTCCCTCGAGTCTTTCCCACGAGGCTTTCCCACGAGGCTTTCCCACAGGGCTGTCCCACGTGCACACGTGGTGGGAGTCGATCCTCGGCTTGAACGTCAAGGCAGTGCAGGGAAAACAGGTTCCTCTGTAACGGACTGACACATCTGGTGGTCTCTTGGAATGGTGGCACGACCCTGGAGTTCCTCTCCCCTTTCCTGTGGAGAGCGCCTCCTCTTGAGATGCGACGGGAACGCCGGGAATTCTTTCCCTACGAAACAGGGAAAGGATCCCTCATCTCGAGCTAGGAGGCGGAAACGGGGCTCCCCTGGATGTGTGCGGGACCCCACGTGCTTCCTCTCGAGTGTAGACGGGTATGTCGGGGAACTTCTTGAGTTGCAGCAAGGGTGTGAAGGACCCTTTGGAAGTTCCAGTGGTTAGACGTGATTGGCCTCGAGAAGCCTCAGCGGAAATGGGCCTCATCTCGCCTGGAGGGCAAAACCTCCTGGATTTTCTCGAGTTGCGGCAGGTGCTCTCGACTTACGACGGGGACCTCAGGGAACCGCTCTGGTGGCCTCAGGAAAGGCCAGTCACCATGCGAGTTCCTCGGGGGCCTCTGGGGATTCCTCTCCCGTCGATGCCGGGGTCTAAGTCCTTGTGTGGAGTCGGGGCCGGAACCTGAGGATTCCTCTCCAGTGCTGACATGGATCTTGGGGTACTTCTGGAGTCTCCCCAGGGGAGTCAGTCCTCGTCTCGAATGCGGGCATGCACTTGCGCTTTCCTCCAGAGCGGTAGCAGCAGTGTCACACAGTCTGCCGCGTGGATCAAAGTATCTATGGTTTTCCCTCGAGTCTTTCCCACGAGGCTTTCCCACGAGGCTTTCCCACAGGGCTGTCCCACGTGCACACGTGGTGGGAGTCGATCCTCGGCTTGAACGTCAAGGCAGTGCAGGGAAAACAGGTTCCTCTGGAATGGACTGACACATCTGGGGGACTCTTGGAATGATGTCTCGACCCTGGAGTTCCTCTCGCCTTTCCTGTGGAGAGTGCCTCCTCTTGAGATGCGACGGGAACGCCGGGAATTCTTTCCCTAAGAAGCAGGGAAAGGATCCCTCATCTCGAGCTAGGAGGCGGAAACGGGGCTCCCATGGATGTGTGTGGGACACCACGTGCTTCCTCTCAAGTGGAGACGGGTATGTCGGGGACTTGTTGAGTTGCAGCAAGGGTGTGAAGGTCCCTTTGGAAGTTCCAGTGGTTACATGTGATTGGCCTCGAGAAGCCTCAGAGGAAATGGGCCTCATCTCGCCTGGAGGGCAAAACCTCCTGGATTTTCTCGAGTTGCGGCAGGTGCTCTCGACTTACGACGGGGACCTCAGGGAACCGCTCTGGTGGCCTCAGGAAAGGCCAGTCCCCATGCGAGTTCCTCGGGGGTCTCTCGGGATTCCTCTCCCGTCGATGCCGGGGCCTAAGACCTTGTGTGGAGTCGGGGCCGGAACCTGAGGATTCCTCTCCAGTGCTGACATGGATCTTGGGGTACTTCTGGAGTCTCCCCAGGGGAGTCAGTCCTCGTCTCGAATGCGGGCATGCACTTGCGCTTTCCTCCAGAGCGGTAGCAGCAGTGTCACGCAGTCCGCCGCGTGGATCAAAGGATCTATGGTTTTCCCTCGAGTCTTTCCCACGAGGCTTTCCCACGAGGCTTTCCCACAGGGCTGTCCCACGTGCACACAGGGTGGGAGTCGATCCTCGGCTTGAACGTCAATGCAGTGCAGGGAAAACAGGTTCCTCTGGAATGGACTGACACATCTGGGGGACTCTTGGAATGGTGTCACGACCCTGGAGTTCCTCTCGCCTTTCCTGTGGAGAGCGCCTACTCTTGAGATGCGACGGGAACGCCGGGAATTCTTTCCCTACGAAACAGGGAAAGGATCCCTCATCTCGAGCTAGGAGGCGGAAACGGGGCTCCCCTGGATGTGTGCGGGACCCCACGTGCTTCCTCTCGAGTAGAGACGGGTATGTCGGGGAACTTCTTGAGTTGCAGCAATGGTGTGAAGGACCCTTTGGAAGTTCCAGTGGTTAGATGTGATTGGCCTCGAGAAGCCTCAGCGGAAATGGGCCTCATCTCGCCTGGAGGGCAAAACCTCCTGGATTTTCTCGAGTTGCGGCAGGTGCGCTCGACTTACGACGGGGACCTCAGGGACCCGCTCTGGTAGCGTCAGGAAAGGCCAGCCCCCATGCGAGTTCCTCGGGGGCCTCTCGGGATTCCTCTCCCGTCGATGCCGGGGCCTGAGACCTTGTGCGGAGTCGGGGCCGGAACCTGAGGATTCCTCTCCAGTGCTGACATGGATCTGGGGTACTTCTGGAGTCTCCCCAGGGGAGTCAGTCCTCGTCTCGAATGCGGGCATGCATTGCGCTTTCCTCCAGAGCGGTAGCAGCAGTGTCACGCAGTCCGCCGCGTGGATCAAAGGATCTATGGTTTTCCCTCGAGTCATTCCCACGAGGCTTTCCCACGAGGCTTTCCCACAGGGCTGTCCCACGTGCACACGTGGTGGGAGTCGATCCTCGGCTTGAACATCAAGGCAGTGCAGGGAAAACAGGTTCCTCTGGAATGGACTGACACATCTGGGGGACTCTTGGAATGGTGGCACGACCCTGGAGTTCCTCTCGCCTTTCCTGTGGAGAGCGCCTCCTCTTGAGATGCGACGGGAACGCCGGGAATTCTTTCCCTACGAAACAGGGAAAGGATCCCTCATCTCGAGCTAGGAGGCGGAAACGGGGCTCCCCTGGATGTGTGCGGGACCCCACGTGCTTCCTCTCGAGTGGAGACGGGTATGTCGGGGAACTTCTTGAGTTGCAGCAAGGGTGTGAAGGACCCTTTGGAAGTTCCAGTGGTTAGACGTGATTGGCCTCGAGAAGCCTCAGCGGAAATGGGCCTCATCTCGCCTGGAGGGCAAAACCTCCTGGATTTTCTCGAGTTGCGGCAGGTGCTCTCGACTTACGACGGGGACCTCAGGGACCCGCTCTGGTGGCCTCAGGAAAGGCCAGTCCCCATGCGAGTTCCTCGGGGGCGTCTCGGGATTCCTCTCCGGTCGATGCCGGGGCCTAAGACCTTGTGTGGAGTCGGGGCTGGAACCTGAGGATTCCTCTCCAGTGCTGACATGGATCTTGGGGTACTTCTGGAGTCTCCCCAGGGGAGTCAGTCCTCGTCTCGAATGCGGGCATGCACTTGCGCTTTCCTCCAGAGCGGTAGCAGCAGTGTCACGCAGTCCGCCGCGTGGATCAAAGGATCTATGGTTTTCCCTCGAGTCTTTCCCACGAGGCTTTCCCACGAGGCTTTCCCACAGGGCTGTCCCACGTGCACACGTGGTGGGAGTCGATCCTCGGCTTGAACGTCAAGGCAGTGCAGGGAACACAGTTTCCTCTGGAATGGACTGACACATCTGGGGGACTCTTGGAATGGTGGCACGACCCTGGAGTTCCTCTTGCCTTTCCTGTGGAGAGCGCCTACTCTTGAGATGCGACGGGAACGCCGGGAATTCTTTCCCTACGAAACAGGGAAAGGATCCCTCATCTCGAGCTAAAAGGCTTAAACGGGGCTCCCATGGATGTGTGCGGGACCCCACGTGCTTCCTCTCGAGTGGAGACGGGTATGTCGGGGAACATCTTGAGTTGCAGCAATGGTGTGAAGGACCCTTTGGAAGTTCCAGTGGTTAGATGTGATTGGCCACGAGAAGCCTCAGCGGAAATGGGCCTCATCTCGCCTGGAGGGCAAAACCTCCTGGATTTTCTCGAGTTGCGGCAGGTGCTCTCGACTTATGACGGGGACCTCAGGGACCCGCTCTGGTGGCCTCAGGAAAGGCCAGTCCCCATGCGAGTTCCTCGGGGGCCTCTCGGGATTCCTCTCCCGTCGATGCCGGGGCCTAAGACCTTGTGTGGAGTCGGGGCCGGAACCTGAGGATTCCTCTCCAGTGCTGACATGGATCTTGGGGTACTTCTGGAGTCTCCCCAGGGGAGTCAGTCCTCGTCTCGAATGCGGGCACGCACTTGCGCTTTCCTCCAGAGCGGTAGCAGCAGTGTCACGCAGTCCGCCGCGTGGATCAAAGGATCTATGGTTTTCCCTCGAGTCTTTCCCACGAGGCTTTCCCACGAGGCTTTCCCACAGGGCTGTCCCACGTGCACACGTGGTGGGAGTCGATCCTCGGCTGGAACGTCAAGGCAGTGCAGGGAAAACAGGTTCCTCTGGAATGGACTGACATATCTGGGGGACTCTTGGAATGGTGGCATGACCCTGGAGTTCCTCTCGCCTTTGCTGTGGAGAGCGCCTCCTCTTGAGATGCGACGGGAACGCCGGGAATTCTTTCCCTACTAAACAGGGAAAGGATCCCTCATCTCGAGCTAGGAGGCGGAAACGGGGCTCCCCTGGATGTGTGCGGGACCCCACGTGCTTCCTCTCGAGTGGAGACGGGTATGTCGGGGAACTTCTTGAGTTGCAGCAAGGGTGTGAAGGACCCTTTGGAAGGTCCAGTGGTTAGATGTGATTGGCCTGGAGAAGCCTCAGCGGAAATGGGCCTCATCTCGCCTGGAGGGCAAAACCTCCTGGATTTTCTCGAGTTGCGGCAGGTGCTCTCGACTTACGACGGGGACCTCAGGGACCCGCTCTGGTGGCCTCAGGAAAGGCCAGTCCCCATGCGAGTTCCACGGGGGCCTCTCGGGATTCCTCTCCCGTTGATGCCGGGGCCTAAGACCTTGTGTGGAGTCGGGGCCGGAACCTGTGGATTCCTCTCCAGTGCTGACATGGATCTTGGGGTACTTCTGGAGTCTCCCCAGGGGAGTCAGTCCTCGTCTCGAATGCGGGCATGCACTTGCGCTTTCCTCCAGAGCGGTAGCAGCAGTGTCACGCAGTCCGCCGCGTGGATCAAAGGATGTATGGTTTTCCCTCGAGTCTTTCCCACGAGGCTTTCCCACGAGGCTTTCCCACAGGGCTGTCCCACGTGCACACGTGGTGGGAGTCGATCCTCGGCTTGAACGTCAAGGCAGTGCAGGGAAAACAGGTTCCTCTGGAATGGACTGACACATCTGGGGGACTCTTGGTATGGTGGCACGACCCTGGAGTTCCTCTCGCCTTTCCTGTGGAGAGCGCCTCCTCTTGAGATGCGATGGGAACGCCGGGAATTCTTTCCCTAAGAAACAGGGAAAGGATCCCTCATCTCGAGCTAGGAGGCGGAAACGGGGCTCCCCTGGATGTGTGCGGGAACCACGTGCTTCCTCTCGAGTGGAGACGGGTATGTCGGGGAACTTCTTGAGTTGCAGCAAGGGTGTGAAGGACCCTTTGGAAGTTCCAGTGGTTAGACGTGATTAGCCTCGAGAAGCCTCAGCGGAAATGGGCCTCATCTCGCCTGGAGGGCAAAACCTCCTGGATTTTCTCGAGTTGTGGCAGGTGCTCTCGACTTACGACGGGGACCTCAGGGACCCGCTCTGGTGGCCTCAGGAAAGGCCAGTCCCCATGCGAGTTCCACGGGGGCCTCTCGGGATTCCTCTCCCGTCGATGCCGGGGCCTAAGACCTTGTGTGGAGTCGGGGCCGGAACCTGAGGATTCCTCTCCAGTGCTGACATGGATCTTGGGGTACTTCTGGAGTCTCCCCAGGGGAGTCAGTCCTCGTCTCGAATGCGGGCATGCACTTGCGCTTTCCTCCAGAGCGGTAGCAGCAGTGTCACGCAGTCCGCCGCGTGGATCAAAGGATCTATGGTTTTCCCTCGAGTCTTTCTCACGAGGCTTTCCCATGAAGCTTTCCCACAGGGCTGTCCCACGTGCACACGTGGTGGGAGTGGATCCTCGGCTTGCACGTAAAGGCAGTGCAGGGAAAACAGGTTCCTCTGGAATGGACTGACACATCTGGGGGACTCTTGGAATGGTGTCACGACCCTGGAGTTCCTCTCGCCTTTCCTGTGGAGAGCGCCTCCTCTTGAGATGCGACGGGAACGCCGGGAATTCTTTCCCTACGAAACAGGGAAAGGATCCCTCATCTCGAGCTAGGAGGCGGAAACGGGGCTCCCCTGGATGTGTGCGGGACCCACGTGCTTCCTCTCGAGTGGAGACGGGTATGTCGGGGAACTTCTTGAGTTGCAGCAAGGGTATGAAGGACCCTTTGGAAGTTCCAGTGGTTAGAAGTGATTAGCCTCGAGAAGCCTCAGCGGAAATGGGCCTCATCTCGCCTGGAGGGCAAAACCTCCTGGATTTTCTCGAGTTGCGGCAGGTGCTCTCGACTTACGACGGGGACCTCAGGGACCCGCTCTGGTGGCCTCAGGAAAGGCCAGTCCCCATGCGAGTTCCTCGGGGGCGTCTCGGGATTCCTCTCCCGTCGATGCCGGGGCCTAAGACCTTGTGTGGAGTCGGGGCCGGAACCTGAGGATTCCTCTCCAGTGCTGACATGGATCTTGGGGTACTTCTGGAGTCTCCCCAGGGGAGTCAGTCCTCGTCTCGAATGCGGGCATGCACTTGCGCTTTCCTCCAGAGCGGTAGCAGCAGTGTCACGCAGTCCGCCGCGTGCATCAAAGGATCTATGGTTTTCCCTCGAGTCTTTCCCACGAGGCTTTCCCACGAGGCTTTCCCTCAGGGCTGTCCCACGTGCACACGTGGTGGGAGTCGATCCTCGGCTTGAACGTCAAGGCAGTGCAGGGAAAACAGGTTCCTCTGGAATGGACTGACACATCTGGGGGACTCTTGGAATGGTGGCACGACCCTGGAGTTCCTCTCGCCTTTCCTGTGGAGAGCGCCTCCTCTTGAGATGCGACGGGAACGCCGGGAATTCTTTCCCTACGAAACAGGGAAAGGATCCCTCATCTCGAGCTAGGAGGCGGAAACGGGGCTCCCCTGGATGTGGGCGGGACATCACGTGCTTCCTCCAGATGGAGACGGGTATGTCGGGGAACTTCTTGAGTTGCAGCACTGGTGTGTAGGACCCTTTGGAAGTTCCAGTGGTTAGATGTGATTGGCCTCGAGAAGCCTCAGCGGAAATGGGCCTCATCTGGCCTGGAGGGCAAAACCTCCTGGATTTTCTGGAGTTGCGGCAGGTGCTCTCGACTTACGACGGGGACCTCAGGGAACCGCTCTGGTGGCCTCAGGAAAGGCCAGTCCCCATGCGAGTTCCTCGGGGCCTCTCGGGATTCCTCTCCCGTCGATGCCGGGGCCTAAGACCTTGTGTGGAGTCGGGGCCGGAACCTGAGGATTCCTCTCCAGTGCTGACATGGATCTTGGGGTACTTCTGGAGTCTCCCCAGGGGAGTCAGTCCTCGTCTCGAATGCGGGCATGCACTTGCGCTTTCCTCCAGAGCGGTAGCAGCAGTGTCACGCAGTCCGCCGCGTGGATTAAAGGATCTATGGTTTTCCCTCGAGTCTTTCCCACGAGGCTTTCCCACGAGGCTTTCCCACAGGGCTGTCCCACGTGCACCCGTGGTGGGAGTCGATACTCGGCTTGAACGTCAAGGCAGTGCAGGGAAAACAGGTTCCTCTGGAATGGACTGACACATCTGGGGGACTCTTGGAATGGTGGCACGACCCTGGAGTTCCTCTCGCCTTTCCTGTGGAGAGCGCCTCCTCTTGAGATGCGACGGGAACGCCGGGAATTCTTTCCCTACGAAACAGGGAAAGGATCCCTCATCTCGAGCTAGGAGGCGGAAACGGGGCTCCCCTGGATGTGTGCGGGACCCCACGTGCTTCCTCTCGAGTGGAGACGGGTATGTCGGGGAACATCTTGAGTTGCAGCAATAGTGTGAAGGACCCTTTGGAAGTTCCAGTGGTTAGATGTGATTGGCCTCGAGAAGCCTCAGCGGAAATGGGCCTCATCTCGCCTGGAGGGCAAAACCTCCTGGATTTTCTCGAGTTGCGGCAGGTGCTCTCGACTTACGACGGGGACCTCAGGGACCCGCTCTGGTGGCCTCAGGAAAGGCCAGTCCCCATGCGAGTTCCTCGGGGGCGTCTCGGGATTCCTCTCCCTTCGATGCCGGGGCCTAAGATCTTGTGTGGAGTCGGGGCCGGAACCTGAGGATTCCTCTCCAGTGCTGACATGGATCTTGGGGTACTTCTGGAGTCTCCCCAGGGGAGTCAGTCCTCGTCTCGAATGCGGGCATGCACTTGCGCTTTCCTCCAGAGCGGTAGCAGCAGTGTCACGCAGTCCGCCGCGTGGATCAAAGGATGTATGGTTTTCCCTCGAGTCGTTCCCACGAGGCTTTCCCACGAGGCTTTCCCACAGGGCTGTCCCACGTGCACACGTGGTGGGAGTCGATCCTCGGCTGGAACTTCAAGGCAGTGCAGGGAAAACAGGTTCCTCTGGAATGGACTGACACATCTGGGGGACTCTTGGAATGGTGGCATGACCCTGGAGTTCCTCTAGCCTTTCCTGTGGAGAGCGCCTCCTCTTGAGATGCGACGGGAACGCCGGGAATTCTTTCCCTACGAAACAGGGAAAGGATCCCTCATCTCGAGCTAGGAGGCGGAAACGGGGCTCCCCTGGATGTGTGCGGGACCCCACGTGCTTCCTCTCGAGTGGAGACGGGTATGTCGGGGAACTTCTTGAGTTGCAGCAAGGGTGTGAAGGACCCTTTGGAAGTTCCAGTGGTTAGATGTGATTGGCCTCGAGAAGCCTCAGCGGAAATGGGCCTCATCTCGCCTGGAGGGCAAAACCTCCTGGATTTTCTCGAGTTGCGGCAGGTGCTCTCGACTTACGACGGGGACCTCAGGGACCCGCTCTGGTGGCCTCAGGAAAGGCCAGTCCCCATGCGAGTTCCTCAGGGGCCTCTCGGGATTCCTCTCCCGTCGATGCCGGGGCCTAAGACCTTGTGTGGAGTCGGGGCCGGAACCTGAGGATTCCTCTCCAGTGCTGACATGGATCTTGGGGTACTTCTGGAGTCTCCCCAGGGGAGTCAGTCCTCGTCTCGAATGCGGGCATGCACTTGCGCTTTCCTCCAGAGCGGTAGCAGCAGTGTCACGCAGTCCGCCGCGTGGATCAAAGGATCTATGGTTTTCCCTCGAGTCTTTAACACGAGGCTTTCCCACGAGGCTTTCCCACAGGGCTGTCCCACGTGCACACGTGGTGGGAGTCGATCCTCGGCTTGAACGTCAAGGCAGTGCAGGGAAAACAGGTTCCTCTGGAATGGACTGACACATCTGGGGGACTCTTGGAATGGTGGCACGATCCTGGAGTTCCTCTCGCCTTTCCTGTGGAGAGCGCCTCCTCTTGAGATGCGACGGGAACGCCGGGAATTCTTTCCCTACGAAACAGGGAAAGGATCCCTCATCTCGAGCTAGGAGGCGGAAACGGGGCTCCCCTGGATGTGTGCGGGACCCACGTGCTTCCTCTCGAGTGGAGACGGGTATGTCGGGGAACTTCTTGAGTTGCAGCAAGGGTGTGAAGGACCCTTTGGAATTTCCAGTGGTTAGACGTGATTAGCCTCGAGAAGCCTCAGCGGAAATGGGCCTCATCTCGCCTAGAGGTGAAAACCTCCTGGATTTTCTCGAGTTGCGGCAGGTGCTCTCGACTTACGACGGGGACCTCAGGGACCCGCTCTGGTGGCCTCAGGAAAGGCCAGTCCCCATGCGAGTTCCTCGGGGGCCTCTCGGGATTCCTCTCCCGTCGAAGCCGGGGCCTAAGACCTTGTGTGGAGTCGGGGCCGGAACCTGAGGATTCCTCTCCAGTGCTGACATGGATCTTGGGGTACTTCTGGAGTCTCCCCAGGGGAGTCAGTCCTCGTCTCGAATGCGGGCATGCACTTGCGCTTTCCTCCAGAGCGGTATCAGCAGTGTCACGCAGTCCGCCGCGTGGATCAAAGGATCTATGGTTTTCCCTCGAGTCTTTCCCACGAGGCTTTCCCACGAGGCTTTCCCACAGGGCTGTCCCACGTGCACACGTGGTGGGAGTCGATCCTCGCTTGAACGTCATGGCAATGCAGGGAAAACATGTTCCTCTGGAATGGACTGACACATCTGGGGGACTCTTGGAATGGTGTCACGACCCTGGAGTTCCTCTCGCCTTTCCTGTGGAGAGCGCCTCCTCATGAGATGCGACGGGAACGCCGGGAATTCTTTCCCTACGAAACAGGGAAAGGATCCCTCATCTCGAGCTAGGAGGCGGAAACGGGGCTCCCCTGGATGTGGGGGGGACATCACGTGCTTCCTCTAGATGGAGACGGGTATGTCGGGGAACTTCTTGAGTTGCAGCAATGGTGTGAAGGACCCTTTGGAAGTTCCAGTGGTTAGATGTGATTGGCCTCGAGAAGCCTCAGCGGAAATGGGCCTCATCTCGCCTGGAGGGCAAAACCTCCTGGATTTTCTCGAGTTGCGGCAGGTGCTCTCGACTTACGACGGGGACCTCAGGGAACCGCTCTGGTGGCCTCAGGAAAGGCCAGTCCCAATGCGAGTTCCTCGGGGCCTCTCGGGATTCCTCTCCCGTCGATGCCGGGGCCTAAGACCTTGTGTGGAGTCGGGGCCGGAACCTGAGGATTCCTCTCCAGTGCTGACATGGATCTTGGGGTACTTCTGGAGTCTCCCCAGGGGAGTCAGTCCTCGTCTCGAATGCGGGCATGCACTTGCGCTTTCCTCCAGAGGGGTAGCAGCAGTGTCACGCAGTCCGCCACGTGGATCAAAGGATCTATGGTTTTCCTTCGAGTCTTTCCCAAGAGGCTTTCCCACGAGGCTTTCCCACAGGGCTGTCCCACGTGCACACGTGGTGGGAGTCGATCCTCGGCTGGAACGTCAAGGCAGTGCAGGGAAAACAGATTCCTCTGGAATGGACTGACACATCTGGGGGACTCTTGGAATGGTGGCACGACCCTGGAGTTCCTCTCGCCTTTCCTGTGGAGAGCGCCTCCTCTTGAGATGCGACGGGAACGCCGGGAATTCTTTCCCTACGAAACAGGGAACGGATCCCTCATCTCGAGCTAGGAGGCGGAAACGGGGCTCCCCTGGATGTGTGCGGGACCCACGTGCTTCCTCTCGAGTGGAGACGGGTATGTCGGGGAACTTCTTCAGTTGCAGCAAGGGTGTGAAGGACCCTTTGGAAGTTCCAGTGGTTAGATGTGATTGGCCTCGAGAAGCCTCAGCGGAAATGGGCCTCATCTCGCCTGGAGGGCAAAACCTCCTGGATTTTCTCGAGTTGCGGCAGGTGCTCTCGACTTACGACGGGGACCTCAGGGAACCGCTCTGGTGGCCTCAGGAAAGGCCAGTCCCCATGCGAGTTCCTCGGGGGCCTCTCGGGATTCCTCTCCCGTCGATGCCGGGGCCTAAGACCTTGTGTGGAGTCGGGGCCGGAACCTGAGGATTCCTCTCCAGTGCTGACATGGATCTTGGGGTACTTCTGGAGTCTCCCCAGGGGAGTCAGTCCTCGTCTCGAATGCGGGCATGCATTGCGCTTTCCTCCAGAGCGGTAGCAGCAGTGTCACTCATCCGCCGCGTGGATCAAAGGATCTATGGTTTTCCCTCGAGTCTTTCCCACGAGGCTTTCCCACGAGGCTTTCCCACAGGGCTGTCCCACGTGCACACGTGGTGGGAGTCGATCCTCGGCTTGAACGTCAAGGCAGTGCAGGGAAAACAGGTTCCTCTGGAATGGACTGACACATCTGGGGGACTCTTGGAATGGTGGCACGACCCTGGAGTTCCTCTCGCCTTTCCTGTGGAGAGCGCCTCCTCTTGAGATGCGACGGGAACGCCGGGAATTCTTTCCCTATGAAACAGGGAAAGGATCCCTCATCTCGAGCTAGGAGGCGGAAACGGGGCTCCCCTGGATGTGTGCGGGACACCACGTGCTTCATCTCGAGTGCAGACGGGTATGTCGGGGAAGTTCTTGAGTTGCAGCAAGGGTGTGAAGGACCCTTTGGACGTTCCAGTGGTTAGATGTGATTGGCCTCGAGAAGCCTCAGCGGAAATGGGCCTCATCTGGCCTGGAGGGCAAAACCTCCTGGATTTTCTCGAGTTGCGGCAGGTGCTCTCGACTTACGACGGGGACCTCAGGGAACCGCTCTGGTGGCCTCAGGAAAGGCCAGTCCCCATGCGAGTTCCTCGGGGCCTCTCGGGATTCCTCTCCCGTCGATGCCGGGGCCTAAGACCTTGTGTGGAGTCGGGGCCGGAACCTGAGGATTCCTCTCCAGTGCTGACATGGATCTTGGGGTACTTCTGGAGTCTCCCCAGGGGAGTCAGTCCTCGTCTCGAATGCGGGCATGCACTTGCGCTTTCCTCCAGAGCGGTAGCAGCAGTGTCACGCAGTCCGCCGCGTGGATCAAAGGATCTATGGTTTTCCCTCGAGGCTTTCCCACGAGGCTTTCCCACAGGGCTGTCCCACGTGCACACGTGGTGGGAGTCGATCCTCGGCTTGAACGTCAAGGCAGTGCAGGGAAAACAGGTTCCTCTGGAATGGACTGACACATCTGGGGGACTCTTGGAATGGTGGCATGACCCTGGAGTTCCTCTCGCCTTTCCTGTGGAGAGCGCCTCCTCTTGAGATGCGACGGGAACGCCGGGAATTCTTTCCCTACGAAACAGGGAAAGGATCCCTCATCTCGAGCTAGGAGGCGGAAACGGGGCTCCCCTGGATGTGTGCGGGACACCACGTGCTTCCTCTTGAGTGCAGACGGGTATGTCGGGGAACTTCTTGAGTTGCAGCAAGGGTGTGAAGGACCCTTTGGAAGGTCCAGTGGTTAGATGTGATTGGCCTGGAGAAGCCTCAGCGGAAATGGGCCTCATCTCGCCTGGAGGGCAAAACCTCCTGGATTTTCTCGAGTTGCGGCAGGTGCTCTCGACTTACGACGGGGACCTCAGGGACCCGCTCTGGTGGCCTCAGGAAAGGCCAGTCCCCATGCGAGTTCCTCGGGGGCGTCTCGGGATTCCTCTCCCGTCGATGCCGGGGTCTAAGACCTTGTGTGGAGTCGGGGCTGGAACCTGAGGATTCCTCTCCAGTGCTGACATGGATCTTGGGGTACTTCTGGAGTCTCCCCAGGGGAGTCAGTCCTCGTCTCGAATGCGGGCATGCACTTGCGCTTTCCTCCAGAGCGGTAGCAGCAGTGTCACGCAGTCCGCCGCGTGGATTAAAGGATCTATGGTTTTCCCTCGAGTCTTTCCCACGAGGCTTTCCCACGAGGCTTTCCCACAGGGCTGTCCCACGTGCACACGTGGTGGGAGTCGATACTCGGCTTGAACGTCAAGGCAGTGCAGGGAAAACAGGTTCCTCTGGAATGGACTGACACATCTGGGGGACTCTTGGAATGGTGGCACGACCCTGGAGTTCCTCTTGCCTTTCCTGTGGAGAGCGCCTCCTCTTGAGATGCGACGGGAACGCCGGGAATTCTTTCCCTACGAAACAGGGAAAGGATCCCTCATCTCGAGCTAGGAGGCGGAAACGGGGCTCCCCTGGATGTGTGCGGGACCCCACGTGCTTCCTCTCGAGTGGAGACGGGTATGTCGGGGAACATCTTGAGTTGCAGCAATAGTGTGAAGGACCCTTTGGAAGTTCCAGTGGTTAGATGTGATTGGCCTCGAGAAGCCTCAGCGGAAATGGGCCTCATCTCGCCTGGAGGGCAAAACCTCCTGGATTTTCTCGAGTTGCGGCAGGTGCTCTCGACTTACGACGGGGACCTCAGGGACCCGCTCTGGTGGCCTCAGGAAAGGCCAGTCCCCATGCGAGTTCCTCGGGGGCGTCTCGGGATTCCTCTCCCTTCGATGCCGGGGCCTAAGATCTTGTGTGGAGTCGGGGCCGGAACCTGAGGATTCCTCTCCAGTGCTGACATGGATCTTGGGGTACTTCTGGAGTCTCCCCAGGGGAGTCAGTCCTCGTCTCGAATGCGGGCATGCACTTGCGCTTTCCTCCAGAGCGGTAGCAGCAGTGTCACGCAGTCCGCCGCGTGGATCAAAGGATCTATGGTTTTCCCTCGAGTCTTTCCCACGAGGCTTTCCCACGAGGCTTTCCCACAGGGCTGTCCCACGTGCACACGTGGTGGGAGTCGATCCTCGGCTTGAACGTCAAGGCAGTGCAGGGAAAACAGGTTCCTCTGGAATGGACTGACACATCTGGGGGACTCTTGGAATGGTGGCACGACCCTGGAGTTCCTCTCGCCTTTCCTGTGGAGAGCGCCTCCTCTTGAGATGCGACGGGAACGCCGGGAATTCTTTCCCTACTAAACAGGGAAAGGATCCCTCATCTCGAGCTAGGAGGCGGAAACGGGGCTCCCCTGGATGTGTGCGGGACACCACGTGCTTCCTCTCGAGTGCAGACGGGTATGTCGGGGAACTTCTTGAGTTGCAGCAAGGGTGTGAAGGACCCTTTGGAAGGTCCAGTGGTTAGATGTGATTGGCCTTGAGAAGCCTCAGCGGAAATGGGCCTCATCTCGCCTGGAGGGCATAACCTCCTGGATTTTCTCGAGTTGCGGCAGGTGCTCTCGACTTACGACGGGGACCTCAGGGACCCGCTCTGGTGGCCTCAGGAAAGGCCAGTCCCCATGCGATTTCCTCGGGGGCCTCTCGGGATTCCTCTCCCCTCGATGCCGTGGCCTAAGACCTTGTGTTGAGTCGGGGCCGGAACATGAGGATTCCTCTCCAGTGCTGACATGGATCTTGGGGTACTTCTGGAGTCTCCCCAGGGGAGTCAGTCCTCGTCTCGAAAGCGGGCATGCACTTGCGCTTTCCTCCAGAGCGGTAGCAGCAGTGTCACGCAGTCCGCCGCATGGATCAAAGGATCTATGGTTTTCCCTCGAGTCTTTCCCACGAGGCTTTCCCACGAGGCTTTCCCACAGGGCTGTCCCACGTGCACACGTGGTGGGAGTCGATCCTCGGCTTGAACGTCAAGGCAGTGCAGGAAAAACAGGTTCCTCTGGAATGGACTGACACATCTGGGGGACTCTTGGAATGGTGGCATGACCCTGGAGTTCCTCTCGCCTTTCCTGTGGAGAGCGCCTCCTCTTGAGATGCGACGGGAACGCCGGGAATTCTTTCCCTACGAAACAGGGAAAGGATCCCTCATCTCGAGCTAGGAGGCGGAAACGGGGCTCCCCTGGATGTGTGCGGGACCCCACGTGCTTCCTCTCGAGTGGAGACGGGTATGTCGGGGAACATCTTGAGTTGCAGCAATGGTGTGAAGGACCCTTTGGAAGTTCCAGTGGTTAGATGTGATTGGCCTCGAGAAGCCTCAGCGGAAATGGGCCTCATCTCGCCTGGAGGGCAAAACCTCCTGGATATTCTCGAGTTGCCGCAGGTGCTCTCGCCTGACGACGGGGACCTCAGGGACCCGCTCTGGTGGCCTCAGGAAAGGCCAGTCCCCATGCGAGTTCCTCGGGGGCCTCTCGGGATTCCTCTCCCGTCGATGCCGGGGCCTAAGACCTTGTGTGGAGTCGGGGCCGGAACCTGAGGATTCCTCTCCAATGCTGACATGGATCTTGGGGTACTTCTGGAGTCTCCCCAGTGGAGTCAGTCCTCGTCTCGAATGCGGGCATGCACTTGCGCTTTCCTCCAGAGCGGTAGAAGCAGTGTCACGCAGTCCGCCGCGTGGATCAAAGGATCTATGGTTTTCCCTCGAGTCTTTCCCACGAGGCTTTCCCACGAGGCTTTCCCACAGGGCTGTCCCACGTGCACACGTGGTGGGAGTCGATCCTCGGCTGGAACGTCAAGGCAGTGCAGGGAAAACAGGTTCCTCTGGAATGGACTGACACATCTGGGGGACTCTTGGAATGGTGGCATGACCCTGGAGTTCCTCTCGCCTTTCCTGTGGAGAGCGCCTCCTCTTGAGATGCGACGGGAACGCCGGGAATTCTTTCCCTACGAAACAGGGAAAGGATCCCTCATCTCGTGCTAGGAGGCGGAAACGGGGCTCCCCTGGATGTGTGCGGGACCCCACGTGCTTCCTCTCGAGTGGAGACGGGTATGTCGGGGAACTTCTTGAGTTGCAGCAATGGTGTGAAGGACCCTTTGGAAGTTCCAGTGGTTAGATGTGATTGGCCTCGAGAAGCCTCAGCGGAAATGGGCCTCATCTCGCCTGGAGGGCAAAACCTCCTGGATTTTCTCGAGTTGCGGCAGGTGCTCTCGACTTACGACGGGGACCTCAGGGACCCGCTCTGGTGGCCTCAGGAAAGGCCAGTCCCCATGCGAGTTCCTCGGGGGCCTCTCGGGATTCCTCTCCCGTCGATGCCGGGGCCTAAGACCTTGTGTGGAGTCGGGGCCGGAACCTGAGGATTCCTCTCCAGTGCTGACATGGATCTTGGGGTACTTCTGGAGTCTCCCCAGGGGAGTCAGTCCTCGTCTCGAATGCGGGCATGCACTTGCGCTTTCCTCCAGAGCGGTAGCAGCAGTGTCACGCAGTCCGCCGCGTGGATCAAAGGATGTATGGTTTTCCCTCGAGTCGTTCCCACGAGGCTTTCCCACGAGGCTTTCCCACAGGGCTGTCCCACGTGCACACGTGGTGGGAGTCGATCCTCGGCTGGAACTTCAAGGCAGTGCAGGGAAAACAGGTTCCTCTGGAATGGACTGACACATCTGGGGGACTCTTGGAATGGTGGCATGACCCTGGAGTTCCTCTCGCCTTTCCTGTGGAGAGCGCCTCCTCTTGAGATGCGACGGGAACGCCGGGAATTCTTTCCCTACGAAACAGGGAAAGGATCCCTCATCTCGAGCTAGGAGGCGGAAACGGGGCTCCCCTGGATGTGTGCGGGACCCCACGTGCTTCCTCTCGAGTGGAGACGGGTATGTCGGGGAACTTCTTGAGTTGCAGCAAGGGTGTGAAGGACCCTTTGGAAGTTCCAGTGGTTAGATGTGATTGGCCTCGAGAAGCCTCAGCGGAAATGGGCCTCATCTCGCCTGGAGGGCAAAACCTCCTGGATTTTCTCGAGTTGCGGCAGGTGCTCTCGACTTACGACGGGGACCTCAGGGACCCGCTCTGGTGGCCTCAGGAAAGGCCAGTCCCCATGCGAGTTCCTCAGGGGCCTCTCGGGATTCCTCTCCCGTCGATGCCGGGGCCTAAGACCTTGTGTGGAGTCGGGGCCGGAACCTGAGGATTCCTCTCCAGTGCTGACATGGATCTTGGGGTACTTCTGGAGTCTCCCCAGGGGAGTCAGTCCTCGTCTCGAATGCGGGCATGCACTTGCGCTTTCCTCCAGAGCGGTAGCAGCAGTGTCACGCAGTCCGCCGCGTGGATCAAAGGATCTATGGTTTTCCCTCGAGTCTTTAACACGAGGCTTTCCCACGAGGCTTTCCCACAGGGCTGTCCCACGTGCACACGTGGTGGGAGTCGATCCTCGGCTTGAACGTCAAGGCAGTGCAGGGAAAACAGGTTCCTCTGGAATGGACTGACACATCTGGGGGACTCTTGGAATGGTGGCACGACCCTGGAGTTCCTCTCGCCTTTCCTGTGGAGAGCGCCTCCTCTTGAGATGCGACGGGAACGCCGGGAATTCTTTCCCTACGAAACAGGGAAAGGATCCCTCATCTCGAGCTAGGAGGCGGAAACGGGGCTCCCCTGGATGTGTGCGGGACCCACGTGCTTCCTCTCGAGTGGAGACGGGTATGTCGGGGAACTTCTTGAGTTGCAGCAAGGGTGTGAAGGACCCTTTGGAATTTCCAGTGGTTAGACGTGATTAGCCTCGAGAAGCCTCAGCGGAAATGGGCCTCATCTCGCCTAGAGGGCAAAACCTCCTGGATTTTCTCGAGTTGTGGCAGGTGCTCTTGACTTTCGACGGGGACCTCAGGGACCCGCTCTGGTGGCCTCAGGAAAGGCCAGTCCCCATGCGAGTTCCTCGGGGGCCTCTCGGGATTCCTCTCCCGTCGATGCCGGGGCCTAAGACCTTGTGTGGAGTCGGGGCCGGAACCTGAGGATTCCTCTCCAGTGCTGACATGGATCTTGGGGTACTTCTGGAGTCTCCCCAGGGGAGTCAGTCCTCGTCTCGAATGCGGGCATGCACTTGCGCTTTCCTCCAGAGCGGTATCAGCAGTGTCACGCAGTCTGCCGCGTGGATCAAAGGATCTATGGTTTTCCCTCGAGTCTTTCCCACGAGGCTTTCCCACGAGGCTTTCCCACAGGGCTGTCCCACGTGCACACGTGGTGGGAGTCGATCCTCGCTTGAACGTCATGGCAATGCAGGGAAAACATGTTCCTCTGGAATGGACTGACACATCTGGGGGACTCTTGGAATGGTGTCACGACCCTGGAGTTCCTCTCGCCTTTCCTGTGGAGAGCGCCTCCTCATGAGATGCGACGGGAACGCCGGGAATTCTTTCCCTACGAAACAGGGAAAGGATCCCTCATCTCGAGCTAGGAAGCGGAAACGGGGCTCCCCTGGATGTGGGGGGGACATCACGTGCTTCCTCTAGATGGAGACGGGTATGTCGGGGAACTTCTTGAGTTGCAGCAATGGTGTGAAGGACCCTTTGGAAGTTCCAGTGGTTAGATGTGATTGGCCTCGAGAAGCCTCAGCGGAAATGGGCCTCATCTCGCCTGGAGGGCAAAACCTCCTGGATTTTCTCGAGTTGCGGCAGGTGCTCTCGACTTACGACGGGGACCTCAGGGAACCGCTCTGGTGGCCTCAGGAAAGGCCAGTCCCAATGCGAGTTCCTCGGGGCCTCTCGGGATTCCTCTCCCGTCGATGCCGGGGCCTAAGACCTTGTGTGGAGTCGGGGCCGGAACCTGAGGATTCCTCTCCAGTGCTGACATGGATCTTGGGGTACTTCTGGAGTCTCCCCAGGGGAGTCAGTCCTCGTCTCGAATGCGGGCATGCACATGCGCTTTCCTCCAGAGGGGTAGCAGCAGTGTCACGCAGTCCGCCACGTGGATCAAAGGATCTATGGTTTTCCTTCGAGTCTTTCCCAAGAGGCTTTCCCACGAGGCTTTCCCACAGGGCTGTCCCACGTGCACACGTGGTGGGAGTCGATCCTCGGCTGGAACGTCAAGGCAGTGCAGGGAAAACAGATTCCTCTGGAATGGACTGACACATCTGGGGGACTCTTGGAATGGTGGCACGACCCTGGAGTTCCTCTCGCCTTTCCTGTGGAGAGCGCCTCCTCTTGAGATGCGACGGGAACGCCGGGAATTCTTTCCCTACGAAACAGGGAACGGATCCCTCATCTCGAGCTAGGAGGCGGAAACGGGGCTCCCCTGGATGTGTGCGGGACCCACGTGCTTCCTCTCGAGTGGAGACGGGTATGTCGGGGAACTTCTTCAGTTGCAGCAAGGGTGTGAAGGACCCTTTGGAAGTTCCAGTGGTTAGATGTGATTGGCCTCGAGAAGCCTCAGCGGAAATGGGCCTCATCTCGCCTGGAGGGCAAAACCTCCTGGATTTTCTCGAGTTGCGGCAGGTGCTCTCGACTTACGACGGGGACCTCAGGGAACCGCTCTGGTGGCCTCAGGAAAGGCCAGTCCCCATGCGAGTTCCTCGGGGGCCTCTCGGGATTCCTCTCCCGTCGATGCCGGGGCCTAAGACCTTGTGTGGAGTCGGGGCCGGAACCTGAGGATTCCTCTCCAGTGCTGACATGGATCTTGGGGTACTTCTGGAGTCTCCCCAGGGGAGTCAGTCCTCGTCTCGAATGCGGGCATGCATTGCGCTTTCCTCCAGAGCGGTAGCAGCAGTGTCACTCAGTCCGCCGCGTGGATCAAAGGATCTATGGTTTTCCCTCGAGTCTTTCCCACGAGGCTTTCCCACGAGGCTTTCCCACAGGGCTGTCCCACGTGCACACGTGGTGGGAGTCGATCCTCGGCTTGAACGTCAAGGCAGTGCAGGGAAAACAGGTTCCTCTGGAATGGACTGACACATCTGGGGGACTCTTGGAATGGTGGCACGACCCTGGAGTTCCTCTCGCCTTTCCTGTGGAGAGCGCCTCCTCTTGAGATGCGACGGGAACGCCGGGAATTCTTTCCCTACGAAACAGGGAAAGGATCCCTCATCTCGAGCTAGGAGGCGGAAACGGGGCTCCCCTGGATGTGTGCGGGACCCACGTGCTTCCTCTCGAGTGGAGACGGGTATGTCGGGGAACTTCTTGAGTTGCAGCAAGGGTGTGAAGGACCCTTTGGAATTTCCAGTGGTTAGACGTGATTAGCCTCGAGAAGCCTCAGCGGAAATGGGCCTCATCTCGCCTGGAGGGCAAAACCTCCTGGATTTTCTAGAGTTGCGGCAGGTGCTCTCGACTTACGACGGGGACCTCAGGGAACTGCTCTGGTGGCCTCAGGAAAGGCCAGTCCCCATGCGAGTTCCTCGGGGGCGTCTCGGGATTCCTCCCCCGTCGATGCCGGGGCCTAAGACCTTGTGTGGAGTCGGGGCCGGAACCTGAGGATTCCTCTCCAGTGCTGACATGGATCTTGGGGTAATTCTGGAGTCTCCCCAGGGGAGTCAGTCCTCGTCTCGAATGCGGGCATGCATTGCGCTTTCCTCCAGAGCGGTAGCAGCAGTGTCACGCAGTCCGCCGCGTGGATCAAAGGCTCTATGGTTTTCCCTCGAGTCTTTCCCACGAGGCTTTCCCACGAGGCTTTCCCACAGGGCTGTCCCACGTGCACACTTGGTGGGAGTCGATCCTCGGCTTGAACGTCAAGGCAGTGCAGGAAAAACAGGTTCCTCTGGAATGGACTGACACATCTGGGGGACTCTTGGAATGGTGGCACGACCCTGGAGTTCCTCTCGCCTTTCCTGTGGAGAGCGCCTCCTCTTGAGATGCGACGGGAACGCCGGGAATTCTTTCCCTACGAAACAGGGAAAGGATCCCTCATCTCGAGCTAGGAGGCGGAAACGGGGCTCCCCTGGATGTGTGCGGGACCCCACGTGCTTCCTCTCGAGTGGAAACGGGTATGTCGGGGAGCTTCTTGAGTTGCAGCAAGGGTGTGAAGGACCCTGTGGAAGTTCCAGTGGTTAGATGTGATTGGCCTCGAGAAGCCTCAGCGGAAATGGGCCTCATCTCGCCTGGAGGGCAAAACCTCCTGGATTTTCTCGAGTTGCGGGAGGTTCTCTCGACTTACGACGGGGACCTCAGGGACCCGCTCTGGTGGCCTCAGGAAAGGCCAGTCCCCATGCGAGTTCCTCGGGGGCCTCTCGGGATTCCTCTCCCGTCGATGCCGGGGCCTAAGACCTTGTGTGGAGTCGGGGCCGGAACCTGAGGATTCCTCTCCAGTGCTGACATGGATCTTGGGGTACTTCTGGAGTCTCCCCAGGGGAGTCAGTCCTCGTCTCGAATGCGGTCATGCACTTGCGCTTTCCTCCAGAGCGGTAGCAGCAGTGTCACGCAGTCCGCCACGTGGATCAAAGGATCTATGGTTTTCCCTCGAGTCTTTCCCAAGAGGCTTTCCCACGAGGCTTTCCCACAGGGCTGTCCCACGTGCACACGTGGTGGGAGTCGATCCTCGGCTGGAACGTCAAGGCAGTGCAGGGAAAACAGGTTCCTCTGGAATGGACTGACACATCTGGGGGACTCTTGGAATGGTGGCATGACCCTGGAGTTTCTCTCGCCTTTCCTGTGAAGAACGCCTCCTCTTGAGATGCGACGGGAACGCCGGGAATTCTTTCCCTACGAAACAGGGAAAGGATCCCTCATCTCGAGCTAGGAGGCGGAAACAGGGCTCCCCTAGATGTGTGCGGGACCCCACGTGCTTCCTCTCGAGTGGAGATGGGTATGTCGGGGAACTTCTTGAGTTGCAGCAATGGTGTGAAGGACCCTTTGGAAGTTCCAGTGGTTAGATGTGATTGGCCTCGAGAAGCCTCAGCGGAAATGGGCCTCATCTCGCCTGGAGGGCAAAACCTCCTGGATTTTCTCGAGTTGCGGCAGGTGCTCTCGACTTACGACGGGGACCTCAGGGACCCGCTCTGGTGGCCTCAGGAAAGGCCAGTCCCCATGCGAGTTCCTCGGGGGCCTCTCGGGATTCCTCTCCCGTCGATGCCGGGGCCTAAGACCTTGTGTGGAGTCGGGGCCGGAACCTGAGGATTCCTCTCCAGTGCTGACATGGATCTTGGGGTACTTCTGGAGTCTCCCCAGGGGAGTCAGTCCTCGTCTCGAATGCGGGCATGCACTTGCGCTTTCCTCCAGAGCGGTAGCAGCAGTGTCACGCAGTCCGCCGCGTGGATCAAAGGATCTATGGTTTTCCCTCGAGTCTTTCCCACGAGGCTTTCCCACGAGGCTTTCCCACAGGGCTGTCCCACGTGCACACGTGGTGGGAGTCGATCCTCGGCTTGAACGTCAAGGCAGTGCAGGGAAAACAGGTTCCTCTGGAATGGACTGACACATCTGGGGGACTCTTGGAATGGTGTCACGACCCTGGAGTTCCTCTCGCCTTTCCTGTGGAGTGCGCCTCCTCTTGAGATGCGACGGGAACGCCGGGAATTCTTTCCCCACGAAACAGGGAAAGGATCCCTCATCTCGAGCTAGGAGGCGGAAACGGGGCTCCCCTGGATGCGTGCGGGACACCACGTGCTTCCTCTCGAGTGGAGACGGGTATGTCGGGGAACTTCTTGAGTTGCCGCAAGGGTGTGAAGGACCCTTTGGAAGTTCCAGTGGTTAGATGTGATTGGCCTCGAGAAGCCTCAGCGGAAATGGGCCTCATCTCGCCTGGAGGGCAAAACCTCCTGGATTTTCTCGAGTTGCGGCAGGTGCTCTCGACTTACGACGGGGACCTAAGGGACCCGCTCTGGTGGCCTCAGGAAAGGCCAGTCCCCATGCGAGTTCCTTGGGGGCCTCTCGGGATTCCTCTCCCGTCGATGCCAGGGCCTAAGACCTTGTGTGGAGTCGGGGCCGGAACATGAGAATTCCTCTCCAGTGCTGACATGGATCTTGGGGTACTTCTGGAGTCTCCTCAGGGGAGTCAGTCCTCGTCTCGAATGCGGGCATGCACTTGGGCTTTCCTCCAGAGCGGTAGCAGCAGTGTCACGCAGTCCGCCGCGTGGATCAAAGGATCTATGGTTTTCCCTCGAGTCTTTCCCACGAGGCTTTCCCACGAGGCTTTCCCACAGGGCTGTCCCACGTGCACACGTGGTGGGAGTCGATCCTCGGCTTGAACGTCAAGGCAGTGCAGGGAAAACAGGTTCCTCTGGAATGGACTGACACATCTGGGGGACTCTTGGAATGGTGGCACGACCCTGGAGTTCCTCTCGCCTTTCCTGTGGAGAGCGCCTCCTCTTGAGATGCGACGGGAACGCCGGGAATTCTTTCCCTACGAAACAGGGAAAGGATCCCTCATCTCGAGCTAGGAGGCGGAAACGGTGCTCCCCTGGATGTGTGAGGGACCCCACGTGCTTCCTCTCGAGTGGAGACGGGTATGTCGGGGAACTTCTTGAATTGCAGCAAGGGTGTGAAGGACCCTTTGGAAGTTCCAGTGGTTAGATGTGATTGGCCTCGAGAAGCCTCAGCGGAAATGGGCCTCATCTCGCCTGGAGGGCAAAACCTCCTGGATTTTCTCGAGTTGCGGCAGGTGCTCTCGACTTACGACGGGGACCTCAGCGACCCGCTCTGGTGGCCTCAGGAAAGGCCAGTCCACATGCGAGTTCCTCGGGGGCCTCTCGGGATTCCTCTCCATTCGATGCCGGGGCCTAAGACCTTGTGTGGAGTCGGGGCCGGAACCTGAGGATTCCTCTCCAGTGCTGACATGGATCTTGGGGTACTTCTGGAGTCTCCCCAGGGGAGTCAGTCCTCGTCTCGAATGCGGGCATGCACTTGCGCTTTTCTCCAGAGCGGTAGCAGGAGTGTCACGCAGTCCGCCGCGTGGATCAAAGGATCTATGGTTTTCCCTCGAGTCTTTCCCACGAGGCTTTCCCACGAGGCTTTCCCACAGGGCTGTCCCACGTGCACACGTGGTGGGAGTCGATCCTCGGCTTGAACGTCAAGGCAGTGCAGGGAAAACAGGTTCCTCTGGAATGGACTGACACATCTGGGGGACTCTTGGAATGGTGGCACGACCCTGGAGTTCCTCTCGCCTTTCCTGTGGAGAGCGCCTCCTCTTGAGATGCGACGGGAACGCCGGGAATTCTTTCACTACGAAACAGGGAAAGGATCCCTCATCTCGAGCTAGGAGGCGGAAACGGGGCTCCCCTGGATGTGTGCGGGAACCCACGTGCTTCCTCTCGAGTGGAGACGGGTATGTCGGGGAACTTCTTGAGTTGCAGCAAGGGTGTGAAGGACCCTTTGGAAGTTCCAGTTGTTAGATGTGATTGGCCTCGAGAAGCCTCAGCGGAAATGGGCCTCATCTCGACTGGAGGGCAAAACCTCCTGGATTTTCTCGAGTTGCGGAAGGTGCTCTCGACTTACGACGGGGACCTCAAGGACCCGCTCTGGTGGCCTCAGGAAAGGCCAGTCCCCATGCGAGTTCCTCGGGGGCCTCTCGGGATTCCTCTCCCGTCGATGCCGGGGCCTAAGACCTTGTGTGGAGTCGGGGCTGGAACATGAGGATTCCTCTCCAGTGCTGACATGGATCTTGGGGTACTTCTGGAGTCTCCCCAGGGGAGTCAGTCCTCGTCTCGAATGCGGGCATGCACTTGCGCTTTCCTCCAGAGCGGTAGCAGCAGTGTCACGCAGTCCGCCGCGTGGATCAAAGGATCTATGGTTTTCCCTCGTGTCTTTCACACGAGGCTTTCCCATGAGGCTTTCCCACAGGGCTGTCCCACGTGCACACGTGGTGGGAGTCGATCCTCGGCTTAAACGTCAAGGCAGTGCAGGGAAAACAGGTTCCTCTGGAATGGACTGACACATCTGGGGGACTCTTGGAATGGTGTCACGACCCTGGAGTTCCTCTCGCCTTTCCTGTGGAGAGCGCCTCCTCTTGAGATGCGACTTGAACGCCGGGAATTCTTTCCCTACGAAACAGGGAAAGGATCCCTCATCTCGAGCTAGGAGGCGGAAACGGTGCTCCCCTGGATGTGTGAGGGACCCCACGTGCTTCCTCTCGAGTGGAGACGGGTATGTCGGGGAACTTCTTGAGTTGCAGCAAGGGTGTGAAGGACCCTTTTTAAGTTCCAGTGGTTAGATGTGATTGGCCTCGAGAAGCCTCAGCGGAAATGGGCCTCATTTCGCCTGGAGGGCAAAACCTCCTGGATTTTCTCGAGTTGCGGCAGGTGCTCTCGACTTATGACGGGGACCTCAGGGAACTGCTCTGATGGCCTCAGGAAAGGCCAGTCCCCATGCGAGTTCCTCGGGGGCCTCTCGGGATTCCTCTCCCGTCGATGCCGGGGCCTAAGACCTTGTGTGGAGTCGGGGCCGGAACCTGAGGATTCCTCTCCAGTGCTGACATGGATCTTGGGGTACTTCTGGAGTCTCCCCAGGGGAATCAGTCCTCGTCTCGAATGCGGGCATGCACTTGCGCTTTCCTCCAGAGCGGTAGCAGCAGTGTCACGCAGTCCGCCGCGTGGATCAAAGGATCTATGGTTTTCCCTCGAGTCTTTCCCACGAGGCTTTCCCACGAGGCTTTCCCACAGGGCTGTCCCACGTGCACACGTGGTGGGTGTCGATCCTCGGCTTGAACGTCAAGGCAGTGCAGGGAAAACAGGTACCTCTGTAATGGACTGACACATCTGGGGGACTCTTGGAATGGTGGCACGACCCTCTAGTTCCTCTCGCCTTTCCTGTGGAGAGCGCCTCCTCTTGAGATGCGACGGGAACGCCGGGAATTCTTTCCCTACGAAACAGGGAAAGGATCCCTCATCTCGAGCTAGGAGGCGGAAACGGGGCTCCCCTGGATGTGTGAGGGACCCCACGTGCTTCCTCTCGAGTGGAGACGGGTATGTCGGGGAACTTCTTGAGTTGCAGCAAGGGTGTGAAGGACCCTTTGGAAGTCCCAGTGGTTAGATGTGATTGGCCTCGAGAAGCCTCAGCGGAAATGGGCCTCATCTCGCCTGGAGGGCAAAACCTCCTGGAATTTCTCGAGTTGCGGCAGGTGCTCTCGACTTACGACGGGGACCTCAGGGACCCGCTCTGGTGGCCTCAGGAAAGGCCAGTCCCCATGCGAGTTCCTCGGGGGCCTCTCGGGATTCCTCTCCCGTCGATGCCAGAGCCTAAGACCTTGTGTGGAGTCGGGGCCGGAACCTGAGGATTCCTCTCCAGTGCTGACATGGATCTTGGGGTACTTCTGGAGTCTCCCCAGGGGAGTCAGTCCTCGTCTCGAATGCGGGCATGCACTTGCGCTTTCGTCCAGAGCGGTAGCAGCAGTGTCACGCAGTCCGCCGCGTGGATCAAAGGATCTATGGTTTTCCCTCGAGTCTTTCCCCCGAGGCTTTCCCACGAGGCTTTCCCACAGGGCTGTCCCACGTGCACACGTGGTGGGAGTCGATCCTCGGCTTGAACGTCAAGGCAGTGCAGGGAAAACAGGTTCCTCTGGAATGGACTGACACATCTGGGGGACTCTTGGAATGGTGGCACGACCCTGGAGTTCCTCACGCCTTTCCTGTGGAGAGCGCCTCCTCTTGAGATGCGACGGGAACGCCGGGAATTCTTTCCCTACGAAACAGGGAAAGGATCCCTCATCTCGAGCTAGGAGGCGGAAACGGGGCTCCCCTGGATGTGTGCGGGACCCCACGTGCTTCCTCTCGAGTGGAGACGGGTATGTCGGGGAACTTCTTGAGTTGCAGCAAGGGTGTGAAGGACCCTTTGGAAGTTCCAGTGGTTAGATGTGATTGGCCTCGAGAAGCCTCAGCGGAAATGGGCCTCATCTCGCCTGGAGGGCAAAACCTCCTGGATTTTCTCGAGTTGCTGCAGGTGCTCTCGACTTATGACGGGGACCTCAGGGACCCGCTCTGGTGGCCTCAGGAAAGGCCAGTCCCCATGCGAGTTCCTCGGGGGCCTCTCGGGATTCCTCTCCCGTCGATGCCGGGGCCTAAGACCTTGTGTGGAGTCGGGGCCGGAACCTGAGGATTCCTCTCCAGTGCTGACATGGATCCTGGGGTACTTCTGGAGTCTCCCCAGGGGAGTCAGTCCTCGTCTCGAATGCGGGCATGCACTTGCACTTTTCTCCAGAGCGGTAGCAGGAGTGTCACGCAGTCCGCCGCGTGGATCAAAGGATCTATGGTTTTCCCTCGAGTCTTTCCCACGAGGCTTTCCCACGAGGCTTTCCCACAGGGCTGTCCCACGTGCACACGTGGTGGGAGTCGATCCTCGGCTTGAACGTCAAGGCAGTGCAGGGAAAACAGGTTCCTCTGGAATGGACTGACACATCTAGGGGACTCTTGGAATGGTGGCACGACCCTGGAGTTCCTCTCGCCTTTCCTGTGGAGAGCGCCTCCTCTTGAGATGCGACGGGAACGCCGGGAATTCTTTCCCTACTAAACAGGGAAAGGATCCCTCATCTCGAGCTAGGAGGCGGAAACGGGGCTCCCCTGGATGTGTGCGGGACCCCACGTGCTTCCTCTCGAGTGGAGACGGGTATGTCGGGGAACTTCTTGAGTTGCAGCAATGGTGTGAAGGACCCTTTGGAAGTTCCAGTGGTTAGATGTGATTGGCCTCGAGAAGCCTCAGCGGAAATGGGCCTCATCTCGCCTGGAGGCAAAACCTCTTGGATGTTCTCGAGTTGCGGCAGGTGCTCTCGACTTACGACGGGGACCTCAGGGACCCGCTCTGGTGGCCTCAGGAAAGGCCAGTCCCCATGCGAGTTCCTTGGGGGCCTCTCGGGATTCCTCTCCCGACGATGCCGGGGCCTAAGACCTTGTATGGAGTTGGGGCGGGAACCTGAGGATTCCTCTCCAGTGCTGACATGGATCTTGGGGTACTTCTGGAGTCTCCCCAGGGGAGTCAGTCCTCGTCTCGAATGCGGGCATGCACTTGCGCTTTCCTCCAGAGCGGTAGCAGCAGTGTCACGCAGTCCGCCGCGTGGATCAAAGGATCTATGGTTTTCCCTCGAGTCTTTCCCACGAGGCTTTCCCACGAGGCTTTCCCACAGGGCTGTCCCACGTGCACACGTGGTGGGAGTTGATCCTCGGTTTGAACGTCAAGGCAGTGCAGGGAAAACAGGTACCTCTGTTATGGACTGACACATCTGGGGGACTCTTGGAATGGTGTCACGACCCTGGAGTTCCTCTCGCCTTTCCTGTGGAGAGCGCCTCCTCTTGAGATGCGACGGGAACGCCGGGAATTCTTTCCCTACGAAACAGGGAAAGGATCCCTCATCTCGAGCTAGGAGGCGGAAACGGGGCTCCCCTGGATGTGTGCGGGACCCCACGTGTTTCCTCTCGAGTGGAGACGGGTATGTCGGGGAGCTTCTTGAGTTGCAGTAAGGGTGTGAAGGACCCTTTGGAAGTTCCAGTGGTTAGATGTGATTGGCCTCGAGAAGCCACAGCGGAAATGGGCTTCATCTCGCCTGGAGGGCAAAATCTCCTGGATTTTCTCGAGTTGCGGCAGGTGCTCTCGACTTACGACGGGGACCTCAGGGACCCGCTCTAGTGGCCTCAGGAAAGGCCAGTCCCCATGCGAGTTCCTCGGGGGCCTCTCGGGATTCCTCTCCCGTCGATGCCAGGGCCTAAGACCTTGTGTGGTGTCGGGACCGGAACATGAGGATTCCTCTCCAGTGCTGACATGGATCTTGGGGTACTTCTGGAGTCTCCCCAGGGGAGTCAGTCCTCGTCTCGAATGCGGGCATGCACTTGCACTTTTCTCCAGAGCGGTAGCAGGAGTGTCACGCAGTCCGCCGCGTGGATCAAAGGATCTATGGTTTTCCCTCGAGTCTTTCCCACGAGGCTTTCCCACGAGGCTTTCCCACAGGGCTGTCCCACGTGCACACGTGGTGGGAGTCGATCCTCGGCTTGAACGTCAAGGCAGTGCAGGGAAAACAGGTTCCTCTGGAATGGACTGACACATCTGGGGGACTCTTGGAATGGTGGCGCGACCCTGGAGTTCCTCTCGCCTTTCCTGTGGAGAGCGCCTCCTCTTGAGATGCGACGGGAACGCCGGGAATTCTTTCCCTACTAAACAGGGAAAGGATCCCTCATCTCGAGCTAGGAGGCGGAAACGGGGCTCCCCTGGATGTGTGCGGGACCCCACGTGCTTCCTCTCGAGTGGAGACGGGTATGTCGGGGAACTTCTTGAGTTGCAGCAATGGTGTGAAGGACCCTTTGGAAGTTCCAGTGGTTAGATGTGATTGGCCTCGAGAAGCCTCAGCGGAAATGGGCCTCATCTCGCCTGGAGGGCAAAACCTCCTGGATTTTCTCGAGTTGCTGCAGGTGCTCTCGACTTACGACGGGGACCTCAGGGACCCGCTCTGGTGGCCTCAGGAAAGGCCAGTCCCCATGCGAGTTCCTCAGGGGCCTCTCGGGATTCCTCTCCCGTCGATGCCGGGGCCTAAGAACTTGTGTGGAGTCGGGGCCGGAACCTGAGGATTCCTCTCCAGTCATGACATGGATCTTGGGTTACTTCTGGAGTCTCCCCAGGGGAGTCAGTCCTCGTCTCGAATGCGGGCATGCACTTGCGCTTTCCTCCAGAGTGGTAGCAGGAGTGTCACGCAGTCCGCCGCGTGGATCAAAGGATCTATGGTTTTCCCTCGAGTCTTTCCCCCGAGGCTTTCCCACGAGGCTTTCCCACAGGGCTGTCCCACGTGCACACGTGGTGGGAGTCGATCCTCGGCTTGAACGTCAAGGCAGTGCAGGGAAAACAGGTTCCTCTGGAATGGACTGACACATCTGGGGGACTCTTGGAATGGTGGCACGACCCTGGAGTTCCTCTCGCCTTTCCTGTGGAGAGCGCCTCCTCTTGAGATGCGACGGGAACGCCGGGAATTCTTTCCCTACGAAACAGGGAAAGGATCCCTCATCTCGAGCTAGGAGGCGGAAACGGGGCTCCCCTGGATGTGTGCGGGACCCCACGTGCTTCCTCTCGAGTGGAGACGGGTATGTCGGGGAACTTCTTGAGTTGCAGCAAGGGTGTAAAGGACCCTTTGGAAGTTCCAGTGGTTAGATGTGATTGGCCTCGAGAAGCCTCAGCGGAAATGGGCCTCATCTCGCCTGGAGGGCAAAACCTCCTGGATTTTCTCGAGTTGCTGCAGGTGCTCTCGACTTACTACGGGGACCTCAGGGACCCGCTCTGGTGGCCTCAGGAAAGGCCAGTCCCCATGCGAGTTCCTAGGGGGCCTCTCGGGATTCCTCTCCCGTCGATGCCGGGGCTTAAGACCTTGTGTTTAGTCGGGGCCGGAACCTGAGGATTCCTCTCCAGTGCTGACATGGATCTTGGGGTACTTCTGGAGTCTCCCCAGGGGAGTCAGTCCTCGTCTCGAATGCGGGCATGCACTTGCGCTTTCCTCCAGAGCGGTAGCAGCAGTGTCATGCAGTCCGCCGCGTGGATCAAAGGATCTATGGTTTTCCCTCGAGTTTTTCCCACAAGGCTTTCCCACGAGGCTTTCCCACAGGGCTGTCCCACGTGCACACGTGGTGGGTGTCGATCCTCGGCTTGAACGTCAAGGCAGTGCAGGGAAAACAGGTACCTCTGTAATGGACTGACACATCTGGGGGACTCTTGGAATGGTGGCACGACCCTGGAGTTCCTCTCGCCTTTCCTGTGGAGAGCGCCTCCTCTTGAGATGCGACGGGAACGCCGGGAATACTTTCCCTACGAAACAGGGAAAGGATCCCTCATCTCGAGCTAGGAGGCGGAAACGGGGCTCCCCTGGATGTGTGCGGGACCCCACGTGCTTCCTCTCGAGTGGAGACGGGTATGTCGGGGAACTTCTTGAGTTGCAGCAAGGGTGTGAAGGACCCTTTGGAAGTTCCAGTGGTTAGATGTGATTGGCCTCGAGAAGCCTCAGCGGAAATGGGCCTCATCTCGCCTGGAGGGCAAAACCTCCTGGATTTTCTCGAGTTGCGGCAGGTGCTCTCGACTTACGACGGGGACCTCAGGGACCCGCTCTGGTGGCCTCAGGAAAGGCCAGTCCCCATGCGAGTTCCTCGCGGGCCTCTCGGGATTCCTCTCCCGTCGATGCCAGGGCCTAAGACCTTGTGTGGAGTCGGGGCCGGAACATGAGGATTCCTCTCCAGTGCTGACATGGATCTTGGGGTACTTCTGGAGTCTCCCCAGGGGAGTCAGTCCTCGTCTCGAATGCGGGCATGCACTTGCGCTTTCCTCCAGAGCGGTAGCAGCAGTGTCACGCAGTCCGCCGCGTGGATCAAAGGATCTATGTTTTTCCCTCGAGTCTTTCCCACGAGGCTTTCCCACGAGGCTTTCCCACAGGGCTGTCCCACGTGCACACGTGGTGGGAGTCGATCCTCGGCTTGATCGTCAAGGCAGTGCAGGGAAAAAAGGTTCCTCTGGAATGCACTGACACATCTGGGGGACTCTTGGAATGGTGGCACGACCCTGGAGTTCCTCTCGCCTTTCCTGTGGAGAGCGCCTCCTCTTGAGATGCGACGGGAACGCCGGGAATTCTTTCCCTACGAAACAGGGAAAGGATCCCTCATCTCGAGCTAGGAGGCGGAAACGGGGCTCCCCTGGATGTGTGCGGGACCCCACGTGCTTCCTCTCGAGTGGAGACGGGTATGTCGGGGAACTTCTTGAGTTGCAGCAATGGTGTGAAGGACCCTTTGGAATTTCCAGTGGTTAGATGTGATTGGCCTCGAGAAGCCTCAGCGGAAATGGGCCTCATCTCGCCTGGAGGGCAACACCTCCTGGATTTTCTCGAGTTGCTGCAGGTGCTCTCGACTTACGACGGGGACCTCAGGGACCCGCTCTGGTGGCCTTAGGAAAGGCCAGTCCCCATGCGAGTTCCTCGGGGGCCTCTCGGGATTCCTCTCCCGTCGATGCCGGGGCCTAAGACCTTGTGTGGAGTCGGGGCCGGAACCTGAGGATTCCTCTCCAGTGCTGACATGGATCTTGGGGTACTTCTGGAGTCTCCCCAGGGGAGTCAGTCCTCGTCTCGAATGCGGGCATGCACTTGCGCTTTCCTCCAGAGCGGTAGCAGCAGTGTCACGCAGTCCGCCGCGTGGATCAAAGGATCTATGGTTTTCCCTCGAGTTTTTCCCACGAGGCTTTCCCACGAGGCTTTCCCACAGGGCTGTCCAACGTGCACACGTGGTGGGTGTCGATCCTCGGCTTGAACGTCAAGGCAGTGCAGGGAAAACAGGTACCTCTGTAATGGACTGACACATCTGGGGGACTCTTGGAATGGTGGCACGACCCTCTAGTTCCTCTCGCCTTTCCTGTGGAGAGCGCCTCCTCTTGAGATGCGACGGGAACGCCGGGAATTCTTTCCCTACGAAACAGGGAAAGGATCCCTCATCTCGAGCTAGGAGGCGGAAACGGGGCTCCCCTGGATGTGTGCGGGACACCACGTGCTTCCTCTCGAGTGGAGACGGGTATGTCGGGGAACTTCTTGAGTTGCAGCAAGGGTGTGAAGGACCCTTTGGAAGTTCCAGTGGTTAGATGTGATTGGCCTCGAGAAGCCTCAGCGGAAATGGGCCTCATCTCGCCTGGAGGGCAAAACCTCCTGGAATTTCTCGAGTTGCGGCAGGTGCTCTCGACTTACGACGGGGACCTCAGGGACCCGCTCTGGTGGCCTCAGGAAAGGCCAGTCCCCATGCGAGTTCCTCGGGGGCCTCTCGGGATTCCTCTCCCGTCGATGCCAGAGCCTAAGACCTTGTGTGGAGTCGGGGCCGGAACCTGAGGATTCCTCTCCAGTGCTGACATGGATCTTGGGGTACTTCTGAAGTCTCCCCAGGGGAGTCAGTCCTCGTCTCGAATGCGGGCATGCACTTGCGCTTTCGTCCAGAGCGGTAGCAGCAGTGTCACGCAGTCCGCCGCGTGGATCAAAGGATCTATGGTTTTCCCTCGAGTCTTTCCCCCGAGGCTTTCCCACGAGGCTTTCCCACAGGGCTGTCCCACGTGCACACGTGGTGGGAGTCGATCCTCGGCTTGAACGTCAAGGCAGTGCAGGGAAAACAGGTTCCTCTGGAATGGACTGACACATCTGGGGGACTCTTGGAATGGTGGCACGACCCTGGAGTTCCTCACGCCTTTCCTGTGGAGAGCGCCTCCTCTTGAGATGCGACGGGAACGCCGGGAATTCTTTCCCTACGAAACAGGGAAAGGATCCCTCATCTCGAGCTAGGAGGCGGAAACGGGGCTCCCCTGGATGTGTGCGGGACCCCACGTGCTTCCTCTCGAGTGGAGACGGGTATGTCGGGGAACTTCTTGAGTTGCAGCAAGGGTGTGAAGGACCCTTTGGAAGTTCCAGTGGTTAGATGTGATTGGCCTCGAGAAGCCTCAGCGGAAATGGGCCTCATCTCGCCTGGAGGGCAAAACCTCCTGGATTTTCTCGAGTTGCTGCAGGTGCTCTCGTCTTACGACGGGGACCTCAGGGACCCGCTCTGGTGGCCTCAGGAAAGGCCAGTCCCCATGCGAGTTCCTCGGGGGCCTCTCGGGATTCCTCTCCCGTCGATGCCGGGGCCTAAGACCTTGTGTGGAGTCGGGGCCGGAACCTGAGGATTCCTCTCCAGTGCTGACATGGATCCTGGGGTACTTCTGGAGTCTCCCCAGGGGAGTCAGTCCTCGTCTCGAATGCGGGCATGCACTTGCACTTTTCTCCAGAGCGGTAGCAGGAGTGTCACGCAGTCCGCCGCGTGGATCAAAGGATCTATGGTTTTCCCTCGAGTCTTTCCCACGAGGCTTTCCCACGAGGCTTTCCCAAAGGGCTGTCCCACGTGCACACGTGGTGGGAGTCGATCCTCGGCTTGAACGTCAAGGCAGTGCAGGGAAAACAGGTTCCTCTGGAATGGACTGACACATCTAGGGGACTCTTGGAATGGTGGCACGACCCTGGAGTTCCTCTCGCCTTTCCTGTGGAGAGCGCCTCCTCTTGAGATGCGACGGGAACGCCGGGAATTCTTTCCCTACTAAACAGGGAAAGGATCCCTCATCTCGAGCTAGGAGGCGGAAACGGGGCTCCCCTGGATGTGTGCGGGACCCCACGTGCTTCCTCTCGAGTGGAGACGGGTATGTCGGGGAACTTCTTGAGTTGCAGCAATGGTGTGAAGGACCCTTTGGAAGTTCCAGTGGTTAGATGTGATTGGCCTCGAGAAGCCTCAGCGGAAATGGGCCTCATCTCGCCTGGAGGGCAAAACCTCTTGGATGTTCTCGAGTTGCGGCAGGTGCTCTCGACTTACGACGGGGACCTCAGGGACCCGCTCTGGTGGCCTCAGGAAAGGCCAGTCCCCATGCGAGTTCCTTGGGGGCCTCTCGGGATTCCTCTCCCGACGATGCCGGGGCCTAAGACCTTGTATGGAGTTGGGGCGGGAACCTGAGGATTCCTCTCCAGTGCTGACATGGATCTTGGGGTACTTCTGGAGTCTCCCCAGGGGAGTCAGTCCTCGTCTCGAATGCGGGCATGCACTTGCGCTTTCCTCCAGAGCGGTAGCAGCAGTGTCACGCAGTCCGCCGCGTGGATCAAAGGATCTATGGTTTTCCCTCGAGTCTTTCCCACGAGGCTTTCCCACGAGGCTTTCCCACAGGGCTGTCCCACGTGCACACGTGGTGGGAGTTGATCCTCGGCTTGAACGTCAAGGCAGTGCAGGGAAAACAGGTACCTCTGTAATGGACTGACAAATATGGGGGACTCTTGGAATGGTGTCACGACCCTGGAGTTCCTCTCGCCTTACCTGTGGAGAGCGCCTCCTCTTGAGATGCGACGGGAACGCCGGGAATTCTTTCCCTACGAAACAGGGAAAGGATCCCTCATCTCGAGCTAGGAGGCGGAAACGGGGCTCCCCTGGATGTGTGCGGGACCCCACGTGTTTCCTCTCGAGTGGAGACGGGTATGTCGGGGAGCTTCTTGAGTTGCAGTAAGGGTGTGAAGGACCCTTTGGAAGTTCCAGTGGTTAGATGTGATTGGCCTCGAGAAGCCACAGCGGAAATGGGCTTCATCTCGCCTGGAGGGCAAAATCTCCTGGATTTTCTCGAGTTGCGGCAGGTGCTCTCGACTTACGACGGGGACCTCAGGGACCCGCTCTAGTGGCCTCAGGAAAGGCCAGTCCCCATGCGAGTTCCTCGGGGGCCTCTCGGGATTCCTCTCCCGTCGATGCCAGGGCCTAAGACCTTGTGTGGTGTCGGGGCCGGAACATGAGGATTCCTCTCCAGTGCTGACATGGATCTTGGGGTACTTCTGGAGTCTCCCCAGGGGAGTCAGTCCTCGTCTCGAATGCGGGCATGCACTTGCACTTTTCTCCAGAGCGGTAGCAGGAGTGTCACGCAGTCCGCCGCGTGGATCAAAGGATCTATGGTTTTCCCTCGAGTCTTTCCCACGAGGCTTTCCCACGAGGCTTTCCCACAGGGCTGTCCCACGTGCACACGTGGTGGGAGTCGATCCTCGGCTTGAACGTCAAGGCAGTGCAGGGAAAACAGGTTCCTCTGGAATGGACTGACACATCTGGGGGACTCTTGGAATGGTGGCGCGACCCTGGAGTTCCTCTCGCCTTTCCTGTGGAGAGCGCCTCCTCTTGAGATGCGACGGGAACGCCGGGAATTCTTTCCCTACGAAACAGGAAAAGGATCCCTCATCTCGAGCTAGGAGGCAGAAACGGGGCTCCCCTGGATGTGTGCGGGACCCCACGTGCTTCCTCTCGAGTGGAGACGGGTATGTCGGGGAACTCCTTGAGTTGCAGCAATGGTGTGAAGGACCCTTTGGAAGTTCCAGTGGTTAGATGTGATTAGCCTCGAGAAGCCTCAGCGGAAATGGGCCTCATCTCGCCTTGAGGGCAAAACCTCCTGGATTTTCTCGAGTTGCTGCAGGTGCTCTCGACTTACGACGGGGACCTCAGGGACCCGCTCTGGTGGCCTCAGGAAAGGCCAGTCCCCATGCGAGTTCCTCAGGGGCCTCTCGGGATTCCTCTCCCGTCGATGCCGGGGCCTAAGAACTTGTGTGGAGTCGGGGCCGGAACCTGAGGATTCCTCTCCAGTCATGACATGGATCTTGGGTTACTTCTGGAGTCTCCCCAGGGGAGTCAGTCCTCGTCTCGAATGCGGGCATGCACTTGCGCTTTCCTCCAGAGTGGTAGCAGGAGTGTCACGCAGTCCGCCGCGTGGATCAAAGGATCTATGGTTTTCCCTCGAGTCTTTCCCCCGAGGCTTTCCCACGAGGCTTTCCCACAGGGCTGTCCCACGTGCACACGTGGTGGGAGTCGATCCTCGGCTTGAACGTCAAGGCAGTGCAGGGAAAACAGGTTCCTCTGGAATGGACTGACACATCTGGGGGACTCTTGGAATGGTGGCACGACCCTGGAGTTCCTCTCGCCTTTCCTGTGGAGAGCGCCTCCTCTTGAGATGCGACGGGAACGCCGGGAATTCTTTCCCTACGAAACAGGGAAAGGATCCCTCATCTCGAGCTAGGAGGCGGAAACGGGGCTCCCCTGGATGTGTGCGGGACCCCACGTGCTTCCTCTCGAGTGGAGACGGGTATGTCGGGGAACTTCTTGATTTGCAGCAAGGGTTTGAAGGACCCTTTGGAAGTTCCAGTGGTTAGATGTGATTGGCCTCGAGAAGCCTCAGCGGAAATGGGCTTCATCTCGCCTGGAGGGCAAAACCTCCTGGATTTTCTCGAGTTGCTGCAGGTGCTCTCGACTTACTACGGGGACCTCAGGGACCCGCTCTGGTGGCCTCAGGAAAGGCCAGTCCCCATGCGAGTTCCTAGGGGGCCTCTCGGGATTCCTCTCCCGTCGATGCCGGGGCTTAAGACCTTGTGTGGAGTCGGGGCCGGAACCTGAGGATTCCTCTCCAGTGCTGACATGGATCTTGGGGTACTTCTGGAGTCTCCCCAGGGGAGTCAGTCCTCGTCTCGAATGCGGCCATGCACTTGCGCTTTCGTCCAGAGCGGTAGCAGCAGTGTCACGCAGTCCGCCGCGTGGATCAAAGGATCTATGGTTTTCCCTCGAGTCTTTCCCACGAGGCTTTCCCACGAGGCTTTCCCACAGGGCTGTCCCACGTGCACACGTGGTGGGAGTCGATCCTCGGCTTGAACGTCAAGGCAGTGCAGGGAAAACAGGTTCCTCTGGAATGGACTGACACATCTGGGGGACTCTTGGAATGGTGGCACGACCCTGGAGTTCCTCTCGCCTTTCCTGTGGAGAGCGCCTCCTCTTGAGATGCGACGGGAACGCCGGGAATTCTTTCCCTACTAAACAGGGAAAGGATCCCACATCTCGAGCTAGGAGGCGGAAACGGGGCTCCCCTGGATGTGTGCGGGACCCCACGTGCTTCCTCTCGAGTGGAGACGGGTATGTCGGGGAACTTCTTGAGTTGCAGCAAGGGTGTAAAGGACCCTTTGGAAGTTCCAGTGGTTAGATGTGATTGGCCTCGAGAAGCCTCAGCGGAAATGGGCCTCATCTCGCCTGGAGGGCAAAACCTCCTGGATTTTCTCGAGTTGCTGCAGGTGCTCTCGACTTACTACGGGGACCTCAGGGACCCGCTCTGGTGGCCTCAGGAAAGGCCAGTCCCCATGCGAGTTCCTAGGGGGCCTCTCGGGATTCCTCTCCCGTCGATGCCGGGGCTTAAGACCTTGTGTTTAGTCGGGGCCGGAACCTGAGGATTCCTCTCCAGTGCTGACATGGATCTTGGGGTACTTCTGGAGTCTCCCCAGGGGAGTCAGTCCTCGTCTCGAATGCGGGCATGCACTTGCGCTTTCCTCCAGAGCGGTAGCAGCAGTGTCATGCAGTCCGCCGCGTGGATCAAAGGATCTATGGTTTTCCCTCGAGTTTTTCCCACAAGGCTTTCCCACGAGGCTTTCCCACAGGGCTGTCCCACGTGCACACGTGGTGGGTGTCGATCCTCGGCTTGAACGTCAAGGCAGTGCAGGGAAAACAGGTACCTCTGTAATGGACTGACACATCTGGGGGACTCTTGGAATGGTGGCACGACCCTGGAGTTCCTCTCGCCTTTCCTGTGGAGAGCGCCTCCTCTTGAGATGCGACGGGAACGCCGGGAATTCTTTCCCTACGAAACAGGGAAAGGATCCCTCATCTCGAGCTAGGAGGCGGAAACGGGGCTCCCCTGGATGTGTGCGGGACCCCACGTGCTTCCTCTCGAGTGGAGACGGGTATGTCGGGGAACTTCTTGAGTTGCAGCAAGGGTGTGAAGGACCCTTTGGAAGTTCCAGTGGTTAGATGTGATTGGCCTCGAGAAGCCTCAGCGGAAATGGGCCTCATCTCGCCTGGAGGGCAAAACCTCCTGGATTTTCTCGAGTTGCGGCAGGTGCTCTCGACTTACGACGGGGACCTCAGGGACCCGCTCTGGTGGCCTCAGGAAAGGCCAGTCCCCATGCGAGTTCCTCGCGGGCCTCTCGGGATTCCTCTCCCGTCGATGCCAGGGCCTAAGACCTTGTGTGGAGTCGGGGCCGGAACCTGAGGATTCCTCTCCAGTGCTGACATGGATCTTGGGGTACTTCTGGAGTCTCCCCAGGGGAGTCAGTCCTCGTCTCGAATGCGGGCATGCACTTGCGCTTTCCTCCAGAGCGGTAGCAGCAGTGTCACGCAGTCCGCCGCGTGGATCAAAGGATCTATGGTTTTCCCTCGAGTCTTTCCCACGAGGCTTTCCCACGAGGCTTTCCCACAGGGCTGTCCCACGTGCACACGTGGTGGGAGTCGATCCTCGGCTTGATCGTCAAGGCAGTGCAGGGAAAAAAGGTTCCTCTGGAATGCACTGACACATCTGGGGGACTCTTGGAATGGTGGCACGACCCTGGAG
Organism: Ovis canadensis; assembly: GCF_042477335.2. Lineage (NCBI taxonomy): Eukaryota > Metazoa > Chordata > Mammalia > Artiodactyla > Bovidae > Ovis > Ovis canadensis. Next base: position 11,115,645 of record NC_091268.1, read on the forward strand.
TTCCTCTCGCCTTTCCTGTGGAGAGCGCCTCCTCTTGAGATGCGACGGGAACGCCGGGAATTCTTTCCCTACGAAACAGGGAAAGGATCCCTCATCTCGAGCTAGGAGGCGGAAACGGGGCTCCCCTGGATGTGTGCGGGACCCCACGTGCTTCCTCTCGAGTGGAGACGGGTATGTCGGGGAACTTCTTGAGTTGCAGCAAGGGTGTAAAGGACCCTTTGGAAGTTCCAGTGGTTAGATGTGATTGGCCTCGAGAAGCCTCAGCGGAAATGGGCCTCATCTCGCCTGGAGGGCAAAACCTCCTGGATTTTCTCGAGTTGCTGCAGGTGCTCTCGACTTACTACGGGGACCTCAGGGACCCGCTCTGGTGGCCTCAGGAAAGGCCAGTCCCCATGCGAGTTCCTAGGGGGCCTCTCGGGATTCCTCTCCCGTCGATGCCGGGGCTTAAGACCTTGTGTGGAGTCGGGGCCGGAACCTGAGGATTCCTCTCCAGTGCTGACATGGATCTTGGGGTACTTCTGGAGTCTCCCCAGGGGAGTCAGTCCTCGTCTCGAATGCGGGCATGCACTTGCGCTTTCCTCCAGAGCGGTAGCAGCAGTGTCATGCAGTCCGCCGCGTGGATCAAAGGATCTATGGTTTTCCCTCGAGTTTTTCCCACGAGGCTTTCCCACGAGGCTTTCCCACAGGGCTGTCCCACGTGCACACGTGGTGGGTGTCGATCCTCGGCTTGAACGTCAAGGCAGTGCAGGGAAAACAGGTACCTCTGTAATGGACTGACACATCTGGGGGACTCTTGGAATGGTGGCACGACCCTGGAGTTCCTCTCGCCTTTCCTGTGGAGAGCGCCTCCTCTTGAGATGCGACGGGAACGCCGGGAATTCTTTCCCTACGAAACAGGGAAAGGATCCCTCATCTCGAGCTAGGAGGCGGAAACGGGGCTCCCCTGGATGTGTGCGGGACCCCACGTGCTTCCTCTCGAGTGGAGACGGGTATGTCGGGGAACTTCTTGAGTTGCAGCAAGGGTGTGAAGGACCCTTTGGAAGTTCCAGTGGTTAGATGTGATTGGCCTCGAGAAGCCTCAGCGGAAATGGGCCTCATCTCGCCTGGAGGGCAAAACCTCCTGGATTTTCTCGAGTTGCGGCAGGTGCTCTCGACTTACGACGGGGACCTCAGGGACCCGCTCTGGTGGCCTCAGGAAAGGCCAGTCCCCATGCGAGTTCCTCGGGGGCCTCTCGGGATTCCTCTCCCGTCGATGCCAGGGCCTAAGACCTTGTGTGGAGTCGGGGCCGGAACATGAGGATTCCTCTCCAGTGCTGACATGGATCTTGGGGTACTTCTGGAGTCTCCCCAGGGGAGTCAGTCCTCGTCTCGAATGCGGCCATGCACTTGCGCTTTCCTCCAGAGCGGTAGCAGCAGTGTCACGCAGTCCGCCGCGTGGATCAAAGGATCTATGGTTTTCCCTCGAGTCTTTCCCACGAGGCTTTCCCACGAGGCTTTCCCACAGGGCTGTCCCACGTGCACACGTGGTGGGAGTCGATCCTCGGCTTGAACGTCAAGGCAGTGCAGGGAAAACAGGTTCCTCTGGAATGGACTGACACATCTGGGGGACTCTTGGAATGGTGGCGCGACCCTGGAGTTCCTCTCGCCTTTCCTGTGGAGAGCGCCTCCTCTTGAGATGCGACGGGAACGCCGGGAATTCTTTCCCTACGAAACAGGAAAAGGATCCCTCATCTCGAGCTAGGAGGCAGAAACGGGGCTCCCCTGGATGTGTGCGGGACCCCACGTGCTTCCTCTCGAGTGGAGACGGGTATGTCGGGGAACTCCTTGAGTTGCAGCAATGGTGTGAAGGACCCTTTGGAAGTTCCAGTGGTTAGATGTGATTAGCCTCGAGAAGCCTCAGCGGAAATGGGCCTCATCTCGCCTGGAGGGCAAAACCTCCTGGATTTCCTCGAGTTGCTGCAGGTGCTCTCGACTTACGACGGGGACCTCAGGGACCCGCTCTGGTGGCCTCAGGAAAGGCCAGTCCCCATGCGAGTTCCTCAGGGGCCTCTCGGGATTCCTCTCCCGTCGATGCCGGGGCCTAAGAACTTGTGTGGAGTCGGGGCCGGAACCTGAGGATTCCTCTCCAGTCATGACATGGATCTTGGGTTACTTCTGGAGTCTCCACAGGGGAGTCAGTCCTCGTCTCGAATGCGGGCATGCACTTGCGCTTTCCTCCAGAGTGGTAGCAGGAGTGTCACGCAGTCCGCCGCGTGGATCAAAGGATCTATGGTTTTCCCTCGAGTCTTTCCCCCGAGGCTTTCCCACGAGGCTTTCCCACAGGGCTGTCCCACGTGCACACGTGGTGGGAGTCGATCCTCGGCTTGAACGTCAAGGCAGTGCAGGGAAAACAGGTTCCTCTGGAATGGACTGACACATCTGGGGGACTCTTGGAATGGTGGCACGACCCTGGAGTTCCTCTCGCCTTTCCTGTGGAGAGCGCCTCCTCTTGAGATGCGACGGGAACGCCGGGAATTCTTTCCCTACGAAACAGGGAAAGGATCCCTCATCTCGAGCTAGGAGGCGGAAACGGGGCTCCCCTGGATGTGTGCGGGACCCCACGTGCTTCCTCTCGAGTGGAGACGGGTATGTCGGGGAACTTCTTGATTTGCAGCAAGGGTGTGAAGGACCCTTTGGAAGTTCCAGTGGTTAGATGTGATTGGCCTCGAGAAGCCTCAGCGGAAATGGGTTTCATCTCGCCTGGAGGGCAAAACCTCCTGGATTTTCTCGAGTTGCTGCAGGTGCTCTCGACTTACTACGGGGACCTCAGGGACCCGCTCTGGTGGCCTCAGGAAAGGCCAGTCCCCATGCGAGTTCCTAGGGGGCCTCTCGGGATTCCTCTCCCGTCGATGCCGGGGCTTAAGACCTTGTGTGGAGTCGGGGCCGGAACCTGAGGATTCCTCTCCAGTGCTGACATGGATCTTGGGGTACTTCTGGAGTCTCCCCAGGGGAGTCAGTCCTCGTCTCGAATGCGGCCATGCACTTGCGCTTTCGTCCAGAGCGGTAGCAGCAGTGTCACGCAGTCCGTCGCGTGGATCAAAGGATCTATGGTTTTCCCTCGAGTCTTTCCCACGAGGCTTTCCCACGAGGCTTTCCCACAGGGCTGTCCCACGTGCACACGTGGTGGGAGTCGATCCTCGGCTTGAACGTCAAGGCAGTGCAGGGAAAACAGGTTCCTCTGGAATGGACTGACACATCTGGGGGACTCTTGGAATGGTGGCACGACCCTGGAGTTCCTCTCGCCTTTCCTGTGGAGAGCACCTCCTCTTGAGATGCGACGGGAACGCCGGGAATTCTTTCCCTACGAAACAGGGAAAGGATCCCTCATCTCGAGCTAGGAGGCGGAAACGGGGCTCCCCTGGATGTGTGCGGGACCCCACGTGCTTCCTCTCGAGTGGAGACGGGTATGTCGGGGAACTTCTTGAGTTGCAGCAAGGGTGTAAAGGACCCTTTGGAAGTTCCAGTGGTTAGATGTGATTGGCCTCGAGAAGCCTCAGCGGAAATGGGCCTCATCTCGCCTGGAGGGCAAAACCTCCTGGATTTTCTCGAGTTGCTGCAGGTGCTCTCGACTTACTACGGAGACCTCAGGGACCCGCTCTGGTGGCCTCAGGAAAGGCCAGTCCCCATGCGAGTTCCTAGGGGGCCTCTCGGGATTCCTCTCCCATCGATGCCGGGGCTTAAGACCTTGTGTGGAGTCGGGGCCGGAACCTGAGGATTCCTCTCCAGTGCTGACATGGATCTTGGGGTACTTCTGGAGTCTCCCCAGGGGAGTCAGTCCTCGTCTCGAATGCGGGCATGCACTTGCGCTTTCCTCCAGAGCGGTAGCAGCAGTGTCATGCAGTCCGCCGCGTGGATCAAAGGATCTATGGTTTTCCCTCGAGTTTTTCCCACGAGGCTTTCCCACGAGGCTTTCCCACAGGGCTGTCCCACGTGCACACGTGGTGGGTGTCGATCCTCGGCTTGAACGTCAAGGCAGTGCAGGGAAAACAGGTACCTCTGTAATGGACTGACACATCTGGGGGACTCTTGGAATGGTGGCACGACCCTGGAGTTCCTCTCGCCTTTCCTGTGGAGAGCGCCTCCTCTTGAGATGCGACGGGAACGCCGGGAATTCTTTCCCTACGAAACAGGGAAAGGATCCCTCATCTCGAGCTAGGAGGCGGAAACGGGGCTCCCCTGGATGTGTGCGGGACCCCACGTGCTTCCTCTCGAGTGGAGACGGGTATGTCGGGGAACTTCTTGAGTTGCAGCAAGGGTGTGAAGGACCCTTTGGAAGTTCCAGTGGTTAGATGTGATTGGCCTCGAGAAGCCTCAGCGGAAATGGGCCTCATCTCGCCTGGAGGGCAAAACCTCCTGGATTTTCTCGAGTTGCGGCAGGTGCTCTCGACTTACGACGGGGACCTCAGGGACCCGCTCTGGTGGCCTCAGGAAAGGCCAGTCCCCATGCGAGTTCCTCGGAGGCCTCTCGGGATTCCTCTCCCGTCTATGCCAGGGTCTAAGACCTTGTGTGGAGTCGGGGCCGGAACATGAGGATTCCTCTCCAGTGCTGACATGGATCTTGGGGTACTTCTGGAGTCTCCCCAGGGGAGTCAGTCCTCGTCTCGAATGCGGGCATGCACTTGCGCTTTCCTCCAGAGCGGTAGCAGCAGTGTCACGCAGTCCGCCGCGTGGATCAAAGGATCTATGGTTTTCCCTCGAGTCTTTCCCACGAGGCTTTCCCACGAGGCTTTCCCACAGGGCTGTCCCACGTGCACACGTGGTGGGAGTCGATCCTCGGCTTGATCGTCAAGGCAGTGCAGGGAAAACAGGTTCCTCTGGAATGGACTGACACATCTGGGGGACTCTTGGAATGGTGGCACGACCCTGGAGTTCCTCTCGCCTTTCCTGTGGAGAGCGCCTCCTCTTGAGATGCGACGGGAACGCCGGGAATTCTTTCCCTACGAAACAGGGAAAGGATCCCTCATCTCGAGCTAGGAGGCGGAAACGGGGCTCCCCTGGATGTGTGCGGGACACCACGTGCTTCCTCTCGAGTGGAGACGGGTATGTCGGGGAACTTCTTGAGTTGCAGCAAGGGTGTGAAGGACCCTTTGGAAGTTCCAGTGGTTAGATGTGATTGGCCTCGAGAAGCCTCAGCGGAAATGGGCCTCATCTCGCCTGGAGGGCAAAACCTCCTGGAATTTCTCGAGTTGCGGCAGGTGCTCTCGACTTACGACGGGGACCTCAGGGACCCGCTCTGGTGGCCTCAGGAAAGGCCAGTCCCCATGCGAGTTCCTCGGGGGCCTCTCGGGATTCCTCTCCCGTCGATGCCAGGGCCTAAGACCTTGTGTGGAGTCGGGGCCGGAACCTGAGGATTCCTCTCCAGTGCTGACATGGATCTTGGGGTACTTCTGGAGTCTCCCCAGGGGAGTCAGTCCTCGTCTCGAATGCGGGCATGCACTTGCGCTTTCCTCCAGAGCGGTAGCAGCAGTGTCACGCAGTCCGCCGCGTGGATCAAAGGATCTATGGCTTTCCCTCGAGTCTTTCCCCCGAGGCTTTCCCACGAGGCTTTCCCACAGGGCTGTCCCACGTGCACACGTGGTGGGAGTCGATCCTCGGCTTGAACGTCAAGGCAGTGCAGGGAAAACAGGTTCCTCTGGAATGGACTGACACATCTGGGGGACTCTTGGAATGGTGGCACGACCCTGGAGTTCCTCTCGCCTTTCCTGTGGAGAGCGCCTCCTCTTGAGATGCGACGGGAACGCCGGGAATTCTTTCCCTACGAAACAGGGAAAGGATTCCTCATCTCGAGCTAGGAGGCGGAAACGGGGCTCCCCTGGATGTGTGCGGGACCCCACGTGCTTCCTCTCGAGTGGAGACGGGTATGTCGGGGAACTTCTTGAGTTGCAGCAAGGGTGTGAAGGACCCTTTGGAAGTTCCAGTGGTTAGATGTGATTGGCCTCGAGAAGCCTCAGCGGAAATGGGCCTCATCTCGCCTGGAGGGCAAAACCTCCTGGATTTTCTCGAGTTGCTGCAGGTGCCCTCGACTTACGACGGGGACCTCAGGGACCCGCTCTGGTGGCCACAGGAAAGGCCAGTCCCCATGCGAGTTCCTCGGGGGCCTCTCGGGATTCCTCTCCCGTCGATGCCGGGGCCTAAGACCTTGTGTGGAGTCGGGGCCGGAACCTGAGGATTCCTCTCCAGTGCTGACATGGATCCTGGGGTACTTCTGGAGTCTCCCCAGGGGAGTCAGTCCTCGTCTCGAATGCGGGCATGCACTTGCACTTTTCTCCAGAGCGGTAGCAGGAGTGTCACGCAGTCCGCCGCGTGGATCAAAGGATCTATGGTTTTCCCTCGAGTCTTTCCCACGAGGCTTTCCCACGAGGCTTTCCCACAGGGCTGTCCCACGTGCACACGTGGTGGGAGTCGATCCTCGGCTTGAACGTCAAGGCAGTGCAGGGAAAACAGGTTCCTCTGGAATGGACTGACACATCTAGGGGACTCTTGGAATGGTGGCACGACCCTGGAGTTCCTCTCGCCTTTCCTGTGGAGAGCGCCTCCTCTTGAGATGCGACGGGAACGCCGGGAATTCTTTCCCTACTAAACAGGGAAAGGATCCCTCATCTCGAGCTAGGAGGCGGAAACGGGGCTCCCCTGGATGTGTGCGGGACCCCACGTGCTTCCTCTCGAGTGGAGACGGGTATGTCGGGGAACTTCTTGAGTTGCAGCAATGGTGTGAAGGACCCTTTGGAAGTTCCAGTGGTTAGATGTGATTGGCCTCGAGAAGCCTCAGCGGAAATGGGCCTCATCTCGCCTGGAGGGCAAAACCTCTTGGATGTTCTCGAGTTGCGGCAGGTGCTCTCGACTTACGACGGGGACCTCAGGGACCCGCTCTGGTGGCCTCAGGAAAGGCCAGTCCCCATGCGAGTTCCTTGGGGGCCTCTCGGGATTCCTCTCCCGACGATACCGGGGCCTAAGACCTTGTATGGAGTTGGGGCGGGAACCTGAGGATTCCTCTCCAGTGCTGACATGGATCTTGGGGTACTTCTGGAGTCTCCCCAGGGGAGTCAGTCCTCGTCTCGAATGCGGGCATGCACTTGCGCTTTCCTCCAGAGCGGTAGCAGCAGTGTCACGCAGTCCGCCGCGTGGATCAAAGGATCTATGGTTTTCCCTCGAGTCTTTCCCACGAGGCTTTCCCACGAGGCTTTCCCACAGGGCTGTCCCACGTGCACACGTGGTGGGAGTCGATCCTCGGCTTGATCGTCAAGGCAGTGCAGGGAAAAAAGGTTCCTCTGGAATGCACTGACACATCTGGGGGACTCTTGGAATGGTGGCACGACCCTGGAGTTCCTCTCGCCTTTCCTGTGGAGAGCGCCTCCTCTTGAGATGCGACGGGAACGCCGGGAATTCTTTCCCTACGAAACAGGGAAAGGATCCCTCATCTCGAGCTAGGAGGCGGAAACGGGGCTCCCCTGGATGTGTGCGGGACACCACGTGCTTCCTCTCGAGTGGAGACGGGTATGTCGGGGAACTTCTTGAGTTGCAGCAAGGGTGTGAAGGACCCTTTGGAAGTTCCAGTGGTTAGATGTGATTGGCCTCGAGAAGCCTCAGCGGAAATGGGCCTCATCTCGCCTGGAGGGCAAAACCTCCTGGAATTTCTCGAGTTGCGGCAGGTGCTCTCGACTTACGACGGGGACCTCAGGGACCCGCTCTGGTGGCCTCAGGAAAGGCCAGTCCCCATGCGAGTTCCTCGGGGGCCTCTCGGGATTCCTCTCCCGTCGATGCCAGGGCCTAAGACCTTGTGTGGAGTCGGGGCCGGAACCTGAGGATTCCTCTCCAGTGCTGACATGGATCTTGGGGTACTTCTAAAGTCTCTCCAGGGGAGTCAGTCCTCGTCTCGAATGCGGGCATGCACTTGCGCTTTCCTCCAGAGCGGTAGCAGCAGTGTCACGCAGTCCGCCGCGTGGATCAAAGGATCTATGGTTTTCCCTCGAGTCTTTCCCCCGAGGCTTTCCCACGAGGCTTGCCCACAGGGCTGTCCCACGTGCACACGTGGTGGGAGTCGATCCTCGGCTTGAACGTCAAGGCAGTGCAGGGAAAACAGGTTCCTCTGGAATGGACTGACACATCTGGGGGACTCTTGGAATGGTGGCACGACCCTGGAGTTCCTCTCGCCTTTCCTGTGGAGAGCGCCTCCTCTTGAGATGCGACGGGAACGCCGGGAATTCTTTCCCTACGAAACAGGGAAAGGATCCCTCATCTCGAGCTAGGAGGCGGAAACGGGGCTCCCCTGGATGTGTGCGGGACCCCACGTGCTTCCTCTCGAGTGGAGACGGGTATGTCGGGGAACTTCTTGAGTTGCAGCAAGGGTGTGAAGGACCCTTTGGAAGTTCCAGTGGTTAGATGTGATTGGCCTCGAGAAGCCTCAGCGGAAATGGGCCTCATCTCGCCTGGAGGGCAAAACCTCCTGGATTTTCTCGAGTTGCTGCAGGTGCCCTCGACTTACGACGGGGACCTCAGGGACCCGCTCTGGTGGCCTCAGGAAAGGCCAGTCCCCATGCGAGTTCCTCGGGGGCCTCTCGGGATTCCTCTCCCGTCGATGCCGGGGCCTAAGACCTTGTGTGGAGTCGGGGCCGGAACCTGAGGATTCCTCTCCAGTGCTGACATGGATCCTGGGGTACTTCTGGAGTCTCCCCAGGGGAGTCAGTCCTCGTCTCGAATGCGGGCATGCACTTGCACTTTTCTCCAGAGCGGTAGCAGGAGTGTCACGCAGTCCGCCGCGTGGATCAAAGGATCTATGGTTTTCCCTCGAGTCTTTCCCACGAGGCTTTCCCACGAGGCTTTCCCACAGGGCTGTCCCACGTGCACACGTGGTGGGAGTCGATCCTCGGCTTGAACGTCAAGGCAGTGCAGGGAAAACAGGTTCCTCTGGAATGGACTGACACATCTAGGGGACTCTTGGAATGGTGGCACGACCCTGGAGTTCCTCTCGCCTTTCCTGTGGAGAGCGCCTCCTCTTGAGATGCGACGGGAACGCCGGGAATTCTTTCCCTACTAAACAGGGAAAGGATCCCTCATCTCGAGCTAGGAGGCGGAAACGGGGCTCCCCTGGATGTGTGCGGGACCCCACGTGCTTCCTCTCGAGTGGAGACGGGTATGTCGGGGAACTTCTTGAGTTGCAGCAATGGTGTGAAGGACCCTTTGGAAGTTCCAGTGGTTAGATGTGATTGGCCTCGAGAAGCCTCAGCGGAAATGGGCCTCATCTCGCCTGGAGGGCAAAACCTCTTGGATGTTCTCGAGTTGCGGCAGGTGCTCTCGACTTACGCCGGGGACCTCAGGGACCCGCTCTGGTGGCCTCAGGAAAGGCCAGTCCCCATGCGAGTTCCTTGGGGGCCTCTCGGGATTCCTCTCCCGACGATGCCGGGGCCTAAGACCTTGTATGGAGTTGGGGCGGGAACCTGAGGATTCCTCTCCAGTGCTGACATGGATCATGGGGTACTTCTGGAGTCTCCCCAGGGGAGTCAGTCCTCGTCTCGAATGCGGGCATGCACTTGCGCTTTCCTCCAGAGCGGTAGCAGCAGTGTCACGCAGTCCGCCGCGTGGATCAAAGGATCTATGGTTTTCCCTCGAGTCTTTCCCACGAGGCTTTCCCACGAGGCTTTCCCACAGGGCTGTCCCACGTGCACACGTGGTGGGAGTTGATCCTCGGCTTGAACGTCAAGGCAGTGCAGGGAAAACAGGTACCTCTGTAATGGACTGACAAATCTGGGGGACTCTTGGAATGGTGTCACGACCCTGGAGTTCCTCTCGCCTTTCCTGTGGAGAGCGCCTCCTCATGAGATGCGACGGGAACGCCGGGAATTCTTTCCCTACTAAACAGGGAAAGGATCCCTCATCTCGAGCTAGGAGGCGGAAACGGGGCTCCCCTGGATGTGGGGGGGACATCACGTGCTTCCTCTAGATGGAGACGGGTATGTCGGGGAACTTCTTGAGTTGCAGCAATGGTGTGAAGGACCCTTTGGAAGTTCCAGTGGTTAGATGTGATTGGCCTCGAGAAGCCTCAGCGGAAATGGGCCTCATCTCGCCTGGAGGGCAAAACCTCCTGGATTTTCTCGAGGTGCGGCAGGTGCTCTCGACTTACGACGGGGACCTCAGGGAACCGCTGTGGTGGCCTCAGGAAAGGCCAGTCCCCATGCGAGTTCCTCGGGGCCTCTCGGGATTCCTCTCCCGTCGATGCCGGGGCCTAAGACCTTGTGTGGAGTCGGGGCCGGAACCTGAGGATTCCTCTCCAGTGCTGACATGGATCTTGGGGTACTTCTGGAGTCTCCCCAGGGGAGTCAGTCCTCGTCTCGAATGCGGGCATGCACTTGCGCTTTCCTCCAGAGCGGTAGCAGCAGTGTCACGCAGTCCGCCACGTGGATCAAAGGATCTATGGTTTTCCCTCGAGTCTTTCCCAAGAGGCTTTCCCACGAGGCTTTCCCACAGAGCTGTCCCACGTGCACACGTGGTGGGAGTCGATCCTCGGCTGGAACGTCAAGGCAGTGCAGGGAAAACAGTTTCCTCTGGAATGGACTGACACATCTGGGGGACTCTTGGAATGGTGGCACGACCCTGGAGTTCCTCTCGCCTTTCCTGTGGAGAGCGCCTCCTCTTGAGATGCGACGGGAACGCCGGGAATTCTTTCCCTACGAAACAGGGAACGGATCCCTCATCTCGAGCTAGGAGGCGGAAACGGGGCTCCCCTGGATGTGTGCGGGACCCACGTGCTTCCTCTCGAGTGGAGACGGGTATGTCGGGGAACTTCTTCAGTTGCAGCAAGGGTGTGAAGGACCCTTTGGAAGTTCCAGTGGTTAGATGTGATTGGCCTCGAGAAGCCTCAGCGGAAATGGGCCTCATCTCGCCTGGAGGGCAAAACCTCCTGGATTTTCTCGAGTTGCGGCAGGTGCTCTCGACTTACGACGGGGACCTCAGGGAACATCTCTGGTGGCCTCAGGAAAGGCCAGTCCCCATGCGAGTTCCTCGGGGGCCTCTCGGGATTCCTCTCCCGTCGATGCCGGGGCCTAAGACCTTGTGTGGAGTCGGGGCCGGAACCTGAGGATTCCTCTCCAGTGCTGACATGGATCTTGGGGTACTTCTGGAGTCTCCCCAGGGGAGTCAGTCCTCGTCTCGAATGCGGGCATGCATTGCGCTTTCCTCCAGAGCGGTAGCAGCAGTGTCACGCAGTCCGCCGCGTGGATCAAAGGATCCATGGTTTTCCCTCGAGTCTTTCCCACGAGGCTTTCCCACGAGGCTTTCCCACAGGGCTGTCCCACGTGCACACGTGGTGGGAGTCGATCCTCGGCTTGAACGTCAAGGCAGTGCAGGGAAAACAGGTTCCTCTGGAATGGACTGACACATCTGGGGGACTCTTGGAATGGTGGCACGACCCTGGAGTTCCTCTCGCCTTTCCTGTGGAGAGCGCCTCCTCTTGAGATGCGACGGGAACGCCGGGAATTCTTTCCCTACGAAACAGGGAAAGGATCCCTCATCTCGAGCTAGGAGGCGGAAACGGGGCTCCCCTGGATGTGTGCGGGACACCACGTGCTTCATATCGAGTGCAGACGGGTATGTCGGGGAAGTTCTTGAGTTGCAGCAAGGGTGTGAAGGACCCTTTGGAAGTTCCAGTGGTTAGATGTGATTGGCCTCGAGAAGCCTCAGCGGAAATGGGCCTCATCTCGCCTGGAGGGCAAAACCTCCTGGATTTTCTCGAGTTGCGGCAGGTGCTCTCGACTTACGACGGGGACCTCAGGGAACTGCTCTGGTGGCCTCAGGAAAGGCCAGTCCCCATGCGAGTTCCTCGGGGGCGTCTCGGGATTCCTCCCCCGTCGATGCCGGGGCCTAAGACCTTGTGTGGAGTCGGGGCCGGAACCTGAGGATTCCTCTCCAGTGCTGACATGGATCTTGGGGTAATTCTGGAGTCTCCCCAGGGGAGTCAGTCCTCGTCTCGAATGCGGGCATGCATTGCGCTTTCCTCCAGAGCGGTAGCAGCAGTGTCACGCAGTCCGCCGCGTGGATCAAAGGATCTATGGTTTTCCCTCGAGTCTTTCCCACGAGGCTTTCCCACGAGGCTTTCCCACAGGGCTGTCCCACGTGCACACGTGGTGGGAGTCGATCCTCGGCTTGAACGTCAAGGCAGTGCAGGGAAAACAGGTTCCTCTGGAATGGACTGACACATCTGGGGGACTCTTGGAATGGTGTCACGACCCTGGAGTTCCTCTCACCTTTCCTGTGGAGAGCGCCTCCTCTTGAGATGCGACGGGAACGCCGGGAATTCTTTCCCCACGAAACAGGGAAAGGATCCCTCATCTCGAGCTAGGAGGCGGAAACGGGGCTCCCCTGGATGCGTGCGGGACACCACGTGCTTCCTCTCGAGTGGAGACGGGTATGTCGGGGAACTTCTTGAGTTGCCGCAAGGGTGTGAAGGACCCTTTGGAAGTTCCAGTGGTTAGATGTGATTGGCCTCGAGAAGCCTCAGCGGAAATGGGCCTCATCTCGCCTGGAGGGCAAAACCTCCTGGATTTTCTCGAGTTGCGGCAGGTGCTCTCGACTTACGACGGGGACCTCAGGGACCCGCTCTGGTGGCATCAGGAAAGGCCAGTCCCCATGCGAGTTCCTTGGGGGCCTCTCGGGGTTCCTCTCCCGTCGATGCCGGGGCCTAAGACCTTGTGTGGAGTCGGGGCCGGAACATGAGGATTCCTCTCCAGTGCTGACATGGATCTTGGGGTACTTCTGGAGTCTCCCCAGGGGAGTCAGTCCTCGTCTCGAATGCGGGCATGCACTTGCGCTTTTCTCCAGAGCGGTAGCAGGAGTGTCACGCAGTCCGCCGCGTGGATCAAAGGATCTATGGTTTTCCCTCGAGTCTTTCCCACGAGGCTTTCCCACGAGGCTTTCCCACAGGGCTGTCCCACGTGCACACGTGGTGGGAGTCGATCCTCGGCTTGAACGTCAAGGCAGTGCAGGGAAAACAGGTTCCTCTGGAATGGACTGACACATCTGGGGGCTCTTGGAATGGTGGCACGACCCTGGAGTTCCTCTCGCCTTTCCTGTGGAGAGCGCCTCCTCTTGAGATGCGACGGGAACGCCGGGAATTCTTTCCCTACGAAACAGGGAAAGGATCCCTCATCTCGAGCTAGGAGGCGGAAACGGGGCTCCCCTGGATGTGTGCGGGAACCCACGTGCTTCCTCTCGAGTGGAGACGGGTATGTCGGGGAACTTCTTGAGTTACAGCAAGGGTGTGAAGGACCCTTTGGAAGTTCCAGTGGTTAGATGTGATTGGCCTCGAGAAGCCTCAGCGGAAATGGGCCTCATCTCGCCTGGAGGGCAAAACCTCCTGGATTTTCTCGAGTTGCTGCAGGTGCTCTCGACTTACGACGGGGACCTCAGGGACCCGCTCTGGTGGCCTCAGGAAAGGCCAGTCCCCATGCGAGTTCCTCGGGGGCCTCTCGGGATTCCTCTCCCGTCGATGCCGGGGCCTAAGACCTTGTGTGGAGTCGGGGCCGGAACCTGAGGATTCCTCTCCAGTGCTGACATGGATCTTGGGGTACTTCTGGAGTCTCCCCAGGGGAGTCAGTCCTCGTCTCGATTGCGGGCATGCACTTGCGCTTTCCTCCAGAGCGGTAGCAGCAGTGTCACGCAGTCCGCCGCGTGGATCAAAGGATCTATGGTTTTCCCTCGAGTCTTTCCCACGAGGCTTTCCCACGAGGCTTTCCCACAGGGCTGTCCCACGTGCACACGTGGTGGGAGTCGATCCTCGGCTTGAACGTCAAGGCAGTGCAGGGAAAACAGGTACCTCTGTAATGGACTGACACATCTGGGGGACTCTTGGAATGGTGTCACGACCCTGGAGTTCCTCTCGCCTTTCCTGTGGAGAGCGCCTCCTCTTGAGATGCGACGGGAACGCCGGGAATTCTTTCCCTACGAAACAGGGTAAGGATCCCTCATCTCGAGCTAGGAGGCGGAAACGGGTCTCCCCTGGATGTGTGCGGGACCCCACGTGCTTCCTCTCGAGTGGAGACGGGTATGTCGGGGAACTTCTTGAGTTGCAGCAATGGTGTGAAGGACCCTTTGGAAGTTCCAGTTGTTAGATGTGATTGGCCTCGAGAAGCCTCAGCGGAAATGGGCCTCATCTCGCCTGGAGGGCAAAACCTCCTGGATTTTCTCGAGTTGCGGAAGGTGCTCTCGACTTACGACGGGGACCTCAGGGACCCGCTCTGGTGGCCTCAGGAAAGGCCAGTCCCCATGCGAGTTCCTCGGGGGCCTCTCGGGATTCCTCTCCCGTCGATGCCAGGGCCTAAGACCTTGTGTGGAGTCGGGGCTGGAACATGAGGATTCCTCTCCAGTGCTGACATGGATCTTGGGGTACTTCTGGAGTCTCCCCAGGGGAGTCAGTCCTCGTCTCGAATGCGGGCATGCACTTGCGCTTTCCTCCAGAGCGGTAGCAGCAGTGTCACGCAGTCCGCCGCGTGGATCAAAGGATCTATGGTTTTCCCTCGTGTCTTTCACACGAGGCTTTCCCATGAGGCTTTCCCACAGGGCTGTCCCACGTGCACACGTGGTGGGAGTCGATCCTCGGCTTAAACGTCAAGGCAGTGCAGGGAAAACAGGTTCCTCTGGAATGGACTGACACATCTGGGGGACTCTTGGAATGGTGTCACTACCCTGGAGTTCCTCTCGCCTTTCCTGTGGAGAGCGCCTCCTCTTGAGATGCGACGGGAACGCCGGGAATTCTTTCCCTACGAAACAGGGAAAGGATCCCTCATCTCGAGCTAGGAGGCGGAAACGGTGCTCCCCTGGATGTGTGCGGGACCCCACGTGCTTCCTCTCGAGTGGAGACGGGTATGTCGGGGAACTTCTTGAGTTGCAGCAAGGGTGTGAAGGACCCTTTGGAAGTTCCAGTGGTTAGATGTGATTGGCCTCGAGAAGCCTCAGCGGAAATGGGCCTCATTTCGCCTGGAGGGCAAAACCTCCTGGATTTTCTCGAGTTGCGGCAGGTGCTCTCGACTTACGACGGGGACCTCAGGGAACTGCTCTGGTGGCCTCAGGAAAGGCCAGTCCCCATGCGAGTTCCTCGGGGGCCTCTCGGGATTCCTCTCCCGTCGATGCCGGGGCCTAAGACCTTGTGTGGAGTCGGGGCCGGAACCTGAGGATTCCTCTCCAGTGCTGACATGGATCTTGGGGTACTTCTGGAGTCTCCCCAGGGGAATCAGTCCTCGTCTCGAATGCGGGCATGCACTTGCGCTTTCCTCCAGAGCGGTAGCAGCAGTGTCACGCAGTCCGCCGCGTGGATCAAAGGATCTATGGTTTTCCCTCGAGGCTTTCCCACGAGGCTTTCCCACGAGGCTTTCCCACAGGGCTGTCCCACGTGCACACGTGGTGGGAGTCGATCCTCGGCTTGAAGGTCAAGGCAGTGCAGGGAAAACAGGTTCCTCTGGAATGGACTGACACATCTGGGGGACTCTTGGAATGGTGGCACGACCCTGGAGTTCCTCTCGCATTTCCTGTAGAGAGCGCCTCCTCTTGAGATGCGACGGGAACGCCTCGAATTCTTTCCCTACGAAACAGGGAAAGGATCCCTCATCTCGAGCTAGGAGGCGGAAACGGGGCTCCCCTGGATGTGTGCGGGACCCCACGTGCTTCCTCTCGAGTGGAGACGGGTATGTCGGGGAACTTCTTGAGTTGCAGCAATGGTGTGAAGGACCCTTTGGAATTTCCAGTGGTTAGATGTGATTGGCCTCGAGAAGCCTCAGCGGAAATGGGCCTCATCTCGCCTGGAGGGCAACACCTCCTGGATTTTCTCGAGTTGCTGCAGGTGCTCTCGACTTACGACGGGGACCTCAGGGACCCGCTCTGGTGGCCTTAGGAAAGGCCAGTCCCCATGCGAGTTCCTCGGGGGCCTCTCGGGATTCCTCTCCCGTCGATGCCGGGGCCTAAGACCTTGTGTGGAGTCGGGGCCGGAACCTGAGGATTCCTCTCCAGTGCTGACATGGATCTTGGGGTACTTCTGGAGTCTCCCCAGGGGAGTCAGTCCTCGTATCGAATGCGGGCATGCACTTGCGCTTTCCTCCAGAGCGGTAGCAGCAGTGTCACACAGTCCGCCGCGTGGATCAAAGGATCTATGGTTTTCCCTCGAGTCTTTCCCACGAGGCTTTCCCACGAGGCTTTCCCACAGGGCTGTCCCACGTGCACACGTGGTGGGAGTCGATCCTCGGCTTGAACGTCAAGGCAGTGCAGGGAAAACAGGTTCCTCTGGAATGGACTGACACATCTGGGGGACTCATGGAATGGTGGCACGACCCTGGAGTTCCTCTCGCCTTTCCTGTGGAGAGCGCCTCCTCTTGAGATGCGACGGGAACGCCGGGAATTCTTTCCCTACGAAACAGGGAAAGGATCCCTCATCTCGAGCTAGGAGGCGGAAACGGGGCTCCCCTGGATGTGTGCGGGACACCACGTGCTTCCTCTCGAGTGGAGACGGGTATGTCGGGGAACTTCTTGAGTTGCAGCAAGGGTGTGAAGGACCCTTTGGAAGTTCCAGTGGTTAGATGTGATTGGCCTCGAGAAGCCTCAGCGGAAATGGGCCTCATCTCGCCTGGAGGGCAAAACCTCCTGGAATTTCTCGAGTTGCGGCAGGTGCTCTCGACTTACGACGGGGACCTCAGGGACCCGCTCTGGTGGCCTCAGGAAAGGCCAGTCCCCATGCGAGTTCCTCGGGGGCCTCTCGGGATTCCTCTCCCGTCGATTCCAGGGCCTAAGACCTTGTGTGGAGTCGGGGCCGGAACCTGAGGATTCCTCTCCAGTGCTGACATGGATCTTGGGGTACTTCTGAAGTCTCCCCAGGGGAGTCAGTCCTCGTCTCGAATGCGGGCATGCACTTGCGCTTTCCTCCAGAGCGGTAGCAGCAGTGTCACGCAGTCCGCCGCGTGGATCAAAGGATCTATGGTTTTCCCTCGAGTCTTTCCCCCGAGGCTTTCCCACGAGGCTTTCCCACAGGGCTGT
Source organism: Ovis canadensis (assembly GCF_042477335.2). NCBI lineage: Eukaryota > Metazoa > Chordata > Mammalia > Artiodactyla > Bovidae > Ovis > Ovis canadensis. The sequence continues at coordinate 11,132,691 of NC_091268.1, forward strand.
CCCACGTGCACACGTGGTGGGAGTCGATCCTCGGCTTGAACGTCAAGGCAGTGCAGGGAAAACAGGTTCCTCTGGAATGGACTGACACATCTGGGCGACTCTTGGAATGGTGGCACGACCCTGGAGTTCCTCTCGCCTTTCCTGTGGAGAGCGCCTCCTCTTGAGATGCGACGGGAACGCCGGGAATTCTTTCCCTACGAAACAGGGAAAGGATCCCTCATCTCGAGCTAGGAGGCGGAAACGGGGCTCCCCTGGATGTGTGCGGGACCCCACGTGCTTCCTCTCGAGTGGAGACGGGTATGTCGGGGAACTTCTTGAGTTGCAGCAAGGGTGTGAAGGACCCTTTGGAAGTTCCAGTGTTTAGATGTGATTGGCCTCGAGAAGCCTCAGCGGAAATGGGCCTCATCTCGCCTGGAGGGCAAAACCTCCTGGATTTTCTCGAGTTGCTGCAGGTGCTCTCGACTTACGACGGGGACCTCAGGGACCCGCTCTGGTGGCCTCAGGAAAGGCCAGTCCCCATGCGAGTTCCTCGGGGGCGTCTCGGGATTCCTCTCCCGTCGATGCCGGGGCATAAGACCTTGTGTGGAGTCGGGGCCGGAACCTGAGGATTCCTCTCCAGTGCTGACATGGATCTTGGGGTACTTCTGGAGTCTCCCCAGGGGAGTCAGTCCTCGTCTCGAATGCGGGCATGCACTTGCGCTTTTCTCCAGAGCTGTAGCAGGAGTGTCACGCAGTCCGCCGCGTGGATCAAAGGATCTATGGTTTTCCCTCGAGTCTTTCCCACGAGGCTTTCCCACGAGGCTTTCCCACAGGGCTGTCCCACGTGCACACGTGGTGGGAGTCGATCCTCGGCTTGAACGTCAAGGCAGTGCAGGGAAAACAGGTTCCTCAGGAATGGACTGACACATCTAGGGGACTCTTGGAATGGTGGCACGACCCTGGAGTTCCTCTCGCCTTTCCTGTGGAGAGCGCCTCCTCTTGAGATGCGACGGGAACGCCGGGAATTCTTTCCCTACGAAACAGGGAAAGGATCCCTCATCTCGAGCTAGGAGGCGGAAACGGGGCTCCCCTGGATGTGTGCGGGACCCCACGTGCTTCCTCTCGAGTGGAGACGGGTATGTCGGGGAACTTCTTGAGTTGCAGCAATGGTGTGAAGGACCCTTTGGAAGTTCCAGTGGTTAGATGTGATTGGCCTCGAGAAGCCTCAGCGGAAATGGGCCTCATCTCGCCTGGAGGGCAAAACCTCTTGGATGTTCTCGAGTTGCGGCAGGTGCTCTCGACTTACGACGGGGACCTCAGGGACCCGCTCTGGTGGCCTCAGGAAAGGCCAGTCCCCATGCGAGTTCCTTGGGGGCCTCTCGGGATTCCTCTCCCGACGATGCCGGGGCCTAAGACCTTGTATGGAGTCGGGGCGGGAACCTGAGGATTCCTCTCCAGTGCTGACATGGATCTTGGGGTACTTCTGGAGTCTCCCCAGGGGAGTCAGTCCTCGTCTCGAATGCGGGCATGCACTTGCGCTTTCCTCCAGAGCGGTAGCAGCAGTGTCACGCAGTCCGCCGCGTGGATCAAAGGATCTATGGTTTTCCCTCGAGTCTTTCCCACGAGGCTTTCCCACGAGGCTTTCCCACAGGGCTGTCCCACGTGCACACGTGGTGGGAGTCGATCCTCGGCTTGAACGTCAAGGCAGTGCAGGGAAAACAGGTTCCTCTGGAATGGACTGACACATCTGGGGGACTCTTGGAATGGTGTCACGACCCTGGAGTTCCTCTCGCCTTTCCTGTGGAGAGCGCCTCCTCTTGAGATGCGACGGGAACGCCGGGAATTCTTTCCCTACGAAACAGGGAAAGGATCCCTCATCTCGAGCTAGGAGGCGGAAACGGTGCTCCCCTGGATGTGTGCGGGACCCCACGTGCTTCCTCTCGAGTGGAGACGGGTATGTCGGGGAACTTCTTGAGTTGCAGCAAGGGTGTGAAGGACCCTTTGGAAGTTCCAGTGGTTAGATGTGATTGGCCTCGAGAAGCCTCAGCGGAAATGGGCCTCATCTCGCCTGGAGGGCAAAACCTCCTGGATTTTCTCGAGTTGCGGCAGGTGCTCTCGACTTACGACGGGGACCTCAGGGAACCGCTCTGGTGGCCTCAGGAAAGGCCAGTCCCCATGCGAGTTCCTCGGGGGCGTCTCGGGATTCCTCTCCCGTCGATGCCGGGGCCTAAGACCTTGTGTGGAGTCGGGGCCGGAACCTGAGGTTTCCTCTCCAGTGCTGACATGGATCTTGGGGTACTTCTGGAGTCTCCCCAGGGGAGTCAGTCCTCGTCTCGAATGCAGCCATGCACTTGCGCTTTCCTCCAGAGTGGTAGCAGGAGTGTCACGCAGTCCGCCGCGTGGATCAAAGGATCTATGGTTTTCCCTCGAGTCTTTCCCACGAGGCTTTCCCACGAGGCTTTCCCACAGGGCTGTCCCACGTGCACACGTGGTGGGAGTCGATCCTCGGCTTGAACGTCAAGGCAGTGCAGGGAAAACAGGTTCCTCTGGAATGGACTGACACATCTGGGGGACTCTTGGAATGGTGGCGCGACCCTGGAGTTCCTCTCGCCTTTCCTGTGGAGAGCGCCTCCTCTTGAGATGCGACGGGAACGCCGGGAATTCTTTCCCTACGAAACAGGGAAAGGATCCCTCATCTCGAGCTAGGAGGCGGAAACGGGGCTCCCCTGGATGTGTGCGGGACACCACGTGCTTCCTCTCGAGTGGAGACGGGTATGTCAGGGAACTTCTTGAGTTGCAGCAAGGGTGTGAAGGACCCTTTGGAACTTCCAGTGGTTAGATGTGATTGGCCTCGAGAAGCCTCAGCGGAAATGGTCCTTATCTCGCCTGGAGGGCAAAACTTCCTGGATTTTCTCGAGTTGCGGCAGGTGCTCTCGACTTACGACGGGGACCTCAGGGACCCGCTCTGGTGGCCTCAGGAAAGGCCAGTCCCCATGCGAGTTCCTCTGGGGCCTCTCGGGATTCCTCTCCCGTCGATGCCAGGGCCTAAGACCTTGTGTGGAGTCGGGGCCGGAACCTGAGGATTCCTCTCCAGTGCTGACATGGATCTTGGGGTACTTCTGGAGTCTCCCCAGGGGAGTCAGTCCTCGTCTCGAATGCGGGCATGCACTTGCGCTTTCCTCCAGAGCGGTAGCAGCAGTGTCACGCAGTCCGCCGCGTGGATCAAAGGATCTATGGTTTTCCCTCGAGTCTTTCCCAGGAGGCTTTCCCACGAGGCTTTCCCTCAGGGCTGTCCCACGTGCACACGTGGTGGGAGTCGATCCTCGGCTTGAACGTCAAGGCAGTGCCGGGAAAACAGGTTCCTCTGGAATGGACTGACACATCTGGGGGACTCTTGGAATGGTGGCACGACCCTGGAGTTCCTCTCGCCTTTCCTGTGGAGAGCGCCTCCTCTTGAGATGCGACGGGAACGCCGGGAATTCTTTCCCTACGAAACAGGAAAAGGATCCCTCATCTCGAGCTAGGAGGCGGACACGGGGCTCCCCTCGATGTGTGCGGGACACCACGTGCTTCCTCTCGAGTGGAGACGGGTATGTCGGGGAACTTCTTGATTTGCAGCAAGGGTGTGAAGGACCCTTTGGAAGTTCCAGTGGTTAGATGTGATTGGCCTCGAGAAGCCTCAGCGGAAATGGGCCTCATCTCGCCTGGAGGGCAAAACCTCCTGGAATTTCTCGAGTTGCGGCAGGTGCTCTCGACTTACGACGGGGACCTCAGGGACCCGCTCTGGTGGCCTCAGGAAAGGCCAGTCCCCATGCGAGTTCCTCGGGGGCCTCTCGGGATTCCTCTCCCGTCGATTCCAGGGCCTAAGACCTTGTGTGGAGTCGGGGCCGGAACCTGAGGATTCCTCTCCAGTGCTGACATGGATCTTGGGGTACTTCTGAAGTCTCCCCAGGGGAGTCAGTCCTCGTCTCGAATGCGGGCATGCACTTGCGCTTTCCTCCAGAGCGGTAGCAGCAGTGTCACGCAGTCCGCCGCGTGGATCAAAGGATCTATGGTTTTCCCTCGAGTCTTTCCCCCGAGGCTTTCCCACGAGGCTTTCCCACAGGGCTGTCCCACGTGCACACGTGGTGGGAGTCGATCCTCGGCTTGAACGTCAAGGCAGTGCAGGGAAAACAGGTTCCTCTGGAATGGACTGACACATCTGGGGGACTCTTGGAATGGTGGCACGACCCTGGAGTTCCTCTCGCCTTTCCTGTGGAGAGCGCCTCCTCTTGAGATGCGACGGGAACGCCGGGAATTCTTTCCCTACGAAACAGGGAAAGGATCCCTCATCTCGAGCTAGGAGGCGGAAACGGGGCTCCCCTGGATGTGTGCGGGACCCCACGTGCTTCCTCTCGAGTGGAGACGGGTATGTCGGGGAACTTCTTGAGTTGCAGCAAGGGTGTGAAGGACCCTTTGGAAGTTCCAGTGGTTAGATGTGATTGGCCTCGAGAAGCCTCAGCGGAAATGGGCCTCATCTCGCCTGGAGGGCAAAACCTCCTGGATTTTCTCGAGTTGCTGCAGGTGCTCTCGACTTACGACGGGGACCTCAGGGACCCGCTCTGGTGGCCTCAGGAAAGGCCAGTCCCCATGCGAGTTCCTCGGGGGCCACTCGGGATTCCTCTCCCGTCGATGCCGGGGCCTAAGACCTTGTGTGGAGTCGGGGCCGGAACCTGAGGATTCCTCTCCAGTGCTGACATGGATCTTGGGGTACTTCTGGAGTCTCCCCAGGGGAGTCAGTCGTCGTGTCGAATGCGGGCATGCACTTGCGCTTTTCTCCAGAGCGGTAGCAGGAGTGTCATGCAGTCCGCCGCGTGGATCAAAGGATCTATGGTTTTCCCTCGAGTCTTTCCCACGAGGCTTTCCCACGAGGCTTTCCCACAGGGCTGTCCCACGTGCACACGTGGTGGGAGTCGATCCTCGGCTTGAACGTCAAGGCAGTGCAGGGAAAACAGGTTCCTCTGGAATGGACTGACACATCTAGGGGACTCTTGGAATGGTGGCACGACCCTGGAGTTCCTCTCGCCTTTCCTGTGGAGAGCGCCTCCTCTTGAGAAGCGACGGGAACGCCGGGAATTCTTTCCCTACGAAACAGGGAAAGGATCCCTCATCTCGAGCTAGGAGGCGGAAACGGGGCTCCCCTGGATGTGTGCGGGACCCCACGTGTTTCCTCTCGAGTGGAGACGGGTATGTCGGGGAGCTTCTTGAGTTGCAGCAAGGGTGTGAAGGACCCTTTGGAAGTTCCAGTGGTTAGATGTGATTGGCCTCGAGAAGCCACAGCGGAAATGGGCCTCATCTCGCCTGGAGGGCAAAATCTCCTGGATTTTCTCGAGTTGCGGCAGGTGCTCTCGACTTACGACGGGGACCTCAGGGAACCGCTCTGGTGGCCTCAGGAAAGGCCAGTCCCCATGCGAGTTCCTCGGGGGCCTCTCGGGATTCCTCTCCCGTCGATGCCGGGGCTTAAGACCTTGAGTGGAGTCGGGGCCGGAACCTGAGGATTCCTCTCCAGTGCTGACATGGATCTTGGGGTACTTCTGGAGTCTCCCCAGGGGAGTCAGTCCTCGTCTCGAATGCGGGCATGTACTTGCGCTTTCCTCCAGAGCGGTAGCAGCAGTGTCAGGCAGTCCGCCGCGTGGATCAAAGGATCTATGGTTTTCCCTCGAGTCTTTCCCACGAGGCTTTCCCACGAGGCTTTCCCACAGGGCTGTCCCACGTGCACACGTGGTGGGAGTCGATCCTCGGCTTGAACGTCAAGGCAGTGCAGGGAAAACAGGTTCCTCTGGAATGGACTGACACATCTTGGGGACTCTTGGAATGGTGGCACGACCCTGGAGTTCCTCTCGCCTTTCCTGTGGAGAGCGCCTCCTCTTGAGATGCGACGGGAACGCCGGGAATTCTTTCCCTACGAAGCAGGGAAAGGATCCCTCATCTCGAGCTAGGAGGCGGAAACGGGGCTCCCCTGGATGTGTGCGGGACCCCACGTGCTTCCTCTCGAGTGGAGACGGTATGTCGGGGAACTTCTTGAGTTGCAGCAATGGTGTGAAGGACCCTTTGGAAGTTCCAGTGGTTAGATGTGATTGGCCTCGAGAAGCCTCAGCGGAAATGGGCCTCATCTCGCCTGGAGGGCAAAACCTCCTGGATTTTCTCGAGTTGCGGCAGGTGCTCTCGACTTACGATGGGGACCTCAGGGACCCGCTCTGGTGGCCTCAGGAAAGGCCAGTCCCCATGCGAGTTCCTCGGGGGCCTCTCGGGATTCCTCTCCCGTCGATGCCGGGGCCTAAGACCTTGTGTGGAGTCGGGGCCGGAACCTGAGGATTCCTCTCCAGTGCTGACATGGATCTTGGGGTACTTCTGGAGTCTCCCCAGGGGAGTCAGTCCTCGTCTCGAATGCGGGCATGCACTTGCGCTTTCCTCCAGAGCGGTAGCAGCAGCATCACGCAGTCCGCCGCGTGGATCAAAGGATCTATGGTTTTCCCTCGAGTCTTTCCCACGAGGCTTTCCCACGAGGCTTTCCCACAGGGCTGTCCCACGTGCACACGTGGTGGGAGTCGATCCTCGGCTTGAACGTCAAGGCAGTGCAGGGAAAACAGGTTCCTATGGAATGGACTGACATATCTGGGGGTCTCTTGGAATGGTGGCACAACCCTGGAGTTCCTCTCGCCTTTCCTGTGGAGAGCACCTCCTCTTGAGATGCGACGGGAACGCCGGGAATTCGTTCCCTACGAAACAGGGAAGGATCCCTCATCTCGAGCTAGGAGGTGGAAACGGAGCTCCCCTGGATGTGTGAGGGACACCACGTGCTTCCTCTCGAGTGGAGACGGGTATGTCGGGGAACTTCTTGAGTTGCAGCAATGGTGTGAAGGACCCTTTGGAAGTTCCAGTGGTTAGATGTGATTGGCCTCGAGAAGCCTCAGCGGAAATGGTCCTCATCTCGCCTGGAAGGCAAAACCTTCTGGATTTTCTCGAGTTGCCGCAGGTGCTCTCGACTTACGACGGGGACCTCAGGGAACCGCTCTGGTGGCCTCAGGAAAGGCCAGTCCCCATGCGAGTTCCTCGGGGGCCTCTCGGGATTCCTCTCCCGTCGTTGCCGGGACCTAAGACCTTGTGTGCAGTCGGGGCCGGATCCTGAGGATTCCTCTCCAGTGCTGACATGGATCTTGGGGTACTTCTGGAGTCTCCCCAGGGGAGTCAGTCCTCGTCTCGAATGCGGGCATGCACTTGCGCTTTCCTCCAGAGCGGTAGCAGCAGTGTCACGCATTCCGCCGCGTGGATCAAAGGATCTATGGTTTTCCCTCGAGTCTTTCCCACGAGGCTTTCCCACGAGGCTTTCCCACAGGGCTGTCCCACGTGCACAAGTGGTGGGAGTCGATCCTCGGCTTGAACGTCAAGGCAGTGCAGGGAAAACAGGTTCCTCTGGAATGGACTGACACATCTGGGGGACTCTTGGAATGGTGTCACGACCCTGGAGTTCCTCTCGCCTTTCCTGTGGAGAGCGCCTCCTCTTGAGATGCGACGGGAACGCCGGGAATTCTTTCCCTACGAAGCAGGGAAAGGATCCCTCATCTCGAGCTAGGAGACGGGAACGGGGCTCCCCTGGATGTGTGCGGGACCCCACGTGCTTCCTCTCGAGTGGAGACGGGTATGTCGGGGAACTTCTTGAGTTGCAGCAATGGTGTGAAGGACCCTTTGGAAGTTCCAGTGTTTAGATGTGATTGACCTCGAGAAGCCTCAGCGGAAATGGGCCTCATCTCGCCTGGAGGGCAAAACCTCCTGGATTTTCTCGAGTTGCGGCAGGTGCTCTCGACTTAAGACGGGGAACTCAGGGACCCGCTCTGGTGGCCTCAGGAAAGGCCAGTCCCTATGCCAGTTCTTCGGGGGCGTCTCGGGATTCCTCTCCCGTCGATGCCGGGGCCTAAGACCTTGTGTGGAGTTGGGGCCGGAACCTAAGGATTCCTCTCCAGTGCTGACATGGATCTTGGGGTACTTCTGGAGTCTCCCCAGGGGAGTCAGTCCTCGTCTCGAATGCGGGCATGCACTTGCGCTTTCCTCCAGAGCGGTAGCAGCAGTGTCACGCAGTCCGCCACGTGGATCAAAGGATCTATGGTTTTCCCTCGAGTCTTTCCCACGAGGCTTTCCCACGAGGCTTTCCCACAGGGCTGTCCCACGTGCACACGTGGTGGGAGTCGATCCTCGGCTTGAACGTCAAAGCAGTGCAGGGAAAACAGGTTCCTCTGAAATAGACTGACACATCTGGGGGACTCTTGGAATGGTGGCACGACCCTGGAGTTCCTCTCGCCTTTCCTGTGGTGAGCGCCTCCTCTTGAGATGCGACTGGAACGCCGGGAATTCTTTCCCTACGAAACAGGGAAAGGATCCCTCATCTCGAGCTCGGAGGCGGAAACGGGGCTCCCCTGGATGTGTGCGGGACCCCAAGTGCTTCCTCTCGAGTGGAGACGGGTATGTCGGGGAACTTCTTGAGTTGCAGCAATGGTGTGAAGGACCCTTTGGAAGTTCCAGTGGTTAGATGTGATTGGCCTCGAGAAGCCTCAGCGGAAATGGGCCTCATCTCGCCTGGAGGGCAAAACCTCCTGGATTTTCTCGAGTTGCGGCAGGTGCTCTCGACTTACGACGGGGACCTCAGGGACCCGCTCTGGTGGCCTCAGGAAAGGCCAGTCCCCATGCGAGTTCCTCGGGGGCCTCTCGGGATTCCTCTCCCGTCGATGCCGGGGTCTAAGACCTTGTGTGGAGTCAGGGCCGGAACCTGTGGATTCCTCTCCAGTGCTGACATGGATCTTGGGGTACTTCTGGAGTCTCCCCAGGGGAGTCAGTCCTCGTCTCGAATGCGGGCATGCACTTGCCCTTTCCTCCAGAGCGGTAGCAGCAGTGTCACGTAGTCCGCCGCGTGGATCAAAGGATCTATGGTTTTCCCTCGAGTCTTTCCCAGGAGGCTTTCCCACGAGGCTTTCCCACAGGGCTGTCCCACGTGCACACGTGGTGGGAGTCGATCCTCGGCTTGAACGTCAAGGCAGTGCAGGGAAAACAGGTTCCTCTGGAATGGACTGACACATCTGGGGGACTCTTGGAATGGTGGCACGACCCTGGAGTATCTGTCGCCTTTCCTGTGGAGAGCGCCTCCTCTTGAGATGCGACGGGAACGCCGGGAATTCTTTCCCTACGAAACAGGGAAAGGATCCCTCACCTCGAGCTAGGAGGCGGAAACGGGGCTCCCCTGTATGTGTGCGGGACACCACGTGCTTCCTTTCGAGTGCAGACGGGTATGTCGGGGAACTTCTTGAGTTGCAGCAAGGGTGTGAAGGACCCTTTGGAAGTTCCAGTGGTGAGATGTGATTGGCCTCGAGAAGCCTCAGCGAAATTGGGCCTCATCTCGCCTGGAGGGCAAAACCTCCTGGATTTTCTCGAGTTGCGGCAGGTGCTCTCGACTTACGACGGGGACCTCAGGGACCCGCTCTGGTGGCCTCAGGAAAGGCCAGTCCCCATGCGAGTTCCTCGGGGGCGTCTCGGGATTCCTCTCCCGTCGATGCCGGGGCCTAAGACCTTGTGTGGAGTCGGGGCCGGAACCTGAGGATTCCTCTCCAGTGCTGACATGGATCTTGGGGTACTTCTGGAGTCTCCCCAGGGGAGTCAGTCCTCGTCTCGAATGCGGGCATGCGCTTGCGCTTTCCTCCAGAGCGGTAGCAGCAGTGTCACGCAGTCCGCCGCGTGGATCAAGGGATCTATGGTTTTCCCTCGAGTCTTTCCCACGAGGCTTTCCCACGAGGCTTTCCCACAGGGCTGTCCCACGTGCACACGTGGTGGGAGTCGATCCTCGGCTTGAACGTCAAGGCAGTGCAGGGAAAACAGGTTCCTCTGGAATGGACTGACACATCTGGGGGACTCTTTGAATGGTGTCTCGACCCTGGAGTTCCTCTCGCCTTTCCTGTGGAGAGCGCCTCCTCTTGAGATGCGACGGGAACGCCGGGAATTCTTTCCCTACGAAACAGGGAAAGGATCCCTCATCTCGAGCTAGAAGGCGGAAACGGGACTCCCCTGGATGTGTGCGGGACCCCACGTGCTTCCTCTCGAGTGGAGACGGGTATGTCGGGGAACTTCTTGAGTTGCAGCAATGGTGTGAAGGACCCTTTGGAAGTTCCAGTGGTTAGATGTGATTGGCCTCGAGAAGCCTCAGCGGAAATGGTCCTCATCTCGCCTGGAGGGCAAAACCTCCTGGATTTTCTCGAGTTGCCGCAGGTGCTCTCGACTTACGACGGGGACCTCAGGGAACCGCTCTGGTGGCCTCAGGAAAGGCCAGTCCCCATGCGAGTTCCTCGGGGGCCTCTCGGGATTCCTCTCCCGTCGATGCCGGGGCCTAAAACCTTGTGTGCAGTCGGGGCCGGATCCTGAGGATTCCTCTCCAGTGCTGACATGGATCTTGGGGTACTTCTGGAGTCTCCCCAGAGGAGTCAGTCCTCGTCTCGAATGCGGGCATGCACTTGCGCTTTCCTCCAGAGCGGTAGCAGCAGTGTCACGCATTCCGCCGCGTGGATCAAAGGATCTATGGTTTTCCCTCGAGTCTTTCCCACGAGGCTTTCCCACGAGGCTTTCCCACAGGGCTGTCCCACGTGCACACGTGGTGGGAGTCGATCCTCGGCTTTAACGTCAAGGCAGTGCAGGGAAAACAGGTTCCTCTGGAATGGACTGACACATCTGGGGGACTCTTGGAATGGTGTCACGACCCTGGAGTTCCTCTCGCCTTTCCTGTGGAGAGCGCCTCCTCTTGAGATGCGACGGGAACGCCGGGAATTCTTTCCCTACGAAGCAGGGAAAGGATCCCTCATCTCGAGCTAGGAGGCGGGAACGGGGCTCCCCTGGATGTGTGCGGGACCCCACGTGCTTCCTCTCGAGTGGAGACGGGTATGTCGGGGAACTTCTTGAGTTGCAGCAATGGTGTGAAGGACCCTTTGGAAGTTCCAGTGTTTAGATGTGATTGGCCTCGAGAAGCCTCAGCGGAAATGGGCCTCATCTCGCCTGGAGGGCAAAACCTCCTGGATTTTCTCGAGTTGCGGCAGGTGCTCTCGACTTAAGACGGGGAACTCAGGGACCCGCTCTGGTGGCCTCAGGAAAGGCCAGTCCCTATGCCAGTTCTTCGGGGGCGTCTCGGGATTCCTCTCCCGTCGATGCCGGGGCCTAAGACCTTGTGTGGAGTCGGGGCCGGAACCTAAGGATTCCTCTCCAGTGCTGACATGGATCTTGGGGTACTTCTGGAGTCTCCCCAGGGGAGTCAGTCCTCGTCTCGAATGCGGGCATGCACTTGCGCTTTCCTCCAGAGCGGTAGCAGCAGTGTCACGCAGTCCGCCACGTGGATCAAAGGATCTATGGTTTTCCCTCGAGTCTTTCCCACGAGGCTTTCCCACGAGGCTTTCCCACAGGGCTGTCCCACGTGCACACGTGGTGGGAGTCGATCCTCGGCTTGAACGTCAAAGCAGTGCAGGGAAAACAGGTTCCTCTGAAATAGACTGACACATCTGGGGGACTCTTGGAATGGTGGCACGACCCTGGAGTTCCTCTCGCCTTTCCTGTGGAGAGCGCCTCCTCTTGAGATGCGACTGGAACGCCGGGAATTCTTTCCCTACGAAACAGGGAAAGGATCCCTCATCTCGAGCTAGGAGGCAGAAACGGGGCTCCCCTGGATGTGTGCGGGACCCCAAGTGCTTCCTCTCGAGTGGAGACGGGTATGTCGGGGAACGTCTTGAGTTGCAGCAATGGTGTGAAGGACCCTTTGGAAGTTCCAGTGGTTAGATGTGATTGGCCTCGAGAAGCCTCAGCGGAAATGGGCCTCATCTCGCCTGGAGGGCAAAACCTCTTGGATTTTCTCGAGTTGCGGCAGGTGCTCTCGACTTACGACGGGGACCTCAGGGACCCACTCTGGTGGCCTCAGGAAAGGCCAGTCCCCATGCGAGTTCCTCGGGGGCCTCTCGGGATTCCTCTCCCGTCGATGCCGGGGCCTAAGACCTTGTGTGGAGTCGGGGCCGGAACCTGAGGATTCCTCTCCAGTGCTGACATGGATCTTGGGGTACTTCTGGAGTCTCCCCAGGGGAGTCAGTCCTCGTCTCGAATGCGGGCATGCACTTGCGCTTTCCTCCAGAGCGGTAGCAGCAGTGTCACGCAGTCCGCCGCGTGGATCAAAGGATCTATGGTTTTCCCTCGGGTCTTTTCCCACGAGGCTTTCCCACGAGGCTTTCCCACAGGGCTGTCCCACGTCCACACGTGTTGGGATTCGATCCTCGGCTTGAACGCCAAGGCAGTGCAGGGAAAACAGGTTCCTCTGGAATGGACTGACACATCTGGGGGACTCTTGGAATGGTGGCACGACCCTGGAGTTCCTCTCGCCTTTCCTGTGGAGAGCGCCTCCTCTTGAGATGCGACGGGAACGCCGGGAATTCTTTCCCTACGAAACAGGGAAAGGATCCCTCATCTCGAGCTAGGAGGCGGAAACGGGGCTCCCCTAGATGTGTGCGGGACCCCACGTGCTTCCTCTCGAGTGGAGACGGGTATGTCGGGGAACTTCTTGAGTTGCAGCAATGGTGTGAAGGACCCTTTGGAAGTTCCAGTGGTTAGATGTGATTGGCCTCGAGAAGCCTCAGCGGAAATGGGCCTCATCTCGCCTGGAGGGCAAAACCTCCTGGATTTTCTCGAGTTGCGGCAGGTGCTCTCGACTTACTACGGGGACCTCAGGGACCCGCTCTGGTGGCCTCAGGAAAGGCCAGTCCCCATGCGAGTTCCTCGGGGGCCTCTCGGGATTCCTCTCCCGTCGATGCCGGGGCCTAAGACCTTGTGTGTAGTCGGGGCCGGAACCTGAGGATTCCTCTCCAGTGCTGACATGGATCTTGGGGTACTTCTGGAGTCTCCCCAGGGGAGTCAGTCCTCGTCTCGAATGCGGGCATGCACTTGCGCTTTCCTCCAGAGCGGTAGCAGCAGTGTCACGCAGTCCGCCGCGTGGATCAGAGGATCTATGCTTTTCCCTCGAGTCTTTCCCAGGAGGCTTTCCCACGAGGCTTTCCCACAGGGCTGTCCCACGTGCACACGTGGTGGGAGTCGATCCTCGGCTTGAACGTCAAGGCAGTGCAGGGAAAACAGGTTCCTCTGGAATGGACTGACACATCTGGGGGACTCTTGGAATGGTGGCACGACCCTGGAGTTCCTCTCGCCTTTCCTGTGGAGAGCGCCTCCTCTTGAGATGCGACGGGAACTCCGGGAATTCTTTCCCTACGAAACAGGGAAAGGATCCCTCATCTCGAGCTAGGAGGCGGAAACGGGGCTCCCCTGGATGTGTGCGGGACCCCACGTGCTTCCTCTCGAGTGGAGACGGGTATGTCGGGGAACTTCTTGAGTTGCAGCAATGGTGTGAAGGACCCTTTGGAAGTTCCAGTGTTTAGATGTGATTGGCCTCGAGAAGCCTCAGCGGAAATGGGCCTCATCTCGCCTGGAGGGCAGAACCTCCTGGATTTTCTCGAGTTGCGGCAGGTGCTCTCGACTTAAGACGGGGAACTCAGGGACCCGCTCTGGTGGCCTCAGGAAAGGCCAGTCCCCATGCGAGTTCCTCGGGGGCCTCTCGGGATTCCTCTCCCGTCGATTCCAGGGCCTAAGACCTTGTGTGGAGTCGGGGCCGGAACCTGAGGATTCCTCTCCAGTGCTGACATGGATCTTGGGGTACTTCTGAAGTCTCCCCAGGGGAGTCAGTCCTCGTCTCGAATGCGGGCATGCACTTGCGCTTTCCTCCAGAGCGGTAGCAGCAGTGTCACGCATTCCGCCGCGTGGATCAAAGGATCTATGGTTTTCCCTCGGGTCTTTTCCCACGAGACTTTCCCACGAGGCTTTCCCACAGGGCTGTCCCACGTGCACACGTGGTGGGAGTCGATCCTCGGCTTGAACGTCAAGGCAGTGCAGGGAAAACAGGTTCCTCTGGAATGGACTGACACATCTGGGGGACTCTTGGAATGGTGTTTCGACCCTGGAGTTCCTCTCGCCTTTCCTGTGGAGAGCGCCTCCTCTTGAGATGCGACGGGAACGCCGGGAATTCTTTCCCTACGAAACAGGGAAAGGATCCCTCATCTCGAGCTAGGAGGCGAAACGGGGCTCCCCTGGATGTGTGCGGGACACCACGTGCTTCCTCTCCAGTGGAGACGGGTATGTCGGGGAACTTCTTGAGTTGCAGCAATGGTGTGAAGGACCCTTTGGAAGTTCCAGTGGTTAGATGTGATTGGCCTCGAGAAGCCTCAGCGGAAATGGGCCTCATCTCGCCTGGAGGGCAAAACCTCCTGGATTTTCTCGAGTTGCGGCAGGTGCTCTCGACTTACGACGGGGACCTCAGGGACCCGCTCTGGTGGCCTCAGGAAAGGCCAGTCCCCATGCGAGTTCCTCGGGGGCCTCTCGGGATTCCTCTCCCGTCGATGCCGGGGCCTAAGACCTTGTGTGGAGTCGGGGCCGGAACCTGAGGATTCCTCTCCAGTGCTGACATGGATCTTGGGGTACTTCTGGAGTCTCCCCAGGGGAGTCAGTAATCGTCTCGAATGCGGGCATGCACTTGCGCTTTCCTCCAGAGCGGTAGCAGCAGTGTCACGCAGTCCGCCGCGTGGATCAAAGGATCTATGGTTTTCCCTCGAGTCTTTCCCACGAGGCTTTCCCACGAGGCTTTCCCACAGGGCTGTCCCACGTGCACACGTGGTGGGAGTCGATCCTCGGCTTGAACGTCAAGGCAGTGCAGGGAAAACAGGTTCCTCTGGAATGGACTGACACATCTGGGGGACTCTTGGAATGGTGTCTCGACCCTGGAGTTCCTCTCGCCTTTCCTGTGGAGAGCGCCTCCTCTTGAGATGCGACGGGAACGCCGGGAATTCTTTCCCGACGAAACAGGGAAAGGATCCCTCATCTCGAGCTAGGAGGCGGAAACGGGGCTCCCCTGGATGTGTGCGGGACACCACGTGCTTCCTCTCGAGTGGAGACGGGTATGTCGGGGAACTTCTTGAGTTGCAGCAAGGGTGTGAAGGACCCTTTGGAAGTTCCAGTGGTTAGATGTGATTGGCCTCGAGAAGCCTCAGCGGAAATGGGCCTCATCTCGCCTGGAGGGCAAAACCTCCTGGATTTTCTCGAGTTGCGGCAGGTGCTCTCGACTTATGACGGGGACCTCAGGGACCCGCTCTGGTGGCCTCAGGAAAGGCCAGTCCCCATGCGAGTTCCTCGGGGGCCTCTCGGGATTCCTCTCCCGTCTATGCCGGGGCCTAAGACCTTGTGTGGAGTCGGGGCCGGAACCTGAGGATTCCTCTCCAGTGCTGACATGGATCTTGGGGTACTTCTGGAGTCTCCCCAGGGGAGTCAGTCCTCGTCTCGAATGCGGGCATGCACTGGCGCTTTCCTCCAGAGCGGTAGCAGCAGTGTCACGCAGTCCGCCGCGTGGATCAAAGGATCTATGGTTTTCCCTTAAGTCTTTCCCACGAGGCTTTCCCACGAGGCTTTCCCACAGGGCTGTCCCACGTGCACACGTGGTGGGAGTCGATCCTCGGCTTGAACGTCAAGGCAGTGCAGGGAAAACAGGTTCCTCTGGAATGGAATGACACATCTGGGGGACTCTTGGAATGGTGTCACGACCCTGGAGTTCCTCTCGCCTTTCCTGTGGAGAGCGCCTCCTCTTGAGATGCGACGGGAACGCCGGGAATTCTTTCCCTACGAAACAGGGAAAGGATCCCTCATCTCGAGCTAGGAGGCGGAAACGGGGCTCCCCTGGATGTGTGCGGGACACCACGTGCTTCCTCTCGAGTGGAGACCGGTATGTCGAGGAACTTCTTGAGTTTCAGCAAGGGTGTGAAGGACCCTTTGGAAGTTCCAGTGGTTAGATGTGATTGGCCTCGAGAAGCCTCAGCGGAAATGGGCCTCATCTCGCCTGGAGGGCAAAACCTCCTGGATTTTCTCGAGTTGCGGCAGGTGCTCTCGACTTACGACGGGGACCTCAGGGACCCGCTCTGGTGGCCTCAGGAAATGCCAGTCCCCATGCGAGTTCCTCGGGGGCCTCTCGGGATTCCTCTCCCGTCGATGCCGGGGCCTAAGACCTTGTGTGGAGTCGGGGCCGGAACCTGAGGATTCCTCTCCAGTGCTGACATGGATCTTGGGGTACTTCTGGAGTCTCCCCAGGGGAGTCAGTCCTCGTCTCGAATGCGGGCATGCACTTGCGCTTTCCTCCAGAGCAGTAGCAGCAGTGTCACGCAGTCCGCCGCGTGGATCAAAGGATCTATGGTTTTCCCTCGAGTCTTTCCCACGAGGCTTTCCCACGAGGCTTTCCCACAGGGCTGTCCCACGTGCACACGTGGTGGGAGTCGATCCTCGGCTTGAACGTCAAGGCAGTGCAGGGAAAACAGGTTCCTCTGGAATGGACTGACACATCTTGGGGACTCTTGGAATGGTGTCTCGACCCTGGAGTTCCTCTCGCCTTTCCTGTGGAGAGCGCCTCCTCTTGAGATGCGACGGGAACGCCGGGAATTCTTTCCCGACGAAACAGGGAAAGGATCCCTCATCTCGAGCTAGGAGGCGGAAACGGGGCTCCCCTGGATGTGTGCGGGACCCCACGTGCTTCCTCTCGAGTGGAGACGGGTATGTCGGGGAACTTCTTGAGTTGCAGCAAGGGTGTGAAGGACCCTTTGGAAGTTCCAGTGGTTAGATGTGATTGGCCTCGAGAAGCCTCAGCGGACATGGGCCTCATCTCGCCTGGAGGGCAAAACCTCCTGGATTTTCTCGAGTTGCGGCAGGTGCTCTCGACTTACGACGGGGACCTCAGGGACCCGCTCTGGTGGCCTCAGGAAAGGCCAATCCCCATGCGAGTTCCTCGGGGGCGTCTCGGGATTCCTCTCCCGTCGATGCCGGGGCCTAAGACCTTGTGTGGAGTCGGGACCGGAACCTCAGGATTCCTCTCCAGTGCTGACATGGATCTTGGGGTAATTCTGGAGTCTCCCCAGGGGAGTCAGTCCTCGTCTCGAATGCGGGCATGCACTTGCGCTTTCCTCCAGAGCGGTAGCAGCAGTGTCACGCAGTCCGCCGCGTGGATCAAAGGATCTATGGTTTTCCCTCGAGTCTTTCTCACAAGGCTTTCCCACGAGGCTTTCCCACAGGGCTGTCCCACGTGCACACGTGGTGGGAGTCGATCCTCGGCTTGAACGTCAAGGCAGTGCAGGGAAAACAGGTTCCTCTGGAATGGACTGACACATCTGGGGGACTCTTGGAATGGTGGCACGACCCTGGAGTTCCTCTCGCCTTTCCTGTGGAGAGCGCCTCCTCTTGAGATGCGAAGGGAACGCCGGGAATTCTTTCCCTACGAAACAGGGAAAGGATCCCTCATCTCGAGCTAGGAGGCGAAACGGGGCTCCCCTGGATGTGTGCGGGACACCACGTGCTTCCTCTCGAGTGGAGACGGGTATGTCGGGGAACTTCTTGAGTTGCAGCAATGGTGTGAAGGACCCTTTGGAAGTTCCAGTGGTTAGATGTGATTGGCCTCGAGAAGCCTCAGTGGAAATGGGCCTCATCTCGCCTGGAGGGCAAAACCTCCTGGACTTTCTCGAGTTGCGGCAGGTGCTCTCGACTTACGACGGGGACCTCAGGGACCCGCTCTGGTGGCCTCAGGAAAGGCCAGTCCCCATGCGAGTTCCTCGGGGGCCTCTCGGGATTCCTCTCCCGTCGATGCCGGGGCCTAAGACCTTGTGTGGAGTCGAGGCCGGATCCTGAGGATTCCTGTCCAGTGCTGACATGGATCTTGGGGTACTTCTGGAGTCTCCCCAGGGGAGTCAGTCCTCGTCTCGAATGCGGGCATGCACTTGCGCTTTCCTCCAGAGCGGTAGCAGCAGAGTCACGCAGTCCGCCGCGTGGATCAAAGGATGTATGGTTTTCCCTCGAGTCTTTCCCACGAGGCTTTCCCACGAGGCTTTCCCACAGGGCTGTCCCACGTGCATACGTGGTGGGAGTCGATCCTCGACTTGAACGTCAAGGCAGTGCAGGGAAAACAGGTTTCTCTGGAATGGACTGACACATCTGGGGGACTCTTGGAATGGTGTCTCGACCCTGGAGTTCCTCTCGCCTTTCCTGTGGAGAGCGCCTCCTCTTGAGATGCGACGGGAACGCCGGGAATTCTTTCCCTACGAAACAGGGAAAGGATCCCTCATCTCGAGCTAGGAGGCGGAAACGGGGCTCCCTTGGATGTGTGCGGGACCCCAAGTGCTTCTTCTTGAGTGGAGACGGGTATGTCGGGGAACTTCTTGAGTTACAGCAAGGGTGTGAAGGACCCTTTGGAAGTTCCAGTGGTTAGATGTGATTGGCCTTGAGAAGCCTCAGCGGAAATGGGCCTCATCTGGCCTGGAGGGCAAAATCTCCTGGATTTACTCGAGTTGCGGCAGGTGCTCTCGACTTACGACGGGGACCTCAGGGACCCGCTCTGGTGGCCTCAGGAAAGGCCAGTCCCCATGCGAGTTCCTCGGGGGCCTCTCGGGATTCCTCTCCCGTCGATGCCGGGGCCTAAGACCTTGTGTGGAGTCGGGGCCGGAACCTGAGGATTCCTCTCCAGTGCT
The DNA here is from genome assembly GCF_042477335.2 of Ovis canadensis. NCBI lineage: Eukaryota > Metazoa > Chordata > Mammalia > Artiodactyla > Bovidae > Ovis > Ovis canadensis. The sequence continues at coordinate 11,151,308 of NC_091268.1, forward strand.
GACATGGATCTTGGGGTACTTCTGGAGTCTCCCCAGGGGAGTCAGTAATCGTCTCGAATGCGGGCATGCACTTGCGCTTTCCTCCAGAGCGGTAGCAGCAGTGTCACGCATTCCGCCGCGTGGATCAAAGGATCTATGGTTTTCCCTCGAGTCTTTCCCACGAGGCTTTCCCACGAGGCTTTCCCACAGGGCTGTCCCACGTGCACACGTGGTGGGAGTCGATCCTCGGCTTGAACGTCAAGGCAGTGCAGGGAAAACAGGTTCCTCTGGAATGGACTGACACATCTGGGGGACTCTTGGAATGGTGTCTCGACCCTGGAGTTCCTCTCGCCTTTCCTGTGGAGAGCGCCTCCTCTTGAGATGCGACGGGAACGCCGGGAATTCTTTCCCGACGAAACAGGGAAAGGATCCCTCATCTCGAGCTAGGAGGCGGAAACGGGGCTCCCCTGGATGTGTGCGGGACACCACGTGCTTCCTCTCGAGTGGAGACGGGTATGTCGGGGAACTTCTTGAGTTGCAGCAAGGGTGTGAAGGACCCTTTGGAAGTTCCAGTGGTTAGATGTGATTGGCCTCGAGAAGCATCAGCGGAAATGGGCCTCATCTCGCCTGGAGGGCAAAACCTCCTGGATTTTCTCGAGTTGCGGCAGGTGCTCTCGACTTACGACGGGGACCTCAGGGACCCGCTCTGGTGGCCTCAGGAAAGGCCAGTCCCCATGCGAGTTCCTCGGGGGCCTCTCGGGATTCCTCTCCCGTCGATGCCGGGGCCTAAGACCTTGTGTGGAGTCGGGGCCGGAACCTGAGGATTCCTCTCCAGTGCTGACATGGATCTTGGGGTACTTCTGGAGTCTCCCCAGGGGAGTCAGTCCTCGTCTCGAATGCTGGCATGCACTGGCGCTTTCCTCCAGAGCGGTAGCAGCAGTGTCACGCAGTCCGCCGCGTGGATCAAAGGATCTATGGTTTTCCCTTAAGTCTTTCCCACGAGGCTTTCCCACGAGGCTTTCCCACAGGGCTGTCCCACGTGCACACGTGCTGGGAGTCGATCCTCGGCTTGAACGTCAAGGCAGTGCAGGGAAAACAGGTTCCTCTGGAATGGAATGACACATCTGGGGGACTCTTGGAATGGTGTCACGACCCTGGAGTTCCTCTCGCCTTTCCTGTGGAGAGCGCCTCCTCTTGAGATGCGACGGGAACGCCGGGAATTCTTTCCCTACGAAACAGGGAAAGGATCCCTCATCTCGAGCTAGGAGGCGGAAACGGGGCTCCCCTGGATGTGTGCGGGACACCACGTGCTTCCTCTCGAGTGGAGACGGGTATGTCGAGGAACTTCTTGAGTTTCAGCAAGGGTGTGAAGGACCCTTTGGAAGTTCCAGTGGTTAGATGTGATTGGCCTCGAGAAGCCTCAGCGGAAATGGGCCTCATCTCGCCTGGAGGGCAAAACCTCCTGGATTTTCTCGAGTTGCGGCAGGTGCTCTCGACTTACGACGGGGACCTCAGGGACCCGCTCTGGTGGCCTCAGGAAAGGCCAGTCCCCATGCGAGTTCCTCGGGGGCCTCTCGGGATTCCTCTCCCGTCGATGCCGGGGCCTAAGACCTTGTGTGGAGTCGGGGCCGGAACCTGAGGATTCCTCTCCAGTGCTGACATGGATCTTGGGGTACTTCTGGAGTCTCCCCAGGGGAGTCAGTAATCGTCTCGAATGCGGGCATGCACTTGCGCTTTCCTCCAGAGCGGTAGCAGCAGTGTCACGCAGTCCGCCGCGTGGATCAAAGGATCTATGGTTTTCCCTCGAGTCTTTCCCACGAGGCTTTCCCACGAGGCTTTCCCACAGGGCTGTCCCACGTGCACACGTGGTGGGAGTCGATCCTCGGCTTGAACGTCAAGGCAGTGCAGGGAAAACAGGTTCCTCTGGAATGGACTGACACATCTTGGGGACTCTTGGAATGGTGTCTCGACCCTGGAGTTCCTCTCGCCTTTCCTGTGGAGAGCGCCTCCTCTTGAGATGCGAAGGGAACGCCGGGAATTCTTTCCCGACGAAACAGGGAAAGGATCCCTCATCTCGAGCTAGGAGGCGGAAACGGGGCTCCCCTGGATGTGTGCGGGACCCCACGTGCTTCCTCTCGAGTGGAGACGGGTATGTCGGGGAACTTCTTGAGTTGCAGCAAGGGTGTGAAGGACCCTTTGGAAGTTCCAGTGGTTAGATGTGATTGGCCTCGAGAAGCCTCAGCGGACATGGGCCTCATCTCGCCTGGAGGGCAAAACCTCCTGGATTTTTTCGAGTTGCGGCAGGTGCTCTCGACTTACGACGGGGACCTCAGGGACCCGCTCTGGTGGCCTCAGGAAAGGCCAATCCCCATGCGAGTTCCTCGGGGGCGTCTCGGGATTCCTCTCCCGTCGATGCCGGGGCCTAAGACCTTGTGTGGAGTCGGGACCGGAACCTCAGGATTCCTCTCCAGTGCTGACATGGATCTTGGGGTAATTCTGGAGTCTCCCCAGGGGAGTCAGTCCTCGTCTCGAATGCGGGCATGCACTTGCGCTTTCCTCCAGAGCGGTAGCAGCAGTGTCACGCAGTCCGCCGCGTGGATCAAAGGATCTATGGTTTTCCCTCGAGTCTTTCCCACGAGGCTTTCCCACGAGGCTTTCCCACAGGGCTGTCCCACGTGCACACGTGGTGGGAGTCGATCCTCGGCTTGAACGTCAAGGCAGTGCAGGGAAAACACGTTCCTCTGGAATGGACTGACACATCTTGGGGACTCTTGGAATGGTGTCTCGACCCTGGAGTTCCTCTCGCCTTTCCTGTGGAGAGCGCCTCCTCTTGAGATGCGACGGGAACGCCGGGAATTCTTTCCCGACGAAACAGGGAAAGGATCCCTCATCTCGAGCTAGGAGGCGGAAACGGGGCTCCCCTGGATGTGTGCGGGACCCCACGTGCTTCCTCTCGAGTGGAGACGGGTATGTCGGGGAACTTCTTGAGTTGCAGCAAGGGTGTGAAGGACCCTTTGGAAGTTCCAGTGGTTAGATGTGATTGGCCTCGAGAAGCCTCAGCGGACATGGGCCTCATCTCGCCTGGAGGGCAAAACCTCCTGGATTTTCTCGAGTTGCGGCAGGTGCTCTCGACTTACGACGGGGACCTCAGGGACCCGCTCTGGTGGCCTCAGGAAAGGCCAATCCCCATGCGAGTTCCTCGGGGGCGTCTCGGGATTCCTCTCCCGTCGATGCCGGGGCCTAAGACCTTGTGTGGAGTCGGGACCGGAACCTCAGGATTCCTCTCCAGTGCTGACATGGATCTTGGGGTAATTCTGGAGTCTCCCCAGGGGAGTCAGTCCTCGTCTCGAATGCGGGCATGCACTTGCGCTTTCCTCCAGAGCGGTAGCAGCAGTGTCACGCAGTCCGCCGCGTGGATCAAAGGATCTATGGTTTTCCCTCGAGTCTTTCTCACAAGGCTTTCCCACGAGGCTTTCCCACAGGGCTGTCCCACGTGCACACGTGGTGGGAGTCGATCCTCGGCTTGAACGTCAAGGCAGTGCAGGGAAAGCAGGTTCCTCTGGAATGGACTGACACATCTGGGGGACTCTTGGAATGGTGGCACGACCCTGGAGTTCCTCTCGCCTTTCCTGTGGAGAGCGCCTCCTCTTGAGATGCGACGGGAACGCCGGGAATTCTTTCCCTACGAAACAGGGAAAGGATCCCTCATCTCGAGCTAGGAGGCGGAAACGGGGCTCCCCTGGATGTGTGCGGGACACCACGTGCTTCCTCTCGAGTGGAGACGGGTATGTCGAGGAAATTCTTGAGTTTCAGCAAGGGTGTGAAGGACCCTTTGGAAGTTCCAGTGGTTAGATGTGATTGGCCTCGAGAAGCCTCAGCGGAAATGGGCCTCATCTCGCCTGGAGGGCAAAACCTCCTGGATTTTCTCGAGTTGCGGCAGGTGCTCTCGACTTACGACGGGGACCTCAGGGACCCGCTCTGGTGGCCTCAGGAAAGGCCAGTCCCCATGCGAGTTCCTCGGGGGCCTCTCGGGATTCCTCTCCCGTCGATGCCGGGGCCTAAGACCTTGTGTGGAGTCGGGGCCGGAACCTGAGGATTCCTCTCCAGTGCTGACATGGATCTTGGGGTACTTCTGGAGTCTCCCCAGGGGAGTCAGTCCTCGTCTCGAATGCGGGCATGCACTTGCGCTTTCCTCCAGAGCGGTAGCAGCAGTGTCACGCAGTCCGCCGCGTGGATCAAAGGATCTATGGTTTTCCCTCGAGTCTTTCCCACGAGGCTTTCCCACGAGGCTTTCCCACAGGGCTGTCCCACGTGCACACGTGGTGGGAGTCGATCCTCGGCTTGAACGTCAAGGCAGTGCAGGGAAAACAGGTTCCTCTGGAATGGACTGACACATCTTGGGGACTCTTGGAATGGTGTCTCGACCCTGGAGTTCCTCTCGCCTTTCCTGTGGAGAGCGCCTCCTCTTGAGATGCGACGGGAACGCCGGGAATTCTTTCCCGACGAAACAGGGAAAGGATCCCTCATCTCGAGCTAGGAGGCGGAAACGGGGCTCCCCTGGATGTGTGCGGGACCCCACGTGCTTCCTCTCGAGTGGAGACGGGTATGTCGGGGAACTTCTTGAGTTGCAGCAAGGGTGTGAAGGACCCTTTGGAAGTTCCAGTGGTTAGATGTGATTGGCCTCGAGAAGCCTCAGCGGACATGGGCCTCATCTCGCCTGGAGGGCAAAACCTCCTGGATTTTTTCGAGTTGCGGCAGGTGCTCTCGACTTACGACGGGGACCTCAGGGACCCGCTCTGGTGGCCTCAGGAAAGGCCAATCCCCATGCGAGTTCCTCGGGGGCGTCTCGGGATTCCTCTCCCGTCGATGCCGGGGCCTAAGACCTTGTGTGGAGTCGGGACCGGAACCTCAGGATTCCTCTCCAGTGCTGACATGGATCTTGGGGTAATTCTGGAGTCTCCCCAGGGGAGTCAGTCCTCGTCTCGAATGCGGGCATGCACTTGCGCTTTCCTCCAGAGCGGTAGCAGCAGTGTCACGCAGTCCGCCGCGTGGATCAAAGGATCTATGGTTTTCCCTCGAGTCTTTCCCACAAGGCTTTCCCACGAGGCTTTCCCACAGGGCTGTCCCACGTGCACACGTGGTGGGAGTCGATCCTCGGCTTGAACGTCAAGGCAGTGCAGGGAAAACAGGTTCCTCTGGAATGGACTGACACATCTGGGGGACTCTTGGAATGGTGGCACGACCCTGGAGTTCCTCTCGCCTTTCCTGTGGAGAGCGCCTCCTCTTGAGATGCGAAGGGAACGCCGGGAATTCTTTCCCTACGAAACAGGGAAAGGATCCCTCATCTCGAGCTAGGAGGCGAAACGGGGCTCCCCTGGATGTGTGCGGGACACCACGTGCTTCCTCTCGAGTGGAGACGGGTATGTCGGGGAACTTCTTGAGTTGCAGCAATGGTGTGAAGGACCCTTTGGAAGTTCCAGTGGTTAGATGTGATTGGCCTCGAGAAGCCTCAGTGGAAATGGGCCTCATCTCGCCTGGAGGGCAAAACCTCCTGGACTTTCTCGAGTTGCGGCAGGTGCTCTCGACTTACGACGGGGACCTCAGGGACCCGCTCTGGTGGCCTCAGGAAAGGCCAGTCCCCATGCGAGTTCCTCGGGGGCCTCTCGGGATTCCTCTCCCGTCGATGCCGGGGCCTAAGACCTTGTGTGGAGTCGGGGCCGGAACCTGAGGATTCCTCTCCAGTGCTGACATGGATCTTGGGGTACTTCTGGAGTCTCCCCAGGGGAGTCAGTCCTCGTCTCGAATGCGGGCATGCACTTGCGCTTTCCTCCAGAGCGGTAGCAGCAGTGTCACGCAGTCCGCCGCGTGGATCAAAGGATCTATGGTTTTCCCTCGAGTCTTTCCCACGAGGCTTTCCCACGAGGCTTTCCCACAGGGCTGTCCCACGTGCACACGTGGTGGGAGTCGATCCTCGGCTTGAACGTCAAGGCAGTGCAGGGAAAACACGTTCCTCTGGAATGGACTGACACATCTGGGGGACTCTTGGAATGGTGTCTCGACCCTGGAGTTCCTCTCGCCTTTCCTGTGGAGAGCGCCTCCTCTTGAGATGCGACAGGAACGCCGGGAATTCTTTCCCGACGAAACAGGGAAAGGATCCCTCATCTCGAGCTAGGAGGCGGAAACGGGGCTCCCCTGGATGTGTGCGGGACCCCACGTGCTTCCTCTCGAGTGGAGACGGGTATGTCGGGGAACTTCTTGAGTTGCAGCAAGGGTGTGAAGGACCCTTTGGAAGTTCCAGTGGTTAGATGTGATTGGCCTCGAGAAGCCTCAGCGGACATGGGCCTCATCTCGCCTGGAGGGCAAAACCTCCTGGATTTTCTCGAGTTGCGGCAGGTGCTCTCGACTTACGACGGGGACCTCAGGGACCCGCTCTGGTGGCCTCAGGAAAGGCCAATCCCCATGCGAGTTCCTCGGGGGCGTCTCGGGATTCCTCTCCCGTCGATGCCGGGGCCTAAGACCTTGTGTGGAGTCGGGACCGGAACCTCAGGATTCCTCTCCAGTGCTGACATGGATCTTGGGGTAATTCTGGAGTCTCCCCAGGGGAGTCAGTCCTCGTCTCGAATGCGGGCATGCACTTGCGCTTTCCTCCAGAGCGGTAGCAGCAGTGTCACGCAGTCCGCCGCGTGGATCAAAGGATCTATGGTTTTCCCTCGAGTCTTTCCCACAAGGCTTTCCCACGAGGCTTTCCCACAGGGCTGTCCCACGTGCACACGTGGTGGGAGTCGATCCTCGGCTTGAACGTCAAGGCAGTGCAGGGAAAACAGGTTCCTCTGGAATGGACTGACACATCTGGGGGACTCTTGGAATGGTGGCACGACCCTGGAGTTCCTCTCGCCTTTCCTGTGGAGAGCGCCTCCTCTTGAGATGCGAAGGGAACGCCGGGAATTCTTTCCCTACGAAACAGGGAAAGGATCCCTCATCTCGAGCTAGGAGGCGAAACGGGGCTCCCCTGGATGTGTGCGGGACACCACGTGCTTCCTCTCGAGTGGAGACGGGTATGTCGGGGAACTTCTTGAGTTGCAGCAATGGTGTGAAGGACCCTTTGGAAGTTCCAGTGGTTAGATGTGATTGGCCTCGAGAAGCCTCAGTGGAAATGGGCCTCATCTCGCCTGGAGGGCAAAACCTCCTGGACTTTCTCGAGTTGCGGCAGGTGCTCTCGACTTACGACGGGGACCTCAGGGACCCGCTCTGGTGGCCTCAGGAAAGGCCAGTCCCCATGCGAGTTCCTCGGGGGCCTCTCGGATTCCTCTCCCGTCGATGCCGGGGCCTAAGACCTTGTGTGGAGTCGGGGCCGGAACCTGAGGATTCCTCTCCAGTGCTGACATGGATCTTGGGGTACTTCTGGAGTCTCCCCAGGGGAGTCAGTCCTCGTCTCTAATGCGGGCATGCACTTGCGCTTTCCTCCAGAGCGGTAGCAGCAGTGTCACGCAGTCCGCCGCGTGGATCAAAGGATCTATGGTTTTCCCTCGAGTCTTTCCCACGAGGCTTTCCCACAGGGCTGTCCCACGTGCAGACGTGGTGGGAGTCGATCCTCGGCTTGAACGTCAAGGCAGTGCAGGGAAAACAGGTTCCTCTGGAATGGACTGACACATCTGGGGGACTCTTGGAATGGTGGCACGACCCTGGAGTTCCTCTCGCCTTTCCTGTGGAGAGCGCCTCCTCTTGAGATGCGACGGGAACGCCGGGAATTCTTTCCTTACGAAACAGGGAAAGGATCCCTCATCTCGAGCTAGGAGGCGGAAACGGGGCTCCCCTGGATGTGTGCGGGACACCACGTGATTCCTCTGGAGTGGAGACGGGTATGTCGGGGAACTTCTTGAGTTGCAGCAAGGGTGTGAAGGACCCTTTGGAAGTTCCAGTGGTTAGACGTCTTTGGCCTCGAGAAGCCTCAGCGGAAATGGGCCTCATCTGGCCTGGAGGGCAAAACCTCCTGGATTTTCTCGAGTTGCGGCAGGTGCTCTCGACTTACGACGGGGACCTAAGGGAACCGCTCTGGTGGCCTCAGGAAAGGCCATTCTCCATGCGAGTTCCTCGGGGGCGTCTCGGGATTCCTCTCCCGTCGATGCCGGGGCCTAAGACCTTGTGTGGAGTCGGGGCCTGAACCTGAGGATTCCTCTCCAGTGCTGACATGGATCTTGGGGTACTTCTGGAGTCTCCCCAGGGGAGTCAGTCCTCGTCTCGAATGCGGGCATGCACTTGCGCTTTCCTCCAGAGCGGTAGCAGCAGTGTCACGCAGTCCGCCGCGTGGATCAAAGGATCTATGGTTTTCCCTCGAGTCTTTCCAACGAGGCTTTCCCACGAGGCTTTCCCACAGGGCTGTCCCACGTGCACACGTGGTGGGAGTCGATCCTCGGCTTAAACGTCAAGGCAGTGCAGGGAAAACAGGTTCCTCTGGAATGGACTGACACATCTGGTGGACTCTTGGAATGGTGGCACGACCCTGGAGTTCCTCTCGCCTTTCCTGTGGAGAGCGCCTCCTCTTGAGATGCGACGGGAACGCCGGGAATTCTTTCCCTACGAAACAGGGAAAGGATCCCTCATCTCGAGCTAGGAGGCCAAACGGGGCTCCCCTGGATGTGTGCGGGACACCACGTGCTTCCTCTCGAGTGGAGACGGGTATGTCGGGGAACTTCTTGAGTTGCAGCAATGGTGTGAAGGACCCTTTGGAAGTTCCAGTGGTTAGATGTGATTGGCCTCGAGAAGCCTCAGCGTAAATGGGCCTCATCTCCCCTGGAGGGCAAAACCTCCTGGATTTTCTCGAGTTGCGGCAGGTGCTCTCGACTTACGACGGGGACCTCAGGGACCCGCTCTGGTGGCCTCAGGAAAGGCCAGTCCCCATGCGAGTTCCTCGGGGGCCTCTCGGGATTCCTCTCCCGTCGATGCCGGGGCCTAAGACCTTGTGTGGATTCGGGGCCGGAACCTGAGGATTCCTCTCCAGTGCTGACATGGATCTTGGGGTACTTCTGGAGTCTCCCCAGGGGAGTCAGTCCTCGTCTCGAATGCGGGCATGCACTTGCGCTTTCCTCCAGAGCGGTAGCAGCAGTGTCACGCAGTCCGCCGCGTGGATCAAAGGATCTATGGTTTTCCCTCGAGTCTTTCCCACGAGGCTTTCCCACGAGGCTTTCCCACAGGGCTGTCCCACGTGCAGACGTGGTGGGAGTCGATCCTCGGCTTGAACGTCAAGGCAGTGCAGGGAAAACAGGTTCCTCTGGAATGGACTGACACATCTGGGGGACTCTTGGAATGGTGGCACGACCCTGGAGTTCCTCTCGCCTTTCCTGTGGAGAGCGCCTCCTCTTGAGATGCGACGGGAACGCCGGGAATTCTTTCCCGACGAAACAGGGAAAGGATCCCTCATCTCGAGCTAGGAGGCGGAAACGGGGCTCCCCTGGATGTGTGCGGGACCCCACGTGCTTCCTCTCGAGTGGAGACGGGTATGTCGGGGAACTTCTTGAGTTGCAGCAAGGGTGTGAAGGACCCTTTGGAAGTTCCAGTGGTTAGACGTGATTAGCCTCGAGAAGCCTCAGCGGACATGGGCCTCATCTCGCCTGGAGGGCAAAACCTCCTGGATTTTTTCGAGTTGCGGCAGGTGCTCTCGACTTACGACGGGGACCTCAGGGACCCGCTCTGGTGGCCTCAGGAAAGGCCAATCCCCATGCGAGTTCCTCGGGGGCGTCTCGGGATTCCTCTCCCGTCGATGCCGGGGCCTAAGACCTTGTGTGGAGTCGGGACCGGAACCTCAGGATTCCTCTCCAGTGCTGACATGGATCTTGGGGTAATTCTGGAGTCTCCCCAGGGGAGTCAGTCCTCGTCTCGAATGCGGGCATGCACTTGCGCTTTCCTCCAGAGCGGTAGCAGCAGTGTCACGCAGTCCGCCGCGTGGATCAAAGGATCTATGGTTTTCCCTCGAGTCTTTCCCACAAGGCTTTCCCACGAGGCTTTCCCACAGGGCTGTCCCACGTGCACACGTGGTGGGAGTCGATCCTCGGCTTGAACGTCAAGGCAGTGCAGGGAAAACAGGTTCCTCTGGAATGGACTGACACATCTGGGGGACTCTTGGAATGGTGGCACGACCCTGGAGTTCCTCTCGCCTTTCCTGTGGAGAGCGCCTCCTCTTGAGATGCGAAGGGAACGCCGGGAATTCTTTCCCTACGAAACAGGGAAAGGATCCCTCATCTCGAGCTAGGAGGCGAAACGGGGCTCCCCTGGATGTGTGCGGGACACCACGTGCTTCCTCTCGAGTGGAGACGGGTATGTCGGGGAACTTCTTGAGTTGCAGCAATGGTGTGAAGGACCCTTTGGAAGTTCCAGTGGTTAGATGTGATTGGCCTCGAGAAGCCTCAGTGGAAATGGGCCTCATCTCGCCTGGAGGGCAAAACCTCCTGGACTTTCTCGAGTTGCGGCAGGTGCTCTCGACTTACGACGGGGACCTCAGGGACCCGCTCTGGTGGCCTCAGGAAAGGCCAGTCCCCATGCGAGTTCCTCGGGGGCCTCTCGGGATTCCTCTCCCGTCGATGCCGGGGCCTAAGACCTTGTGTGGAGTCGGGGCCGGAACCTGAGGATTCCTCTCCAGTGCTGACATGGATCTTGGGGTACTTCTGGAGTCTCCCCAGGGGAGTCAGTCCTCGTCTCTAATGCGGGCATGCACTTGCGCTTTCCTCCAGAGCGGTAGCAGCAGTGTCACGCAGTCCGCCGCGTGGATCAAAGGATCTATGGTTTTCCCTCGAGTCTTTCCCACGAGGCTTTCCCACGAGGCTTTCCCACAGGGCTGTCCCACGTGCACACGTGGTGGGAGTCGATCCTCGGCTTGAACGTCAAGGCAGTGCAGGGAAAACACGTTCCTCTGGAATGGACTGACACATCTGGGGGACTCTTGGAATGGTGTCTCGACCCTGGAGTTCCTCTCGCCTTTCCTGTGGAGAGCGCCTCCTCTTGAGATGCGACGGGAACGCCGGGAATTCTTTCCCTACGAAACAGGGAAAGGATCCCTCATCTCGAGCTAGGAGGCGGAAACGGGGCTCCCCTGGATGTGTGCGGGACCCCAAGTGCTTCCTCTCGAGTGGAGACGGGTATGTCGGGGAACTTCTTGAGTTGCACCAATGGTGTGAAGGACCCTTTGGAAGTTCCAGTGGTTAGATGTGATTGGCCTCGAGAAGCCTTAGCGGAAATGGGCCTCATCTCCCCTGGAGGGCAAAACCTCCTGGATTTACTCGAGTTGCAGCAGGTGCTCTCGACTTACGACGGGGACCTCAGGGACCCGCTCTGGTGGCCTCAGGAAAGGCCAGTCCCCATGCGAGTTCCTCGGGGGCCTCTCGGGATTCCTCTCCCGTCTATGCCGGGGCCTAAGACCTTGTGTGGAGTCGGGGCCGGAACCTGAGGATTCCTCTCCAGTGCTGACATGGATCTTGGGGTACTTCTGGAATCTCCCCAGGGGAGTCAGTCCTCGTCTCGAATGCGGGCATGCACTGGCGCTTTCCTCCAGAGCGGTAGCAGCAGTGTCACGCAGTCCGCCGCGTCGATCAAAGGATCTATGGTTTTCCCTTGAGTCTTTCCCACGAGGCTTTCCCACGAGGCTTTCCCACAGGGCTGTCCCACGTGCACACGTGGTGGGAGTCGATCCTCGGCTTGAACGTCAAGGCAGTGCAGGGAAAACAGGTTCCTCTGGAATGGAATGACACATCTGGGGGACTCTTGGAATGGTGGCACGACCCTGGAGTTCCTCTCGCCTTTCCTGTGGAGAGCGCCTCCTCTTGAGATGCGACGGGAACGCCGGGAATTCTTTCCCTACGAAACAGGGAAAGGATCCCTCATCTCGAGCTAGGAGGCGGAAACGGGGCTCCCCTGGATGTGTGCGGGACACCACGTGCTTCCTCTCGAGTGGAGACGGGTATGTCGAGGAACTTCTTGAGTTTCAGCAAGGGTGTGAAGGACCCTTTGGAAGTTCCAGTGGTTAGATGTGATTGGCCTCGAGAAGCCTCAGCGGAAATGGGCCTCATCTCGCCTGGAGGGCAAAACCTCCTGGATTTTCTCGAGTTGCGGCAGGTGCTCTCGACTTACGACGGGGACCTCAGGGACCCGCTCTGGTGGCCTCAGGAAAGGCCAGTCCCCATGCGAGTTCCTCGGGGGCCTCTCGGGATTCCTCTCCCGTCTATGCCGGGGCCTAAGACCTTGTGTGGAGTCGGGGCCGGAAACTGAGGATTCCTCTCCAGTGCTGACATGGATCTTGGGGTACTTCTGGAGTCTCCCCAGGGGAGTCAGTCCTCGTCTCGAATGCGGGCATGCACTTGCGCTTTCCTCCAGAGCGGTAGCAGCAGTGTCACGCAGTCCGCCGCGTGGATCAAAGGATCTATGGTTTTCCCTCGAGTCTTTCCCACGAGGCTTTCCCACGAGGCTTTCCCACAGGGCTGTCCCACGTGCACACGTGGTGGGAGTCGATCCTCGGCTTGAACGTCAAGGCAGTGCAGGGAAAACAGGTTCCTCTGGAATGGACTGACACATCTGGGGGACTCTTGGAATGGTGTCTCGACCCTGGAGTTCCTCTCGCCTTTCCTGTGGAGAGCGCCTCCTCTTGAGATGCGACGGGAACGCCGGGAATTCTTTCCCGACGAAACAGGGAAAGGATCCCTCATCTCGAGCTAGGAGGCGGAAACGGGGCTCCCCTGGATGTGTGCGGGACCCCACGTGCTTCCTCTCGAGTGGAGACGGGTATGTCGGGGAACTTCTTGAGTTGCAGCAAGGGTGTGAAGGACCCTTTGGAAGTTCCAGTGGTTAGATGTGATTGGCCTCGAGAAGCCTCAGCGGACATGGGCCTCATCTCGCCTGGAGGGCAAAACCTCCTGGATTTTCTCGAGTTGCGGCAGGTGCTCTCGACTTACGACGGGGACCTCAGGGACCCGCTCTGGTGGCCTCAGGAAAGGCCAATCCCCATGCGAGTTCCTCGGGGGCGTCTCGGGATTCCTCTCCCGTCGATGCCGGGGCCTAAGACCTTGTGTGGAGTCGGGACCGGAACCTCAGGATTCCTCTCCAGTGCTGACATGGATCTTGGGGTAATTCTGGAGTCTCCCCAGGGGAGTCAGTCCTCGTCTCGAATGCGGGCATGCACTTGCGCTTTCCTCCAGAGCGGTAGCAGCAGTGTCACGCAGTCCGCCGCGTGGATCAAAGGATCTATGGTTTTCCCTCGAGTCTTTCCCACAAGGCTTTCCCACGAGGCTTTCCCACAGGGCTGTCCCACGTGCACACGTGGTGGGAGTCGATCCTCGGCTTGAACGTCAAGGCAGTGCAGGGAAAACAGGTTCCTCTGGAATGGACTGACACATCTGGGGGACTCTTGGAATGGTGGCACGACCCTGGAGTTCCTCTCGCCTTTCCTGTGGAGAGCGCCTCCTCTTGAGATGCGAAGGGAACGCCGGGAATTCTTTCCCTACGAAACAGGGAAAGGATCCCTCATCTCGAGCTAGGAGGCGAAACGGGGCTCCCCTGGATGTGTGCGGGACACCACGTGCTTCCTCTCGAGTGGAGACGGGTATGTCGGGGAACTTCTTGAGTTGCAGCAATGGTGTGAAGGACCCTTTGGAAGTTCCAGTGGTTAGATGTGATTGGCCTCGAGAAGCCTCAGTGGAAATGGGCCTCATCTCGCCTGGAGGGCAAAACCTCCTGGACTTTCTCGAGTTGCGGCAGGTGCTCTCGACTTACGACGGGGACCTCAGGGACCCGCTCTGGTGGCCTCAGGAAAGGCCAGTCCCCATGCGAGTTCCTCGGGGGCCTCTCGGGATTCCTCTCCCGTCGATGCCGGGGCCTAAGACCTTGTGTGGAGTCGGGGCCGGAACCTGAGGATTCCTCTCCAGTGCTGACATGGATCTTGGGGTACTTCTGGAGTCTCCCCAGGGGAGTCAGTCCTCGTCTCTAATGCGGGCATGCACTTGCGCTTTCCTCCAGAGCGGTAGCAGCAGTGTCACGCAGTCCGCCGCGTGGATCAAAGGATCTATGGTTTTCCCTCGAGTCTTTCCCACGAGGCTTTCCCACAGGGCTGTCCCACGTGCAGACGTGGTGGGAGTCGATCCTCGGCTTGAACGTCAAGGCAGTGCAGGGAAAACAGGTTCCTCTGGAATGGACTGACACATCTGGGGGACTCTTGGAATGGTGGCACGACCCTGGAGTTCCTCTCGCCTTTCCTGTGGAGAGCGCCTCCTCTTGAGATGCGACGGGAACGCCGGGAATTCTTTCCCTACGAAACAGGGAAAGGATCCCTCATCTCGAGCTAGGAGGCGGAAACGGGGCTCCCCTGGATGTGTGCGGGACACCACGTGATTCCTCTCGAGTGGAGACGGGTATGTCGGGGAACTTCTTGAGTTGCAGCAAGGGTGTGAAGGACCCTTTGGAAGTTCCAGTGGTTAGACGTCTTTGGCCTCGAGAAGCCTCAGCGGAAATGGGCCTCATCTGGCCTGGAGGGCAAAACCTCCTGGATTTTCTCGAGTTGCGGCAGGTGCTCTCGACTTACGACGGGGACCTAAGGGAACCGCTCTGGTGGCCTCAGGAAAGGCCATTCTCCATGCGAGTTCCTCGGGGGCGTCTCGGGATTCCTCTCCCGTCGATGCCGGGGCCTAAGACCTTGTGTGGAGTCGGGGCCTGAACCTGAGGATTCCTCTCCAGTGCTGACATGGATCTTGGGGTACTTCTGGAGTCTCCCCAGGGGAGTCAGTCCTCGTCTCGAATGCGGGCATGCACTTGCGCTTTCCTCCAGAGCGGTAGCAGCAGTGTCACGCAGTCCGCCGCGTGGATCAAAGGATCTATGGTTTTCCCTCGAGTCTTTCCAACGAGGCTTTCCCACGAGGCTTTCCCACAGGGCTGTCCCACGTGCACACGTGGTGGGAGTCGATCCTCGGCTTAAACGTCAAGGCAGTGCAGGGAAAACAGGTTCCTCTGGAATGGACTGACACATCTGGTGGACTCTTGGAATGGTGGCACGACCCTGGAGTTCCTCTCGCCTTTCCTGTGGAGAGCGCCTCCTCTTGAGATACGACGGGAACGCCGGGAATTCTTTCCCTACGAAACAGGGAAAGGATCCCTCATCTCGAGCTAGGAGGCCAAACGGGGCTCCCCTGGATGTGTGCGGGACACCACGTGCTTCCTCTCGAGTGGAGACGGGTATGTCGGGGAACTTCTTGAGTTGCAGCAATGGTGTGAAGGACCCTTTGGAAGTTCCAGTGGTTAGATGTGATTGGCCTCGAGAAGCCTCAGCGTAAATGGGCCTCATCTCCCCTGGAGGGCAAAACCTCCTGGATTTTCTCGAGTTGCGGCAGGTGCTCTCGACTTACGACGGGGACCTCAGGGACCCGCTCTGGTGGCCTCAGGAAAGGCCAGTCCCCATGCGAGTTCCTCGGGGGCCTCTCGGGATTCCTCTCCCGTCGATGCCGGGGCCTAAGACCTTGTGTGGATTCGGGGCCGGAACCTGAGGATTCCTCTCCAGTGCTGACATGGATCTTGGGGTACTTCTGGAGTCTCCCCAGGGGAGTCAGTCCTCGTCTCGAATGCGGGCATGCACTTGCGCTTTCCTCCAGAGCGGTAGCAGCAGTGTCACGCAGTCCGCCGCGTGGATCAAAGGATCTATGGTTTTCCCTCGAGTCTTTCCCACGAGGCTTTCCCACGAGGCTTTCCCACAGGGCTGTCCCACGTGCAGACGTGGTGGGAGTCGATCCTCGGCTTGAACGTCAAGGCAGTGCAGGGAAAACAGGTTCCTCTGGAATGGACTGACACATCTGGGGGACTCTTGGAATGGTGGCACGACCCTGGAGTTCCTCTCGCCTTTCCTGTGGAGAGCGCCTCCTCTTGAGATGCGACGGGAACGCCGGGAATTCTTTCCCTACGAAACAGGGAAAGGATCCCTCATCTCGAGCTAGGAGGCGGAAACGGGGCTCCCCTGGATGTGTGCGGGACACCACATGCTTCCTCTCGAGTGGAGACGGGTATGTCGGGGAACTTCTTGAGTTGCAGCATGGGTGTGAAGGACCCTTTGGAAGTTCCAGTGGTTAGACGTCATTGGCCTCGAGAAGCCTCAGCGGAAATGGGCCTCATCTGGCCTGGAGGGCAAAACCTCCTGGATTTTCTCGAGTTGCGGCAGGTGCTCTCGACTTACGACGGGGACCTAAGGGAACCGCTCTGGTGGCCTCAGGAAAGGCCATTCTCCATGCGAGTTCCTCGGGGGCGTCTCGGGATTCCTCTCCCGTCGATGCCGGGGCCTAAGACCTTGTGTGGAGTCGGGGCCGGAACCTGAGGATTCCTCTCCAGTGCTGACATGGATCTTGGGGTACTTCTGGAGTCTCCCCAGGGGAGTCAGTCCTCGTCTCGAATGCGGGCATGCACTTGCGCTTTCCTCCAGAGCGGTAGCAGCAGTGTCACGCAGTCCGCCGCGTGGATCACAGGATCTACGGTTTTCCCTCGAGTCTTTCCCACGAGGCTTTCCCACGAGGCTTTCCCACAGGGCTGTCCCACGTGCACACGTGGTGGGAGTCGATCCTCGGCTTGAACGTCAAGGCAGTGCAGGGAAAACAGGTTCCTCTGGAATGGACTGACACATCTGGGGGACTCTTGGAATGGTGGCACGACCCTTCAGTTCCTCTCGCCTTTCCTGTGGAGAGCGCCTCCTCTTGAGATGCGACGGGAACGCCGGGAATTCTTTCCCTACGAAACAGGGAAAGGATCCCTCATCTCGAGCTAGGAGGCGGAAACGGGGCTCCCCTGGATGTGTGCGGGAACCCACGTGCTTCCTCTCGAGTGGAGACGGGTATGTCGGGGAACTTCTTGAGTTGCAGCAATGGTGTGAAGGACCCTTTGGAAGTTCCAGTGGTTAGATGTGATTGGCCTCGAGAAGCCTCAGCGGAAATGGGCCTCATCTCGCCTGGAGGGCAAAACCTCCTGGATTTTCTCGAGTTGCGGCAGGTGCTCTCGACTTACGACGGGGACCTCAGGGAACCGCTCTGGTGGCCTCAGGAAAGGCCAGTACCCATGCGAGTTCCTCGGGGGTCTCTCGGGATTCCTCTCCCGTCGATGCCGGGGCCTAAGACCTTGTGTGGAGTCGGGGCCGGAACCTGAGGATTCCTCTCCAGTGCTGACATGGATCTTGGGGTACTTCTGGAGTCTCCCCAGGGGAGTCAGTCCTCGTCTCGAATGCGGGCATGCACTTGCGCTTTCCTCCAGAGCGGTAGCAGCAGTGTCACGCAGTCCGCCGCGTATATCAAAGGATCTATGGTTTTCCCTCGAGTCTTTCCCACGAGGCTTTCCCACGAGGCTTTCCCACAGGGCAGTCCCACGTGCACACGTGGTGCGAGTCGATCCTCGGCTTGAACGTCAAGGCAGTGCAGGGAAAACAGGTTCCTCTGGAATGGACTGACACATCTGAGGGACTCTTGGAATGGTGTCACGACCCTGGAGTTCCTCTCGCCTTTCCTGTGGAGAGCGCCTCGTCTTGAGATGCGACGGGAACGCCAGGAATTCTTTCCCTACGAAACAGGGAAAGGATCCCTCATCTCGAGCTAGGAGGCGGAAACGGGGCTCCCCTGGATGTGTGCAGGACCCCACGTGCTTCCTCTCGAGTGGAGACGGGTATGTCGGGGAACTTCTTGAGTTGCAGCAATGGTGTGAAGGACCCTTTGGAAGTTCCAGTGGTTAGATGTGATTGGCCTCGAGAAGCCTCAGCGAAAATGGGCCTCATCTCCCCTGGAGGGCAAAACCTCCTGGATTTTCTCGAGTTGCGGCAGGTGCTCTCGACTTACGACGGGGACCTCAGGGACCCGCTCTGGTGGCCTCAGGAAAGGCCAGTCCCCATGCGAGTTCCTCGGGGGCCTCTCGAGATTCCTCTCCCGTCGATACCGGGGCCTAAGACCTTGTGTGGATTCGGGGCCGGAACCTGAGGATTCCTCTCCAGTGCTGACATGGATCTTGGGGTACTTCTGGAGTCTCCCCAGGGGAGTCAGTCCTCGTCTCGAATGCGGGCATGCACTTGCGCTTTCCTCCAGAGCGGTAGCAGCAGTGTCACGCAGTCCGCCGCGTGGATCAAAGGATCTATGGTTTTCCCTCGAGTCTTTCCCACGAGGCTTTCCCACGAGGCTTTCCCACAGGGCTGTCCCAAGTGCACACGTGGTGGGAGTCGATCCTCGGCTTGAACGTCAAGGCAGTGCAGGGAAAACAGGTTCCTCTGGAATGGACTGACACATCTGAAGGACTCTTGGAATGGTGGCACGACCCTGGAGTTCCTGTCGCCTTTCCTGTGGAGAGCGCCTCCTCTTGAGTTGCGACGGGAACGCCGGGAATTCTTTCCCTACGAAACAGGGAAAGGATCCCTCATCTCGAGCTAGGAGGCGGAAACGGGGCTCCCCTGGATGTGTGCGGGACCCACGTGCTTCCTCTCGAGTGGAGACGGGTATGTCGGGGAACTTCTTGAGTTGCAGCAAGGGTGTGAAGGACCCTTTGGAAGTTCCAGTGGTTAGACGTTATTAGCCTCGAGAAGCCTCAGCGGAAATGGGCCTCATCTCGCCTGGAGGGCAAAACCTCCTGGATTTTCTCGAGTTGCGGCAGGTGCTCTCGACTTACGACGGGGACCTCAGGGACCCGCTCTGGTGGCCTCAGGAAAGGCCAGTCCCCATGCGAGTTCCTCGGGGGCCTCTGGGGATTCCTCTCCCGTCGATGCCGGGGCCTAAGTCCTTGTGTGGAGTCGGGGTCGGAACCTAAGGATTCCTCTCCAGTGCTGACATGGATCTTGGTGTACTTCTGGAGTCTCCCCAGGGGAGTCAGTCTTCGTCTCGAATGCGGGCATGCACTTGCGCTTTCCTCCAGAGCGGTAGCAGCAGTGTCACGTGGTCCGCCGCGTGGATCAAAGGATCTATGGTTTTCCCTCGAGTCTTTTCCACGAGGCTTTCCCACGAGGCTTTCCCACAGGTCTGTCCCACGTGCACACGTGGTGGGAGTCGATCCTTGGCTTGAACGTCAAGGCAGTGCAGGGAAAACAGATTCCTCTGGAATGGACTGACACATCTGGGGGACTCTTGGAATGGTGGCACGACCCTGGAGTTCTGCTCGCTTTTCCTATGGAGAGCGCCTCCTCTTGAGATGCGACGGGAACGCCGGGAATTCTTTCCCTACGAAACAGGGAAAGGATCCCTCATCTCCAGCTAGGAGTCGGAAACGGAGCTCCCCTGGATGTGGGCGGAACACCACGTGCTTCCTCTCGAGTGGAGACGGGTATGTCGGGGAACTTCTTGAGTTGCAGCAAGGGTGTGAAGGACCCTTTGGAAGTTCCAGTGGTTTGACGAGATTAGCCTCGAGAAGCCTCAGTGGAAATGGGCCTCATCTCGCCTGGAGGGCAAAACCTCCTGGATTTTCTCGAGTTGCGGCAGGTGCTCTCGACTTACGACGGGGACCTCAGGGAACCGCTCTGGTGGCCTCAGGAAAGGCCAGTCCCCATGCGAGTTCCACGGGGGCCACTTGTGATTCCTCTCCCGTCGATGCCGGGGCCTAAGACCTTGTGTGGAGTCGGGGCCGGAACCTGAGGATTCCTCTCCAGTGCTGACATGGATCTTGGGGTACTTCTGGAGTCTCCCCAGGGGAGTCAGTCCTCGTCTCGAATGCTGGCATGCACTTGCGCTTTCCTCCAGAGCGGTAGCAGCAGTGTCAGGCAGTCCGCCGCGTGGATCAAAGGATCTATGGTTTTCCCTCGAGTCTTTCCCACGAGGCTTTCCCACAGGGCTGTCCCACGTGCAGACGTGGTGGGAGTCGATCCTCGGCTTGACGTCAAGGCAGTGCAGGGAAAACAGGTTCCTCTGGAATGGACTGACACATCTGGGGGACTCTTGGAATGGTGGCACGACCCTTCAGTTCCTCTCGCCTTTCCTGTGGAGAGCGCCTCCTCTTGAGATGCGACGGGAACGCCGGGAATTCTTTCCCTACGAAACAGGGAAAGGATCCCTCATCTCGAGCTAGGAGGCGGAAACGGGGCTCCCCTGGATGTGTGCGGGACCCCACGTGCTTCCTCTCGAGTGGAGACGGGTATGTCGGGGAACTTCTTGAGTTGCAGCAATGGTGTGAAGGACCCTTTGGAAGTTCCAGTGGTTAGATGTGATTGGCCTCGAGAAGCCTCAGCGGAAATGGGCCTCATCTCGCCTGGAGGGCAAAACCTCCTGGATTTTCTCGAGTTGCGGCAGGTGCTCTCGACTTACGACGGGGACCTCAGGGACCCGCTCTGGTGGCCTCAGGAAAGGCCAGTACCCATGCGAGTTCCTCGGGGGTCTCTCGGGATTCCTCTCCCGTCGATGCCGGGGCCTAAGACCTTGTGTGGAGTCGGGGCCGGAACCTGAGGATTCCTCTCCAGTGCTGACATGGATCTTGGGGTACTTCTGGAGTCTCCCCAGGGGAGTCAGTCCTCGTCTCGAATGCGGGCATGCACTTGCGCTTTCCTCCAGAGCGGTAGCAGCAGTGTCACGCAGTCCGCCGCGTATATCAAAGGATCTATGGTTTTCCCTCGAGTCTTTCCCACGAGGCTTTCCCACGAGGCTTTCCCACAGGGCAGTCCCACGTGCACACGTGGTGGGAGTCGATCCTCGGCTTGAACGTCAAGGCAGTGCAGGGAAAACAGGTTCCTCTGGAATGGACTGACACATCTGAGGGACTCTTGGAATGGTGTCACGACCCTGGAGTTCCTCTCGCCTTTCCTGTGGAGAGCGCCTCGTCTTGAGATGCGACGGGAACGCCAGGAATTCTTTCCCTACGAAACAGGGAAAGGATCCCTCATCTCGAGCTAGGAGGCGGAAACGGGGCTCCCCTGGATGTGTGCGGGACCCCACGTGCTTCCTCTCGAGTGGAGACGGGTATGTCGGGGAACTTCTTGAGTTGCAGCAATGGTGTGAAGGACCCTTGGGAAGTTCCAGTGGTTAGATTTGATTGGCCTCGAGAAGCCTCAGCGGAAATGGGCCTCATCTCGCCTGGAGGGCAAAACCTCCTGGATTTTCTCGAGTTGCGGCAGGTGCTCTCGACTTACGACGGGGACCTCAGGGACCCGCTCTGGTGGCCTCAGGAAAGGCCAGTCCCCATGCGAGTTCCTCGGGAGCGTCTCGGGATTCCACTCCCGTCGATCCCGGGGCCTAAGACCATGTGTGGATTCGGGGCCGGAACCTGAGGATTCCTCTCCAGTGCTGACATGGATCTTGGGGTACTTCTGGAGTCTCCCCAGGGGAGTTAGTCCTCGTCTCGAATGCGGGCATGCACTTGCGCTTTCCTCCAGAGCGGTAGCAGCAGTGTCACGCAGTCCGCCGCGTGGATCAAAGGATCTATGGTTTTCCCTCGAGTCTTTCCCACTAGGCTTTCTCACGAGGCTTTCCCACTGGGCTGTCCCACGTGAACACGTGGTGGGAGTCGATCCTCGGCTTGAACGTCAAGGCAGTGCAGGGAAAACAGGTTCCTCTGGAATGGACTGACACATCTGGGGGACTCTTGGAATGGTGGCAAAACCCTGGAGTTCCTCTCGCCTTTCCTGTGGAGAGCGCCTCCTCTTGAGATGCGACGAGAACGCCGGGAATTCTTTCCCTACGAAACAGGGAAAGGATCCCTCATCTCGAGCTAGGAGGCGGAAACGGGGCTCCCCTGGATGTGTGCGGGACCCCACGTGCTTCCTCTCGAGTGGAGACGGGTAAGTCGGGGAACTTCTTGAGCTGCAGCAATGGTGTAAAGGACCCTTTGGAAGTTCCAGTGGTTAGATGTGATTGGCCTCGAGAAGCCGCAGCGGAAATGGGCCTCATCTCGCCTGGAGGGCAAAACCTCCTGGATTTTCTCGAATTGCGGCAGGTGCTCTCGACTTACGACGGGGACCTCAGGGACCCGCTCTGGTGGCCTCAGGAAAGGCCAGTCCCCATGCGAGTTCCTCGGGGGCCTCTCGGGATTCCTCTCCTGTCGATGCCGGGGCCTAAGACCTTGTGTGGAGTCGGGGCCGGAACCTGAGGATTCCTCTCCAGTGCTGACATGGATCTTGGGGTACTTCTGGAGTCTCCCCAGGGGAGTCAGTCCTCGTCTCGAATGCGGGCATGCACTTGCGCTTTCCTCCAGAGGGGTAGCAGCAGTGTCACGCAGTCCGCCTCGTGGATCAAAGGATCTATGGTTTTCCCTCGAGTCTTTCCCACGAGGCTTTCCCACGAGGCTTTCCCACAGGGCTGTCCCAAGTGCACACGTGGTGGGAGTCGATCCTCGGCTTGAAAGTCAAGGCCGTGCAGGAAAAACAGGATCCTCTGCAATGGACTGACACATCTGGGGGACTCTTGGAATGGTGGCACGACCCTTCAGTTCCTCTCGCCTTTCCTGTGGAGAGCGCCTCCTCTTGAGATGCGACGGGAACGCCGGGAATTCTTTCCCTACGAAACAGGGAAAGGATCCCTCATCTCGAGCTAGGAGGCGGAAACTGGGCTCCCCTGGATGTGTTCGGGAACCCACGTGCTTCCTCTCGAGTGCAGACGGGTATGTCGGGGAACTTCTTGAGTTGCAGCAATGGTGTGAAGGACCCTTTGGAAGTTCCCGTGGTTAGATGTGATTGGCCTCGAGAAGCCTCAGCGGAAATGGGCCTCATCTGGCCTGGAGGGCAAAACCTCCTGGATTTTCTCGAGTTGCGGCAGGTGCTCTCGACTTACGACGGGGACCTCAGGGAACCGCTCTGGTGGCCTCAGGACAGGCCAGTCCCCATGCGAGTTCCTCGGGGGCCTCTCGGGATTCCTCTCCCGTCGATGCCGGGGCCTAAGTCCTTGTGTGGAGTCGGGGCCGGAACCTGAGGATTCCTCTCCCGTGCTGACATGGATCTTGGGGTACTTCTGGAGTCTCCCCAGGGGAGTCAGTCCTCGTCTCGAATGCGGGCATGCACTTGCGCTTTCCTCCAGAGCGGTAGCAGCAGTGTCACGCAGTGCGCCGCGTGGATCAAAGGATCTATGGTTTTCCCTCGAGTCTTTCCCACGAGGCTTTCCCACAGGGCTGTCCCACGTGCAGACGTGGTGGGAGTCGATCCTCGGTTTGAACGTCAAGGCAGTGCAGGGAAAACAGGTTCCTCTGGAATGGACTGACACATCTGGGGGACTCTTGGAATGGTGGCACGACCCTGGAGTTCCTCTCGCCTTTCTTGTGGAGAGCGCCTCCTCTTGAGATGCGACGGGAACGCCGGGAATTCTTTCCCTACGAAACAGGGAAAGGATCCCTCATCTCGAGCTAGGAGGCGGAAACGGGGCTCCCCTGGATGTGTGCGGGACCCACGTGCTTCCTCTCGAGTGGAGACGGGTATGTCGGGGAACTTCTTGAGTTGCAGCAAGAGTGTGAAGGACCCTTTGGAAGTTCCAGTGGTTAGACGTCATTGGCCTCGAGAAGCCTCAGCGGAAATGGGCCTCATCTGGCCTGGAGGGCAAAACCTCCTGGATTTTCTCGAGTTGCGGCAGGTGCTCTCGACTTACGACGGGGACCTCAGGGACCCGCTCTGGTGGCCTCAGGAAAGGCCAGTCCCCATGCGAGTTCCTCGGGGGCGTCTCGGGATTCCTCTCCCGTCGATGCCGGGGCCTAAGAACTTGTGTGGAGTCGGGGCCGGAACCTGAGGATTCCTCTCCAGTGCTGACATGGATCTTGGGGTACTTCTGGAGTCTCCCCAGGGGAGTCAGTCCTCGTCTCGAATGCGGGCATGCACTTGCGCTTTCCTCCAGAGCGGTAGCAGCCGTGTCACGCAGTCCGCCGCGTGGATCAAAGGATCTATGGTTTTCCCTCGAGTCTTTCCCACGAGGCTTTCCCACGAGGCTTTCCCACAGGGCTGTCCCACGTGCACACGTGGTGGGAGTTGATCCTCGGCTTGAACGTCAAGGCAGTGCAGGGAAACAGGTTCCTCTGGAATGGACTGACACATCTGGGGGACTCTTGGAATGGTGTCACGACCCTGGAGTTCCTCTCGCCTTTCCTGTGGAGAGCGCCTCCTCTTGAGATGCGACGGGAACGCCGGGAATTCTTTCCCTACGAAACAGGGAAAGGATCCCTCATCTCGAGCTAGGAGGGGGAAACGGGGCTCCCCAGGATGTGTGCGGGACCCACGTGCTTCCTCTCGAGTGGAGACGGGTATGTCGGGGAACTTCTTGAGTTGCAGCAAGGGTGTGAAGGACCCTTTGGAAGTTCCAGTGGTTAGACGTTATTAGCCTGGAGAAGCTTCAGCGGAAATGGGCCTCATCTCGCCTTGAGGGCAAAACCTCCTGGATTTTCTCGAGTTGCGGCAGGTGCTCTCGACTTACGACGGGGACCTCAGGGACCCGCTCTGGTGGCCTCAGGAAAGGCCAGTCCCCATGCGAGTTCCTCGGGGGCCTCTGGGGATTCCTCTCCCGTCGATGCCGGGGCCTAAGTCCTTGTGTGGAGTCGGGGTCGGAACCTGAGGATTCCTCTCCAGTGCTGACATGGATCTTGGTGTACTTCTGGAGTCTCTCCAGGGGAGTCAGTCCTCGTCTCGAATGCGGGCATGCACTTGCGCTTTCCTCCAGAGCGGTAGCAGCAGTGTCACCCAGTCCGCCGCGTGGATCAAAGGATCTATGGTTTTCCCTCGAGTCTTTCCCACGAGGCTTTCCCACGAGGCTTTCCCACAGGGCTGTCCCACGTGCACACGTGGTGGGAGTCGATCCTCGGCTTGAACGTCAAGGCAGTGCAGGGAAAACAGGTTCCTCTGGAATGGACTGACACATCTGGGGGACTCTTGGAATGGTGTCACGACCCTGGAGTTCCTCTCGCCTTTCCTGTGGAGAGCGCCTCCTCTTGAGATGCGACGGGAACGCCGGGAATTCTTTCCCTACGAAACAGGAAAAGGATCCCTCATCTCGAGCTAGGAGGCGGAAACGGGGCTCCCCTGGATGTGTGCGGGACCCCACGTGCTTCCTCTCGAGTGGAGACGGGTATGTCGGGGAACTTCTTGAGTTGCAGCAAGGGTATGAAGGACCCTTTGGAAGTTCCAGTGGTTAGATGTGATTGGCCTCGAGAAGCCTCAGCGGAAATGGGCCTCATCTGGCCTGGAGGGCAAAACCTCCTGGATTTTCTCGAGTTGCGGCAGGTGCTCTCGACTTACGACGGGGACCTCAGGGACCCGCTCTGGTGGCCTCAGGAAAGGCCAGTCCCCATGCGAGTTCCTCGGGGGCCTCTCGGGATTCCTCTCCCGTCGATGCCGGGGCCTAAGACCTTGTGTGGAGTCGGGGCCGGAACCTGAGGATTCCTCTCCAGTGCTGACATGGATCTTGGGGTACTTCTGGAGTCTCCCCAGGGGAGTCAGTCCTCGTCTCGAATGCGGGCATGCACTTGCGCTTTCCTCCAGAGCGGTAGCAGCAGTGTCACGCAGTCCGCCGCGTGGATCAAAGGATCTATGGTTTTCCCTCGAGTCTTTCCCACGAGGCTTTCCCACGAGGCTTTCCCACAGGGCTGTCCCACGTGCACACGTGGTGGGAGTCGATCCTCGGCTTGAACGTCAAGCTAGTGCAGGGAAAACAGGTCCCTCTGGAATGGACTGACACATCTGGGGGACTCTTGGAATGGTGGCACGACCCTGGAGTTCCTCTCGCCTTTCCTGTGGAGAGGGCCTCCTCTTGAGATGCGACGGGAACGCCGGGAATTCTTTCCCTACGAAACAGGGAAAGGATCCCTCATCTCGAGCTAGGAGGCGGAAACGGGGCTCCCCTGGATGTGTGCGGGACCCCACGTGCTTCCTCTCGAGTGGAGACGGGTATGTCGGGGAACTTCTTGAGTTGCAGCAATGGTGTGAAGGACCCTTTGGAAGTTCCAGTGGTTAGATGTGATTGGCCTCGAGATGCCTCAGCGGAAATGGGCCTCATCTCGCCTGGAGGGCAAAACCTCCTGGATTTTCTCGAGTTGCGGCAGGTGCTCTCGACTTACGACGGGAAACTCAGGGACCCGCTCTGGTGGCCTCAGGAAAGGCCAGTCCCCATGCGAGTTCCTCGGGGGCCTCTCGGGATTCCTCTCCCGTCGATGCCGGGGCCTAAGAACTTGTGTGGAGTCGGGGCCGGAACCTGAGGATTCCTCTCCAGTGCTGACATGGATCTTGGGGTACTTCTGGAGTCTCCCCAGGGGAGTCAGTCCTCGTCTCGAATGCGGGCATGCACTTGCGCTTTCCTCCAGAGCGGTAGCAGCCGTGTCACGCAGTCCGCCGCGTGGATCAAAGGATCTATGGTTTTCCCTCGAGTCTTTCCCACGAGCCTTTCCCACGAGGCTTTCCCACAGGGCTGTCCCACGTGCACACGTGGTGGGAGTCGATCCTCGGCTTGAACGTCAAGGCAGTGCAGGGAAAACAGGTTCCTCTGGAATGGACTGACACATCTGGGGGACTCTTGGAATGGTGTCACGACCCTGGAGTTCCTCTCGCCTTTCCTGTGGAGAGCGCCTCCTCTTGAGATGCGACGGGAACGCCGGGAATTCTTTCCCTACGAAACAGGGAAAGGATCCCTCATCTCGAGCTAGGAGGCGAAACGGGGCTCCCCTGGATGTGTGCGGGACACCACGTGCTTCCTCTCGAGTGCAGACGGGTATGTCGGGGAACTTCTTGAGTTGCAGCAAGGGTGTGAAGGACCCTTTGGAAGTTCCAGTGGTTAGACGTGATTGGCCTCGAGAAGCCTCAGCGGAAATCGGCCTCATCTCGCCTGGAGGGCAAAACCTCCTGGATTTTCTCGAGTTGCGGCAGGTGCTCTCGACTTACGACGGGGACCTCAGGGACCCGCTCTGGTGGCCTCAGGAAAGGCCAGTCCCCATGCGAGTTCCTCGGGGGCCTCTCGGGATTCTCTCCCTTCGATGCCGGGGCCTAAGACCTTGTGTGGAGTCGGGGCCGGAACCTGAGGATTCCTCTCCAGTGCTGACATGGATCTTGGGGTACTTTTGGAGTCTCCCCAGGGGAGTCAGTCCTCGTCTCGAATGCGGGAATGCAGTTGCGCTTTCCTCCAGAGCGGTAGCAGGATTGTCACGCAGTCCGCCGCGTGGATCAAAGGATCTATGGTTTTCCCTCGAGTCTTTCCCACGAGGTTTCCCACGAGGCTTTCCCACAGGGCTGTCCCACGTGCACACGTGGTGGGAGTCGATCCTCGGCTTGAACGTCAAGGCAGTACAGGGAAAACAGGTTCCTGTGGAATGGACTGACACATCTGGGGGACTCTTGGAATGGTGGCATGACCCTGGAGTTCCTCTCGCCTTTCCTGTGGAGAGCGCCTCCTCTTGAGATGCGACGGGAACGCCGGGAATTCTTTCCCAACGAAACAGGGAAAGGATCCCTCATCTCGAGCTAGGAGGCGGAAACGGGGCTCCCCTGGATGTGTGCGGGACCCCACGTGCTTCCTCTCGAGTGCAGACGGGTATGTCGGGGAACTTCTTGATTTGCAGCAATGGTGTGAAGGACCCTTTGGAAGTTCCAGTGGTTAGATGGGATTGGCCTCGAGAAGCCTCAGCGGAAATGGGCCTCATCTGGCCTGGAGGGCAAAACTTCCTGGATTTTCTCGAGTTGCGGCAGGTGCTCTCGACTTAAGACGGGGACCTCAGGGAACCGCTCTGGTGGCCTCAGGAAAGGCCAGTCCCCATGCGAGTTCCTGGGGTGCCTCTCGGGATTCCTCTCCCGTCGATGCCGGGGCCTAAGACCTTGTGTGGAGTCGGGGCCGGAACCTGAGGATTCCTCTCCAGTGCTGACATGGATCTTGGGGTACTTCTGGAGTCTCCCCAGGGGAGTCAGTCCTCGTCTCGAATGCGGGCATGCACTTGCGCTTTCCTCCAGAGCGGTAGCAGCCGTGTCACGCAGTCCGCCGCGTGGATCAAAGGATCTATGGTTTACCCTCGAGTCTTTCCCACGAGCCTTTCCCACGAGGCTTTCCCACAGGGCTGTCCCACGTGCACACGTGGTGGGAGTCGATCCTCGGCTTGAACGTCAAGGCAGTGCAGGGAAAACAGGTTCCTCTGGAATGGACTGACACATCTGGGGGACTCTTGGAATGGTGTCACGACCCTGGAGTTCCTCTCGCCTTTCCTGTGGAGAGCGCCTCCTCTTGAGATGCGACGGGAACGCCGGGAATTCTTTCCCTACGAAACAGGGAAAGGATCCCTCATCTCGAGCTAGGAGGCGAAACGGGGCTCCCCTGGATGTGTGCGGGACACCACGTGCTTCCTCTCGAGTGCAGACGGGTATGTCGGGGAACTTCTTGAGTTGCAGCAAGGGTGTGAAGGACCCTTTGGAAGTTCCAGTGGTTAGACGTGATTGGCCTCGAGAAGCCTCAGCGGAAATCGGCCTCATCTCGCCTGGAGGGCAAAACCTCCTGGATTTTCTCGAGTTGCGGCAGGTGCTCTCGACTTACGACGGGGACCTCAGGGACCCGCTCTGGTGGCCTCAGGAAAGGCCAGTCCCCATGCGAGTTCCTCGGGGGCCTCTCGGGATTCTCTCCCTTCGATGCCGGGGCCTAAGACCTTGTGTGGAGTCGGGGCCGGAACCTGAGGATTCCTCTCCAGTGCTGACATGGATCTTGGGGTACTTTTGGAGTCTCCCCAGGGGAGTCAGTCCTCGTCTCGAATGCGGGAATGCAGTTGCGCTTTCCTCCAGAGCGGTAGCAGGATTGTCACGCAGTCCGCCGCGTGGATCAAAGGATCTATGGTTTTCCCTCCAGTCTTTCCCACGAGGTTTCCCACGAGGCTTTCCCACAGGGCTGTCCCACGTGCACACGTGGTGGGAGTCGATCCTCGGCTTGAACGTCAAGGCAGTACAGGGAAAACAGGTTCCTGTGGAATGGACTGACACATCTGGGGGACTCTTGGAATGGTGGCATGACCCTGGAGTTCCTCTCGCCTTTCCTGTGGAGAGCGCCTCCTCTTGAGATGCGACGGGAACGCCGGGAATTCTTTCCCAACGAAACAGGGAAAGGATCCCTCATCTCGAGCTAGGAGGCGGAAACGGGGCTCCCCTGGATGTGTGCGGGACCCCACGTGCTTCCTCTCGAGTGCAGACGGGTATGTCGGGGAACTTCTTGATTTGCAGCAATGGTGTGAAGGACCCTTTGGAAGTTCCAGTGGTTAGATGGGATTGGCCTCGAGAAGCCTCAGCGGAAATGGGCCTCATCTGGCCTGGAGGGCAAAACCTCCTGGATTTTCTCGAGTTGCGGCAGGTGCTCTCGACTTAAGACGGGGACCTCAGGGAACCGCTCTGGTGGCCTCAGGAAAGGCCAGTCCCCATGCGAGTTCCTGGGGTGCCTCTCGGGATTCCTCTCCCGTCGATGCCGGGGCCTAAGACCTTGTGTGGAGTCGGGGCCGGAACCTGAGGATTCCTCTCCAGTGCTGACATGGATCTTGGGGTACTTCTGGAGTCTCCCCAGGGGAGTCAGTCCTCGTCTCGAATGCGGGCATGCACTTGCGCTTTCCTCCAGAGCGGTAGCAGCCGTGTCACGCAGTCCGCCGCGTGGATCAAAGGATCTATGGTTTACCCTCGAGTCTTTCCCACGAGCCTTTCCCACGAGGCTTTCCCACAGGGCTGTCCCACGTGCACACGTGGTGGGAGTCGATCCTCGGCTTGAACGTCAAGGCAGTGCAGGGAAAACAGGTTCCTCTGGAATGGACTGACACATCTGGGGGACTCTTGGAATGGTGTCACGACCCTGGAGTTCCTCTCGCCTTTCCTGTGGAGAGCGCCTCCTCTTGAGATGCGACGGGAACGCCGGGAATTCTTTCCCTACGAAACAGGGAAAGGATCCCTCATCTCGAGCTAGGAGGCGAAACGGGGCTCCCCTGGATGTGTGCGGGACACCACGTGCTTCCTCTCGAGTGCAGACGGGTATGTCGGGGAACTTCTTGAGTTGCAGCAAGGGTGTGAAGGACCCTTTGGAAGTTCCAGTGGTTAGACGTGATTGGCCTCGAGAAGCCTCAGCGGAAATCGGCCTCATCTCGCCTGGAGGGCAAAACCTCCTGGATTTTCTCGAGTTGCGGCAGGTGCTCTCGACTTACGACGGGGACCTCAGGGACCCGCTCTGGTGGCCTCAGGAAAGGCCAGTCCCCATGCGAGTTCCTCGGGGGCCTCTCGGGATTCCTCTCCCTTCGATGCCGGGGCCTAAGACCTTGTGTGGAGTCGGGGCCGGAACCTGAGGATTCCTCTCCAGTGCTGACATGGATCTTGGGGTACTTCTGGAGTCTCCCCAGGGGAGTCAGTCCTCGTCTCGAATGCGGGAATGCAGTTGCGCTTTCCTCCAGAGCGGTAGCAGGATTGTCACGCAGTCCGCCGCGTGGATCAAAGGATCTATGGTTTTCCCTCGAGTCTTTCCCACGAGGTTTCCCACGAGGCTTTCCCACAGGGCTGTCCCACGTGCACACGTGGTGGGAGTCGATCCTCGGCTTGAACGTCAAGGCAGTACAGGGAAAACAGGTTCCTCTGGAATGGACTGACACATCTGGGGGACTCTTGGAATGGTGGCATGACCCTGGAGTTCCTCTCGCCTTTCCTGTGGAGAGCGCCTCCTCTTGAGATGCGACGGGAACGCCGGGAATTCTTTCCCTACGAAACAGGGAAAGGATCCCTCATCTCGAGCTAGGAGGCGGAAACGGGGCTCCCCTGGATGTGTGCGGGACACCACGTGCTTCCTCTCGAGTGCAGACGGGTATGTCGGGGAACTTCTTGACTTGCAGCAATGGTGTGAAGGACCCTTTGGAAGTTCCAGTGGTTAGATGGGATTGGCCTCGAGAAGCCTCAGCGGAAATGGGCCTCATCTGGCCTGGAGGGCAAAACCTCCTGGATTTTCTCGAGTTGCGGCAGGTGCTCTCGACTTACGACGGGGACCTCAGGGAACCGCTCTGGTGGCCTCAGGAAAGGCCAGTCCCCATGCGAGTTCCTCGGGTGCCTCTCGGGATTCCTCTCCCGTCGATGCCGGGGCCTAAGACCTTGTGTGGAGTCGGGGCCGGAACCTGAGGATTCCTCTCCAGTGCTGACATGGATCTTGGGGTACTTCTGGAGTCTCCCCAGGGGAGTCAGTCCTCGTCTCGAATGCGGGCATGCACTTGCGCTTTCCTCCAGAGCGGTAGCAGCAGTGTCACACAGTCCGCCGGGTGGATCAAAGGATCTATGGTTTTCCCTCGAGTCTTTCCCACGAGGCTTTCCCATGAGGCTTTCCCACAGGGCTGTCCCACGTGCACACGTGGTGGGAGTCGATCCTCGGCTTGAACGTCAAGGCAGTGCAGGGAAAACAGGTTCCTCTGGAATGGACTGACAAATCTATGGGACTCTTGGAATGGTGGCACGACCCTGGAGTTCCTCTCGCCTTTCCTGTGGAGAGCGCCTCCTCTTGAGATTCGACGGGAACGCCGGGAAATCTTTCCCTAAGGAGCAGGGAAAGGATCCCTCATCTCGAGCTAGGAGGCGGAAACGGGGCTCCCCTGGATGTGTGCGGGACACCACGTGCTTCCTCTCGAGTGCAGACGGGTATGTCGGGGAACTTCTTGAGTTGCAGCAAGGGTGTGAAGGACCCTTTGGAAGTTCCAGTGGTTAGATGTGATTGGCCTCGAGAAGCCTCAGCGGAAATGGGCCTCATCTCGCCTGGAGGGCAAAACCTCCTGGATTTTCTCGAGTTGCGGCAGGTGCTCTCGACAAACGACGGGGACCTCAGGGACCCGCTCTGGTGGCCTCAGGAAAGGCCAGTCCCCATGCGAGTTCCTCGGGGGCCTCTCGGGATTCCTCTCCCTTCGATGCCGGGGCCTAAGACCTTGTGTGGAGTCGGGGCCGGAACCTGAGGATTCCTCTCCAGTGCTGACATGGATCTTGGGGTACTTCTGGAGTCTCCCCAGGGGAGTCAGTCCTCGTCTCGAATGCGGGCATGCACTTGCGCTTTCCTCCAGAGCGGTAGCAGCAGTGTCACGCAGTCCGCTGCGTGGATCAAAGGATCTATGGTTTTCCCTCGAGTCTTTCCCACGAGGCTTTCCCACGAGTCTTTCCCACAGGGCTGTCCCACGTGCACACGTGGTGGGAGTCGATCCTCTGCTTGAACGTCAAGGTAGTGCAGGGAAAACAGGTTCCTCTGGAATGGACTGACACATCTGGGGGACTCTTGGAATGGTGGCACGACCCTGGAGTTCCTCTCGCCTTTCCTGTGGAGAGGGCCTCCTCTTGAGATGCGACGGGAACGCCGGGAATTCTTTCCCTATGAAAAAGGGAAAGGATCCCTCATCTCGAGCCTGGAGGCGGAAACGGGGCTCCCCTGGATGTGTGCGGGACCCCACGTGCTTCCTCTCGAGTGGAGACGGGTATGTTGGGGAACTTCTTGAGTTGCAGCAATGGTGTGAAGGACCCTTTGGAAGTTCCAGTGGTTAGATGTGATTGGCCTCGAGATGCCTCAGCGGAAATGGGCCTCATCTCGCCTGGAGGGCAAAACCTCCTGGATTTTCTCGAGTTGCGGCAGGTGCTCTCGACTTACGACGGGAACCTCAGGGACCCGCTCTGGTGGCCTCAGGAAAGGCCAGTCCCCATGCGAGTTCCTCGGGGGCCTCTCGGGATTCCTCTCCCGTCGATGCCGGGGCCTAAGACCTTGTGTGGAGTCGGGGCCGGAACCTGAGGATTCCTCTCCAGTGCTGACATGGATCTTGGGGTACTTCTGGAGTCTCCCCAGGGGAGTCAGTCCTCGTCTCGAATGCGGGCATGCACTTGCGCTTTCCTCCAGAGCGGTAGCAGCAGTGTCACGCAGTCCGCCGCGTGGATCAAAGGATCTATGGTTTTCCCTCGAGTCTTTCCCACGAGGCTTTCCCACGAGGCTTTCCCACAGGGCTGTCCCACGTGCACACGTGGTGGGAGTCGATCCTCGGCTTGAACGTCAAGGCAGTGCAGGGAAAACAGGTTCCTCTGGAATGGACTGACACATCTGGGGGACTCTTGGAATGGTGTCACGACCCTGGAGTTCCTCTCGCCTTTCCTGTGGAAAGCGCCTCCTCTTGAGATGCGTCGGGAACGCCGGGAATTCTTTCCCTACGAAACAGGGAAAGGATCCCTCATCTCGAGCTAGGAGGCGAAACGGGGCTCCCCTGGATGTGTGCGGGACACCACGTGCTTCCTCTCGAGTGCAGACGGGTATGTCGGGGAACTTCTTGAGTTGCAGCAAGGGTGTGAAGGACCCTTTGGAAGTTCCAGTGGTTAGACGTGATTGGCCTCGAGAAGCCTCAGCGGAAATCGGCCTCATCTCACCTGGAGGGAAAACCTCCTGGATTTTCTCGAGTTGCGGCAGGTGCTCTCGACTTACGACGGGGACCTCAGGGACCCGCTCTGGTGGCCTCAGGAAAGGCTAGTCCCCATGGGAGTTCCTCGGGAGCCTCTCGGGATTCCTCTCCCTTCGATGCCGGGGCCTAAGACCTTGTGTGGAGTCGGGGCCGGAACCTGAGGATTCCTCTCCAGTGCTGACATGGATCTTGGGGTACTTCTGGAGTCTCCCCAGGGGAGTCCGTCCTCGTCTCGAATGCGGGAATGCACTTGCGCTTTCCTCCAGAGCGGTAGCAGCAGTGTCACGCAGTCCGCCGCGTGGATCAAAGGATCTATGGTTTTCCCTCGAGTCTTTCCCACGAGGTTTCCCACGAGGCTTTCCCACAGGGCTGTCCCACGTGCACACGTGGTGGGAGTCGATCCTCGGCTTGAACGTCAAGGCAGTACAGGGAAAACAGGTTCCTCTGGAATGGACTGACACATCTGGGGGACTCTTGGAATGGTGGCATGACCCTGGAGTTCCTCTCGCCTTTCCTGTGGAGAGCGCCTACTCTTGAGATGCGACGGGAACGCCGGGAAATCTTTCCCTACGAAACAGGGAAAGGATCCCTCATCTCGAGCTAGGAGGTGGAAACGGGGCTCCCCTCTATGTGTGCGGGACCCCACGTGCTTCCTCTCGAGTGGAGACGGGTATGTCGGGGAACTTCTTGAGTTGCAGCAATGGTGTGAAGGACCCTTTGGAAGTTCCAGTGGTTAGATGTGATTGGCCTCGAGATGCCTCAGCGGAAATGGGCCTCATCTCACCTGGAGGGCAAAACCTCCTGGATTTTCTCGAGTTGCGGCAGGTGCTCTCGACTTACGACGGGAACCTCAGGGACCCGCTCTGGTGGCCTCAGGAAAGGCCAGTCCCCATGCGAGTTCCTCGGGGGCCTCTCGGGATTCCTCTCCCATCGATGCCGGGACCTAAAAACTTGGGTGGAGTCGGGGCCGGAACCTGAGGATTCCTCTCCAGTGCTGACATGGATCTTGGGGTACTTCTGGAGTCTCCCCAGGGGAGTCAGTCCTCGTTTCGAATGCGGGCATGCACTTGCGCTTTCCTCCAGAGTGGTAGCAGCAGTGTCACGCATTTCGCCGCGTGGATCAAAGGATCTATGGTTTTCCCTCGAGTCTTTCCCACGAGGCTTTCCCACGAGGCTTTCCCACAGGGCTGTCCCACGTGCACACGTGGTGGGAGTCGATCCTCGGCATGAACGTCAAGGCAGTGCAGGGAAAACAGGTTCCTCTGAATTGGACTGACACATCTGGGGGACTCTAGGAATGGTGTCACGACCCTGGAGTTCCTCTCGCCTTTCCTGTGGAAAGCGCCTCCTCTTGAGATGCGTCGGGAACGCCGGGAATTCTTTCCCTACGAAACAGGGAAATGATCCCTCATCTCGAGCTAGGAGGCGAAACGGGGCTCCCCTGGATGTGTTCGGGACACCACGTGCTTCCTCTCGAGTGCAGACGGGTATGTCGGGGAACTTCTTGAGTTGCAGCAAGGGTGTGAAGGACCCTTTGGAAGTTCCAGTGGTTAGACGTGATTGGCCTCGAGAAGCCTCAGCGGAAATGGGCCTCATCTCGCCTGGAGGGCAAAACCTCCTGGATTTTCTCGAGTTGCGGCAGGTGCTCTCGACTTACGACGGGGACCTCAGGGACCCGCTCTGGTGGCCTCAGGAAAGGCCAGTCCCCATGCGAGTTCCTCGGGGGCCTCTCGGGATTCCTCTCCCTTCGATGCCGGGGCCTAAGACCTTGTGTGGAGTCGGGGCCGGAACCTGAGGATTACTCTCCAGTGCTGACATGGATCTTGGGGTACTTCTGGAGTCTTCCCAGGGGACTCAGTCCTCGTCTCGAATGCGGGAATGCACTTGCGCTTTCCTCCAGAGCGGTAGCAGCAGTGTCACACAGTCCGCCGCGTGGATCAAAGGATCTATGGTTTTCCCTCGAGTCTTTCCCACGAGGTTTCCCACGAGGCTTTCCCACAGGGCTGTCCCACGTGCACACGTGGTGGGAGTCGATCCTCGGCTTGAACGTCAAGGCAGTACAGGGAAAACAGGTTCCTCTGGAATGGACTGACACATCTGGGGGACTCTTGGAATGGTGGCATGACCCTGGAGTTCCTCTCGCCTTTCCTGTGGAGAGCGCCTCCTCTTGAGATGCGACAGGAACGCCGGGAATTCTTTCCCTACGAAACAGGGAAAGGATCCCTCATCTCGAGCTAGGAGGCGGAAACGGGGCTCCCCTGGATGTGTGCGGGACCCCACGTGCTTCCTCTCGAGTGCAGACGGGTATGTCGGGGAACTTCTTGATTTGCAGCAATGGTGTGAAGGACCCTTTGGAAGTTCCAGTGGTAAAATGCGATTGGCCTCGAGAAACCTCAGCGGAAATGGGCCTCATCTGGCCTGGAGGGCAAAACCTCCTGGATTTTCTCGAGTTGCGGCAGGTGCTATCGACTTACGACGGGGACCTCAGGGAACCGCTCTGGTGGCCTCAGGAAAGGCCAGTCCCCATGCGAGTTCCTCGGGGGCCTCTCGGGATTCCTCTCCCGTCGATGCCGGGGCCTAAGACCTTGTGTGGAGTCGGGGCCGGAACCTGAGGATTCCTCTCCAGTGCTGACATGGATCTTGGGGTACTTCTGGAGTCTCCCCAGGGGAGTCAGTCCTCGTCTCGAATGCGGTCATGCACTTGCGCTTTCCTCCAGAGCGGTAGCAGCAGTGTCACGCACACCGCCGCGTGGATCAAAGGATCTATGGTTTTCCCTCGAGTCTTTCCCACGAGGCTTTCCCACGAGGCTTTCCCACAGGGCTGTCCCACGTGCACACGTGGTGGGAGTCGATCCTCGGCTTGAACGTCAAGGCAGTGCAGGGAAAACAGGTTCCTCTGGAATGGACTGACACATCTATGGGACTCTTGGAATGGTGGCACGACCCTGGAGTTCCTCTCGCCTTTCCTGTGGAGAGCGCCTCCTCTTGAGATGCGACGGGAACGCCGGGAAATCTTTCCCTAAGGAGCAGGAAAGGATCCCTCATCTCGAGCTAGGAGGCGGAAACGGGGCTCCCCTGGATGTGTGCGGGACACCACGTGCTTCCTCTCGAGTGCAGACGGGTATGTCGGGGAACTTCTTGAGTTGCAGCAAGGGTGTGAAGGACCCTTTGGAAGTTCCAGTGGTTAGATGTGATTGGCCTCGAGAAGCCTCAGCGGAAATGGGCCTCATCTCGCCTGGAGGGCAAAACCTCCTGGATTTTCTCGAGTTGCGGCAGGTGCTCTCGACTTACGACGGGGACCTCAGGGAACCGCTCTGGTGGCCTCAGGAAAGGCCAGTCCCCATGCGAGTTCCTCGGGGGCCTCTCGGGATTCCTCTCCCGTCGATGCCGGGGCCTAAGACCTTGTGTGGATTCGAGGCCGGAACCTGAGGATTCCTCTCCAGTGCTGACATGGATCTTGGGGTACTTCTGGAGTCTCCCCAGGGGAGTCAGTCCTCGTCTCGAATGCGGGCATGCACTTGCGC
The DNA here is from genome assembly GCF_042477335.2 of Ovis canadensis. Classification (NCBI taxonomy): domain Eukaryota; kingdom Metazoa; phylum Chordata; class Mammalia; order Artiodactyla; family Bovidae; genus Ovis; species Ovis canadensis. The sequence goes on from NC_091268.1 coordinate 11,188,117, forward strand.
TTTCCTCCAGAGCGGTAGCAGCAGTGTCACGCAGTCCGCTGCGTGGATCAAAGGATCTATGGTTTTCCCTCGAGTCTTTCCCACGAGGCTTTCCCACGAGGCTTTCCCACAGGGCTGTCCCACATGCACACGTGGTGGGAGTCGATCCTCGGCATGAACGTCAAGGCAGTGCAGGGAAAACAGGTTCCTCTGGAATGGACTGACACATCTGGGGGACTCTTGGAATGGTGTCACGACCCTGGAGTTCCTCTCGCCTTTCCTGTGGAGAGCGCCTCCTCTTGAGATGCGACGGGAACGCCGGGAATTCTTTCCCTACGAAACAGGGAAAGGATCCCTCATCTCGAGCTAGGAGGCGGAAACGGGGCTCCCCTGGATGTGTGCGGGACCCCACGTGCTTCCTCTCGAGTGGAGACGGGTATGTCGGGGAACTTCTTGAGTTGCAGCAATGGTTTGAAGGACCCTTTGGAAGTTCCAGTGGTTAGATGTGATTGGCCTCGAGATGCCTCAGCGGAAATGGGCCTCATCTCGCCTGGAGGGCAAAACCTCCTGGATTTTCTCGAGTTGCGGCAGGTGCTCTCGACTTACGACGGGGACCTCAGGGAACCGCTCTGGTGGCCTCAGGAAAGGCCAGTCTCCATGCGAGTTCCTCGGGGGCCTCTCGGGATTCCTCTCCCGTCGATGCCGGGGCCTAAGACCTTGTGTGGAGTCGGGGCCGGAACCTGAGGATTCCTCTCCAGTGCTGACATGGATCTGGGGTACTTCTGGAGTCTCCCCAGGGGAGTCAGTCCTCGTCTCGAATGCGGGCATGCACTTGCGCTTTCCTCCAGAGCGGTAGCAGCAGTGTCACGCAGTCCGCCGCGTGGATCAAAGGATCTATGGTTTTCCCTCGAGTCTTTCCCACGAGGCTTTCCCACGAGGCTTTCCCACAGGGCTGTCCCACGTGCACACGTGGTGGGAGTCGATCCTCGGCTTGAACGTCAAGGCAGTGCAGGGAAAACAGGTTCCTCTGGAATGGACTGACACATCTGGGGGACTCTTGGAATGGTGTCACGACCCTGGAGTTCCTCTCGCCTTTCCTGTGTAGAACGCCTCCTCTTGAGATGCGACGGGAACGCCGGGAATTCTTTCCCTACGAAACAGGGAAAGGATCCCTCATCTCGAGCTAGGAGGCGAAACGGGGCTCCCCTGGATGTGTGCGGGACCCCACGTGCTTCCTCTCGAGTGGAGACGAGTATGTCGGGGAACTTCTTGAGTTGCAGCAAGGGTGTGAAGGACCCTTTGGAAGTTCCAGTGGTTAGACGTGATTGGCCTCGAGAAGCCTCAGCGGAAATGGGCCTCATCTCGCCTGGAGGGCAAAACCTCCTGGATTTTCTCGAGTTGCGGCAGGTGCTCTCGACTTACAACGGGGACCTCAGGGACCCGCTCTGGTGGCCTCAGGAAAGGCCAGTCCCCATGCGAGTTCCTCGGGGGCCTCTCGGGATTCCTCTCCCGTCGATGCCGGGGCCTAAGACCTTGTGTGGAGTCGTGGCTGGAACCTGAGGATTCCTCTCCAGTGCTGACATGGATCTTGGGGTACTTCTGGAGTCTCCCCAGGGGAGTCAGTCCTCGTCTCGAATGCGGGCATGCACTTGCGCTTTCCTCCAAAGCGGTAGCAGCAGTGTCACGCAGTCCGCCGTGTGGATCAAAGGATCTATGGTTTTCCCTCGAGTCTTTCCCCCGAGGCTTTCCCACGAGGCTTTCCCACAGGGCTGTCCCACGTGCACACGTGGTGGGAGTCGATCCTCGGCTTGAACTTCAAGGCAGTGCAGGGAAAACAGGTTCCTCTGGAATGGACTGACACATCTGGGGGACTCTTGGAATGGTGGCACGACCCTTCAGTTCCTCTCGCCTTTCCTGTGGAGAGCGCCTCCTCTTGAGATGCGACGGGAACGCCGGGAATTCTTTCCCTACGAAACAGGGAAAGGATCCCTCATCTCGAGCTAGGAGGCGGAAACGGGGCTCCCCTGGATGTGTGCGGGACACCACGTGCTTCCTCTCGAGTGGAGACGGGTATGTCGGGGAACTTCTTGTGTTGCAGCAATGGTGTGAAGGACCCTTTGGAAGTTCCAGTGGTTAGATGTGATTGGCCTTGAGAAGCCTCAGCGGAAATGGGCCTCATCTCGCCTGGAGGGCAAAACCTCCTGGATTTTCTCGAGTTGCGGAAGGTGCTTTCGACTTACGACGGGGACCTCAGGGAACCGCTCTGGTGGCCTCAGGAAAGGCCAGACATCATGCGAGTTCCTCGGGGGCGTCTCGGGATTCCTCTCCCGTCGATGCCGGGGCCTAAGACCTTGTGTGGAGTCGGGGCCGGAACTTGAGGATTCCTCTCCAGTGCTGACATGGATCTTGGGGTACTTCTGGAGTCTCCCCAGGGGAGTCAGTCCTCGTCTCGAATGCGGGCATGCACTTGCGCTTTCCTCCAGAGCGGTAGCACCAGTGTCACGCAGTCCGCCGCGTGGATCAAAGGATCTATGGTTTTCCCTCGAGTCTTTCCCACGAGGCTTTCCCACGAGGCTTTCCCACAGGGCTGTCCCACGTGCACACGTGGTGGGAGTCGATCCTCGGCTTGAACGTCAAGGCAGTGCAGGGAAAACAGGTTCCTCTGGAATGGACTGACACATCTGGGGGACTCTTGGAATGGTGGCACGACCCTGGAGTTCCTCTCGCCTTTCCTGTGGAGAGCGCCTCCTCTTGAGATGCGACGGGAACGCCGGGAATTCTTTCCCTACGAAACAGGGAAAGGATCCCTCATCTCGAGCTAGGAGGCGGAAACGGGGCTCCCCTGGATGTGTGTGGGACCCCACGTGCTGACTCTCGAGTGCAGACGGGTATGTCGGGGAACTTCTTGAGTTGCAGCAAGGGTGTGAAGGACCCTTTGGAAGTTCCAGTGGTTAGATGTGATTGGCCTCGAGAAGCCTCAGCGGAAATGGGCCTCATCTCGCCTGGAGGGCAAAACCTCCTGGATTTTCTCGAGTTGCGGCAGGTGCTCTCGACTTACGACGGGGACCTCAGGGACCCGCTCTGGTGGCCTCAGGAAAGGCCAGTCCCCATGCGAGTTCCTCGGGGGCCTCTCGGGATTCCTCTCCCGTCGATGCCGGGGCCTAAGACCTTGTGTGGAGTCGGGGCCAGAACCTGAGGATTCCTCTCCAGTGCTGACATGGATCTTGGGGTACTTCTGGAGTCTCCCCAGGGGAGTCAGTCCTCGTGTCGAATGCGGGCATGCACTTGCGCTTTCCTCCAGAGCGGTAGCAGCAGTGTCACGCAGTCCGCCGCGTGGATCAAAGGATCTATGGTTTTCCCTCGAGTCTTTCCCACGAGGCTTTCCCACGAGGCTTTCCCACAGGTCTGTCCCACGTGCACACGTGGTGGGAGTCGATCCTCGGCTTGAACGTCAAGGCAGTGCAGGGAAAACAGGTTCCTCTGGAATGGACTGACACATCTGGGGGACTCTTGGAATGGTGTCACGACCCTGGAGTTCCTCTCGCCTTTCCTGTGGAAAGCGCCTCCTCTTGAGATGCGTCGGGAACGCCGGGAATTCTTTCCCTACGAAACAGGGAAAGGATCCCTCATCTCGAGCTAGGAGGCGAAACGGGGCTCCCCTGGATGTGTGCGGGACACCACGTGCTTCCTCTGGAGTGCAGACGGGTATGTCGGGGAACTTCTTGAGCTGCAGCAAGGGTGTGAAGGACCCTTTGGAAGTTCCAGTGGTTAGACGTGATTGGCCTCGAGAAGCCTCAGCGGAAATCGGCCTCATCTCGCCTGGAGGGCAAAACCTCCTGGATTTTCTCGAGTTGCGGCAGGTGCTCTCGACTTACGACGGGGACCTCAGGGACCCGCTCTGGTGGCCTCAGGAAAGGCCAGTCCCCATGCGAGTTCCTCGGGGGCCTCTCGGGATTCCTCTCCCTTCGATGCCGGGGCCTAAGACCTTGTGTGGAGTCGGGGCCGGAACCTGAGGATTCCTCTCCAGTGCTGACATGGATCTTGGGGTACTTCTGGAGTCTCCCCAGGGGAGTCAGTCCTCGTCTCGAATGCGGGAATGCACTTGCGCTTTCCTCCAGAGCGGTAGCAGCAGTGTCACGCAGTCCGCCGCGTGGATCAAAGGATCTATGGTTTTCCCTCGAGTCTTTCCCACGAGGTTCCCCACGAGGCTTTCCCACAGGGCTGTCCCACGTGCACACGTGGTGGGAGTCGATCCTCGGCTTGAACGTCAAGGCAGTACAGGGAAAACAGGTTCCTCTGGAATGGACTGACACATCTGGGGGACTCTTGGAATGGTGGCATGACCCTGGAGTTCCTCTCGCCTTTCCTGTGGAGAGCGCCTCCTCTTGAGATGCGACGGGAACGCCGGGAATTCTTTCCCTACGAAACAGGGAAAGGATCCCTCATCTCGAGCTAGGAGGCGGAAACGGGGCTCCCCTGGATGTGTGCGGGACCCCACGTGCTTCCTCTCGAGTGCAGACGGGTATGTCGGGGAACTTCTTGATCTGCAGCAATGGTGTGAAGGACCCTTTGGAAGTTCCAGTGGTTAGATGGGATTGGCCTCGAGAAGCCTCAGCGGAAATGGGCCTCATCTGGCCTGGAGGGCAAAACCTCCTGGATTTTCTCGAGTTGCGGCAGGTGCTCTCGACTTACGACGGGGACCTCAGGGAACCGCTCTGGTGGCCTCAGGAAAGGCCAGTCCCCATGCGAGTTCCTCGGGTGCCTCTCGGGATTCCTCTCCCGTCGATGCCGGGGCCTAAGACCTTGTGTGGAGTCGGGGCCGGAACCTGAGGATTCCTCTCCAGTGCTGACATGGATCTTGGGGTACTTCTGGAGTCTCCCCAGGGGAGTCAGTCCTCGTCTCGAATGCTTGCATGCACTTGCGCTTTCCTCCAGAGCGGTAGCAGCAGTGTCACACAGTCCGCCGCGTGGATCAAAGGATCTATGGTTTTCCCTCGAGTCTTTCCCACGAGGTTTCCCACGAGGCTTTCCCACAGGGCTGTCCCACGTGCACACGTGGTGGGAGTCGATCCTCGGCTTGAACGTCAAGGCAGTGCAGGGAAAACAGGTTCCTCTGGAATGGACTGACACATCTGGGGGACTCTTGGAATGGTGTCACGACCCTGGAGTTCCTCTCGCCTTTCCTGTGGAAAGCGCCTCCTCTTGAGATGCGTCGGGAACGCCGGGAATTCTTTCCCTACGAAACAGGGAAATGATCCCTCATCTCGAGCTAGGAGGCGAAACGGGGCTCCCCTGGATGTGTGCGGGACACCACGTGCTTCCTCTCGAGTGCAGACGGGTATGTCGGGGAACTTCTTGAGTTGCAGCAAGGGTGTGAAGGACCCTTTGGAAGTTCCAGTGGTTAGACGTGATTGGCCTCGAGAAGCCTCAGCGGAAATGGGCCTCATCTCGCCTGGAGGGCAAAACCTCCTGGATTTTCTCGAGTTGCGGCAGGTGCTCTCGACTTACGACGGGGACCTCAGGGACCCGCTCTGGTGGCCTCAGGAAAGGCCAGTCCCCATGCGAGTTCCTCGGGGGCCTCTCGGGATTCCTCTCCCTTCGATGCCGGGGCCTCAGACCTTGTGTGGAGTCGGGGCCGGAACCTGAGGATTACTCTCCAGTGCTGACATGGATCTTGGGGTACTTCTGGAGTCTCCCCAGGGGAGTCACTCCTCGTCTCGAATGCGGGAATGCACTTGCGCTTTCCTCCAGAGCGGTAGCAGCAGTGTCACGCAGTCCGCCGCGTGGATCAAAGGATCTATGGTTTTCCCTCGAGTCTTTCCCACGAGGTTTCCCACGAGGCTTTCCCACAGGGCTGTCCCACGTGCACACGTGGTGGGAGTCGATCCTCGGCTTGAACGTCAAGGTAGTGCAGGGAAAACAGGTTCCTCTGGAATGGACTGACACATCTGGGGGACTCCTGGAATGGTGGCACGACCCTGGAGTTCCTCTCGCCTTTCCTGTGGAGAGGGCCTCCTCTTGAGATGCGACGGGAACGCCGGGAATTCTTTCCCTATGAAAAAGGGAAAGGATCCCTCATCTCGAGCTAGGAGGCGGAAACGGTGCTCCCCTGGATGTGTGCGGGACCCCACGTTCTTCCTCTCGAGTGGAGACGGGTATGTCGGGGAACTTCTTGAGTTGCAGCAATGGTGTGAAGGACCCTTTGGAAGTTCCAGTGGTTAGATGTGATTGGCCTCGAGAAGCCTCAGCGGAAATGGGCCTCATCTGGCCTGGAGGGCAAAACCTCCTGGATTTTCTCGAGTTGCGGCAGGTGCTCTCGACTTACGACGGGGACCTCAGGGAACCGCTCTGGTGGCCTCAGGAAAGGCCAGTCCCCATGCGAGTTCCTCGGGGGCCTCTCGGGATTCCTCTCCCGTCGATTCCGGGGCCTAAGACCTTGTGTGGAGTCGGGGCCGGAACCTGAGGATTCCTCTCCAGTGCTGACATGGATCTTGGGGTACTTCTGGAGTCTCCCCAGGGGAGTCAGTCCTCGTCTCGAATGCGGGCATGCACTTGCGCTTTCCTCCAGAGCGGTAGCAGCAGTGTCACGCAGTCCGCCGCGTGGATCAAAGATCTATGGTTTTCCCTCGAGTCTTTCCCACGAGGCTTTCCCACGAGGCTTTCCCACAGGGCTGTCCCACGTGCACACGTGGTGGGAGTCGATCCTCGGCTTGAACGTCAAGGCAGTGCAGGGAAAACAGGTTCCTCTGGAATGGACTGACACATCTATGGGACTCTTGGAATGGTGGCACGACCCTGGAGTTCCTCTCGCCTTTCCTGTGGAGAGCGCCTCCTCTTGAGATTCGACGGGAACGCCGGGAAATCTTTCCCTAAGAAGCAGGGAAAGGATCCCTCATCTCGAGCTAGGAGGCGGAAACGGGGCTCCCCTGGATGTGTGCGGGACACCACGTGCTTCCTCTCGAGTGGAGACGGGTATGTCGGGGAACTTCTTGAGTTGCAGCAATGGTGTGAAGGACCCTTTGGAAGTTCCAGTGGTTAGATGTGATTGGCCTCGAGAAGCCTCAGCGGAAATGGGCCTCATCTCGCCTGGAGGGCAAAACCTCCTGGATTTTCTCGAGTTACGGCAGGTGCTCTTGACTTACGACGGGGACCTCAGGGACCCGCTCTGGTGGCCTCAGGAAAGGCCAGTCCCCATGCGAGTTCCTCGGGGGCCTCTCGGGATTCCTCTCCCGTCGATGCCGGGGCCTAAGACCTTGTGTGGAGTCGGGGCCGGAACCTGAGGATTCCTCTCCAGTGCTGACATGGATCTTGGGGTACTTCTGGAGTCTCCCCAGGGGAGTCAGTCCTCGTCTCGAATGCGGGCATGCATTGCGCTTTCTCCAGAGCGGTAGCAGCAGTGTCACGCAGTCCGCCGCGTGGATCAAAGGATCTATGGTTTTCCCTCGAGTCTTTCCCACGAGGCTTTCCCACGAGGCTTTCCCACAGGGCTGTCCCACGTGCACACGTGGTGGGAGTCGATCCTCGGCTTGAACGTCAAGGCAGTGCAGGGAAAACAGGTTCCTCTGGAATGGACTGACTCATCTGGGGGACTCTTGGAATGGTGGCACGACCCTGGAGTTCCTCTCGCCTTTCCTGTGGAGAGCGCCTCCTCTTGAGATGCGACGGGAACGCCGGGAATTCTTTCCCTACGAAACAGGGAAAGGATCCCTCATCTCGAGCTAGGAGGCGGAAACGGGGCTCCCCTGGATGTGTGCGGGACACCACGTGCTTCCTCTCGAGTGCAGACGGGTATGTCGGGGAACTTCTTGAGTTGCAGCAAGGGTGTGAAGGACCCTTTGGAAGTTCCAGTGGTTAGATGTGATTGGCCTCGAGAAGCCTCAGCGGAAATGGGCCTCATCTCGCCTGGAGGGCAAAACCTCCTGGATTTTCTCGAGTTGCGGCAGGTGCTCTCGACTTACGACGGGGACCTCAGGGACCCGATCTGGTGGCCTCAGGAAAGGCCAGTCCCCATGCGAGTTCCTCGGGGGCCTCTCGGGATTCCTCTCCCGTCGATGCCGGGGCCTAAGACCTTGTGTGGAGTCGGGGCCGGAACCTGAGGATTCCTCTCCAGTGCTGACATGGATCTTGGGGTACTTCTGGAGTCTCCCCAGGGGAGTCAGTCCTCGTCTCGAATGCGGGCATGCACTTGCGCTTTCCTCCAGAGCGGTAGCAGCAGTGTCACGCAGTCCGCCGCGTGGATCAAAGGATCTATGGTTTTCCCTCGAGTCTTTCCCACGAGGCTTTCCCACGAGGCTTTCCCACAGGGCTGTCCCACGTGCACACGTGGTGGGAGTCGATCCTCGGCTTGAACGTCAAGGCAGTGCAGGGAAAACAGGTTCCTCTGGAATGGACTGACACATCTGGGGGACTCTTGGAATGGTGTCACGACCCTGGAGTTCCTCTCGCCTTTCCTGTGGAGAGCGCCTCCTCTTGAGATGCGGCGGGTACGCCGGGAATTCTTTCCCTACGAAACAGGGAAAGGATCCCTCATCTCGAGCTAGGAGGCGGAAACGGGGCTCCCCTGGATGTGTGCGGGACCCCACGTGCTTCCTCTCGAGTGCAGACGGGTATGTCGGGGAACTTCTTGAGTTGCAGCAATGCTGTGAAGGACCCTTTGGAAGTTCCAGTGGTTAGATGTGATTGGCCTCGAGAAGCCTCAGCGGAAATGGGCCTCATCTAGCCTGGAGGGCAAAACGTCCTGGATTTTCTCGAGTTGCGGCAGGTGCTCTCGACTTACGACGGGGACCTCAGGGACTCGCTCTGGTGGCCTCAGGAAAGGCCAGTCCCCATGCGAGTTCCTCGGGGGCCTCTCGGGATTCCTCTCCCGTTGATGCCGGGGCCTAAAACCTTGTGTGGAGTCGGTGCCGGAACCTGAGGATTCCTCTCCAGTGCTGACATGGATCTTGGGGTACTTCTGGAGTCTCCCCAGGGGAGTCAGTCCTCGTCTCGAATGCGGGCATGTATTGCGCTTTCCTCCAGAGCGGTAGCAGCAGTGTCACGCAGTCCGCCGCGTGGATCAAAGGATCTATGGTTTTCCCTCGAGTCTTTCCCACGAGGCTTTCCCACGAGGCTTTCCCACAGGGCTGTCCCACGTGCACACGTGGTGGGAGTCGATCCTCGGCTTGAACGTCAAGGCAGTGCAGGGAAAACAGGTTCCTCTGGAATGGACTGACTCATCTGGGGGACTCTTGGAATGGTGGCACGACCCTGGAGTTCCTCTCGCCTTTCCTGTGGAGAGCGCCTCCTCTTGAGATGCGACGGGAACGCCGGGAATTCTTTCCCTACGAAACAGGGAAAGGATCCCTCATCTCCAGCTAGGAGGCGGAAACGGGTCTCCCCTGGATATGTGCGGGACACCACATGCTTCCTCTCGAGTGGAGACGGGTATGTCGGGGAACTTCTTGAGTTGCAGCAAGTGTGTGAAGGACCCTTTGAAAGTTCCAGTGGTTAGACGTGATTGGCCTCAAGAAGCCTCAGCGGAAATGGGCCTCATCTTGCCTGGAGGGCAAAACCTCCTGGATTTTTTCGAGTTGCGGCAGGTGCTCTCGACTTACGACGGGGACCTCAGGGACCCGCTCTGGTGGCCTCAGGAAAGGCCAGTCCCCATGCGAGTTCCTCGGGGGCCTCTCGGGATTCCTTTCCCGTCGATGCCGGTGCCTAAGACCTTGTGTGGAGTCGGGGACGGAACCTGAGGATTCCTCTCCAGTGCTGACATGGATCTTGGGGTACTTCTGGAGTCTCCCCAGGGGAGTCAGTCCTCGTCTCGAATGCGAGCATGCACTTGCGCTTTCCTCCAGAGCGGTAGCAGCAGTGTCACGCAGTCCCGCGTGGATCAAAGGATCTATGGTTTTCCCTCGAGTCTTTCCCACGAGGCTTTCCCACGAGGCTTTCCCACAGGGCTGTCCCACGTGCACACGTGGTGGGAGTCGATCCTCGTCTTGAACGTCAATTCAGTGCAGGGAAAACAGGTTCCTCTGGAATGGACTGACACATCTGGGGGACTCTTGGAATGGTGGCATGACCCTGGAGTTCCTCTCGCCTTTCCTGTGGAGAGCGCCTCCTCTTGAGATGCGACGGGAACGCCGGGAATTCTTTCCCTACCAAACAGGGAAAGGATCCCTCATCTCGAGCTAGGAGGCGGAAACGGGGCTCCCCTGGATGTGTGCGGGACCCCACGTGCTTCCTCTCGAGTGCAGACGGGTATGTCGGGGAACTTCTTGAGTTGCAGCAAGGGTGTGAAGGACCCTTTGGAAGTTCCAGTGGTTAGATGTGATTGGCCTCGAGAAGCCTCAGCGGAAATGGGCCTCATCTCGCCTGGAGGGCAAAACCTCCTGGATTTTCTCGAGTTGCGGCAGGTGCTCTCGACTTACGACGGGGACCTCAGGGACCCGCTCTGGTGGCCTCAGGAAAGGCCAGTCCCCATGCGAGTTCCTCGGGGGCCTCTCGGGATTCCTCTCCCGTCGATGCCGGGGCCTAAGACCTTGTGTGGAGTCGTGGCCGGAACCTGAGGATTCCTCTCCAGTGCTGACATGGATCTTGGGGTACTTCTGGAGTCTCCCCAGGGGAGTCAGTCCTCGTCTCGAATGCGGGCATGCACTTGCGCTTTCCTCCAGAGCGGTAGCAGCAGTGTCACGCAGTCCGCCGCGTGGATCAAAGGATCTATGGTTTTCCCTCGAGTCTTTCCCACGAGGCTTTCCCACGAGGTTTTCCCACAGGGCTGTCCCACGTGCACACGTGGTGGAAGTCGATCCTCGGCTTGAACGTCAAGGCAGTGCAGGGAAAACAGGTTGCTCTGGAATGGACTGACACATCTGGGGGACTCTTGGAATGGTGGCACGACCCTGGAGTTCCTCTCGCCTTTCCTGTGGAGAGCGCCTCCTCTTGAGATGCGACGGGAACGCCGGGAATTCTTTCCCTAAGAAACAGGGAAAGGATCCCTCATCTCCAGCTAGGAGGCGGAAACGGGGCTCCCCTGGATATGTGCGGGACACCACATGCTTCCTCTCGAGTGGAGACGGGTATGTCGGGGAACTTCTTGAGTTGCAGCAAGGGTGTGAAGGACCCTTTGAAAGTTCCAGTGGTTAGACGTGATTGGCCTCGAGAAGCCTCAGCGGAAATGGGCCTCATCTCGCCTGGAGGGCAAAACCTCCTGGATTTTTTCGAGTTGCGGCAGGTGCTCTCGACTTACGAAGGGGACCTCAGGGACCCGCTCTGGTGGCCTCAGGAAAGGCCAGTCCCCATGCGAGTTCCTCGGGGGCCTCTCGGGATTCCTTTCCCGTCGATGCCGGGGCCTAAGACCTTGTGTGGAGTCGGGGCCGGAACCTGAGGATTCCTCTCCAGTGCTGACATGGATCTTGGGGTACTTCTGGAGTCTCCCCAGGGGAGTCAGTCCTCGTCTCGAATGCGGGCATGCACTTGCGCTTTCCTCCAGAGCGGTAGAAGCAGTGTCATGCAGTCCGCCGCGTGGATCAAAGGATCTATGGTTTTCCCTCGAGTCTTTCCCACGAGGCTTTCCCACGAGGCTTTCCCACAGGGCTGTCCCACGTGCACACGTGGTGGGAGTCGATCCTCGGCTTGAATTTCAAGGCAGTGCAGGGAAAACAGGTTCCTCTGGAATGGACTGACACATCTGGGGGACTCTTGGAATGGTGGCACGACCCTGGAGTTCCTCTCGCCTTTCCTGTGGAGAGCGCCTCCTCTTGAGATGCGACGGGAACGCCGGGAATTCTTTCCCTAAGAAAGAGGGAAAGGATCCCTCATCTCGAGCTAGAAGGCGGAAACGGGGCTCCCCTGGAAATGTGCGGGACACCACATGCTTCCTCTCGAGTGGAGACGGGTATGTCGGGGAACTTCTTGAGTTGCAGCAAGGGTGTGAAGGACCCTTTGGAAGTTCCAGTGGTTAGACGTGATTGGCCTCGAGAAGCCTCAGCGGAAATGGGCCTCATCTTGCCTGGAGGGCAAAACCTCCTGGATTTTCTCGAGTTGCGGCAGGTGCTCTCGACTTACGACGGGGACCTCAGGGACCCGCTCTGGTGGCTTCAGGAAAGGCCAGTCCCCATGCGAATTCCTCGGGGGCCTCTCGGGATTCCTCTCCCGTCGATGCCGGGGCCTAAGACCTTGTGTGGAGTCGGGGCCGGAACCTGAGGATTCCTCTCCAGTGCTGACATGGATCTTGGGGTACTTCTGGAGTCTCCCCAGGGGAGTCAGTCCTCGTCTCGAATGCGAGCATGCACATGCGCTTTCCTCCAGAGCGGTAGCAGCAGTGTCACGCAGTCCGCCGCGTGGATCAAAGGATCTATGGTTTTCCCTCGAGTCTTTCCCACGAGGCTTTCCCACGAGGCTTTCCCACAGGGCTGTCCCACGTGCACACGTGGTGGGAGTCGATCCTCGGCTTGAACGTCAATACAGTGCAGGGAAAACCGGTTCCTCTGGAATGGACTGACACATCTGGGGGACTCTTGGAATGGTGGCATGACCCTGGAGTTCCTCTCGCCTTTCCTGTGGAGAGCGCCTCCTCTTGAGATGCGACGGGAACGCCGGGAATTCTTTCCCTATGAAACAGGAAAAGGATCCCTCATCTCGAGCTAGGAGGCGGAAACGGGGCTCCCCTGGATGTGTGCGGGACCCCACGTGCTTCCTCTCGAGTGGAGACGGGTATGTCGGGGAACTTCTTGAGTTGCAGCAATGGTGTGAAGGACCCTTTGGAAGTTCCAGTGGTTAGATGTGATTGGCCTCGAGAAGCCTCAGCGGAAATGGGCCTCATCTCGCCTGGAGGGCAAAACCTCCTGGATTTTCTCGAGTTGCTGCAGGTGCTCTTGACTTACGACGGGGACCTCAGGGACCCGCTCTGGTGGCCTCAGGAAAGGCCAGTCCCCATGCGAGTTCCTCGGGGGCCTCTCGGGATTCCTCTCCCGTCGATGCCGGGGCCTAAGACCTTGTGTGGAGTCGGGGCCGGAACCTGAGGATTCCTCTCCAGTGCTGACATAGATCTTGGGGTACTTCTGGAGTCTCCCCAGGGGAGTCAGTCCTCGTCTCGAATGCGAGCATGCACATGCGCTTTCCTCCAGAGCGGTAGCAGCAGTGTCACGCAGTCCGCCGCGTGGATCAAAGGATCTATGGTTTTCCCTCGAGTCTTTCCCACGAGGCTTTCCCACGAGGCTTTCCCACAGGGCTGTCCCACGTGCACACGTGGTGGGAGTCGATCCTCGGCTTGAACGTCAAGGCATTGCAGGGAAAACAGGTTCCTCTGGAATGGACTGACTCATCTGGGGGACTCTTGGAATGGTGGCACGACCCTGGAGTTCCTCTCGCCTTTCCTGTGGAGAGCGCCTCCTCTTGAGATGCGACGGGAACGCCGGGAATTCTTTCCCTACGAAACAGGGAAAGGATCCCTCATCTCGAGCTAGGAGGCGGAAACGGGGCTCCCCTGGATGTGTGCGGGACACCACGTGCTTCCTCTCGAGTGCAGACGGGTATGTCGGGGAACTTCTTGAGTTGCAGCAAGGGTGTGAAGGACCCTTTGGAAGTTCCAGTGGTTAGATGTGATTGGCCTCGAGAAGCCTCAGCGGAAATGGGCCTCATCTCGCCTGGAGGGCAAAACCTCCTGGATTTTCTCGAGTTGCGGCAGGTGCTCTCGACTTACGACGGGGACCTCAGGGACCCGCTCTGGTGGCCTCAGGAAAGGCCAGTCCCCATGCGAGTTCCTCGGGTGCCTCTCGGGATTCCTCTCCCGTCGATGCCGGGGCCTAAGACTTTGTGTGGAGTCGGGGCCGGAACCTGAGGATTACTCTCCAGTGCTGACATGGATCTTGGGGTACTTCTGGAGTCTCCCCAGGGGAGTCAGTCCTCGTCTCGAATGCGGGCATGCACTTGCGCTTTCCTCCAGAGCGTAGCAGCAGTGTCACGCAGTCCGCCGCATGGATCAAAGGATCTATGGTTTTCCCTCGAGTCTTTCCCACGAGGCTTTCCCACGAGGCTTTCCCACAGGGCTGTCCCACGTGCACACGTGGTGGGAGTCGATCCTCGGCTTGAACGTCAAGGCAGTGCAGGGAAAACAGGTTCCTCTGCAATGGACTGACACATCTGGGGGACTCTTGGAATGGTGTCACGACCCTGGAGTTCCTCTCGCCTTTCCTTTGGAGAGCGCCTCCTCTTGAGATGCGACGGGAACGCCGGGAATTCTTTCCCTACGAAACAGGGAAAGGATCCCTCATCTCGAGCTAGGAGGCGGAAACAGGGCTCCCCTGGATGTGTGCGGGACCCCACGTGCTTCCTCTCGAGTGCAGACGGGTATGTCGTGGAACTTCTTGAGTTGCAGCAATGGTGTGAAGGACCCTTTGGAAGTTCCAGTGGATAGATGTGATTGGCCTCGAGAAGCCTCAGCGGAAATGGGCCTCATCTCGCCTGGAGGGCAAAACCTCCTGGATTTTCTCGAGTTGCGGCAGGTGCTCTCGACTTACGACGGGGACCTCAGGGAACCGCTCTGGTGGCCTCAGGAAAGCCAGTCCCCATGCGAGTTCCTCGGGGCCTCTCGGGATTCCTCTCCCGTCGATGCCGGGGCCTAAGACCTTGTGTGGAGTCGGGGCCGGAACCTGAGGATTCCTCTCCAGTGCTGACATGGATCTTGGGGTACTTCTGGAGTCTCCCCAGGGGAGTCAGTCCTCGTCTCGAATGCGGGCATGCACTTGCGCTTTCCTCCAGAGCGGTAGCAGCAGTGTCACGCAGTCCGCCGCGTGGATCAAAGGATCTATGGTATTCCCTCGAGTCTTTCCCACGAGGCTTTCCCACGAGGCTTTCCCACAGGGCTGTCCCACGTGCACACGTGGTGGGAGTCGATCCTCGGCTTGAACGTCAAGGCAGTGCAGGGAAAACAGGTTCCTCTGGAATGGACTGACACATCTGGGGGACTCTTGGAATGGTGGCACGACCCTGGAGTTCCTCTCGCCTTTCCTGTGGAGAGCGCCTCCTCTTGAGATGCAACGGGAACTCCGGGAATTCTTTCCCTACGAAACAGGGAAAGGATCCCTCATTACGAGCTAGGAGGCGGAAACGGGGCTCCCCTGGATGTGTGCGGGACCCACGTGCTTCCTCTCGAGTGGAGTCGGGTATGTCGAGGAACTTCTTGAGTTGCAGCAAGGGTGTGAAGGACCCTTTGGAAGTTCCAGTGGTTAGAAGTGATTAGCCTCGAGAAGGCTCAGCGGAAATGGGCCTCATCTCGCCTGGAGGGCAAAACCTCCTGGATTTTCTCGAGTTGCGGCAGGTGCTCTCGACTTACGACGGGGACCTCAGGGACCCGCTCTGGTGGCCTCAGGAAAGGCCAGTCCCCATGCGAGTTCCTCGGGGGCCTCTCGGGATTCCTCTCCCGTCGATGCCGGGGCCTAAGACCTTTTGTGGAGTCGGGGCCGGAACCTGAGGATTCCTCCCCAGTGCTGACATGGATCTTGGGGTACTTCTGGAGTCTCCCCAGGGGAGTCAGTCCTCGTCTCGAATGCGGGCATGCACTTGCGCTTTCCTCCAGAGCGGTAGCAGCAGTGTCACGCAGTCCGCCGCGTGGATCAAAGGATCTATGGTTTTCCCTCGAGTCTTTCCCACGAGGCTTTCCCACGAGGCTTTCCCACAGGGCTGTCCCACGTGCACACGTGGTGGGAGTCGATCCTCGGCTTGAACGTCAAGGCAGTGCAGGGAAAACAGGTTCCTCTGGAATGGACTGACACATCTGGGGGACTCTTGGAATGGTGGCACGACCCTGGAGTTCCTCTCGCCTTTCCTGTGGAGAGCGCCTCCTCTTGAGATGCGACGGGAACGCCGGGAATTCTTTCCCTACTAAACAGAGAAAGGATCCCTCATCTCGAGCTAGGAGGCGGAAACGGGGCTCCCCTGGATGTGTGCGGGACACCACGTGCTTCCTCTCGAGTGCAGACGGGTATGTCGGGGAACTTCTTGAGTTGCAGCAAGGGTGTGAAGGACCCTTTGGAAGTTCCAGTGGTTAGATGTGAATGGCCTCGAGAAGCATCAGCGGAAATGGGCCTCATCTCGCCTGGAGGGCATAACCTCCTGGATTTTCTCGTGTTGCGGCAGGTGCTCTCGACTTACGACGGGGACCTCAGGGACCGCTCTGGTGGCCTCAGGAAAGGCCAGTCCCCATGCGATTTCCTCGGGGGCCTCTCGGGATTCCTCTCCCCTCGATGCCGTGGCCTAAGACCTTGTGTTGAGTCGGGGCCGGAACATGAGGATTCCTCTCCAGTGCTGACATGGATCTTGGGGTACTTCTGGAGTCTCCGCAGGGGAGTCAGTCCTCGTCTCGAATGCGGGCATGCACTTGCGCTTTCCTCCAGAGCGGAAGCAGCAGTGTCACGCAGTCCGCCGCGTGCATCAAAGGATCTATGGTTTTCCCTCGAGTCTTTCCCACGAGGCTTTCCCACGAGGCTTTCCCACAGGGCTGTCCCACGTGCACACGTGGTGGGAGTCGATCCTCGGCTTGAACGTCAAGGCAGTGCAGGGAAAACAGGTTCCTCTGGAATGGACTGACACATCTGGGGGACTCTTGGAATGGTGGCACGACCCTGGAGTTCCTCTCGCCTTTCCTGTGGAGAGCGCCTCCTCTTGAGATGCGACGGGAACGCCGTGAATTCTTTCCCTACGAAACAGGGAAAGGATCCCTCATCTCGAGCTAGGAGGCGGAAACGGGGCTCCCCTGGATGTGTGCGGGACCCACGTGCTTTCTCTCGAGTGGAGACGGGTATGTCGGGGAACTTCTTGAGTTGCAGCAAGGGTGTGAAGGACCCTTTGGAAGTTCCAGTGGTTAGAAGTGATTAGCCTCGAGAAGCCTCAGCGGAAATGGGCCTCATCTCGCCTGGAGGGCAAAACCTCATGGATTTTCTCGAGTTGCGGCAGGTGCTCTCGACTTACGACGGCGACCTCAGGGACCCGCTCTGGTGGCCTCAGGAAAGGCCAGGCCCCATGCGAGTTCCTCGTGGGCCTCTCGGGATTCCTCTCCCGTCGATGCCGGGGCCTAAGACCTTGTGTGGAGTCGGGGCCGGAACCTGAGGATTCCTCTCCAGTGCTGACATGGATCTTGGGGTACTTCTGGAGTCTCCACAGGGGAGTCAGTCCTCGTCTCGAATGCGGGCATGCACTTGCGCTTTCCTCCAGAGCGGTAGCAGCAGTGTCACGCAGTTCGCCGCGTGGATCAAAGGATCTATGGTTTTCCCTCGAGTCTTTCCCACGAGGCTTTCCCACGAGGCTTTCCCACAGGGCTGTCCCACGTGCACACGTGGTGGGAGTCGATCATCGGCTTGAACGTTAAGGCAGTGCAGGGAAAACAGGTTCCTCTGGAATGGACTGACAATCTGGGGGACTCTTGGAATGGTGGCATGACCCTGGAGTTCCTCTCGCCTTTCCTGTGGAGAGCGCCTCCTCTTGAGATGCGACGGGAACGCCGGGAATTCTTTCCCTACGACACAGGGAAAGGATCCCTCATCTCGAGCTAGGAGGCGGAAACGGGGCTCCCCTGGATGTGTGCGTGACACCACGTGCTTCCTCTCGAGTGCAGATGGGTATGTCGGGGAACTTCTTGCGTTGCAGCAAGTGTGTGAAGGACCCTTTGGAAGGTCCAGTGGTTAGATGTGATTGGCCTCGAGAAGCCTCAGCGGAAATGGGCCTCATCTCGCCTGGAGGGCATAACCTCCTGGATTTTCTCGAGTTGCGGCAGGTGCTCTCGACTTACGACGGGGACCTCAGGGACCCGCTCTGGTGGCCTCAGGAAAGGCCAGTCCCCATGCGATTTCCTCGGGGGCCTCTCGGGATTCCTCTCCCCTCGATGCCGTGGCCTAAGACCTTGTGTTGAGTCGGGGCCGGAACATGAGGATTCCTCTCCAGTGCTGACATGGATCTTGGGGTACTTCTGGAGTCTCCCCAGGGGAGTCAGTCCTCGTCTCGAATGCGGGCATGCACTTGCGCTTTCCTCCAGAGCGGTAGCAGCAGTGTCACTCAGTCCGCCGCATGGATCAAAGGATCTATGGTTTTTCCTCGAGTCTTTCCCACGAGGCTTTCCCACGAGGCTTTCCCACAGGGCTGTCCCACGTGCACACGTGGTGGGAGTGGATCCTCGGCTTGAACGTCAAGGCAGTGCAGGGAAAACAGGTTCCTCTGGAATGGACTGACACATCTGGGGGACTCTTGGAATGGTGTCAAGACCCTGGAGTTCCTCTCGCCTTTCCTGTGGAGAGCGCCTCCTCTTGAGATGCGACGGGAACGCCGGGAATTCTTTCCCTACGAAACAGGGAAAGGATCCCTCATCTCGAGCTAGGAGGCGGAAACGGGGCTCCCCTGGATGTGTGCGGGACACCACTTGCTTCCTCTCGAGTGCAGACGGGTATGTCGGGGAACTTCTTCAGTTGCAGCAAGGGTGTGAAGGACCCTTTGGAAGGTCCAGTGGTTAGATGTGATTGGCCTCGAGAAGCCTCAGCGGAAATGGGCCTCATCTCGCCTGGAGGGCATAACCTCCTGGATTTTCTCCAGTTGCGGCAGGTGCTCTCGACTCACGACGGGGACCTCAGGGACCCGCTCTGGTGGCCTCAGGAAAGGCCAGTCCCCATGCGATTTCCTCGGGGGCCTCTCGGGATTCCTCTCCCCTCGATGCCGTGGCCTAAGACCTTGTGTTGAGTCGGGGCCGGAACGTGAGGATTCCTCTCCAGTGCTGACATGGATCTTGGGGTACTTCTGGAGTCTCCCCAGGGGAGTCAGTCCTCGTCTCGAATGCGGGCATGCACTTGCGCTTTCCTCCAGAGCGGTAGCAGCAGTGTCACGCAGTCCGCCGCATGGATCAAAGGATCTATGGTTTTCCCTCGAGTCTTTCCCACGAGGCTTTCCCACGAGGCTTTCCCACAGGGCTGTTCCACCTGCACACGTGGTGGGAGTCGATCCTCGGCTTGAACGTCAAGGCAGTGCAGGGAAAACAGGTTCCTCTGGAATGGACTGACACATCTGGGGGACTCTTGGAATGGTGGCATGACCCTGGAGTTCCTCTCGCCTTTCCTGTGGAGAGCGCCTCCTCTTGAGATGCGACGGGAACGCCGGGAATTCTTTCCCTACGAAACAGGGAAAGGATCCCTCATCTCGAGCTAGGAGGCGGAAACGGGGCTCCCCTGGATGTGTGCGGGACACCACGTGCTTCCTCTCGAGTGTAGACGGGCATGTCGGGGAACTTCTTGAGTTGCAGCAAGGGTGTGAAGGACCCTTTTGAAGGTCCAGTGGTTAGATGTGATTGGCCTGGAGAAGCCTCAGCGGAAATGGGCCTCATCTCGCCTGGAGGGCAAAACCTCCTTGATTTTCTCGAGTTGCGGCAGGTGCTCTCGACTTACGACGGGGACCTCAGGGACCCGCTCTGGTGGCCTCAGGAAAGGAGAGTCCCCATGCGAGTTCCTCGGGGGCGTCTCGGGATTCCTCTCCCGTCGATGCCGGGGCCTAAGACCTTGTGTGGAGTCGGGGCCGGAACCTGAGGATTCCTCTCCAGTGCTGACATGGATCTTGGGGTACTTCTGGAGTCTCCGCAGGGGATCAGTCCTCGTCTCGAATGCGGGCATGCACTTGCGCTTTCCTCCAGAGCGGTAGCAGCAGTGTCACGCAGTCCGCCGCGTGGATCAAAGGATCTATGGTTTTCCCTCGAGTCTTTCCCACGAGGCTTTCCCACGAGGCTTTCCCAAAGGGCTGTCCCACGTGCACACGTGGTGGGAGTCGATCCTCGGCTTGAACGTCAAGGCAGTGCAGGGAAAACAGGTTCCTCTGGAATGGACTGACACATCTGGGGGACTCTTGGAATGGTGGCACGACCCTGGAGTTCCTCTCGCCTTTCCTGTGGAGAGCGCCTCCTCTTGAGATGCGACGGGAACGCCGGGAATTCTTTCCCTACTAAACAGGGAAAGGATCCCTCATCTCGAGCTAGGAGGCGGAAACGGGGCTCCCCTGGATGTGTCTGGGACCCCACGTGCTTCCTCTCGAATGGAGACGGGTATGTCAGGGAACTTCTTGAGTTGCAGCAAGGGTGTGAAGGACCCTTTGGAAGTTCCAGTGGTTAGACGTGATTAGCCTCGAGAAGCCTCAGCGGAAATGGGCCTCATCTCGCCTGGAGGGCAAAACCTCCTGGATTTTCTCGAGTTGCGGCAGGTGCTCTCGACTTACGACGGGGACCTCAGGGACCCGCTCTGGTGGCCTCAGGAAAGGAGAGTCCCCATGCGAGTTCCTCGGGGGCCTCTCGGGATTACTCTCCCGTCGATGCCGGGGCCTAAGACCTTGTGTGGAGTCGGGGCCGGAACCTGAGGATTCCTCTCCAGTGCTGACATGGATCTTGGGGTACTTCTGGAGTCTCCCCAGTGGAGTCAGTCCTCGTCTCGAATGCGGGCATGCACTTGCGCTTTCCTCCAGAGCGGTAGCAGCAGTGTCACGCAGTCCGCCGCGTGGATCAAAGGATCTATGGTTTTCCCTCGAGTCTTTCCCACGAGGCTTTCCCACGAGGCTTTCCCACAGGGCTGTCCCACGTGCACACGTGGTGGGAGTCGATCCTCGGCTGGAACGTCAAGGCAGTGCAGGGAAAACAGGTTCCTCTGAATGGACTGACACATCTGGGGGACTCTTGGAATCGTGGCATGACCCTGGAGTTCCTCTCGCCTTTCCTGTGGAGAGCGCCTCCTCTTGAGATGCGACGGGAACGCCGGGAATTCTTTCCCTACGAAACAGGGAAAGGATCCCTCATCTCGAGCTAGGAGGCGGAAACGGGGCTCCCCTGGATGTGTGCGGGACCCCACGTGCTTCCTCTCGAGTGGAGACGGGTATGTCGGGGAACTTCTTGAGTTGCAGCAATGGTGTGAAGGACCCTTTGGAAATTCCAGTGGTTAGATGTGATTGGCCTCGAGAAGCCTCAGCGGAAATGGGCCTCATCTCGCCTGGAGGGCAAAACCTCCTGGATTTACTCGAGTTGCGGCAGGTGCTCTCGACTTACGACGGGGACCTCAGGGACCAGCTCTGGTGGCCTCAGGAAAGGCCAGTCCCCATGCGAGTTCCTCGGGGGCCTCTCGGGATTCCTCTCCCGTCGATGCCGGGGCCTAAGACCTTGTGTGGAGTCGGGGCCGGAACCTGAGGATTCCTCTCCAGTGCTGACATGGATCTTGGGGTACTTCTGGAGTCTCCCCAGGGGAGTCAGTCCTCGTCTCGAATGCGGGCATGCACTTGCGCTTTCCTCCAGAGCGGTAGCAGCAGTGTCACGCAGTCCGCCGCGTGGATCAAAGGATCTATGGTTTTCCCTCGAGTCTTTCCCACGAGGCTTTCCCACGAGGCTTTCCCACAGGGCTGTCCCACGTGCACACGTGGTGGGAGTCGATCCTCGGCTTCAACGTCAAGGCAGTGCAGGGAAAACAGGTTCCTCTGGAATGGACTGACACATCTGGGGGACTCTTGGAATGGTGCCACGACCCTGGAGTTCCTCTCGCCTTTCCTGTGGAGAGCGCCTCCTCTTGAGATGCGACGGGAACGCCGGGAATTCTTTCCCTACGAAACAGGGAAAGGATCCCTCATCTCGAGCTAGGAGGCGGAAACGGGGCTCCCCTGGATGTGTGCGGGACCCACGTGCTTCCTCTCGAGTGGAGACGGGTATGTCGGGGAACTTCTTGAGTTGCAGCAAGGGTGTGAAGGACCCTTTGGAAGTTCCAGTGGTTAGACGTGATTAGCCTCAAGAAGCCTCAGCGGAAATGGGCCTCATCTCGCCTGGAGGTGAAAACCTCCTGGATTTTCTCGAGTTGCGGCAGGTGCTCTCGACTTACGACGGGGACCTCAGGGACCCGCTCTGGTGGCCTCAGGAAAGGCCAGTCCCCATGCGAGTTCCTCGGGGGCGTCTCGGGATTCCTCTCCCGTCGATGCCGGGTCCTAAGACCTTGTGTGGAGTCGGGGCCGGAACCTGAGGATTCCTCTCCAGTGCTGACATGGATCTTGGGGTACTTCTCGAGTCTCCCCAGGGGAGTCAGTCCTCGTCTCGAATGCGGGCATGCACTTGCGCTTTCCTCCAGAGCGGTAGCAGCAGTGTCACGCAGTCCGCCGCGTGGATCAAAGGATCTATGGTTTTCCCTCGAGTCTTTCCCACGAGGCTTTCCCACGAGGCTTTCCCACAGGGCTGTCCCACCTGCACACGTGGTGGGAGTCGATCCTCTGCTTGAACGTCAAGGCAATGCAGGGAAAACATGTTCCTCTGGAATGGACCGACACATCTGGGGGACTCTTGGAATGGTGTCACGACCCTGGAGTTCCTCTCGCCTTTCCTGTGGAGAGCGCCTCCTCTTGAGATGCGACGGGAACGCCGGGAATTCTTTCCCTACGAAACAGGGAAAGGATCCCTCATCTCGAGCTAGGAGGCGGAAACGGGGCTCCCCTGGATGTGTGCGGGACATCACGTGCTTCCTCTAGATTGAGACGGGTATGTCGGGGAACTTCTTGAGTTGCAGCAATGGTGTGAAGGACCCTTTGGAAGTTCCAGTGGTTAGATGTGATTGGCCTCGAGAAGCCTCAGCGGAAATGGGCCTCATCTCGCCTGGAGGGCAAAACCTCCTGGATTTTCTCGAGTTGCGGCAGGTGCTCTCGACTTACGACGGGGACCTCAGGGACCCGCTCTGGTGGCCTCAGGAAAGGCCAGTCCCCATGCGAGTTCCTCGGGGGCCTCTCGGGATTCCTCTCCCGTCGATGCCGGGGCCTAAGACCTTGTGTGGAGTCGGGGCCGGAACCTGAGGATTCCTCTCCAGTGCTGACATGGATCTTGGGGTACTTCTGGAGTCTCCCCAGGGGAGTCAGACCTCGTCTGGAATGCGTGCATGCACTTGCGCTTTCCTCCAGAGCGGTAGCAGCAGTGTCACGCAGTCCGCCGCGTGGATCAAAGGATCTATGGTTTTCCCTCGAGTCTTTCCCACGAGGCTTTCCCACGAGGCTTTCCCACAGGGCTGTCCCCCGTGCACACGTGGTGGGAGTCGATCCTCGGCTTGAACGTCAAGGCAGTGCAGGGAAAACAGGTTCCTCTGGAATGGACTGACACATCTGGGGGACTCTTGGAATGGTGGCACGACCCTGGAGTTCCTCTCGCCTTTCCTGTGGAGAGCGCCTCCTCTTGAGATGCGACGGGAACGCCGGGAATTCTTTCCCTACGAAACAGGGAAAGGATCCCTCATCTCGAGCTAGGAGGCGGAAACGGGGCTCCCCTGGATGTGTGCGGGACCCACGTGCTTCCTCTCGAGTGGAGACGGGTATGTCGGGGAACTTCTTGAGTTGCAGCAAGGGTGTGAAGGACCCTTTGGAAGTTCCAGTGGTTAGACGTGATTAGCCTCGAGAAGCCTCAGCGGAAATGGGCCTCATCTCGCCTGGAGGGCAAAACCTCCTGGATTTTCTCGAGTTGCGGCAGGTGCTCTCGACTTACGACGGGGACCTCAGGGACCCGCTCTGGTGGCCTCAGGAAAGGCCAGTCCCCATGCGAGTTCCTCGGGGGCCTCTCGGGATTCCTCTCCCGTCGATGCCGGGGCCTAAGACCTTGTGTGGAGTCGGGGCCGGAACCTGAGGATTCCTCTCCAGTGCTGACATGGATCTTGGGGTACTTCTGGAGTCTCCCCAGTGGAGTCAGTCCTCGTCTCGAATGCGGGCATGCACTTGCGCTTTCCTCCAGAGCGGTAGCAGCAGTGTCACGCAGTCCGCCGCGTGGATCAAAGGATCTATGGTTTTCCCTCGAGTCTTTCCCACGAGGCTTTCCCACGAGGCTTTCCCACAGGGCTGTCCCACGTGCACACGTGGTGGGAGTCGATCCTGGCTTAAACGTCAAGGCAGTGCAGGGAAAACAGGTTCCTCTGGAATGGACTGACACATCTGGGGGACTCTTGGAATGGTGGCACGACCCTGGAGTTCCTCTCGCCTTTCCTGTGGAGAGCGCCTCCTCTTGAGATGCGACGGGAACGCCGGGAATTCTTTCCCTACGAAACAGGGAAAGGATCCCTCATCTCGAGCTAGGAGGCGGAAACGGGGCTCCCCTGGATGTGTGCGGGACCCACGTGCTTCCTCTCGAGTGGAGACGGGTATGTCGGGGAACTTCTTGAATTGCAGCAAGGGTGTGAAGGACCCTTTGGAAGTTCCAGTGGTTAGAAGTGATTAGCCTCGAGAAGCCTCAGCGGAAATGGGCCTCATCTCGCCTGGAGGTGAAAACCTCCTGGATTTTCTCGAGTTGCGGCAGGTGCTCTCGACTTACGACGGGGACCTCAGGGACCCGCTCTGCTGGCCTCAGGAAAGGCCAGTCCCCATGCGAGTTCCTCGGGGGCGTCTCGGGATTCCTCTCCCGTCGATGCCGGGGCCTAAGACCTTGTGTGGAGTCGGGGCCGGAACCTGAGGATTCCTCTCCAGTGCTGACATGGGTCTTGGGGTACTTCTGGAGTCTCCCCAGGGGAGTCAGTCCTCGTCTCGAATGTGGGCATGCACTTGCGCTTTCCTCCAGAGCGGTAGCAGCAGTGTCACGCAGTCCGCCGCGTGGATCAAAGGATCTATGGTTTTCCCTCGAGTCTTTCCCACGAGGCTTTCCCACGAGGCTTCCCCACAGGGCTGTCCCACGTGCACACGTGGTGGGAGTCGATCCTCGGCTTGAACGTCAAGGCAGTGCAGGGAAAACAGGTTCCTCTGGAATGGACTGACACATCTGGGGGACTCTTGGAATGGTGGCACGACCCTGGAGTTCCTCTCGCCTTTCCTGTGGAGAGCGCCTCCTCTTGAGATGCGACGGGAACGCCGGGAATTCTTTCCCTACGAAACAGGGAAAGGATCCCTCATCTCGAGCTAGGAGGCGGAAACGGGGCTCCCCTGGATGTGGGTGGGACATCACGTGCTTCCTCTCGATGGAGACGTGTATGTCGGGGAACTTCTTGAGTTGCAGCAATGGTGTGAAGGACCCTTTGGAAGTTCCAGTGGTTAGATGTGATTGGCCTCGAGAAGCCTCAGCGGAAATGGGCCTCATCTCGCCTGGAGGGCAAAACCTCCTGGATTTTCTCGAGTTGCGGCAGGTGCTCTCGACTTACGACGGGGACCTCAGGGACCCGCTCTGGTGGCCTCAGGAAAGGCCAGTCCCCATGCGAGTTCCTCGGGGGCCTCTCGGGATTCCTCTCCCGTCGATGCCGGGGCCTAAGACCTTGTGTGGAGTCGGGGCCGGAACCTGAGGATTCCTCTCCAGTGCTGACATGGATCTTGGGGTACTTCTGGAGTCTCCCCAGGGGAGTCAGACCTCGTCTGGAATGCGTGCATGCACTTGCGCTTTCCTCCAGAGCGGTAGCAGCAGTGTCTCGCAGTCCGCCACGTGGATCAAAGGATCTATGGTTTTCCCTCGAGTCTTTCCCACGAGCCTTTCCCACAGGGCTGTCCCACGTGCACACGTGGTGGGAGTCGATCCTCGGCTTGAACGTCAAGGCAGTGCAGGGAAAACAGGTTCCTCTGGAATGGACTGACACATCTGGGGGACTCTTGGAATGGTGTCACGACCCTGGAGTTCCTCTCGCCTTTCCTTTGGAGAGCGCCTCCTCTTGAGATGCGACGGGAACGCCGGGAATTCTTTCCCTACGAAACAGGGAAAGGATCCCTCATCTCGAGCTAGGAGGCGGAAACAGGGCTCCCCTGGATGTGTGCGGGACCCCACGTGCTTCCTCTCGAGTGCAGACGGGTATGTCGGGGAACTTCTTGAGTTGCAGCAATGGTGTGAAGGACCCTTTGGAAGTTCCAGTGGTTAGATGTGATTGGCCTCGAGAAGCCTCAGCGGAAATGGGCCTCATCTCGCCTGGAGGGCAAAACCTCCTGGATTTTCTCGAGTTGCGGCAGGTGCTCTCGACTTACGACGGGGACCTCAGGGAACCGCTCTGGTGGCCTCAGGAAAGGCCAGTCCCCATGCGAGTTCCTCGGGGCCTCTCGGGATTCCTCTCCCGTCGATGCCGGGGCCTAAGACCTTGTGTGGAGTCGGGGCCGGAACCTGAGGATTCCTCTCCAGTGCTGACATGGATCTTGGGGTACTTCTGGAGTCTCCCCAGGGGAGTCAGTCCTCGTCTCGAATGCGGGCATGCACTTGCGCTTTCCTCCAGAGCGGTAGCAGCAGTGTCACGCAGTCCGCCGCGTGGATCAAAGGATCTATGGTTTTCCCTCGAGTCTTTCCCACGAGGCTTTCCCACGAGGCTTTCCCACAGGGCTGTCCCATGTGCACACGTGGTGGGAGTCGATCCTCGGCTTGAACGTCAAGGCAGTGCAGGGAAAACAGGTTCCTCTGGAATGGACTGACACATCTGGGGGACTCTTGGAAAGGTGGCACGACCCTGGAGTTCCTCTCGCCTTTCCTGTGGAGAGCGCCTCCTCTTGAGATGCGACGGGAACGCCGGGAATTCTTTCCCTACGAAACAGG
Organism: Ovis canadensis; assembly: GCF_042477335.2. Taxonomy (NCBI): domain Eukaryota; kingdom Metazoa; phylum Chordata; class Mammalia; order Artiodactyla; family Bovidae; genus Ovis; species Ovis canadensis. The sequence goes on from NC_091268.1 coordinate 11,214,575, forward strand.
GAATGGATCCCTCATCTCGAGCTAGGAGGCGGAAACGGGGTCCCCTGGATGTGTGCGGGACCCACGTGCTTCCTCTCGAGTGGAGACGGGTATGTCGGGGAACTTCTTGAGTTGCAGCAAGGGTGTGAAGGACCCTTTGGAAGTTCCAGTGGTTAGACGTGATTGGCCTCGAGAAGCCTCAGCGGAAATGGGCCTCATCTCGCCTGGAGGGCAAAACCTCCTGGATTTTCTCGAGTTGCGGCAGGTGCTCTCGACTTACGACGGGGACCTCAGGGACCCGCTCTGGTGGCCTCAGGAAAGGCCAGTCCCCATGCGAGTTCCTCGGGGGCCTCTCGGGATTCCTCTCCCGTCGATGCCGGGGCCTAAGACCTTGTGTGGAGTCGGGGCCGGAACCTGAGGATTCCTCTCCAGTGCTGACATGGATCTTGGGGTACTTCTGGAGTCTCCCCAGGGGAGTCAGTCCTCGTCTCGAATGCGGGCATGCACTTGCGCTTTCCTCCAGAGCGGTAGCAGCAGTGTCACGCAGTCCGCCGCGTGGATCAAAGGATCTATGGTTTTCCCTCGAGTCTTTCCCACGAGGCTTTCCCACGAGGCGTTCCCACAGGGCTGTCCCACGTGCACACGTGGTGGGAGTCGATCCTCGGCTTGAACGTCAAGGCAGTGCCGGGAAAACAGGTTCCTCTGGAATGGACTGACACATCTGGGGGACTCTTGGAATGGTGTCACGACCCTGGAGTTCCTCTCGCCTTTCCTGTGGAGAGCGCCTCCTCTTGAGATGCGACGGGAACGCCGGGAATTCTTTCCCTACGACACAGGGAAAGGATCCCTCATCTCGAGCTAGGAGGCGGAAACGGGGCTCCCCTGGATGTGTGCGGGACCCACGTGCTTCCTCTCGAGTGGAGACGGGTATGTCGGGGAACTTCTTGAGTTGCAGCAAGGGTGTGAAGGACCCTTTGGAAGTTCCAGTGGTTAGAAGTGATTAGCCTCGGGAAGCCTCAGCGGAAATGGGCCTCATCTCGCCTGGAGGGCAAAACCTCCTGGATTTTCTCGAGTTGCGGCAGGTGCTCTCAACTTACGACGGGGACCTCAGGGACACGCTCTGCTGGCCTCAGGAAAGGCCAGTCTCCATGCGAGTTCCTCGGGGGCCTCTCGGGATTCCTCTCCCGTCGATGCCGGGGCCTAGGACCTTGTGTGGAGTCGGGGCCGGAACCTGAGGATTCCTCTCCAGTGCTGACATGGATCTTGGGGTACTTGTGGAGTCTCCCCAGGGGAGTCAGTCCTCGTCTCGAATGCGGGCATGCACTTGCGCTTTCCTCCAGAGCGGCAGCAGCAGTGTCACGCAGTCCGCCGCGTGGATCAAAGGATCTGTGGTTTTCGCTCAAGTCTTTCCCACGAGGCTTTCCCACGAGGCTTTCCCACAGGGCTGTCCCACGTGCACACGTGGTGGGAGTCGATCCTCGGCTTGAACGTCAAGGCAGTGAAGGGAAAACAGGTTCCTCTGGAATGGACTGACACATCTGAGGGACTCTTGGAATGGTGGCACGACCCTGGAGTTCCTCTCGACTTTCCTGTGGAGAGCGCCTCCTCTTGAGATGCGACGGGAACGCCGGGAATTCTTTCCCTACGAAACAGTGAAAGGATCCCTCATCTCGAGCTAGGAGGCGGAAACGGGGCTCCCCTGGTTGTGTGCGGGACCCCACGTGCTTCCTCTCGAGTGGAGACGGGTATGTCGGGGACCTTCTTGAGTTGCAGCAAGGGTGTGAAGGACCCTTTGGAAGTTCCAGTGGTTAGACGTGATTGGCCTCGAGAAGCCTCAGCGGAAATGGCCTCATCTCGCCTGGAGGGCAAAACCTCCTGGATTTTCTCGAGTTGCGGCAGGTGCTCTCGACTTACGACGAGGACCTCAGGGACCCGCTCTGGTGGCCTCAGGAAAGGCCAGTCCCCATGCGACTTCCTCTGGGGATTCCTCTCCCGTCGATGCCGGGGCCTAAGACCTTGTGTGGAGTCGGGGCCGGAACCTGAGGATTCCTCTCCAGTGCTGACATGGATCTTGGGGTACTTCTGGAGTCTCCCCAGGGGAGTCAGTCCTCGTCTCGAATGCGGGCATGCACTTGGGCTTTCCTCCAGAGCGGCAGCGACAGTGTCACGCAGTCCGCCGCATGGATCAAAGGATCTATGGTTTTCCCTCGAGTCTTTCCCACGAGGCTTTCCCACGAGGCTTTCCCACAGGGCTGTCCCACGTGCACACGTGGTGGGAGTCGATCCTCGGCTTGAACGTCAAGGCAGTGCATGGAAAACAGGTTCCTCTGGAATGGACTGACACATCTGGGGGACTCTTGGAATGGTGGCACGACCCTGGAGTTCCTCTCGCCTTTCCTGTGGAGAGCGCCTCCTCTTGAGATGCGACGGGAACGCCGGGAATTCTTTCCCTACGAAACAGGGAAAGGATCCCTCATCTCGAGCTAGGAGGCGGAAACGGGGCTCCCCTGGATGTGGGCGGGACACCACGTGCTTCCTCCTGAGTGGAGACGGGTATGTCGGGGAACTTCTTGAGTTGCAGCAAGGGTGTGAAGGACCCTTTGGAAGTTCCAGTGGTTAGACGTGATTAGCCTCGAGAAGCCTCAGCGGAAATGGGCCTCATCTCGCCTGGAGGGCAAAACCTCCTGGATTTTCTCGAGTTGCGGCAGGTGCTCTCGACTTACGACGGGGACCTCAGGGACCCGCTCTGGTGGCCTCAGGAAAGGCCAGTCCCCATGCGAGTTCCTTGGGGGCCTCTCGGGATTACTCTCCCGTCGATGCCGGGCCTAAGACCTTGTGTGGAGTCGGGGCCGGAACCTGAGGATTCCTCTCCAGTGCTGACATGGATCTTGGGGTACTTCTGGAGTCTCCCCAGGGGAGTCAGTCCTCGTCTCGAATGCGGGCATGCACTTGCGCTTTCCTCCAGAGCGGTAGCAGCAGTGTCACGCAGTCCGCCGCGTGCATCAAAGGATCTATGGTTTTCCCTCGAGTTTTCCCACGAGGCTTTCCCACGAGGCTTTCCCACAGGGCTGTCCCACGTGTACACGTGGTGGGAGTCGATCCTCGGCTTGAACGTCAAGGCAGTGCAGGGAAAACAGGTTCCTCTGGAATGGACTGACACATCTGGGGGACTCTTGGAATGGTGGCATGTCCCTGGAGTTCCTCTCGCCTTTCCTGTGGAGAGCGCCTCCTCTTGAGATGCGACGGGAACGCCGGGAATTCTTTACCTACGAAACAGGGAAAGGATCCCTCATCTCGTGCTAGGAGGCGGAAACGGGGCTCCCCTGGATGTGTGCGGGACACCACGTGCTTCCTCTCGAGTGCAGACGGGTATGTCGGGGAACTTCTTGAGTTGCAGCAAGGGTGTGAAGGACCTTTTGGAAGGTCCAGTGGTTAGATGTGATTGGCCTCGAGAAGCCTCAGCGGAAATGGGCCTCATCTCGCCTAGAGGGCAAAACCTCCTGGATTTTCTCGAGTTGCGGCAGGTGCTCTCGACTTACGACGGGGACCTCAGGAACCGCTCTGGTGGCCTCAGGAAAGGCCAGTCCCCATGCGAGTTCCTCGGTGGCCTCTCGGGATTCCTCTCCCGTCGATGCCGGGGCCTAAGACCTTGTGTGGAGTCGGGGCCGGAACCTGAGGATTCCTCTCCAGTGCTGACATGGATCTTGGGGTACTTCTGGAGTCTCCCCAGGGGAGTCAGTCCTCGTCTCGAATGCGGGCATGCACTTGCGCTTTTCTCCAGAGCGGTAGCAGCAGTGTCACGCAGTCCGCCGCGTGGATCAAAGGATCTATGGTTTTCCCTCGAGTCTTTCCCACGAGGCTTTCCCACGAGGCTTTCCCACAGGGCTGTCCCACGTGCACACGTGGTGGGAGTCGATCCTCGGCTTGAACGTCAAGGCAGTGCAGGGAAAACAGGTTCCTCTGGAATGGACTGACACATCTGGGGGACTCTTGGAATGGTGGCATGACCCTGGAGTTCCTCTCGCCTTTCCTGTGGAGAGCGCCTCCTCTTGAGATGCGACGGGAACGCCGGGAATTCTTTCCCTACGAAACAGGGAAAGGATCCCTCATCTCGAGCTAAGAGGCGGAAATGGGGCACCCCTGGATGTGTGCGGGACACCACGTGCTTCCTCTCGAGTGCAGACGGGTATGTCGGGGAACTTCTTGACTTGCAGCAAGGGTGTGAAGGACCCTTTGGAAGTTCCAGTGGTTAGATGTGATTGGCCTCGAGAAGCCTCAGCGGAAATGGGCCTCATCTCGCCTGGAGGGCAAAACCTCCTGGATTTTCTCGAGTTGCGGCAGGTGCTCTCGACTTACGACGGGGACCTCAGGGACCCGCTCTGGTGGCCTCAGGAAAGGCCAGTCCCCATGCGAGTTCCTCGGGGGCCTCTCGGGATTCCTCTCCCGTCGATGCCGGGGCCTAAGACCTTGTGTGGAGTCGGGGCCGGAACCTGAGGATTCCTCTCCAGTGCTGACATGGATCTTGGGGTACTTCTGGAGTCTCCCCAGGGGAGTCAGTCCTCGTCTCGAATGCTGGCATTCACTTGCGCTTTCGTCCAGAGCGGTAGCAGCAGTGTCACGCAGTCCGCCGCGTGGATCAAAGGATCTATGGTTTTCCCTCGAGTCTTTCCCACGAGGCTTTCCCACGAGGCTTTCCCACAGGGCTGTCCCACGTGCACACGTGGTGGGAGTCGATCCTCGGCTTGAACGTCAAGGCAGTGCAGGGAAAACAGGTTCCTCTGGAATGGACTGACACATCTGGGGGACTCTTGGAATGGTGTCACGACCCTGGAGTTCCTCTCGCCTTACCTGTGGAGAGCGCCTCCTCTTGAGATGCAACGGGGACGCCGGGAATTCTTTCCCTACGAAACAGGGAAAGGATCCCTCATCTCTAGCTAGGGGGCGGAAACGGAGCTCCCCTGGATGTGTGCTGGACCCCACGTGCTTCCTCTCGAGTGGAGACGGGTATGTCGGGGAACTTCTTGAGTTGCAGCAATGGTGTGAAGGACCCTTTGGAAGTTCCAGTGGTTAGATGTGATTGGCCTCGAGAAGCCTCAGCGGAAATGGGCCTCATCTCGCCTGGAGGGCAAAACCTCCTGGATTTTCTCGAGTTGCGGCAGGTGCTCTCGACTTACGTCGGGGACCTCAGGGAACCGCTCTGGTGGCTCAAGAAAAACCAGTCCCCATGCGAGTTCCACGGGGGCCTCTCGGGATTCCTCTCCCGTCGATGCCGGGGCCTAAGACCTTGTGTGGAGTCGGGGCCGGAACCTGAGGATTCCTCTCCAGTGCTGACATGGATCTTGGGCTACTTCTTGAGTCTCCCCAGGGGAGTCAGTCCTGTCTCGAATGCGGGCATGCACTTGCGCTTTCCTCCAGAGCGGTAGCAGCAGTGTCACGCAGTCCGCCGCGTGGATCAAAGGATCTATGGTTTTCCCTCGAGTCTTTCCCACGAGGCTTTCCCACGAGGCTTTCCCACAGGGCTGTCCCACGTGCACACGTGGTGGGAGTCGATCCTCGGTTTGAACGTCAAGGCAGTGCAGGGAAAACAGGTTCCTCTGGAATGGACTGACACATCTGGGGGACTCTTGGAATGGTGGCACGACCCTGGAGTTCCTCTCCCCTTTCCTGTGGACAGCGCCTCCTCTTGAGATGCGACGGGAACGCCGGGAATTCTTTCCCTACGAAACAGGGAAAGGATCCCTCATCTCGAGCTAGGAGGCGGAAACGGGGCTACCCTGGATGTGTGCGGGACCCACGTGCTTCCTCTCGAGTGGAGTCGGGTATGTCGGGGAACTTCTTGAGTTGCAGCAAGGGTGTGAAGGACCCTTTGGAAGTTCCAGTGGTTAGACGTGATTAGCCTCGAGAAGCCTCAGCGGAAATGGGCCTCATCTCGCCTGGAGGTGAAAACCTCCTGGATTTTCTCGAGTTGCGGCAGGTGCTCTCGACTTACGACGGGGACCACAGGGACCCGCTCTGGTGGCCTCAGGAAAGGCCAGTCCCCACGCGAGTTCCTCGGGGGCCTCTCGGGATTCCTCTCCCGTCGATGCCGGGGCCTAAGACCTTTTGTGGAGTCGGGGCCGGAACCTGAGGATTCCTCTCCAGTGCTGACATGGATCTTGGGGTACTTCTGGAGTCTCCCCAGGGGAGTCAGTCCTCGTCTCGAATGCGGGCATGCACTTGCGCTTTCCTCCTGAGCGGTAGCAGCAGTGTCACGCAGTCCTCCGCGTGGATCAAAGGATCTATGGTTTTCCCTCGAGTCATTCCCTCGAGGCTTTCCCACGAGGCTTTCCCACGAGGCTTTCCCACAGGGCTGTCCCACGTGCACACGTGGTGGGAGTAGATCCTCGGCTTGATCGTCAAGGCAGTGCAGGGAAAACAGGTTCCTCTGGAATGGACTGACACATCTGGGGGACTCTTAGAATGGTGTCTAAACCCTGGAGTTCCTCTCTCCTTTCCTGTGGAGAGCGCCTCCTCTTGAGATGCGATGGGAACGCCGGGAATTCTTTCCCTACAAAACAGGGAAAGGATCACTCATCTCGAGCTAGGAGGCGGAAACGGGGCTCCCCTTGATGTGTGCGGGACCCCACGTGTTTCCTCTCGAGTGGAGACGGGTATGTCGGGGAACTTCTTGAGTTGCAGCAATGGTGTGAAAGACCCTTTGGAAGTTCCAGTGGTTAGATGTGATTGGCCTCGAGAAGCCTCAGCGGAAATGGGCCTCATCTCGCCTGGAGGGCAAAACCTCCTGGATTTTCTCGAGTTGCGGCAGGTGCTCTCGACTTACGACGGGGACCTCAGGGACCCGCTCTGGTGGCCTCAGGAAAGGCCAGTCCCCATGCGAGTTCCTCGGGGGCCTCTCGGGATTCCTCTCCCGTCGATGCCGGGGCCCAAGACCTTGTGAGGAGTCGGGGCCGGAACCTGAGGATTCCTCTCCAGTGCTGACATGGATCTTGGGGTACTTCTGGAGTGCCCCAGGGGAGTCAGTCCTCGTGTCGAATGCGGGCATGCACTTGCGCTTTCCTCCAGAGCGGTAGCAGCAGTGTCACGCAGTCCTCCGCGTGGATCAATGGATCTATGGTTTTCCCTCGAGTCATTCCCACGAGGCTTTCCCAAGAGGCTTTCCCACAGGGCTGTCCCACGTGCACACGTGGTGGGAGTCGATCCTCGGCTTGAACGTCAAGGCAGTGCAGGGAAAACAGGTTCCTCTGGAATGGACTGACACATCTGGGGGACTCTTGGAATGGTGGCATGACCCTGGAGTTCCTCTCGCCTTTCCTGTGGAGAGCGCCTCCTCTTGAGATGCGACGGGAACGCCGGGAATTCTTTCCCTACGAAACAGGGAAAGGATCCCTCATCTCGAGCTAGGAGGCGGAAATGGGGCACCCCTGGATGTGTGCGGGACACCACGTGCTTCCTCTCGAGTGCAGACGGGTATGTCGGGGAACTTCTTGAGTTGCAGCAAGGGTGTGAAGGACCCTTTTGAAGTTCCAGTGGTTAGATGTGATTGGCCTCGAGAAGCCTCAGCGGAAATGGGCCTCATCTCGCCTGGAGGGCAAAACCTCCTGGATTTTCTCGAGTTGCGGCAGGTGCTCTCGACTTACGACGGGGACCTCAGGGACCCGCTCTGGTGGCCTCAGGAAAGGCCAGTCCCCATGCGAGTTCCTCGGGGGCCTCTCGGGATTCCTCTCCCGTCGATGCCGGGGCCTAAGACCTTGTGTGGAGTCGGGGCCGGAACCTGAGGATTCCTCTCCAGGGCTGACATGGATCTTGGGGTACTTCTGGAGTCTCCCCAGGGGAGTCAGTCCTCGTCTCGAATGCTGGCATTCACTTGCGCTTTCCTCCAGAGCGGTAGCAGCAGTGTCACGCAGTCCGCCGCGTGGATCAAAGGATCTATGGTTTTCCCTCGAGTCTTTCCCACGAGGCTTTCCCACGAGGCTTTCCCACAGGGCTGTCCCACGTGCACACGTGGTGGGAGTCGATCCTCGGCTTGAACGTCAAGGCAGTGCAGGGAAAACAGGTTCCACTGGAATGGACTGACACATCTGGGGGACTCTTGGAATGGTGTCACGACCCTGGAGTTCCTCTCGCCTTACCTGTGGAGAGCGCCTCCTCTTGAGATGCAACGGGGACGCCGGGAATTCTTTCCCTACGAAACAGGGAAAGGATCCCTCATCTCTAGCTAGGGGGCGGAAACGGAGCTCCCCTGGATGTGTGCTGGACCCCACGTGCTTCCTCTCGAGTGGAGACGGGTATGTCGGGGAACTTCTTGAGTTGCAGCAATGGTGTGAAGGACCCTTTGGAAGTTCCAGTGGTTAGATGTGATTGGCCTCGAGAAGCCTCAGCGGAAATGGGCCTCATCTCGCCTGGAGGGCAAAACCTCCTGGATTTTCTCGAGTTGCGGCAGGTGCTCTCGACTTACGTCGGGGACCTCAGGGAACCGCTCTGGTGGCCTCAAGAAAAACCAGTCCCCATGCGAGTTCCACGGGGGCCTCTCGGGATTCCTCTCCCGTCGATGCCGGGGCCTAAGACCTTGTGTGGAGTCGGGGCCGGAACCTGAGGATTCCTCTCCAGTGCTGACATGGATCTTGGGCTACTTCTTGAGTCTCCCCAGGGGAGTCAGTCCTGTCTCGAATGCGGGCATGCACTTGCGCTTTCCTCCAGAGCGGTAGCAGCAGTGTCACGCAGTCCGCCGCGTGGATCAAAGGATCTATGGTTTTCCCTCGAGTCTTTCCCACGAGGCTTTCCCACGAGGCTTTCCCACAGGGCTGTCCCACGTGCACACGTGGTGGGAGTCGATCCTCGGCTTGAACGTCAAGGCAGTGCAGGGAAAACAGGTTCCTCTGGAATGGACTGACACATCTGGGGGACTCTTGGAATGGTGGCACGACCCTGGAGTTCCTCTCCCCTTTCCTGTGGACAGCGCCTCCTCTTGAGATGCGACGGGAACGCCGGGAATTCTTTCCCTACGAAACAGGGAAAGGATCCCTCATCTCGAGCTAGGAGGCGGAAACGGGGCTACCGTGGATGTGTGCGGGACCCACGTGCTTCCTCTCGAGTGGAGTCGGGTATGTCGGGGAACTTCTTGAGTTGCAGCAAGGGTGTGAAGGACCCTTTGGAAGTTCCAGTGGTTAGACGTGATTAGCCTCGAGAAGCCTCAGCGGAAATGGGCCTCATCTCGCCTGGCGGTGAAAACCTCCTGGATTTTCTCGAGTTGCGGCAGGTGCTCTCGACTTACGACGGGGACCACAGGGACCCGCTCTGGTGGCCTCAGGAAAGGCCAGTGCCCACGCGAGTTCCTCGGGGGCCTCTCGGGATTCCTCTCCCGTCGATGCCGGGGCCTAAGACCTTTTGTGGAGTCGGGGCCGGAACCTGAGGATTCCTCTCCAGTGCTGACATGGATCTTGGGGTACTTCTGGAGTCTCCCCAGGGGAGTCAGTCCTCGTCTCGAATGCGGGCATGCACTTGCGCTTTCCTCCTGAGCGGTAGCAGCAGTGTCACGCAGTCCTCCGCGTGGATCAAAGGATCTATGGTTTTCCCTCGAGTCATTCCCTCGAGGCTTTCCCACGAGGCTTTCCCACGAGGCTTTCCCACAGGGCTGTCCCACGTGCACACGTGGTGGGAGTAGATCCTCGGCTTGATCGTCAAGGCAGTGCAGGGAAAACAGGTTCCTCTGGAATGGACTGACACATCTGGGGGACTCTTAGAATGGTGTCTAAACCCTGGAGTTCCTCTCTCCTTTCCTGTGGAGAGCGCCTCCTCTTGAGATGCGATGGGAACGCCGGGAATTCTTTCCCTACAAAACAGGGAAAGGATCACTCATCTCGAGCTAGGAGGCGGAAACGGGGCTCCCCTTGATGTGTGCGGGACCCCACGTGTTTCCTCTCGAGTGGAGACGGGTATGTCGGGGAACTTCTTGAGTTGCAGCAATGGTGTGAAAGACCCTTTGGAAGTTCCAGTGGTTAGATGTGATTGGCCTCGAGAAGCCTCAGCGGAAATGGGCCTCATCTCGCCTGGAGGGCAAAACCTCCTGGATTTTCTCGAGTTGCGGCAGGTGCTCTCGACTTACGACGGGGACCTCAGGGACCCGCTCTGGTGGCCTCAGGAAAGGCCAGTCCCCATGCGAGTTCCTCGGGGGCCTCTCGGGATTCCTCTCCCGTCGATGCCGGGGCCCAAGACCTTGTGAGGAGTCGGGGCCGGAACCTGAGGATTCCTCTCCAGTGCTGACATGGATCTTGGGGTACTTCTGGAGTGCCCCAGGGGAGTCAGTCCTCGTGTCGAATGCGGGCATGCACTTGCGCTTTCCTCCAGAGCGGTAGCAGCAGTGTCACGCAGTCCTCCGCGTGGATCAATGGATCTATGGTTTTCCCTCGAGTCATTCCCTCGAGGCTTTCCCAAGAGGCTTTCCCACGAGGCTTTCGCACAGGGCTGTCCCACGTGCACACGTGGTGGGAGTCGATCCTCGGCTTGAACGTCAAGGCAGTGCAGGGAATACAGGTTCCTCTGGAATGGACTGACACATCTGGGGGACTCTTGGAATGGTGTCACGACCCTGGAGTTCCTCTCGCCTTACCTGTGGAGAGCGCCTCCTCTTGAGATGCGACGGGGACGCCGGGAATTCTTTCCCTACGAAACAGGGAAAGGATCCCTCTTCTCTAGCTAGGGTGCCTAAACGGAGCTCCCCTGGATGTGTGCTGGACCCCACGTGCTTCCTCTCGAGTGGAGACGGGTATGTCGGGGAACTTCTTGAGTTGCAGCAATGGTGTGAAGGACCCTTTGGAAGTTCCAGTGGTTAGATGTGATTGGCCTCGAGAAGCCTCATCGGAAATTGGCCTCATCTCGCCTGGAGGGCAAAACCTCCTGGATTTTCTCGAGTTGCGGCAGGTGCTCTCGACTTACGACGGGGACCTCAGGGAACCGCTCTGGTGGCCTCAGGAAAGGCCAGTCCCCATGCGAGTTCCTCAGGGGCCTCTCGGGATTCCTCTTCCGACGATGCCGGGGCCTAAGACCTTGTGTGGAGTCGGGGCCGGAACCTGACGATTCCTCTTCAGTGCTGACATGGATCTTGGGGTACTTCTGGAGTCTCCCCAGGGGAGTCAGTCCTCGTCTCGAATGCGGGCATGCACTTGCGCTTTCCTCCAGAGCGGTAGCAGCAGTGTCACGCAGTCCGCCGCGTGGATCAAAGGATCTATGGTTTTCCCTCGAGTCTTTCCCACGAGCCTTTCCCACGAGGCTTTCCCACAGGGCTGTCCCACGTGCACACGTGGTGGGAGTCGATCCTCGGCTTGAACGTCAAGGCAGTGCAGGGAAAACAGGTTCCTCTGGAATGGACTGACACATCTGGGGGACTCTTGGAATGGTGTCACGACCCTGGAGTTCCTCTCGCCTTTCCTGTGGAGAGCGCCTCCTCTTGAGTTGCGACGGGAACGCCGGGAATTCTTTCCCTACGAAACAGGGAAAGGATCCCTCATCTCGAGCTAGGAGGCGGAAACGGGGCTCCCCTGGATGTGTGCGGGACACCACGTGCTTCCTCTCGAGTGGAGACGGGTATGTCGGGGAACTTCTTGAGTTGCAGCAAGCGTGTGAAGGACCCTTTGGAAGTTCCAGTGGTTAGATGTGATTGGCCTCGAGAAGCCTCAGCGGAAATGGGCCTCATCTCGCCTGGAGGGCAAAACCTCCTGGATTTTCTCGAGTTGCGGCAGGTGCTCTCGACTTACGACGGGGACCTCAGGGAACCGCTCTGGTGGCCTCAGGAAAGGCCAGTCCCCATGCGAGTTCCTCGGGGGCCTCTCGGGATTCCTCTCCCGTCGATGCCGGGGCCTAAGACCTTGTGTGGAGTCGGGGCCGGAACCTGAGGATTCCTCTCCAGTGCTGACATGGATCTTGGGGTACTTCTGGAGTCTCCCCAGGGGAGTCAGTCCTCGTCTCGAATGCGGGCATGCACTTGCGCTTTCCTCCAGATCGGTAGCAGCAGTGTCACGAAGTCCGCCGCGTGGATCAAAGGATCTATGGTTTTCCCTCGAGTCTTTCCCACGAGGCTTTCCCACGAGGCTTTCCCACAGGGCTGTCCCACGTGCACACGTGGTGGGAGTCGATCCTCGGCTTGAACGTCAAGGCAGTGCAGGGATAACAGGTTCCTCTGGAATGGACTGACACATCTGGGGGACTCTTGGAATGGTGTCACGACCCTGGAGTTCCTCTCGCCTTTCCTGTGGAGAGCGCCTCAACTTGAGATGCGACGGGAACGCCGGGAATTCTTTCCCTACGAAACAGGGAAAGGATCCCTCATCTCGAGCTTGGAGGCGGAAACGGGGCTCCCCTGGATGTGTGCGGGACCCCACGTGCTTCCTCTCGAGTGGAAACGGGTATGTCGGGGAACTTCTTGAGTTGCAGCAAGGGTGTGAAGGACCCTTTGGAAGTTCCAGTGGTTAGATGTGATTGGCCTCGAGAAGCCTCAGCGGAAATGGGCCTCATCTCGCCTGGAGGACAAAACCTCCTGGATTTTCTCGAGTTGCGGCAGGTGCTCTCGACTTACGACGAGGACCTCAGGGACCCGCTCTGGTGGCCTCAGGAAAGGCCAGTCCCCATGCGAGTACCTCTAGGGATTCCTCTCCCGTCGATGCCGGGGCCTAAGACCTTGTGTGGAGTCGGGGCCGGAACCTGAGGATTCCTCTTCAGTGCTGACATGGATCTTGGGGTACTTCTGGAGTCTCCCCAGGGGAGTCAGTCCTCGTCTAGAATGCGGGCATGCACTTGCGCTTTCCTCCAGAGCGGTAGCAGCAGTGTCACGCAGTCCGCCGCATGGATCAAAGGATCTATGGTTTTCCCTCGAGTCTTTCCCACGAGGCTTTCCCACGAGGCTTTCCCACAGGGCTGTCCCACGTGCACACGTGGTGGGAGTCGATCCTCGGCTTGAATTTCAAGGCAGTGAAGGGAAAACAGGTTCCTCTGGAATGGACTGACACATCTGGGGGACTCTTGGAATGGTGGCACGACCCTGGAGTTCCTCTCGCCTTTCCTGTGGAGAGCGCCTCCTCTTGAGATGCGACAGGAACGCTGGGAATTCTTTCCCTACGAAACAGGGAAAGGATCCCTCATCTCGAGCAAGGAGGCGGAAACGGGGCTCCCCTGGATGTGGGCGGGACACCACGTGCTTCCTCTCGAGTGGAGACGGGTATGTCGGGGAACTTCTTGAGTTGCAGCAAGGGTGTGAAGGACCCTTTGGAAGTTCCAGTGGTTAGACGTGATTAGCCTCGAGAAGCCTCAGCGGAAATGGGCCTCATCTCGCCTGGAGGGCAAAACCTCCTGGATTTTCTCGAGTTGCGGCAGGTGCTCTCGACTTACGACGGGGACCTCAGGGACCCGCTCTGGTGGCCTCAGGAAAGGCCAGTCCCCATGCGAGTTCCTCGGGGGCCTCTCGGGATTCCTCTCCCATCGATGCCGGGGCCTAAGACCTTGTGTGGAGTCGGGGCCGGATCCTGAGGATTCCTCTCCAGTGCTGACATGGATCTTGGGGTACTTCTGGAGTCTCACCAGGGGAGTCAGTCCTCGTCTCGAATGCGGGCATGCACTTGCGCTTTCCTCCAGAGCGGTAGCAGCAGTGTCACGCAGTCCGCCGCGTGGATCAAAGGATCTATGGTTTTCCCTCGAGTCTTTCCCACGAGGCTTTCCCACGAGGCTTTCCCACAGGGCTGTCCCACGTGCACACGTGGTGGGAGTCGATCCTCGGCTTGAACGTCAAGGCAGTGCAGGGAAAACAGGTTCCTCTGGAATGGACTGACACATCTGGGGGACTCTTGGAATGGTGTCTCGACCCTGGAATTTCTCTCGACTTTCCTGTGGAGAGCGCCTCCTCTTGAGATGCGACGGGAACGCCGGGAATTCTTTCCCTACGAAACAGGGAAAGGATCCCTCATCTCGAGCTAGGAGGCGGAAACGGGGCTCCCCTGGATGTGTGCGGGACCCCACGTTTTTCCTCTCGAGTGGAGACGGGTATGTCTTGGAACTTCTTGAGTTGCAGCAATGGTGTGAAGGACCCTTTGGAAGTTCCAGTGGTTAGATGTGATTGGCCTCGAGAAGCCTCAGCAGAAATGGGCCTCATCTCGCCTGGAGGGCAAAACCTCCTGGATTTTCTCGAGTTGCGGCAGGTGCTCTCGACTTACGACGGGGACCTCAGGGAACCGCTCTGGTGGCCTCAGGAAAGGCCAGTCCCCATGCGAGTTCCTCGGGGGCCTCTCGGGATTCCTCTCCCGTCGATGCCGGGGTCTAAGACCTTGTGTGGAGTCGGGGCCGGTACCTGAGGATTCCTCTCCAGTGCTGACATGGATCTTGGGGTACTTCTGGAGTCTCCCCAGGGGAGTCAGTCCTCGTCTCGAATGCGGTCATGCACTTGCACTTTCCTCCAGAGCGGTAGCAGCAGTGTCACGCAGTCCGCCGGGTGGATCAAAGGATCTATGGTTTTCCCTCGAGTCTTTCCCACGAGGCTTTCCCACGAGGCTTTCCCACAGGGCTGTCCCACGTGCACACGTGGTGGGAGTCCATTCTCGGCTTGAACGTCAAGGCAGTGCAGGGAAAACAGGTTCCTCTGGAATGGACTGACACATCTGGGGGACTCTTGGAATGGTGGCACGACCCTGGAGTTCCTCTCGCCTTTCCTGTGGAGAGCGCCTCCTCTTGAGATGCGACGGGAACGCCGGGAATTCTTTCCCTACGAAACAGGGAAAGGATCCCTCATCTCGAGCTAGGAGGCGGAAACGGGGCTCCCCTGGATGTGTGCAGGACCCACGTGCTTCCTCTCGAGTGCAGACGGGTATGTCGGGGAACTTCTTGAGTTGCAGCAAGGGTGTGAAGGACCCTTTGGAAGTTCCAGTGGTTAGACGTGATTAGCCTCGAGAAGCCTCAGCGGAAATGGGCCTCATCTCGCCTGGAGGGCAAAACCTCCTGGATTTTCTCGAGTTGCGGCAGGTGCTCTCGACTTACGACGGGGACCTCAGGGAACCGCTCTGATGGCCTCAGGAAAGGCCAGTCCCCATGCGAGTTCCTCAGGGGCCTCTCGGGATTCCTCTTCCGACGATGCCGGGGCCTAAGACCTTGTGTGGAGTCGGGGCCGGAACCTGAGGATTCCTCTCCAGTGCTGACATGGATCTTGGGGTACTTCTGGAGTCTCCCCAGGGGAGTCAGTCCTCGTCTCGAATGCGGGCATGCACTTGCGCTTTCCTCCAGAGCGGTAGCAGCAGTGTCACGCAGTCCGCCGCGTGGATCAAAGGATCTATGGTTTTCCCTCGAGTCTTTCCCACGAGGCTTTCCCACGAGGCTTTCCCACAGGGCTGTCCCACGTGCACACGTGGTGGGAGTCGCTCCTCGGCTTGAACGTCAAGGCAGTGCAGGGAAAACAGGTTCCTCTGGAATGGACTGACACATCTGGGGGTCTCTTGGAATGGTGTCACGACCCTGGAGTTCCTCTCGCCTTTCCTGTGTAGAGCGCCTCCTCTTGAGTTGCGACGGGAACGCCGGGAATTCTTTCCCTACGAAACAGGGAAAGGATCCCTCATCTCGAGCTAGGAGGCGGAAACGGGGCTCCCCTGGATGTGTGCGGGACACCACGTGCTTCCTCTCGAGTGGAGACGGGTATGTCGGGGAACTTCTTGAGTTGCAGCAAGCGTGTGAAGGACCCTTTGGAAGTTCCAGTGGTTAGATGTGATTGGCCTCGAGAAGCCTCAGCGGAAATGGGCCTCATCTCGCCTGGAGGGCAAAACCTCCTGGATTTTCTCGAGTTGCGGCAGGTGCTCTCGACTTACGACAGGGACCTCAGGGAACCGCTCTGGTGGCCTCAGGAAAGGCCAGTCCCCATGCGAGTTCCTCGGGGGCCTCTCGGGATTCCTCTCCCGTCGATGCCGCGGCCTAAGACCTTGTGTGGAGTCGGGGCCGGAACCTGAGGATTCCTCTCCAGTGCTGACATGGATCTTGGGGTACTTCTGGAGTCTCCCAAGGGGAGTCAGTCCTCGTCTCGAATGCGGGCATGCACTTGCGCTTTCCTCCAGAGCGGTAGCAGCAGTGTCACGCAGTCCGCCGCGTGGATCAAAGGATCTATGGTTTTCCCTCGAGTCTTTCCCACGAGGCTTTCCCACGAGGCTTTCCCACAGGGCTGTCCCACGTGCACACGTGGTGGGAGTCGATCCTCGGCTTGAACGTCAAGGCAGTGCAGGGATAACAGGTTCCTCTGGAATGGACTGACACATCTGGGGGACTCTTGGAATGGTGTCACGACCCTGGAGTTCCTCTCGCCTTTCCTGTGGAGAGCGCCTCATCTTGAGATGCGACGGGAACTCCGGGAATTCTTTCCCTACGAAACAGGGAAAGGATCCCTCATCTCGAGCTTGGAGGCGGAAACGGGGCTCCCCTGGATGTGTGCGGGACCCCACGTGCTTCCTCTCGAGTGGAAACGGGTATGTCGGGGAACTTCTTGAGTTGCAGCAAGGGTGTGAAGGACCCTTTGGAAGTTCCAGTGGTTAGACGTGATTGGCCTCGAGAAGCCTCAGCGGAAATGGGCCTCATCTCGCCTGGAGGACAAAACCTCCTGGATTTTCTCGAGTTGCGGCAGGTGCTCTCGACTTACGACGAGGACCTCAGGGACCCGCTCTGGTGGCCTCAGGAAAGGCCAGTCCCCATGCGAGTTCCTCTGGGGATTCCTCTCCCGTCGATGCCGGGGCCTAAGACCTTGTGTGGAGTCGGGGCCGGAACCTGAGGATTCCTCTCCAGTGCTGACATGGATCTTGGGGTACTTCTGGAGTCTCCCCAGGGGAGTCAGTCCTCGTCTAGAATGCGGGCATGCACTTGCGCTTTCCTCCAGAGCGGTAGCAGCAGTGTCACGCAGTCCGCCGCGTGGATCAAAGGATCTATGGTTTTCCCTCGAGTCTTTCCCACGAGGCTTTCCCACGAGGCTTTCCCACAGGGCTGTCCCACGTGCACACGTGGTGGGAGTCGATCCTCGGCTTGAATTTCAAGGCAGTGCAGGGAAAACAGGTTCCTCTGGAATGGACTGACACATCTGGGGGACTCTTGGAATGGTGGCACGACCCTGGAGTTCCTCTCGCCTTTCCTGTGGAGAGCGCCTCCTCTTGAGATGCGACAGGAACGCTGGGAATTCTTTCCCTACGAAACAGGGAAAGGATCCCTCATCTCGAGCAAGGAGGCGGAAACGGGGCTCCCCTGGATGTGTGCGGGACCCCACGTGCTTCCTCTCGAGTGGAGACGGGTATGTCGGGGAACTTCTTGAGTTGCAGCAATGGTGTGAAGGACCCTTTGGAAGTTCCAGTGGTTAGACGTGATTAGCCTCGAGAAGCCTCAGCGGAAATGGGCCTCATCTCGCCTGGAGGGCAAAACCTCCTGGATTTTCTCGAGTTGCGGCAGGTGCTCTCGACTTACGACTGGGACCTCAGGGACCCGCTCTGTTGGCCTCAGGAAAGGCCAGTCCCCACGCGAGTTCCTTGGGGGCCTCTCGGGATTCCTCTCCCGTCGATGCCGGGCCTAAGACCTTGTGTGGAGTCGGGGCCGGAACCTGAGGATTCCTCTTCAGTGCTGACATGGATCTTGGGGTACTTCTGGAGTCTCCCCAGGGGAGTCAGTCCTCGTCTCGAATGCGGGCATGCACTTGCGCTTTCCTCCAGAGCGGTAACAGCAGTGTCACGCAGTCCGCCGCGTGGATCAAAGGATCTATGGTTTTCCCTCGAGTCTTTCCCACGAGGCTTTCCCACAGCGCTGTCCCACGTGCACACGTGGTGGGTTAGATCCTCGGCTTGATCGTCAAGGCAGTGCAGGGAAAACAGGTTCCTCTGGAATGGACTGACACATCTGGGGGACTCTTAGAATGGTGTTTAGACCCTGGAGTTCCTCTCTCCTTTCCTGTGGAGAGCGCCTCCTCTTGAGATGCGATGGGAACGCCGGGAATTCTTTCCCTACAAAACAGGGAAAGGATCCCTCATCTCGAGCTAGGAGGCGGAAACGGGGCTCCCCTGGATGTGTGCGGGACCCCACGTGCTTCCTCTCGAGTGGAGACGGGTATGTCGGGGAACTTCTTGAGTTGCAGCAATGGTGTGAAAGACCCTTTGGAAGTTCCAGTGGTTAGATGTGATTGGCCTCGAGAAGCCTCATTGGAAATGGGCCTCATCTCGCCTGGAGGGCAAAACCTCCTGGATTTTCTCGAGTTGCGGCAGGTGCTCTCGACTTACGACGGGGACCTCAGGGACCCGCTCTGGTGGCCTCAGGAAAGGCCAGTCCCCATGCGAGTTCCTCGGGGGCCTCTCGGGATTCCTCTCCCATCGATGCCGGGGCCTAAGACCTTGTGTGGAGTCGGGGCCGGAACCTGAGGATTCCTCTCCAGTGCTGACATGGATCTTGGGGTACTTCTGGAGTCTCCCCAGGGGAGTCAGTCCTCGTCTCGAATGCGGGCATGCACTTGCGCTTTCCTCCAGAGCGGTAGCAGCAGTGTCACGCAGTCCGCCGCGTAGATCAAAGGATCTATGGTTTTCCCTCGAGACTTTCCCACGAGGCTTTCCCACGAGGCTTTCCCACAGGGCTGTCCCACGTGCACACGTGGTGGGAGTCGATCCTCGGCTTGAACGTCAAGGCAGTGCAGGGAAAACAGGTTCCTCTGGAATGGACTGACACATCTGGGGGACTCTTGGAATGGTGGCATGACCCTGGAGTTCCTCTCTCCTTTCCTGTGGAGAGCGCCTCCTCTTGAGATGCGACGGGAACGCCAGGAATTCTTTCCCTACGAAACAGGGAAAGGATCCCTCATCTCGAGCTAGGAGGCGGAAACGGGGCTCCCCTGGATGTGTGCGGGACACCACGTGCTTCCTCTCGAGTGGAGACGGGTATATCGTGGAACTTCTTGAGTTGCAGCAAGGGTGTGAAGGACCCTTTGGAAGTTCCAGTGCTTAGATGTGATTGGCCTCGAAAAGCCTCACTGGAAATGGGCCTCATCTCGCCTGGAGGGCAAAACCTCCTGGATTTTCTCGAGTTGCGGCAGGTGCTCTCGACTTACGACTTGGACCTCAGGGACCCGCTCTGTTTGCCTCAGGAAAGGCCAGTCCCCACGCGAGTTCCTTGGGGGCCTCTCGGGATTCCTCTCCCGTCGATGCCGGGCCTAAGACCTTGTGTGGAGTCGGGGCCGGAACCTGAGGATTCCTCTTCAGTGCTGACATGGATCTTGGGGTACTTCTGGAGTCTCCCCAGGGGAGTCAGTCCTCGTCTCGAATGCGGGCATGCACTTGCGCTTTCCTCCAGAGCGGTAACAGCAGTGTCACGCAGTCCGCCGCGTGGATCAAAGGATCTATGGTTTTCCCTCGAGTCTTTCCCACGAGGCTTTCCCACGAGGCTTTCCCACAGCGCTGTCCCACGTGCACACGTGGTGGGTTAGATCCTCGGCTTGATCGTCAAGGCAGTGCAGGGAAAACAGGTTCCTCTGGAATGGACTGACACATCTGGGGGACTCTTGGAATGGTGGCATGACCCTGGAGTTCCTCTCTCCTTTCCTGTGGAGAGCGCCTCCTCTTGAGATGCGATGGGAACGCCGGGAATTCTTTCCCTACAAAACAGGGAAAGGATCCCTCATCTCGAGCTAGGAGGCGGAAACGGGGCTCCCCTGGATGTGTGCGGGACCCCACGTGCTTCCTCTCGAGTGGAGACGGGTATGTCGGGGAACTTCTTGAGTTGCAGCAATGGTGTGAAAGACCCTTTGGAAGTTCCAGTGGTTAGATGTGATTGGCCTCGAGAAGCCTCATTGGAAATGGGCCTCATCTCGCCTGGAGGGCAAAACCTCCTGGATTTTCTCGAGTTGCGGCAGGTGCTCTCGACTTACGACGGGGACCTCAGGGACCCGCTCTGGTGGCCTCAGGAAAGGCCAGTCCCCATGCGAGTTCCTCGGGGGCCTCTCGGGATTCCTCTCCCATCGATGCCGGGGCCTAAGACCTTGTGTGGAGTCGGGGCCGGAACCTGAGGATTCCTCTCCAGTGCTGACATGGATCTTGGGGTACTTCTGGAGTCTCCCCTGGGGAGTCAGTCCTCGTCTCGAATGCGGGCATGCACTTGCGCTTTCCTCCAGAGCGGTAGCAGCAGTGTCACGCAGTCCGCCGCGTAGATCAAAGGATCTATGGTTTTCCCTCGAGACTTTCCCACGAGGCTTTCCCACGAGGCTTTCCCACAGGGCTGTCCCACGTGCACACGTGGTGGGAGTCGATCCTCGGCTTGAACGTCAAGGCAGTGCAGGGAAAACAGGTTCCTCTGGAATGGACTGACACATCTGGGGGACTCTTGGAATGGTGGCATGACCCTGGAGTTCCTCTCTCCTTTCCTGTGGAGAGCGCCTCCTCTTGAGATGCGACGGGAACGCCAGGAATTCTTTCCCTACGAAACAGGGAAAGGATCCCTCATCTCGAGCTAGGAGGCGGAAACGGGGCTCCCCTGGATGTGTGCGGGACACCACGTGCTTCCTCTCGAGTGGAGACGGGTATATCGTGGAACTTCTTGAGTTGCAGCAAGGGTGTGAAGGACCCTTTGGAAGTTCCAGTGGTTAGATGTGATTGGCCTCGAAAAGCCTCAGCGGAAATGGGCCTCATCTCGCCTGGAGGGCAAAGCCTCCTGGATTTTCTCGAGTTGCGGCAGGTGCTCTCGACTTACGACGGGGACCTCAGGGACCCGCTCTGGTGGCCTCAGGAAAGGCCAGTCCCCATGCGAGTTCCTCGGGGGCCTCTCGGGATTCCTCTCCCGTCGATGCCGGGGCCTAAGACCTTGTGTGGAGTCGGGGCCGGAACCTGAGGATTCCTCTCCAGTGCTGACATGGATCTTGGGGTACTTCTGGAGTCTCCCCAGGGGAGTCAGTCCTCGTCTCGAATGCGGGCATGCACTTGCGCTTTCCTCCAGAGCGGTAGCAGCAGTGTCACGCAGTCCGCCGCGTGGATCAAAGGATCTATGGTTTTCCCTCAAGTCTTTCCCACGAGGCTTTCCCACGAGGCTTTCCCACAGGGCTGTCCCACGTGCACACGTGGTGGGAGTCGTTCCTCGGCTTGAACGTCAAGGCAGTGCAGGGAAAACAGGTTCCTCTGGAATGGACTGACACATCTGGGGGACTCTTGGAATGGTGGCACGACCCTGGAGTTCCTCTCGCCTTTCCTGTGGAGAGCGCCTCCTCTTGAGATGCGACGGGAACGCCGGGAATTCTTTCCCTACGAAACAGGGAAAGGATCCCTCATCTCGAGCTAGGAGGCGGAAACGGGGCTCCCCTGGATGTGTGCGGGACACCACGTGCTTCCTCTCGAGTGGAGACGGGTATGTCGGGGAACTTCTTGAGTTGCAGCAAGGGTGTGAAGGACCCTTTGGAAGTTCCAGTGGTTAGATGTGATTGGCCTCGAGAAGCCTCAGCGGAAATGGGCCTCATCTCGCCTGGAGGGCAAAACCTCCTGGATTTTCTCGAGTTGCGGCAGGTGCTCTCGACTTACGACGGGGACCTCAGGGACCCGCTCTGGTGGCCTCAGGAAAGGCCAGTCCCCATGCGAGTTCCTCGTGGGCCTCTCGGGATTCCTCTCCCGTCGATGCCGGGGCCTAAGACCTTGTGTGGAGTCGGGGCCGGAACCTGAGGATTCCTCTCCAGTGCTGACATGGATCTTGGGGTACTTCTGGAGTCTCCCCAGGGGAGTCAGTCCTCGTCTCGAATGCGGGCATGCACTTGCGCTTTCCTCCAGAGCGGTAGCAGCAGTGTCACGCAGTCCGCCGCGTAGATCAAAGGATCTATGGTTTTCCCTCGAGTCTTTCCCACGAGGCTTTCCCACGAGGCTTTCCCACAGGGCTGTCCCACGTGCACACGTGGTGGGAGTCGATCCTCGGCTTGAACGTCAAGGCAGTGCAGGGAAAACAGGTTCCTCTGGAATGGACTGACACATCTGGGGGACTCTTGGAATGGTGGCACGACCCTGGAGTTCCTCTCGCCTTTCCTGTGGAGAGCGCCTCCTCTTGAGATGCGACGGGAACACCGGGAATTCTTTCCCTACGAAACAGGGAAAGGATCCCTCATCTCGAGCTAGGAGGCGGAAACGGGGCTCCCCTGGATGTGTGCTGGACCCCACGTGCTTCCTCTCGAGTGGAGACGGGTATGTCTTGGAACTTCTTCAGTTGCAGCAATGGTGTGAAGGACCCTTTGGAAGTTCCAGTGGTTAGATGTGATTGGCCTCGAGAAGCCTCAGCAGAAATGGGCCTCATCTCGCCTGAAGGGCAAAACCTCCTGGATTTTCTCGAGTTGCGGCAGGTGCTCTCGACTTACGACGGGGACCTCAGGGAACCGCTCTGGTGGCCTCAGGAAAGGCCAGTCCCCATGCGAGTTCCTCGGGGGCCTCTCGGGATTCCTCTCCCGTCGATGCCGGGGTCTAAGACCTTGTGTGGAGTCGGGGCCGGAACCTGAGGATTCCTCTCCAGTGCTGACATGGATCTTGGGGTACTTCTGGAGTCTCCCCAGGGGAGTCAGTCCTCGTCTCGAATGCGGTCATGCACTTGCACTTTCCTCCAGAGCGGTAGCAGCAGTGTCACGCAGTCCGCCGCGTGGATCAAAGGATCTATGGTTTTCCCTCGAGTCTTTCCCACGAGGCTTTCCCACGAGGCTTTCCCACAGGGCTGTCCCACGTGCACACGTGGTGGGAGTCCATTCTCGGCTTGAACGTCAAGGCAGTGCAGGGAAAACAGGTTCCTCTGGAATGGACTGACACATCTGGGGGACTCTTGGAATGGTGGCACGACCCTGGAGTTCCTCTCGCCTTTCCTGTGGAGAGCGCCTCCTCTTGAGATGCGACGGGAACGCCGGGAATTCTTTCCCTACGAAACAGGGAAAGGATCCCTCATCTCGAGCTAGGAGGCGGAAACGGGGCTCCCCTGGATGTGTGCAGGACCCACGTGCTTCCTCTCGAGTGGAGACGGGTATGTCGGGGAACTTCTTGAGTTGCAGCAAGGGTGTGAAGGACCCTTTGGAAGTTCCAGTGGTTAGACGTGATTAGCCTCGAGAAGCCTCAGCGGAAATGGGCCTCATCTCGCCTGGAGGGCAAAACCTCCTGGATTTTCTCGAGTTGCGGCAGGTGCTCTCGACTTACGACGGGGACCTCAGGGACCCGCTCTGGTGGCCTCAGGAAAGGCCAGTCCCCATGCGAGTTCTTCGGGGGCCTCTCGGGATTCCTCTCCCATCGATGCCGGGGCCTAAGACCTTGTGTGGAGTCGGGGCCGGATCCTGAGGATTCCTCTCCAGTGCTGACATGGATCTTGGGGTACTTCTGGAGTCTCACCAGGGGAGTCAGTCCTCGTCTCGAATGCGGGCATGCACTTGCGCTTTCCTCCAGAGCGGTAGCAGCAGTGTCACGCAGTCCGCCGCATGGATCAAAGGATCTATGGTTTTCCCTCGAGTCTTTCCCACGAGGCTTTCCCACGAGGCTTTCCCACAGGGCTGTCCCACGTGCACACGTGGTGGGAGTCGATCCTCGGCTTGAACGTCAAGGCAGTGCAGGGAAAACAGGTTCCTCTGGAATGGACTGACACATCTGGGGGACTCTTGGAATGGTGGCACGACCCTGGAGTTCCTCTCGCCTTTCCTGTGGAGAGCGCCTCCTCTTGAGATGCGACGGGAACGCCGGGAATTCTTTCCCTACGAAACAGGGAAAGGATCCCTGATCTCGAGCTAGGAGGCGGAAACGGGGCTCCCCTGGATGTGTGCGGGACACCACGTGCTTCCTCTCGAGTGGAGACGGGTATGTCGGGGAACTTCTTGAGTTGCAGCAAGGGTGTGAAGGACCCTTTGGAAGTTCCAGTGGTTAGACGTGATTAGCCTCGAGAAGCCTCAGCGGAAATGGGCCTCATCTCGCCTGGAGGGCAAAACCTCCTGGATTTTCTCGAGTTGCGGCAGGTGCTCCCGACTTACGACGGGGACCTCAGGGACCCGCTCTGGTGGCCTCAGGAAAGGCCAGTCCCCATGCGAGTTCCTCGGGGGCCTCTCGGGATTCCTCTCCCGTCGATGCCGGGGCCTAAGACCTTGTGTGGAGTAGGGGCCTGATCCTGAGGATTCCTCTCCAGTGCTAACATGGATCTTGGGGTACTTCTGGAGTCTCCCCAGGGGAGTCAGTCCTCGTCTCGAATGCGGGCATGCACTTGCGCTTTCCTCCAGAGCGGTAGCAGCAGTGTCACGCAGTCCGCCGCGTGGATCAAAGGATCTATGGTTTTCCCTCGAGTCTTTCCCACGAGGCTTTCCCACGAGGCTTTCCCACAGGGCTGTCCCACGTGCACACGTGGTGGGAGTCGATCCTCGGCTTGAACGTCAAGGCAGTGCAGGGAAAACAGGTACCTCTGGAAAGGACTGACACATCTGGGGGTCTCTTGGAATGGTGGCACGACCCTGCAGTTCCTCTCGCCTTTCCTGTGGAAAGCGCCTCCTCTTGAGATGCGACGGGAACGCCGGGAATTCTTTCCCTACGAAACAGGGAAAGGATCCCTCATCTCGAGCTAGGAGGCGGAAACGGGGCTCCCCTGGATGTGTGCGGGACACCACGTGCTTCCTCTCGAGTGGAGACGGGTATGTCGGGGAACTTCTTGAGTTGCAGCAAGGGTGTGAAGGACCTTTGGAAGTTCCAGTGGTTAGACGTGATTAGCCTCGAGAAGCCTCAGCGGAAATGGGCCTCATCTCACCTGGAGGGCAAAATCTCCTGGATTTTCTCGAGTTGCGGCAGGTGCTCTCGACTTACGACGGGGACCTCAGGGACCCGCTCTGGTGGCCTCAGGAAAGGCCAGTCCCCATGCGAGTTCCTCGGGGGCCTCTCGGGATTCCTCTCCCGTCGATGCCGCGGCCTAAGACCTTGTGTGGAGTCGGGGCCGGAACCTGAGGATTCCTCTCCAGTGTTGACATGGATCTTGGGGTACTTCTGGAGTCTCCCCAGGGGAGTCAGTCCTCGTCTCGAATGCGGGCATGCACTTGCGCTTTCCTCCAGAGCGGTAGCAGCAGTGTCACGCAGTCCGCCTTGTAGATCAAAGGATCTATGGTTTTCCCTCGAGACTTTCCCACGAGGCTTTCCCACGAGGCTTTCCCACAGGGATGTCCCACGTGCACACGTGGTGGGAGTCGATCTTCGGCTTGAACGTCAAGGCAGTGCAGGGAAAACAGGTTCCTCTGGAATGGACTGACACATCTGGGGGACTCTTGGAATGGTGGCATGACCCTGGAGTTCCTCTCTCCTTTCCTGTGGAGAGCGCCTCCTCTTGAGATGCGACGGGAACGCCAGGAATTCTTTCCCTACGAAACAGGGAAAGGATCCCTCATCTCGAGCTAGGAGGCGGAAACGGGGCTCCCCTGGATGTGTGCGGGACACCACGTGCTTCCTCTCGAGTGCAGACGGGTATGTCGTGGAACTTCTTGAGTTGCAGCAAGGGTGTGAAGAACCCTTTGGAAGTTCCAGTGGTTAGATGTGATTGGCCTCGAGAAGCCTCAGCGGAAATGGGCCTCATCTCGCCTGGAGGGCAAAACCTCCTGGATTTTCTCGAGTTGCGGCAGGTGCTCTCGACTTACGACGGGGACCTCAGGGACCCGCTCTGGTGGCCTCAGGAAAGGCCAGTCCCCATGCGAGTTCCTCGGGGGCCTCTCGGGATTCCTCTCCCGTCGATGCCGGGGCCTAAGACCTTGTGTGGAGTCGGGGCCGGAACCTGAGGATTCCTCTCCAGTGCTGACATGGACCTTGGGGTACTTCTGGAGTCTCCCCAGGGGAGTCAGTTCTCGTCTCGAATGCGGGCATGCACTTGCGCTTTCCTCCAGAGCGGTAGCAGCAGTGTCACGCAGTCCGCCGCGTGGATCAAAGGATCTATGGTTTTCCCTCGAGTCTTTCCCACGAGGCTTTCCCACGATTCTTTCCCACAGGGCTGTCCCACGTGCACACGTGGTGGGAGTCGATCCTCGGCTTGAACGTCAAGGCAGTGCAGGGAAAACAGGTTCCTCTGGAATGGACTGACACATCTGGGGGACTCTTGGAATGGTGTCACGACCCTGGAGTTCCTCTCGCCTTTCCTGTGGAGAGCGCCTCCTCTTGAGATGCGACGGGAACGCCGGGAATTCTTTCCCTACGAAACAGGGAAAGGATCCCTCATCTCGAGCTAGGAGGCGGAAACGGGGCTCCCCTGGATGTGTGCGGGACCCACGTGCTTCCTCTCGAGTGGAGACGGGTATGTCGGGGAACTTCTTGAGTTGCAGCAAGGGTGTGAAGGACCCTTTGGAAGTTCCAGTGGTTAGACGTGATTAGCCTCGAGAAGCCTCAGCGGAAATGGGCGTCATCTCGCCTGGAGGGCAAAACCTCCTGGATTTTCTCGAGTTGCGGCAGGTGCTCTCGACTTACGACGGGGACCTCACGGACCCGCTCTGGTGGCCTCAGGAAAGGCCAGTCCCCATGCGAGTTCCTCGGGGGCCTCTCGGGATTCCTCTCCCATCGATGCCGGGGCCTAAGACCTTGTGTGGAGTCGGGGCCGGAACCTGAGGATTCCTCTCCAGTGCTGACATGGATCTTGGGGTACTTCTGGAGTCTCCCCAGGGGAGTCAGTCCTCGTCTCGAATGCGGGCATGCACTTGCGCTTTCCTCCAGAGCGGTAGCAGCAGTGTCACGCAGTCCGCCGCGTGGATCAAAGGATCTATGGTTTTCCCTCGAGTCTTTCCCACGAGGCTTTCCCACGAGGCTTTCCCACGAGGCTTTCCCACAGGGCTGTCCCACGTGCACACGTGGTGGGAGTCGATCCTCGGCTTGAACGTCAAGGCAGTGCAGGGAAAACAGGTTCCTCTGGAATGGACTGACACATCTGGGGGACTCTTGGAATGGTGGCATGACCCTGGAGTTCCTCTCGCCTTTCCTGTGGAGAGCGCCTCCTCTTGAGATGCGACGGGAACGCCGGGAATTCTTTCCCTACGAAACAGGGAAAGGATCCCTCATCTCGAGCTAGGAGGCGGAAACGGGGCTCCCCTGGATGTGTGCAGGACCCCACGTGCTTCCTCTCGAGTGGAGACGGGTATGTCAGGGAACTTCTTGAGTTGCAGCAATGGTGTGAAGGACCCTTTGGAAGTTCCAGTGGTTAGATGTGATTGGCCTCGGGAAGCCTCAGCGGAAATGGGCCTCATCTCGCCTGGAAGGCAAAACCTCCTGGATTTTCTCGAGTTGCGGCAGGTGCTCTCGACTTACGACGGGGACCTCAGGGACCCGCTCTGGTGGCCTCAGGAAAGGCCAGTCCCCATGCGAGTTCCTCGGGGGCCTCTCGGGATTCCTCTCCCGTCGATGCCGGGGCCTAAGACCTTGTGTGGAGTCGGGGCCGGAACCTGAGGATTCCTCTCCAGTGCTGACATGGATCTTGGGGTACTTCTGGAGTCTCCCCAGGGGAGTCAGTCCTCGTCTCGAATGCGGGCATGCACTTGCGCTTTCCTCCAGAGCGGTAGCAGCAGTGTCACGCAGTCCGCCGCGTGGATCAAAGGATCTATGGTTTTCCCTCGAGTCTTTCCCACGAGGCTTTCCCACGAGGCTTTCCCACAGGGCTGTCCCCCGTGCACACGTGGTGGGAGTCGATCCTCGGCTTGAACGTCAAGGCAGTGCAGGGAAAACAGGTTCCTCTGGAATGGACTGACACATCTGGGGGACTCTTGGAATGGTGTCACGACCCTGGAGTTCCTCTCGCCTTTCCTTTGGAGAGCGCATCCTCTTGAGATGCGACGGGAACGCCGGGAATTCTTTCCCTACGAAACAGGGAAAGGATACCTCATCTCGAGCTAGGAGGCGGAAACAGGGCTCCCCTGGATGTGTGCGGGACCCAACGTGCTTCCTCTCGAGTGGAGACGGGTATGTCGGGGAACTTCTTGAGTAGCAGCAATGGTGTGAAGGACCCTTTGGAAGTTCCAGTGGTTAGATGTGATTGGCCTCGAGAAGCCTCAGCGGATATGGGCCTCATCGCGCCTGGAGGGCAAAACCTCCTGGATTTTCTCGAGTTGCGGCAGGTGCTCTCGACGTACGACGGGGACCTCAGGGAACCGCTCTGGTGGCCTCAGGAAAGGCCAGTCCCCATGCGAGTTCCTCGGGGCCTCTCGGGATTCCTCTCCCGTCGATGCCGGGGCCTAAGACCTTGTGTGGAGTCGGGGCCGGAACCTGAGGATTCCTCTCCAGTGCTGACATGGATTTTGGGGTACTTCTGGAGTCTCCCCAGGGGAGTCAGTCCTCGTCTCGAATGCGGGCATGCACTTGCGCTTTCCTCCAGAGCGGTAGCAGCAGTGTCACCCAGTCCGCCGCGTGGATCAAAGGATCTATGGTTTTCCCTCGAGTCTTTCCCACGAGGCTTTCCCACGAGGCTTTCCCACAGGGCTGTCCCACGTGCACACGTGGTGGGAGTCGCTCCTCGGCTTGAACGTCAAGGCAGTGCAGGGAAAACAGGTTCCTCTGGAATGGACTGAGACATCTGGGGGACTCTTGGAATGGTGGCACGACCCTGGAGTTCCTCTCGCCTTTCCTGTGGAGAGCGCCTCCTCTTGAGATGCGACGGGAACGCCGGGAATTCTTTCCCTATGAAACAGGGAAAGGATCCCTCATCTCGAGCTAGGAGGCGGAAAAGGGGCTCCCCTGGATGTGTGCGGGACACCACGTGCTTCCTCTCGATTGGAGACGGGTATGTCGGGGAACTACTTGAGTTGCAGCAATGGTGTGAAGGACCCTTTGGAAGTTCCAGTGGTTAGATGTGATTGGCCTCGAGAAGCCTCAGCGGAAATGGGCCTCATCTCGCCTGGAGGGCAAAACCTCCTGGATTTTCTCGAGTTGCGGCAGGTGCTCTCGACTTACGACGGGGACCTCAGGGACCGGCTCTGGTGGCCTCAGGAAAGGCCAGTCCCCATGCGAGTTCCTCGGGGGCCTCTCGGGATTCCTCTCCCGTCGATGCCCGGGCCTAAGACCTTGTGTGGAGTCGGGGCCGGAACCTGAGGATTCCTCTCCAGTGCTGACATGGATCTTGGGGTACTTCTGGAGTCTCCCCAGGGGAGTCAGTCCTCGTCTCGAATGCGGGCATGCACTTGCGCTTTCCTCCAGAGCGGTAGCAGCAGTGTCACGCAGTCCGCCGCGTGGATCAAAGGATCTATGGTTTTCCCTCGAGTCTTTCCCACGAGGCTTTCCCACGAGGCTTTCCCACAGGGCTGTCCCCCGTGCACACGTGGTGGGAGTCGATCCTCGGCTTGAACGTCAAGGAAGTGCAGGGAAAACAGGTTCCTCTGGAATGGACTGACACATCTGGGGGACTCTTGGAATGGTGGCACGACCCTGGAGTTCCTCTCGCCTTTCCTTTGGAGAGCACCTCCTCTTGAGATGCGACGGGAACGCCGGGAATTCTTTCCCTACGAAACAGGGAAAGGATCCCTCATCTCGAGCTAGGAGGCGGAAACAGGGCTCCCCTGGATGTGTGCGGGACCCCACGTGCTTCCTCTCGAGTGGAGACGGGTATGTCGGGAAACTTCTTGAGTTGCAGCAATGGTGTGAAGGACCCTTTGGAAGTTCCAGTGGTTAGATGTGATTGGCCTCGAGAAGCCTCAGCGGATATGGGCCTCATCGCGCCTGGAGGGCAAAACCTCCTGGATTTTCTCGAGTTGCGGCAGGTGCTCTCGACTTACGACGGGGACCTCAGGGACCCGCTCTGGTGGCCTCAGGAAAGGCCAGTCCCCATGCGAGTTCCTCGGGGGCCTCTCGGGATTCCTCTCCCGTCGATGCCGGGGCCTAAGACCTTGTGTGGAGTCGGGGCCGGAACCTGAGGATTCCTCTCCAGTGCTGACATGGATCTTGGGGTACTTCTGGAGTCTCCCCAGGGGAGTCAGTCCTCGTCTCGAATGCGGGCATGCACTTGCGCTTTCCTCCAGAGCGGTAGCAGCAGTGTCACGCAGTCCGCCGCGTGGATCAAAGGATCTATGGTTTTCCCTCGAGTCTTTCCCACGAGGCTTTCCCACGAGGCTTTCCCACGAGGCTTTCCCACAGGGCTGTCCCACGTGCACACGTGGTGGGAGTCGATCCTCGGCTTGAACGTCAAGGCAGTGCAGGGAAAACAGGTTCCTCTGGAATGGACTGACACATCTGGGGGACTCTTGGAATGGTGGCACGACCCTGGAGTTCCTCTCGCCTTTCCTGTGGAGAGCGCCTCCTCTTGAGATGCGACGGGAACGCCGGGAATTCTTTCCCTACGAAACAGGGAAAGGATCCCTCATCTCGAGCTAGGAGGCGGAAACGGGGCTCCCCTGGATGTGTGCTGGACCCCACGTGCTTCCTCTCGAGTGGAGACGGGTATGTCTTGGAACTTCTTCAGTTGCAGCAATGGTGTGAAGGACCCTTTGGAAGTTCCAGTGGTTAGATGTGATTGGCCTCGAGAAGCCTCAGCAGAAATGGGCCTCATCTCGCCTGAAGGGCAAAACCTCCTGGATTTTCTCGAGTTGCGGCAGGTGCTCTCGACTTACGACGGGGACCTCAGGGAACCGCTCTGGTGGCCTCAGGAAAGGCCAGTCCCCATGCGAGTTCCTCGGGGGCCTCTCGGGATTCCTCTCCCGTCGATGCCGGGGTCTAAGACCTTGTGTGGAGTCGGGGCCGGAACCTGAGGATTCCTCTCCAGTGCTGACATGGATCTTGGGGTACTTCTGGAGTCTCCCCAGGGGAGTCAGTCCTCGTCTCGAATGCGGTCATGCACTTGCACTTTCCTCCAGAGCGGTAGCAGCAGTGTCACGCAGTCCGCCGCGTGGATCAAAGGATCTATGGTTTTCCCTCGAGTCTTTCCCACGAGGCTTTCCCACGAGGCTTTCCCACAGGGCTGTCCCACGTGCACACGTGGTGGGAGTCCATTCTCGGCTTGAACGTCAAGGCAGTGCAGGGAAAACAGGTTCCTCTGGAATGGACTGACACATCTGGGGGACTCTTGGAATGGTGGCACGACCCTGGAGTTCCTCTCGCCTTTCCTGTGGAGAGCGCCTCCTCTTGAGATGCGACGGGAACGCCGGGAATTCTTTCCCTACGAAACAGGGAAAGGATCCCTCATCTCGAGCTAGGAGGCGGAAACGGGGCTCCCCTGGATGTGTGCAGGACCCACGTGCTTCCTCTCGAGTGGAGACGGGTATGTCGGGGAACTTCTTGAGTTGCAGCAAGGGTGTGAAGGACCCTTTGGAAGTTCCAGTGGTTAGACGTGATTAGCCTCGAGAAGCCTCAGCGGAAATGGGCCTCATCTCGCCTGGAGGGCAAAACCTCCTGGATTTTCTCGAGTTGCGGCAGGTGCTCTCGACTTACGACGGGGACCTCAGGGACCCGCTCTGGTGGCCTCAGGAAAGGCCAGTCCCCATGCGAGTTCTTCGGGGGCCTCTCGGGATTCCTCTCCCATCGATGCCGGGGCCTAAGACCTTGTGTGGAGTCGGGGCCGGATCCTGAGGATTCCTCTCCAGTGCTGACATGGATCTTGGGGTACTTCTGGAGTCTCCCCAGGGGAGTCAGTCCTCGTCTCGAATGCGGGCATGCACTTGCGCTTTCCTCCAGAGCGGTAGCAGCAGTGTCACGCAGTCCGCCGCATGGATCAAAGGATCTATGGTTTTCCCTCGAGTCTTTCCCACGAGGCTTTCCCACGAGGCTTTCCCACAGGGCTGTCCCACGTGCACACGTGGTGGGAGTCGATCCTCGGCTTGAACGTCAAGGCAGTGCAGGGAAAACAGGTTCCTCTGGAATGGACTGACACATCTGGGGGACTCTTGGAATGGTGGCACGACCCTGGAGTTCCTCTCGCCTTTCCTGTGGAGAGCGCCTCCTCTTGAGATGCGACGGGAACGCCGGGAATTCTTTCCCTACGAAACAGGGAAAGGATCCCTGATCTCGAGCTAGGAGGCGGAAACGGGGCTCCCCTGGATGTGTG
Organism: Ovis canadensis; assembly: GCF_042477335.2. NCBI lineage: Eukaryota > Metazoa > Chordata > Mammalia > Artiodactyla > Bovidae > Ovis > Ovis canadensis. The sequence continues at coordinate 11,246,534 of NC_091268.1, forward strand.
CGGGACACCACGTGCTTCCTCTCGAGTGGAGACGGGTATGTCGGGGAACTTCTTGAGTTGCAGCAAGGGTGTGAAGGACCCTTTGGAAGTTCCAGTGGTTAGACGTGATTAGCCTCGAGAAGCCTCAGCGGAAATGGGCCTCATCTCGCCTGGAGGGCAAAACCTCCTGGATTTTCTCGAGTTGCGGCAGGTGCTCCCGACTTACGACGGGGACCTCAGGGACCCGCTCTGGTGGCCTCAGGAAAGGCCAGTCCCCATGCGAGTTCCTCGGGGGCCTCTCGGGATTCCTCTCCCGTCGATGCCGGGGCCTAAGACCTTGTGTGGAGTAGGGGCCTGATCCTGAGGATTCCTCTCCAGTGCTAACATGGATCTTGGGGTACTTCTGGAGTCTCCCCAGGGGAGTCAGTCCTCGTCTCGAATGCGGGCATGCACTTGCGCTTTCCTCCAGAGCGGTAGCAGCAGTGTCACGCAGTCCGCCGCGTGGATCAAAGGATCTATGGTTTTCCCTCGAGTCTTTCCCACGAGGCTTTCCCACGAGGCTTTCCCACAGGGCTGTCCCACGTGCACACGTGGTGGGAGTCGATCCTCGGCTTGAACGTCAAGGCAGTGCAGGGAAAACAGGTACCTCTGGAAAGGACTGACACATCTGGGGGTCTCTTGGAATGGTGGCACGACCCTGCAGTTCCTCTCGCCTTTCCTGTGGAAAGCGCCTCCTCTTGAGATGCGACGGGAACGCCGGGAATTCTTTCCCTACGAAACAGGGAAAGGATCCCTCATCTCGAGCTAGGAGGCGGAAACGGGGCTCCCCTGGATGTGTGCGGGACACCACGTGCTTCCTCTCGAGTGGAGACGGGTATGTCGGGGAACTTCTTGAGTTGCAGCAAGGGTGTGAAGGACCTTTGGAAGTTCCAGTGGTTAGACGTGATTAGCCTCGAGAAGCCTCAGCGGAAATGGGCCTCATCTCACCTGGAGGGCAAAATCTCCTGGATTTTCTCGAGTTGCGGCAGGTGCTCTCGACTTACGACGGGGACCTCAGGGACCCGCTCTGGTGGCCTCAGGAAAGGCCAGTCCCCATGCGAGTTCCTCGGGGGCCTCTCGGGATTCCTCTCCCGTCGATGCCGCGGCCTAAGACCTTGTGTGGAGTCGGGGCCGGAACCTGAGGATTCCTCTCCAGTGTTGACATGGATCTTGGGGTACTTCTGGAGTCTCCCCAGGGGAGTCAGTCCTCGTCTCGAATGCGGGCATGCACTTGCGCTTTCCTCCAGAGCGGTAGCAGCAGTGTCACGCAGTCCGCCTTGTAGATCAAAGGATCTATGGTTTTCCCTCGAGACTTTCCCACGAGGCTTTCCCACGAGGCTTTCCCACAGGGATGTCCCACGTGCACACGTGGTGGGAGTCGATCTTCGGCTTGAACGTCAAGGCAGTGCAGGGAAAACAGGTTCCTCTGGAATGGACTGACACATCTGGGGGACTCTTGGAATGGTGGCATGACCCTGGAGTTCCTCTCTCCTTTCCTGTGGAGAGCGCCTCCTCTTGAGATGCGACGGGAACGCCAGGAATTCTTTCCCTACGAAACAGGGAAAGGATCCCTCATCTCGAGCTAGGAGGCGGAAACGGGGCTCCCCTGGATGTGTGCGGGACACCACGTGCTTCCTCTCGAGTGCAGACGGGTATGTCGTGGAACTTCTTGAGTTGCAGCAAGGGTGTGAAGAACCCTTTGGAAGTTCCAGTGGTTAGATGTGATTGGCCTCGAGAAGCCTCAGCGGAAATGGGCCTCATCTCGCCTGGAGGGCAAAACCTCCTGGATTTTCTCGAGTTGCGGCAGGTGCTCTCGACTTACGACGGGGACCTCAGGGACCCGCTCTGGTGGCCTCAGGAAAGGCCAGTCCCCATGCGAGTTCCTCGGGGGCCTCTCGGGATTCCTCTCCCGTCGATGCCGGGGCCTAAGACCTTGTGTGGAGTCGGGGCCGGAACCTGAGGATTCCTCTCCAGTGCTGACATGGACCTTGGGGTACTTCTGGAGTCTCCCCAGGGGAGTCAGTTCTCGTCTCGAATGCGGGCATGCACTTGCGCTTTCCTCCAGAGCGGTAGCAGCAGTGTCACGCAGTCCGCCGCGTGGATCAAAGGATCTATGGTTTTCCCTCGAGTCTTTCCCACGAGGCTTTCCCACGATTCTTTCCCACAGGGCTGTCCCACGTGCACACGTGGTGGGAGTCGATCCTCGGCTTGAACGTCAAGGCAGTGCAGGGAAAACAGGTTCCTCTGGAATGGACTGACACATCTGGGGGACTCTTGGAATGGTGTCACGACCCTGGAGTTCCTCTCGCCTTTCCTGTGGAGAGCGCCTCCTCTTGAGATGCGACGGGAACGCCGGGAATTCTTTCCCTACGAAACAGGGAAAGGATCCCTCATCTCGAGCTAGGAGGCGGAAACGGGGCTCCCCTGGATGTGTGCGGGACCCACGTGCTTCCTCTCGAGTGGAGACGGGTATGTCGGGGAACTTCTTGAGTTGCAGCAAGGGTGTGAAGGACCCTTTGGAAGTTCCAGTGGTTAGACGTGATTAGCCTCGAGAAGCCTCAGCGGAAATGGGCGTCATCTCGCCTGGAGGGCAAAACCTCCTGGATTTTCTCGAGTTGCGGCAGGTGCTCTCGACTTACGACGGGGACCTCACGGACCCGCTCTGGTGGCCTCAGGAAAGGCCAGTCCCCATGCGAGTTCCTCGGGGGCCTCTCGGGATTCCTCTCCCATCGATGCCGGGGCCTAAGACCTTGTGTGGAGTCGGGGCCGGAACCTGAGGATTCCTCTCCAGTGCTGACATGGATCTTGGGGTACTTCTGGAGTCTCCCCAGGGGAGTCAGTCCTCGTCTCGAATGCGGGCATGCACTTGCGCTTTCCTCCAGAGCGGTAGCAGCAGTGTCACGCAGTCCGCCGCGTGGATCAAAGGATCTATGGTTTTCCCTCGAGTCTTTCCCACGAGGCTTTCCCACGAGGCTTTCCCACGAGGCTTTCCCACAGGGCTGTCCCACGTGCACACGTGGTGGGAGTCGATCCTCGGCTTGAACGTCAAGGCAGTGCAGGGAAAACAGGTTCCTCTGGAATGGACTGACACATCTGGGGGACTCTTGGAATGGTGGCATGACCCTGGAGTTCCTCTCGCCTTTCCTGTGGAGAGCGCCTCCTCTTGAGATGCGACGGGAACGCCGGGAATTCTTTCCCTACGAAACAGGGAAAGGATCCCTCATCTCGAGCTAGGAGGCGGAAACGGGGCTCCCCTGGATGTGTGCAGGACCCCACGTGCTTCCTCTCGAGTGGAGACGGGTATGTCAGGGAACTTCTTGAGTTGCAGCAATGGTGTGAAGGACCCTTTGGAAGTTCCAGTGGTTAGATGTGATTGGCCTCGGGAAGCCTCAGCGGAAATGGGCCTCATCTCGCCTGGAAGGCAAAACCTCCTGGATTTTCTCGAGTTGCGGCAGGTGCTCTCGACTTACGACGGGGACCTCAGGGACCCGCTCTGGTGGCCTCAGGAAAGGCCAGTCCCCATGCGAGTTCCTCGGGGGCCTCTCGGGATTCCTCTCCCGTCGATGCCGGGGCCTAAGACCTTGTGTGGAGTCGGGGCCGGAACCTGAGGATTCCTCTCCAGTGCTGACATGGATCTTGGGGTACTTCTGGAGTCTCCCCAGGGGAGTCAGTCCTCGTCTCGAATGCGGGCATGCACTTGCGCTTTCCTCCAGAGCGGTAGCAGCAGTGTCACGCAGTCCGCCGCGTGGATCAAAGGATCTATGGTTTTCCCTCGAGTCTTTCCCACGAGGCTTTCCCACGAGGCTTTCCCACAGGGCTGTCCCCCGTGCACACGTGGTGGGAGTCGATCCTCGGCTTGAACGTCAAGGCAGTGCAGGGAAAACAGGTTCCTCTGGAATGGACTGACACATCTGGGGGACTCTTGGAATGGTGTCACGACCCTGGAGTTCCTCTCGCCTTTCCTTTGGAGAGCGCATCCTCTTGAGATGCGACGGGAACGCCGGGAATTCTTTCCCTACGAAACAGGGAAAGGATACCTCATCTCGAGCTAGGAGGCGGAAACAGGGCTCCCCTGGATGTGTGCGGGACCCAACGTGCTTCCTCTCGAGTGGAGACGGGTATGTCGGGGAACTTCTTGAGTAGCAGCAATGGTGTGAAGGACCCTTTGGAAGTTCCAGTGGTTAGATGTGATTGGCCTCGAGAAGCCTCAGCGGATATGGGCCTCATCGCGCCTGGAGGGCAAAACCTCCTGGATTTTCTCGAGTTGCGGCAGGTGCTCTCGACGTACGACGGGGACCTCAGGGAACCGCTCTGGTGGCCTCAGGAAAGGCCAGTCCCCATGCGAGTTCCTCGGGGCCTCTCGGGATTCCTCTCCCATCGATGCCGGGGCCTAAGACCTTGTGTGGAGTCGGGGCCGGATCCTGAGGATTCCTCTCCAGTGCTGACATGGATCTTGGGGTACTTCTGGAGTCTCCCCAGGGGAGTCAGTCCTCGTCTCGAATGCGGGCATGCACTTGCGCTTTCCTCCAGAGCGGTAGCAGCAGTGTCACGCAGTCCGCCGCATGGATCAAAGGATCTATGGTTTTCCCTCGAGTCTTTCCCACGAGGCTTTCCCACGAGGCTTTCCCACGAGGCTTTCCCACAGGGCTGTCCCACGTGCACACGTGGTGGGAGTCGATCCTCGGCTTGAACGTCAAGGCAGTGCAGGGAAAACAGGTTCCTCTGGAATGGACTGACACATCTGGGGGACTCTTGGAATGGTGGCACGACCCTGGAGTTCCTCTCGCCTTTCCTGTGGAGAGCGCCTCCTCTTGAGATGCGACGGGAACGCCGGGAATTCTTTCCCTACGAAACAGGGAAAGGATCCCTCATCTCGAGCTAGGAGGCGGAAACGGGGCTCCCCTGGATGTGTGCTGGACCCCACGTGCTTCCTCTCGAGTGGAGACGGGTATGTCTTGGAACTTCTTCAGTTGCAGCAATGGTGTGAAGGACCCTTTGGAAGTTCCAGTGGTTAGATGTGATTGGCCTCGAGAAGCCTCAGCAGAAATGGGCCTCATCTCGCCTGAAGGGCAAAACCTCCTGGATTTTCTCGAGTTGCGGCAGGTGCTCTCGACTTACGACGGGGACCTCAGGGAACCGCTCTGGTGGCCTCAGGAAAGGCCAGTCCCCATGCGAGTTCCTCGGGGGCCTCTCGGGATTCCTCTCCCGTCGATGCCGGGGTCTAAGACCTTGTGTGGAGTCGGGGCCGGAACCTGAGGATTCCTCTCCAGTGCTGACATGGATCTTGGGGTACTTCTGGAGTCTCCCCAGGGGAGTCAGTCCTCGTCTCGAATGCGGTCATGCACTTGCACTTTCCTCCAGAGCGGTAGCAGCAGTGTCACGCAGTCCGCCGCGTGGATCAAAGGATCTATGGTTTTCCCTCGAGTCTTTCCCACGAGGCTTTCCCACGAGGCTTTCCCACAGGGCTGTCCCACGTGCACACGTGGTGGGAGTCCATTCTCGGCTTGAACGTCAAGGCAGTGCAGGGAAAACAGGTTCCTCTGGAATGGACTGACACATCTGGGGGACTCTTGGAATGGTGGCACGACCCTGGAGTTCCTCTCGCCTTTCCTGTGGAGAGCGCCTCCTCTTGAGATGCGACGGGAACGCCGGGAATTCTTTCCCTACGAAACAGGGAAAGGATCCCTCATCTCGAGCTAGGAGGCGGAAACGGGGCTCCCCTGGATGTGTGCAGGACCCACGTGCTTCCTCTCGAGTGGAGACGGGTATGTCGGGGAACTTCTTGAGTTGCAGCAAGGGTGTGAAGGACCCTTTGGAAGTTCCAGTGGTTAGACGTGATTAGCCTCGAGAAGCCTCAGCGGAAATGGGCCTCATCTCGCCTGGAGGGCAAAACCTCCTGGATTTTCTCGAGTTGCGGCAGGTGCTCTCGACTTACGACGGGGACCTCAGGGACCCGCTCTGGTGGCCTCAGGAAAGGCCAGTCCCCATGCGAGTTCTTCGGGGGCCTCTCGGGATTCCTCTCCCATCGATGCCGGGGCCTAAGACCTTGTGTGGAGTCGGGGCCGGATCCTGAGGATTCCTCTCCAGTGCTGACATGGATCTTGGGGTACTTCTGGAGTCTCCCCAGGGGAGTCAGTCCTCGTCTCGAATGCGGGCATGCACTTGCGCTTTCCTCCAGAGCGGTAGCAGCAGTGTCACGCAGTCCGCCGCATGGATCAAAGGATCTATGGTTTTCCCTCGAGTCTTTCCCACGAGGCTTTCCCACGAGGCTTTCCCACAGGGCTGTCCCACGTGCACACGTGGTGGGAGTCGATCCTCGGCTTGAACGTCAAGGCAGTGCAGGGAAAACAGGTTCCTCTGGAATGGACTGACACATCTGGGGGACTCTTGGAATGGTGGCACGACCCTGGAGTTCCTCTCGCCTTTCCTGTGGAGAGCGCCTCCTCTTGAGATGCGACGGGAACGCCGGGAATTCTTTCCCTACGAAACAGGGAAAGGATCCCTGATCTCGAGCTAGGAGGCGGAAACGGGGCTCCCCTGGATGTGTGCGGGACACCACGTGCTTCCTCTCGAGTGGAGACGGGTATGTCGGGGAACTTCTTGAGTTGCAGCAAGGGTGTGAAGGACCCTTTGGAAGTTCCAGTGGTTAGACGTGATTAGCCTCGAGAAGCCTCAGCGGAAATGGGCCTCATCTCGCCTGGAGGGCAAAACCTCCTGGATTTTCTCGAGTTGCGGCAGGTGCTCCCGACTTACGACGGGGACCTCAGGGACCCGCTCTGGTGGCCTCAGGAAAGGCCAGTCCCCATGCGAGTTCCTCGGGGGCCTCTCGGGATTCCTCTCCCGTCGATGCCGGGGCCTAAGACCTTGTGTGGAGTAGGGGCCTGATCCTGAGGATTCCTCTCCAGTGCTAACATGGATCTTGGGGTACTTCTGGAGTCTCCCCAGGGGAGTCAGTCCTCGTCTCGAATGCGGGCATGCACTTGCGCTTTCCTCCAGAGCGGTAGCAGCAGTGTCACGCAGTCCGCCGCGTGGATCAAAGGATCTATGGTTTTCCCTCGAGTCTTTCCCACGAGGCTTTCCCACGAGGCTTTCCCACAGGGCTGTCCCACGTGCACACGTGGTGGGAGTCGATCCTCGGCTTGAACGTCAAGGCAGTGCAGGGAAAACAGGTACCTCTGGAAAGGACTGACACATCTGGGGGTCTCTTGGAATGGTGGCACGACCCTGCAGTTCCTCTCGCCTTTCCTGTGGAAAGCGCCTCCTCTTGAGATGCGACGGGAACGCCGGGAATTCTTTCCCTACGAAACAGGGAAAGGATCCCTCATCTCGAGCTAGGAGGCGGAAACGGGGCTCCCCTGGATGTGTGCGGGACACCACGTGCTTCCTCTCGAGTGGAGACGGGTATGTCGGGGAACTTCTTGAGTTGCAGCAAGGGTGTGAAGGACCTTTGGAAGTTCCAGTGGTTAGACGTGATTAGCCTCGAGAAGCCTCAGCGGAAATGGGCCTCATCTCACCTGGAGGGCAAAATCTCCTGGATTTTCTCGAGTTGCGGCAGGTGCTCTCGACTTACGACGGGGACCTCAGGGACCCGCTCTGGTGGCCTCAGGAAAGGCCAGTCCCCATGCGAGTTCCTCGGGGGCCTCTCGGGATTCCTCTCCCGTCGATGCCGCGGCCTAAGACCTTGTGTGGAGTCGGGGCCGGAACCTGAGGATTCCTCTCCAGTGTTGACATGGATCTTGGGGTACTTCTGGAGTCTCCCCAGGGGAGTCAGTCCTCGTCTCGAATGCGGGCATGCACTTGCGCTTTCCTCCAGAGCGGTAGCAGCAGTGTCACGCAGTCCGCCTTGTAGATCAAAGGATCTATGGTTTTCCCTCGAGACTTTCCCACGAGGCTTTCCCACGAGGCTTTCCCACAGGGATGTCCCACGTGCACACGTGGTGGGAGTCGATCTTCGGCTTGAACGTCAAGGCAGTGCAGGGAAAACAGGTTCCTCTGGAATGGACTGACACATCTGGGGGACTCTTGGAATGGTGGCATGACCCTGGAGTTCCTCTCTCCTTTCCTGTGGAGAGCGCCTCCTCTTGAGATGCGACGGGAACGCCAGGAATTCTTTCCCTACGAAACAGGGAAAGGATCCCTCATCTCGAGCTAGGAGGCGGAAACGGGGCTCCCCTGGATGTGTGCGGGACACCACGTGCTTCCTCTCGAGTGCAGACGGGTATGTCGTGGAACTTCTTGAGTTGCAGCAAGGGTGTGAAGAACCCTTTGGAAGTTCCAGTGGTTAGATGTGATTGGCCTCGAGAAGCCTCAGCGGAAATGGGCCTCATCTCGCCTGGAGGGCAAAACCTCCTGGATTTTCTCGAGTTGCGGCAGGTGCTCTCGACTTACGACGGGGACCTCAGGGACCCGCTCTGGTGGCCTCAGGAAAGGCCAGTCCCCATGCGAGTTCCTCGGGGGCCTCTCGGGATTCCTCTCCCGTCGATGCCGGGGCCTAAGACCTTGTGTGGAGTCGGGGCCGGAACCTGAGGATTCCTCTCCAGTGCTGACATGGACCTTGGGGTACTTCTGGAGTCTCCCCAGGGGAGTCAGTTCTCGTCTCGAATGCGGGCATGCACTTGCGCTTTCCTCCAGAGCGGTAGCAGCAGTGTCACGCAGTCCGCCGCGTGGATCAAAGGATCTATGGTTTTCCCTCGAGTCTTTCCCACGAGGCTTTCCCACGATTCTTTCCCACAGGGCTGTCCCACGTGCACACGTGGTGGGAGTCGATCCTCGGCTTGAACGTCAAGGCAGTGCAGGGAAAACAGGTTCCTCTGGAATGGACTGACACATCTGGGGGACTCTTGGAATGGTGTCACGACCCTGGAGTTCCTCTCGCCTTTCCTGTGGAGAGCGCCTCCTCTTGAGATGCGACGGGAACGCCGGGAATTCTTTCCCTACGAAACAGGGAAAGGATCCCTCATCTCGAGCTAGGAGGCGGAAACGGGGCTCCCCTGGATGTGTGCGGGACCCACGTGCTTCCTCTCGAGTGGAGACGGGTATGTCGGGGAACTTCTTGAGTTGCAGCAAGGGTGTGAAGGACCCTTTGGAAGTTCCAGTGGTTAGACGTGATTAGCCTCGAGAAGCCTCAGCGGAAATGGGCGTCATCTCGCCTGGAGGGCAAAACCTCCTGGATTTTCTCGAGTTGCGGCAGGTGCTCTCGACTTACGACGGGGACCTCACGGACCCGCTCTGGTGGCCTCAGGAAAGGCCAGTCCCCATGCGAGTTCCTCGGGGGCCTCTCGGGATTCCTCTCCCATCGATGCCGGGGCCTAAGACCTTGTGTGGAGTCGGGGCCGGAACCTGAGGATTCCTCTCCAGTGCTGACATGGATCTTGGGGTACTTCTGGAGTCTCCCCAGGGGAGTCAGTCCTCGTCTCGAATGCGGGCATGCACTTGCGCTTTCCTCCAGAGCGGTAGCAGCAGTGTCACGCAGTCCGCCGCGTGGATCAAAGGATCTATGGTTTTCCCTCGAGTCTTTCCCACGAGGCTTTCCCACGAGGCTTTCCCACGAGGCTTTCCCACAGGGCTGTCCCACGTGCACACGTGGTGGGAGTCGATCCTCGGCTTGAACGTCAAGGCAGTGCAGGGAAAACAGGTTCCTCTGGAATGGACTGACACATCTGGGGGACTCTTGGAATGGTGGCATGACCCTGGAGTTCCTCTCGCCTTTCCTGTGGAGAGCGCCTCCTCTTGAGATGCGACGGGAACGCCGGGAATTCTTTCCCTACGAAACAGGGAAAGGATCCCTCATCTCGAGCTAGGAGGCGGAAACGGGGCTCCCCTGGATGTGTGCAGGACCCCACGTGCTTCCTCTCGAGTGGAGACGGGTATGTCAGGGAACTTCTTGAGTTGCAGCAATGGTGTGAAGGACCCTTTGGAAGTTCCAGTGGTTAGATGTGATTGGCCTCGGGAAGCCTCAGCGGAAATGGGCCTCATCTCGCCTGGAAGGCAAAACCTCCTGGATTTTCTCGAGTTGCGGCAGGTGCTCTCGACTTACGACGGGGACCTCAGGGACCCGCTCTGGTGGCCTCAGGAAAGGCCAGTCCCCATGCGAGTTCCTCGGGGGCCTCTCGGGATTCCTCTCCCGTCGATGCCGGGGCCTAAGACCTTGTGTGGAGTCGGGGCCGGAACCTGAGGATTCCTCTCCAGTGCTGACATGGATCTTGGGGTACTTCTGGAGTCTCCCCAGGGGAGTCAGTCCTCGTCTCGAATGCGGGCATGCACTTGCGCTTTCCTCCAGAGCGGTAGCAGCAGTGTCACGCAGTCCGCCGCGTGGATCAAAGGATCTATGGTTTTCCCTCGAGTCTTTCCCACGAGGCTTTCCCACGAGGCTTTCCCACAGGGCTGTCCCCCGTGCACACGTGGTGGGAGTCGATCCTCGGCTTGAACGTCAAGGCAGTGCAGGGAAAACAGGTTCCTCTGGAATGGACTGACACATCTGGGGGACTCTTGGAATGGTGTCACGACCCTGGAGTTCCTCTCGCCTTTCCTTTGGAGAGCGCATCCTCTTGAGATGCGACGGGAACGCCGGGAATTCTTTCCCTACGAAACAGGGAAAGGATACCTCATCTCGAGCTAGGAGGCGGAAACAGGGCTCCCCTGGATGTGTGCGGGACCCAACGTGCTTCCTCTCGAGTGGAGACGGGTATGTCGGGGAACTTCTTGAGTAGCAGCAATGGTGTGAAGGACCCTTTGGAAGTTCCAGTGGTTAGATGTGATTGGCCTCGAGAAGCCTCAGCGGATATGGGCCTCATCGCGCCTGGAGGGCAAAACCTCCTGGATTTTCTCGAGTTGCGGCAGGTGCTCTCGACGTACGACGGGGACCTCAGGGAACCGCTCTGGTGGCCTCAGGAAAGGCCAGTCCCCATGCGAGTTCCTCGGGGCCTCTCGGGATTCCTCTCCCGTCGATGCCGGGGCCTAAGACCTTGTGTGGAGTCGGGGCCGGAACCTGAGGATTCCTCTCCAGTGCTGACATGGATTTTGGGGTACTTCTGGAGTCTCCCCAGGGGAGTCAGTCCTCGTCTCGAATGCGGGCATGCACTTGCGCTTTCCTCCAGAGCGGTAGCAGCAGTGTCACCCAGTCCGCCGCGTGGATCAAAGGATCTATGGTTTTCCCTCGAGTCTTTCCCACGAGGCTTTCCCACGAGGCTTTCCCACAGGGCTGTCCCACGTGCACACGTGGTGGGAGTCGCTCCTCGGCTTGAACGTCAAGGCAGTGCAGGGAAAACAGGTTCCTCTGGAATGGACTGAGACATCTGGGGGACTCTTGGAATGGTGGCACGACCCTGGAGTTCCTCTCGCCTTTCCTGTGGAGAGCGCCTCCTCTTGAGATGCGACGGGAACGCCGGGAATTCTTTCCCTATGAAACAGGGAAAGGATCCCTCATCTCGAGCTAGGAGGCGGAAAAGGGGCTCCCCTGGATGTGTGCGGGACACCACGTGCTTCCTCTCGATTGGAGACGGGTATGTCGGGGAACTACTTGAGTTGCAGCAATGGTGTGAAGGACCCTTTGGAAGTTCCAGTGGTTAGATGTGATTGGCCTCGAGAAGCCTCAGCGGAAATGGGCCTCATCTCGCCTGGAGGGCAAAACCTCCTGGATTTTCTCGAGTTGCGGCAGGTGCTCTCGACTTACGACGGGGACCTCAGGGACCGGCTCTGGTGGCCTCAGGAAAGGCCAGTCCCCATGCGAGTTCCTCGGGGGCCTCTCGGGATTCCTCTCCCGTCGATGCCCGGGCCTAAGACCTTGTGTGGAGTCGGGGCCGGAACCTGAGGATTCCTCTCCAGTGCTGACATGGATCTTGGGGTACTTCTGGAGTCTCCCCAGGGGAGTCAGTCCTCGTCTCGAATGCGGGCATGCACTTGCGCTTTCCTCCAGAGCGGTAGCAGCAGTGTCACGCAGTCCGCCGCGTGGATCAAAGGATCTATGGTTTTCCCTCGAGTCTTTCCCACGAGGCTTTCCCACGAGGCTTTCCCACAGGGCTGTCCCCCGTGCACACGTGGTGGGAGTCGATCCTCGGCTTGAACGTCAAGGAAGTGCAGGGAAAACAGGTTCCTCTGGAATGGACTGACACATCTGGGGGACTCTTGGAATGGTGGCACGACCCTGGAGTTCCTCTCGCCTTTCCTTTGGAGAGCACCTCCTCTTGAGATGCGACGGGAACGCCGGGAATTCTTTCCCTACGAAACAGGGAAAGGATCCCTCATCTCGAGCTAGGAGGCGGAAACAGGGCTCCCCTGGATGTGTGCGGGACCCCACGTGCTTCCTCTCGAGTGGAGACGGGTATGTCGGGAAACTTCTTGAGTTGCAGCAATGGTGTGAAGGACCCTTTGGAAGTTCCAGTGGTTAGATGTGATTGGCCTCGAGAAGCCTCAGCGGATATGGGCCTCATCGCGCCTGGAGGGCAAAACCTCCTGGATTTTCTCGAGTTGCGGCAGGTGCTCTCGACTTACGACGGGGACCTCAGGGACCCGCTCTGGTGGCCTCAGGAAAGGCCAGTCCCCATGCGAGTTCCTCGGGGGCCTCTCGGGATTCCTCTCCCGTCGATGCCGGGGCCTAAGACCTTGTGTGGAGTCGGGGCCGGAACCTGAGGATTCCTCTCCAGTGCTGACATGGATCTTGGGGTACTTCTGGAGTCTCCCCAGGGGAGTCAGTCCTCGTCTCGAATGCGGGCATGCACTTGCGCTTTCCTCCAGAGCGGTAGCAGCAGTGTCACGCAGTCCGCCGCGTGGATCAAAGGATCTATGGTTTTCCCTCGAGTCTTTCCCACGAGGCTTTCCCACGAGGCTTTCCCACGAGGCTTTCCCACAGGGCTGTCCCACGTGCACACGTGGTGGGAGTCGATCCTCGGCTTGAACGTCAAGGCAGTGCAGGGAAAACAGGTTCCTCTGGAATGGACTGACACATCTGGGGGACTCTTGGAATGGTGGCACGACCCTGGAGTTCCTCTCGCCTTTCCTGTGGAGAGCGCCTCCTCTTGAGATGCGACGGGAACGCCGGGAATTCTTTCCCTACGAAACAGGGAAAGGATACCTCATCTCGAGCTAGGAGGCGGAAACAGGGCTCCCCTGGATGTGTGCGGGACCCCACGTGCTTCCTCTCGAGTGGAGACGGGTATGTCGGGGAACTTCTTGAGTTGCAGCAATGGTGTGAAGGACCCTTTGGAAGTTCCAGTGGTTAGATGTGATTGGCCTCGAGAAGCCTCAGCGGATATGGGCCTCATCGCGCCTGGAGGGCAAAACCTCCTGGATTTTCTCGAGTTGCGGCAGGTGCTCTCGACGTACGACGGGGACCTCAGGGAACCGCTCTGGTGGCCTCAGGAAAGGCCAGTCCCCATGCGAGTTCCTCGGGGCCTCTCGGGATTCCTCTCCCGTCGATGCCGGGGCCTAAGACCTTGTGTGGAGTCGGGGCCGGAACCTGAGGATTCCTCTCCAGTGCTGACATGGATTTTGGGGTACTTCTGGAGTCTCCCCAGGGGAGTCAGTCCTCGTCTCGAATGCGGGCATGCACTTGCGCTTTCCTCCAGAGCCGTAGCAGCAGTGTCACGCAGTCCGCCGCGTGGATCAAAGGATCTATGGTTTTCCCTCGAGTCTTTCCCACGAGGCTTTCCCACGAGGCTTTCCCACAGGGCTGTCCCACGTGCACACGTGGTGGGAGTCGCTCCTCGGCTTGAACGTCAAGGCAGTGCAGGGAAAACAGGTTCCTCTGGAATGGACTGAGACATCTGGGGGACTCTTGGAATGGTGGCACGACCCTGGAGTTCCTCTCGCCTTTCCTGTGGAGAGCGCCTCCTCTTGAGATGCGACGGGAACGCCGGGAATTCTTTCCCTATGAAACAGGGAAAGGATCCCTCATCTCGAGCTAGGAGGCGGAAAAGGGGCTCCCCTGGATGTGTGCGGGACACCACGTGCTTCCTCTCGATTGGAGACGGGTATGTCGGGGAACTTCTTGAGTTGCAGCAATGGTGTGAAGGACCCTTTGGAAGTTCCAGTGGTTAGATGTGATTGGCCTCGAGAAGCCTCAGCGGAAATGGGCCTCATCTCGCCTGGAGGGCAAAACCTCCTGGATTTTCTCGAGTTGCGGCAGGTGCTCTCGACTTACGACGGGGACCTCAGGGACCCGCTCTGGTGGCCTCAGGAAAGGCCAGTCCCCATGCGAGTTCCTCGGGGGCCTCTCGGGATTCCTCTCCCGTCGATGCCCGGGCCTAAGACCTTGTGTGGAGTCGGGGCCGGAACCTGAGGATTCCTCTCCAGTGCTGACATGGATCTTGGGGTACTTCTGGAGTCTCCCCAGGGGAGTCAGTCCTCGTCTCGAATGCGGGCATGCACTTGCGCTTTCCTCCAGAGCGGTAGCAGCAGTGTCACGCAGTCCGCCGCGTGGATCAAAGGATCTATGGTTTTCCCTCGAGTCTTTCCCACGAGGCTTTCCCACGAGGCTTTCCCACAGGGCTGTCCCCCGTGCACACGTGGTGGGAGTCGATCCTCGGCTTGAACGTCAAGGCAGTGCAGGGAAAACAGGTTCCTCTGGAATGGACTGACACATCTGGGGGACTCTTGGAATGGTGGCACGACCCTGGAGTTCCTCTCGCCTTTCCTTTGGAGAGCGCCTCCTCTTGAGATGCGACGGGAACGCCGGGAATTCTTTCCCTACGAAACAGGGAAAGGATCCCTCATCTCGAGCTAGGAGGCGGAAACGGGGCTCCCCTGGATGTGGGCGGGACATCACGTGCTTCCTCTAGATGGAGACGGGTATGTCGGGGAACTTCTTGAGTTGCAGCAATGGTGTGAAGGACCCTTTGGAAGTTCCAGTGGTTAGATGTGATTGGCCTCGAGAAGCCTCAGCGGAAATGGGCCTCATCTCGCCTGGAGGGCAAAACCTCCTGGATTTTCTCGAGTTGCGGCAGGTGCTCTCGACTTACGACGGGGACCTCAGGGAACCGCTCTGGTGGCCTCAGGAAAGGCCAGTCCCCATGCGAGTTCCTCGGGGGCCTCTCGGGATTCCTCTCCCGTCGATGCCGGGGCCTAAGACCTTGTGTGGAGTCGGGGCCGGAACCTGAGGATTCCTCTCCAGTGCTGACATGGATCTTGGGGTACTTCTGGAGTCTCCCCAGGGGAGTCAGTCCTCGTCTCGAATGCGGGCATGCACTTGCGCTTTCCTCCAGAGCGGTAGCAGCAGTGTCACGCAGTCCGCAGCGTGGATCAAAGGATCTATGGTTTTCCCTCGAGTCTTTCCCACGAGGCTTTCCCACGAGGCTTTCCCACAGGGCTGTCTCACGTGCACACGTGGTGGGAGTCGATCCTCGGCTTGAACGTCAAGGCAGTGCAGGGAAAACAGGTTCCTCTGGAATGGACTGACACATCTGGGGGACTCTTGGAATGGTGTCACGACCCTGGAGTTCCTCTCGCCTTTCCTTTGGAGAGCGCCTCCTCTTGAGATGTGACGGGAACGCCGGGAATTCTTTCCCTACGAAACAGGGAAAGGATCCCTCATCTCGAGCTAGGAGGCGGAAATAGGGCTCCCCTGGATGTGTGCGGGACCCCACGTGCTTCCTCTCGAGTGGAGACGGGTATGTCGGGGAACTTCTTGAGTTGCAGCAATGGTGTGAAGGACCCTTTGGAAGTTCCAGTGGTTAGATGTGATTGGCCTCGAGAAGCCTCAGCGGATATGGGCCTCATCGCGCCTGGAGGACAAAACCTCCTGGATTTTCTCGAGTTGCGGCAGGTGCTCTCGACTTACGACGGGGACCTCAGGGAACCGCTCTGGTGGCCTCAGGAAAGGCCAGTCCCCATGCGAGTTCCTCGGGGCCTCTCGGGATTCCTCTCCCGTCGATGCCGGGGCCTAAGACCTTGTGTGGAGTCGGGGCCGGAACCTGAGGATTCCTCTCCAGTGCGGACATGGATCTTGGGGTACTTCTGGAGTCTCCCCAGGGGAGTCAGTCCTCGTCTCGAATGCGGGCATGCACTTGCGCTTTCCTCCAGAGCGGTAGCAGCAGTGTCACGCAGTCCGCCGCGTGGATCAAAGGATCTATGGTTTTCCCTCGAGTCTTTCCCACGAGGCTTTCCCACGAGGCTTTCCCACAGGGCTGTCCCACGTGCACACGTGGTGGGAGTCGATCCTCGGCTTGAACGTCAAGGCAGTGCAGGGAAAACAGGTTCCTCTGGAATGGACTGACACATCTGGGGGACTCTTGGAATGGTGTCAGGACCCTGGAGTTCCTCTCGCCTTTCCTGTGGAGAGTGCCTCCTCTTGAGATGCGACGGGAACGCCGGGAATACTTTCCCTACGAAACAGGGAAAGGATCCCTCATCTCGAGCTAGGAGGCGGAAACGGGACTCCCCTGGATGTGGGCGGGACACCACGTGCTTCCTCTCGAGTGGAATCGGGTATGTCGGGGAACTTCTTGAGTTACAGCAAGGGTGTGAAGGACACTTTGGAAGTTCCAGTGGTTAGACGTGATTAGCCTCGAGAAGCCTCAGCGGAAATGGGCCTCATCTCGCCTGGAGGGCAAAACCTCCTGGATTTTCTCGAGTTGCGGCAGGTGCTTTCGGCTTACGACGGGGACCTCAGGGACCTGCTCTGGTGGCCTCAGGAAAGGCCAGTCCCCATGCGAGTTCCTTGGAGGCCTCTCGGGATTCCTCTCCCGGCGATGCCGGGGCCTAAGACCTTGTGTGGAGTCGGGGCCGGAACCTGAGGATTCCTCTTCAGTGCTGACATGGATCTTGGGGTTTTTCTGGAGTCTCCCCAGGGGAGTCAGTCCTCGTCTCGAATGCGGGCATGCACTTGCGCTTTCCTCCAGAGCGGTAGCAGCAGTGTCACGCAGTCCGCCGCGTGGATCAAAGGATCTATGGTTTTCCCTCGAGTCTTTCCCATGAGGCTTTCCCACGAGGCTTTCCCACAGGGCTGTCCCACGTGCACACGTGGTGTGAGTCGATCCTCGGCTTGAAAGTCAAGGCAGTGGAGGGAAAACAGGTTCCTCTGGAATGGACTGACACATCTGGGGGACTCTTGGAATGGTGGCACGACCCTGGAGTTCCTCTCGCCTTTCCTGTGGAGAGCGCCTCCTCTTGAGATGCGACGGGAACGCCGGGAATTCTTTCCCTACGAAACAGGGAAAGGATCCCTCATCTCGAGCTAGGAGGCGGAAACGGGGCTCCCCTGGATGTGTGCGGGACACCACGTGCTTCCTCTCGAGTGGAGACGGGTATGTCGGGGAACTTCTTGAGTTGCAGCAAGGGTGTGAAGGACCCTTTGGAAGTTCCAGTGGTTAGATGTGATTGGCCTCGAGAAGCCTCAGCGGAAATGGGCCTCATCTCGCCTGGAGGGCAAAACCTCCTGGATTTTCTCGAGTTGCGGCAGGTGCTCTCGACTTACAACGGGGACCTCAGGGAACCGCTCTGGTGGCCTCAGGAAAGGCCAGTCCCCATGCGAGTTCCTCGGGGGCCTCTCGGGATTCCTCTCCCGTCGATGCCGGGGCCTAAGACCTTGTGTGGAGTCGGGGCCGGAACCTGAGGATTCCTCTCCAGTGCTGACATGGATCTTGGGGTACTTCTGGAGTCTGCCCAGGGGAGTCAGTCCTCGTCTCGAATGCGGGCATGCACTTGCGCTTTCCTCCAGAGCGGTAGCAGCAGTGTCACGCAGTCCGCCGCGTGGATCAAAGGATCTATGGTTTTCCCTCGAGTCTTTCCCACGAGGCTTTCCCACGAGGCTTTCCCACAGGGCTGTCCCACGTGCACACGTGGTGGGAGTCGATCCTTGGCTTGAACGTCAAGGCAGTGCAGGGAAAACAGGTTCCTCTGGAATGGACTGACACATCTGGGGGACTCTTGGAATGGTGGCACGACCCTGGAGTTCCTCTCGCCTTTCCTGTGGAGAGCGCCTCCTCTTGAGATGCGACGGGAAAGCCGGGAATTCTTTCCCTACGAAACAGGGAAAGGATCCCTCATCTCGAGCTAGGAGGCGGAAACGGGGCTCCCCTGGATGTGTGCGGGACACCACGTGCTTCCTCTCGTGTGGAGACGGGTATGTCGGGGAACTTCTTGAGTTTCAGCAAGCGTGTGAAGGAGCCTTTGGAAGTTCCAGTGGTTAGATGTGATTGGCCTCGAGAAGCCTCAGCGGAAATGGGCCTCATCTCGCCTGGAGGGCAAAACCTCCTGGATTTTCTCGAGTTGCGGCAGGTGTTCTCGACTTACGACGGGGACCTCAGGGAACCGCTTTGGTGGCCTCAGGAAAGGCCAGTCCCCATGCGAGTTCCTCGGCGGCCTCTCGGGATTCCTCTCCCGTCGATGCCGGGGCCTAAGACCTTGTGTGGAGTCGGGGCCGGAACCTGAGGATTCCTCTCCAGTGCTGACATGGATCTTGGGGTACTTCTGGAGTCTCCCCAGGGGAGTCAGTCCTCGTCTAGAATGCGGGCATGCACTTGCGCTTTCCTCCAGAGCGGTAGCAGCAGTGTCACGCAGTCTGCCGCATGGATCAAAGGATCTATGGTTTTCCCTCGAGTCTTTCCCACGAGGCTTTCCCACGAGGCTTTCCCACAGGGCTGTCCCACGTGCACACGTGGTGGGAGTCGATCCTCGGCTTGAACGTCAAGGCAGTGCAGGGAAAACAGGTTCCTCTGGAATGGACTGACACATCTGGGGGACTCTTGGAATGGTGACACGACCCTGGAGTTCCTCTCGCCTTTCCTGTGGAGAACGCCTCCTCTTGAGATCCGACGGGAACGCTAGGAATTCTTTCCCTACGAAACAGGGAAAGGATCCCTCATCTCGAGCTAGGAGGCGGAAACGGGGCTCCCCTGGATGTGGGCGGGACACCACGGGCTTCCTCTCGAGTGGAGACGGGTATGTCGGGGAACTTCTTGAGTTGCAGCAAGGGTGTGAAGGACCCTTTGGAAGTTCCAGTGGTTAGACGTGATTAGCCTCGAGAAGCCTCAGCGGAAATGGGCCTCATCTCGCCTGGAGGGCAAAACCTCCTGGATTTTCTCGAGTTGCGGCAGGTGCTCTCGACTTACGACGGGGACCTCAGGGAACCGCTCTGGTGGCCTCAGGAAAGGCCAGTCCCCACGCGAGTTCCTTGGGGGCCTCTCGGCTTTCCTCTCCCGTCGATGCCGGGCCTAAGACCTTGTGTGGAGTCGGGGCCGGAACCTGAGGATTCCTCTTCAGTGCTGACATGGATCTTGGGGTACTTCTGGAGTCTCCCCAGGGGAGTCAGTCCTCGTCTCGAATGCGGGCATGCACTTGCGCTTTCCTCCAGAGCGGTAACAGCAGTGTCACGCAGTCCGCCGCGTGGATCAAAGGATCTATGGTTTTCCCTCGAGTCTTTCCCACAAGGCTTTCCCACGAGGCTTTCCCACAGCGCTGTCCCACGTGCACACGTGGTGGGAGTCGATCCTCGGCTTGAACGTCAAGGCAGTGCAGGGAAAACAGGTTCCTCTGGAATGGACTGACACATCTGGGGGACTCTTGGAATGGTGGCACGACCCTGGAGTTCCTCTCGCCTTTCCTGTGGAGAGTGCCTCCTCTTGAGATGCGACGGGAACGCCGGGAATTTTTTCCCTACGAAACAGGGAAAGGATCCCTCATCTCGAGCTAGGAGGCGGAAACGGTGCTCCCCTGGATGTGTGCGGGACCCACGTGCTTCCTCTCGAGTGGAGACGGGTATGTCGGGGAACTTCTTGAGTTGCAGCAAGGGTGTGAAGGACCCTTTGGAAGTTCCAGTGGTTAGACGTGATTAGCCTCGAGAAGCCTCAGCGGAAATGGGCCTCATCTCGCCTGGAGGGCAAAACCTCCTGGATTTTCTCGAGTTGCGGCAGGTGCTCTCGACATACGACGGGGACCTCAGGGACCCGCTCTGGTGGCCTCAGGAAAGGCCAGTCCCCATGCGAGTTCCTCGGGGGCCTCTCGGGATTCCTCTCCCGTCGATGCCGGGGCCTAAGACCTTGTGTGGAGTCGGGGCCGGAACCTGAGGATTCCTCTCCAGTGCTGACATGGATCTTGGGGTACTTCTGGAGTCTCCCTAGGGGAGTCAGTCCTCGTCTCGAATGCGGGCATGCACTTGCGCTTTCCTCCAGAGCGGTAGCAGCAGTGTCACGCAGTCCTCCGCGTGGATCAATGGATCTATGGTTTTCCTTCGAGTCATTCCCTCGAGTCTTTCCCACGAGGCTTTCCCACGAGGCTTTCCCACAGGGCTGTCCCACGTGCACACGTGGTGGGAGTCGATCCTCAGCTTGAACGTCAAGGCAGTGCAGGGAAAACAGGTTCCTCTGGAATGGACTGACACATCTGGGGGACTCTTGGAATGGTGGCACGACCCTGGAGTTCCTCTCGCCTTTCCTGTGGAGAGCGCCTCCTCTTGAGATGCGACGGGAACGCCGGGAATTCTTTCCCTACGAAACAGGGAAAGGATCCCTCATCTCGAGCTAGGAGGCGGAAACGGGGCTCCCCTGGATGTGTGCAGGACCCACGTGCTTCCTCTCGAGTGGAGACGGGTATGTCGGGGAACTTCTTGAGTTGCAGCAAGGGTGTGAAGGACCCTTTGGAAGTTCCAGTGGTTAGACGTGATTAGCCTCGAGAAGCCTCAGCGGAAATGGGCCTCATCTCGCCTGGAGGGCAAAACCTCCTGGATTTTGTCGAGTTGCGGCAGGTGCTCTCGACTTACGACGGGGACCTCAGGGGCCCGCTCTGGTGGCCTCAGGAAAGGCCAGTCCCCATGCGAGTTCCTCGGGGGCCTCTCGGGATTCCTCTCCCATCGATGCCGGGGCCTAAGACCTTGTGTGGAGTCGGGGCCGGAACCTGAGGATTCCTCTCCAGTGCTGACATGGATCTTGGGGTACTTCTGGAGTCTCCCCAGGGGAGTCAGTCCTCGTCTCGAATGCGGGCATGCACTTGCGCTTTCCTCCAGAGCGGTAGCAGCAGTGTCACGCAGTCCGCCGCGTGGATCAAAGGATCTATGGTTTTCCCTCGAGTCTTTCCCACGAGGCTTTCCCACGAGGCTTTCCCACAGGGCTGTCCCACGTGCACACGTGGTGGGAGTCGATCCTCGGCTTGAACGTCAAGGCAGTGCAGGGAAAACAGGTTCCTCTGGAATGGACTGACACATCTGGGGGACTCTTGGAATGGTGTCACGACCCTGGAGTTCCTCTCGCCTTTCCTGTGGAGAGCGCCTCCTCTTGAGATGCGACGGGAACGCCGGGAATTCTTTCCCTACGAAACAGGGAAAGGATCCCTCATCTCGAGCTAGGAGGCGGAAACGGGGCTCCCCTGGATGTGTGCGGGACACCACGTGCTTCCTCTCGAGTGGAGACGGGTATGTCGGGGAACTTCTTGAGTTGCAGCAAGGGTGTGAAGGACCCTTTGGAAGTTCCAGTGGTTAGACGTGATTAGCCTCGAGAAGCCTCAGCGGAAATGGGCCTCATCTCGCCTGGAGGGCAAAACCTCCTGGATTTTCTCGAGTTGCGGCAGGTGCTCTCGACTTACGACGGGGACCTCAGGGACCCGCTCTGGTGGCCTCAGGAAAGGCCAGTCCCCATGCGAGTTCCTCGGGGGCCTCTCGGGATTCCCCTCCCGTCGATGCCGGGGCCTAAGACCTTGTGTGGAGTAGGGGCCTGAACCTGAGGATTCCTCTCCAGTGCTGACATGGATCTTGGGGTACTTCTGGAGTCTCCCCAGGGGAGTCAGTCCTCGTCTCGAATGCGGGCATGCACTTGCGCTTTCCTCCAGAGCGGTAGCAGCAGTGTCACGCAGTCCGCCGCGTGGATCAAAGGATGTATGGTTTTCCCTCGAGTCTTTCCCACGAGGCTTTCCCACGAGGCTTTCCCACAGGGCTGTCCCACGTGCACACGTGGTGGGAGTCGATCCTCGGCTTGAACGTCAAGGCAGTGCAGGGAAAACTGGTACCTCTGGAATGGACTGACACATCTGGGGGACTCTTGGAATGGTGTCACGACCCTGCAGTTCCTCTCGCCTTTCCTGTGGAGAGCGCCTCCTCTTGAGATGCGACGGGAACGCCGGGAATTCTTTCCCTACGAAACAGGGAAAGGATCCCTCATCTCGAGCTAGGAGGCGGAAACGGGGCTCCCCTGGATGTGTGCGGGACACCACGTGCTTCCTCTCGAGTGGAGACGGGTATGTCGGGGAACTTCTTGAGTTGCAGCAAGGGTGTGAAGGACCCTTTGGAAGTTCCAGTGGTTAGACGTGATTAGCCTCGAGAAGCCTCAGCGGAAATGGGCCTCATCTCGCCTGGAGGGCAAAATCTCCTGGATTTTCTCGAGTTGCGGCAGGTGCTCTCGACTTACGACGGGGACCTCAGGGACCCGCTCTGCTGTCCTCAGGAAAGGCCAGTCCCCATGCGAGTTCCTCGGGGGCCTCTCGGGATTCCTCTCCCGTCGATGCCGGGGCCTAAGACCTTGTGTGGAGTCGGGGCCGGAACCTGAGGATTCCTCTCCAGTGCTGACATGGATCTTGGGGTACTTCTGGAGTCTCCCCAGGGGAGTCAGTCCTCGTCTCGAATGCGGGCATGCACTTGCGCTTTCCTCCAGAGCGGTAGCAGCAGTGTCACGCAGTCCGCCGCGTAGATCAAAGGATCTATGGTTTTCCTCGAGACTTTCCCACGAGGCTTTCCCACGAGGCTTTCACACAGGGCTGTCCCACGTGCACACGTGGTGGGAGTCGATCCTCGGCTTGAACGTCAAGGCAGTGCAGGGAAAACAGGTTCCTCTGGAATGGACTGACACATCTGGGGGACTCTTGGAATGGTGGCATGACCCTGGAGTTCCTCTCTCCTTTCCTGTGGAGAGCGCCTCCTCTTGAGATGCGACGGGAACGCCAGGAATTCTTTCCCTACGAAACAGGGAAAGGATCCCTCATCTCGAGCTAGGAGGCGGAAACGAGGCTGCCCTGGATGTGTGCGGGACACCACGTGCTTCCTCTCGAGTGCAGACGGGTATGTCGGGGAACTTCTTGAGTTGCAGCAAGGGTGTGAAGGACCCTTTGGAAGTTCCAGTGGTTAGATGTGATTGGCCTCGAAAAGCCTCAGCGGAAATGGGCCTCATCTCGCCTGGAGGGCAAAACCTCCTGGATTTTCTCGAGTTGCGGCAGGTGCTCTCGACTTACGACGGGGACCTCAGGGACCCGCTCTGGTGGCCTCAGGAAAGGCCAGGCCCCATGCGAGTTCCTCGGGGGCCTCTCGGGATTCCTCTCCCGAAGATGCCGGGGCCTAAGACCTTGTGTGGAGTCGGGGCCGGAACCTGAGGATTCCTCTCCAGTGCTGACATGGATCTTGGGGTACTTCTGGAGTCTCCCCAGGGGAGTCAGTCCTCGTCTCGAATGCGGGCATGCACTTGCGCTTTCCTCCAGAGCGGTAGCAGCAGTGTCACGCAGTCCGCCGCGTGGATCAAAGGATCTATGGTTTTCCCTCGAGTCTTTCCCACTTAGCTTTCCCACGAGGCTTTCCCACAGGGCTGTCCCACGTGCACACGTGGTGGGAGTCGATCCTCGGCTTGAACGTCAAGGCAGTTCAGGGAAAACAGGTTCCTCTGGAATGGACTGACACATCTGGGGGACTCTTGGAATGGTGTCACGACCCTGGAGTTCCTCTCGCCTTTCCTGTGGAGAGCGCCTCCTCTTGAGATGCTACGGGAACGCCGGAATTCTTTCCCTACGAAACAGGGAAAGGATCCCTCATCTCGAGCTAGGAGGCGGAAACGGGGCTCCCCTGGATGTGTGCGGGACCCACGTGCTTCCTCTCGAGTGGAGACGGGTATGTCGGGGAACTTCTTGAGTTGCAGCAAGGGTGTGAAGGACCCTTTGGAAGTTCCAGTGGTTAGACGTGATTAGCCTCGAGAAGCCTCAGCGGAAATGGGCCTCATCTCGCCTGGAGGGCAAAATCTCCTGGATTTTCTCGAGTTGCGGCAGGTGCTCTCGACTTACGACGGGGACCTCAGGGACCCGCTCTGGTGGCCTCAGGAAAGGCCAGTCCCCATGCGAGTTCCTCGGGGGCCTCTGGGGATTCCTCTCCCGTCGATGCCGGGGCCTAAGACCTTGTGTGGAGTCGGGGCCGGAACCTGAGGATTCCTCTCCAGTGTTGACATGGATCTTGGGGTACTTCTGGAGTCTCCCCAGGGGAGTCAGTCCTCGTCTCGAATGCGGGCATGCACTTGCGCTTTCCTCCAGAGCGGTAGCAGCAGTGTCACGCAGTCCGCCGCGTAGATCAAAGGATCTATGGTTTTCCTCGAGACTTTCCCACGAGGCTTTCCCACGAGGCTTTCCCACAGGGCTGTCCCACGTGCACACGTGGTGGGAGTCGATCCTCGGCTTGAACGTCAAGGCAGTGCAGGGAAAACAGGTTCCTCTGGAATGGACTGACACATCTGGGGGACTCTTGGAATGGTGGCATGACCCTGGAGTTCCTCTCTCCTTTCCTGTGGAGAGCGCCTCCTCTTGAGATGCGACGGGAACGCCAGGAATTCTTTCCCTACGAAACAGGGAAAGGATCCCTCATCTCGAGCTAGGAGGCGGAAACGAGGCTCCCCTGGATGTGTGCGGGACACCACGTGCTTCCTCTCGAGTGGAGACGGGTATGTCGGGGAACTTCTTGAGTTGCAGCAAGGGTGTGAAGGACCCTTTGGAAGTTCCAGTGGTTAGATGTGATTGGCCTCGAAAAGCCTCAGCGGAAATGGGCCTCATCTCGCCTGGAGGGCAAAACCTCCTGGATTTTCTCGAGTTGCGGCAGGTGCTCTCGACTTACGACGGGGACCTCAGGGACCCGCTCTGGTGGCCTCAGGAAAGGCCAGGCCCCATGCGAGTTCCTCGGGGGCCTCTCGGGATTCCTCTCCCGAAGATGCCGGGGCCTAAGACCTTGTGTGGAGTCGGGGCCGGAACCTGAGGATTCCTCTCCAGTGCTGACATGGATCTTGGGGTACTTCTGGAGTCTCCCCAGGGGAGTCAGTCCTCGTCTCGAATGCGGGCATGCACTTGCGCTTTCCTCCAGAGCGGTAGCAGCAGTGTCACGCAGTCCGCCGCGTGGATCAAAGGATCTATGGTTTTCCCTCGAGTCTTTCCCACTTAGCTTTCCCACGAGGCTTTCCCACAGGGCTGTCCCACGTGCACACGTGGTGGGAGTCGATCCTCGGCTTGAACGTCAAGGCAGTTCAGGGAAAACAGGTTCCTCTGGAATGGACTGACACATCTGGGGGACTCTTGGAATGGTGTCACGACCCTGGAGTTCCTCTCGCCTTTCCTGTGGAGAGCGCCTCCTCTTGAGATGCTACGGGAACGCCGGAATTCTTTCCCTACGAAACAGGGAAAGGATCCCTCATCTCGAGCTAGGAGGCGGAAACGGGGCTCCCCTGGATGTGTGCGGGACCCACGTGCTTCCTCTCGAGTGGAGACGGGTATGTCGGGGAACTTCTTGAGTTGCAGCAAGGGTGTGAAGGACCCTGTGGAATTGCCAGTGGTTAGATGTGATTGGCCTCGAGAAGCCTCAGCGGAAATGGGCCTCATCTCGCCTGGAGGGCAAAACCTCCTTGATTTTCTCGAGTTGCGGCAGGTGCTCTCGACTTACTATGGGGACCTCAGGGACCCGCTCTGGTGGCCTCAGGAAAGGCCAGTCCCCATGCGAGTTCCTCGGGGGCCTCTCGGGATTCCTTTCCCGTCGATGTCGGGGCCTAAGACCTTGTGTGGAGTCGGGGCCGGAACCTGAGGATTCCTCTCCAGTGCTGACATGGATCTTGGGGTACTTCTGGAGTCTCCCCAGGGGAGTCAGTCCTCGTCTCGAATGCAGGCATGCACTTGCGCTTTCCTCCAGAGCGGTAGCAGCAGTGTCACGCAGTCCGCCGCGTGGATCAAAGGATCTATGGTTTTCCCTCGAGTCTTTCCCACGAGGCTTTCCCAAGAGGCTTTCCCACAGGGCTGTCCCACGTGCACACGTGGTGGGAGTCGATCCTCGGCTTGAACGTCAAGGCAGTGCAGGGAAAATAGGTTCCTCTGGTTTGGACTGACACATCTGGGGGACTCTTGGAATGGTGGCACGACCCTGGAGTTCCTCTCTCCTTTCCTGTGGAGAGCGCCTCCTCTTGAGATGCGACGGGAACGCCGGGAATTCTTTCCCTACGAAACAGGGAAAGGATCCCTCATCTCGAGCTAGGAGGCGAAACGGGGCTCCCCTGGATGTGTGCGGGACACCACGTGCTTCCTCTCCAGTGCAGACGGGTTTGTCGGGGAACTTCTTGAGTTGCAGCAAGGGTGTGAAGGACCCTTTGGAAGTTCCAGTGGTTAGATGTGATTGGCCTCGAGAAGCCTCAGCGGAAATGGGCCTCATCTCGCCTGGAGGGCAAAACCTCCTGGATTTTCTCGAGTTGCGGCAGGTGCTCTCGACTTACGACGAGGAACTCAGGGAACCGCTCTGGTGGGCTCAGGAAAGGCAGTCCCCATGCGAGTTCCTCGGGGGCCTCTCGGGATTCCTCTCCCGTCGATGCCGGGGCCTAAGACCTTGTGTGGAATCGGGCCGGAACCTGAGGATTCCTCTCCAGTGCTGACATGGATCTTGGGGTACTTCTGGAGTCTCCCCAGGGGAGTCAGTCCTCGTCTCGAATGCGGGCATGCACTTGCGCTTTCCTCCAGAGCGGTAGCAGCAGTGTCACGCAGTCCGCCGCGTGGATCAAAGGATCTATGGTTTTCCCTCGAGTCTTTCACACGAGACTTTCCCACGAGGCTTTGCCACAGGGCTGTCCCAGGTGCACACGTGGTGGGAGTCGATCCTCGGCTTGAACGTCAAGGCAGTGCAGGGAAAACAGGTTCCTCTGGAATGGACTGACACATCTGGGGGACTCTTGGAATGGTGGCACGACCCTGGAGTTCCTCTCGCCTTTCCTGTGGAGAGCGCCTCCTCTTGAGATGCGACGGGAACGCCAGGAATTCTTTCCCTACGAAACAGGGAAAGGATCCCTCATCTCGAGCTAGGAGGCGGAAACGAGGCTCCCCTGGATGTGTACGGGACACCACGTGCTTCCTCTCGAGTGCAGACGGGTATGTCGGGGAACTTCTTGAGTTGCAGCAAGGGTGTGAAGGACCCTTTGGAAGTTCCAGTGGTTAGATGTGATTGGCCTCGAAAAGCCTCAGCGGAAATGGGCCTCATCTCGCCTGGAGGGCAAAACCTCCTGGATTTTCTCGAGTTGCGGCAGGTGCTCTCGACTTACGACGGGGACCTCAGGGACCCGCTCTGGTGGCCTCAGGAAAGGCCAGGCCCCATGCGAGTTCCTCGGGGGCCTCTCGGGATTCCTCTCCCGAAGATGCCGGGGCCTAAGACCTTGTGTGGAGTCGGGGCCGGAACCTGAGGATTCCTCTCCAGTGCTGACATGGATCTTGGGGTACTTCTGGAGTCTCCCCAGGGGAGTCAGTCCTCGTCTCGAATGCGGGCATGCACTTGCGCTTTCCTCCAGAGCGGTAGCAGCAGTGTCACGCAGTCCGCCGCGTGGATCAAAGGATCTATGGTTTTCCCTCGAGTCTTTCCCACTTAGCTTTCCCACGAGGCTTTCCCACAGGGCTGTCCCACGTGCACACGTGGTGGGAGTCGATCCTCGGCTTGAACGTCAAGGCAGTTCAGGGAAAACAGGTTCCTCTGGAATGGACTGACACATCTGGGGGACTCTTGGAATGGTGTCACGACCCTGGAGTTCCTCTCGCCTTTCCTGTGGAGAGCGCCTCCTCTTGAGATGCTACGGGAACGCCGGAATTCTTTCCCTACGAAACAGGGAAAGGATCCCTCATCTCGAGCTAGGAGGCGGAAACGGGGCTCCCCTGGATGTGTGCGGGACCCACGTGCTTCCTCTCGAGTGGAGACGGGTATGTCGGGGAACTTCTTGAGTTGCAGCAAGGGTGTGAAGGACCCTGTGGAATTGCCAGTGGTTAGATGTGATTGGCCTCGAGAAGCCTCAGCGGAAATGGGCCTCATCTCGCCTGGAGGGCAAAACCTCCTTGATTTTCTCGAGTTGCGGCAGGTGCTCTCGACTTACTATGGGGACCTCAGGGACCCGCTCTGGTGGCCTCAGGAAAGGCCAGTCCCCATGCGAGTTCCTCGGGGGCCTCTCGGGATTCCTTTCCCGTCGATGTCGGGGCCTAAGACCTTGTGTGGAGTCGGGGCCGGAACCTGAGGATTCCTCTCCAGTGCTGACATGGATCTTGGGGTACTTCTGGAGTCTCCCCAGGGGAGTCAGTCCTCGTCTCGAATGCGGGCATGCACTTGCGCTTTCCTCCAGAGCGGTAGCAGCAGTGTCACGCAGTCCGCCGCGTGGATCAAAGGATCTATGGTTTTCCCTCGAGTCTTTCCCACGAGGCTTTCCCAAGAGGCTTTCCCACAGGGCTGTCCCACGTGCACACGTGGTGGGAGTCGATCCTCGGCTTGAACGTCAAGGCAGTGCAGGGAAAATAGGTTCCTCTGGTTTGGACTGACACATCTGGGGGACTCTTGGAATGGTGGCACGACCCTGGAGTTCCTCTCTCCTTTCCTGTGGAGAGCGCCTCCTCTTGAGATGCGACGGGAACGCCGGGAATTCTTTCCCTACGAAACAGGGAAAGGATCCCTCATCTCGAGCTAGGAGGCGAAACGGGGCTCCCCTGGATGTGTGCGGGACACCACGTGCTTCCTCTCCAGTGCAGACGGGTTTGTCGGGGAACTTCTTGAGTTGCAGCAAGGGTGTGAAGGACCCTTTGGAAGTTCCAGTGGTTAGATGTGATTGGCCTCGAGAAGCCTCAGCGGAAATGGGCCTCATCTCGCCTGGAGGGCAAAACCTCCTGGATTTTCTCGAGTTGCGGCAGGTGCTCTCGACTTACGACGAGGAACTCAGGGAACCGCTCTGGTGGCCTCAGGAAAGGCAGTCCCCATGCGAGTTCCTCGGGGGCCTCTCGGGATTCCTCTCCCGTCGATGCCGGGGCCTAAGACCTTGTGTGGAGTCGGGGCCGGAACCTGAGGATTCCTCTCCAGTGCTGACATGGATCTTGGGGTACTTCTGGAGTCTCCCCAGGGGAGTCAGTCCTCGTCTCGAATGCGGGCATGCACTTGCGCTTTCCTCCAGAGCGGTAGCAGCAGTGTCACGCAGTCCGCCGCGTGGATCAAAGGATCTATGGTTTTCCCTCGAGTCTTTCACACGAGACTTTCCCACGAGGCTTTGCCACAGGGCTGTCCCACGTGCACACGTGGTGGGAGTCGATCCTCGGCTTGAACGTCAAGGCAGTGCAGGGAAAACAGGTTCCTCTGGAATGGACTGACACATCTGGGGGACTCTTGGAATGGTGGCACGACCCTGGAGTTCCTCTCGCCTTTCCTGTGGAGAGCGCCTCCTCTTGAGATGCGACGGGAACGCCGTGAATTCTTTCCCTACGAAACAGGGAAAGGATCCCTCATCTCGAGCTAGGAGGCGGAAACGGGGCTCCCCTGGATGTGTGCGGGACCCCACGTGCTTCCTCTCGAGTGGAGACGGGTATGTCGGGGAACTTCTTGAGTTGCAGCAATGGTGTGAAGGACCCTTTGGAAGTTCCAGTGGTTAGATGTGATTGGCCTCGAGAAGCCTCAGCGGAAATGGGCCTCATCTCGCCTGGAGGGCAAAACCTCCTGGATTTTCTCGAGTTGCGGCAGGTGCTCTCGACTTACGATGGGGACCTCAGGGACCCGCTCTGGTGGCCTCAGGAAAGGCCAGTCCCCATGCGAGTTCCTCGGGGGCCTCTCGGGATTCCTCTCCCGTTGATGCTGGGGCCTAAGACCTTGTGTGGAGTCGGGGCCGGAACCTGAGGATTCCTCTCCAGTGCTGACATGGATCTTGGGGTACTTCTGGAGTCTCCCCAGGGGAGTCAGTCCTGGTCTCGAATGCGGGCATGCAATTGCGCTTTCCTCCAGGGCGGTAGCAGCAGTGTCACCCAGTCCGCCTCGTGGATCAAAGCATCTATGGTTTTCCCTCGAGTCTTTCCCACGAGGCTTTCCCACGTGGCTTTCCCACAGGGCTCTCCCACGTGCACACGTGGTGGGAGTCGATCCTCGGCTTGAACGTCAAGGCAGTGCAGGGAAAACACGTTGCTCTGGATTGGACTGACACATCTGGGGGACTCTTGGAATGGTGGCACGACCCTGGAGTTCCTCTCGCCTTTCCTGTGCAGAGCGCCTCCTCTTGAGATGCGACGGGAACGCCGGGAATTCTTTCCCTATGAAACAGGGAAAGGATCCCTCATCTCGAGCTAGGAGGCGGAAACGGGGCTCCCCTGAATGTGTGCGGGACCCTCGTGCTTCCTTTCGAGTGGAGACGGGTATGTCGGGGAACTTCTTGAGTTGCAGCAAGGGTGTAAATGACCCTTTGGAAGTTCCTGTTGTTAGATGTGATTAGCCTCGAGAAGCCTCAGCGGAAATGGGCCTCATCTCGCCTGGAGGTCAAAACCTCCTGGATTTTCTCGAGTTGCGGCTGGTGCACTCGACTTACGACGGGGACCTCAGGGACCCGCTCTGGTGGCCTCAGGAAAGGCCAGTCCCCATGCGAGTTCCTCGGGGGCCTCTCGGGATTCCTCTCCCGTCGATGCCGGGGCCTAAGACCTTGTGTGGAGTAGGGGCCCGAACCTGAGGATTCCTCTCCAGTGCTGACATGGATCTTGGGGTACTTCTGGAGTCTCCCCAGGGGAGTCAGTCCTCGTCTCGAATGCGGGCATGCACTTGCGCTTTCCTCCGGAGCGGTAGCAGCAGTGTCACGCAGTCCGCCGAGTGGATCAAAGGATCTATGGTTTTCCCTCGAGTCTTTCCTACGAGGCTTTCACACGAGGCTTTCCCACAGGGCTGTCCCACGTGCACACGTGGTGGGAGTCGATCCTCGGCTTGAACGTCAAGGCAGTGCAGGGAAAACAGGTTCCTCTGGAATGGACTGACACATCTGGGGGACTCTTGGAATGGTGGCACGACCCTGGAGTTCCTCTCGCCTTTCCTGTGGAGAGCGCCTCCTCTTGAGATGCGACGGGAATGCCGGGAATTCTTTCCCTACGTAACAGGGAAAGGATCCCTCATCTCGAGCTAGGAGGCGGAAACGGGGCTCCCCTGGATGTGTGCGGGACCCTCATGCTTCCTCTCGATTGGAGACGGGTATGTCGGGGACCTTCTTAAGTTGCAGCGTGGGTGTGAAGGACCCTTTGGAAATTCCAGTGGTTAGACGTGATTAGCCTCGAGAAGCCTCAGCGGAAATGGGCCTCATCTCGCCTGGAGGGCAAAACCTCCTGGATTTTCTCGAGTTGCGGCAGGTGCTCTCGACTTACGACGGGGCCTCAGGGACCCGCTCTGGTGGCCTCAGGAAAGGCCAGGCCCCATGCGAGTTCCTCGGGCGCGTCTCGGTATTCCTCTCCCATCGATGCCGGGGCCTAAGACCTTGTGTGGAGTCGGGGCCGGAACCTGAGGATTCCTCTCCAGTGCTGACATGGATCTTGGGGTACTTCTGGAGTCTCCCCAGGGGAGTCAGTCCTCGTCTCCAATGCGGGCATGCACTTGCGCTTTCCTCCAGAGCGGTAGCAGCAGTGTCACACAGTCCGCCGCGTGGATCAAAGGATCTATGGTTTTCCCTCGAGTCTTTCCCACGAGGCTTTCACACAGGGCTGTCCCACGTGCACACGTGGTGGGAGTCGATCCTCGGCTTGAACGTCAAGGCAGTGCAGGGAAAACAGGTTCCTCTGGAATGGACTGACACATCTGGGGGACTCTTGGAATGGTGGCACGACCCTGGAGTTCCTCTCGCCTTTCCTGTGGAGAGCGCCTCCTCTTGAGATGCGACGGGAACGCCGGGAATTCTTTCCCTACGAAACAGGGAAAGGATCCCTCATCTCGAGCTAGGAGGCGGAAACGGGGCTCCTCTGGATGTGTGCGGGACCCCACGTGCTTCCTCTCGAGTGGAGACGGGTATGTCGGGGAACTTCTTGAGTTGCAGCAAGGGTGTGAAGGACCCTTTGGAAGTTCCAGTGTTTAGATGTGATTGGCCTCGAGAAGCCTCAGCGGAAATGGGCCTCATCTCGCCTGGAGGGCAAAACCTCCAGGATTTTCTCGAGTTGCGGCAGGTGCTCTCGACTTACGACGGGGACCTCAGGGACCCGCTCTGGTGGCCTCAGGAAAGGCCAGTCCCCATGCGAGTTCCTCGGGGGCCTCTCGGGATTACTCTCCCGTAGATGCCGGGGCCTAAGACCTTGTGTGGAGTCGGGGTCGGAACCTGAGGATTCCTCTCCAGTGCTGACATGGATCTAGGGGTACTTCTGGAGTCTCCCCAGGGGAGTCAGTCCTCGTCTCGAATGCGGGCATGCACTTGCGCTTCCTCCAGAGCGTTAGCAGCAGTGTCACGCAGTCCGCCGCGTGGATCAAAGGATCTATGGTTTTCCCTCGAGTCTTTCCCACGAGGCTTTCCCACGAGGCTTTCCCACAGGGCTGTCCCACGTGCACACGTGGTGGCAGTCGATCCTCGGCTTGAACGTCAAGGCAGTGCAGGGAAAACAGGTTCCTCTGGAATGGACTGACACATCTGGGGTACTCTTGGAATGGTGGCATGACCCTGGAGTTCCTCTCGCCTTTCCTGTAGAGAGCGCCTCCTCTTGAGATGCGACGGGAACGCCGGGAATTCTTTCGCTTCGAAACAGGGAAAGGATCCCTCATCTCGAGCTAGGAGGCGGAAACGGGGCTCCCCTGGATGTGTGCGGGACCCCACGTGCTTCCTCTCGAGTGGAGACGGGTATGTCGGGGAACTTCTTGAGTTGCAGCAAGGGTGTGAAGGACCCTTTGGAAGTTCCAGTGGTTAGATGTGATTGGCCTCGAGAAGCCTCAGCGGAAATGGGCCTCATCTCGCCTGGAGGGCAAAACCTCTTGGATTTTCTCGAGTTGCGGCAGGTGCTCTCGACTTACGACGGGGACCTCAGGGACCCGCTCTGGTGGCCTCAGGAAAGGCCAGTCCCCATGCGAGTTCCTCGGGGGTGTCTCGGGATTCCTCTCCCGTCGATGCCGGGGCCTAAGACCTTGTGTGGAGTCGGGGCCGGAACCTGAGGATTCCTCTCCTGTGCTGACATGGATCTTGGGGTACTTCTGGAGTCTCCCCAGGGGATTCAGTCCTCGTCTCGAATGCGGGCATGCACTTGCGCTTTCCTCCAGAGCGGTAGCAGCAGTGTCACGCAGTCCGCCGCGTGGATCAAAGGATCTATGGTTTTCCCTCGAGTCTTTCCCACGAGGCTTTCCCACAGGGCTGTCCCACGTGCACACGTGGTGGGAGTCGATCCTCGGCTTGAACGTCAAGGCAGTGCTGGGAAAACAGGTTCCTCTGGAATGGACTGACACATCTGGGGGACTCTTGGAATGGTGGCACGACCCTGGAGTTCCTCTCGCCTTTCCTGTGGAGAGCGCCTCCTCTTGAGATGCGACGGGAACGCCGGGAATTCTTTCCCTACGAAACAGGGAAAGGATCCCTCATCTCGAGCTAGGAGGCGGAAACGGGGCTCCCCTGGATGTGTTCGGGACCCCACGTGCTTCCTCTCGAGTGGAGACGGGTATGTCGGGGAACTTCTTGAGTTGCAGCAAGGCTGTGAAGGACTCTTTGGAAGTTCCAGTGGTTAGATGTGATTGGCCTCGAGAAGCCTCAGCGGAAATGGGCCTCATCTGGCCTGGAGGGCAAAACCTCCTGGATTTTCTCGAGTTGCGGCAGGTGCTCTCGACTTACGACGGGGACCTCAGGGACCCGCTCTGGTGGCCTCAGGAAAGGCCAGTCCCCATGCGAGTTCCTCGGGGGCCTCTCGGGATTCCTCTCCCGTCGATGCCGGGGCCTAAGACCTTGTGTGGAGTCGGGGCCGGAAACTGAGGATTCCTCTCCAGTGCTGACATGGATCTTGGGGTACTTCTGGAGTCTCCCCAGGGGAGTCAGTCCTCGTCTCGAATGCGGGCATGCACTTGCGCTTCCTCCAGAGCGGTAGCAGCAGTGTCACGCAGTCCGCCGCGTGGATCAAAGGATCTATGGTTTTCCCTCGAGTCTTTCCCTCGAGTCTTTCCCACGAGGCTTTCCCACAGGGCTGTCCCACGTGCACACGTGGTGGGAGTCGATCCTCGGCTTGAACGCCAAGGCAGTGCAGGGAAAACAGGTTCCTCTGGAATGGACTGACACATCTGGGGGACTCTTGGAATGGTGGCACGACCCTGGAGTTCCTCTCGCCTTTCCTGTGGAGAGCGCCTCCTCTTGAGATGCGACGGGAACGCCGGGAATTCTTTCCCTACGAAACAGGGAAAGGATCCCTCATCTCGAGCTAGGAGGCGGAAACGGGGCTCCCCTGGATGTGTGCGGGACCCACGTGCTTCCTATCGAGTGCAGACGTGTATGTCGGGGAACTTCTTGAGTTGCAGCAAGGGTGTGAAGGACCCTTTGGAAGTTCCAGTGGTTAGATGTGATTAGCCTCGACAAGCCTCAACGGAAATGGGCCTCATCTCGCCTGGAGGGCAAAACCTCCTGGATTTTCTCGAGTTGCGGCAGGTGCTCTCGACTTACGACGGGGACCTCAGAGACCCGCTCTTGTGGCCTCAGGAAAGGCCAGTCCCCATGCGAGTTCCTAGGGGTCCTCTCGGGATTCCTCTCCCGTCGATGCCGGGGCCTACGACCCTGTGTGGAGTCAGGGCCCGAACGTGAGGATTCCTCTCCAGTGCTGACATGGATCTTGGGGTACTTCTGGAGTCTCCCCAGGGGAGTCAGTCCTCGTTTCGAATGCGGGCATGCACTTGCGCTTTCCTCCAGAGCGGTAGCAGCAGTGTCACGCAGTCCGCTGCGTGCATCAAAGGATCTATGGTTTTCCCTCGAGTCTTTCCCACGAGGCTTTCCCACGAGGCTTTCCCACAGGGCTGTCTAACGTGCAAACGTGGTGGGAGTCTATCCTCGGCTTGAACGTCAAGGCAGTGCAAGGCAAACAGGTTCCTCTGGAATGGACTGACACATCTGCGGGACTCTTGGAATGGTGGCACGACCCTGGAGTTCATCTCGCCTTTCCTGTGGATAGCGCCTCCTCTTGAGATGCGACGGGAACGCCGGGAATTATTTCCCTACGAAACTGGGAAAGGATCCGTCATCTGGAGCTAGGAGGCGGAAACGGGGCTTCCCTGGATGTGTGCGGGACACCCTTGCTTCCTCTCGAGTGCAGACGGGTATGTCGGGGAACTTCTTGAGTTGCAGCAAGGGTGTGAAGGACCCTTTGGAAGTTCCAGTGGTTAGATGTGATTAGCCTCGACAAGCCTCAGTGGAAATGGGCCTCATCTCGCCTGGAGGGCAAAACCTCCTGTATTTTCTCGTGTTGCGGCAGGTGCTCTCGACTTACTACGTGGACCTCGGGGACCCGCTCTGGTGGCCTCAGAAAAGGCCAGTCCCCATGCGAGTTCCTCGGGGGCCTCTCGGGATTCCTCTCCCGTCGATGCCGGGGCCTAAGACCTTGTATGGAGTCGGGGCCGGAACCTGACGATTCCTCTCCAGTGCTGACATGGATCGTGGGATACTTCTGGAGTCTCCCCAGGGGAGTCAGTCCTGGTCTCGAATGCGGGCATGCACTTGCGCTTTCCCCCAGAGCGGTAGCAGCAGTGTCACGCAGTCTGCCGCGTGGATCAAAGGATCTATGGTTTTCCCTCGAGTCTTTCCCACGAGGATTTCCCACAGGGCTGTCCCACATGCACACGTGGTGGGAGTCGATCCTCGGCTTGAACGTCAAGGCAGTGCAGGGAAAACAGGTTCCTCTGGAATGGACTGACACATCTGGGGGACTCTTGGAATGGTGGCACGACCCTGGAGTTCCTCTCGCCTTTCCTGTGGAGAGCGCCTCCTCTTGAGATGCGACGGGAACGCCGGCAATTCTTTCCCTACGAAACAGGGAAAGGATCCCTCATCTCGAGCTAGGATGCGGAAACGCGGCTCCCCTGGATGTGTGCGGGACCCCACGTGCTTCCTCTCGAGTGGAGACGGGTATGTCGGGGAACTTCTTGAGTTGCAGCAACGGTGTGAAGGACCCTTTGGAAGTTCCAGTGGTTAGATGTGATTGGCCTCGAGAAGCCTCAGCGGAAATGGGCCTCATCTCGCCTGGAGGGCAAAACCTCCTGGATTTTCTCGAGTTGCGGCAGGTGCTCTCGACTTACGACGGGGACCACAGGGACCCGCTCTGGTGGCCTCAGGAAAGGCCAGTCCCCATGCGAGTTCCTCGGGGGCCTCTCGGGATTCCTCTCCCGTCGATGCCGGGGCCTAAGACCTTGTGTGGAGTCGGGGCCGGAACCTGAGGATTCCTCTCCAGTGCTGACATGGATCTTGGGGTACTTCTGGAGTCTCCCCAGGGGAGTCAGTCCTCGTCTCGAATGCGGGCATGCACTTGCGCTTCCTCCAGAGCGGTAGCAGCAGTGTCACGCAGTCCGCCGCGTGGATCAAAGGATCTATGGTTTTTCCTCGAGTCTTTCCCACGAGGCTTTCCCACGAGGCTTTCCCACAGGGCTGTCCCACGTGCACACGTGGTGGGAGTTGATCCTCGGCTTGAACGTCAACTCAGTGCAGGGAAAACAGGTTCTTCTGGAATGGACTGACACATCTGGAGAACTCTTGGAATGGTGTCACGACCCTGGAGTTCCTCTCGCCTTTCCTGTGGAGAGCGCCTCCTCTTGAGATGCGACGGGAACGCCGGGAATTCTTTCCCTACGAAACAGGGAAAGGATCCCTCATCTCGAGCTAGGAGGCGGAAACGGGGCTCCCCTGGATGTGTGCGGGACCCCACGTGCTTCCTCTCGAGTGGAGACGGGTATGTCGGGGAACTTCTTGAGTTGCAGCAACGGTGTGAAGGACCCTTTGGAAGTTCCAGTGGTTAGATGTGATTGGCCTCGAGAAGCCTCAGCGGAAATGGGCCTCATCTCGCCTGGAGGGCAAAACCTCCTGGATTTTCTCGAGTTGCGGCAGGTGCTCTCGACTTACGACGGGGACCGCAGGGACCCGCTCTGGTGGCCTCAGGAAAGGCCAGTCCCCATGCGAGTTCCTCTGGGGATTCCTCTCCCGTCGATGCCGGGGCCTAAGACCTTGTGTGGAGTCGGGGCCGGAACCTGAGGATTCCTCTCAAGTGCTGACATGGATCTTGGGGTACTTCTGGAGTCTTCCCAGGGGAGTCAGTCCTCGTCTCGAATGCGGGCATGCACTTGCGCTTTCCTCCAGAGCGGTAGCAGCAGTGTCACGCAGTCCGCCGCGTGGATCAAAGGATGTTTGGTTTTCCCTCGATTCTTTCCCACGAGGCTTTCCCACGAGGCTGTCCCACGTGCACACGTGGTGGGAGTCGATCCTCGGCTTGAACGTCAAGGCAGTGCAGGGAAAACAGGTTCCTCTGGAATGGACTGACACATCTGGGGGACTCTTGGAATGGTGGCACGACCCTGGAGTTCCTCTCGCCTTTCCTGTGGAGAGCGCCTCCTCTTGAGATGCGACGGGAACGCCGGGAATTCTTTCCCTACGAAACAGGGAAAGGATCCCTCATCTCGAGCTAGGAGGCGGAAACGGGGCTCCCCTGGATGTGTGCGGAACCCACGTGCTTCCTCTCGAGTGGAGACGGGTATGTCGGGGAACTTCTTGAGTTGCAGCAAGGGTGTGAAGGACCCTTTGGAAGTTCCAGTGGTTAGACGTGATTAGCCTCGAGAAGCCTCAGCGGAAATGGGCCTCATCTCGCCTGGAGGGCAAAACCTCCTGGATTTTCTCGAGTTGCGGCAGGTGCTCTCGACTTACGACGGGGACCTCAGGGAACCGCTCTGGTGGCCTCAGGAAAGGCCAGTCCCCATGCGAGTTCCTCGGGGGCCTCTCGGGATTCCTCTCCCGTCGATGCCGGGGCCTAAGACCTTGTGGGGAGTCGGGGCCGGAACCTGAGGATTCCTCTCCAGTGCTGACATGGATCTTGGGGTACTTCTGGAGTCTCCCCAGGGGAGTCAGTCCTCGTCTCGAATGCGGGCATGCACTTGCGCTTTCCTCCAGAGCGGTAGCAGCAGTGTCACGCAGTCCGCCGCGTGGATCAAAGGATCTATGGTTTTCCCTCGAGTCTTTCCCACGAGGCTTTCCCACGAGGCTTTCCCACAGGGCTGTCCCACGTGCACACGTGGTGGGAGTCGATCCTCGGCTTGAACGTCAAGGCAGTGCAGGGAAAACAGGTTCCTCTGGAATGGACTGACACATCTGGGGGACTCTTGGAATGGTGTCTCGACCCTGCAGTTCCTCTAGCCTTTCCTGTGGAGAGCGTCTCCTCTTGAGATGCGACGGGAACGCCGGGAATTCTTTCCCTACGAAACAGGGAAAGGATCCCTCATCTCGAGCTAGGAGGCGGAAACGGGGCTCCCCTGGATGTGTGCGGGACCCACGTGCTTCCTCTCGAGAGGAGACGGGTATGTCGGGGAACTTCTTGAGTTGCAGCAAGGGTGTGAAGGACCCTTGGGAAGTTCCAGTGGTTAGACGTGATTAGCCTCGAGAAGCCTCAGCGGAAATGGGCCTCATCTCGCCTGGAGGGCAAAACCTCCTGGATTTTCTCGAGTTGCGGCAGGTGCTCTCGACTTACGATGGGGACCTCAGGGACCCGCTCTGGTGGCCTCAGGAAAGGCCAGTCCCCATGCGAGTTCCTCGGGGGCCTCTCGGGATTCCTCTCCCGTCGATGCCGCGGCCTAAGACCTTGTGTGGAGTCGCGGCCGGAACCTGAGCATTCCTCTCCAGTGCTGACATGGATCTTGGGGTACTTCTGGAGTCTCCCCAGGGGAGTCAGTCCTCGTCTCGAATGCGGGCATGCACTTGCGCTTTCCTCGAGAGCGGTAGCAGCAGTGTCACGCAGTCCGCCGCGTGGATCAAAGGATCTATGGTTTTCCCTCGAGTCTTTCCCAGGAGGCTTTCCCACGAGGCTTTCCCACAGGGCTGTCCCACGTGCACACGTGGTGGGAGTCGATCCTCGGCTTGAACGTCAAGGCAGTGCAGGGAAAACAGGTTCCTCTTGAATGGACTGACACATCTGGGTGCTCTTGGAATGGTGTCTCGACCCTGGAGTTCCTCTCGCCTTTCCTGTGGAGAGCGTCTCCTCTTGAGATGCGACGGGAACGCCGGGAATTCTTTCCCTACGAAACAGGGAAAGGATCCCTCATCTCGAGCTAGGAGGCGGAAACGGGGCTCCCCTGGATGTGTGCGGGACCCACGTGCTTCCTCTCGAGTGGAGACGGGTATGTCGGGGAACTTCTTGAGTTGCAGCAAGGGTGTGAAGGACCCTTTGGAAGTTCCAGTGGTTAGATGTGATTGGCCTCGAGAAGCCACAGCGGAAATGGGCCTCATCTCGCCTGGAGGGCAAAACCTCCTGGATTTTCTCGAGTTGCTGCAGGTGCTCTCGACTTACGACGGGGACCTCAGGGACCCGCTCCGGTGGCCTCAGGAAAGGCCAGTCCCCATGCGAGTTCCTCGGGGGCGTCTCGGGATTCCTCTCCCGTCGATGCCGGGGCCTAAGACCTTGTGTGGAGTCGGGGCCGGAACCTGAGGATTCCTCTCCAGTGCTGACATGGATCTTGGGGTACTTCTGGAGTCTCCCCAGGGGAGTCAGTCCTCGCCTCGAATGCGGGCATGCACTTGCGCTTTCCTCCAGAGAGGTAGCAGCAGTGTCACGCAGTCTGCCGCGTGGATCAAAGGATCTATGGTTTTCCCTCGAGTCTTTCCCACGAGGCTTTCCCACGAGGCTTTCCCACAGGGCTGTCCCAGGTGCACACGTGGTGGGAGTCGATCCTCGGCTTGAACGTCAAGGCAGTGCAGGGAAAACAGGTTCCTCTGGAATGGACTGACACATCTGGGGGACTCTTGGAATGGTGGCACGACCCTGGAGTTCCTCTCGCCTTTCCTGTGGAGAGCGCCTCCTCTTGAGATGCGACGGGAACGTCGGGAATTCTTTCCCTACGAAACAGGGAAAGGATCCCTCATCTCGAGCTAGGAGGCGGAAACGGGGCTCCCCTGGATGTGTGCGGGACCCACGTGCTTCCTCTCGAGTGGAGACGGGTATGTCGGGGAACTTCTTGAGTTGCAGCAAGGGTGTGAAGGACCCTTTGGAAGTTCCAGTGGTTAGACGTGATTAGCCTCGAGAAGCCTCAGCGGAAATGGGCCTCATCTCGCCTGGAGGGCAAAACCTCGTGGATTTTCTCGAGTTGCGGCAGGTGCTCTCGACTTACGACGGGGACCTCAGGGACCCGCTCTGGTGGCCTCAGGAAAGGCCAGTCCCCATGCGAGTTCCTCGGGGGCCTCTCGGGATTCCTCTCCCGTCGATGCCGCGGCCTAAGACCTTGTGTGGAGTCGCGGCCGGAACCTGAGGATTCCTCTCCAGTGCTGACATGGATCTTGGGGTACTTCTGGAGTCTCCCCAGGGGAGTCAGTCCTCGTCTCGAATGCGGGCATGCACTTGCGCTTTCCTCCAGAGCGGTAGCAGCAGTGTCACGCAGTCCGCCGCGTGGATCAAAGGATCTATGGTTTTCCCTCGAGTCTTTCCCACGAGGCTTTCCCACGAGGCTTTCCCACAGGGCTGTCCCACGTGCACACGTGGTGGGAGTCGATCCTCGGCTTGAACGTCAAGGCAGTGCAGGGAAAACAGGTTCCTCTGGAATGGACTGACACATCTGGGGGACTCTTGGAATGGTGGCACGACCCTGGAGTTCCTCTCGCCTTTCCTGTGGAGAGCGCCTCCACTTGAGATACGACGGGAACGCCGGGAATTCTTTCCCTACGAAACAGGGAAAGGATCCCTCATCTCGAGCTAGGAGGCGGATACGGGGCTCCCCTGGATGTGTGTGGGACCCACGTTCTTCCTCTCGAGTGGAGACGGGTATGTCGGGGAACTTCTTGAGTTGCAGCAAGGGTGTGAAGGACCCTTTGGAAGTTCCAGTGGTTAGACGTGATTAGCCTCGAGAAGCCTCAGCGGAAATGGGCCTCATCTCGCCTGGAGGGCAAAACCTCCTGGATTTTCTCGAGTTGCGGCAGGTGCTCTCGACTTACGACGGGGACCTCAGGGACCCGCTCTGGTGGCCTCAGGAAAGGCCAGTCCCCATGCGAGTTCCTCGGGGGCGTCTCGGGATTCCTCTCCCGTCGATGCCGGGGCCTAAGACCTTGTGTGGAGTCGGGGCCGGAACCTGAGGATTCCTCTCCAGTGCTGACATGGATCTTGGGGTACTTCTGGAGTCTCCCCAGGGGAGTCAGTCCTCGTCTCGAATGCGGGCATGCACTTGCGCTTTCCTCGAGAGCGGTAGCAGCAGTGTCACGCAGTCCGCCGCGTGGATCAAAGGATCTATGGTTTTCCCTCGAGTCTTTCCAACGAGGCTTTCCCATGAGGCTTTCCCACAGGGCTGTCCCAGGTGCACACGTGGTGGGAGTCGATCCTCGGCTTGAACGTCAAGGCAGTGCAGGGAAAACAGGTTCCTCTGGAATGGACTGACACATCTGGGGGACTCTTGGAATGGTGGCACGACCCTGGAGTTCCTTTCACCTTTCCTGTGGAGAGCGCCTCCTCTTGAGATGCGACGGGAACGC
Source organism: Ovis canadensis (assembly GCF_042477335.2). NCBI lineage: Eukaryota > Metazoa > Chordata > Mammalia > Artiodactyla > Bovidae > Ovis > Ovis canadensis. Next base: position 11,288,134 of record NC_091268.1, read on the forward strand.
CGGGAATTCTTTCCCTACGAAACAGGGAAAGGATCCCTCATCTCGAGCTAGGAGGCGGAAACGGGGCTCCCCTGGATGTGTGCGGGACCCCACGTGCTTCCTCTCGAGTGGAGACGGGTATGTCGGGGAACTTCTTGAGTTGCAGCAAGGGTGTGAAGGACCCTTTGGAAGTTCCAGTGGTTAGATGTGATTGGCCTCGAGAAGCCTCAGCGGAAATGAGCCTCATCTCGCCTGTAGGGCAAAACCTCCTGGATTTTCTCGAGTTGCGGCAGGTGCTCTCGACTTACGACGGGGACCTCAGGGACCCGCTCTGGTGGCCTCAGGAAAGGCCAGTCCCCATGCGAGTTCCTCGGGGGCCTCTCGGGATTCCTCTCCCGTCGATGCCGGGGCCTAAGGCCTTGTGTGGAGCCGGGGCCGGAACCTGAGGATTCCTCTCCAGTGCTGACATGGATCTTGGGGTACTTCTGGAGTCTCCCCAGGGGAGTCAGTCCTCGTCTCGAATGCGGGCATGCCCTTGCGCTTTCCTCCAGAGCGGTAGCAGCAGTGTCACGCAGTCCGCCGCGTGGATCAAAGGATCTATGGTTTTCCCTCGAGTCTTTCCCACGAGGCTTTCCCACGAGGCTTTCCCACAGGGCTGTCCCACGTGCACACGTGGTGGGAGTCGATCCTCAGCTTGAACGTCAAGGCAGTGCAGGGAAAACAGGTTCCTCTGGAATGGACTGACACATCTGGGGGACTCTTGGAATGGTGTCACGACCCTGGAGTTCCTCTCGCATTTCCTGTGGAGAGCGCCTCCTCTTGAGATGCGACGGGAACGCCGGGAATTCTTTCCCTACGAAACAGGGAAAGGATCCCTCATCTCGAGCTAGGAGGCGGAAACGGGGCTCCCCTGGATGTGTGTGGGACCCCACGTGCTTCCTCTCGAGTGGAGACGGGTATTTCGGGGAACTTCTTGAGTTGCAGCAATGGTGTGAAGGACCCTTTGGAAGTTCCAGTGGTTAGATGTGATTGGCCTCGAGAAGCCTCAGCGGAAATGGGCCTTATCTCGCCTGGAGGGCAAAACCTCCTGGATTTTCTAGAGTTGCGGCAGGTGCTCTCGACTTACAACGGGGACCTCAGGGAACCGCTCTGGTGGCCTCAGGAAAGGCCAGTCCCCATGAGAGTTCCTCGGGGGCCTCTCGGGATTCCTCTCCCGTCGATGCCGGGGCCTAAGACCTTGTGTGGAGTCGGGGCCGGAACCTGAGGATTCCTCTCCAGTGCTTACATGGATCTTGGGGTACGTCTGGAGTCTCCCCAGGGGAGTCAGTCCTCGTCTCGAATGCGGGCATGCATTGCGCTTTCCTCCAGAGCGGTAGCAGCAGTGTCACGCAGTCCGCCGCGTGGATCAAAGGATCTATGGTTTTCCCTCAAGTCTCCCACGAGGCTTTCCCACGAGGCTTTCCCACAGGGCTTTCCCACGTGCACACGTGGTGGGAGTGGATCCTCGGCTTGAACGTCAAGGCAGTGCAGGGAAAACAGGTTCCTCTGGAATGGACTGACACATCTGGGGGACTCTTGGAATGGTGGCACGACCCTGGAGTTCCTCTCGCCTTTCCTGTGGAGAGCGCCTCCTCTTGAGATACGACGGGAACGCCGGGAATTCTTTCCCTACGAAACAGGGAAAGGATCCCTCATCTAGAGCTAGGAGGCGGAAACGGGGCTCCCCTGGATGTGTGCGGGACCCCACGTGCTTCCTCTCGAGTGGAGACGGGTATGTCGGGCAACTTCTTGAGTTGCAGCAATGGTGTGAAGGACGCTTTGGAAGTTCCAGTGGTTAGATGTGATTGGCCTCGAGAAGCCGCAGCGGAAATGGGCCTCATCTCGCCTGGAGGGCAACACCTCCTGGATTTTCTCGAGTTGCTGCAGGTGCTCTCGACTTACGACGGGGACCTCAGGGACCCGCTCTGGTGGCCTCAGGAAAGGCCAGTCCCCATGCGAGTTCCTCGGGGGCCTCTCGGGATTCCTCTCCCGTCGATGCCGGGGCCTAAGACCTTGTGTGGAGTCGGGGCCCGAACCTGAGGATTCCTCTCCAGTGCTGACATGGATCTTGGGGTACTTCTGGAGTCTCCCCAGGGGAGTCAGTCCTCGTCTCGAATGCGGGCATGCACTTGCGCTTTCCTCCAGAGCGGTAGCAGCAGTGTCACGCAGTCCGCCGCGTGGATCAAAGGATCTATGGTTTTCCCTCGAGTCTTTCCCACGAGGCTTTCCCACGAGGCTTTCCCACAGGGCTGTCCCACGTGCACACGTGGTGGGAGTCGATCCTCGGCTTGATCGTCAAGGCAGTGCAGGGAAAACAGGTTCCTCTGGAATGCACTGACACATCTGGGGGACTCTTGGAATGTTGGCACGACCCTGGAGTTCCTCTCGCCTTTCCTGTGGAGAGCGCCTCCTCTTGAGATGCGACGGGAAAGCCGGGAATTCTTTCCCTACGAAACAGGGAAAGGATCCCTCATCTCGAGCTAGGAGGCGGAAACGGGGCTCCCCTGGATGTGTGCGGGACACCACGTGCTTCCTCTCGAGTGGAGACGGGTATGTCGGGGAACTTCTTGAGTTGCAGCAAGGGTGTGAAGGACCCTTTGGAAGTTCCAGTGGTTAGATGTGATTGGCCTCGAGAAGCCTCAGCGGAAATGGGCCTCATCTCGCCTGGAGGGCAAAACCTCCTGGATTTTCTCGAGTTGCGGCAGGTGCTCTCGACTTACGACGGGGACCTCAGGGACCCGCTCTGGTGGCCTCAGGAAAGGCCAGTCCCCATGCGAGTTCCTCGGGGGCCTCTCGGGATTCCTCTCCCGTCGATGCCATGGCCTAAGACCTTGTGTGGATTCGGGGCCGGAACATGAGGATTCCTCTCCAGTGCTGACATGGATCTTGGGGTACTTCTGGAGTCTCCCCAGGGGAGTCAGTCCTCGTCTCGAATGCGGGCATGCACTTGCGCTTTCCTCCAGAGCGCTAGCAGCAGTGTAACGCAGTCCGCCGTGTGGATCAAAGGATCTATGGTTTTCCCTCGAGTCTTTCCCAGGAGGCTTTCCCACGAGGCTTTCCCACAGGGCTGTCCCACGTGCACACGTGTTGGGAGTCGATCCTCGGCTTGAACGTCAAGGCAGTGCAGGGAAAACAGGTTCCTCTGGAATGGACTGACACATCTGGGGGACTCTTGGAATGGTGGCACGACCCTGGAGTTCCTCTCGCCTTTCCTGTGGAGAGCGCCTCCTCTTGAGATGCGACGGGAACGCCGGGAATTCTTTCCCTACGAAACAGGGAAAGGATCCCTCATCTCGAGCTAGGAGCGGAAACGGGGCTCCCCTGGATGTGTGCGGGACCCCACGTGCTTCCTCTCGAGTGGAGACGGGTATGTCGGGGAACTTCTTGAGTTGCAGCAATGGTGTGAAGGACCCTTTGGAAGTTTCAGTGGTTAGATGTGATTGGCCTCGAGAAGCCTCAGCGGAAATGGGCCTCATCTCGCCTGGAGGGCAAAACCTCCTGGATTTTCTCGAGTTGCGTCAGGTGCTCTCGACTTACGACGGGGACCTCAGGGACCCGCTCTGGTGGCCTCAGGAAAGGCCAGTCCCCATGCGAGTTCCTCGGGGGCCTCTCGGGATTCCACTCCCGTCTATGCCGGGGCCTAAGACCTTGTGTGGAGTCGGGGCCGGAACCTGAGGATTCCTCTCCAGTGCTGACATGGATCTTGGGGTACTTCTGGAGTCTCCCCAGGGGAGTCAGTCCTCGTCTCGAATGCGGACATGCACTTGCGCTTTCCTCCAGAGCGGTAGCAGCAGTGTCACGCAGTCCGCCGCGTGGATCAAAGGATCTATGGTTTTCCCTCGAGTCTTTCCCAGGAGGCTTTCCCACGAGGCTTTCCCACAGGGCTGTCCCACGTGCACACGTGGTGGGAGTCGATCCTCGGCTTGAACGTCAAGGCAGTGCAGGGAAAACAGGTTCCTCTGGAATGGATTGACACATCTGGGGGACTCTTGGAATGGTGGCACGACCCTGGAGTTCCTCTCGCCTTTCCTGTGGAGAGCGCCTCCTCTTGAGATGCGACGGGAACTCCGGGAATTCTTTCCCTACGAAACAGGGAAAGGATCCCTCATCTCGAGCTAGGAGGCGGAAACGGGGCTCCCCTGGATGTGTGTGGGACACCACGTGCTTCCTCTCGAGTGGAGACGGGTATGTCGGGGAACTTCTTGAGTTGCAGCAATGGTGTGAAGGACCCTTTGGAAGTTCCAGTGGTTAGATGTGATTGGCCTCGAGAAGCCTCAGCGGAAATGGGCCTCATCTCGCCTGGAGGGCAAAACCTCCTGGATTTTCTCGAGTTGCTGCAGGTGCTCTCGACTTACGACGGGGACCTCAGGGACCCGCTCTGGTGGCCTCAGGAAAGGCCAGTCCCCATGCGAGTTCCTCGGGGGCCTCTCGGGATTCCTCTCCTGTCGATGCCGGGGCCTAAGAACTTGTGTGGAGTCGGGGCCGGAACCTGAGGATTCCTCTCCAGTGCTGACATGGATCTTGGGGTACTTCTGGAGTCTCCCCAGGGGAGTCAGTCCTCGTCTCGAATGTGGGCATGCACTTGCGCTTTCCTCCAAAGTGGTAGCAGCAGTGTCAGGCAGTCCGCCGCGTGGATCAAAGGATCTATGGTTTTCCCTCGAGTCTTTCCCAGGAGGCTTTCCCACGAGGCTTTCCCACAGGGCTGTCCCACGTGCACACGTGGTGGGAGTCGATCCTCGGCTTGAACGTCAAGGCAGTGCAGGGAAAACAGTTTCCTCTGGAATGGAATGACACATCTGGGGGACTCTTGGAATGGTGTCACGACCCTGGAGTTCCTCTCGCCTTTCCTGTGGAGAGCGCCTCCTCTTGAGATGCGACGGGAACGCCGGGAATTCTTTCCCTACGAAACAGGGAAAGGATCCCTCATCTCGAGCTAGGAGGCGGAAACGGGGCTCCCCTGGATGTGTGCGGGACCCCACGTGCTTCCTCTCGAGTGGAGACGGGTATGTCGGGGAACTTCTTGAGTTGCAGCAATGGTGTGAAGGACCCTTTGGAAGTTCCAGGGGTTAGATGTGATTGGCTTCGAGAAGCCTCAGCGGAAATGGGCCTCATCTCGCCAGGAGGGCAAAACCTCCTGGATTTTCTCGAGTTGCGGCAGGTGCTCTCGACTTACGACGGGGACCTCAGGGACCCGTTCTGGTGGCCTCAGGAAAGGCCAATCCCCATGCGAGTTCCTCGGGGGCCTCTCGGGATTCCTCTCCCGTCTATGCCGGGGCCTAAGACCTTGTGTGGAGTCGGGGCCGGATCCTGAGGATTCCTCCCCAGTGCTGACATGGATCTTGGGGTACTTCTGGAGTCTCCCCAGGGGAGTCAGTCCTCGTCTCGAATGCGGGCATGCACTTGCGCTTCCCTCCAGAGCGGTAGCAGCAGTGTCACGCAGTCCGCCGCGTGGATCAAAGGATCTATGGTTTTCCCTTGAGTCTTTCCCACGAGGCTTTCCCACAGGGCTGTCCCACGTGCACACGTGGTAGGAGTCGATCCTCGGCTTGAACGTCAAGGCAGTGCAGGGAAAACAGGTTCCTCTGGAATGGACTGACACATCTGGGGGACTCTTGGAATGGTGTCTCGACCCTGGAGTTCCTCTCGCCTTTCCTGTGGAGAGCGCCTCCTCTTGAGATGCGACGGGAACGCCGGGAATTCTTTCCCTACGAAACAGGGAAAGGATCCCTCATCTCGAGCTAGGAGGCGGAAACGGGGCTCCCCTGGATGTGTGCGGGACCCCACGTGCTTCCTCTCGAGTGGAGACGGGTATGTCGGGGAACGTCTTGAGTTGCAGCAATGGTGTGAAGGACCCTTTGGAAGTTCCAGTGGTTAGATGTGATTGGCTTCGAGAAGCCTCAGCGGAAATGGGCCTCATCTCGCCTGGAGGGCAAAACCTCCTGGATTTTCTCGAGTTGCGGCAGGTGCTCTCGACTTACGACGGGGACCTCAGGGACCCGCTCTGGTGGCCTCAGGAAAGGCCAGTCCCCATGCGAGTTCCTCGGGGGCCTCTCGGGATTCCTCTCCCGTCGATGCCGGGGCCTAAGACCTTGTGTGGAGTCGGGGCCGGAACCTGAGGATTACTCTCCAGTGCTGACATGGATCTTGGGGTACTTCTGGAGTCTCCCCAGGGGAGTCAGTCCTCGTCTCGAATGCGGGCATGCATTTGCGCTTTCCTCCAGAGCGGTAGCAGCAGTGTCACGCAGTCCGCCGCGTGGATCAAAGGATCTATGGTTTTCCCTCGAGTCTTTCCCACGAGGCTTTCCCACGAGGCTTTCCCACAGGGCTGTCCCACGTGCACACGTGGTGGGAGTCGATCCTCGGCTTGAACGTCAAGGCAGTGCAGGGAAAACAGGTTCCTCTGGAATTGAATGACACATCTAGGGGACTCTTGGAATGGTGTCACGACCCTGGAGTTCCTCTCGCCTTTCCTGTGGAGAGCGCCTCCTCTTGAGATGCGACGGGAACGCCGGGAATTCTTTCCCTACGAAACAGGGAAAGGATCCCTCATCTCGAGCTAGGAGGCGGAAACGGGGCTCCCCTGGATGTGTGCGGGACCCACGTGCTTCCTCTCGAGTGGAGACGGGTATGTCGGGGAACTTCTTGAGTTGCAGCAAGGGTGTGAAGGACCCTTTGGAAGTTCCAGTGGTTAGATGTGATTGGCCTCGAGAAGCCACAGCGGAAATGGGCCTCATCTCGCCTGGAGGGCAAAACCTCCTGGATTTTCTCGAGTTGCTGCAGGTGCTCTCGACTTACGACGGGGACCTCAGGGACCCGCTCCGGTGGCCTCAGGAAAGGCCAGTCCCCATGCGAGTTCCTCGGGGGCGTCTCGGGATTCCTCTCCCGTCGATGCCGGGGCCTAAGACCTTGTGTGGAGTCGGGGCCGGAACCTGAGGATTCCCCTCCAGTGCTGACATGGATCTTGGGGTACTTCTGGAGTCTCCCCAGGGGAGTCAGTCCTCGTCTCGAATGCGGGCATGCACTTGCGCTTTCCTACAGAGCGGTAGCAGCAGTGTCACGCAGTCCGCCGCGTGGATCAAAGGATCTATGGTTTTCCCTCGAGTCTTTCCCACGAGGCTTTCCCACGAGGCTTTCCCACAGGGCTGTCCCACGTGCACACGTGGTGGGACTCGATCCTCGGCTTGAACGTCAAGGCAGTGCAGGGAAAACAGGGTCCTCTGGAATGGACTGACACATCTGGGGGACTCTTGGAATGGTGGCACGACCCTGGAGTTCCTCTCGCCTTTCCTGTGGAGAGCGCCTCCTCTTGAGATACGACGGGAACGCCGGGAATTCTTTCCCTACGAAACAGGGAAAGGATCCCTCATCTCGAGCTAGGAGGCGGATACGGGGCTCCCCTGAATGTGTGCGGGACCCACGTGCTTCCTCTCGAGTGGAGACGGGTATGTCGGGGAACTTCTTGAGTTGCAGCAAGGGTGTGAAGGACCCTTTGGAAGTTCCAGTGGTTAGACGTGATTAGCCTCGAGAAGCCTCAGCGGAAATGGGCCTCATCTCGCCGGGAGGGCAAAACCTCCTGGATTTTCTCGAGTTGCGGCAGGTGCTCTCGACTTACGACGGGGACCTCAGGGACCCGCTCTGGTGGCCTCAGGAAAGGCCAGTCCCCATGCGAGTTCCTCGGGGGCGTCTCGGGATTCCTCTCCCGTCGATGCCGGGGCCTAAGACCTTGTGTGGAGTCGGGGCCGGAACCTGAGGATTCCTCTCCAGTGCTGACATGGATCTCGGGGTACTTCTGGAGTCTCCCCAGGGGAGTCAGTCCTCGTCTCGAATGCGGGCATGCACTTGCGCTTTCCTCGAGAGCGGTAGCAGCAGTGTCACGCAGTCCGCCGCGTGGATCAAAGGATCTATGTTTTTCCCTCGAGTCTTTCCCACGAGGCTTTCCCACGAGGCTTTCCCACAGGGCTGTCCCACGTGCACACGTGGTGGGAGTCGATCCTCGGCTTGAACGTCAAGGAAGTGCAGGGAAAACAGGTTCCTCTGCAATGGACTGACACATCTGGGGGACTCTTGGAATGGTGTCTCGACCCTGGAGTTCCTCTCGCCTTTCCTGTGGAGAGCTCCTCCTCTTGAGATGCAACGGGAACGCCGGGAATTCTTTCCCTACGAAACAGGGAAAGGATCCCTCATCTCGAGCTAGGAGGCGGAAACGGGGCTCCCCTGGATGTGTGCGGGACCCCACGTGCTTCCTCTCGAGTGGAGACGGGTATGTCGGGGAACTTCTTGAGTTGCAGCAATGGTGTGAAGGACCCTTTGGAAGTTCTAGTGGTTAGATGTGATTGGCTTCCAGAAGCCTCAGCGGAAATGGGCCTCATCTCGCCTGGAGGGCAAAATCTCCTGGATTTTCTCGAGTTGCGGCAGGTGCTCTCGACTTACGACGGGGACCTCAGGGACCCGCTCTGGTTGCCTCAGGAAAGGCCAATCCCCATGCGAGTTCCTCGGGGGCCTCTCGGGATTCCTCTCCCGTCTATGCCGGGGCCTAAGACCTTGTGTGGAGTCCGGGCCGGAACCTGAGGATTCCTCCCCAGTGCTGACATGGATCTTGGGGTACTTCTGGAGTCTCCCCAGGGGAGTCAGTCCTCGTCTCGAATGCGGGCATGCACTTGCGCTTTCCTCCAGAGCGGTAGCAGCAGTGTCACGCAGTCCGCCGCGTGGATCAAAGGATCTATGGTTTTCCCTCGAGTCTTTCCCACGAGGCTTTCCCACGAGGCTTTCCCACAGGGCTGTCCCATGTGCACACGTGGTGGGAGTCGATCCTCGACTTGAACGTCAAGTCAGTGCAGGGAAAACAGGTTCCTCTGGAATGGACTGACACATCTGGGGGACTCTTGGAATGGTGGCACGACCCTGGAGTTCCTCTCGCCTTTCCTGTGGAGAGCGCCTCCTCTTGAGATGCGACGGGAACGCCTTGAATTCTTTCCCTACGAAACAGGGAAAGGATCCCTCATCTCGAGCTAGGAGGCGGAAACGGGGCTCCCCTGGATGTGTGCGGGACCCCATGTGCTTCCTCTCGAGTGGAGACGGGTATGTCGGGGAACTTCTTGAGTTGCAGCAATGGTGTGAAGGACCCTTTGGAAGTTCCAGTGGTTAGATGTGATTGGCCTCCAGAAGCCTCAGCGGAAATGGGCCTCATCTCGCCTGGAGGGCAACACCTCCTGGATTTTCTCGAGTTGCTGCAGGTGCTCTCGACTTACGACGGGGACCTCAGGGACCCGCTCTGGTGGCCTCAGGAAAGGCCAGTCCCCATGCGAGTTCCTCGGGGGCCTCTCGGGATTCCTCTCCCGTCGATGCCGGGGCCTAAGACCTTGTGTGGAGTCGGGGCCCGAACCTGAGGATTCCTCTCCAGTGCTGACATGGATCTTGGGGTACTTCTGGAGTCTCCCCAGGGGAGTCAGTCCTCGTCTCGAATGCGGGCATGCACTTGCGCTTTCCTCCAGAGCGGTAGCAGCAGTGTCACGCAGTCCGCCGCGTGGATCAAAGGATCTATGGTTTTCCCTCGAGTCTTTCCCACGAGGCTTTCCCACGAGGCTTTCCCACAGGGCTGTCCCACGTGCACACGTGGTGGGAGTCGATCCTCGGCTTGATCGTCAAGGCAGTGCAGGGAAAACAGGTTCCTCTGGAATGCACTGACACATCTGGGGGACTCTTGGAATGTTGGCACGACCCAGGAGTTCCTCTCGCCTTTCCTGTGGAGAGCGCCTCCTCTTGAGATGCGACGGGAACGCCGGGAATTCTTTCCCTAAGAAACAGGGAAAGGATCCCTCATCTCGAGCTAGGAGGCGGAAACGGGGCTCCCCTGGATGTGTGCGGGACACCACGTGCTTCCTCTCGAGTGGAGACGGGTATGTCGGGGAACTTCTTGAGTTGCAGCAAGGGTGTGAAGGACCCTTTGGAAGTTCCAGTGGTTAGATGTGATTGGCCTCGAGAAGCCTCAGCGGAAATGGGCCTCGTCTCGCCTGGAGGGCAAAACCTCCTGGATTTTCTCGAGTTGCGGCAGGTGCTCTCGACTTACGACGGGGACCTAAGGGACCCGCTCTGGTGGCCTCAGGAAAGGCCAGTCCCCATGCGAGTTCCTCGGGGGCCTCTCGGGATTCCTCTCCCGTCGATGCCATGGCCTAAGACCTTGTGTGGAGTCGGGGCCGGAACATGAGGATTCCTCTCCAGTGCTGACATGGATCTTGGGGTACTTCTGGAGTCTCCCCAGGGGAGTCAGTCCTCGTCTCGAATGCGGGCATGCACTTGCGCTTTCCTCCAGAGCGGTAGCAGCAGTGTAACGCAGTCCGCCGTGTGGATCAAAGGATCTATGGTTTTCCCTCGAGTCTTTCCCAGGAGGCTTTCCCACGAGGCTTTCCCACAGGGCTGTCCCACGTGCACACGTGGTGGGAGTCGATCCTCGGCTTGAACGTCAAGGCAGTGCAGGGAAAACAGGTTCCTCTGGAATGGACTGACACATCTGGGGGACTCTTGGAATGGTGGCACGACCCTGGAGTTCCTCTCGCCTTTCCTGTGGAGAGCGCCTCCTCTTGAGATGCGACGGGAACGCCGGGAATTCTTTCCCTACGAAACAGGGAAAGGATCCCTCATCTCGAGCTAGGAGGCGGAAACGGGGCTCCCCTGGATGTGTGCGGGACCCCACGTGCTTCCTCTCGAGTGGAGACGGGTATGTCGGGGAACTTCTTGAGTTGCAGCAATGGTGTGAAGGACCCTTTGGAAGTTCCAGTGGTTAGATGTGATTGGCCTCGAGAAGCCTCAGCGGAAATGGGCCTCATCTCGCCTGGAGGGCAAAACCTCCTGGATTTTCTCGAGTTGCGTCAGGTGCTCTCGACTTACGACGGGGACCTCAGGGACCCGCTCTGGTGGCCTCAGAAAAGGCCAGTCCCCATGCGAGTTCCTCGGAGGCCTCTCGGGATTCCTCTCCCGTCTATGCCGTGGCCTAAGACCTTGTGTGGAGTCGGGGCCGGAACCTGAGGATTCCTCTCCAGTGCTGACATGGATCTTGGGGTACTTCTGGAGTCTCCCCAGGGGAGTCAGTCCTCGTCTCGAATGCGGGCATGCACTTGCGCTTTCCTCCAGAGCGGTAGCAGCAGTGTCACGCAGTCCAACGCGTGGATCAAAGGATCTATGGTTTTCCCTCGAGTCTTTCCCAGGAGGCTTTCCCACGAGGCTTTCCCACAGGTCTGTCCCACGTGCACACGTGGTGGGAGTCGATCCTCGGCTTGAACGTCAAGGCAGTGCAGGGAAAACAGGTTCCTCTGGAATGGATTGACACATCTGGGGGACTCTTGGAATGGTGGCACGACCCTGGAGTTCCTCTCGCCTTTCCTGTGGAGAGCGCCTCCTCTTGAGATGCGACGGGAACGCCGGGAATTCTTTCCCTACGAAACAGGGAAAGGATCCCTCATCTCGAGCTAGGAGGCGGAAACGGGGCTCCCCTGGATGTGTGCGGGACCCCACGTGCTTCCTATCGAGTGGAGACGGGTATGTCGGGGAACTTCTTGAGTTGCAGCAATGGTGTGAAGGACCCTTTGGAAGTTCCAGTGGTTAGATGTGATTGGCCTCGAGAAGCCTCAGCGGAAATGGGCCTCATCTCGCCTGGAGGGCAAAACCTCCTGGATTTTCTCGAGTTGCTGCAGGTGCTCTCGACTTACGACGGGGACCTCAGGGACCCGCTCTGGTGGCCTCAGGAAAGGCCAGTCCCCATGCGAGTTCCTCGGGGGCCTCTCGGGATTCCTCTCCTGTCGATGCCGGGGCCTAAGAACTTGTGTGGAGTCGGGGCCGGAACCTGAGGATTCCTCTCCAGTGCTGACATGGATCTTGGGGTACTTCTGGAGTCTCCCCAGGGGAGTCAGTCCTCGTCTCGAATGCGGGCATGCACTTGCGCTTTCCTCCAGAGTGGTAGCAGCAGTGTCAGGCAGTCCGCCGCGTGGATCAAAGGATCTATGGTTTTCCCTCGAGTCTTTCCCAGGAGGCTTTCCCACGAGGCTTTCCCACAGGGCTGTCCCACGTGCACACGTGGTGGGAGTCGATCCTCGGCTTGAACGTCAAGGCAGTGCAGGGAAAACAGTTTCCTCTGGAATGGAATGACACATCTGGGGGACTCTTGGAATGGTGTCACGACCCTGGAGTTCCTCTCGCCTTTCCTGTGGAGAGCGCCTCCTCTTGAGATGAGACGGGAACGCCGGGAATTCTTTCCCTACGAAACAGGGAAAGGATCCCTCATCTCGAGCTAGGAGGCGGAAACGGGGCTCCCCTGGATGTGTGCGGGACCCCACGTGCTTCCTCTCGAGTGGAGACGGGTATGTCGGGCAACTTCTTGAGTTGCAGCAATGGTGTGAAGGACCCTTTGGAAGTTCCAGTGGTTAGATGTGATTGGCCTCGAGAAGCCTCAGCGGAAATGGGCCTCATCTCGCCTGGAGGGCAAAACCTCCTGGATTTTCTCGAGTTGCGGCAGGTGCTCTCGACTTACGACGGGGACCTCAGGGACCCGCTCTGGTGGCCTCAGGAAAGGCCAGTCCCCATGCGAGTTCCTCGGGGGCCTCTCGGGATTCCTCTCCCGTCGATGCCGGGGCCTAAGACCTTGTGTGGAGTCGGGGCCGGAACCTGAGGATTCCTCTCCAGTGCTGACATGGATCTTGGGGTACTTCTGGAGTCTCCCCAGGGGAGTCAGTCCTCGTCTCGAATGCGGGCATGCACTTGCGCTTTCCTCCAGAGTGGTAGCAGCAGTGTCAGGCAGTCCGCCGCGTGGATCAAAGGATCTATGGTTTTCCCTCGAGTCTTTCCCACGAGGCTTTCCCACGAGGCTTTCCCACAGGGCTGTCCCACGTGCACACGTGGTGGGAGTCGATCCTCGGCTTGAACGTCAAGGCAGTGCAAGGAAAATAGGTTCCTCTGGAATGGACTGACACATCTGGTGGACTCTTGGAATGGTGGCACGACCCTGGAGTTCCTCTCGCCTTTCCTGTGGAGAGCGCCTCCTCTTGAGATGCGACGGGAACGCCGGGAATTCTTTCCCTACGAAACAGGGAAAGGATCCCTCATCTCGAGCTAGGAGGCGGAAACGGGGCTCCCCTGGATGTGTGCGGGACCCCACGTGCTTCCTCTCGAGTGGAGACGGGTATCACGGGGAACTTCTTGAGTTGCAGCAATGGTGTGAAGGACCCTTTGGAAGTTCCAGTGGTTAGATGTGATTGGCCTCGAGAAGCCTCAGCGGAAATGGGCCTCATCTCGCCTGGAGGGCAAAACCTCCTGGATTTTCTCGAGTTGCAGTAGGTGCTCTCGACTTACGACGGGGACCTCAGGGACCCGCTCTGGTGGCCTCAGGAAAGGCCAGTCCCCATGCGAGTTCCTCGGGGGCCTCTCGGGATTCCTCTCCCGTCGATGCCGGGGCCTAAGACCTTGTGTGGAGTCGGGGCCGGAACCTGAGGATTCCTCTCCAGTGCTGACATGGATCTTGGGGTACTTCTGGAGTCTCCCCAGGGGAGTCAGTCCTCGTCTCGAATGTGGGCATGCACTTGCGCTTTCCTCCAGAGCGGTAGCAGCAGTGTCACGCAGTCCGCCGCATGGATCAAAGGATCTATGGTTTTCCCTCGAGTCTTTCCCACGAGGCTTTCCCACGAGGCTTTCCCACAGGGCTGTCCCACGTGCACACGTGGTGGGAGTCGATCCTCGGCTTGAACGTCAAGGCAGTGCAGGGAAAACAGGTTCCTCTGGAATGGACTGACACATCTGGGGGCTCTTGGAATGGTGTCTCGACCCTGGAGTTCCTCTCGCCTTTCCTGTGGAGAGCGCCTCCTCTTGAGATGCGACGGGAACGCCGGGAATTCTTTCCCTACGAAACAGGGAAAGGATCCCTCATCTCGAGCTAGGAGGCGGAAACGGGGCTCCCCTGGATGTGTGCGGGACCCCACGTGCTTCCTCTCGAGTGGAGACGGGTATGTCGGGGAACTTCTTGAGTTGCAGCAAGGGTGTGAAGGACCCTTTGGAAGTTCCAGTGGTTAGATGTGATTGGCCTCGAGAAGCCTCAGCGGAAATGGGCCTCATCTCGCCTGGAGGGCAAAACCTCCTGGATTTTCTCGAGTTGCGGCAGGTGCTCTCGACTTACGACGGGGACCACAGGGACCCGCTCTGGTGGCCTCAGGAAAGGCCAGTCCCCATGTGAGTTCCTCGGGGGCGTCTCGGGATTCCTCTCCCGTCGATGCCGGGGCCTAAGACCTTGTGTGGAATCGGGGCCAGAACCTGAGGATTCCTCTCCAGTGCTGACATGGATCTTGGGGTACTTCTGGAGTCTCCCCAGGGGAGTCAGTCCTCGTCTCGAATGCGGGCATGCACTTGCGCTTTCCTCCAGAGCGGTAGCAGCAGTGTCACGCAGTCCGCCGCGTGGATCAAAGGATCTATGGTTTTCCCTCGAGTCTTTCCCACGAGGCTTTCCCACGAGGCTTTCCCACAGGGCTGTCCCACGTGCACACGTGGTGGGAGTCGATCCTCGGCTTGAACATCAAGGCAGTGCAGGGAAAACAGGTTCCTCTGGAATGGACTGACACATCTGGGGGATTCTTGGAATGGTGGCACGACCCTGGAGTTCCTCTCGCCTTTCCTGTGGAGAGCGCCTCCTCTTGAGATGCGACGGGAACGCCGGGAATTCTTTCCCTACGAAACAGGGAAAGGATCCCTCTTCTCGAGCTAGGAGGCGAAACGGGGTACCCTGGATGTGTGCGGGACACCACGTGCTTCCTCTCGAGTGGAGACGGGTATGTCGGGGAACTTCTTGAGTTGCAGCAATGGTGTGAAGGACCCTTTGGAAGTTCCAGTGGTTAGATGTGATTGGCCTCGAGAAGCTTCAGTGGAAATGGGCCTCATCTCGCCTGGAGGGCAAAACCTCCTGGATTTTCTCGAGTTGCGGCAGGTGCTCTCGACTTACGACGGGGACCTCAGGGAACCGCTCTGGTGGCCTCAGGAAAGGCCAGTCCCCATGCGAGTTTCTCGGGGGCGTCTCGGGATTCCTCTCCCGTCGATGCCGGGGCCTAAGACCTTGTGTGGAGTCGGGGCCGGAACCTGAGGATTCCTCTCCAGTGCTGACATGGATCTTGGGGTACTTCTGGAGTCTCCCCAGGGGAGTCAGTCCTCGTCTCGAATGCGGGCATGCACTTGCGCTTTCCTCCAGAGCGGTAGCAGCAG
The DNA here is from genome assembly GCF_042477335.2 of Ovis canadensis. NCBI lineage: Eukaryota > Metazoa > Chordata > Mammalia > Artiodactyla > Bovidae > Ovis > Ovis canadensis. The sequence continues at coordinate 11,303,380 of NC_091268.1, forward strand.
TGTCACGCAGTCCGCCGCATGGATCAAAGGATCTATGTTTTTCCCTCGAGTCTTTCCCACGAGGCTTTCCCACGAGGCTTTCCCACAGGGCTGTCCCACGTGCACACGTGGTGGGAGTCGATCCTCGGCTTGAACGTCAAGGCAGTGCAGGGAAAACAGGTTCCTCTGGAATGGACTGACACATCTGGGGGACTCTTGGAATGGTGGCACGACCCTGGAGTTCCTCTCGCCTTTCCTGTGGAGAGCGCCTCCTCTTGAGATGCGACGGGAACGCCGGGAATTCTTTCCCTACGAAACAGGGAAAGGATCCCTCATCTCGAGCTAGGAGGCGGAAACGGGGCTCCCCTGGATGTGTGCGGGACCCCAAGTGCTTCCTCTCGAGTGGAGACGGGTATGTCGGGAAACTTCTTGAGTTGCAGCAATGGTGTGAAGGACCCTTTGGAAGTTCCAGTGGTTAGATGTGATTGGCCTCGAGAAGCCTCAGCGGAAATGGGCCTCATCTCGCCTGGAGGGCAAAACCTCCTGGATTTTCTCGAGTTGCGGCAGGTGCTCTCGACTTACGACGGGGACCTCAGGGACCCGCTCTGGTGGCCTCAGGAAAGGCCAGTCCCCATGCGAGTTCCTCGGGGGCCTCTCGGGATTCCTCTCCCGTCGATGCCGGGGCCTAAGACCTTGTGTGGAGTCGGGGCCGGAACCTGAGGATTCCTCTCCAGTGCTGACATGGATCTTGGGGTACTTCTGGAGTCTCCCCAGGGGAGTCAGTCCTCGTCTCGAATGTGGGCATGCACTTGCGCTTTCCTCCAGAGCGGTAGCAGCAGTGTCACGCAGTCCGCCGCATGGATCAAAGGATCTATGGTTTTCCCTCGAGTCTTTCCCACGAGGCTTTCCCACGAGGCTTCCCACAGGGCTGTCCCACGTGCACACGTGGTGGGAGTCGATCCTCGGCTTGAACGTCAAGGCAGTGCAGGGAAAACAGGTTCCTCTGGAATGGACTGACACATCTGGGGGCTCTTGGAATGGTGTCTCGACCCTGGAGTTCCTCTCGCCTTTCCTGTGGAGAGTGCCTCCTCTTGAGATGCGACGGGAACGCCGGGAATTCTTTCCCTACGAAACAGGGAAAGGATCCCTCATCTCGAGCTAGGAGGCGGAAACTGGGCTCCCCTTGATGTGTGCGGGACCCCAAGTGCTTCCTCTCGAGTGGAGACGGGTATGTCGGGGAACTTCTTGAGTTGCAGCAAGGGTGTGAAGGACCCTTTGGAAGTTCCAGTGGTTAGATGTGATTGGCCTCGAGAAGCCTCAGCGGAAATGGGCCTCATCTCGCCTGGAGGGCAAAACCTCCTGGATTTTCTCGAGTTGCGGCAGGTGCTCTCGACTTACGACGGGGACCTCAGGAACCCGCTCTGGTGGCCTCAGGAAAGGCCAGTCCCCATGTGAGTTCCTCGGGGGCGTCTCGGGATTCCTCTCCCGTCGATGCCGGGGCCTAAGACCTTGTGTGGAATCGGGGCCGGAACCTGAGGATTCCTCTCCAGTGCTGACATGGATCTTGGGGTACTTCTGGAGTCTACCCAGGGGAGTCAGTCCTCATCTCGAATGCGGGCATGCACTTGCGCTTTCCTCCAGAGCGGTAGCAGCAGTGTCACGCAGTCCGCCGCGTGGATCAAAGGATCTATGGTTTTCCCTCGAGTCTTTCCCACGAGGCTTTCCCACGAGGCTTTCCCACAGGGCTGTCCCACGTGCACACGTGGTGGGAGTCGATCCTCGGCTTGAACATCAAGGCAGTGCAGGGAAAACAGGTTCCTCTGGAATGGACTGACACATCTGGGGGATTCTTGGAATGGTGGCACGACCCTGGAGTTCCTCTCGCCTTTCCTGTGGAGAGCGCCTCCTCTTGAGATGCGACGGGAACGCCGGGAATTCTTTCCCTACGAAACAGGGAAAGATTACCTCTTCTCGAGCTAGGAGGCGAAACGGGGTACCCTGGATGTGTGCGGGACACCACGTGCTTCCTCTCGAGTGGAGACGGGTATGTCGGGGAACTTCTTGAGTTGCAGCAATGGTGTGAAGGACCCTTTGGAAGTTCCAGTGGTTAGATGTGATTGGCCTCGAGAAGCTTCAGTGGAAATGGGCCTCATCTCGCCTGGAGGGCAAAACCTCCTGGATTTTCTCGAGTTGCGGCAGGTGCTCTCGACTTACGACGGGGACCTCAGGGAACCGCTCTGGTGGCCTCAGGAAAGGCCAGTCCCCATGCGAGTTTCTCGGGGGCGTCTCGGGATTCCTCTCCCGTCGATGCCGGGGCCTAAGACCTTGTGTGGAGTCGGGGCCGGAACCTGAGGATTCCTCTCCAGTGCTGACATGGATCTTGGGGTACTTCTGGAGTCTCCCCAGGGGAGTCAGTCCTCGTCTCGAATGCGGGCATGCACTTGCGCTTTCCTCCAGAGCGGTAGCAGCAGTGTCACGCAGTCCGCCGCATGGATCAAAGGATCTATGGTTTTCCCTCGAGTCTTTCCCACGAGGCTTTCCCACGAGGCTTTCCCACAGGGCTGTCCCACGTGCACACGTGGTGGGAGTCGATCCTCGGCTTGAACGTCAAGGCAGTGCAGGGAAAACAGGTTCCTCTGGAATGGACTGACACATCTGGGGGACTCTTGGAATGGTGGCACGACCCTGGAGTTCCTCTCGCCTTTCCTGTGGAGAGCGCCTCCTCTTGAGATGCGACGGGAACTCCGGGAATTCTTTCCCTACGAAACAGGGAAAGAATCCCTCATCTCGAGCTAGGAGGCGGAAACGGGGCTCCCCTGGATGTGTGCGGAACACCACGTGCTTCCTCTCGAGTGCAGACGGGTATGTCGGGGAACTTCTTGAGTTGCAGCAAGGGTGTGAAGGACCCTTTGGAAGTTCCAGTGGTTAGATGTGATTGGCCTCGAGAAGCCTCAGCGGAAATGGGCCTCATCTCGCCTGGAGGGCAAAACCTCCTGGATTTTCTCGAGTTGCGGCAGGTGCTCTCGACTTACGACGGGGACCTCAGGGACCCGCTCTGGTGGCCTCAGGAAAGGCCAGTCCCCATGCGAGTTCTTCGGGGGCGTCTCGGGATTCCTCTCCCATCGATGCCGGGGCCTAAGACCTTGTGTGGAGTCGGGGCCGGAACCTGAGGATTCCTCTCCAGTGCTGACATGGATCTTGGGGTACTTCTGGAGTCTCCCCAGGGGAGTCAGTCCTCGTCTCGAATGCGGGCATGCACTTGCGCTTTCCTCCAGAGCGGTAGCAGCAGTGTCACGCAGTCCGCCGCGTGGATCAAAGGATCTATGGTTTTCCCTCGAGTCTTTCCCACGAGGCTTTCCCACGAGGCTTTCCCACAGGGCTGTCCCACGTGCACACGTGGTGGGTGTCGATCCTCGGCTTGAACGTCAAGGCAGTGCAGGGAAAACAGGTTCCTCTGGAATGGACTGACACATCTGGGGGACTCTTGGAATGGTGTCTCGACCCTGGAGTTCCTCTCGCCTTTCCTGTGGAGAGCGCCTCCTCTTGAGATGCGACGGGAACGCCGGGAATTCTTTCCCTACGAAACAGGGAAAGGATCCCTCATCTCGAGCTAGGAGGCGGAAACGGGGCTCCCCTGGATGTGTGCGGGACCCCACGTGCTTCCTCTCGAGTGGAGACGGGTATGTCGGGGAACTTCTTGAGTTGCAGCAAGGGTGTGAAGGACCCTTTGGAAGTTCCAGTGCTTAGATGTGATTGGCCTCGAGAAGCCTCAGCGGAAATGGGCCTCATCTCGCCTGGAGGGCAAAACCTCCTGGATTTTCTCGAGTTGCGGCAGGTGCTCTCGACTTACGACGGGGACCACAGGGACCCGCTCTGGTGGCCTCAGGAAAGGCCAGTCCCCATGTGAGTTCCTCGGGGGCGTCTCGGGATTCCTCTCCCGTCGATGCCGGGGCCTAAGACCTTGTGTGGATTCGGGGCCGGAACCTGAGGATTCCTCTCCAGTGCTGACATGGATCTTGGGGTACTTCTGGAGTCTCCCCAGGGGAGTCAGTCCTGGTCTCGAATGCGGGCATGCATTGAGCTTTCCTCCAGAGCGGTAGCAGAAGTGTCACGCAGTCCGCAGCGTGGATCAAAGGATCTATGGTTTTCCCTCGAGTCTTTCCCACGAGGCTTTCCCACGAGGCTTTCCCACAGGGCTGTCCCACGTGCACACGTGGTGGGAGTCGATCCTCGGCTTGAACGTCAAGGCAGTGCAGGGAAAACTGGTTCCTCTGGAATGGACTGACACATCTGGGGAACTCTTGGAATGGTGTCACGACCCTGGAGTTCCTCTCGCCTTTCCTGTGGAGAGCGCCTCCTCTTGAGTTGCGACGGGAACGCCGGGAATTCTTTCCCTACGAAACAGGGAAAGGATCCCTCATCTCGAGCTAGGAGGCGTAAACGGGGCTCCCCTGGATGTGTGCGGGACCCCACGTGCTTCCTCTCGAGTGGAGACGGGTATGTCGGGAAACTTCTTGAGTTGCAGCAAGGGTGTGAAGGACCCTTTGGAAGTTCCAGTGGTTTGATGTGATTGGCCTCGAGAAGCCTCAGCGGAAATGGGCCTCATCTCGCCTGGAGGGCAAAACCTCGTGGATTTTCTCGAGTTGCGCCAGGTGCTCTCGACTTACGACGGGGATCTCAGGGAACCGCTCTGGTGGCCTCAGGAAAGGCCAGTCCCCATGCGAGTTCCTCGGGGGCGTCTCGGGATTCCTCTCCCGTCGATGCCGGGGCCTAAGACCTTGTGTGGAGTCGGGGCCGGAACCTGAGGATTCCTCTCCAGTGCTGACATGGATCTTGGGGTACTTCTGGAGTCTCCCCAGGGGAGTCAGTCCTCGTCTCGAATGCGGGCATGCACTTGCGCTTTCCTCCAGAGCGGTAGCAGCAGTGTCACGCAGTCCGCCGCGTGGATCAAAGGATCTATGGTTTTCCCTCGAGTCTTTCCCACGAGGCTTTCCCACGAGGCTTTCCCACAGGGCTGTCCCACGTGCACACGTGGTGGGTGTCGATCCTCGGCTTGAACGTCAAGGCAGTGCAGGGAAAACAGGTTCCTCTGGAATGGACTGACACATCTGGGGGACTCTTGGAATGGTGTCTCGACCCTGGAGTTCCTCTCGCCTTTCCTGTGGAGAGCGCCTCCTCTTGAGATGCGACGGGAACGCCGGGAATTCTTTCCCTACGAAACAGGGAAAGGATCCCTCATCTCGAGCTAGGAGGCGGAAACGGGGCTCCCCTGGATGTGTGCGGGACCCCACGTGCTTCCTCTCGAGTGGAGACGGGTATGTCGGGGAACTTCTTGAGTTGCAGCAAGGGTGTGAAGGACCCTTTGGAAGTTCCAGTGCTTAGATGTGATTGGCCTCGAGAAGCCTCAGCGGAAATGGGCCTCATCTCGCCTGGAGGGCAAAACCTCCTGGATTTTCTCGAGTTGCGGCAGGTGCTCTCGACTTACGACGGGGACCACAGGGACCCGCTCTGGTGGCCTCAGGAAAGGCCAGTCCCCATGTGAGTTCCTCGGGGGCGTCTCGGGATTCCTCTCCCGTCGATGCCGGGGCCTAAGACCTTGTGTGGAGTCGGGGCCGGAACCTGAGGATTCCTCTCCAGTGCTGACATGGATCTTGGGGTACTTCTGGAGTCTCCCCAGGGGAGTCAGTCCTCGTCTCGAATGCGGGCATGCACTTGCGCTTTCCTCCAGAGCGGTAGCAGCAGTGTCACGCAGTCCGCCGCGTCGATCAAAGGATCTATGGTTTTCCCTCGAGTCTTTCCCACGAGGCTTTCCCACGAGGCTTTCCCACAGGGCTGTCCCACGTGCACACGTGGTGGGAGTCGATCCTCGGCTTGAACGTCAAGGCAGTGCAGGGAAAACAGGTTCCTCTGGAATGGACTGACACATCTGGGGGACTCTTGGAATGGTGGCAAGACCCTGGAGTTCCTCTCGCCTTTCCTGTGGAGAGCGCCTCCTCTTGAGATGCGACGGGAACGCCGGGAATTCTTTCCCTACGAAACAGGGAAAGGATCCCTCATCTCGAGCTAGAAGGCGGAAACGGGGCTCCACTGCATGTGTGCGGGACACCACGTGCTTCCTCTCGAGTGGAGACGGGTATGTCGGGGAACTTCTTGAGTTGCAGCAAGGGTGTGAAGGACCCTTTGGAAGTTCCAGTGGTTAGACGTGATTGGCCTTGAGAAGCCTCAGCGGAAATGGGCCTCATCTCGCCTGGAGGGCAAAACCTCCGGGATTTTCTCGAGTTGCGGCAGGTGCTCTCGACTTACGACGGGGACCTAAGGGACCAGCTCTGGTGGCCTCAAGAAAGGCCAGTCCCCATGCGAGTTCCTCGGGGGCCTCTCGGGATTCCTCTCCCGTCGATGCCGGGGCCTAAGACCTTGTGTGGAGTCGGGGCCGGAACCTGAGGATTCCTCTCCAGTGCTGACATGGATCTTGGGGTACTTCTGGAGTCTCCCCAGGGGAGTCAGTCCTCGTCTCGAATGCGGGCATGCATTGAGCTTTCCTCCAGAGCGGTAGCAGAAGTGTCACGCAGTCCGCCGCGTGGATCAAAGGATCTATGGTTTTCCCTCGAGTCTTTCCCACGAGGCTTTCCCACGAGGCTTTCCCACAGGGCTGTCCCACGTGCACACGTGGTGGGAGTCGATCCTCGGCTTGAACGTCAAGGCAGTGCAGGGAAAACTGGTTCCTCTGGAATGGACTGACACATCTGGGGAACTCTTGGAATGGTGTCACGACCCTGGAGTTCCTCTCGCCTTTCCTGTGGAGAGCGCCTCCTCTTGAGATGCGACGGGAACGCCGGGAATTCTTTCCCTACGAAACAGGGAAAGGATCCCTCATCTCGAGCTAGGAGGCGTAAACGGGGCTCCCCTGGATGTGTGCGGGACCCCACGTGCTTCCTCTCGAGTGGAGACGGGTATGTCGGGAAACTTCTTGAGTTGCAGCAAGGGTGTGAAGGACCCTTTGGAAGTTCCAGTGGTTTGATGTGATTGGCCTCGAGAAGCCTCAGCGGAAATGGGCCTCATCTCGCCTGGAGGGCAAAACCTCGTGGATTTTCTCGAGTTGCGCCAGGTGCTCTCGACTTACGACGGGGATCTCAGGGAACCGCTCTGGTGGCCTCAGGAAAGGCCAGTCCCCATGCGAGTTCCTCGGGGGCCTCTCGGGATTCCTCACCCGTCGATGCCGGGGCCTAAGACCTTGTGTGGAGTCGGGGACGGAACCTGAGGTTTCCTCTCCAGTGCTGACATGGATCTTGGGGTACTTCTGGAGTCTCCCCAGGGGAGTCAGTCCTCGTCTCGAATATGGGCATGCACTTGGGCTTTCCTCGAGAGCGGTAGCAGCAGTGTCACGCAGTCCGCCGCATGGATCAAAGGATCTATGGTTTTCCCTCGAGTCTTTCCCACGAGGCTTTCCCACGAGGCTTTCCCACAGGGCTGTCCCACGTGCACACGTGGTGGGACTCGATCCTCGGCTTGAACGTCAAGGCAGTGCAGGGAAAACAGGTTCCTCTGGAATGGACTGACACATCTGGGGGACTCTTGGAATGGTGTCACGACCCTGGAGTTCCTCTCGCCTTTCCTGTGGAGAGCGCCTCCTCTTGAGATGCGACGGGAACGCCGGGAATTCTTTCCCTACGAAACAGGGAAAGGATCCCTCATCTCGAGCTAGGAGGCGTAAACGGGGCTCCCCTGGATGTGTGCGGGACACCACGTGCTTCCTCTCGAGTGGAGACGGGTATGTCGGGGAACTTCTTGAGTTGCAGCAAGGGTGTGAAGGACCCTTTGGAAGTTCCAGTGGTTAGATGTGATTGGCCTCGAGAAGCCTCAGCGGAAATGGGCCTCATCTCGCCTGGAGGGCAAAACCTCCTGGATTTTCTCGAGTTGCGGCAGGTGCTCTCGACTTACGACGGGGACCTCAGGGACCCGCTCTGGCGGCCTCAGGAAAGGCCAGTCCCCATGCGAGTTCCTCGGGGGCCTCTCGGGGTTCCTCTCCCGTCGATGCCGGGGCCTAAGACCTTGTGTGGAGTCGGGGCCGGAACCTGAGGATTCCTCTCCAGTGCTGACATGGATCTTGGGGTACTTCTGGAGTCTCCCCAGGGGAGTCAGTCCTCGTCTCGAATGCGGGCATGCACTTGCGCTTTCCTCCAGAGCGGTAGCAGCAGTGTCACGCAGTCCGCCGCGTGGATCAAAGGATCTATGGTTTTCCCTCGAGTCTTTCCCACGAGGCTTTCCCACAGGGCTGTCCCACGTGCACACGTGGTGGGAGTCGATCCTCGGCTTGAACGTCAAGGCAGTGCAGGGAAAACAGGTTCCTCTGGAATGGACTGACACATCTGGGGGACTCTTGGAATGGTGGCATGACCCTGGAGTTCCTCTCGCCTTTCCTGTGGAGAGCGCCTCCTCTTGAGATGCGACGGGAACGCCGGGAATTCTTTCCCTACGAAACAAGGAAAGGATCCCTCATCTCGAGCTAGGAGGCGTAAACGGGGCTCCCCTGGATGTGTGCAGGACACCACGTGCTTCCTCTCGTGTGCAGACGGGTATGTCGGGGAACTTCTTGAGTTGCAGCAAGGGTGTGAAGGACCCTTTGGAAGTTCCAGTGGTTTGATGTGATTGGCCTCGAGAAGCCTCAGCGGAAATGGGCCTCATCTCGCCTGGAGGGCAAAACCTCCTGGATTTTCTCGAGTTGCGGCAGGTGCTCTCGACTTACGACGGGGACCTCAGGGACCCGCTCTGGTGGCCTCAGGAAAGGCCAGTCCCCATGCGAGTTCCTCGGGGGCGTCTCGGGATTCCTCTCCCGTCGATGCCGGGGCCTAAGACCTTGTGTGGAGTCGGGGCCGGAACCTGAGGATTCCTCTCCAGTGCTGACATGGATCTTGGGGTACTTCTGGAGTCTCCCCAGGGGAGTCAGTCCTCGTCTCGAATGCGGGCATGCACTTGCACTTTCCTCCAGAGCGGTAGCAGCAGTGTCACGCAGTCCGCCGCGTGGATCAAAGGATCTATGGGTTTCCCTCGAGTCTTTCCCACGAGGCTTTCCCACGAGGCTTTCCCACAGGGCTGTCCCACGTGCACACGTGGTGGGAGTCGATCCTCAGCTTGAACGTCAAGGCAGTGCAGGGAAAACAGGTTCCTCTGCAATGGACTGACACATCTGGGGGACTCTTGGAATGGTGGCATGACCCTGGAGTTTCTCTCGCCTTTCCTGTGGAGAGCGCCTCCTCTTGAGATGCGACGGGAACGCCGGGAATTCTTTCCCTACGAAACAGGGAAAGGATCCCTCATCTCGAGCTAGGAGGCGTAATCGGGGCTCCCCTGGATGTGTGCGGGACACCACGTGCTTCCTCTCGTGTGCAGACGGGTATGTCGGGGAACTTCTTGAGTTGCAGCAAGGGTGTGAAGGACCCTGTGGAAGTTCCAGTGGTTTGATGTGATTGGCCTCGAGAAGCCTCAGCGGAAATGGGCCTCATCTCGCCTGGAGGGCAAAACCTCCTGGATTTTCTCGAGTTGCGGCAGGTGCTCTCGACTTACGACGGGGACCTCAGGGACCCGCTCTTGTGGCCTCAGGAAAGGCCAGTCCCCATGCGAGTTCCTCGGGGGCGTCTCGGGATTCCTCTCCCGTCGATGCCGGGGCCTAAGACCTTGTGTGGAGTCGGGGCCGGAACCTGAGGATTCCTCTCCAGTGCTGACATGGATCTTGGGGTACTTCTGGAGTCTCCCCAGGGGAGTCAGTCCTCGTCTCGAATGCGGGCATGCACTTGCACTTTCCTCCATAGCGGTAGCAGCAGTGTCACGCAGTCCGCCGCGTGGATCAAAGGATCTATGGGTTTCCCTCGAGTCTTTCCCACGAGGCTTTCCCACGAGGCTTTCCCACAGGGCTGTCCCCCGTGCACACGTGGTGGGAGTCGATCCTCAGCTTGAACGTCAAGGCAGTGCAGGGAAAACAGGTTCCTCTGCAATGGACTGACACATCTGGGGGACTCTTGGAATGGTGGCATGACCCTGGAGTTCCTCTCGCCTTTCCTGTGGAGAGCGCCTCCTCTTGAGATGCGACGGGAACGCCGGGAATTCTTTCACCACGAAACAGGGAAAGGATCCATCATCTCGAGCTAGGAGGCGGAAACGGGGCTCCCCTGGATGTGTGCGGGACCCCACGTGCTTCCTCTCGAGTGGAGACGGGTATGTCGGGGAACTTCTTGAGTTGCAGCAAGGGTGTGAAGGACCCTTTGGAAGTTCCAGTGGTTAGATTGGATTGGCCTCGAGAAGCCTCAGCGGAAATGGGCCTCATCTCGCCTGGAGGGCAAAACCTCCTGGATTTTCTCGAGTTGCGGCAGGTGCTCTCGACTTACGACGGGGACCTCAGGGACCCGCTCTGGTGGCCTCAGGAAAGGCCAGTCCCCATTCGAGTTCCTCTGGGGCGTCTCGGGATTCCTCTCCCGTCGATACCGGGGCCTAAGACCTTGCGTGGAGTCGGGGCCGGAACCTGAGGATTCCTCTCCAGTGCTGACATGGATCTTGGGGTACTTCTGGAGTCTCCCCAGGGGAGTCAGTCCTCGTCTCGAATGCGGACATGCACTTGCGCTTTCCTCCAGAGCGGTAGCAGCAGTGTCACGCAGTCCGCCGCGTAGATCAAAGGATCTATGGTTTTCCCTTGAGTCTTTCCCACGAGGCTTTCCCACGAGGCTTTCCCACAGGTCGGTCCCACGTGCACACGTGTTGGGACTCGATCCTCGGCTTGAACGTCAAGGCAGTGCAGGGAAAACAGGTTCCTCTGGAATGGACTGACACCTCTGGGGGACTCTTGGAATGGTGGCACGACCCTGGAGTTCCTCTCGCCTTTCCTGTGGAGAGCGCCTCCTCTTGAGATGCGACGGGAACGCCGGGAATTCTTTCCCTACGAAACAGGGAAAGGATCCCTCATCTCGAGCTAGGAGGCGGAAACGGGGCTCCCCTGGATGTGTGCGGGACACCACGTGCTTCCTCTCGAGTGGAGACGGGTATGTCGGGGAACTTCTTGAGTTGCAGCAAGGGTGTGAAGGACCCTTTGGAAGTTCCAGTGGTTAGATGTGATTGGCCTCGAGAAGCCTCAGCGGAAATGGGCCTCATCTCGCCTGGAGGGCAAAACCTCCTGGATTTTCTCGAGTTGCGGCAGGTGCTCTCGACTTACGACGGGGACCTCAGGGACCCGCTCTGGCGGCCTCAGGAAAGGCCAGTCCCCATGCGAGTTCCTCGGGGGCCTCTCGGGGTTCCTCTCCCGTCGATGCCGGGGCCTAAGACCTTGTGTGGAGTCGGGGCCGGAACCTGAGGATTCCTCTCCAGTGCTGACATGGATCTTGGGGTACTTCTGGAGTCTCCCCAGGGGAGTCAGTCCTCGTCTCGAATGCGGGCATGCACTTGAACTTTCCTCCAGAGCGGTAGCAGCAGTGTCACGCAGTCTGCCGCGTGGATCAAAGGATCTATGGTTTTCCCTCGAGTCTTTCCCACGAGGCTTTCCCACAGGGCTGTCCCACGTGCACACGGTGTGGGAGTCGATCCTCGGCTTGAACGTCAAGGCAGTGCAGGGAAAACAGGTTCCTCTGGAATGGACTGACACATCTGGGGGACTCTTGGAATGGTGGCATGACCCTGGAGTTCCTCTCGCCTTTCCTGTGGAGAGCGCCTCCTCTTGAGATGCGACGGGAACGCCGGGAATTCTTTCCCTACGAAACAGGGAAAGGATCCCTCATCTCGAGCTAGGAGGCGTAAACGGGGCTCCCCTGGATGTGTGCGGGACACCACGTGCTTCCTCTCGTGTGCAGACGGGTATGTCGGGGAACTTCTTGAGTTGCAGCAAGGGTGTGAAGGACCCTTTGGAAGTTCCAGTGGTTTGATGTTATTGGCCTCGAGAAGCCTCAGCGGAAATGGGCCTCATCTCGCCTGGAGGGCAAAACCTCCTGGATTTTCTCGAGTTGCGGCAGGTGCTCTCGACTTACGACGGGGACCTCAGGGACCCGCTCTGGTGGCCTCAGGAAAGGCCAGTCCCCATGCGAGTTCCTCGGGGGCGTCTCGGGATTCCTCTCCAATCGATGCCGGGGCCTAAGACCTTGTGTGGAGTCGGGGCCGGAACCTGAGGATTCCTCTCCAGTGCTGACATGGATCTTGGGGTACTTCTGGAGTCTCCCCAGGGGAGTCAGTCCTCGTCTCGAATGCGGGCATGCACTTGCACTTTCCTCCAGAGCGGTAGCAGCAGTGTCACGCAGTCCGCCGCGTGGATCAAAGGATCTATGGGTTTCCCTCGAGTCTTTCCCACGAGGCTTTCCCACGAGGCTTTCCCACAGGGCTGTCCCACGTGCACACGTGGTGGGAGTCGATCCTCAGCTTGAACGTCAAGGCAGTGCAGGGAAAACAGGTTCCTCTGCAATGGACTGACACATCTGGGGGACTCTTGGAATGGTGGCATGACCCTGGAGTTCCTCTCGCCTTTCCTGTGGAGAGCGCCTCCTCTTGAGATGCGACGGGAACGCCGGGAATTCTTTCCCTACGAAACAGGGAAAGGATCCCTCATCTCGAGCTAGGAGGCGTAAACGGGGCTCCCCTGGATGTGTGCGGGACACCACGTGCTTCCTCTCGTGTGCAGACGGGTATGTCGGGGAACTTCTTGAGTTGCAGCAAGGGTGTGAAGGACCCTTTGGAAGTTCCAGTGGTTTGATGTGATTGACCTCGAGAAGCCTCAGCGGAAATGGGCCTCATCTCGCCTGGAGGGCAAAACTTCCTGGATTTTCTCGAGTTGCGGCAGGTGCTCTCGACTTACGACGGGGACCTCAGAGACCCGCTCTGGTGGCCTCAGGAAAGGCCAGTCCCCATGCGAGTTCCTCGGGGGCGTCTCGGGATTCCTCTCCCGTCGATGCCGGGGCCTAAGACCTTGTGTGGAGTCGGGGCCGGAACATGAGGATTCCTCTCCAGTGCTGACATGGATCTTGGGGTACTTCTGGAGTCTCCCCAGGGGAGTCAGTCCTCGTCTCGAATGCGGGCATGCACTTGCACTTTCCTCCAGAGCGGTAGCAGCAGTGTCACGCAGTCCGCCGCGTGGATCAAAGGATCTATGGGTTTCCCTCGAGTCTTTCCCACGAGGCTTTCCCACGAGGCTTTCCCACAGGGCTGTCCCACGTGCACACGTGGTGGGAGTCGATCCTCAGCTTGAACGTCAAGGCAGTGCAGGGAAAACAGGTTCCTCTGCAATGGACTGACACATCTGGGGACTCTTGGAATGGTGGCATGACCCTGGAGTTCCTCTCGCCTTTCCTGTGGAGAGCGCCTCCTCTTGAGATGCGACGGGAACGCCGGGAATTCTTTCACCACGAAACAGGGAAAGGATCCATCATCTCGAGCTAGGAGGCGGAAACGGGGCTCCCCTGGATGTGTGCGGGACCCCACGTGCTTCCTCTCGAGTGGAGACGGGTATGTCGGGGAACTTCTTGAGTTGCAGCAAGGGTGTGAAGGACCCTTTGGAAGTTCCAGTGGTTAGATTGGATTGGCCTCGAGAAGCCTCAGCGGAAATGGGCCTCATCTCGCCTGGAGGGCAAAACCTCCTGGATTTTCTCGAGTTGCGGCAGGTGCTCTCGACTTACGACGGGGACCTCAGGGACCCGCTCTGGTGGCCTCAGGAAAGGCCAGTCCCCATTCGAGTTCCTCTGGGGCGTCTCGGGATTCCTCTCCCGTCGATACCGGGGCCTAAGACCTTGTGTGGAGTCGGGGCCGGAACCTGAGGATTCCTCTCCAGTGCTGACATGGATCTTGGGGTACTTCTGGAGTCTCCCCAGGGGAGTCAGTCCTCGTCTCGAATGCGGACATGCACTTGCGCTTTCCTCCAGAGCGGTAGCAGCAGTGTCACGCAGTCCGCCGCGTAGATCAAAGGATCTATTGTTTTCCCTTGAGTCTTTCCCACGAGGCTTTCCCACGAGGCTTTCCCACAGGGCGGTCCCACGTGCACACGTGTTGGGACTCGATCCTCGGCTTGAACGTCAAGGCAGTGCAGGGAAAACAGGTTCCTCTGGAATGGACTGACACCTCTGGGGGACTCTTGGAATGGTGGCACGACCCTGGAGTTCCTCTCGCCTTTCCTGTGGAGAGCGCCTCCTCTTGAGATGCGACGGGAACGCCGGGAATTCTTTCCCTACGAAACAGGGAAAGGATCCCTCATCTCGAGCTAGGAGGCGGAAACGGGGCTCCCCTGGATGTGTGCGGGACACCACGTGCTTCCTCTCGAGTGGAGACGGGTATGTCGGGGAACTTCTTGAGTTGCAGCAAGGGTGTGAAGGACCCTTTGGAAGTTCCAGTGGTTAGACGTGATTGGCCTCGAGAAGCCTCAGCGGAAATGGGCCTCATCTCGCCTGGAGGGCAAAACCTCCTGGATTTTCTCGAGTTGCGGCAGGTGCTCTCGACTTACGACGGGGACCTCAGGGACCCGCTCTGGTGGCCTCAGGAAAGGCCAGTCCCCATGCGAGTTCCTCGGGGGCCTCTCGGGATTCCTCTCCCGTCGATGCCGGGGCCTAAGACCTTGTGTGGAGTCGGGGCCGGAACATGAGGATTCCTCTCCAGTGCTGACATGGATCTTGGGGTACTTCTGGAGTCTCCCCAGGGGAGTCAGTCCTCGTCTCGAATGCGGGCATGCACTTGCGCTTTCCTCCAGAGCGGTAGCAGCAGTGTCACGCAGTCCGCCGCGTGGATCAAAGGATCTATGGGTTTCCCTCGAGTCTTTCCCACGAGGCTTTCCCACGAGGCTTTCCCACAGGGCTGTCCCACGTGCACACGTGGTGGGAGTCGATCCTCAGCTTGAACGTCAAGGCAGTGCAGGGAAAACAGGTTCCTCTGCAATGGACTGACACATCTGGGGGACTCTTGGAATGGTGGCATGACCCTGGAGTTCCTCTCGCCTTTCCTGTGGAGAGCGCATCCTCTTGAGATGCGACGGGAACGCCGGGAATTCTTTCACCACGAAACAGGGAAAGGATCCCTCATCTCGAGCTAGGAGGCGGAAACGGGGCTCCCCTGGATGTGTGCGGGACCCCACGTGCTTCCTCTCGAGTGGAGACGGGTATGTCGGGGAACTTCTTGAGTTGCAGCAAGGGTGTGAAGGACCCTTTGGAAGTTCCAGTGGTTAGACGTGATTGGCCTCGAGAAGCCTCAGCGGAAATGGGCCTCATCTCGCCTGGAGGGCAAAACCTCCTGGATTTTCTCGAGTTGCGGCAGGTGCTCTCGACTTACGACGGGGACCTCAGGGACCCGCTCTGGTGGCCTCAGGAAAGGCCAGTCCCCATGCGAGTTCCTCGGGGGCCTCTCGGGATTCCTCTCCCGTCGATGCCAGGGCCTAAGACCTTGTGTGGAGTCGGGGACGGAACCTGAGGATTCCTCTCCAGTGCTGACATGGATCTTGGGGTACTTCTGGAGTCTCCCCAGGGGAGTCAGTCCTCGTCTCGAATGCGGGCATGCACTTGCGCTTTCCTCCAGAGCGGTAGCAGCAGTGTCACGCAGTCCGCCGCGTGGATCAAAGGATCTATGGTATTCCCTCGAGTCTTTCCCACGAGGCTTTCCCACGGGGCTTTCCCACAGGGCTGTCCCACGTGCACACGTGGTGGGACTCGATCCTCGGCTTGAACGTCAAGGCAGTGCAGGGAAAACAGGTTCCTCTGCAATGGACTGACACATCTGGGGGACTCTTGGAATGGTGGCATGACCCTGGAGTTCCTCTCACCTTTCCTGTGGAGAGCGCCTCCTCTTGAGATGCGACGGGAACGCCGGGAATTCTTTCCCTACGAAACAGGGAAAGGATCCCTCATCTCGAGATAGGAGGCGGAAACGGGCCTCCCCTGGATGTGTGCGGGACACCACGTGCTTCCTCTCGAGTGCAGACGGGTATGTCGGGGAACTTCTTGAGTTGCAGCAAGGGTGTGAAGGACCCTTTGGAAGTTCCAGTGGTTAGATGTGATTGGCCTCAAGAAGCCTCAGCGGAAATGGGCCTCATCTCGCCTGGAGGGCAAAACCTCCTGGATTTTCTCGAGTTGCGGCAGGTGCTCTCGACTTACGACGGGGGCTTAGGGACCAGCTCTGGTGGCCTCAGGAAAGGCCAGTCCCCATGCGAGTTCCTCGGGGGCCTCTCGGGATTCCTCTCCTGTCGATGCCGGGGCCTAAGACCTCGTGTGGAGTCGGGGCAGGAACCTGAGGATTCCTCTCCAGTGCTGACATGGATCTTGGGGTACTTCTGGAGTCTCCCCAGGGGAGTCAGTCCTCGTCTCGAATGCGGGCATGCACTTGCACTTTCCTCCAGAGCGGTAGCAGCAGTGTCACGCAGTCCGCCGCGTGGATCAAAGGATCTATCGTTTTCCCTCGAGTCTTTCCCACTAGGCTTTCTCACGAGGCTTTCCCACTGGGCTGTCCCACGTGAACACGTGGTGGGAGTCGATCCTCGGCTTGAACGTCTAGGCAGTGCAGGGAAAACAGGTTCCTGTGGAATGGACTGACACATCTGGGGGACTCTTGGAATGGTGGCAAGACCCTGGAGTTCCTCTCGCCTTTCCTGTGGAGAGCGCCTCCTCTTGAGATGCGACGAGAACGCCGGGAATTCTTTCCCTACGAAACAGGGAAAGGATCCCTCATCTCGAGCTAGGAGGCGGAAACGGGGCTCCCCTGGATGTGTGCGGGACCCCACGTGCTTCATCTCGAGTGGAGACGGGTATGTCGGGGAACTTCTTGAGCTGCAGCAATGGTGTGAAGGACCCTTTGGAAGTTCCAGTGGTTAGATGTGATTGGCCTCGAGAAGCCGCAGCGGAAATGGGCCTCATCTCGCCTGGAGGGCAAAACCTCCTGGATTTTCTCGAATTGCGGCAGGTGCTCTCGACTTACGACGGGAACCTCAGGGACCCGCTCTGGTGGCCTCAGGAAAGGCCTGTCCCCATGCGAGTTCCTCGGGGGCCTCTCGGGATTCCTCTCCCGTCGATGCCGGGGCCTAAGACCTTGTGTGGAGTCGGGGCCGGAACCTGAGGATTCCTCTCCAGTGCTGACATGGATCTTGGGGTACTTCTGGAGTCTCCCCAGGGGAGTCAGTCCTCGTCTCGAATGCGGGCATGCACTTGCGCTTTCCTCCAGAGCGGTAGCAGCAGTGTCACGCAGTCCGCCGCGTGGATCAAAGGATCTATGGTTTTCCCTCGAGTCTTTCCCACGAGGCTTTCCCACGAGGCTTTCCCACAGGGCTGTCCCACGTGCACACGTGGTGGGAGTCGATCCTCGGCTTGAACGTCAAGGAAGTCCAGGGAAAACAGGTTCCTCTGGAATGGACTGACACATCTGGGGGACTCTTGGAATGGTGGCACGACCCTGGAGTTCCTCTCGCCTTTCCTGTGGAGAGCGCCTCCTCTTGAGATGCGACGGGAACGCCGGGAATTCTTTCCCTACGAAACAGGGAAAGGATCCCTCATCTCGAGCTAGGAGGCGGAAACGGGGCTCCCCTGGATGTGTGCGGGACACCACGTGCTTCCTCTCAAGTGCAGACAGGTATGTCGGGGAACTTCTTGAGCTGCAGCAAGGGTGTGAAGGACCCTTTGGAAGTTCCAGTGGTTAGATGTGATTGGCCTCGAGAAGCCTCAGCGGAAATGGGCCTCATCTCGCCTGGAGGGCAAAACCGCCTGGACTTTCTCGTGTTGCGGCAGGTGCTCTCGACTTACGACGAGGACCTCAGGGACCCGCTCTGGTGGCCTCAGGAAAGGCCAGTCCCCATGCGAGTTCCTCTGGGGATTCCTCTCCCGTCGATGCCGGGGCCTAAGACCTTGTGTGGAGTCGGGGCCGGAACCTGAGGATTCCTCTCCAGTGCTGACATGGATCTTGGGGTACTTCTGGAGTCTCCCCAGGGGAGTCAGTCCTCGTCTCGAATGCGGGCATGCACTTGCGCTTTCCTCCAGAGCGGTAGCAGCAGTGTCCGCAGTCTGCCACGTGGATCAAAGGATCTATGGTTTTCCCTCGAGTCTTTCCCACGAGGCATTCCCACGAGGCTTTCCCACAGGGCTGTCCCACGTGGAAACGTGGTGGGAGTCGATCCTCGGCTTGAACGTCAAGGCAGTGCAGGGAAAACAGGTTCCTCTGGAATGGACTGACACATCTGGGGGACTCTTGGAATGGTGGCACGACCCTGGAGTTCCTCTCGCCTTTCCTGTGGAGAGCGCCTCCTCTTGAGATGCGACGGGAACGCCGGGAATTCTTTCCCTACGAAACAGGGAAAGGATCCCTCATCTCGAGCTAGGAGGCGGAAACGGGGCTCCCCTGGATGTGTGCGGGACCCCACGTGCTTCCTCTCGAGTGGAGACGGGTATGTCGGGGACCTTCTTGAGTTGCAGCAAGGGTGTGAAGGACCCTTTGGAAGTTCCAGTGCTTAGATGTGATTAGCCTCGAGAAGCCTCAGCGGAAATGGGCCTCATCTCGCCTGGAGGGCAAAACCTCCTGGATTTTCTCGAGTTGCGGCAGGTGCTCTCGACTTACGACGGGGACCTCAGGGACCCGCTCTGGTGGCCTCAGGAAAGGCCAGTCCCCATGCGAGTTCCTCGGGGGCCTCTCGGGATTCCTCTCCCGTCGATGCCGGGGCCTAAGACCTTGTGTGGAGTCGGGGCCGGAACCTGAGGATTCCTCTCCAGTGCTGACATGGATCTTGGGGTACTTCTGGAGTCTCCCCAGGGGAGTCAGTCCTCGTCTCGAATGCGGGCATGCACTTGCGCTTTCCTCCAGAGCGGTAGCAGCAGT
The DNA here is from genome assembly GCF_042477335.2 of Ovis canadensis. NCBI lineage: Eukaryota > Metazoa > Chordata > Mammalia > Artiodactyla > Bovidae > Ovis > Ovis canadensis. The sequence continues at coordinate 11,322,151 of NC_091268.1, forward strand.
GTCACGCAGTCCGCCGCGTGGATCAAAGGATCTATGGTTTTCCCTCGAGTCTTTCCCACGAGGCTTTCCCACGAGGCTTTCCCACAGGGCTGTCCCACGTGCACACGTGGTGGGAGTCGATCCTCGGCTTGAACGTCAAGGCAGTGCAGGGAAAACAGGTTCCTCTGGAATGGACTGACACATCTGGGGGACTCTTGGAATGGTGGCACGACCCTGGAGTTCCTCTCGCCTTTCCTGTGGAGAGCGCCTCCTCTTGAGATGCGACGGGAACGCCGGGAATTCTTTCCCTACGAAACAGGGAAAGGATCCCTCATCTCGAGCTAGGAGGCGGAAACGGGGCTCCCCTGGATGTGTGCGGGACCCACGTGCTTCCTCTCGAGTGGAGACGGGTATGTCGGGGAACTTCTTGAGTTGCAGCAAGGGTGTGAAGGACCCTTTGGAAGTTCCAGTGGTTAGACGTTATTAGCCTCGAGAAGCCTCAGCGGAAATGGGCCTCATCTCGCCTGGAGGGCAAAACCTCCTGGATTTTCTCGAGTTGCGGCAGGTGCTCTCGACTTACGACGGGGACCACAGGGACCCGCTCTGGTGGCCTCAGGAAAGGCCAGTCCCCATGTGAGTTCCTCGGGGGCCTCTGGGGATTCCTCTCCCGTCGATGTCGGGGCCTAAGTCCTTGTGTGGAGTCGGGGTCGGAACCTGAGGATTCCTCTCCAGTGCTGACATGGATCTTGGGGTACTTCTGGAGTCTCCCCAGGGGAGTCAGTCTTCGTCTCGAATGCGGGCATGCACTTGCGCTTTCCTCCAGAGCGGTAGCAGCAGTGTCACGTAGTCCGCCGCGTGGATCAAAGGATCTATGGTTTTCCCTCGAGTCTTTTCCACGAGGCTTTCCCACGAGGCTTTCCCACAGGTCTGTCCCACGTGCACACGTGGTGGGAGTCGATCCTTGGCTTGAACGTCAAGGCAGTGCAGGGAAAACAGATTCCTCTGGAATGGACTGACACATCTGGGGGACTCTTGGAATGGTGGCACGACCCTGGAGTTCTGCTCGCTTTTCCTGTGGAGAGCGCCTCCTCTTGAGATGCGACGGGAACGCCGGGAATTCTTTCCCTACGAAACAGGGAAAGGATCCCTCATCTCGAGCTAGGAGGCGGAAACGGAGCTCCCCTGGATGTGTGCGGGACACCACGTGATTCCTCTCGAGTGGAGACGGGTATGTCGGGGAACTTCTTGAGTTGCAGCAAGGGTGTGAAGGACCCTTTGGAAGTTCCAGTGGTTTGACGAGATTAGCCTCGAGAAGCCTCAGCGGAAATGGGCCTCATCTCGCCTGGAGGGCAAAACCTCCTGGATTTTCTCGAGTTGCGGCAGGTGCTCTCGACTTACGACGGGGACCTCAGGGACCCGCTCTGGTGGCCTCAGGAAAGGCCAGTCCCCATGCGAGTTCCTCGGGGGCCACTCGGGATTCCTCTCCCGTCGATGCCGGGGCCTAAGACCTTGTGTGGAGTCGGGGCCGGAACCTGAGGATTCCTATCCAGTGCTGACATGGATCTTGGGGTACTTCTGGAGTCTCCCCAGGGGAGTCAGTCCTCGTCTCGAATGCGGGCATGCACTTGCGCTTTCCTCCAGAGCGGTAGCAGCAGTGTCACGCAGTCCGCCGCGTGGATCAAAGGATCTATGGTTTTCCCTCGAGGCTTTCCCACGAGGCTTTCCCACAGGGCTGTCCCACGTGCACACGTGGTGGGAGTCGATCCTCAGCTTGAACGTCAAGGCAGTGTAGGGAAAACAGGTTCCTCTGGAATGGACTGACACATCTGGGGGACTCTTGGAATGGTGGCACGACCCTGGAGTTCCTCTCGCCTTTCCTGTGGAGAGCGCCTCCTCTTGAGATGCGACGGGAACGCCGGGAATTCTTTCCCTACGAAACAGGGAAACGATCCCTCATCTCGAGCTAGGAGGCGGAAACGGGGCTCCCCTGGATGTGTGCGGGACCCACGTGCTTCCTCTCGAGTGGAGACGGGTATG